>NC_083356.1:19597500-20847500 GCF_030254825.1 Meriones unguiculatus
CTGGGGCTCACCAGGATCTCAACCTAAGGCACCTCTTAACTAACATTCTCTAACTCCACCCTATCACAAAGTACCCAACATTCGGGCTGCCTCATACGTGGTGCTTTGGCCCCCTCTACTGCTTTCACCCTCCCTGCCTCCAGTTCCACATGCACTCAGGCCTCAGTGTAAGCATCCGTTCCTTTAGAAGTCCCTCTTGCCCTCTGCTGCCCTCACCCTCTTTGCATCTCCCTGTCTAGACACCACATTGCACTCTAGCTGTTCATGTCTGACTTCCACATAGCTCATGAGTTCCTATAAGACAGGAGTTGGGCCTGATCATCTTTGCAACCCAAGAGTCCAGTACACAGCCTAGCTCAAAATTAGTATTCCCTGGGTGGCTGGACTGTTCCTAACAGAGTTCTTGGCACATGCCAGCAGTTCTCAACCTGTGGGTCGCAACCCCCTTTCGGGGTTGACCAGCCCTTCCACAGGGGTCGGTATATCAGATATTCTGCTTATCAGATTATTTACATTATGATTCACAACAGTACTAAAGTCACGGTTATAAAGTAGCAATGAAATAAGTTTATGGTTGAGGGGGTCACCACACCATGAGGAACTATGTTAAAGGGTCTCAGCGTTAGGAAGGTTGAGACCCACTGGCCTGGACTGTGAGAAGAAGCTGTCGTCACAATAGATTGTGTGTCTCCCTACAGCTCCCACTCTGAAACCAGCCCGCACTCAGTCATCTGTCACAGTGTCAATCCACACTGTCTGGAAAATGAGAACAGGAGCTGGGGTGCAGCACAGTCACGGCACCACAGACAAACATAATAAAATAGACAGCCCAGTACTCAGCAGCATCCCCCGGGTCATGTGCGTTCACCTAAGGAGCAGGACGATAGGCCTGAAGGCCACCCTGAGGCTCCTGAAATCCTCAAACAGCCAGGCATGGTGTCACAGGTCTGGAAGACAGGGCTGAAGACGAACCTAGGTTACGAACTGAGAACTGAGACACTATCTCAGACTCAGAAGGAGAAGGAGGAAGAGGGAAAGACCTGTGTAACAAGCAGAGAAACTTGGACTTTACCCTGCAGGCTAGAAGAGCTCATAAATTTCTCTGACTAGAAAAGAGACAGTATAGGAGGTGAAAACTGTACAGTATAGCAATTAACTTTGGAGCAAAGTCAGGCAGCAAAGACCCAAAGCAAGAAAACTTCTATTCTTACCCAAACAGTTGATCTGCAGGTCCTTTGTCTGGGCATTGTCCAGAGTGGAAAGGAAGAGGGGACACAGCTTCTCCCGGAAATGGCCTGAAAGCATCTCTGCCACGGTGGGTGAGGAATAGAGCTTCCCATAGAGGTAACAGATGGACGCTTGCACCCCCTCATTGGGGTAGACCAAGCCTCTCAGCAGATGCTCCATCAAGTTGCCTGTCCAGAGAGCAACCAAGAAGCAAGAAGTCTTTTAGGTTCTGTTTTATTTATTTGTTTGCTTGCTTTTGTTTTCTGTTTTTTTTTTTTAAAGACAGGGTTCCTCTATGCAGCCCTGGCTGTCGTAGAATTCAATCTGTAGACCAGGCTGGCCTCAGACTCACAGAGATCTGCCTGCCTCTGCCTCTGCCTCCTGAGTTGAGTTTTATTTTTAATGTTGTGTCTCTGGGTGGGTTTATGCCCGTGAATTCGGGTGGCAGGTGCCCCAGGAGGGCAAAGGAGGGTGTCAGGTCCCAAGCTACAGGTGGTTGTGTCCTGCCCGATGTGAGAACCACGACTGGAATTTCAGTCGTCTTAACCATTTAGCCATCTCTCCAGTCACAAACAACAACAACAAAAAAAAAATCTTACATCAGTTACCATATTAAACTCCAAACTAGGTGCCGGAGGAATGGCTCAGTGGTCAAGAGCACATACTGCTCTTGCAGAGGAGCTGGGCTCAGGTCCCAGCACCCACACCAAGGTGCCCAGAGCCACTTCATAGCTTAGCTCCAGGGGATGTGATGCTCTCTTCAGGCCTTCACAAGCACCCGCATATTCAAGCAGGCGTGCACGTTAATAAAGAAATAGTTAGATAGATAATTTTTTTTTTAGAAAAATTAAAATGCAAACTATCAAGCCAGGAGCCATGGCGTATGGCTGTAATCCCAGCACTTGGGAGGCAGAGGCAGGCGGATCTCTGTGAGTTCGAGGCCAGCCTGGTCTACAGAGTGAGTGCAGGACAGACAATGCTATGAAGTGAAACCCTGTCTCATAAAACAAACAAACAAAAAAAACAATCCAAACTATCGTCTCAATGAGGTAATAGTGATTTCCCAATTCCCCTACAATAAATGTTTCCTAAAGACCAAAAGAGAAAGTCAAAACTTAAAGGATAGGCAGGTGGCGGTGGCACAGCACTTTCAAAACAGAGGCAGGCAGATCTCTGAGTTTGAGGCCAGTCTGCTCTACAGAGTTCCAGGACATCCTGGGCTACACAGAGAAACCCTGTCTCAAAATCAAACAAACAAACATAACAAATTTATTTAAAGAATAAATCCTCTGGGAGATATGCATTTGTATTTTAATACTTTTTTAAAACTTTTTAAAATTTACTTAATGTACATTGATGTTCTGCCTGCTTGTGTGTGTGTGTGTGTGTGTGTGTGTGTGTGTGTGTGTCAGATCCCCTAGAACTAGAGTTACAGACAGTTGTGAGCTGCCATGTGGGTGCTGGGATTTGAACTCGGGTCCTTCAGAAGAACAACCAGTGCTCTTAACCGCGGAGACATCTCTCCGGCCCATTAACGATTTCTGTAAGTGCTTCAGGGTCTGTGAGGTTGCTCAGTGGGACAACCTGGCCACCTGAGTTTAAGCTCCGGATCCCACGAGGTGGCAAGAGAAAATGACTCCCAACTTCCAAGTTGTTCTCTGAACTCCACAAACTCTCAGTGGCATGTACACACCTGCACACAAGTGTGCGCACACACAAACACTAAATTACATGAATAAAATGTTAAAAGCGCTTCTGTGTCCCAGAACGAATTCATCTTCCCACCCAAAAGAAAGGTCACAGGTCACGGCGACCTTTATTGAAAAGGTAAGTGTACTGCCAAATACGGTAATGTACATCTCTAATTCCAGTCCTCAGTATAGTGAGAAAAAAATGTGAGCTGGAGGCCAGGCCAGACTGTGCCGTGAGACCCTGTCACAAAAAAAAAAAAAAAAAAAAAAAAAGCCCAAGTCAAGAAACGGATGAGGAAAGTAATGCTTCCCCAGGTGTGCACACACAGGGAACAGGGCACCCAAGTGGCAATGTGAGCAAAGCAAGTAAGGATCAGGGGCTACCCTCTCCACAGGAAACTCACCGTGCTCCATTACAAGCTCATCCGCCAAACCAGGAATGGCATCTACCAGCTTGCCAAGAAGAGTCATGGTGGCCAGGCTGCCTCCCATGGTAGGCATGTTACACAGCTACAGAAGAGAACGCACACCAAGTCAGAACCGCAGCTGACCTCTGGCCAGTGCCAACCTTGCCCTACACAGGCGAGTGCCTGTTACTCTCACCACAATTAGCTTTGGCCAAGTCCATCTCCTCCGTTCAGCTGGCAACTCCTGGAGGAGAGGGACCGGTCAGATTCCTCTCCGAGGCCTCAGTCCCTAGCTTAGTCCATGGTTACTACACCATATCAACAGTGTGGTAGAGATGTAGCTTGGTGGTTGAGCAAGTGGCTAACATGCTCAAGATCCTGTGCTCAATCTATACGCACCCACACACCCACGCACCCACTCACACATGCATGTGCAGGCACACACAAGCTATATTTTGGCTCATTTAGAACCAGATGCTGAGGAATAAAAGTTGGAAACCTCCTGCAGATAAAACTGACTCTAACTGTATACACATACATATTTTTGCTACGATTAATTGAACAGGGCCTCACTCTGCCACTGACCTACATCCCCAGCATAATGAATGAACATCTGTCACATGGTTTGAGTAAATGTTTTAATTTTGCTCATCTTATGATAGATGTGAATCTTTTCATTGTTTTGGTTTTTTTGTTTGTATCTTTGTTTGTTTGAGCTCTCATGTTGCCCAGGTTAGCCTAAATTCTTTACATAGCTGAGGCTGGGGACTACAGGTAGCACCACTGATCTCACTCTCCGTGTGATGAACACTGCCTTTTATGATCTATGGGAAGGTAACCTTCTCTACTGCACAGACTCTTCCGGTAGAAAACAACAGCACCAGCCTTCTGATGAGACGGGACGAGGCACTGCACTCAGGAGGCAGAGTGTGCGATCGCTGAGTTCAAGGCCAGCCTGGTCTACTAACAAGATGCCATCTCAAAGGGGAGGGGGGCTAGAGAGATGGCTCAGAGGTTAAGAGCACTGGCTGCTCTTTCCAAAGGACCCATGTTTGATTCCCAGCACCCACACGGCAGCTCACAACCATCTGTAGCTCCAGTTCCAGGGAATCTAATACTGTCCTCGAGCCTCTGAGGTACGGTACCAGACATGCACACGGTACACAGACATACATGCGGACAAAACATCCATACACATAAAATAAAATTTTAATTTTGATTTAAAAAGGCATTTCGTATAAGCTGGGTATGGTAGCATATAATGCCAAAGGCTGAGGCAGGAGGATCGAAAGCTCAGTGCCTGGCCTATATGTGGAGATTCTATCTCAAAAAGAGAAAAAGAGGGCTGGAGAGATGGCTCAGAGGTTAAGAGCACTGTCTGCTCTTCCAGAGGTCCTGAGTTCAATTCCCAGCAACCACATGGTGGCTCACAACCATCTATAATGAGATTCGGTGCCCTCTTCTGTCATGCAGATGTATATGCAAAATAGAGCACTCATATGTAAAATAAAGAAATAAAAAAAAACCACAGAAATATTTTTAAAAAAAATGAAATGTGAGTGAAATAAACCTTTAAAAAAAAAAAGAGAGAAAAAGAAAGAAAAGGCGTTGCATGCAAATTACCTCACAGTGCCTAAGGCAGAGCAAGTGCTCAGTAAATGCTAATGGTATCATCATGATGAACATTTACATGTAATTACAAATTTAAACTATTAATGACATAAAGAATAATTACATTATATTATAATTTAAGTACAACACATAATTAAATGTTGCTCTTGATGAGACTAAGGTGAACATTTGTCTTCCTTCTGAAAAATAAATAAAAAGTGATCCTAAGCTGGGTGCGGTAATCTCCATGAGTTCAAGGCCAACCTAGTCTATGCATCAAGTTCCAGGCCAGCCATGGCTACATGGTGAAATCCTGTCTCCAAAAAAAAAGGGTGGGGGGATCTGATATTATTCCCCAGGCTTAGACATAATAGAAAAGATGCTGTTTAACTGGCCATTAGCATAGTACAGGAAGCATGTTATGCAAGGCGTGAAAGATTCATTTCAGACACTCATGCCAAGTCATGCACACAGCTCAAAACCAAGTGAGAATACCGAACTCGAAACACCCGATCTATCTCTTTGATGAACCCGTCAAAGAAATATGTACTGTGCCTAGGAAGGCACCAAGACCGTCCTGTGCGATGACCGTACAGGGGAGATGAGGCTTTGAGCGCAGAAGTAGAACTTGGGTCCCTGAGAGCAGAAGGAAGCTGCACAGTGGGCCAGAGCAGGGTCAGGGGCCTCAGACCCACGCTCTGGCTCTGCCAGGCCCGCAGGACCTTAGGCAAATCTCCAGAGGTTAATTTTCCCATCTACTAAAAGGACTGCAGTGATCATTTTGGAATTTTGGTTCTTTAAAAAATACAGAAGTGCTGGTCGTGGTGGCGCAGTCCTTTAATCCCAGCACTTGGGGAGGCAGAGGCAGGCGGATCTCTGTGAGTTCGAGGCCAGCCTAGTCTACAAAGAGAGTCCAGGACAGCCAAGGCTACACAGGGGAACCCTATCTCAAACAAACAAAAAAGCCCACAGAAGCATTCTAAGAATATGTTTTTGTTCTAATCCCAGGTGTAGGGATATGGGGCGGCTTCACCGACTGTGAATTGCCTCGTGCTCTAGCAAGGCGTTGAAATTGCCAGCTGCAGACAGTTTTTGCTATTGTGTGGTATTTGGAATTCTGGGGACTTTTCAGAGGCTACATAAACGATAGAGCCCCAAAAGGCGGGGTGGGTTGTTGGTTGGCTGTTCGTTTCTATTGGTCTCGGTTTATTAAGTAGTCATGCACAAAGAAGAAACAAAAAAGAGAGATTAGATATCCTGACAGGGAAGATCAAACTTGACTCAAGGAGCTCCAAACTCCTAATGAGCAGGAAGTAGTCCAACAATAAACACGGCCCCCTTCCCAAACCCTGAGTTAATTCAGGGATCTCGTTCCTTTCCTCCCTGTCCTTTTTTCTCTCATATCTAGCATTAGGGAGTTCAAAGGATAGAAGGAAAGGGGTGGAGGGTGGGAGAAAGGGGAATTCACAGAGTAGCAAATGCCAGCTACCGACTTAGCTCAGTAGCTAAGGACTGACTTAGCTCAGACAGAATCTGAGGATTTTTTTTGTGGGGGAGATGGGACTCAAGAACCTGCAGCTCTACACTCACCTCTCTGTGGCATTCATTCAGTAGGAAATGGATGGTCTGTTCCAGCTTCAGCTGAGTAATGAGCTGGATAAGGACTGAAGAGACAGAACAGCATTACAAACCGGAAGACGAGCACACCCCAAAGTCAGCTCTCACAGCCCATCTACGCAAACCACCGGCCTCACAATAATTTGCTTGTTGCAAATGGAATCAGCTTTTCTCTCTCCCTCATTGCAAGAACTCTGCCCCTCTATATTGTTCTGTATTAGCAGTTCCCAACTCAGGATGCTCACTAGAATGACTGAGGCTTTAAAAAGTTTTAAGAACATACTGATACGGAACTGAGGTCATAGCTATGGTGGAGTGCCTGCTTATCATCTATAATGGGGATTCGACGCCCCAACACCCCCCAAAAAAGACTATTAACATCCATGTCTCACTCCAGACCAACTAGATAAGAGTCTCTAAACCCAAATACCTTTTTTTAAAAATTTATTTATTGTCTGATGTAGTCCAAGCTGGCCTTGAACTTTATTATGTAGCCAAGTTTGATCTTGAACCATTGATCTTCCTGCCTTTACCTTCCCAAATTCTGAGATTACAGGGATACACCACCACACCTGACCTTAAGTACTTTACCTGAGTAAATTTTAAATATGGACAAATGTAAGCATATTATTTAAATAAAACATATTTTATTTCAATTTCCTTATACATGTATGTCTACTTACCAATTTATATATTTTGCATTTTAAAACATTGTGTGTGTGTGTGTGTGTGTGTAGGTGTAGGTCAACCTTTGGGAATCAGTTTTCTTCCTCCATATTATGAGTCCTAGGAATTGAACTCAGGGTATCAGGCTTTGACAGCACCTGTCCTATACTCTCTGGGCCATCTCACTGGACCCCAAAAAAAATTTTTCTTAATATAAGACACGAGTGTATTGATGAAGTTCTCTTAGTAAGTCTACTGTGAAGTCGGGGTTGGAAACGACTTTGTATTACCTGCTTTCTTTTCCTTCATCGGAGTTTGCTCCTTTATATTTAAGAAAAGACAATTATAAGTTGAGTTCCCATGCCAATTATTTAACGGAATATCTCTCAGTCCCAAATCTATTTTGCTGTATAGTTACTGAAATGTCTCTGCTAGCACTTTGGAGAAGTATAGACTGGTTTGAAAAACGGCAATATAGATTTACAGCCATTGCTGGAAATGACTAGCACTGTCAGAATAAAGGCAGTCTAAGAGGCGCCCTGAAGCCAGGAAGGAGCAGGAGGCAAACAGGAACCACGGAAAAGCATCAGGCCCTCCCTGCACCTTTCAGTTTCTCTCCAGGGCCTTGAAAGACATTCCTAGGGCTCTGTGAAGGGTTCTGTACAATGCACTGGCACCAGCTAGAGACACGGACTTTTCTTCCTGAAGGCTGAACATACTATTGTTAAGATTGAAAGCCTGACCCACCATTAGCAGAGACCAACACTAGGTTCCTAGTATGGCACTGTTGCCTGAAAGGGGAGGATTATGTGCTGTGCCCTTCCGTAACGGGCCACTTTCCGCCAACAATGCGTCTGTAAGTTTCAGAATCCCTGCTCACCGCTACAGTGTTCCGCACAACGCCACCCTGATCACGGAATTCATTTCCCAGCAGCAGAGGTCTGGGACGGGCTCAAGCGCACCAAGTTCACTGATCTTGTCCTGTAGTCCACCACCTGGACCCAACTAACAATGGGGAAGGACCTGGATAGGCTGAGACATTTAGAAGGCACCACTTTGAAACGCTGGGCTCCTGTCCTACACGGGACAAGAAAGTACTGGCTTCACCACAGAATACATTGGTCAGGAACCAGAAAGCACAGAGCAAATCGCTCCCCTTACTGCTACACCTCACAGCACGCTCGTAAGGGGTTTTGTATCTGGTATTTGCTGGTTGGAGATTCCATAATAAAAATGCCACAGATCGGGGAAGTCAAAAAACAAAATTTATTTCCTTACAGTTTCGGAGGCTGGAACCCCACTATTTGGCCTTCCCCTTGGCTTGAAGATGCATGCCTGCCTCGTCCCCTCACGGGGCCTCTTCTTTATCCGTTTGCACACTAAGTGCCTCTCTGTGTGTTCAGATTTCCTCCTTATTAAAGAACCAGTCAGCCTGGGTCAGGGCCCACCCACTGACCTCCTTTTAGCTTGTCTCTCTGAAGGTCTGGTCTCCACATAGACACAAGGTGCAGGGAATCAGGGCTTCAGCATATGAATTTGGGGGCTGGGGAATGGCATGATTCTGCACATCATGTGTGGTCTTTTAGCTCCAAACCCACCCTTCTGGGCTTCATTTGGGGACACTGAGGCTGAGTTGAGCTCTGCCAATAATGACAGTGGAAAGAGTCAGCGAGGCTGAAGAAGGAAGGAACTTTCTCATTTCCCTTTGCTTCCTCTATTCTTTTATTTGTTCATCCTCTGCTTCCTGTTCTGAGGAATATTTCCCCAACTCTTCCATGTCTTAAAAGAAGGAGTGCCTTTCCACTACAGGAGCGGAATTCAGCTCGCAGTTCTTCCAGAATCTGCTGGTTTGCACCCTTCTTCCCTGAAGACAGCTACCGATAGTCACTCTGGCAACACCCTTCCACAGGCCTGGGGCCCAGGCAAACTCTCAGGCTCGGCAGTGTCTAAGTAGTTACTGTTTCATACACAGGACTCACCCTCCAAACTTCTAAGTTTTGACAGCTCTGGCCTTTTCCCTTTGTAGATCCAACCCCACGGGTGGGAGCTACCTTCTGTAGTGAAAACATTTTGTGTCTTCAGTTCCCTACTTAAAAACACTTTAAAGTTTTTTTGTTTGTTTGTTTTGGTTTTGTTGTTGTTGTTTTATTTGTTTGTTTTGGTTTTCTGTTCAAACAACTGGAATAATTTCTGGCCTATCTGGAACAATTCTCACTCTCCACAAGAATCTTTACACCCCAGTACCCTTGCCATCTGGGATGGCTGTTCTTGGTTGTCAACCTGACTACATCTGGAATTAACTAAAACCCCAAATGGCTGGGCACACCTGTGAGAGATTTTTTTTTCCTTAGTTAAATCGTCTGAGGTGGGAAGACCCACTTATAATCCAGATGTTTAACCCAGATCTTTTGAGGTGGGAAGAGACTTTACTCTGGGTCATATCTTCTGCTGGCAACCTAAAGGACGTGGAATGAGGAAGCTCTCTCTTTGCCTGCTTGCTCTCTCTGGCATGTCCATTCCTTCACTGGCATTAGAAGCCCAAGTCTTCAGGATTCTGGTGTATACTGAAGACCTGCTGAAATATCCAGCCTTGTAGACTGAATAGCTACCAGGTTCTTGGACCTTCCATTGACAGAAAGCCACTGTTGGACTGAATGGACCACGGCCTGTAGTCTCTCGATAGATAGATAGATAGATAGATAGATAGATAGATAGATAGATAGATATGCATATATATATAGAAATATGCATGTATATATGTATATACACATAGAGAGGGAGACAGATAGACAGATTTATTCTGTATATTCTGTTCCTTTAGAGAACCCTAACTAATATAGATTTTGGTACCAGAAGTGGTTCTACAGCAAGAAAAGTAGATGGACCATTTTCTAAAGTATCTTAAATGGGGTCTCCCATTAGCCGACACCTACAGTTACTGAAATCTCTCCAGTTATTGAAGCCTCTCATGGAAGCTTGGAGAACAGTGAAAGCCCATGGTGTGAGCTATTTTACAAAGTTAGGGAGACAAATGCATTATCCTGAAAGGCAATGGATTTGGTGACTCTGTATATAAAACGTATTTGACAATTTACAGATAAATAAGGAAAATGATGATGCTGGTTGGTTGCTCCTGCGTCTCTGAATGAATTGACAAAGGAAAAGAATGAGCTCCATGATGGAATTAAACAACGTCCAGCATCTCCGAAAATGGTGAAGAACAACAATGAATAAAATTGACCAACTCCAGACACACATCAGTCACAACAGTCACATCCAGACACAACAGTCTAAAGGTTTCTCTCCAGCAGCCACAGAGCTCAAATCATGAAAATCCATAGCCCTCATTATAAGGTTGGTTACTGACAGTGAAAATTCAAGTCTCAGCCTCATGAGATCTGCCCTGTGACTGGTTGGCTGAAGAAGAGAAGACTCCAGCCTGGTTTACCGACGGTTATGTATGTTGTGCAGGTACCACAGAGAGAGAACTGTACCCACAGCTACAGCACCATAACCCCTTCCTGGAACAACCCTTAAAGACACAGGCACGGGGAACCTTCAGGCAGTACAGTTTGCTGGGAAGGAGAAATGGCCAATGTGCAACTGTTCACTGATTCCTGGGCTGGATCAACGGGTTGGCTGGATGGTCAGGGACTTGCAAGGAGCACGATGGGAAACTCGTGAGAAAGATATCTGAGGAAGAAGTGTGTGGACAGATCTCTCCAAATGGGCGAAGTATGTAAAGATATTTACATCCCGAGTAAACGTTCATCAAAAGGTGACTTCAGCTAAGAAGTTCAGCAATCAGGCAGATAGGATGACCTGTCCTACTGGCAGCCAGCCTCTCTCCCCAGCCTCTTGTTGCCCAGTGGGCCCATGAACCAAGTGGCCATGGTGGCAGGGACTGGGGTTATGCATGGGCCCCATGACAAGGACTGCCACTCACCAAGGCTGACCTGGCTACAGGTGCTGCTGAGTGCCAGACCTGCCAACAGCAGAGACCAATACTGAGCCCTGGATGTGACACCATTCCCTGGGGTGACTAGCCAGTGACCTGGTAGCAGGTTGACTCCACTGGACCACCTCCTTCATGGAATGGACAATGTTTTGTCCCTGCTGGAGTAGATACTTATTTTGGTTATGGATTTGCCTTTCCTGCACACAATGCTTCTGCTAAAACCACCACCTGTGAACTCGTAGAATGCCTTATCCACTGTCATGTCATTCCGCACAGTATTGCTTCTGACCAAGGAACTCACTTTACAGCCAGAGAAGTGGGACAGTGGACCCACGATCATGGAACCTGTCTTCCTTTCTTTCTTTCAAAGGAGGGTCTCTCTATATGGTCCTCGAACTCACAGACATCCTCCTGCCTCTGCCACCAGAATGCTGGGATTAATAGCGTGCCCCACCCTGCCGGCACATCATCCACACCTCTGTAACAGCACCCATCAACCCACCTATTTAGCAGCCAATCTCCTCTGCAGACTGCAAACTGCAAACTCTTAAACGGGGCGCGTCTTAGCCATCTACATGGCTCTAATGAGTAAGCAGTACTTAGCAAAGAGGTAGTGCCCAAGAAGAAGCAGAATTAGACACGAACTAATTGTGTTCCCTCCTGTTTCGATTTCACTAGAGCCTCAGTAACCAGAGCTGCAACTCAGGCTGAAAGCCCCCAGTTTGAATGGTAAGGGCCACACAGCTCCAGCACGAACATCTTACCTTCAATACAGAGATCTGCCACGCTCCCATCATCCACCTTGCTTAACAGTCCTTGGAGCAGAAGGAGGCAAAAAAGGGTGATTAGCGGGGCTGTGAAACAAAGGCAAGCATCACTCCAAAGCCAGCAGTTTAAGCAACGCCCTTGCTAAATTCTCAGCAACACCCAGACTTCTCAATGGCCTGTCTGAAAAGATGGCAGTCCACATGCACAGCGCCGACTGTAGGCTCCGGACTGTGACACATCTAAGGGAAAACCTCTGTTTTCTCCCGGGTCATCCTAACTCCCGTTCGTTCAGGTCAGCAAAGCCTGCAAAGCCTCAACACGGGAGCACTCGGTGCACATTACCGGTCCTCCCCACAAGGATGCGTTCCACTGGACAGTGTGATCAAAAGGAGGAGCCACCTCGCCTTACAGGTGAAGTGACTAAGAGGAGCGAGAAGGAGACCACCTGATCAGTGTTACAAGCGAGGGCAGCCGACTCCACTCCAGGCCTCTGACCCTGAGCCGACTCTCAACCGTAGAAGAGAAGCCGCCCACTTCCCGCTTTTACTAGCCTCTTGGGTCTAATAAGGACAGTTAACATAAAACAATCCATGTAACCTAGAAAGGGGGGCCGCACTGCTATGATTATAACAGAACAACCTGCTGGCAAACTGCCACAGTAATACAAGAGGCCTAAGGCATCTTTCCAAGTCCCCCTCAGGTTAAAACACATGCTACACATGCACAGCTCCGGCTTTCCATGGGACTCTCACCGAAAAGCACGCGTATAAAACGGTTGCAGACTCTCTGGTCCTGAGCTATCAGCTGTGTGACCAAGGAGGTGTGCCTCACCAGGGCATTTTGGAAGCAGGACACCACATGCTTCTTGCGCACCAGCTTTGAGTGAATGGAGAGAAATAGTCACTACTGGAGGCAGGGTCACTCTGAACCCAAACAACTGTAATTCCCAAACGTAACCACGAAAGGGTCGCTTGAACTGGGGAGAGCCGTATTCCCTGTAGGGATGATGGGTAAGTGCACCACTTCCACTAGGAAATTCACGTGTTTATTCCGGAATGTACAGAAACTGGTGTTTCTATCTTATGTTTACATAGCACCTTATATACAATTCGTTCTTCTCCATTTGGAGGAGGGACATCCTTTTTTTTTTTTCCCTCATGTAGCCCCCTTGCCTTAAACCCACTAGTGTAGCTGAAGTTGGCTTTGAATTAATTCTCCTGCCTCTCTCTCCCAAGTGTGTGTAACCAAGGCATTTCAGCCTAACAAGCTGGGGAAACAACCAAAAACAAATATTGTCTCCATTTTGTGGATGAGTTAAAGCAGAGAGGCTTGGAGGCTTTCCCGAGGACTCAAATTCAAGTTCTCTAATCAGGCATTGACTAAGGTCGGTGCTCTTTCCACTTCAGCCACCCGCGGAAATGATCCTGGGAACCCTTCATGGGCCTCAGCAGTGGGCAGAGGAAACAAATCTCTCCACTCATTGTAAGCATAAAGGTAAACCCTCAGGCTGCTCGGTTTTCTGTACAGTTCCTGCAAACCGCTCAAGACAAAAGTGAGGTAGATAGAAAGAAAGAAAGAGAGAGAGAGAGAGAGAGAGAGAGAAAGAAATTAAGAGAGAAAGAAGAAAGAAAGAAAGAAAGAAAGAAAGAAAGAAAGAAAGAAAGAAAGAAAGAAAGAAAGAAAGAAAGAGGGGAACACCAGGCATGGAAATGTGAGCCTTTAATCCCAGCATTTAGGAGGCAGAGGCAAGCGGCTCTCTGTGAGGTCAAAGCTACGCTGGGATATCCAGGGAGAGCCTGTCCCCAAGCAAGCAGCGCTGCTAAGTTACCTGTAGAGTTCTGCTTATCAAAAATGACTTCGCGTGCACCTACTTCTGCCTGCCAGGAACCTCTCTGCCTGTCATTCCTGACATGACAAAGATCAAAAACAGCCTCTTTCCCCATTTTTTTCACTGGGGCTAAAAGAGATTGGGGGCGGGGGAAGGCTGAGCTGGGGCTGAATTCCTAGAGATGGAGAAGGGCAGCAAACAGATGGGAAGAAGGGGAACAGGGAAGGGGGGTGTGCAGACCGAGATGTGGAGGTGTCTGGGGCTCCTCTACACTCAGTTCACCCAGGGGTAGGCTCGCTAGAGACTCAGCAGGCGGCAGCAGGACCCGCTGAGGGGAGGTCGACCTGGGCGGAGCGGATGGGGCGGAGGGGGGGGGGGCCTGGCTGCTGCAGCCCGGAGACGGGCGAGCCTTGGGGAAGCCGGTCGGGTTTGGGTTTCGCGTCAGGAAAGGTGTGCCTGGTTCAGAGAAGCTGGCTTGCAGAGGAGGGCGAGGGACGTGACCGCGCTAGGTCCCGGGGGCCGGGCCGGGGCGGAGGGGTTAGGTCGCACCGACACGCCGGGCTCCGGCAGCAGCTCCAGCGCGCAGGCCACGCAGACGTGAGGGGACACAGGCAGCAGCAAGGCCGGATCATGCCGGTGATGGGTCCTCTCCAGGAGCAGCACCGCTTCTTCATCTCTCCCGAAAGCGGGTTGGTCAGCAGCCTTCATCTAGCTCGGGCTCTGCAGCGCAAGTTTTCCCGCGCAGCTTTTGCGCAAGCGCACTTGGAAGTGTGCGCGCTCCCCGCGCCCCGAAGCTGCCGCCGGCGCGGACGAGCAGCAGCTGCAAGTGTGGCTAATGGAGGCAAGGACTGTGGACTGTGTGTTTGTAGATCTCGTCAGGAACTGATGCTCGCTAGGTTGAAACGCATTTAATAAAGCGGCTGTCGGGTTTGATAAAGGAAAGAAAATCAGTCTCTGCTATTATTTACTTGGGTTGTTTTGGTTTGGTTTTAAATTATTTAACTTTCTATATGAGCGTTTGCGTGCATGTGTGTCTGCAGGTCATAAGAGGAAGTCCCCTGGAGCAGGAGTTAGGGAGGACTATGAGCCACCGTTTGGGTGCTGGGAACCAAAACCGGGTCTTCTGCAAGAAAGAGTCTCTCAACCGCTGAGCTGTCTCTCCTGTCTGTTTATTTTGAGCTGGTCTCAAGCATATGCAGCTGAGGATGACATTAAATTCCTGATTCTCCTGAGACTGAGGCAGGAGGACTGTGCCATCATTCCTGCTGTACCCCAGTTGTTGGAAGTCAGCAGTGCCAATCACACCCAGAGAAAGGGGGATTCCACAGGCACGAGCACCAGAAGGTAGAGATCACGGGAAGCTGTTCATAGACTTACTGCAGTGTGAGTGCGGTGGAGGAGGGAGAGATGAACTGCTGTAAGAACATCCTGCAGGCAGTGATGGATAAAACAGAACACACATTAAAACTTAACTGGGTGACAGGATTATGGGAGAGTTGTTTTTATGAGATAAGCAGATAGAGGACTCTGTGTGCTTGAGAATGACCTTGAATTCATGATCCTCATGCCTCCACCTTCCTAATGAGCATATATGGCTTCTATAATGAATTAAGTGGATAGAGGCTAAAGCTAGCTCAATGGTACCATGTTAGGGTCTGGTCTGGTACTATGTGTTCTAATGCTAAATACTGGCCCCCCAAGACTTGCCACACAGACAAGCACATTCCCGAGTACACCGAGTGATCTGCGAACCTTGTTCCCCGATTTAAAGTTGATTGGTTAGTAAAGCTGCTGAAGCCTGTAACTGCGCAGAAGAGAAGTAGGCAGAGCTTAGGTTCCCGGGCTTGGGGTCAGAAAGGGATGAGGAGAGGGGAAGCAGAAGATATAGCAGGAAGAGAAGCAGGAGAAGTCACCCGAGAAAAGGAAGCCTCCATGGGACAGTGTGGAGTGGACCATGAGCACGTGGCCATGGGGCTGTCCTGATGGAAGAGAAGTGGCCCAAATGGAACATATGGCAAGTAATATTGTATCTTGGGAATATGTATCTGGGAAATAACGAAATAGGTCAGAGGGTTGATAACTGCCTGGCTATGGTGCTTTAAAGCTTATCTAAATCTAAAGGGTCTCTATCTGTATTACTTGGGAACTAGCTGGGGTAGAGAAGCCCTCTGGAATCTAATGTCCAAGTTCCACAACAGTATAGCAGCACTTGCTTAGCAAGCACAAGGCAGAAATACCATAAGATTGGCTCCGAAGAGTCATGCTTGATTAAATTGTCAGCTCTGGACTGCCCCGTGGTGGGCTAATACACCAGTTTTGGTGGGCAATACTACAGAACTGAGGCAGTGTGCATGACTTTCCCATGAAGTTTGTTCACGGGCAGCAGGACGCCAGGATTCAATACCCCTGCCTTCCCCACTTTTTAAAGACAGAGTCTCCTTACATAGTCCTGGCTGGCCTAGAACTATGTAAACCAAGCTGGCCTCGGACTCACAGAGATCTGCCTGCCTCCCCCTCCTGAGTTCTGGGATTAAAGGCGTGCACCGCTACATACATCTAGCTTTCCATTTTTAGAGTATTTTAGTGACTCTTTGGGAATAAATGCTTTACGTCTGTGTGTGTGTGTGTGCGTCTGAGGGTATGTATGACAACTGTTGTAGGAATTTATCTGGAATTAGCACTCGGACACCAATGGCCGTGGAAGAGTGATGCCACCGGTGGACCAAAGCTGCCAGAGCAGCTCCTGAAAGGCTTCAGTGCTTGGGTCCTGTTTGCATTCTTATTTTACACTGTAAAACCACAAGGCAGGGCAACAAGCAAGCAAGATGTTACAGAAGTGTACATGACAAAAGTCAGCAGGTTGTTAAGGACATCCATTGTTTCAGCTATTCCTTACAGGTCATTCTGTTCCAGGTAGCAAGTGAAGTCATGCTTGGCAAGTGGGCAGTACAAGCAGTGCTATCAATAAATCACAGATAAATTGGCAAGTCCCTATCTTAATGACTGGTCTTTTCTACCTTATTCTACTTCAGTACCGTGTGTGCAGAGTCCACAGAGGTCAGGAGAGGCTTTGAGTGCACCAGAACAGGAGTTACTGGCAGCTGTGAGCTGCTTGATGTAGTCCAAGCTGGCTTCGAACTCACAGAAGTCTGCTTGCCTGTGGATCCCCAGTGCTGAGATTAAAGAAGTGCACCACCACTCCTGGCTCTGTGTGTTGTTTTTGAGTAACTCCTTGCCTCCAGTTTATACTGCCCACATATCCTTGGGTATGGAGCCATCCCCTAGAGTATGGTTGACCTACCCCTTAAAGAAACCTGACTCTCCCCTCCCACAGAAGCCAGCAAGTACCCGTAGCGCCTCAGGAGTGGAGGGGTTCGTGAAGCCTTTCCCACTCCATGCTAGAATGTAGACTGACTTGATCTTGCATAGCTCTTGTACAGGCAAGCACCACTGTTGGGAGTTTCTGAGTGAATTGGTCCTGTCAGGCCCAGAAAACACTTTCTCTCTGGTCTTCAATTTTGTTCTTACAGTCCTTCTGTCCCCTCATCCTCAATGGTTTCTCAGCCTTATCAAGCCTCCCTTCTTTGTAATAATCGGCCTGAATAATAGTGTCTCACGAAGAGTACTACCCACCGTCCAAACAACTGAGGCCAAGTATCCTGCTTCAGTCAGGATTAGTTTGGGAATGGGCAAGATGAAGGTATGATAAGAACCTTAGTGTCCTCCACCATCAGGAGCTGGGAGCCTGGGGGAAGGGTGCTAGCAAGGTAAGGGTTGGTAATGGATGACACTGGACTGACCTATATTCTGCTAACCTTCAAAGCTTCTGTATAGAAGTGGCCTCTGTGCTGTCCACAAGTACCCCAAATCCCAGAAGAGAACAGTCAGACATCATACCAAGGGAACCTGCAGCCCTACAGGATCCAAATAACCAATTTTATTAGAGGTTCCTGGTACTAAGGTCACTCGCATGCCTTCTCTGATATCAGAGACTCTGGGCCTGTGCCCTACTTTTTAAGGCCACACTGTCTGAGAAAGTGTCTTAAGTTCCTCATAAAGCCAAACTTTTGTGAGGCTGCTGGATTTTGTGGTGCCCCTCTTGGGTTCCCAGGTGCCTCACATTCCTTGGAGTGCTCTGTCTCAGGAACAGTTAGCCCTGTTTGGCAATGCCCTGGTGGCTCAAGGTCCCTCTCCAGAGCAGTGGGGTCTCTGGTGCTGTCCTCTCTTGTAGATGGAGCACCCACTTTGGAAAACGGGTTAGGATTCCTCAGGGTGAGAATGGGGGCTGAGTGCTGGGGCAGCCATGGCATCTTGTTCAAGATGGTTATGCCCAGCCTGGCTGCAGCAGAGTGGATAGTCCCTTTGAAGCTGGAGCTATGTGCGGAGCAGCAGGAGGGACGCTGCCAGGCCCGTCTGTCCCCTGTGTGTCCCATGCTTCCACTTCTTTGGTGTGTGGGCTGCTGACTTTGGAGCCTGGGGAGCTCAGAAGGTTCCTCTTTCCTGTGGCTGAGGCCCTCTGGACAGGACGAGGCCCTCACTCTGCTGGAAGCCCTCTTTTCTGCATGGGAGACTCCAGACCCAACCATTTTTCCACCCCTGCTGTTGTCAATGAAAAGCTCTTGGGCTGGTCCTGGGCCACACCAGCTCCTAGACTGCGCTGCTGGCCTTGGCTTGCTGGGAGAGGGAACGGTGGCCTTTGGGGCCTCCTGGATCTGTGGTTCTCTGCCTCCCCCTTGTGGCCTGGTTCTCCTGGGTTTCTTAGGGGGAATGGAGCGGCTCATTGGCTCTAACCTGGATGGTCTACATTTCTCCAGAGCTGGAACTTGGGTAGAAAGTTTTGAGCTTTTTCTTTGGAGAACCGGACGGCTTTGAGACCTGCCCGGAGACTCGGGGCCTAAGGACTCACAATGCTGTTCTTGCTGCCTTTGGTGTTCCTGGTCTGTGCGTAGTCCGGGCAGCCTCACTCCAGCCTTTGGCAACGAGCAAGACTCTAAGAAGTGGAAAAGCAAGTAAGACTCCAGAATTCGTCGAGGGAAGCCCCACCTCAGGTGTGCAATCTTCCTCTTCATGAGGGATTCCAGGAGCAGATGTTGGCTCTTCTTGAGGGCTGGCCATTTGTGAGGGATGGAGAGGGCAGTTGGTCCACTTACTGGAGCTGGGGCAGCTTGGGAGACTTGGGGACATAGGAGAGAGGGAAAGACAGAGGATGCCTGAGACTGTGGGTAGGAGTGCTGACATGTCAGCCAGGCGGCCTTTCCTGGATCCACCCTTTTGTCCCTTTCATGTCTTCTTTGAGATCCATGTTGGGTCCTCTGCGAGCTTACACTGAGCCCACCTCTGTGCTTCCCAGCAGGGGCTGCGCCCTGGCTACTTAGGTGTTCTTCAGGACAGGGAGCAGAGTCTGCACCATTTCCAGCTGTTGGCTGCTTGTGTCTAGGGGTGGTGTACCCTGATGTGAGAGAAGCAGGCTGAGCCAAGCTGCACTTCCAGCATGTGGGTTCCACTCTCCCACAAGAGTCACCTTGGAGACTGGGCCGGGCAGCATCCTTCCTTCTGAGCTGGCCTTTGTCCCCTCTCCTTGAGGTATGAGACAGTTTAGCATCTTCAGCTCTGCATTTTCTCTGGACCCCTACATCCTGGATTTCTGCAGCAGCATCTCTGCCCTTGCTCTGGATTCTTTGCCCCTGTGTCTGAATCTTTTCAACAGTTTCACACACTGACTGCCTCTGGTCCTTTCCCAGTAAGGCTTGAGTCTCTGGACCATCATCACCTGTGAAACCTCTCAGACTTCTTTTCCCTTGGGTTTGAAGTTCTGCCTCATTCCCATCTCCAACATTTTGCTGTTTCTTCCACTCTAACAAGTAGGTCTTTCCACCTACCTTACTTAGCAATCTCTGAGGCTTTCTCCAGGATCTCTGCATCTTTCTACCATCCCTTCTTCCAGACCCTCTCCAGTTTTTCTTCTCCGATGCCTCATTTTCTGAAGTGTTATCTCCTTGGGATTGTTTCCAGCTTCTCTGCCTTACAGAATGGCTCCCTCCGGTTTCAGTCAACTGTCTCTGGTTCTTGCTCTCAGATCTCTGAGTCTCTACATCATCTTCTCCAGGTTCTCTCCGGTTTCTCTTCTCTAGGGCCTGAACTTCTGTTCCATCCTCACTTCCCACCTGCTTCTGGTTCTTTAATGTGTTAGGACCCATATCACCTAACCAGCTCTGGCTTTCTTCCATGGCTGTCTTGGTCTCTGCACCTTCTCCTCTAGCTCCTCTCAAGATTCTCCTCCCTTGTATTAGAACTTCTGCACCATCCTCACCCCCAGCATTCACTGCTTTCTTGTGCCCTGTTGCATGGGTTTTATCATCGACTTTCTTACTTGTTAATCCTTCCCAGTTCTCTGTTTCAGGTGTCTGGCTATTTATACTATCATTGCCTCTAATCTGTTTCTCGTTCTTCCATTTTGGTCCATGAATCATTTTATGAAATTTGTTTCCTAACTGACCTTGATTTTCTTCCCCGAGTTCCTGGGTTCGTGCTTCATTCTCACCAGTAACCTCTCTCAGGTCTCTCTTCCCTAGCACCAGATTGTCCGTTCCACTTTCCTCTTCAATCTTTTCCTTGTTCTGGCTCCCTACTGGGTAAGTCTCTAAATCAGTTTTACCACTTAATTGACCCTGATCCTCGACCTCAGGCATTGGGTTATTTGTTCCATCATCACCTCCTTTTCCTCGGTCATTCTCCAGTAACAGGATGTCTGCAGTACACTCCCCTCTGACCTGATTTTGATTTCCCCAACATGGTGTCCCAAGTCCTCTGTCTATTGTAATCAGCACCAGCCTCTGGCTTCCCCACCACGGTGCTTGGATCACCACCCAGTCCTCTTCCCTTACCTCCCTGATCTTCTTCTTCATGCCCACCTGAACTTCATGTCTGAAGAGATGCTGGTTCTCTCCAGTACATGCTTGGGTCTTCCAGTCATCACTTCTGCACTGTCCCTGCCTCTCCTCCGCTGGAATCTGGTCCTCATTCTCAGGTCTAAAGCATGCCTGGGTCTCTTTGTTGTCCTGTAATTTGATTTCTCTCAGGTTCTCCCTCTGAGATGTCTGGATTTTCACACCATCCTTACTTGCAATCTGGCCCTTGTGTCTTCCTTCCTCTGCCTCAGTTTCTGTACCAGTATTGCGTCCAGTCTGGTCTTGCGTGCTCTGCTTTAGCATTTGGGAATTTACACTATTCTTACTTCCAGTCCAGCCCTGTGTTTCTAATCCTTGGTCCTGGTCCTCTGCCTCTCCCTCCCCTCTGGCTTCTTTCTCTTTCTCCTGCCCCAGTGCTGGAGTCTGCACAGCATCCTCCTGGTGCCCCCACTCTGGTGTCTGAGTTGCTATGTCAGTTTTATATCTGAACTGTTCTTGGCTCTCTCCCAAATGGGCCCAGGTAAAAGGATTCTTATCTCCAGGCTTCCTCTGGCTTTTCTTCCATAGTTTCTCAGTTTGTTCTCTATCTTCAGTTCTTACTTGGGCTTCTTCCTTCCACCCTGGCACTGAGATCTCGCCATCAGCTCCCCTTTTTACTTGTCTCTGGTTTCTGCGCCCCAGGGCCTCAGCGTCTCTGCCCTTCTTTGGGATGAAGTCTCCAGATGCTTGTGTCTCCCAAGCACCCCTCCTTCTGTTCTCTCTTTTGTTTGTGTATTCACAATATTTTCTGCCTACTGTCTGGGTTTTATCCCGTAGTGCTAAGGGACCTTGTAGGCTGTCCAAGGACTTCCTGGGGGGAAGTCGGTTAAGCGAATCAGGCAGAAACTCTCTGAGGCAGAACTCTGGCCTCTGAGCTGAAGGGAAGTTTGGAAGAGAGATGGCTAAAGATGTAGGGGTGGATTTGTAGCTCGGTCTAACAGGCTCTACTGGCACCGACCTCTCCTGGGAGGGAGCCAGCAGCTGCTCCATCCTTTGGCACATGTCCAGAGAAGGGTGAGTCTGGCTAGCTGTGAGGCACCAAGGTGCCTGCCATTCTTCCCAAGAATCGTCCTGAGGGAGAAGACAAGTGCTTGAAAAGGAAGACGCACAAAAAATGGGCTCGGAAGAGGTGTGGCCAACCCAAGAGACGTCTTGACACGAGTCCTGTGGAGACAGCAAGGTTGCCCATTCTTGTCTGACCTTCTTCTGGTGTTCCCATTTCTGCTGTTGTGCCCACTGCTGGACATGAACATCCAGGGCCCTGACTCTTCCATAAGTAAAGACTTCAGGAATCATCCCAAAGAAAGTGTCACATGTGGTGGCTGACACTGCCCATCCCTGCGGTGGCACCTGTAAAGAAAGAGCCGAGTAGCAGAGTTCTGGCACACAAATTGTCTCCTATATTCTTTATAAATATGACTAAACGCCCCACTGTCGAGCTGAAGGTGCTTGTGCTGAGACAAGGAGGGCACCCCCTAAGCAAACAGCATTCATTCCCTCCAGAAATACTGAGGGATTGCTCTCAGCCAGGCACTGCTCTGTGTGGTGGGTACTAATGTGAACAAGACAAAGACCCTGCTGGTGCTATATCATAGACGTATTCTCTAAGGGAATAATCAAATATATGACCAACTGGGCTCAATTCATACTGTTTGTCTATCATGTAAACAATCCATCCCAATCATCTCTAAACTCAGAAAGCAGACAAAGGCAGATCAGAAGTTTAAGATCATCCTTGGCTACATAGCAAGTTAGAGGCTAGCCTGGGTGATATGAGATTTAATCTTAAAACAAAATCCACGTCAGTACCCAAAAAAGCATTTGAATGGAAATAAACACAAATGAAGGGCTGGAATTAACTCTACTAGACAGAATAGTCATGGAAAGCCTTTCAGAGAAGGTAATATTTGACTGGAAAACTGGATGAAGTGAGGGACAAGTCAGGTGACACTTGAATATTACAGGCAGAGGAGACAGTAAGTATAAAGCTCCGGCCAGGTAGTGGTAGCACACATATTCAGTCCCAGCACTCAGGAGGCAGAGGCAGGCAAATCTCTGTTCGAGGCCAGCCTGGTCTACAGAGCCAGTTCCAGGACAACCAGGGCTACACAGAGAAACCCTGCCCCAAAACAAACAAAGTAAAAAGACCCTCTACGAACAGAGCAACCAAGACTACGTCCACAGGAACATCAAAGAAGCCTAAGGTGAGAGCTAGTTTGTGAGGCCTGGGTTCTACCCCCAGGATTAAAAAACAGGGAAGAACCATCCTCCAGAGGTCCTGAGTTCAATTCCCAGCAACCACATGGCAGCTTACAACCATCTATACTGGAATCTGATGCCCTCTTCTGGCATGGAGGCACACATGCAGAAAGAGCACAAATATATAAAATAAATAAAATATTTTTAAAAATTAAACAACAACAACAACAAAAAAAATGTGGTGGAGGGGGCACCCTGGAGAGATGGCTCAGAGGTTAAAAGCACTGGCTAATCTTCCAGACGTCATGAGTTCAATTCCTAGCAACCACAGGATGGCTCACAACCATCTATAATGAGATATGGTGCCCTCTGCTGGCATGCAGGTGTGCATGCAGACAGAACATTGTATACATAATAAATAAATCTTAAAAAAAAAACATGGAAGAAGAGGTGAACAAAAAGAAAAGAGAGAGAAAAGGAGACTCAAAGAGAAAGAGGAGTGCTATATGATCAGAATGTAGCCAGCAAAAAGAAGAACACTGGAAGATTAGGTCAGAGACAGATACAGGCTAGATCCTATCAGGCCTTGGAATTGAGGCCAGAGTTTTGAATTTGTTGAGTTTGGCATGGTGTGGACTCACAGAAGCCACTGAATTGTTTTATGTAGCAAAGAGCTTTGATCTGTTTTTAAAGTCTGCCTACCTCACAAGCATAGTTGACTTAAGCTCAATGTAGAACACTTGTCACGTGATTTCACATAGGCCTATGCTGTCAACAATCAGCAGCTATGAGTGCACATTTTGGAGCATTGGGTAAAATCTAAAGCCAGGATCTTCTAGTACTTAGGTTTGGTCTTGCTTTTTGAAATGTGATTCTTTGGTTGGTTGGTTGGTTGGTTGGTGAGGAGTTGTGGGGCAAGGCTTGAGACAGAGTCTTATTCTGGCATTCCTCCTGATCAGTGTTCTGAGTCCGGAGTGCGGGGAGATCTACCTGACTCTGCCTTCCGAGTGCTGGGATTACAGGGGTGCACCCCACATCCAGCCTCACACCCAGTTTTCATTGCTAGTGTTTGAAGCCAAGGCCGCACACATGCTAGACAAACATTCTACCACTAAGCAACACTCTTTGCTTGATAGATCTTATTTAGCCCTGGCTGGCTGCAAACTAGATCTGTAGACCAGGATGACTTCGAACGTGGGACAATCTCCCTGCCTCTGCTTCCCGGATGTTGGGATTACAGGTTTGTACCACCATTGTGCTTCTTTTATATACATTGTGTGTGTGCATGTGTGTGTACTCTACAAGCCTGTGTGCACAGGTGTAGAGATCAGAGGACAATTTGTGGGAATTATTTTCCTCCTTCCATGTAGGTCTTGGGGATGGAGGTCAGGTCATCAGGCTTGGCAGCAATCTGCCTTATCCACTGAGCCATCTTGATAGCCCCTGATGGTGTTTCTTAATCTGGGTGCCACACACGGGTGTGTTCACTGATTTATACACTTGTATTAATTTTTTTTGTTTGTTTTTTTGAAACTGGGTTTCTCTATGTAGCCTTGGCTGTCCTGGACTCTCTTTTTGGACCAGGGGGTCCTCAAATCACAAAGATCCACCTGCCTCTGCCTTCCGGAGTGCTGGGATTGCAGGTGTGTGCCACTGCGCCTGGCTCAATCTTGCCTTTTTTAAAAAGGGAAAAGAAAGGTTATACCAGGCAATAGTAGACAGCTGTTGCCATGTCCAGAGCTACATGATGGTGGCTGTAATGATGGTGGTAGTGAGGTTTACAGAAGTCATCAGATATGAAATATGGTTTGCATGTAGGGTTCTTAGAACTTGCAAATGGGTTGAGTGTGTGGAGTGATGAAAAGAGATGATCTAGAGTGACTCCTGGGTTCAAGGCCTAGACAGTACTCAGGCAGAGCATTCTAAGCTCTGTAGTTCACTTATGACACAGGACAGGGTCCATGTAGCAAGTGACTGACAATCGTGGTGCTGAGGAAGTAGCCCCTTTACCTTGGTGACATTCCTCTTGCTGGTCCTGAAAACTTGATACCAAAACTGTTGGATCTGCCAGATCAGAAAGAGGCAGAAGACAAGCAGATTGCCACAGCAGCGGGGATCCTTGCAGCTTTGATCCTGAGACAGTAGGTCCCTTACTGGCTCCCACTCAGGGCCTTGAAATGGACCCATCACGGCACAGGCTCCCAGAAGTGGTAGCAACATGGCAAAGCTTAGGCCAGGTCGATGGTGTTTGGGGCAGTGGTGAGCAAACATTGGTTGGTGTAGCTGGCTCAGTCAGTTTGGGGTGGGGTGCTCCTGACTTCATAATACCTCTGTACTGAAGGGAGGCCACCTCACAAAGGAGCCTGCCTGCTGCTGCACTTTCAGCTCTAGCTAATAGATCTGGCTCGCAGGCCCTTCGTGGAGGAAACCTCTCCTGGATGAACCAGGATAGGCTCAGACAGAAGCTCCAAGTTGCTGTGTTATGTTGTGGATTTAAACATGTTTTTTTTGGTGGTGTTGTTCCCATGTGGTGGATGTAGGACTGACTCAGATGGTCCACAGCAGTAGATTATTTGCCTCATGCGGGCTCTGAGAGGAGCTCTTTGCCAGCTGTAGATAGTTTGAATCTGAGGAGTCTGGAGAGGGAATAAATGCCAGAGCCCAGAGAGAAAATATCTGAGAAAGAACCATTCTGCTCCTTCTTCTCCTTTGCTGCTCATCCCTTGCTGCTCCTGGTTGCTGTTGTGAGACAAGAAGATGGAGAGCTCCTGAAACGAGGATTGGACTGGCTCCAAGGAACCCAAGGATCCTGACCAGCAGGAAGCAGCTAAAAAAAAGAACTTTGCCTCCTCTCTCCCAATAATCCTTTCTCGCTCCTACCCAGTGTTGGGGTGTTGGAAGGGGTTGGAGTGGAGTAGGGAGAAAAAGATAAAAAAAAAAAATGTAAATAAGTTTTTTAAAAAAACTAGCGCCTACATTGTTATGCCTCCATGTGGCCAAATGGCTAAATAGCAAGTTCGGTACAACTCAGATTTGCTCAGTTTGCCCTGACCTTGGCCCACAGCTACTCCTTTCATCCCAGAGCCTTCACCAGGGATAGAGAGGGAAGTCTCATCCATGACTCTGGCCATAAACCTGTGCCCAAGCAGTGACTAATAAATAGGTTAAAGTAATCTCTTGGCCCCTGGAGACAACAAAGAACAGATAGAGGACTCTTGAGTTTAAAGATGCACACCTGTGATCCAGCATTCAGGGAGACAGAAGCAGGCAGATCTCTGTGAGTCTGACGACAGCCTGGTGATGACCAAGACATCACCAGGTGAAAGCCAAGACAGCCAAGGCTACACAGAGAAACCCTGTCTCGAATACCAAAAAAAAAAAAAAAAAAAAAAAAAGGAACTCAGTGGCTCAGTGGTGATACCAAAACTACCTCATTGATGGGTAGTTGGGTACTTCTGAACAGAGAGAATTCTAAAGTTCTACACCATGGCAGCACAACTATGATTGTCAACAACTTGCTGAATTGTGTTTTTTGGTCTTGAGACAGGACCTTTCAGTATAGTCCAGGCTGTCCTAAATTTCACATTGGTCCTCCTGCCCCAGTCTGAGGCATTCACTACCACACAGCTGATTAAACAAACAAACAAAGACATGGTATCACTATGTCTCCAGTGGTCTAGAACTCACTATGTAAATCAGGCTAGCCATAAACTCATAGAGATCTGCCTGCCTCTGGGTGCTGGAATTAAAGGCATGCACCACCACACCCAGGCTGAATAAGGTAGTAGAAGGACCATGGAAGCAAAACTACCTAAGCCAGGCTCCATCATATCATAGAAGGTTCTGGAAGAACTGTCTCTCCAAATCAACCACTCTACTCTCCCCTCACCTACTTTTCCTTTTCTAGAAATTCTGGCTTGGTTGTTTTGTTTGTATTTTATAGACCAGGGTGCCCTCAAACTCAGAGATCCACATGCCTCTGCTTCCTCTGCTTCTTTAAGTGCAGCGATTAAAGGCATGTGCCACCACTGCCCAGGGTTTATGTCTCCGCTAAGTGCTGGATTACATGCATAAGCCACTAGGCCTTCATTAAATAAAATAAAAATTCCATTTCTAGAATTATGGCATGTGGTGCTGGGAACTGAACCCAGGTCCTCTTCAAGAACAGCAGGTTCTCTCTCTCTCTTATTTATTGATTAAGCCAGGAATAGTAGGGCATGCCTGTAATCCTAGCACTCAGGGAGGCAGAGACAGGCAGATCTGGTGTACAAAGTGAGTCCAGGACAGACAAGGCTACACAGAGAAACCCTGCCTCAAAAAAAAATATTATGTATACAGGGTTGTCTCTATGCGTGCCTGCAGGGCAGAAGAGGGCACCAGATGTCACTATAGATGGTTGTGAGCCACCATGTCGTTTCTGGGAATTGAACTCAGAACCTCTGGAAGGGCAACCAGTGCTCTTAACCTCTGAGCCATCTCTCCAGCCCCCAGAAATTCTTTATCCCACTCACTCCCTTGTGAAGCTGGGCAGCTGCACTTCCTTCGCGGGATTTGTGTTGCTGCCACCCTCCCGCCCCTTTTTTATATTTTATGTACACTGGTGTCTTGCCTGTATGCATGAGGGAGTCCGTTAAGAGACAGCTGTGAGCTTCCATACGGGCGCTGGGAGTTGAACCTGGGATGTCTGGGAGAGCAGCCACTGCACTGAACCACTGAGCTGTCTCTCCAGCCTCTATCAGTTACCTGATGCCCCAACACTGCTCTTGTAGCCACATCTGGTGAAAATGACCCAGGTCAATAGCTAGAAATCTCAAGCTTTTAGCTTTGCCACTGTTTCACTCTTGACGATGGGCAGGATTCCTCCCTTCTCTACACTTTGTTCTGTCTGTCAAAGTGAGGAGCTATTTTGTATGGTTCTTAGAGATCAACCAGCTCTCAGCTTCTACATTTCGGAAGCAATGAACTGAAACTGGCTCCGAATGGTGTAGTCCGGGCTAGATCCAAATGGTCCCAAGATGTATGCCCCATCATGTTAGAAAAGAATGAGAAGCCATGAGGATCACAGAAAACCTCATGGAAGGAGTGCTAGACTTGAGTTTATCCTCTAATAAGGAATGTTTTTTTTAATTTATTTTTATTTCATGTGCAATGCTGTTTTGCCTGCATGCATGTGTGAGGGTGTCAGATCTTGAAGCTATAAACAGCTGTGAGCCGCCATGTGGGTGCTGGGAATTGAACCCAGGTCCGTTGGAAGAGCAGTCAGTGCTCTTAAGCATTTAGGCATCTCACCATCCCACATGGGGCAGTCATTTTAGTACGTCATCAAGGAAGGGGCAAGCTGAGCAGGAGAAAGCAGGTGTGGTATATAAGCAATTACTCCAAACACAACCCATCGTTCCCTCTCCCCCTACTCCAGCGGTTCTCTACCTTCCTAATTCTGCGACCCTTTAATACAGTTCCTCATGCTGTGGTGAACCTCACCATAAAATTAACTTCATTGCTACTTCATAACCGTAGTTATGAATCGTAATGTAAATACCTGTGTTTTCCAAAGGTCTTAGGCGGCCGCTGTGAAAGGGTCGCGACCCACAGGCTGAGAACTACCGCCTGGCTCCAAACCTATTGTGGGAATCACCTACGTGAATCCTTTTTTATTTTGTTTTCTTGAGGCAAAAGACAAAGTCTCAGGTAACCCACGGCTGTCCCCGAATTCTGTAACTTAAGCTGGCAGGGTCCTGATTCTACTGTCTCTCTTTTCCAAGTGCTGGGATGACCTCAGGTCCGAGAAGACGATTTTGAAAGGGTACAACCATGTACTCAAAAAACAAAAACAAGAGAAAAAACAACTGGCAATGAAACGGCGACCCTTAACACCCGTTCTACTGGCGTGGCACTTTCAGAATGTTTTGGGGTTTGTTTCTTCTAGACAGGGTTTCTCTGTGTAGCCCTGGCTGTCCTGGACTTGCTTTGTAGACCAGGCTGGCCTTGAACTCACTGAGATCTGCCTGCCTCCCTGAGTGCTGGGACTAAAGGCGTCGGCCACCGCGGCCGGCTCACTTTCCGAGTGTTCAACTCCGTTTGGGCCGGTCGTTCATTCTAGGGCGCTAATAAGACCAGGAAAACAAGCTCCCCAACGCAAAGACAACCTCAGCTCTCACGCCTTCCGGGAGAGGCGCCGGGCGGACGTCGCCGCGCGCTCGCGGTGACGTCACTTCCGCTTCCTTCCGCGCGGGCGGCGACTTCCGCTGCCTCGTGCGCGCGGCGCTTCGGTGTGTCTGAGGCGGGCTGCTCTCGGATCGCGGCGAGGCCGGCGCACCGCAGCCATGGTGGGTGAGCGCGTGGGGCCGCGGGAGGCACGGGAGGCGGGCGGGAGGCGGGCGGGGGGCGCGGGCACCCGTCCGCTCCGTCCGGTGGGAGGCGGAGCGCGTGCGCCATCTCGCCCGCCCCGCCGTGGCCGGCCTCCGGGCCCGGGCTTAGAGCTCGGGCGGCCGCGGGCCTCGTCCACGGGACCGCGGAGCCCCGAACCCGGGTGGCCGGAGGGAGGGCCCAGCTTGCCGTGGCGCCGGTCGGCCGTGCAGCGGTGGGCGTGGCCGGGGGAGCGGCGTGTCGCGGCGTGGGAAAGCGTCCGCCCACGTGGGATGGGAGACGCGGATGGAGAGCCCTTCTCTGTTCCTGTGCCCTTATTTTTTTTTTTTCCCCTCTAAACGATATCTAGAAGATAACGTGGAGTCACGCGGTTCAAGTCAGTTGCTACCCCTTTCCCACTCCGGGACTGAGGATTGTATCTCCATCTGACCTAGTGGCTGTCGGGAGCTAACACGGCTTAGGGAATTCAGGGGCGCTGGGGGGGGGGGTTGTGGTTTGGTTTTGTTAGGGGCTCAGTATGTAGCTCTGGTTGGTCTTGAACTCTGTAGACCAGGCTGGCTTCGAACTCTTAGAGGTGCGTCTGTCTCTGCCTCCCCAGGGCTGAGATTAAAGGCTCGCCCCATCCCTCCGTCGCTTTTAAGGATTTTTTTTTTTTTTTAACGTTGGAGTCAGGGGGAATGTGCAGTGACCTCGGCGGGGGCCGCAGGGGAGACTCCTACCTAATGAGACCGAGGTCTTGGTAGCACCGCGGGCGATGATAGCGCTTCAGCGTCTCTATTTTATAATCATGTAGAGAGGGTTCCAGATCGTGCTTCTAGCGGGGCCTGGTAGCACACGCCTGGGCCCAGCACTCAGGGAGGCAGAGGCTAGCGCATCCCTGTGAGTTCGAAGCCAGCTTGGAGTCCAGGACAGTCAAGGCTGACAGAGAGGAGTTTGGCCGAGCCCTTTCAGTCCGGTGAGATTTAATCCAGCCCTTTGATTGTTTTCGTGCCCCTACCTCCGAGGTTCAGTAACGGGCTCAGTCTAGGATTTGAGAAAGCTTCTAAGCCACCAGTGAAAAGTTTTGAAGTCCCGTGACCTCACTCAACTTTGCAGCTCTAACTTTGCAAAAGTTGTACACTGCTTACACTAGGAGCACAGTTGACGAGTTTACAGACATTAATAAGGTGCTAGAACTCTGAGGTGGCAAGTGTTGCCGGCCTTTATCAGCTCTGTTGGAATTTTAAATAAGCGGGCTCCTGTTGGCAGAGGCATTATTAGGTTGTGTGTGGCTGTGTCTGCCAAATCTTGTGTGTTTGACTGTCAGGTAATAAAAGAGACCAAGTTGATCAAGCTAGGATTGAACTTGGCTTGCCTGGGTTGTATGGCAAGCCGTGTCTTAGGTCAGTGCTTGGCTAGCATTCTGAAGGTCTTGAATTCAGTTTCTGACATCACAAAAATATTTACAAAGTGAATTAAGTAGATTGACTTCTGAATTGTCTTCTAACACGTGAGAGCTTAGAGGTAAAGCTAGGTGTGCACTTGAAGTTCTGATTCCTTGAAAGTATCATTGGATTGAGCCCAGGGATTCAGAGCTAGCGCAGGCAACCTAGCAAATTTCCTTAGGGGAAAAGAGGAGAAACGTGAAGAGAGGAAGTAGTGAAAGCCAGTAATAAATCCAAAGACAGGAAGACGCCGAATGAAGATTTGAAACCAGTATATTAATACAAAAATTCAAAATAGTTTAAATGTTCCAGTTCTGAATGCCATAAAGAGCTTCTGTTTCCAGCATAATTCAGTAGCTCTTCTTTTTTGATATTTTGAGACAGGTTCACTCTGTCCCTGGCTGGCCTTACCCTCTTGCAGAGACCTTCCTCCTCAGTGACTACAAGGGTGTGCCACTGCACCCTATCAGTTTTTGTGTGTGTGTGTATGTCTATACAGTTATGTGCAATCGTTTCTTTTCTGTTTTGTTTCAAGGTAGAGTTTCTCTATGTAACATCCTTGGCTATCCTGGACTCATTTGTAGACCAGGCTGGCCTTGAACTCACAGGGATCTGCCTACCTCTGCCTCCCTAGTGCTGGGATCATTTCATTATTTTGAAAGACTTTGTCAACTTCTGAAACATAGGTTAAACTCAATAGCTAATAATACTAGGTAAGAAAACATAGTTTATATGTCCCTTTGCTTACAAGGTCATGCCTCCAAGTCCAAACAAGCCCACTCCCTTTTTTGTTTGCTTTTTAGACTTTTGTTTTGAAACAGTCTTGTGTAGTCCTGGTACTCAGTCCTGGTAGCCTGTAAAACAGTGGCCTCAAACTCAAGAGACCCACCTCCTTCAGCTTCCTGCTGCCAGTACGCCAATGGTTTTGTTCTAACTGCATTTGCTCATTGGTGCAAGTGTATATATGGAAATTAGGAGACAACTTGGAGAATTCAGTACTCTGCACTGTGTGGGTACTGAGGATCAAATTTAAGGTGAAGGCCTGAAGGCAAGCACCATCTCACTAGTCCTGAAGTATTTTTTTTTAATTGATTAATTTATTTGGTCTGAGACAGGGTTTCTGAGTGCTTGGATTAAGGAGTACACCACTACCACCCAGCTGAGTCGTGATTTTTTTTATATATATTTGGAAAATAAAATTAAGTGATATTTTAAATAACCATAATGAACAGTTGTATATATTAACTCACACAGATAAAATCGAATAACTTTTGAGTATGATACTCTGAACTGGGTAGTTGTGGTAGGAAATCTCGACCTGATGAGTTTAGTGGTGGATGTCGTTGTCTCCATGAGCTTGTTGGTTATCAGTTTGCTAAAATAAAAGTAGAGAGTAGGAATGTGTGTATGATTGTTCTTGCCCTTGGAGTCCAGAAAAGGACACTGGAGAGTGGTCAGGCCTGTCTGTATTAAGTGCATGTTCTATGTTCTGTCTGTACTTAGTTGGTTTCTTTGTTGCATAGGAGGTGGTTTGAGTTTTGTTTGGGTTTTGGAGTTTTTTGGTTGGTGGTGGTTGGGTTTGTTTGTTTTGGTTTTTTGAGACATGGTTTCTGTCTGGTCTTGGCTGTTCTGGGACTTGCTCTGTATATTGGTGCTTGATTGCTCGTAGAGTCTATGTGAGGGCATCAGATCCTCTGGAACAGGAGTTACAGTTTTGAGCTGCCATGTGGGTGTTGGGAATTGAACCCAGGTCCTTTGGAAGAGCAGTCACTGCTCTTTTTTTATTATTAATTTTTTAAAATATTTTTTTTTTATTTTTAAATAATTTTGCAGTCAGTGCTCTTAACCACTGAACCATCTCTCCAGTACCTGGGACTTGCTCTGTAGACAATGCTGGCCTCAAACTCAGAGATACACCTGCCTGTCTCCCAAAGACATTTAATCTGGGACTAAACGTGTGGACCACCAGGGGTTGTTTTTTTAATTTGGTCTCATCTATCCCTGACTGAGCTAGCACAGCACGCTCCTGTACATGTGACCAAGCTGGCCGTTGTCTCTGTTGAATTTATTTGGAACAACTTCTGGTCCAATTTGACTCTTGTGTTTCCCTACAGACAGAGGCTGATGTGAATCCAAAGGCCTATCCCCTCGCAGATGCCCACCTCACCAAGAAGCTGCTGGACCTTGTTCAGCAGTCATGCAACTACAAGCAGCTTCGGAAAGGAGCCAATGAAGGTAAGACGGGGGTGCTGGGGTGTTGAAGGTTTTCAACAAGAGTCTCCTGGATTCCTAGTTTGGAAGGGAAGCTGGATTTTAGGATTTAGGATATTTCCTTTTCCTTCTCATCCTCCTTCACTTTTTGGTTTTGAGACAGGGTTTCTTCATGTAGCCCTGGCTGTCCTGTATTCTCTTTGTAGACCAGGCTGGCCTTGAACTCAGAGATCCACCTGCCGTTGCCTCCTGAGTGCTAGGATTAAAGGCATGCACCACCACCCCTGGTTTACTTGTCTCTTTTGTTGTGTCCTCCATTCTTGGAGTTCACAGTATTGTGGAGAAAGGTGTGGATTATATGTCTGGTAGTCAGATGTGCTATGAAGGAGGAGACTAGGGTACATAGGTGTTTAGATTGAGTCTTCTGAGAAAGTGATGTTGGAACAGAGAACTGAGGCTTGGTGGCAGGTTAGAACTGCAGAAGTATTACCTCGTGTTTATGGAGAAACTGTTACAGCTAGTAGGTGAGAGATGGTGGTGATCTGGACATGTGTGCTATCAGGAAAACTGACCAGAAGATTGGGGTATAAGGTTTGATAACGACATTGGGGATTAAGCAATCAGTCGGTGTTTGGGCACCTTATTACATGCCAGGGCAGCTCCAGGCAGAAATTTGCTATTCTTAGGGATTTTTTTATTTGCTGTTTTTCTTTTTGGGATAAGGACTCACTATGTAGCTTTGGCTATCCTGGAACTTACTGTGTAGACCATGCTGGCCTCAAACTCAAAGAGATCTGCCTCCCAACTGCTAGGATTAAAGGTTTGCCCCACCTCACCTGGTTTGTTCTAAGTATTTGCCCATATCCATGCACCTGTTACTTTTCCTTGCTTTGTTGTAGCTGCTTTGCCCAAGCTCCATGTCATCTGTTGGTTTTGTATTCTCCACAGCCACCAAAACACTCAATAGAGGCATTTCTGAGTTCATTGTGATGGCAGCAGATGCTGAGCCCTTGGAGATCATCCTGCACCTCCCGCTGCTGTGTGAAGACAAGAATGTCCCGTATGTGTTTGTGCGCTCCAAGCAGGCTTTAGGACGAGCCTGTGGGGTCTCCAGGCCCGTCATTGCCTGTTCTGTCACCATCAAAGAAGGCTCTCAGCTCAAGCAGCAGATCCAGTCCATTCAGCAGTCCATTGAAAGGCTCTTGGTGTAGGCCTGTGGCCTCTGCCCTTTCCTGTCTACTCCCACCCTGTTTGTGTATCATATTATCTGTTAGCATGTAGTATTTTCAGCCAGTTTCTATTATAAATATTGTACTACATCTGGTTTTTGTATTTTTTAATTTTTCTTACAGGGTTGTTTTGTCCCCATCCCTGTAGTCTTTCTTCTAACTTATTGAAATGATGTGTAAGACAGGCAGGCAAGAGAATGTCACTATTTAACAGGAAGAACCAGAAAAAACCTAAGCCAGGCATCTGCAAATTTCTTCCACTGTGCAGGATAGGATGACAGTAACACTTGTCCCTCGTGCCTTTGCATATATAAGCTCTCCATAAATGTTACCGTGACTAAGGAGCTTTCTTTGGGTAGCAGCCCCCCTATCTCCTCATCATTTGAAGAGAAAATTGACAATGAAGGGCCCATGTCCAAGTGCCACTTATTAATATTCTGTGTGACTTTGATGTGTGTAGCCGTATATTCTCATCCCACCCAACTGTGGTTCTGAGGGCATCAAGGCAGAAACAATACAGGGATGTTCTGCAGACTCCAGGGGCAGCCTGGGTGAGTTTAATTGCCAGGATCTTGAAGAGTAGCAAGAACAAAACCGTCAATTCATGTGGCAATAAAGGATTCCGGGGAAATCTGGTCTGTGGCAGGAACTTAAGCAGAGACAATGCTATGGGGAAACATCCTCTCCTTGGTGAATGGAGATTTCTTGTGGAGTCATTTGGCACCTGTGTTGGGAGCCCTTTTCCTCTTTCACAACACAGGTCAAATGTATTCTCAATCACATGAGGAGAGTGATGAGTTGTTCATTCGTGAGCATTGTAATAAAGAAGTATGTCCATAGTTCACTTTAATGAACTGTGGCAGCAGTGCCTGATTTTCAGTTTTGTCAGCCAATGCTGAAATGCTTAGCATTTCTCGGGCAATTGTGGCATGGGGGTGGAGGCCTGAAGTCTCAAGAGGTCCCTTGTCTCCCTCCCAGGCTGTAACTACAGGATGCACTGCCACACTTTAGTGGTGTTTAGCTGCTGTCTCACTTGGTGCGCTGCACATGATAAGCAGCAAGCACACACCTACCACTGAGCTCTGTACTGAAGTCTTCTTTGTAAAGATGTCACCTGGCAGGCCTGGTAGTTCAATATTCGCTCGTGCAGGCTCAGTCACTAGAGCGGTACCACCTGAGTGTGAGGATGGTGTCCTTGGTGGCCTCACTGACCTCTGCACACTAGATGGCACTAACATTCCACCTCCACTCCCAACCAGAGATGATTAACTAGGAACAAGATCACCCACAGTTGAAAACCACTGTTGGCAGTCAGGCACATGCAGAATCAGTGTTTGTGACTGAGGTCACTGCCACCTCTCCCGTTGTTTGTGCTTTATGCCTGTACCAAACTTAACACCTCAGCTTGAGAAATCTGTAAATAACTGTACCATAGTAGTAAATTAGGACAAGTTGTGTTCATTTTTCTCTTGTCTTGGCCAGTATTCCTACTCCAGCAGGGAGCACACTTTGAAGGCACCTAAGACTCATGTGTCCTGCTTACCTACCAGGCCAGTCATCATACCAAGAAGTTGGGCATTTGTGGATGGTAGGGTTGCAGGTAGTTCTGTCTTAACTTCTTTGGCTAATCAGAATCCAAAAGGAATTAGATGGCGTAATTTTAGTGTTTGCCTGCATAATGTGTATGTTTACCATGTGCACACTCAGTGCTCGTGGAGGTCAGAGGCTATTGGGTCCCCTAGAAGTGGAGTTACAAGATGGTTATGAACCTGGGTCCTCTGTAAGAACAGCAAATGCTCTCTGCTGCCGAGCCATCTCTCCAGCCCCAGCACCACACATTTAGAGAAAATGTGGGAGGACACATGGAAATAGAATCTTGCTAAGGCTTGTCATTCCAGAAGTACCTGTACGTCCAGTGTCCCATGTCCTGTTCTTCCCCCACCTTCACTAAGATGTTCTGGGTTTCCACTGTGATACGTTCTTCTATGGGGAAAAAAATTAAGACAGCCAATTACCAGTAGCCTATAGATTGAAGGCAGCTACTTACCCATTCACACTGAACGGTACCCACTATAGTTTGAGCTCTTTATTCACGCTAGTAAGGCACAGTGAGGTGGGAGGGCTTCAGTCTCCACGGTGAGGCCATTGCATTTCTGTCAGGCAGCTCTTCATAGCTGAGAAACCCCTGCTGCCCTGGTAAGAACACAAGCAGGTGGCCTGGCTGTGGTGTGGAAAGTGTCTGGGTGTGTGATCTTCAGTTCTTCTCAAAGTGTCTGATGAGAGCATCTAGCAGTTCCTGCTTCTTTGATCCACTCTTGAGCCCACAGGCCTTGCAGGCCTCCTTCAGCATAGGCACAGTGAGCTTGCCCAGCGTGCCCTTGACAACATGGGCCTTCAGCTCTTCTTCTGATAACTCCACCTTGGGCTTTTTATTTGTAGAACCTTCATCATCTAAAGGAGGAGGACAGAAAGGAATGACCTAGAAATGCTTCCAGTGGTATCCCAGCTACATGACAACAGGGCCCTATGATGTGGGCTGCAGATGGCCACTTACCATCTGCAAACCTAAAACAGCCTATCACTATTTTTTTTCCCAGAGAAAGTTTATGATGCAAAATGGAGCAAGCAGGATGGCTTCCAGTCCTGTCCTCATGGGTCTACTAGGCAACAAGGATTAAATACAGCTTTACTTAGCCAAAGACAGCCAAAAGGATTAAAACCTAAACCGAACCATTCCAAAATGGTGACGGTGCACCTGGTGCTTCTCTACAAACATGAGCCTGACAGTAAGGGGTCGGTGCCAGGAAAATCCCAGTGAGACCACACCACTCCCAACTAGAGTGCAACATACACACCAAAACAGGCCATGTAGTCCCTCTGCCATTTTCTTTGTGGAAATTAAGATAATTAGGAGCTGGAAAATGGCTCAGCACTGGGTGCTCTTCCAGAGGGCCCAGGTTCAATACCCATGGCCTTCATGTCTCATACCTGTAGCTCCATGGGATCTGATGCTCTTCTGTTGTGCATTTGTTGTCCATGCAGACAAAACACCCATTTACATACATTGATGCATACATCTTTAAAATTTTAGATAATGGATGTAAAGTACAAGATTGCAAAATCATAGAAGCTATTGTGTGGTCCTCCCCTAAAACTCCAGCACCCAGGAGGATAAGACAAGGGCAGCCTGAATTTGAGGATTTGTCTGGACTACAAAGCCTGTCTCAGCAAAACACACTAAAGAACATATAAAAACAGACTCATTTCTTCCTAGACAGGGTATAAATGTTGCTTCTTTGGAGGCTGTATACCCCAGGCCTTCCTGTCAGATTTCTGAGTACTGGGACTATGGGCATGTGGGACCATACCCAACTTCTGATGCAATTCTTATCAGGGAGAGGTGTGTGTGTGTGCATATTGGGATTATATGCTACTGTGGCCGTGCTTGGATTTTTCATGTGGAAGCTGGGAATCTGAACTCAGGTCCTTATATTTGCCTATCCACCACTCTGAGCCACTAAGCTACTATCCCAAACCCCACAGATTGAATGTTTCCCTCTTGACCCAGCAACTCTGCTGCTAAGAATTGCCCTATTGATCTGTCAGACAAACACAGGATTGTCCATGTTCACTGTAGAATACCCCCTAATACAAGGCCTCATTAAAAGGCGGGCAGGGATATCCGCCACTGGCTAAGTATGCTGTAGCCTAACTTTAATAACATTTGTAGTGTGTGTATGACGTGTGTGTGGACATAAGAGAACAGATTAGTGGGATGGGTTTTCTTCTCCCACCTTTCTTTGGTCTCTAGGGAGGGAACTCCGGTTACTTGACTTGCACAGGGCAAGTGCCTTCACCCGCTGAGCCAGCTCATCAGCCTAATTTTTAAAACGAGGTAGAGGGGCTGGAGGTGGTTCCCAGAGTTCCACGGTGGCTCACGACCACCTGTAACTCCAGCTCCAAGAGATCCGATTCCCTCGTCTGACCTCTGCAGGTGCACCGGACGTGCAGGTGGTGCTCATACACACGTGAGGGCAAGACACTCGTACAGTGTGGAGAGAAATCTTTTAATAAGTATGGGGCTGCTGAAGGGCCCATCAGATCCACGTATTTGCCACGTAAACCTGATTGACCCCCGGAGCCCAGAACTGACTCCTCCAAGCTGTCCTTTGAGCTCCACACATGCGCCATGGCATCGTGTGCAAGTAATCCCACCCCTCCCCCACACAAGCAAACAATTCGCTCATTTGTATAGAAATCTCTAGGCAAGTACTTTAACACTGAGCCACAGTACCCCTGTGTACAGACTTCCGGAAAGGCTGGGATGCAGCTCTGTGATACAGCGCTCACGCGCATGTGTGAGATCCTGACCTTAACTCCCAGTGTCCCCACCCCAACCCTCCCCCCCAAGAAAAAGAAGAGAAAAGAAAGAAAAGAAATGACCTCTGCGGCGAGACCGTAAAGGCCACGAGGGCGCCATGCTGAAGGAAGGTGCTGCGAGACTGCGCCCGGCCCCTCACCTTGTTTTCTCTTGGAAACTGTTCCCTCGGGATCATACCCCGGTGGGTAGACAAGCTCTTTGAACTCAGCTGCCAGGGAGCCCAGTCTTTTCTTTATGGCTTCAGCCTTGGGCACTAGAAAATCAGAACAACACAGAGGTCAGGCGAGTCGCGTGCAGCCCAGTCATCTGTCCAGTTCCAGCTCTGTGGCGAACACCGAGAGAGCGCTGAGTCGGGCTAGGGGGAAGGGCTGGATACAAGGCAGCTGACTGGGCCATGAAAACAAGCAACAAAATCCTCCCGGCATCCTTCCTGCATGGTGTCCTCAGAGTCCTAATTCCTGGAAGCGCCAGTCCTTACTTAAATGCATACTACCTACCTGCATATATCCTACACATTCTCGTGCTTCCTCACAGGCTGCTGAACCTGAGGGGCGCCTGCTGCTAGACCCAGCTAGACAGTCCCCACAATAATGCCTGCTTGTAATAACAGCAGGAGGCCACAGCTAACTAGGAAGCTAAGCAGGCCAAACTAATTGTCCTAGTCCTTTTAACTGTTACAAGGACCTTCATTACGTCCAATCTGCCTTAGTAACTATTCATTTTCTTGTCACAGTCCATGTCCCTGTGTCCTCATAAACGGGAGAGGACACCACCATCAAGGGGTCTAGGAGCAAGGCCAGAGAAGCACAGGCCTGACGGAACAGCAGCAAGCACTGTGGTTCAGGGTGAGGCCAGCACTCAGTTTCCGTACGTGCACTGCTGAGGGCTCAGCAGCTGTTACTTGGTAAAGCCTTTCCCTTCTCTGTAAAGTTAAGGACAGCAATGGAACCCGCTTCCAAATTCTGAATGTCAGCCGAGTCAGCAGGACGACAGCGCCTGCCACTGCAGGCCTCAGCAGGAGTTATCAACATTAACTTTCACAGACACATAGACATGGGGTGGCCTAGTTAGTTCAGGGTTGCGTCTCAGGGGCCTGGCACTCTTTCCTCCTGTCACTACAGAGCTAGCTGAATCTGGTCCACGCAGTCTGAGGTGACCTAGAAAACCTGTCAAGCAGAGACGGTCTGAATAAGGTTTGGAGCTGGCTAAAAACTGCCCCTACCCAGCATACACACACACACACACACACACACACACACACACACACACACACACCAGCTCCACTTGGAGCTGAGACAGGCCCAGGCCTCTGATTTAAATTTAAAGGAAGTTCTCGGCTGAGCCTGTAGCTCACCACACAAAGTGGAAGAGCCCCTCCCCACATGGGTAAGCCCTCGGCTTCAATCCCTCTCACCCACAGAGCCTGGCCCAGCCCGCGTCCCTTACGTGTCAGATCTACGACTTGCTCAGACTCCATCATATCCAGAGCCAGGGCTTCCAGGTTCCGGAAATGCTGCTGCAGCACTGGGTTCTCAAAACTGTCACTCCTGTTAAAACAGCATCGAAACGTGAGGGCTTCCCGAGAAAACAAAATATCCGGCTGAGCTAGGGCAGGTCTAAAGGCGGTGGACAGAAACACCACAAGCAAACAGTGGAGACCTCAGAAATCAGTTTGTCTCTCCCCAACTTTCAGTGTATCACAGGACGCTGGGACATTAACTGCAGAGCAGGCTGGGCCTGTCACTAGAAGGGGGTGATGAGCGTGCAGAAAACAGAGTGATGAAGAGCAGAGAAAAGAGAGAGGAAGCAAGTGGGATGGAGAGGCAGAAAAGCAATGGTGTTTTCTGTGTGCAGGGCAGCACAGGAGGTCAGAGTTTGAGCCCAGGGGCATACATGGAGACTGCCTGGCCGCTACTGCTTTTCTATTGGCTGAGACTGAGAAAGGGGTCTTGTGGCCCCAAAGCTTCTTTTACCTGAAAAACGGGCACAAACCAACCTGGTCTCTTCCAGATTTTTTTTTCCCCACGTCTTTGTGTGTGTGCACACCTGAGTGTGGGTGCCTGCAGAGGGCAGGAGTGCCCTGACAAAGGTGCTGAGCTCTGCAAGAGCAGCGGATGCCCTCCTTAGCTGCCCCCTTTCAGGCTGTCATTGGCGCTGCATATTCAACAGTGTCTAACACAGGGACCGTTTCATTGTTGGTGTGTGTGACACACGCACCTGAGATCAAACCCAGAGCGTACATGCTAGGAAAGTGTATGCCAGCCCTACACAGTAGACGCTCAGTGCTCACACAGTCAAGGAAAGGACTATAGCAGGAACTTGGAGCTGAAGGAGAAAGCAATCTTTTTGGTTTTTCTTGTTTGTTTTTTGAGACAGGGTTTCAGATATTCCAAGCTGGCCTCAGACTCATTATGTAGCCACGGATACCCTGAAATCCTGGTACTCCTGCTGCAACTTCCCCAAGTGCCGGGATTCCAGGCGTGTGCCACAAACCTAATGAAAGGTATCATTTGCCCAGAAGTAAAGTAACACAGATATAAAAGACAGAATGTGAAACGCTCTCTAACTCAATGAGAAAAAGGCTTTTGTTTGGTTTGGTTTTGTTTTTCAAGACAGGGTTTTCCTGTGTAGCCTCCACTGTCCTGGAACTCGAACTCACAGATCTGCCTGCCTCTGCCTCCCAGCTGCTGGGATCAAAGGCATGTACAACCACCACCCAGCGAAAAAGAGACCTTTTAAACTGACTTTATTTATACACTGACTACAAGCCAAGCATGGCGGTGCGTGCTGCTAATTCCAGCACCCAGGCTACTCTGGGCTAGCCAGCTCCGACCTTCAGCTCCAGCCTGACCGGTCTTTGCTATCACGAAGAGAAAGCAGTTACTGTGCTATAGAAAAAGCCTAAGTGTCTACAGCAGCCAACACTGTATCCCAGCTTTTTAGAAGAGAGACTCTTCTTTCCTTCTGATTGGGATCAATAAATACTGTTCTTCACGTCCTCTGGCCAAGTGGTTCTTCCTAAACATGGAAAATGGGGATGGAGGTAGGAATAGGATGAAATACCAACTTGAATTAATTTATCTTGAAGTCTTTAGTCAGGCTGAGAATTTAGTCAGTTGAGTGGATAAGGAATATAGCATAGTATATGTTTACATTAAGTATATTAGAATATTAGTCAGCCTTTAAAAAAAAAAAAAAAAAAGGAAGAAAGGAGCCAGAGAGACGGCTCTGTGGTATAGACCAGGGTTTGCACACACATGGCGCGCAAACACATTCAGCTAAAACACCTACACACATGAAATAAAAACCAACCTTTTAAAGAATGTTTTAATTGACTCAAGAAGGAAATCCAGACACGTGCAGCAACGACGCTGCATCTGGATCTTACCCTGAGGGAGGGAATCAGATCCGGAAGGGCAAGCACTACTTGATTCCGCTCAGGTGCGTGCATGCCAACAGTCAAACTCTTGGGAACAGAGAATGGCGGAGGCCGGGGGATGGGAGGGGACAGCTGCTCATCGGCAGGTCTCACACTGCAACTGTGCAAGATGACCGAGGGCCCACGGCATCCTCCTACAGTCTCTCGACAGCGTCCTGACAACCTATTAGGGAGGTAGATGTCTTACAGAGCATACATACTGAGAAGAGAAGGTGGCAGGTGACAGTTACGTCTGTAGCCACATTGTTATGTAGGCTTGAAAGATGGAAGACAGCCAACTCTTTTAAGTTGTCCTCTGACCTCTACCCATAAACCGTGGGTACACACACAAAATAAATAACAAAGGTAAACATTTCTTCTCTGTTAATAAAAGGTGACTTGAGAGCTGGGCGCAGAGGCACATGCCTTTAATCCCAGGATTCAGGAGGCAGAAGCAGTCAAGACTCTCAGTTCGAGGCCAGCCTAGTCTACAAGGTGAGTTCCAAGACAGCCAGGGCTACACAGAGAAACCCTGTCTCGAAAAAGCCAAAGAGAAGAAGAAAGGACTTGAGAGCTGAAGAGATAGTTCAGCAATCAAGAGTACCTGCTGCCCTTGAAGAAGGCCTGGGTTCAGTTCCCAGCACCTACACGGTGGTGGTTCAAGCTGGCTTTAACTACAGTCCTAGGAGGATGCAACACCCTCCTCTGACCTCCTTGAGCACTAGACATGGGCCCAGTGCACACACACACATACAGGCTAACCCCGCTACACACACACATAAAATAAAAATAAATAAATCTTAAAGATGGGGACATGGTGAGACAAACCTGTAACCCCAGCATTCAGAACACCAAGGCAGGAGTCCTGTAAATTTGAGGCTAGCCTGGGCTATAGACTGAGTTCAAATCCAGCCTGAGTTACAGAGTAAGATAGCACCTAAAACAAACAGGAGATGGAATAAGCATGTGCCACTCTGTGAACCTGTTAAACACCTAGTCTCTCTTTTCCAAGACAGTCTCACTTACGTAGCCCAGGCTGGCCTCAAATGTGAAATCCTCCAGCCTCAACTCGAGGGTGACGGGCATGTGCCACCACATGATCACTACCCTGACTTTTTAGATCCAGCAGCAGTCTGAGGCTCTTCGAGAGAAGCACGGCTTCCACTCTCTATGTACTTTTTGAGTTCTTGCTGACAAGTAACGATCTTAATGATCTCCTGTTTTCTGCTAACTGAACAGAAGAACCGCACCCTCTCAGTCCTGAGACTTCCACTGTGGCTCAACTCTGGAGGCGGCGGCAGAGGAAAGCCCGAGAAGGACGCAGCACTCACCTGTACGTGAAGCGGAGCTTATGAACAATAGCCTTCATCTTGTCTATCTGCTTGGGGTTGGCCATCACTTTCTCAGTAAAGGGCACCTTCCGCTTGTCGTCAGCATAGGGGAGGAAGACAAGCTGGAAGCCTGAGGAAGGGAGACAGGTCTTCTGAGGTGTGACTTAGTGATGCAGCTGTTTGTCACCTCTCTGTGTCCTGTGATGCTGGGGCTGGGGGTTATAAATCCAGTTTCTCCATTATCAGGGGACACCCGGAAAAGTCAGTCTAACAGCCTCTCTGATGGTAAATGGGAAGCGGAACAGAGGATGGGGGCCAAAACAAGAAGCAACAACCAGGCAGCAGCAGTGGTCCCAGCATCTAGCTTTGTTGTTGTTATTATTATTATCATTATTACTATTATTATGTTTTAGATAATCCAGAGCCAGCTGGACTGTGTCACCCCTGATGAGCCAAGTCTCAGTGTCACTGGGCTCTCCTCTAAGCGCCAGCCTTTTCCCATCTTTATTCTAGCTTCTAGCACATATTAAAGAGGTAGGAGCTATGTGGTGCCCGGTTCCTTAATGGAAACATCTGGCCTCTGTAACCAATGTTGCTACCTGGTAGGGGCCCTTGAAGACAGTGCTGAAGGTGTTAAGCAAATGAGTGAGCAGGCCAGATTTTCCCCTCTGCCCTCTGGCCCCCCTGGGTGTCTGCTATTGACTTTGAGCCTGCTGCTGGGTTTGGACAAGCAGCCTGGCAGCACACGGCATGAAAGGGTGACTGCAGCTGACAGGTTAAGGGCTTAATAACCAAGCATTCTGCGGAGATGACAGTGATTTAAATAGCTTCAAAACAGCAATGGCATTTGTTCTTTTGTTGTTTTGTTTTCCTGTGTAGCCTTTCCTGGACTCACTTTGTAGACCAGGCTGGCCTGGAAATCACAGAGATCCACCTGTCTCTGAGAGGACAGGCGTGTGCCACTGCGCCCGGCTGGCATGTGTTCTTAGTAGCATGGCTAGATGGCCACATCCCGTGCTAGGCATGAACACACCTAATTATGTCAAATACAAAACAAGTTTCCAGTGAGAACAGGAAGTTTAAGTTCTGTGCCCAAGGTGGCTAGTTAACAAGAGGCAGAGATGGTTCCAAAAGAAAAGAAAGTGAGCTCTCAGATGTACAGCATGAGACAAAGTCACAGCTGGGCGTGGTGGTGCACGCCTGTAATCACAGCTCTCAGGAGGCAGGGACAGGAGGAACAGGAGTCCAAGGGCAGCCTGGGCTACATAGCAAGACCACGCATAGAGGGGCTAAAAAGAGACAAAAGCATTCAGACTTTAAGTATCTATGTGCTTTCTGCTACACCACACAGCCTTGGCAATTACAGGACATAAACCAAGCATTAAAGGTGATATGACCCTTTCAGTAAAGAAAAATATCAGCAGAGAAACCCTGAAACTTGTACCAGGAATGTGCAAATAGTCACGATGGACACAGCTCTGAAGCCTGACCATGTTATCGCCCCATGTGACTCTGCACGATGCTGTGTGTCTCACACCCATCTGTGGTGGCCTGGCCTGGCCTGGCCGGGCGTTACGTCCACCTACAAAACCTTAAAAACACACATTTCCCAGGTTTGATGCAGGACTCGGGTGCTTTAGGTCCCCTAAAGGCTCCCAAACCACATGCCAGGCTGGAGAGCCTGGATCTCTCTGCCACATACCTGCTGGAGTGAGCTGGATATTCTGATCATCTAGCTCCTCTTCCTGTGGCACCAAAGCCACAAAATAAGGGGGGGTGTTCTTTCGGGCTGTGTATCTACATACCGCCATGACCTCCTTCTCCACACACTTGGTGAGCAGAGCACTGAACAAGGTGGAGCTCCCTGGAAAACAAATACCACAGTGGCCTGCATCTCCTTCTCCCCTGTTCCCCAGCACAATAGTGTCTGAGCTCACTTGGTAAACCAGGCTGGCCACGAGCTCACAGAGATCCACCTGCCTCTGCCTCCTGAGCACTGGGATTAAAGGCATGCACCACCACCAGCTGGCCAAGACATCAAAATACCCCATTTGCATCTCTTGTATGGTGTCCAAGCAACATCCATTTAGGAAACATGGCCCAGTAAACCCACTGACAGTTGCTGGTTCCCCCTTGTTCTGTGTACTTACCACTTACCACGCAGGGACAGCCTAGGTATAAAAACAGGGTGTCATGCTAACTGTGATGGCTCAGAGGTTAAGAGCACTGGCTGCTCTTCCAGAGGTCCTGAGTTCAATTCCCAGCAACCACATGGTGGCTCACACCCATCTATGAGATTTGGTGCCCTCTTCTGGTGTGCAAGTGTACATGCAGACAGAACATTGTATATATAATAAACAAATAAATCTTAAAAAAAAAAGGTGTCTACACATTCACCACTTACTCCTCGGGGTACATGCACAGGGAACCCCCACACTCACCGTTCACCAGGGCCTCCTCTGGGTACACGAACAGGGAGGGCCTCAGGTAGTGGTGCCTCTTCAACATTACCATGGGCTTAAAGCCCACGAGAATCAAACCTGGCTCATCAAACCGCTTCAGCTCCTCCGTCTCCTCTTTCTCTAGCACAATCTGGCGACTCCCATAGGTCTAAAGGAGAAAGGATGGGAATAACAAGGGCACAAAAGGCCTATGTGGGGATAAATTTGTGGCCACCGAACACAAGCAAGTTAAAATTAGCTCTAGGAGGGCCGGGCATTGGCTTAGTGGCAAGAGCACTTGCTATACAACTATTAGGATGTGTTTGGATCCCTGGCACCCATGTACCAGCAGAGGTAACCAGAACCCCAGTGTTGTTGGGTTGGGGGAGAAGACAGGAGGAGCTCGAGGCTTGCTGGCCAGCCAACGTGGTTAGGAAAACAATAAGCTTAGGTTTGGTGAGCAACCCTGTCTCAAGGGAGTAAGGCAGAGGACAGAGAAGAATGCCCAATGTCCTCCTCTGGCCTCTACACATAAGTGCACGGTACAAGCGCACAGACAGGCAGGCAGGCAGGCGCACACACACCAGCTCTCTTCAAGGAGCAGGAAGATGGGCAACCGCAGACGTCCTCCTCCGACAACCGGGAATGAGCATTTACTTAAGGAGTTGCAGGTGATTTACATATGTCATAAACTTCCCTGTAACAATCCTGGGAGGTAGGTTTAACAGGCGCTGCAGGGATGGCTCAACAGCAAGCACCCGCCTAGCAATCACGAGGCTCTGAGTTTGATCTGAAGTAGAACAAGCAAAACAACAACCAAAAACTTGTTTGACAGTCGACCGAAATGAGGGCCAAGAGTAGGGAACAGGCTCCTGACTGAACAACGACAGCGCTCTTTAAATCCAGGTCATTCTGGTGCCAAAGGCCACGCTCGCTCCTGAGAAACTTTTTTCTCTTATTCCGCACTTCCTGAGCTCCTGCTCCCATCCACAACACAACAGATACGCAAACCAAGGACTGGATAGAGAGCTCAATGGAAGAGTACTTTTCTCACAGGACTCTATGGGATGGGAGGCCCCACATCAGGTTCTAGGTTGAGTTCTCAGAGGAAGGCAGCAAGAAACACACCTAAATATGACTTGCAAATCTGAACCTTGATCCTGGAAGATGATTAATATCAGAACTTGCTGGCAGAGTCAAATCTGGGCTTCTAACTAAAAAGGGCCCCTCAGATTTATTCAGGCAACTGGATCAGTAAACTCAGTGGTGAGAGGAATACTGCCCAATAAGCCAACATGACAGTCTGGTTACTTACAAATCGAAGAGAATGTCTTATACCATCGAACAGGAGGAGGGACCCTCTGGTGTGAAATTTATACTCAGAAAAAAACAAAAACATAGGCTGAATAAAAATATTTAATTGTAGTCAGACAGTTAGGCCCTGAACTTATACAAAAATCTGACCCTCTCCCACACTTTACATAATTAAAAAGGATGTGTTCAGCCAGCCACGGTGGTGCATACCCTTAATCGCAGCAACAGAGAGGGAGAGGCAAGTGGATCTCTGAGTTTGAGACCGGCCTGGTCTACACGAGAACCTGTCTCAAGACAATGAAAGATGTTCTCAGTTTTCAGTACATCCTTATAAAGAATATACAGCAGAGAAAGGACAGGAGGAGAGGGTGAGCTCTACTTGGCCTTCCATGCTCAAGAAAGAAGATGTGGTCATTTCAGAGCAAGAAAAAGATCTGGCTGGCTCAGCAAGAAGACATTCTCACAAACAGTCCACCGCATGTGTGAACCCTAACTGCTCATCACTTGGGGGAAACTACAAAGCACTTCCTGTCGCTGTACTTAAGCCGTTACAGCAGTATATGCTTAGCAGCCAAGGCCAAAGTTTCCACCAACACCTGGCCTGTTCGCCTTCTGCCTGCCACCTCTTTGCTGGGATTAAAGTCACACACGGGCCACCAAGCCCAGCTCCTGTTTTGTTTTGTTTTGTAAGATTTATTTATCTCCATGTATGTATGTGCACGTGTGCATGCCTCGTGCATGCAGAAGAAAGGGTCTAACCTCCTGGAACTGAAGTTATGGACGGCTGTACGCCACCATGTGGATGCTGAGAACAGAACCTAGGGACCCTGAAAGAACAGCAAGTATTCTCTTAACTGCAAAGCCATCCCCAGAGCCCCCACCTGCTTGCCAATTCTTGAACAGAAGATTCAGGAGGGAGGGCTGGCCACCTACCAGAGACCGCTTGGTATCACTAGGCAGGAGCAGACTGCCTGTGTTCACATTAAAAGTCCTCGTCTTGGTTTTCACTGGTTCATTGGTTTCTCGATAGAGCCTCACGGGAAAAGGCTTGGTAGCTTTCTGGATCAAGTTATAAATGCCCACCATGAGCACTATGTCTTTACCGAGCTTAAACTTCAACCTGAGGGAGGAGAAAGAAAGAGAAAAAATGCAAGTATAGACAGGAGGGTTGTACTTTCCTATGTAAAATGCTTTCACAGCACCCACATTTCAATTTGTCTTATTCTTTCCAGCAATCTCTTAGAATGCAAGTAGGGTGTGAACTTTAAATAGAAAAAACATCACTGGGAGTGGTGGTACAGACCCAAGCCCAGCAGGTGAGGAGCTAAGACAGTAAGACTGACCTCAAAGCTAGCATGGGGAACATAACAAGTACCAGGCTAGGCAGGTCTACCTACAAGACTCTATCCAAAACAATAATAAAAACAAACAAACAAATCAAAGGAGAGGTGGAGAAAAAGCAAAATGCAGCTAAGCGTGGTAGCAGATACCTGTAACCCCAGTGTACAGTACATGGCAAGACCTTTCTTTAAAAAAAAAAGCCAGAGCTAGGCACAGTGGCATATGCCTGTAATCCCAGCACTCTGGGAGGCAGAGGCAGGCAGAGCTCTGAGTTTGAGGTCAGCCTGGTCTACAAAGCGAGTCCAAGACAGTCAAGGCTACACAGAGAAACCCTGTGGGGGAGAAAAAAAAAAAGCTAGACATGGTGGCACACACCTGTAATCCCAGCAATCAGGGAGGCAGAAGCAGGTGGACTGCTGTGAGTTTGAGGCCAGCCTAGTCTACAAAGTAAGTCCAGGCTACAAAGCAGTCCAAAGCAGTCAAGGCTACACAGAGAAACACTGGCTTGAAAAACCAATTTAGATAGATAGATAGATAGATAGATAGATGGATAGATAGATAGAAAGAAATCTAACAACTTGGTAACTATTGACCGCTTGGTATAGGAATTCAAAATAAAGCTTTAAACCCAGCACTTGGGAAGCAAAGTTCAAGGCCTTGCCTGATCTACAAGCAAGTTCCAGGACAGCCAAAGATACACAGAGAAACACTGTCTCGAAACAGCAATAAATATATAAATACATACACACACCCATAACATGTTAGGCTTCTCTCTGTGTATTTGATGTCTTTTATGCACTCCCTACAATAAATAAGCTAATGAGGCAGATGTTATTACCATCTGCCATGTAGAGAGCGGACAGAGTACTACGGCATGCAGCAGAGTACTTAGCCGTCCAGGAAGGAAGGCTGCTGTGTTACTGTGGAGACAGGGAAGAGAAGTGACAGCTCACACCATCCTGAGGAAGCCAGCGGAGGCACAGTTTGGCAGAAGCACAGGCCGGGAAGGCAGAGCTATGCATTCCTGGTGGTTTGTTAGGGAAGTTCGGGCAGCGAGCGCTGGCTGGGTGCCCACCTGGCCAGCGCTCGCTTTTTGGTCTCCTTGGCTCGGACCTTCCTCAGCAGATCTTCCAGCTTGCTTGACTCCTCAAAGTGAACCCCGAGGTCCTCATCCTCAGCGATGCTGATGATGTCTCTGTAGAACAAGGATATGCGAAAGCCCCCTTGCTTCTTCAGGTGCATCAAGTCAATGAAGATCCCTGATGTGAGGAAAGAGTAAAGCCGGGGGCAACAGAGTGCAGCAAACGAGAATTATTGTTTTGTTTCGAGACAGGTCACATCATGGAGCCCTGGCTGACCTGGAACTCATTTTGTAGACCAGGCTGGGCTGGAATTCAGAGATCCATCTGCCTCTGCCTCACCAGTGCTGGGATTGAAGGCTAAATTTGTTTATTTTTATTGGGGATGGGGATGGGGAGTGGGGCTTAAATTTTTGTGCCTCTGCCTCACCAGTGCTGGGATTGAAGGCTAAATTTGTTTATTTTTATTGGGGATGGGGATGGGGAATGGGGCTTAAATTTTTGTGTAAATAGAGACGGTGTCAGGCCAGATGTGGTGATGTCTATTGGTAATACTAATTCTTGGGAGGCAGAGGCAGGAGGAACATAACAAGTCAGAAGTCAATAGGTCTACATGGCAAGTTCCGGACCAGCCAGGGATACATAGTGAGAACTTATTTCCAGAAAGAGAAAGATTCAAGCAATCGTGTCTATATGCCAAACATGCAAAAAATCCCAGCAGTAGGGAGGCTGAGGCAGGAGGACTGCTGTGAGTATAAGGCTACTGACATTGGGCCACATATTGAATTTTGGGTACTCATCAGTTATGACGCAGCCTATTTATTTATTTAGGTTTTTAAAAATAGAGAAAAGCAGCCAAGTGCAGTGGTAGAGCTCACCTGTAATCGCAGTGCTCAGAGTAATCACAGTGGTCAGAGTTAGGACCAGCAACCTCCAGAGCAGCCTGGGTGAGAAGACAATCTAAATCTATCACACGAACAGGTGGTGCTCAGTGTCTTGCTATGCGACCTGGTCTGAAACTCCTAGATTAAGCAATCCTCCTGCCTCAGTGCCCCATGCATCTGAAGCTGTGGGACACAACATTATGCCCAACTCAAGCATCTGCTTTCAGTTATGTTCAAATGGGTCTCATTCGCTGGTTGCTTATTTTGAGAGAGGGCTTCACTCTGGGCCCAGGCTGGAACCCATATTCCTCTTGGCTCAGTCTTCAAAGTGCTGGGATTTGGGGCATGCCAAACATCCTTTCCTCTTTCTTTCTTTCTTTTCTTTTTTTTTTTTTTTAAGATGTACTTAGGTGTAACCAGTGTTTTCTTTGCCTGGATGTCTCTCTACTTCATAAATGCAGTGGCCATAGAGGCCAGAAGAGGGGGATGGATGCCTTTCAAATGCCCCCCCCCACAGGCTAGGCATGGCAGTGTACAGCACTAACCCTACCCACTTGGGAGGCTAAGACAGAAGGATTCTCCTGTTTGAGGCCTGCCTGGCTACATAGCAAGTTCCAGACCAACACAGCTTCTATAGCAAAACCATCTCAAAAAGCAAACAAAGCCACCCACAAAATCTAGATGGACTTAACAATTTCAGGACCTAGAAAAAGTTATTATGCCAATCAGTTATTATAACTACTTCAAACAACACCCAAAGAACCACCAATCTTTGCACCACTGAGGCCAAGACAAGCCAGCTCGGTAGAGACCCTTAGACAGTTGGCAAGGCCATTAGGCCTCACTAGTTTCTCTTGATGGCAAAAGCAATGCTTGACCTCAGCTATATAAAAAAAAAAAAAGTTAAGAACCATTTAAAATAATAGGAAGGGCCAGGCAGTGGTGACGCACGCCTCTAGTCCCAATGCTGGGGAGGCAGGGGCAAGTGGATTTCTGTGTGTTCAAGGCCAGCCTTGCCTACAGAGAAGTTCAGGACAGCCAGAACTACATAGAGAAACCCTGTCTTAAAAACAAAAACAAAACAAAACATAACAAAAAAAACAAGAACTGAAGAGATGGCTCAGCAGTTAAGAACACGGGCTGCTCTTCCAGAGGACCTAGATTTGATTCCTAGCACCCACACAGCAGTTCACAGTTGTCTAACCTCAGTTCCAGGATATATAGGGCCCTCTTTAGGCCTCCAGAGGAACCAGGTACAAAAGTGGTACACAAACACCTATGCAGTAAAAACATCCGCACATATAAAAATATTTCAATTCATTTTTAAAAATTAAGTTATACATTCCTTGGAGCTGGAGAAAGAGATGCACAGACATACATGCATTCAAGCACCCATGTGCCTAAAATAAGTTAAAAAAGAAAAGAAAAGAAAAGCAGCCAGGCACAGTGGTGCACACAGTTAATCTCAGCACTCAGGAAGCAGAGGCAGGTGGATCTCTGAGTTTGAGGAAAACCTGGTCTACAAGGAGAGTCCAGGACAGCTAGTGCTACACAAAGAAACCCTGCCTCAACCCCCTCCAAAAAAAAAAAAAAAAAAAAAAAGCAAACAGAAAATGAGGCTGGAGAGATGACTCGGCAATTAAAAACACTGGCTACATTTGCAGAGGACCTCAGTTCAGTTCCCAACACCCACATGGCAGCTCACATCCATCCGAAACTCCAGCACTAGGACATATGAGGACTCTTCTGACCTCCACAGGCTCTTGGATGCACACACATGGTGCACCTAAAGACATACAGGCACACACACACCCTCACACACACACACAAGAAAACATATATTCTTAAAGTAGTAACAAAAATAAAAGAATAAGGAAAATGCCCACCAGTGTCATGGAGATCATTGGCTTTGGTCCTGGCCCGGCTGGCCTTGGCACTGTCATTGCCATGGGGGTCGTCTTCATTGGTGAACAGCATGATCCTCTTATGACTCATCTTGACCTGGACGTCGCTAAAGAGGTTGGCACAGACCCAGAGCACTTCGCTCAGAGAGTAATCCGATGCATGGCCAATTGTGTCTTGGAAATGTTTCTTTCCCTGCTGTCCCTTGAACCGGTCAAGCTCCAGCACTCGCTTCGCACCTGATGGGAGGCAGAGGAACAAGCGTGTCCAGCAGCACCCTCACCACAGACTAACAGAGGCTGGGGCCCCTCCCCATCCAACCACCACAGAACTAGAGCAGAGGTGCCCAGCAAGGACGTACAGGTCCCCAGCCAGGATCAAAGCTGCAGCCTCCTCCAGGGTCCTATTTGTTCAGCTCAGTGATGTTCTCACATAAAGGAAACCACGTTCTTGGATTACTGACCTGGGTTATCCAAATCTTGTAAGACATAAATGTTTTTGAAGTTCACTGAATTTTTGTCCTTCTCGGTTCCGTAGAACACCACTGCCAAGAGATCCCGATCGCTGCTTATGATCTTACTGGTGTACACGCTCTGGATACACTGAAAACACAAACATTCTGAGTGTCTGCGTACCATGAGCTTTCTGTAAGTGCCTACGATGGCGGAGCCCTGTTCAGTCTTAGTGCTGCTAAAGTTTGGCACAGCTGGCACATGCCTATAATCCCAGCACTTTGGAAGGTGGAGGCAGGAGGCTGTAGGCGTGTGTCATCATGGTGGGGTTACGCAGCCCCGGGGATTGAACTCATGACTTTATACATGATAGGCATGTACCCTACCAAATGATCTATAACCGCAGTCCACTTGCGCTCATTTTAAAACTGTGTTGCAGCTGGGCGTAGTGCTGCATGCCCTTAATTCCGGGACATCCAGGGCCCTGTTAACACAAAGAAACCCTGTCTTGACAAACAAACAAACAAAAAATTGTTTTCTATTACAAGTAATATTCATCTTCTCAAATTGTAAAAAGACTTGTTTTAAGTCCATATATGTATATGTGCATGTGCGCGTGTGTGTGTGTGTGTGTGTGTGTGTGTGTGTTGGTACTGGGGATTGAACTTTGCTGTCAACCTCTAAGCCAGCCTCAAAAGGACCTTATCCACACTAGAACAGCACTTGACTTTATAATCCATTTCTGAGGAGAAGGCACTTCTTGCCAAGGCTTACACAGATGGTGGGAGCAACATATTCAGGGTACCCAGAATAAGATGGAGGCTGTCCTCCCACGTGGCTACTCTTTTCTGATGCAAGTATTAAGTAACCATCTGGGGTGGGAGTGGGAGGAATAAACCATCCTTGATGCAGAAACTTTCTAAAGAGTCCATGTTTTTATTTAAAAGTGGGATTTGTCAGGGCTGGAGAAATGGTTCATCAGTTAAGAGCACTGGCTACTCTTCCAAAGGACCCAGGTTTGACTCCCCAATCCCACATGGAGTTTCACAACTACATGTAACTCCAGATCTGGGTACTGACACTTTTCTTATCATCTTCTGGTATCAAGCATACAAGTGGTAGACAGATATACCTGCAGACGGAACACCCATACACACAAAATAAATTTGAAAATAAATAAAATTTTAGTTAAATATATTTTTAAACTAGAAATGGCATTTTCTGGGAGTGATACTACATATTTATAATACCAGTACATGGGAGATGAAGACAGGAAGATCAGGATTTTTTTTTTAACGTATTTATTTATATTTTATGTGGATTGGTGTTTTGCTGGATGTATGTCTGTGTGAGGGTGTCAGATCTCCTGGAATTGTAGGTACAGACAATTGTGAGCTGCTGTGTGGGTGCTTGGAATTGAACCCAGGTCCTCTGGAAGAGCAGTTAGTGCTTCTAACTGCTGAGCCATCTCTCCAGCCCCAAGATCAGGAATTTAAGGTCATTCTTGGGTATAAAATAAATTTTGAGGCCAGCCTAGGCAGCTCAGAACTCCCTGTAACTCCAGCTCAGATGATACCCCCTTCTCTCTCTCTCTTACACATGCTCTCTCTCTCTCACACACACACCCCACACACACACTGATGAAAATTTTAAATTAGCCAGGCAATGTGGTGCACGCCTTTAACCTCAACACTCAGTAGCCTGCCTGGTCTACAAAGCGGGTTCCAGGACAGCCAGGGCTACACAGAGAAACCCTGTCTCGAAAAACAAAAAACGTAGAGTGGCACTAATCTGCTTTTGGCAGAATCTCACTATGGAGCCCTAGCTGCCTTTGAAGTCACGTTCTGCCTACTTCAGCCTCCAAGGTGCAGGCTACAGGCCTATGCCATCATTCCCAGACCTTTCCTACAAGGGGGACAGGACAACTATGAATCAAGTATGATTCTCTCTAAAAAGGAGATACTGGACCCCACATGAGGCCTGCAGATGAGAAGCAGTCTGACAGTCCTGGAAGCAGTGTGGACACTGCAGACTTCAGTCGGTCCGGCAGGAGACAAAGGCTCCTCCTGGGGTTCTGACCTGACTCCCACAGCACCTTACCCACTCACATTCTGCTCCACAGGCTTCTTCCTATTTGTTCTGTGTTTCCAGACAGGGTCTCACCATGTAGCCCTTGGCTATCCTGAAACTAGCTATGTAGACCAGGCTGGCCTCAACTCCTAAGTGCTGAGATTAAAGGCGTGTGCCACCATGCCCATTCAGTAACGAGGTGGTCTTACCTGAATGCTCATATCAAAAGGTGTGATTTCATCTTCACCCTGAGATTCAAACATGGGCCTGGAGGCATCAACCAGAAAAATCAAACTGTCTCTTCCTGAATATTTATACTCTCCTATGGAGAAATATATGGGAGAAAACATTTGCCTTTTGCATCATATTTAGTATGTTTATCATGCACACAAAAGAAACCCATAGAGCAAAAGTACAACCTGACAGATTACTGTAGGATGAACACACTTAAACCCACCACTCCCATCAGGACCCCGAGTCCTGACATGAGCCCTCAGACTTTCCTACGTCTCCCTAAAGGAAACCAAGATCTTGACTTTTTGGTAATCATTCCCTTATTTTTCTTTATAGCATATGTGAGTGCCTGGGTCCAAGTTCCAACACCAAAGTACATGGACTATATATATCTATAATTCATCTAAGTATATATTTCAAATCTTTAGTTTTGACTTATTTTTATTTCCTTTATAAAATAAATTTAGCTAGACATGGTGGTGCCTCTAATTCTAGCAGTTGTGAGACAGAGGCAGGTGAATCTCTCAGTTAAAGGCCAGCCTGATCTACAAAGAGAGACCTTATTTCAGGAAAAAAAAAATTATTAGATGTATTCATTTTATTTTGTATGTGAAAGTTTTGCTTGCATATATGTATGTAGACTCTGTGCATGCTTGGTACTCTCAGAGGCCAGAAGAAGGCATTAGGTCCCCTGGAAATGGGGTTATGGATGGTGAACCACCATGTGGGGTGCTGGGAATAGAACCTAGGTCCTCTGGAAGAGGCGCCAATGCTCTTAACCACTGAGCCATCCCTCCAGCCCTTGGGAGTCTCTTCTTCTGAGGTTGAGGGAGGTTTTGGGGTACAAACCTGAAGCTGGGCTCAGATTCCAGGCAAGAGGCAGGAGAAAAGGTGGAGAACAGGACATGTGACTAGCGGCCACCAACACCCATTTTCATGTAAACCCACTTCCCAGGAGTTATCAGGAGCTCAAAGTCAACATCAGTTACCAGGGAGTTTCAAGTCAGCCTAGTCTACATGAGACCTTGCCTCAAAAGGAAATAAACAAACAGGAGCTGGAGAGGTAGCTCAGCGATCAAACCAGTGGTTAAGAACACCTGCTTCTCTCTTGTAGCTGCCCCACACGGAAGCTCACCACCACTTCCGCTCCAGGAGAGCCAACTCCCACTTCTGGCTTCCTTTTGCACCTGACATGCACACGGTGCACACACACACATAAAATAAAAATAAATGTTTAAAACAACCAAAAATAAAAAAAGACAAAAATTACCATGACAGAGTCACTTATTGAAAATTAATAATCAGTGACTAGTTTTAAAAAAAATACGGTTAGAAATGTTCATAGACTGAACAGGACCTGAATAATAACAAATAGCTCTGCAAAAATCAAAGGGAGAAAAATTATTTTAGATTATCTGGGGAGAAAAGGGAGGGCTGTCAGACAGCAAATACCCCCAGCAAATAGACAGTAAAAAAAAGCAGGAAGAAAGTCTTTCTTCCACACAGACCACACCACGTGACGAGGCCACTTACCACCTGCGTCAGGGCTCTGCTCCTCCTCTTCGTCTTCGTCGCCATCGGTCTTGTAGTAGGACTCCCACTCTGACATGTTGGCTCGTCACTAGGCAAGAGAAGTTATGAAGGACAAATTTAAACAGGGAAAAAAAAAACAAAAAACCAAAACCCGAGGAGGGTAGCTCTGTGGCAAAGCGCTTGCCTACCATGTGCCGGGTCCTATGCCACTAGGAAAATAAAATAAAGGAAGGAAAAGAAGACAGGGACTCGTAGGGCCTTTTTAGATCTGCTCAAATGCTCGGCATGTGAATGACGCTGCTGCTGAGAGCTCTCGGTCTTTGAAGGGGCAGAGGAATTAGCGTGGGAATCATCCCTGGAGCAGCTTCCCCCTGGCTATCCCTTAAGGATGCTGCAGGACCAACATGTCTGGGGTGAGGGGCGGGGTACAATGGAGCAGCTCAACCGGGAAGGTCACATCTCCAGCGCCGCCTGGGCCGGGAGGGTACTTGGTGGTCTGGCTAAAACACTCTTCATTCCTTCCCCAGGTCTCTCCGACTTTCAGGCAGAGACTCTCAGCGAAGTCTCCGCCACCAGTCAGTCCTAGGCCGCCTACTGGGGTACAAGTGTCTGTTCCGACAGACACTCCTGCGCGGCGAGCCAGAGGGCCCCGCGACTCTGAGCGTGCAAGCAGGGCCTCCGAGGCATGCCGCACCCGACACGTACCTGCTTTTGCAGCAGGTGAGCAAGCCACCGGGACGGCAGAAGGCGGGCCCCGCGTCCGCGCGGGCTCCAGCTCTCTCCCCCAATCAACGGCGTCGACGTCATCACGCACAAACGCCCTCGTACTCGCCCTGCGGACACGCCCACTCCCAGCCCGGGCTTCCACCCACTTCCCCGAAACTGCGTTGCACGCGGCTGGAGAAAGCCCCGCCCCTTGCCCGAGGCCCCGCCCCCGCCGGCCCGTCAGCACCGAACGCACATGCGTGAAAGTGCGTCCCCGCCCCTGCCCCCTGTTCTGTGTGGAGTCTCCGGGATCTCTCTCTGTCACCTCACAGAAGTCGTTGCCGGTCGCGGGTGTGGGGCGCGAGTAGCGCAGGGCCGCCTCTCCCCCGCCCTCAGGCCGGGCTCCGGCTCGGTCCCCCACTCCCCCTCTCCCCACCCTGGTCGGGTACCCGAAGGTCCAAGCCGCTGCCGGCTGCCCGGGGGCCATCGTGGCCGCCGCCACGGGTCCTGATGGAGCCGCCGAATCTCTATCCGGTGAAGCTCTACGTGTACGACTTGTCCAAAGGCCTGGCCCGGCGGCTCAGCCCCATCATGCTGGGTGAGGGGACCGGGGTCAGCGGGAAGTAGGCAGGTGGCCGCCGGCAGATCGCTGCCGAGGGGGGGTAGAGGGACCCACGGGTGGGAGAAAAGACCCCTTAGGGCAGGGAAGAGAGCGGGATGGAGTTCCCTGAACCCCTTTTCCAGCTTCACGATCCAAGCCCTTGCAGGGCTCCGGCTGGGAGCAAGTTAGGGACTGGGGTTAGCCGACTGATCTTGGCGAATCCTCTACACTCCTTCTTTGGCTCAAAGTAGAGAAAGCGAGGATGTCTCCAGCGCGTGTCCCTGGTGGTGGAAGCGACACTGCAGACGAGATCCTCTGGCGGCTCTCGGAGTGACTGCCCTCCGCGCCAAAAGGAAACTCCCTCTGCAGTCCTTGGAGTGGATGGGAAGGCAGAGGGCCTGAGTCCTCACGCGGCTCCAGGTTAGGCCAAGTCAGGTCACCCTGAGCCAGAACTTAGAACTAATCACATTCTGTCCGACGATGCAGTCTTCCGCTCAACAGCTAATTGCTTTTGACCAGATGGTGAGAAAGCAATTCTGGGGGAAGACGGGATCCTGTTTTGTCAGTGAGGGTTAGTTAAGGGGAAGTGTTTGGTTTGCGCTCAGGTTCGAATGGTTTAGCGCTGAGAGAGAAAACTTCCAAGTCAGATACCAAAATGTCTGTATCTCGTAGGATTTGTCAGGTTTGCCCTTTCAGGTAATGACGGACAGGAAAGGAGTTCAGGGATTGACAATCACGTAGTTTTGCACTGTCCAATCGATAGTGTTTCCTGGCTTAGTTCTTCCTCAGTGAAGGCAAGGGGCAGGGATCAAGGAAGCGAGGCAACTTTGGGGGCCATCTTTTTGTGATGTGTCACTGAGCTGAACTTCATTAATCCTTCCACCCTGGGGCAGTGAGTGGTTTCTAAATTTGGCTTCACATCAGAATCAGCTAGAATGTTCGTTAAAAACACAAGCACCTGACTAAGTATGAGGCTCACTCACTGGAGAATTCCTGCTTGGCACGCATGCTTCAAGCCCAGGGCTTGGTCTGTAACACGGAAGCAAAAACAAGTGTGTTCCTTTCCAGTGTATATTGTTAAATAAAATCGGGGGGGAAATGTATTAGAGTCAGCCAACTGTAGTGGAACACACTTGTAATCCTAGTACTAAGGAGGCTGAGGTCAGAGGGCTGTGGGTTCCAGACCAACAATCTAGGCTACATAGCACATCGTGTTAAAAAAAAAAAAAAGAAAATAAAGAAAAGGGAGCAGGAGAGAGAGAGATCAAATTAAAACAATTCCTCTATCAAAGGAACTGGTAACCGGGAGCTAATGGAAACTTTGCCCTGAACTTTTTCTTAACTGTTTCAACACATACACTTTTGTAAGTTTTAAATGTGTGAATCGTAGAGCCACACTTTACAAATACTGAACCAGAATCTTTGGGAATCTGTATTTTTAATGGGTTTGTTGGATCATTCTTTATGTAGCCAGCCCATTCCATTATCAGAGAGAAGTTTGGACCTAAGTCATGGGTTGTTGGCAGGGCCTAGTGACTCGGTCATAGAGGCCTTACCTAACATGCACAAAGCTGGTCGGCAGCACACCTAAGAAGAAAGGCAAATCTGAAAGCAAAACTTCCAAGTACTCTTTTCGTTGTTTGATTGGGAGGCTTTTGAGTCGTTGGTAGATTATATCAGTGAGGTTCTAGCTATGTTCCTCGGAATGCAGTCATTTGTTTGATTTTATCACAGGAAGGCATTGTTTATTTCCTCCACCCAAAAAGCCTCCCCTCCCCATACTGATTATTTTTTGTCCTAATACCTAATAGTTATTGTTCTTAGCTGACAGAGACACTAGATGTTGTTGTTTCATTCATTAAACAAATTAATTTGAGTGCTTAGCATGTGCTCATGTTTAATGTGGTAATGTTTAACGATGTGATTGGAACGAACAAAGATGTTTGCAGTCATGGCATTAGCTAGCACAGTGTGTGTGTGTGTGTATGTGTGTGTGTGTAAAATAAGAGTTTCAGAAGCTGTGACTTAAGCCAGGAATACAGAATGAAGCACAGCTGTCCGTGGAGGGCGATGAGGGAATTAGAGTGTTGTAGATAGAAGGACTGACCAGCCAGGGTCTAGGGCAGGAAAGCCTGGCTGCTGGAGGAGCTGAAATGCAGCAGTAGAGTGTGGTAGTAAAGAAGGAAGTGAATAAGGCAGGTGAAGCATTAGAGTAGCCTCTGGGGTTTGGACCCAGACACTTGAAATACGCTAGGCAAGCAGTCCACCTCCGAGCTACATCCCTAGCACCTCTGTTCTTTTAGCTAGCTGTGATGCTCTAGAAGGCACCAGCCAAATATGAAACTTCACTAATTTGGCAAATCAGAGGTCCATAGTGTTGCCTATAACTTTAATTCTCTTTTTTCCTGTATTGTTTTTTATTCCCTTTACAAAACAAATGAAGGAAGAGTTAGGGAAAATCATTACTTTCCAATTTAAAGATGTACACACATGCAAAATTAAAAAAAAAATTAAGTGGAAATAGGCATTAACTTTCTGTTCTTTCCTTTCAGATACCTACAATCTTACAGTTGGGTATAACCTAATTGAGTTAGTTTCCATATATTGATTTTTCATTCCTAAAATGCATTTGAACTTGAAAAAAAAATTAATCTGTGTGGGCTGGCAAGACAGATCATTGGGTTAGGACACTTGTCACCCAGCCTGACAACCTGACTTTGAGCCCAAGAACCTAAGGAGAGAACAGAATAATAGTTGAGATCTTGTCACAAGCCAGGCCGCCCCCCTTTTCCTGAGTTTTGCACACTAGACTCCTACCACACCCATGTGAAATAGGTCCTTGTTATTTGCCTCAAGTCACCCAGCAGGTGAGTGGCAGAGCTGGGTAATGGGCACAGCTTACTTCACCATCGTTTTGCTAATACCAACCGTCCAAGATAACATGTTCCCTTACGACTAATTTAAAGTGGGTTCTTTGTTCAGATGTCCAAGGTGTCCCTAGACAGATGTCTCAAGATGGACTGAAAAAGATCTGGCCTCCATGTCTGTGTGCTACTCTCCTAGGACTCTGACCAAACCTCTTAGCCCTCCTTTTCCCAAAGCAAATTCATGTCACTTCGTCATGTAAGTTTCCCATTTAAGATCTTATCCATGGGCCAGAGAGATGGCTCAGTAGTTAAGGGCACATACTGTTCTTGCAGAGAGGACCTGTTCCCAACACCCACATGGTGGCACATGCTGTAATCCCAGCACTCAGAGAGGCAGAGGCAGGCAGATCTTTGAAGTTCTAGGACAGCCAAGGCTACACAGAGAAACCCTGTCTCGAAAAAAAAAAAAAATTAAAGGCCTTATACAATTTTGTTACAGTTTGTGATTGGCCAAAATAACACTTAAACTCCATCAAACTATCCTTCTTGGTTTTCTTTATTATTGTTGTTTAGTTTTATATGTGTGTGCCACATGTGAGAGTACACTATAGTAATAAGTAAAGTTAAGTAAAAACATTTCGGGCCTGGGGAGAGAGTTTAATGGATAAAACTCTAGTTATGCAAGCATGGGAACCTGAGCTTGAGTGTGTGTTGTATGTGCTGGTACCAGCAGAGGCCAGAAGAGAGCACTGGATTCCCGGAAGCTAGACATTCCCTGACCTGTCCTATTTGGAGGATATGTGCCTCTCATCAAAGTGTGTTCTCCAGTATCTCACTTGCCTCAATTATCCTTAGCATTCTAATTGAGTGGACAGCTTAATTGCACCTCCCCCCCCCCGTATCACTATTTGGCTAATATAATTAGCTATTAAAATTTTCCTTCAGCTCTTCCTCTTAATAATTTTAGCTCCTCTTTAAATTTCCTGACCTCTTTTTGTGAAAAGGCACGCAGAGATAAATACAGAGGCCCTGGAGGAGTGTGGAATAAGATAGGGGCTCACTATGCAGCCAAGGCTGGTTCTGAACTCCCAGTCCTGCTGCCTGGGTCCTCAGGCTTAGCATGACAAGTAGCTTTACCCACTAAGCCATCCCCCGGCCCTGAGATTGGCTTTTAACTAAGCTAACAAGTATCTAACCAGAAGTTTTATATGCATTCCTAAGTTATTTTTCCTTAGAAGCTAGTCAAATTGCTGTAAGATTAAAGCTGTAAAGGGTAATTGTATAGTAGACTGCTTAGCTGACATGCATGAGGCCTTGAGTTTGAAAAAAAAACTCACTAAATCTGTGTACATCTTGACAGAACGCAACAGAGTAAATATTTGGGTCTGTATACTTAGTTCCTAGAACAACAGCAATAAGGCCTCTTAAGTTTCAATTTCTTGAAAAGTAATGTGCATGTATGTATAAAATTAGACAATCATGTAAAAGAGATGACAGTTGCATGCCAAGATAAATGCAGCAGGAGCCTGGAGCTTCTGGAGGCAGAGAACCTCACTCCTCAGAGTACGCAGTAACAGTCTAGTGCCCCTAAGGAGTGTGAACACACATGTGCGTGGTGCTGGGCCTCACCGAACTATTCCCTCATTCCCAGTATTGATTATAGAAATGACTCAGACTTTGAGATTAAACAGAATTTATTCAAATCGGAATGTTCTAAGGCAATCAATTGTGCTTTGTTCTCGTTTTCATTGTTCATTGTGTGCTCACTGTTTGATGTCCACTGAAGGAATGAGGGAATAGCAGTCTTGCAAAATACAAACCAATGTGGCTTACAGGGCTCCGCGAACTCCTGTCTAATGTCTGCAGCCTCACCTGTTGCCATCTCATGTTTAACATGCACACTGCATTAGATTCTGCAACAAAATCTACTTTTGTTGGTTAAAAAAAAAAAAACTGCCATGTTTTAGTTAGGTTTCTGTGATGAAACACCATGGCCAAGGCAACTTGAGAAGAAAAATATTTATTTGGTTTACATATCCTGAATCCCAGTCCACTGAGGAATGCCCAGGTAGGAACTCAGACTGAGCATGAAGGCAGAGACAGGAATTGAGGCCGAGGCCGTGGATGGGGCTGCTTACTGCCCTACATGGATTGCTCAGCCTGCTCTCTTACAGAACCCAGGACCACCAGCCCAAGGTGGCCCCACCAACATTGGCCTGTGCATTCCCCCATCAATCACTAATTCAGAAAATGGAGACATCTCAGTTCTGATGTCTCTTCTCCCATAAACCTTTTTGGAAACCCACCATCCAGCTCTTGCCTCACATGCCTCTCTCTTGTGCTGATACCAGCCTGGGTGCTTCTGGAAGTACTTACCATCCTGTTTAGGACTGCACATTTTTTTTCATCTGTATCCACAACCCTTGCACCCCCAACTAGACTTGAAGTTCCATGAGGCAAGAGCTCTGCTGAAGCCCTAGAGTCTGACATAGTCTTGTATTTCATGAACACTAGCTGGGTAAATGGTGGGACATACCCCAAGCCTTGCTAAAGCCCAGCTAATATGCATGGGCAGCCATTAAGAGGAGACCCTCTCCACACCAAGAAAAAGAGCTCTGGAGGTTTGGTTTGATTTTTTTATATGTATGCATGTTTTGTTTTTTTTTGGGGGGGGGTGGCTCTTGTGCACTGTCTATGCTGCAAAGGCCAGAAAAGGGCATTAGGTCCCCCGGAACTGATGTTACAGGTGGTTGTGGGTGCTGGGAACAGAACCCCGGTGCCCTGGAAGAGCAGCCAGTGCTCTTCACCACAGAGTCCTCGCTCTCCAGCTTCTAAGGTCTTTGATTGTTGAGGCAGCATTTCATGGGCTTAGGCTGGCTCTCAGCTCGTGGTCTTTCAGCTTCCATCTCTTCGTGCTGGGATTATAGGCATGTGCCATCGTCCTGTATTTCTGTTCTCCACCAACCCAATACAAAGTCTCACTCTGTACTTCAGGCTGCTCCACAGCAATTCTCCTGCCTCAGCCTTCCAAGGGAAAGGATTACGGGTACTGCCACATCTGACTATAGTTATCTTTACTCTGGGGCGGGGCGGAGGGAGTCCTGTGCTGACTCTAAAGGATCTATACTACATGGTTAGATATTTTTAAACAACCTTTTAAAATTTATAGATTATTTTGTGGTGCTCAGGTTAGAACTTGCTTCCTTGTGTATGGTGTAAGGCAAATACTCTACCAGTTCTTTTCATGGTGATTTCCTAGCCCCCCTTTTCTCCCCACAGACAAGAAGGGTAAACCCTTCTGCTCACAGGCATCTTATAATATTGACTGCAGAGGGCTACTTACATTATACAAAAGCTTCCTTTTAAATAAATAGTGTTTATTTTCAGGTAACACTTAAGCCTCTCTTACTGTTGGCGAAGTGCCAGTTAAAATACTGTTGCTAGGGCAGCGTTGTGTGACACAAACCAGGGCTGCACTTGATCTCCAGCAAAGAGCTAATGTGTTTCCTTTCCCTGCCAAACTGAGACAAAATGCCGCCTGCAAGGAGGCTTGTGTCTCTGGGGTCCCATCACTGCCACCCACTTAACTCTTCCAAATAGGCATTTGCATAGCAGCAGCGGTACGCTGATCTAGCCTGTATATATATAGTTTACCCCGCTCTGTGTTTATCCGAGTGGGGTACTCACCCCAAGACTTTTATGTACCTCTTTACTCTGTGCAGTGAAGGCTGACAGTAGCACCCCTTGCCCTACACCTGTCATCCGTACAGGCTGACCCCCATGCCTTGTTTTTTGCAGCCATGCTCCAAAGACAAGCAGCCATGTGACCACCCACTCTCTGGCTTGCTGAGGAAATCCCAGTGGGAAATAATCCGCTCTGTGCTGTGCTAATATCCACTGCGTCTAATTCATGTCCCCAGATGCCTTTGTGCCCTACTTTCATAGCTCATGCTAACCACCTCACCTTCTCCCGTCTAATCTTGCGCAAAAAAAATTAATATTCCGTTCAGCCTGCTTTCCTGTGGCCTTCGCTTTGCCAAGACCACGGTCCTCTTTTTCCCAAGGGTAGGCTCAGACGCAGCGAGCCTCACATTTCTACCTCTGCATCTCCATCAAACCCCTCTTCGCATCTCGCCTTGTTTTTTCACACTAAACAAAACACAGGTCTTGCTCATCTTTTCAAAATAGCAAATGTGCACTGTGTAACATTTCAGATATGTGGGAACAGGTCTGGGCTGGGGCTCTTGCTGGCAAAGGACAAGGACCTGGGCTTGATCCCTTGGATCACAGGAGCCAAGCATGGGGCTAGGTACCTTTAATCCCAGCAGGTGGGGGTGTGGGAGGCAAGTGAATCAGGACTTAAGGTTGGCTACATAGCAAGTTAGAGGCCAGCTCAGAATACGTAAGACCTTGTCTCAGAAAAGAAAGAAGAAAGAAAATCTAGGCCTTGGAGGCTAGCCCAGTGGTAGAGTACCTGCTTACCATATACGAGACTCTGTGTTCATTCCCCAGTACATAGAATATAAAGGATGATGTGGACATGGTGGCACATGGTTTTAATCCCAGCATAGAAAGACCCTATCTAAAAAAAAAAAAAAAAAAGTTGAAGTACATATTTGGAAGGCTTTCATTTACCTAGAAAAGGAAACGGTGTGTAAATAACACGGGGGAAGTGTGAGCATGGCGTTCTCCTTCCTAGAGCAGATGAGGGAGATGCTTAGCAGTCACTAAGCCTTTGGACTGACAGCCTTGGAGAGTGAGTGAGGCTCACCGCATTCCTAGCCCCTCCCTCCTTCCTCACTTGCATGTATTGTCTCCCGTAGGGTTTGCCGTGGCCTCTGAGCTGCTCCTCACCCCTTCTCTCAGTTCATCCTCTCCACCACATCTCACCCACCAGTTTATAGCCCAGGCTGGTCTTGAAGTCACTTTGAGCCTGTAGCCTTTAAGTTTAATCACAGTTTAGTGTGTCTCTAAGTGTTGCAGCATGTATGTGGAGGGTCAGAAGACAACTTCCGGGAGTTGGTCCTTTCCTTCTACCACATGGGGCCCAGGAATTGGATTGAGGTCATCAGACATGGTGTCAAGTGCCATTCCCACTGACTGAGTCATCTTGCTGACCCGTACACAGCATGTTTTTAAAGATTTTTACTTAGATGTAATTGTGTGTGTCTGTGTTGTGGTTGTGTACAGGTGCTTCAGAGGCCAGAAAAGGGCATTGGATCCCCTGGAGCTAGAGTTACAGGTAGTTATGAACACTTCACCCTGCCCCCAGTGTGAGTGCTGGGGACCAAACAAGTACTCCGGAAGAGGGGCAGCAAGTGCCAAGTGTTGTGGTACACACTTGTAGCCCCAGCCCTGAAGTGGAGACAGGAGGATTCCTGGGCCTTGATGGCTAGCCAGCCTTACCTGAACCAGGGATGCCAGGTTCATTAAGAGACTGTGTCAAAATCAAGATGGAGAGTGATTGAGAAAGATATGTCAACCTCTGGCCTCCACACGCGTGGTAGGCGGAGTGTCTAGGTTTAGATGACACATGCTTATCTCAACATCAGAATTGGAGCTAGGAGGATTGCTTTGAGTTCGAGGCCAGCCTGAGCTAGATAAGTTGCTTCCAACAAAACTAAACAAGGCTAATGTGGCTCGGGGAGAGCGCTTGCCTAGCATGCACAAGGCCCTAAAATTGATCCCCAGTATGACAAGAAAATAAAAATAGAATGCTAGTCTTACATTTGGGTCAGAATGTACAGATGGCTCAGTGGGTAAAGATGCCTGGTTGGCAAGCTAACAACCTGAGTTGGATGGCCAGAGCTTGCATGGGGAAATCGGAGAATGAACTCCTGCAAACTGTCCTCTGACCTCCATGTGTACACCAAGGCATATACACACACATGCGCACACACCCACACTCTAAATAAGTAAATAAACACATGTGAAAATTATTTTTAAAAAGTGTGTCTGATCAGAGCACTGTCCTACCCAGCCCAGGCCACCCTGCCTTGCCACAGGCCTGCCGGCTGCTCCTAGCACCATCACCACTCCTGCTCTCTGGCCTGCAAAACCTTAGTCTTCATGTATTTGCGAGGACTGTCCTCTCTGGCAGATACGCCCAGCTTTGCCCCTGCTGGCTCCTTCACTGGTTGAATTCAAGCCCGTGAAGGTAGTTCTTTATCTTTACTAACTCAGCACTGTGTTTCAGTTAATTATTTATATGTGTCTTTCCACTTGATTTTGAGCTTCTGAAGACAGGATAACCTGTGTCTGCATTTTAACACCTGACATCGCTGGTAGGCAGAGGAATTGACTAATAGTCCCTGAGAGTAGGTCAGTGGAGAGCATGTGCTCAGAATTGCTCATACACCTGGATTTATTCACCAGGTGCATGTGCCTTCTTTAAAACACACAGCACTTAGTTTGGTACCATTGCTTTCTGAAGAATTGCACCCTCATGGAGAAGTGGCTAACGTCGCTGCAGATGACACAGAGAAGTTAAAAAGATGGAGTTGATTTAACCCAGATGGGAAATAAGAACAGATGTAAACATTTATGTCAGCGTTTTTTTGTTTGTTTTGTTTTTGTTTTTTTTTTGTTGTTGTTGTTGTGTTTATAAAAACCTTTTTTTAATTTATTTAATTTTATTTTATGTGCATTAGTGTGTGCATCAGATCCCTTGGAACTGAGGTTGCAGACAGTTGTGAGCTGCCATGTGGGTGCTGGGAATTGAACCTGGGTCCTTTAGAAGAGCAAACAGTACTCTTAACCACTGAGCCATCTCTCCAGCCCATGTCAGCGTTTTTATGTTGCTGTCTGATAAGGCAAAATGGTGCATCCTTGTCATAGCCAGAGGACTGCCATAGAGGAGAGCTGGGGTTCTAGAAAGTCCTCTGGGAGGTATCCTAAGTTTTCTCCTGGTTTGAATGAGTTCTAAATTCACTCAGGCTGAGGGGGCCACCAGGTCTTGTCCCAAATGACTAACCCTCTCCTTTTCTCCACAGGGAAGCAACTGGAAGGCATCTGGTAAGTGCATTGGGACTCCCGGTATCGACTGCCTTGTGAGCAAAAGCGCGCACTAGCAGTTCGCTAGTCTCTGCAGCTCCCAGCTTTAAGCCTGGCTCTTCCTTGTTTGTTTCCCATATCCTTTGTTTGTTTGTTTGTTTTGACCTGGAACTCCCTCTTTAGATCAGGCTGGCCTCGAACTCACAGAGATCCGCCTGCCTCTGCCTCCTGAGTGCTGGGATCAAAGGTGTATGCTACCACTGCCCAGCCCAATTTCTATTTTTATGTGTATGTCTGTGCACTGTGTGTGTGTGTGTGCTTGATGCCTCGGAGGGCAGAAGTGGGCATCAGATCCCCGGATGGTTGTGAGCCACCATGCGGGTGCTGGGAATTGAACCTGGGTCCGGAAGAGCAGGCAGTGCTCTTAACTGCTGAGCCATCTCTCCAGCCCCCAGTTACCCCTATCCTAAAACACCAGTTCTCTGTGGATCTGGTTTTGCCCCTCCACCTCACAAGACATTGGCCGAATCTGGAGACATTTTTTGTCACAACTCCAGGGTGAAAGCTGCTGTCACCTACTGGCTTCCACTAATGCTCCCCACAGTAATCATCTATTCCCAAAGGCAGTGCTCGGCAGAGGGCATCTGTGGTGCTGTCAGCCCTCTCTGGGCTGTGCCATCAGTTCTGTGCATAAATTAGCTCCTGTAAGCAGTGTCAAATCCTGAGTGTTAGCTGGGAGTGGCAGCATACACCTTTAATCCCAGCACCCAGGAGAAAAGGTCTCTGAGATAGAGGCCAGTCTTGTCTACACAGGAAGCTCCAGGCCTACCAAGGCTACATAGTGAGACTATTTCTGGGGGAGAAACAAATGGCTGGGCGTGGTGGTGCACATCTATAAGCCCAGCACTCAGGAGGCAGAAGCAGGCAAATCTCTGTGAGTTCTAGGCCAGCCTGGTCTACAAAGTGAGTCTAGGACAACCAGGGCTACACAGAGAAACCCTGTCTTGAAAAGTAAACGTGCTTGTCCTAAGCATACAGACTCATTAGTTATTATTCCCTGAGCAGTACAGTGCAATGACTATGGCATTTGAATCGTGTTACGCATTATATGTCATCTTTAAATGATTCAGTCTACTTAAGGGTGCATATAGCTTCTGAGTATGACCTATTCCGTTTTAGAAAAGGGACCTGTGCATCTGTGAATTTGGGTATGAGGGTGGGGACAATCATCCCAGATTGAGAGGGACTGAATGTGTCTTCTTACTCATGTCTTCATCTGGCTAGAGAATAGAATTGGCTCCCTTGGTGACGTCTCGGGGCAGGAGTTACTCTCTCTGCAGTATGGGACTGGCTTTCTCTTGGGGAAGTTGTAAGTCGGCTCACTGTCCCTCTCTGCGGCAGGCACACCTCTATAGTTGTACACAAGGATGAGTTCTTCTTCGGCAGCGGCGGTATTTCCAGCTGTCCCCCGGTGAGTGTCTCCCCCGTACCTGCAGATTTCTGGGGGGTTCCTAGAGCCTGAGAGGCTTGGCTTGTGCGTGTGCCTCTGGCCTCTGGCAGTTTCTCATACAGTGCTTGAGCCAGGCGTGTTGGTGCACTGCACAAGCCTTTAATCCCAGCACTTGGGAAGCAGAAGTGGATGAGTCCCAGCCTGGTCTATACAGATCATCCCAGAAAGAAAAGACTTAAGCTAAGCAGTTTTATAATCCTAGTGCTTGTGGGTAGAGGCAGGAGGATTGCAAGTTCACCTTTCTTGGCTACCTGTTGAGTTCAAGGCTAGCCTGAGCTACATGAGACCCTCTCTCATAAAGGCACTCCTAAAAAGGACTAGTGTGATGGCACAGACATGGCTGGGCATGTAGGGAGCTTGCCACCAAACCTGACAGCCCAAGTTCAATCTTTAGAACATACACAGCAGAAGCAGAGAACCATCCCATAACTCTCCTCTGAGCAGAGCCTCACCCGTCTGCGCATGCTCATAATAGTGTAATGAAACAGGGCTTGGGGAGAGATTGTTCAACAGTCAAAGAACCCTGGCTGCTCTGCCAGCCAACCTAGGTTTGATTCTTCTGGCAGCTAATAACAACCTGTAACTGTAGTTTCAAGGGATCCACTGCCCACTTAGACTTCAGTTCCTCCCCAGCACTGTGGGTGGGGAGACATGAAGAGAAACAGGAAGACTCCTCATTCAGTCACACGTATGCCAGTTATCACCCAGTCAGCATCCTGCCCCTGTGGGCTGTGGGCCCCTCTTCTTGCGTGATCTTTCTGATTCTTTTCAGAACATTTCTCTCAGAGCCATCCCAGGATTGTCATGGTGCTCAAGCAAAAACCAGCCATTCAGTTTGATATAAGTAGGAAGTCATTCTTGATTTTTTTTCCAGTGGCCACCCTACAAGTCTTTCGTTAAGCCTGGTCACTTCTTTTTGTGTTTGCCTTTTGAGATTAAAAGGCCTCTCATGGCTGAGGCTGGCCTCAAGACCACTGTGCTGCTGAAGAGAACCTGGGGCCTCCTGATGCCCGTTGTCTTTACCTCCCACAGGCGTGTTTGTACCCAAAAAACCTGGTCAATTCTGTGTTGTCAGTGTGTCTATCTCTGTCCGTCTCTTCCCATTCCTCCAGAGCTTTCACTGCAGGCCTGAGCACTTCCTGTGTAGGCTGAACCTATGAAGTTTGCCTGAGCTCCCCTCTGTCCTCTATGTAGGAGACAGAAAGGTTTTTTGTTACTGCTTTTGTTTTTGTTTTGTTTTTTGTTTTTTTAAGGAATTTTAGCCTGAAGGCTCAGAAGGTGTCCCATGAGCTCTTTGGTCTTGTCTCTGGCTCCCTCACTAGCCATCCTCTTTTGTGGTGTGTCTTTTGTGGTGTCTTCCCCACCTCTGCCCTTTCCTGCTTGGGCATTTAACCTATACTCTAACCTAGCGTAGCTCCCTAATCCTTCACCTGAATGTGCCTCTCAATCCTTCAGGTGTGAGTGGGTGTCAGTTTCCTCAGGCAGATCTCAGCCTGGCCCTCCTCTGCCACAGGGACCTACAAATGGCATTCTGCTCTTTTCCAGTACAGCTCCTGGGTCAGCTTGACATGATCCACTGGTGTACAGACTTTTTTACCTACCTTCCCTAATAAACTTTAGGTCCCATGAGGACAGAAATCTCATATTTTGTATACATTGAACTCCCAGTGTCTGGCATTAGAGGTAGCATGTAAGTTCTCAATACGGTTTATCATGTGACTGAACAATAGGCGTTGCAATAGTGACCTCTTATTCTTTGGAACGTTAGGTAATTTTCCTCTGGCTACCATAATTATTGCTCACCATGCCTTCACCAATGCTCAGAACAATGTCAGCCTGAAGGGAAGTGCTCAGGGGCTGTCAATCAATGGCTTTTACAGGCAAGCTCTGTTCAGGAGTGTTCTATTTTCCCAAGTCTACCCTCCTTGATGTCCTATTGCTGGCCCTTTGGCTACTGTTCCTACTCCTTTAGGCTCCTGTGGCAACCCAGCTGTCATGTTCTATCCTTGTGATCATCTGTTGGGGACAAAAGGAGACCAGAGGTTCCAGGTTTCTGTCTTTTGGTTGTTGGTATTTTTTGAGACAGGGTCCTTCTGTGCAGCCTTGGCTGTCCTGGAGCCCACCATGTAGATGAGACTGGCCTCAAACTCAGAGATCTGCCTGACTCTGCCTCCATAGCGCTGGGAACAAAGGCGTGTGCCACCACACTCAGCTAGGTTTCCGTCTTTTTGAAAAGAAAGGAATGGACACTGTAGAAACCTGCGCAGGAATCAGCTTCCCCGCCTCACAGGCAACCAGAAGCCCAATCCCAAACTCACTAACCTCGATACAAACAGGAAATAGCCCTCTTCCTGGAACAAGAGTGTTCCAGCAGTTAAAAAACAAAGCTGGGGAACAGAGTTTTTATATTTTTGTGTAGGAAGTCACAGTAAACAATTCTTTCAAGCCTGGTGCAGTGGTAAACACCTTTAATCCCAACACTTGGGATGCAAAGGCAGGTGGATCTTTGTGAATTCGAGGCCATTCAGGGTTATATATTAAGACTTTCTAGAAATAATAGTCATTTAACAGATGGGGAAGGAAGCCTGGAGTTTACAAGATCCCTTCGCAAATAAAATGTTAACAGAGAATGCTGAGGGTCTCAGCGATAGAGCGCTACGAAAGGCCCTGGGTTTGGTCCCCAGAACAGCCAAGAAGAAGCAAAAAAACGAAAGTGATGATGACTGAGTGACTTTCTTGGGTTGACTCTTTCAGGGAGGGACATTGCTTGGGCCCCCAGACACTGTGGTTGATGTGGGGTGCACAGAAGTCACAGAAGAGATCTTTCTGGAATACCTGTCCTCCCTAGGGGAGTCTTTGTTCCGGTGAGTAAGGACAGGGTGGTGGCTGCTTGTGTGCTCCATGACTATACCATCCAAACCCTGCAAGGCAGGACCAGCATAGCCAGCTCCGACCTTCAGCTCCAGCCTGACCGGTCTTTGCTATCATGAAGAGAAAGCAGTTGCTGTACTATAGAAAAAGCCTCAGTGCCTACAGCAGCCAACACCGCATCCCAGCTTTTTTAGAAGAAAGAAAGGCTCCTCATTCCTTCTGAATGGGATCAGTAAATACTGTTCTTCACATCTTCTGGCTAAGTGGCTCTTCCTAAACATGGAAAATGGGGATGGTGGTAGGAATAGGATGAAATACCATCTTGAATGAATTTATCTTGAAATCTTTAGTCAGGCTGAGAATGTAGCTCAGTTGATATAGTGCGTTCCCCATTAGGCACAAAGCCTTAGGCTCAATCCCACTACACCACAGAAACTTCAACAGGTTTGTTGGTACGTGCTTTCAGTCCCTGCACTCAGGAAGGAGGCAGGAACATCAGAAGTTTGAGTTCATCCCTGGCTGCATTTGGAGGGAAACATGAACCTGAGCTAGCTCTGTCTCAAAAGAAAAAAAAAAAAACTTGAGTCGAAGCCTGGTAAAGGCATTTGCCGCAGAGCCGGACAGCCTGAGTGTGGTCCCTGAAGCCTTACCACACTGGAAGGACAGAACCTGCTATCACACACTCTCCTCTAATTTTATCTGTGTTCCCACACACCTACACACAAAATAAATGTAAAAAGAAAAATTGAGGAGGGACTCAGGGATGGCTTAAAGGATAAGAACATTTGTGGAGGGTTATCTTAGAGGCTAAGGCCTGGGCTCAGTTCCCAGGAGCCACACAACAGCCTGTAACTGCAAGAACAGGGTGTCCGACCCCGTCTTCCGGCCTTCACAGGCAGTAGGTGCACACATGGTACACGTTCATCCCTGCAAGCACTCATCTACATGAAATAAGGAAAGCTTTTTTTAAACTCAGTTTCATCAAGGGTTCACCTCCGATGCTAGCCCTACATTTGTGACTGTAAAGAGTCCGGAACTATGTAGAAAGCATGTACTTTTGGTTCATCTTTTCCTTGTGAATCACTTCTCAGAGGTCCAGGTCTGCAGACAGCAGTCCTTCTGGACTGTTTGAGAGGACCGGTCTCAGTCCTCATATAAGGCCCTGCCCACCTTCCCACTCACTCCACAGTGACAGTCCCTCATGTAGATGCTGCGGTCTTTCTCATCCACTCTCCAAACCTTTCTTCCGTGGACAGAGGAGAAGCCTACAACCTCTTTGAACACAACTGTAACACCTTTAGCAACGAAGTGGCACAGTTCCTGACTGGACGGAAGATCCCTTCCTACATAACAGACCTGCCCTCCGAAGTTCTGTCCACGTAAGTGTGACCTCCTTGTTTCTGCCCCTTCCAACTCTGCAAATCCCCAGTTGAGGCAGTCAGGAGGATCAGGGTGCCCTCAGCCCCCGGAGATGAGCCTGAGCCAAGTGTGCCTGCCCTATGGCAGCGGAAACCTCCCCGCCTGCCGGGCCTGTCAGTGACTGGTTCCACCACAGAAGGCCACCATTGTTTCACCCACCAGTGTGCACTGGTCTAACCTCCAGTCTCTTTGGAGCTGGCTGTAAGTGCTGGCACAGAATCTAGAAACCCACTTGATGCTAGCTTTAGTATTTATATAAACCGCAGTATCTAATACACAAAGCTATTGCCCAGAAGGGCTTCAGTAGATGGAGAATCTGGAGTAACAGGACAGCCCAGTTCTTAACTGTGGTTTGTCCTTGTCAGCCACACCCAAGTCACAATTCTGCTTGTCCTTGAACGCACAGGGCACGGACAGCCCTCAGTAGAGGCTTCCTCTGCCCCTGATGGGGTCCAGTCTTGGGAAGGGCCTATGGGCCATCACCCATTTGTCATCTCCTGAAAGGGCAGATACTCCCCAAAGCCACATTACTCGCTCCCATTTCTGATTGTATCAAGATACCTGCTCTAGCACATTTGTTGCCTTTGACTTTTTTTTTTTCTTCTGAATTTGTTTCTTCTGAATTGGGTAGGGTCCTGACCAGCAGGGATCCGGGCAGATAAACTCCTCAGTTTTATTTTAGAAACTGCATAGAAAACAAGGCTGCTGTCAGGCATGGTGGCAGATGCCTTTAATCCCAGACTAAAGGGAGGCAGAGGCAGGCAGATTGCTGTGAGTTCAAAGCCAGCCTGGTCTACAAATCAAGGACAGCCAAGGCTACACAGAGAAACCCTGTCTTGAAAAAAACAAAACAAAAAAGAAAAGGCTGCTAAGAGGCATGGTCACCCAAGCCTGGGACTGCCTTCTTCCTGATAGATGTGGGAGACCCCAGAGCTCTGCCTAGACTAGGTCACAAGACCCTGAGCACCTTTGAGTAGCCATATGCTCCTGCTCTTCCTTCTTTATTCTTTTAGGCTTATTTATTTATTAGGTATACAATGTTCTGTCTGCATGTACACCTGCACACCAGAAGAGGGCACCAGATCTCATTATAGATGGTTATGAGCCACCGTGTGGGTGCTGGGAATTGAACTCAGGACCTCTGGAAGAGCAGCCAGTGCGGTTAACCTCTAAGCCATCTCTCCAGCCCCCTGCTCCTCCTCCTTAATGTGTGAGGTTCGGGCGTTTGTCTAAATTAGGGCTTATATGTAACACTTAGAGCAGTTTACAAGTACCTTACTCTCTTGATCTAAGGGGTTTTTGTTCTTGTTTTGGGTTGGGTTGGGTTGGGTTAGGTTAGGTTGGGTTGGGTTGGGTTGGGTTGGGTTGGGTTGGGTTTTTTGAGATAGGATTTCACAGTGTAGCCTTGTCCTGGGGTTAATCTGTAGACCAGACCAGGCTGGCCTCGAACTCACAGCGATCCGCCTGCCTCTGCCTCCCAGAATGCTGGGATTACAGGCATGGGCCACCACACCTGGCTCTGAGGGATGACAGCTAGGCACAGTGGTGCACCCTGAGAATACCCGCAGTTGTGTGGCTGAGGCAAGAGGATCATAGTGAATTTGGGACCAGCTTGAGCTACATAGTGAGTCTGAGACCAGGTTGGGTTACATATTTAGTAAGAAAAACGAAGAGTGGGGGTAGACAGCAGCCTCTGAGTAAAGCCTGTGCCCATAGTATGTCCTGAGCCACTTATTTTTTTTGAGACAGGGTCTCACTATGTAGCCCAACTGGCCTAGAACTCGCTACATAGCCTATACTGGTCCCTGCTTCCTGAGGGCCAGTTTAAAGACTTTGACCACCATGCCCAGCATGAGACCACTCTATTTAAGGATACAGTAACCTTGAAAAGCCTCCAGAGTCCGTTTTCACAGTGATTCTCCAGCTAAGCTATTACAGGGACAAACCAGGTGATCTTTAGACAGTGACATCAACACCCGGCAGCCTTCCCAGAGTGTACCCTGCGCTCAAACAGTTCGTTTTCTGGAGGAATCTTAATTTTGTAACATCCTCACTCCCAGCCTCGTCATCCTGACTTCCTTTTGCTTTTGCCTCAGCTTCCGCCTTTTTACCTCAACTTCAACTTTATTTTTATCTTCTTCAAAAGAATTGAAGATACAAGTAAGCTGGGTGTTTTGGTGCATCCTGTAATCCCAGCACTTGGAAGGTGGACAAGAAGCGTGAGGCCAGCCTAGGCTACATGAGACCTGTCTTAAAGCCTATCCCTTCAACACAGGACACAAGTACAGAGAGCTCTAGCTGCCTGTGGGAGGCCAGCCTGTTTAACCACGACCCCACAGGGACCCAACCGGCCTTGCAGGTTCAGTAAGAAGATGGTGGTTCCCACACAGAGGAGGGGCCCAGGAGGAAATCCATAAAACAGACTATTTGGAAGATTGTTACTTGGCTTTTGGCTCCTGGAGTGGAAGCCTGAGATACTCAGTTTCTGAAGAGTAAGACTTTAGTTGGCACACTGCCAGAAGTTTCAATCCACGGCCACCTGACACTGATACCTTTGAGCCTATGATAAAGAAACTCACGGTGGTCGCCTGTGGTAGAGCAGAGCTGCTTACTTGTGGTGTCTAGGAAGCAAAGAGAAGGGACTAAGGTTCCACTGTCTCCTTCAAGGGCATGTCCCCAGTGACCAGAAGACCTCCCAATAGGCCCCACCATGATGAGTTTCATAGGCTGAGAACCAAGTCTATTAACACATGGACCTTGGGAAACACCTACCAAACCCTAACCCTCCTAGAACAACCATCTAAACTGTGGTAACAAGAAACCCACAACAGACCAAGTAAAAGACTAGAGAATCCTCTGCCCTAAATGGAACTTATACACTACACCTCCTCCCAAGGTTCAGGAGCCATTGCAGAAGAGGGGCAGAAAGAGTTGAGGGGCCAGAGGCAGGGATGGCTTACAAGGAAGTGTCTCCTGGATACCTCAAAGCAACTGAACATCTCAACAGCGGTTGTGACAGCATGGACGAGATTTGTGCAAGCCCAAGACAGACCAAAGCCCAACATGGAAAGGGGAATTGGGCATGAAATCCCACCCCTACCCAAGGAACTACTGGCAGTTGTTAGCTGCTGGAAGAGAGTGGGTCAGTTTTCTCCAAGAGTGTATACCTAATATGTCTGCCATGATCCAGTGGAAAGCGACACATCCAAGAATGTTTGGGCAGTCCAGAGTGGCCTTGACGGGAGAGAAGAAGCAGGCACACAAGCGTGGTTGGGTAGAGGGTGGGGTGGGTCCAGAAAGCATTTGGGAGGGAAGGTTAATAGGATCAAAGCATTGTATGAAATGCTGAAAGAGCGCACACCTTTAAACCCAGCGCTCAAGAGGCAGAGGCAGGCCTCTCTGTGAGTTTGAGGCCAGCCTGGTCTACAAAGCGAGTCCAGGATAGCAAGGGCTACACAGAGAAACCCTGTCTTAAAAGAAAAAAAGAAAGAAAAGTCTAATATATATAATAAGTATAATATTATATATATATATGTATGTATGTATGTATATATGTATGTATATTTAAAAAGAAGAGGCTGGGGGCCTGGAGAGGTGGCTCAGAGGTTAAGAGCACTGTCTGCTCTTCCAGAGGTCATGAGTTCAATTCCCAGCAACCACATGGTGGTTCACAACCATCTATAGTGAGATCTGGTGCCCTCTTCTGGCATGCAGGCAGAACATTGTATACATAATAAATAAATAAATCTTAAAAAAAAAATAGAAAAAGGCTGGGAGTGGTGATACATGCCTTTAACTATCTAGCATTTGAAAGACAGAGGTAGATCTCTGTGAGTTCAAGGTCTATGTAGAGAGTTCCAGAACAGTAAACACTACAGAAAGACCCTCAAATGAAAACAAACAAGAAAGCCAGTACTGCCATGACCATCATTCATGGCTACCATTCTATCTGTGGGTGGGCTTCACTTCAAAACCCTCCTAGCTCATGTCTGTTTCTTCACAGGCCCTTTGGACAAGCACTTCGGCCCTTCTTGGACTCCATCCAGATCCAGCCTCCAGGAGGAAACTCTGTGGGCAGACCCGATGGGCAAAGCTAACAGGACTGCACGGGACCGCCCGCCTCTCCAGGGCTTTTCCTTTTTAAACGAAACAAACCCTACCAGATTTCTATTTTATAATTTTACATCAGAGCTATAGGGACGGCTTTTTAAATTTCCCAGGGAAGGAGCTTGTCAGGCTGCACGTAGGACGATGCTCCTGAGAAACAGCAAATGCCGTCCCTTCTAATAGTATTATACTAATTTATTAAGGCTGTCTTGTCTGTGAGTTCACTTCTGACGCTGTTGCCTAAGCGTCCTCTACATGGAGATAGAGACGGTGTGGGAGAATCCCATCCTGGACCCTCTTCCCAGAGAATCCCCACATTCCACCCCAGCTGCCACGCCTGTGGGCCCCGGATGAGTTCTGTACTGTCCTTTACCCTGGAGCAGTCACCCACCCCCTTGCAGTAAATGAACCAAAGGACTTGGTGTACTCAGGCTCTGCTGTAGTTCTACCTAACTCAACCTAAGTGAACTCGTGAACTCTTTAGCCACAGTTGACCCTCCTCCTTCCCAAACAGGGCACAGTCAAAGCTGGAGCAGCCAGACCCCCAGATCAAGGGAGAGTGGCAGCAGGGATCAGGCTAAGGGAAAAAAAGAGATCAAGCCATTCCTCCCACTGAGTGCCAATCCTCTCTGCCTGCCCCTAAGCTGCTCTTCCTCAGCACAGCTTGACCTGTCACTTTTAATGGAGGTCTAGGCTGTAGTGGCAGAGACCCAAGCCTTCTGTCTGCAAATAATGACATCAGTCATTTACAGGCGACAGAGCCAGCCACCCAAACCAGTAGGAATTTGTCAGCCAGGTACTGAGGAGATGTGATTGTTCCCTGTAGTGGCATGCCACTGATGTAGAAAGAGTGCCATGATGGTGCAGATTCATGGCAGCAAGGACAGTTAGGGCTGTCTCCAATAGGGGCTTTCAAATTATCCTGAATGTCTTGAACAGACATCTCATTTTGACTTTTCAGCGGTGTGGTTGGGGTGAGTGGGCTCTTTCCTATCGGTGTCCTGGTAGGATCTCATAGGCAGGGATAGTCTAGAAGTCTATGAGCTAGAGGGACCTTAAGGCTCCCTTTTGTGGTGTGAGCCTCCTACTAGCTAATTTGGGGGACTGGATATGGAAAAGGGGACTCGAGCAGGCACCTGAGGCTCCGCTCCACATTTGTGGGAGGCCCTGCCATGGCTTCCTGCCACTTCTAAAACTTGAGCTCAATTGCTTCTTCTGGGCAGGCCTTTCCTCCCTGAAAAGCTCCTGTTGGCTCACATTGGTCCACGCTGCTGTCTTTGCCAGTAGCCATAGCAGTAGGCTTCATTGGGATCTCGGCCTTAGTGTTGGCCTGTTACCTGGCCAGGGCCAAGCCCAGATGGGATGTCAGTGATGTTTTGGAACTTGAAGGTTGGAGTCGGAGGGGTCTGAAGACCCCATAGTTTGCAAGTGTACATGGCAATGACAAAGTAGAGTGGAAAGCAGCAGGGCTTGTTGAGTATCGGTCTGTTGGCGGAACGGGGCCCAGAAGGATGAGTGTGAAGAGATTGTCTTCTGGGAAGGCAGAGTTGCTGGAAGCCATCACTTTATCATTTGCTTGGCCCCAGCTGTTAGCATCTACCTAGAGCCCTCACCTCCATCCTGAAGACGCTCAGGTGATCTCACAAAGCCTTTCTCTGGGTTTCCTCCCCCAGCCGTGATGCAGATAAAATGATAGTGTGAGAATTTTAGTCACTCGGTTGCTTGAATAGCCTCTTGTCATGTCTAGCAGAGATAGGAGGACTGGACAGTTTTTCAGACTTCTGCAGGAAGGCAAGCTCTTCCTACGCTATGCAAATCCCATTTTCACCAGAAATCCAGGCCAGGAAACTTCCCGTCTCTGTCCCAGTATCTCAGGAGTGCAGTATTTGTGACCAGGTGACTCCACCCGGGCACGTACAAGCAAGCTGAGAGGGAACTGAGTCATGGTATGTGTGTCACGTGATGGACACCCTTGTGGAGGTCCATTGGTTAAGGGACAGGGGAAGTGGAGTCATGCGACCATCACCCTCTCCTAGACCATAGGGTGGTCCTTTGAGATTCCGTCATGACTTCCTTGAAGTCAAACTAATGTCTAATGTGGAGGTATCTGCCGGTTTTCATTGGTGTTTTTTCTAATGCAATAAACATTCCTGCCTGCTGCTGTGGTGTGTTGCTTGAATCCCAGCACAAAGCAACCCCAAGGCTTCCTCGAGTGTCTCTGAGTCCAGGCATGCTGCCTTTGCCGAGTTGGAAGGGTTGTGGAGGCACGAGGGTAGTAAAGGCACGCACGCGCGCGCGCGCGCGCGTGTGTGTGTGTGTGTGTGTGTGTGTGTGTGTGTGTGTGTCTTTTACCATTGGTCTATAGAGATGGGGGAAAGGCCCAAAGAGAATACTACTGTATTGGGCATGAAGCAAGAGGATTACCATGAGGTTAAAGCCACCTTTAGGCTACTTTAGCCTAGCCTTGGCTACATAGTGAGACCCTGTCTCCAAAATAAATGTGTGTGTGCCCCAGGTTTGCTTGCCGCTGGTGATAGAGTAGCTTCACATTCTGAGACAGTCCTCCAGGACCTGACCAGTGGGAGATGGTGCAAGAATTTTCCCCCTGAGGGGAGACAAAGCAAGGTCTAACCCCCTCCTTCTAAGGTCCCAGTGACTAATCAAAGGTCCATTCTACCACAGGTCACCCTGGAAACTGAGTTTATTAGGCTGCTCATGGAGCCGTAAGTGGGGAGTTATAGAAAAAACGGTAATAGCCCTAAACACACACACACTCCAGTGTGTGCGATGGCTCTTCCATCACGGCATAGACTGAAAAGCCCCTTCTCATTTTTTCCAGCCTACCTACTCTGGAGACCCCCCCCCCAGGCCACGTGCGGTGAGGGCAGAATTGCATACAGCTAGCTGGGAAGAGTGACCACTCCGGAGGGGTCCAGCGGCCCCTCTCCAGCCCCCTAGGAGGAAATGTGGACGGGGAACACGTGCAGGTGTGAAAGCGGCCACGGTTAGGCTCCAGGGATAGCGCTGCTTAGCAAGGGGCGCCTGGCTGCAGGAATGAGCAAGCGTTTGCCTCTACTTCATCTCCGGCCCCGAGCGAGCGAGCGCTATGGTTGCTGGTGAGCTTCCCCAGTACTTCCAGCTGCGCAGCCTGGCAGGCTGTGTGCACAGTCCAGCGGGCAGGCCTGCGGTAAGGCTTTCCCAACGGACAGACCAGGGGTGGGAGCTGGACCCATTACACAAAAGGAAACAAGGGCAGAGGAACATCCAGGTGGCAAGGCCACCGTTGAATCTGGGCCATATTCTCATATGTCATCGCTGAGGCATGGAGTCTTTCCAGTGTGCTGGTTTCCACAGAGCAGAGTACATGTGGTTTCGCCTGATAATACCTGCTTCCTAAGAACACACTAGGCAGGAATCCTGGAGCTCCCTACTCAGGTAACAGCCCACGCTATCCACCTTGTAGGATAGGGCACTGTGCCCAGTGCTTTGGCAATCAGATCACATGCTCAGTAAACTTTAGGTTACCAAGATAGGCCAATGGCTGGATTTCCTGAAATCAGTGCCCTGCATGAACGAGCCAGTCCTCTGCTGAGGTGTAGAGCCACCTGCTTCTGGAGGAAAAATGACAGAGACCAGGGGTTTACCCTCCTAGACTTTGAGACACACGCCAGCCAATCTGGGGTAAATCCATTCAACCTTAGTGTCTTCTTTGAAACTCCAGACCCAGGACCCTTCACCTTCTAGTCATTTCCCTGAGAGCCACTGGCAAGAATTGCTGGGCTTGATGCTCATGGGCAGCAGCCAAGGTGAGGCCTCAGTCAGGAATCACACTCTGGAGTAAAGCAGGGGACAAACAGGTGACAGGAGAAGCTAGATATCAGATGACAACACTGTGCGAGGGAGGCAGGTGTGTTAGGAGGTTGAAGAAGCTTCTCTCAGGATGGGGTATCTACCCGAAACCTAGATAAGAGCGCAGACGGAGTGGGAGTTCATTCCAGGCAGCTGAACCAGCCAGTGAGAACGCCAGAGGAGCTGAAAAGGGGAAGGCCACTGTGGCTGAGCAGGGAGTAGGCAGCAGCGTGGGGCAGGGCCTTTCAGGTCGCGGCAATCATGGAGATAAGCTCCGAGGAGCTGCATGAAGACTGGTGGGAGGTGGCGGGGCAGGGGCGGCAGGAACTTGGGTGAGGAAGATGGTGCTATGTGGTTGAGGTCAGTGTTTAGTGTTCGGTCCCTGTGTGATCTATAGAAAACACTAGCTGAAGCTGGACGTGGTGGCACACGCCTTTAATCCCAGAGCCAAAGCAGGCAGATCTCTGTGAATTCGAGGCGGTCCTGGTCTACAAGTTGAGTCCAGGACAGCCAAGGCTACACAGAGAAACCCTGTCTCAAAAATCAAAGAAATAAGGAAAAAAAAAAAAACAGTACAAGTGCACATAAGAGGCCCCTATGAAACAAAGACCAGCTATGGAACCACAAGGCTGTTATGCTTCCTCCATGAGCCTCACTAAGCCTGCCTCCGTAAGCCCAACTTTTAAGAGCTTGCTTCAGTTTTTCAGGCTTTTTTTTTTCAAACAAAATTTGTGTCAGGTATGATAGCACATGCCTTACTCATAATCCCAACACTCAGGAGGCTGAGGCAGAAAAATTGCAACAAATTTGAGACTAGCCTGGACTACAGAACAAGGCCGTGTTTAAATAAGTAAATAGAAACTAACTGTGGTAGAGTTTACTGACAATAATGCTCTGGAAAAAGAAAATGTAAGCGTGCTAGCTAGAACAGGCAAAGACTCCAGCAGGGATCTGTCACACCACAAAACCCTCTGCTGAGCCTGGGGGCAAATCTGGTGCACAACACCGCCCTCTGTCCAGGGAAAGGTTTTTACCAAGGTGAGAAGTATGAACGCCAGGCGGCGCTATTGGACCTGCACAGGCCTCAGGCAAGCTCCAAGACTAGCCGGGCTCCTGGGAGCCAGGCTGACCGACTCTGTCCCCATTTTAGCAGGACATCAACCCCCACTCACTGACGCAAACGGTGGTCCCTGTTACTCGGTGGTTTTAAAGCCTTCATTCCTCAGTTCCCATCTGCCCCAAGCTGGAGCCCCCATCCTCACTCCTCACTAAAGGCCAGCATCCATAAGGTCTCCCAAGGCCTTCCTCTCTCCCCCACAGAAGCTCACCGGTGTGCGGAGGGTGCCCCTCCCCCACACTTCTACCAGCCCACCTCCCTGGGCATCAGCTGAATGACAAGGACTAAGGTTGGACTGGGTAGGCCATTTAAACAGACAAACACCCTCCGGGGCCACCGAGGTGCTTGACAGAGACCCTGCTGCGAGGTGCTTCATAACCCGAGACCAGAATTCATCCCCAGAAACTACTGTAAAGCTGGAATTCCACAAAGTTGTCCTCTGACCTCCATGCGGGCCCCGTGACCCGTGCACCCTCAGACACAGCATACACAACAACAATAAATACAGACCTAAAGAAATGCAAGGACAAGACCCCTCTGGTCTGGATTCCTATGGATTTACAGTGAACTTCTGACACCAAGACCTTGGTCAGGGCTTTCCCTTCTCTAGGCCTCATGTTCATCTGAGGAAGACAAAACGAATCAGTTGTCTCTGAGATCTGACCGGTCCAGCAGTTCTCCAGACCAGGCCTGGGCTGTGGCTCGTTCCTATGCTCCATCCGTATTCCAAGGCTGCACTGTGATTTGTAGTGAGCTTTCTTGTCCCCGCTGGCTGAAGAAGTCCCAAGGGGACCAGACACAACCCAGCAACAGCCTCTGTGCCCACAAACACCATCTGAGCATGAGCCCTTGGCCCTTGTTTAAATTCAGTGGATTGCGCTATTGGGAGACACATAAACTCCATACATTGAGAAAGGAAAAATACCCCACTGGGTTCCCAGCCGGTCTTGTAAAGAGCCTCTCTGTAAGTCAATGTAAGCCTAAGGGCATGGCTTCCCTATTGACAGCTTCTACAAAGAGGTACTTGGGGGCTGGAGAGATGGCTCAGTGGTTAAAGGCACCGTCCACTCTTACAGAGGATCTGGGTTCAGTTCCCAGCATCCACTGTCTGTAACTCCAGCTCAGAACTGTCTGTAACTCCAGTTCCATGTGATCCGACACCTCACACAGACAAACAGGCAAAACATCAAATGCACATGAAATAAAAAATAAGAAAAAAAAAAGCAACTGACTTGAAAGATCTACCTGTCCGAGGTCACCAGGTCCTCATGTACTGTCAGCCTCAATTCCTTTAGGCCTCAATGTCTACCCTTAAAGGTCACACTCCAGGTAGAGAAAAAGGAGGTTAGTGGCCTCTAAATTATTTCAAAAGATTGTTTTGGGGCTGGAGAGATGGCCCAGTGATTCAGAGCACTTGTGTTTGCAGAGGACCCAGGACCAAGCATTAATATGGTGGCTCAAAGCGACCTTCAGTTTTAGGGGATCTGAAGCCCCTTCTGACTTCCACAGGCACTGGGCACACCTATGATACACATACATTCAATCAAGCAAAACATTTGCATGTATAAGAAAATAAGTTATTAAAAGAATTTTAGGAGGTGGGGGCGTTGAGACATGGTCTTACTATGTAACCTTTGGCTCTCCTAGAACTTACTATGTAGACCAGGCTGGCTTCGAACTCATATGTACCTCCCTCTGCCTCTTAAGTACTGGGATCTGAGGCATATGCCACCAAACCCAGCTTCTAAATTCTTTGAACTTATTAATGTGCTGCCTTATAAAAACAGCCAGCAGCCGGGAGAAAGTTAGAGATTTAAAGGAACAGAAATGAGTAGGAGAAATGCTCCAGGTAGGAGCCAAACCATACAAGCCAAACATGGACAGCACTTACCACAAACCAGAAGAGGCCACCATCTCATCAAGTTGAAGTCAGCAGGTCCTCTGCCTATTGTCCTGCTTTTCTCTGGTTTTCAAAGTCACCCAGTGGCCAGCCTTCCCCTCCCCCATGCCTGTTCCTCTCTTTCCCTAAGGCTTCCCCAGGGCCCTCCCTGTCTGAGCACCAGTTGCCAGGGACAAACCTTCCTCTTAAAGGGACACACTGGAAGCTTCAGGACTGTTCCAACAGGGGTGTGTGTGTGCCTCAGGGCAAGTCATTCCATCTCTGGGTTTCAGTGGCTTCATCCCTGAAGGATTACGGTGGGGCTGCTATAGGAAAAACGCTAATAAAAACTACCTTACTGCTGGCCGAGGTGGCACTCAGGAGTCTAGGCCAGCCAAGGGCATGCAGCAAGAGTCTAAAAACAAAATAAAAGGCCAGGTTTGGTGGCACAAGTTTGTAATCCCAGCTCTTGGAGGTGGAAGCATAAAGATCAAGAGTTCAAGGTCATCCTTGCTGCATAGAAAAGTGGAAGGAGCTCCAGAGCTCCTATCTCAAAAGACAAAAAAGGCAGTTCACAGCAAAGCTCACCCAGAGGGATATGCATGCTGTTTGGGAAAAGGGATCTTTGTCTTTGGGAAGTCATCTTAATCCTGAGATGTATAAGAGAAAAACCAGTTCCACAAATTTGAGCCAAATTTGAGCCAGCTTTAAGTACTGTCCAGGAGGGATCTAGGTCTGGACCACTCCCAGAATTCCCAGCTGAAGGGAGACACCTGTTGTAGGATTTTTAAGAACAAAGCCATATAGCCACTGTATTTTCCCTCGTGGCTTTTATTTTTCAAGAGCTACAACTCCCAGAATTCAGGAAGTTACCTGGTCCTTGGGCAGGTAGGGTTTACAGGTTAATTTCAGTTCATACATTCTCCACCTGAATTGCATCCTGGGTCAAATCCTTGACTCTATGGGTACTTGTTTATATTGGGGTCTAATAGCCATCAGCTTAAGGTACCCAAAGAAGATTTACCTAGTTAAACGTCAAGAGCCAACAGTATACAGAGTTAATAAAATGTAACTAATAATAAAAAATTAAGAATTATAAAAAAAAGAACTTACTATGTTAAAAAAAAAAAAAAAAGAGCCAACAGTAATTAGCAGAAGTAGAAGGGCCAAAGGCCCTGTGATGGCTGACATCTAGGAGGAGCCTGGAAATGGATAGTCATTTGTTTTATCTCAGCTCTCCTTTCTGTAATATTTGAATATACAAGATTAAGACCCAGAATAGTTTGAATAGAAGTAACAATTTTCTCTTCAAGTCATATAATACTTCTTTATTCTGCATAAAGCAAGCCAAGTGCCCTATCATATTGTAGAACTGTTTTGGTTAATAAATCTACCAGTTGATAAATCTGAGCCCACTTTCATGGTATGCCAACTGGCATTATAAGTAGCCATTCTGTCCCCTACGCCAGGGAATTTCCTTTTAACTTAGCATTTCAGCCTGTCAGTGGGGGAAGGGGTTCTTTTCTGTAACTGCTTCCAGCTGAGACCAGGGCATCGTTGCCAGGGCACAGGAAGGCTGATGGGCCAGCCAAAGGCTGGGGAATGGGGCATTTATCAGAAGCATCTGGTTAGCTGACCCGGCTGAAGAGACAGGCAGCAATCGCTTTCAGAGCTCAGCAGTTTGCAGGCTGCAGGTGATCCCTGGATAAAGTCTGTCAGCCAAGTGCTGAGACTAGTACAGACTAGAGACAGGAGCTAAGATTGAGGAACCTTAAAGAAAGCCTTACATTTGGAACATTCAGGCCCATAGTCCTAGTAATTGGGGAAAGGGAGGAGTCGCAAGACCAGGAGAGAGATCTGACCCTCAGGAATAGAAACAGGCCATATTTACCTGGAATCCATTTGACCTTTGACAGGTGGATCCAAGTCTTATGACTCCCTGAAGCTTAAACAAATTGTCAGTTTACAAAAAGAGATAAAAGTTTCTAGACATATTAGCATCAATCTGTACTGAAATCCACATTGTAACAGAGCCAGAGTAGACTCATGCCTTTCAGTTCTAGCAAAAACTAGAGCTTTGGGTTAAAAAGCATGATCAATTTCTCTTCTGTCCAGAGAGCTGGATATGTTTTCAGTCCAGTGAGAAGTATCTTTAAGTCTATATTTAGAAGACAACCAAAAAAACTCAAACTTTTAAGTTTGAGTTTGTTACTGAATAGTAAGAAGTATTTGCTCTACCAGGTTATAAAAACTTCATTGACCCATGTTAAAATGATGAATCTTAGTATGACAATGGCATTGAAGGGGAAAGAAATCTGAAACATTTCCCCATTTCCCATTTTTATATGCCTTAAACTATGTTTATACCTTTCCAACGTGTATTTACACATCTTAAATTATTTTCTGAGACCCTCAGAACTTAATTAAGCTTTTTTATTCCTTCGAACATTTCTGAGACCCTCAGATCTTAGAGACTTTAAACCTATTTCTTTCCATCTAATCACTTTTATCAGAGACATGAGTAGTTATTACTGAGAACAGTTATTGCAAAACATTTTTTTCATCAGTAAAAAGTTACACCTGAAATATGCTTGTCCTTTAATGTGCAATCTACTAGCAAGGCAAACCTGTCCGCCTTTTCTTAACAAGAAACCTTCTAACTCTTGATGAACGAACAATGTGGCTGCAGCCTTTGGGGGTTGGAAATGGATTGCCTGCCGCTGCCAAGCTGACAAACCTACAGCGAGCCCAGCTGTCAATACCATCAGAGACCTGAGAAGGGTTAAGTTATAGCAGGAAGTATAATCCAAATGCCCTATGTGTATCAATTCAAATGACAGAGGCCAGTCCATACTCCATTACCTAGATAGTCATCCCAGGCTCCCGTGTTCCCCATGGCATTGGGGGCAGGGGTACCAGGACGGCATCAGTCCTCAGCCACTAGGCCTAGAAGACAAGAGGCCTCTCTGGAGAAGAGGAAAACGGGGAGGGAGGGTAGGTGGATGTTGCAGGATGATTGATCCCATTGTGAACCCTGAGACTGTGAACTGGAAAAACCTGTTTCTTGTTGTGGTGTGGCTCAGCCCTAGTACACACCTTTAGCTGAGGAGCTTCCTGTAAACAAAAGCTAAATAAAGCAAACCGTAGGTCAAGAGGTGGAGCAAGCAGGCAGTTGACGGGCAGTGAACGTAAGTAAACACAGGAAGGGGGGACATTGTGGGGAAGGGGCTTTTCTTCTTCTGGAACATTGGCTGGGTAGGAAGGTCAGCTGGGTGCTTGCTCTGCCTCCCTGAGCTGGCAGGCTTCACCCCAATACCCGCTCTCGAGTGTGTCTATTGGTAAAGTTGAATCTGTGAGATGTTTGTTTTTAAAAACAACCGGGGAACTGATCTTGCTTTGTCTAGGCAAGGCGGGGCAATCAGCTCTCCAGTGTCCTGCTCATCTACAGTTTGGGCCAGTTGGGGCAGTCTTTCCCAGTGGTTAGCATTTCCACAACCCAGGTGGCATCATTGTGGTGCCCCATCTTTTTTTGTTTTGCTTTGTTTTTGTTGCTTTTCAAGAGAGGGTTTCTCAGTGTAGCCTTGGCTGTTCTAGAACTCGCTCAGTAGACCAGGCTAGCCTCAGACTCACAAAGATCTACCTGCCTCTGCCTCTGCCTCCTGAGTTGAATTGTGGGTTTTGTCTCTTTAAACCCCTGCAAGTTGGTGGCACTCTCTGGAGTCCAGGGTGGACCTGACCAGTGTTTACCCTGGTCAGTGTTTAAAGCTTGCTTCAAATTTGGCTCAAAATTGTGGAACTGTTTTTCTTCTCATGACTCTCAAGATTAACAACGCCTAGGAATTCTTCAAGTGCTGGGGTTAAAGGCATGAATATTTCTGAGGAAAGCTGGCCCAGCTACATTTCTGTCCCACTATAATCAAGTTTATTTTTGAGGAGAAAACAGGTCAGAAGCTCTAGCCAAACTTGTTGGGTCTAAGATGCCAGGTGACCTCTACCTAAATGGTAATTCTCTTACCAGGGAAACAGGAGCCCCTCTTTGGGTTCATTAATAAAAGAACAGGGGGAGAGAGATGGCTCAGTGGAAGTTCATTCAGCTCTTCTAGAAGACCCAAGTTCAGCTTCCAACTCCAGCTGCAGGGGCTCTGAGGCCTCTGGCCTCACCTTGCGTGTGCGCTCACATATGCCCACACACAGACACAGGCAGACAAATAGTGTAAAGTAAGCCTTACGAAAGGAAACTAACTTAAGGATGACCTCGGAGGGAAGCTTGGAACAATTTTATTAGAGTTTAAAAGAAACATACCAGGGTAAACAAGCTGAAAAAACTGGCAGGTGCCAGAAGACGGAGAAGAGAAAGCCATGCCCTTTGAGTTAGACCTGGAGGTTAGTAATGCGGCTTGATCAAGCAGCCCCGAGGCAGAAGCAGAGGAAGGGGGGATACAGAAGAAGAGCCAGAGAGCCCAGAACATCGAGGGTAAAAAATTCCCGGGCTATGCTTTTGTGAGCTACCAAAGCGGGTATACCACAAGGTGGAGGCCACACAGGAAACTCGATCCAGGACGGGGTTTCTGCGAAGGCAAATATATTATCTCATTAAAGGGATAATTGTTCCTTCCGTCTCTTCAGCACAGTTTCAGGCGAATCGGTCTTCTTCAGGTGTCCCTTGGCCAAATAAATTTTTAGGCCCAGCTGGAGTAAAAAGGCACTCTTTTTTTTCTTTGACAGGTTCTCTTCGGCGTGAACAGTAAAACAGGCAGGGAGTGGACGAGGTGGGGCTGCTTAAGTCCCGCTCAGTCCTCTTCCGGCAGTTGGAGCTTACTGGGGTCAAAATAGTTGGACTCCATGATGGGGAGGCCGTTGGCCTCTCGGTATTTCACCAGCCTCCCAGCCTCCCGGCCGGCCCACTCAGTCATCCCGAAGTCGGGCACATAAGCCACAAAGGCGCTGCCGAAGACCAGGACGGAGAAACCGAAGAAGAAGACGGCGTGCATATTCCAGGTGTCCACCTTGGGGTCCTCCTCGCAGTAGCCGTGGAAGTCTGGGTTCTTCGCGTACAAGTTTTCGTCGGGGAGATCGGGGTCCTCCATCCAGTGCACCGTCAGCTCTTCCTGATTCTCTTTCGCCACAGCAGGCCGGGTGGTCACAGCCTTGGAGGAGCTGGATTTCCGGCGGAGCCGGGCAGCCTGGAGGCCTCGAATCGCCGGAAGGCGGCGAGCGCACGAACTTAACCGCCAGGCCGCCATGACCGCTGCAGAGGTGGGGGTGGGGCGGGCGGGGACCGCGGAGGAGATGACCTACACCAGAGGCAGATTCCGTGCCTCGGACCCGGGTGCGGGTGGGGTGGGGCCCTTCGGAGAATAGCGTTCCCTGACTGGCATCAGCTGAACACTGACATCCTCCAAGGCTGTGGCATCAGCTCCGACTGCACGTTAAAAGACTCGCTTTCTAACGGCTGAGAAGAACTGGGAAAGGTGGCTACGGCAGAGCGCGCCTGGCATTTGCAAGGCTCTGCCTGGGATCAGTCTCCCTCACCTTGAGGTAGGACCCAAATCCCCAGCAAATCTGCACTCCCAAAGAAGACATTAATACCATTCCCCTTGGGTGGGAGAGATGGCTCAGAGCTTAAGAGCACTGGCTGCGCTTCCAGGGGTCCTGAGTTCAATTCCCAGCAACCACATGGTGTCCTACAACCACCTATAATGAGATCTGGTGCCCCCTTCTGGCGCGCAGGTCTACATACATTGAAAACAGAACATTGTATACATAATAAATAAATAAATCATATATATATACACATGCCTGTAATTGCAGCACTCAGGGAGGCAGGTGGATCTCTGTGAGTTCAAGGCCAGCCTGGTCTACACAGCCGGGACTACACAAAGAAAACTTGAAAAAAAAACAAAAACAAAAACCCCACTTCCCCTTTATTAGCGCCCTTCCACCTCCTCTCTCTATGTAGACCTATAATCTCGTAACTTCTGGATTCTACCTTCTACTTCTCTCGGTCTTAGTCAAGACTGAGTTTCTTCCCCTGATCAACTGATGTCTAGTCTTACTGGTTCCACCGTTCCCAGAGGGAAAAAGACTCCTGGTAGTGTGGGGAACAGGACACACATGCCACGGACTCAGAGTTTTGAGAGCAACAGAATTTATTTAGCAGTCCTTCAGGGTCACCCACCAGCTCAGACAAAACGATAAGCCAGTTAGGCCTCAATCGTTTTGATAGTCCTAATCACAAATCTCTGCCTCCGGCCCGCTGGGTAGGTAATTGTGTAAGGGATTTGGCTCCAAAGTGAAAGGCTTCCCCTGAAAGACACAGCTCTTGGGAGGGGGGGAGGGGTCCCTGGTACAAGTGTAAGAGTTCTGCTCCAGCTCTGGGAGGCGTCCCCAGTGGAAGCTCCGCTCTAGAGAAAGTGTTCCAGCTCCACCCTGAGAGGCATTCTGGCGATTGCTCGGGAGCAAAGGACCACCACACAGTGAACCTCACACAAGAAGTTTATTGGAAGGGGAAACACAGGATGAGGCAGCAGAGAACCCAACAGAAGGCAGAGTTAATGTAGAGTCCTTTTTGGAGGGGGGAGAGGGGCTTTCCAGGGATAGGCGGGTTTTCTTTCGTGCTCAGGGACTGGTGGGTCTTCCTGTTTAGTGATTGGTGGGTTTCTGTGGTAATCTCAGAGATTGGTGAGATTCTGTCTCTTGGCCCTGATCTTGGGGTCAAGTCGGGGTCAGGTGTTTTTCATGTTGGCCCTTTTACCCTACAGCTTGGGGTGTTACAGTCTTCCAGACCATTTGGTATGATCCCCCACCCCAAATTCCATTTTATCGCCTCAGTTCACACTTACTTTTGGTTCTGAATTTCGAGGACACGGACCCTTATGCAATGTACATCCCGAGGCTCAAGATGTCCTCCTTCCTCCATGACTCATGGGCTCAGTCCTATAGCAGAATGTCAGAACAGTCCACCTCGAGATAAACTAAATGTGCCTGGGCAAGCAGGCACCAGCTGCTGGAGGGGACTTCTGCCTCTTGCTTGATTGTGAACTGGTAAACTTAAGTCAACCTGAGACAATTTTGGTAGTGGAAATAGACCATCTGTACTTTCCTCTTTGGCTTTTCAAGACAGGATCTCTCTGTGTATCAGTCCTGTCTGTCTTGGAGCTTGCTCTGTAGACCCGTCTGGCCTTGAACTCAAAAAGGTCCATTTGCCTCTACTTCCCAAGTGCTGGGATTAAAGGGGTACACAACCAACACCCAGCTTATACTTTCTTACAGGATCCCTAGCATCTACATAAGAGCCAGGTATCCATTGGCAACCCCAGGATTAGTAGGCAGGGACATGGGTATCCTACGGGCTCTGGGACCTGCCAGTCTAGCTGAAGTGACTCCAGGTTCATCAAGAGGAGATGCTGCCTCAATACTAAGAGTTCTAGCTCAGTGATTAAGAGAACAAGTTGTAGCCGGGTGCGGTGACACACGCCTGTAATCCCAGCCCTCTGGGAGGCAGAAGCAGGTGCATCACTGAGTTCGAGACCAGCCTGGTCTACAAATAGAGTCCAGGACAGCCAAGGCTACAAAGAGAAACCCTGTCTCAAAAAAAAAAAAAAAAAAGATAAGTGCAGTGCTTGCTTCAGTAGCACATATACTAAAATTGGATACAGTTTTATAGAGATACCGAGATCAGCACAACCCTGTTCTGCCCAGTTCACGAACCCCAAAAGACCAGGAATAACTAGACTATGCTGTAAATACATGAGGTTCTTTTTATTGTAAATTACAAGCTGCAGCTTGGGCCCACACACCTCCACCACCGAAGCGGTGGGAGCCGAGCGCCCCGCGCCCAGGTTAGTTGGGTGATTTAAAGATTCTGGTACATCCCAGCATGCACAAGGCAGGGGCGATTCCTGCCTGACAAGCAGACAAGCATCTATTGGTCAAAATGCTACATTTTGAATTGATTGGCTATAGGAAGGTCCCCAGACCATTGCCCATGACCCTGACCTGGTGTCACTCCCTAGGGGGGATGGGCCAGTTTCCTAGCAACTGTTATCTCTAGTGGGTGGAGAAAGAATACAGTAAGGCAGTTCTTCCCCTCAGGGCATTACTGGACTTCTCCACCCACCTACTTCAGGTCTTAATAATAGCTGCTAATTTATCTTTTGGTCTCTCAACCCCTGCACAACACAACGATGACGCCCAAATTTGTGAAGTGATCCATATTTTTTTAAAGGGGGCCTGGAGAGATGGCTCAGCGGTTCAGAGCACTGTCTGTTCTTTCAGAGGTCCTGAGTTCAATTCTCAGCAACCACATGATGGCTCACAACCACCTAGTCTGAGATCTGATTCCCTTTTCTCGCCTGCAGGTGTACATGCAGATTGGGCACTCATATGCACTAAATAAATAAATAAATCTAAAAAAAATAACTGAACATGGTGGCACACGCCTTTAATCCTAGCACTCAGGGAGGCAGAGGCAGGCAGATCCCTCTAAGTTCAAGGCCAGCCTGGTCAACAAAGTGAGTCCAGGACAGCCAAGGCTACAAAGAGAAACCCTGTCTCAAAAAACAAACCACATACACACACAAAATGGACTTTATTCCAAGACCCACAGTGGATGCCTACAATAGCCCAACAATAGAACCCAACTGTAAAATATACTATTTTTTTCCTATGCATTCATCCTTATGAGTTTATTTTACAAAATCAAGTCCAGCAAGAGATTAATAACAACTAATATCAATTATCAAAAAAAATACAGTAAAAGCCCTTCAGATGTCGAATCCCTAGATATCTCACTGTCCTGCACACATGTAACGACACAGGATGCTGCAAGGCCTGAAGACGCGCTGTGCTGAGGGGAAGAGAATGGGCATTGTGACACAGGGTTGGGACGCCATTAGCTTCCTAGTTAAACATAAAGACTACAATACCTCAGGTGCAGATATGGTAACACAGACCCATAACATCCCTTCTAACGTGAGCGTGTGGGACAAAGACACCCCTTATGTCCCCAACATGAGTGGGCCAAGGACAGAATACTCCTCAAAGTCTGTGAACTGATCATTTCTGGAATTTTGGACCGTGGTGATCACTGTAATTGAAACCAGGGAAAGGCGAGCGAGCTCTGGCCGAGCAAGGTTCATTCCCACAGTTGGGCTTTAAAGAGCCAGTGTGATGCCTGCTGGACAGGAAGGAGGCTTGACGACTTAAATCAGTCACAGAGAGACAGTGCATGAGCGCACTCTGTCAGCTCACAGAAACTGAGGCAGAAGGATGGGCGCCAGCGTTGTGCAGAGGAGAGCGAGGGCAGCTGCTGTCGTGGGGTGCAGGGCTTCATGTCAGCAGATGAAGGGGTCTGGGGAGGCGCTGCAGGGGGCCGAGCACTGGGAATGACTTGTACCACTGAGCTGTATGCTGCAAATGGAGAGGACGCGCTGGGGGAGGCGCCCTGGAGTGTGCTGGCTGAGTGCATAAGGCCCTGCGATCAGTTCCCAGCACCATGAGAAATAAATCGGTCAGGCTGGTAAATATTCGTATATGTTTTTATTTCCTCAGATTTGGGGGGTGGTGGGATGAGTGGGGAGCAGCAGCAGCCGTCTTCTTTCTTGGTGCCCTCCTCCTCCCTGCCTCCCACTCTCTCCCAGCTCTGGCGTTTATTACCTCTTACAGTCCTCATAATTAAACTATCTGCAGCTGGCAAAGATCAGGCCCCTCTCAAAGCACAAGACAATCATAGTTAACAGCTGTGGACAAACTTAAGCAGCCCTGTATCCCACACCTGGGATTAAAACAAAAGCATGTCCACATAACATAACTGAGGTTTTTTTTTTTTTTTTTAAAGGGTCTAACTTGGAGGGTGTGGAGACTGGGGTCAGCCATGTGGGTGCCCCGTGTCTATGGGACCCACCAAACCCCTGGACAGTGAGATTCAGTGACCTTCCCTGTGAGCAATATCCTCAAATTGAGTCACACTTGGTGGCTAGAAGTCCTGACTTCTGTCTGGACAGATCTCTGACAGGCTCTTTCCATCACCATGAACTGTCACTGCAATTCTTCCATGCCTTCTCTCTGTGATCAACCTGAGAGGTTGAAGAAACTGAGGATGGCAGGGGTGACTCCATTTTGTTTCTCAGACTCTATCTTAAGTTGACTGACCTTGGAGTGACTTGACCCCCACCTTTGGGTTCTGAGAAGGGCCACATAGCTCTCCACCCTGCAGGTTGTCATAAATGCCACAGAATGTGTTAATGGGTCCTCCACTCCACCCAGCAGGCTATCGTAAAGATATCTTAGATATCTGTTGGTTTGGCCTGGTGGCTTGGAACAATTTGCCTAAAGGACATCTCGATTGCTGAACCCCCACCCAAAACTTTCCCTTCTCTGTAACTGCAAGGCTTGGAATTCCCTGCTTACTGTTCACTGTTCTTCCCTTTAAAAACTTTGCCTCCCTGAGACTCAGGCCCTTACTTTCTAACCTGCTGCAACAGGGAAGATTGGCTGCCCGAGCTTAAGTTTGAATAAAGATCCTCGTGTGATCTGCAACGGACTTGACTCCTAGTGGTCTTTTGGGGTCTCTCGAATCAGGCACAACAATGTAAGGACAGCAGTCCTTCTAGTTCTGTGAACGTTTTTACCACCTCAAGGCACCTCAGGGTCTTGGGGACCACTGCCATCTTTTGTCACCCAGGCAGGAGCAGTGCTGACTCTTAGCAGAAATCCATTTCTATCTGTCCCTGACACTCATGGAGTCCTGATGTCTACCAGCAGTCTGTCACAAACCTATGACTGTTCATAGGTCTTTATGGGTGACATAGGGTCATCTGTCACTCCTGAACACCAGCACAACTCTCTCTCTCCCTCTTTCTTTTTATTTTTATGATACAAGCTGTTGGGAGCCCCTGGTCTGCCAGGCTGCTTTGTTATTTAGATCTCAGTGGAAAGACTGCTTTCGCCCTGGCCTTCACTGGAGTCAGTGATAAGCTACCAAGCCTAGCTCCTTTTGTTTGAGACAGCAGGTGGGATGTCTTGTCAAAGTCACAGCTTTTGCTTGACTTCCCTGTGAATTCATTCATTGTACTAAGGTGCTTTTGCTCTGACTTAAAAGGGTCAGTCTGGAATAAAGCAAGGCGGCTAGCTTCTACTAGAGCCTCTAGGAAAGGTCCCATGTATTGTGTGTTGGTTTATTAAGTTTGGCGCCCAAACGTGGGGCTTGAGATATAGGGAAGTGGTGAAGGACACCTCAGGAGTTGGCAAACTCGAATTGTAAAATAAAAGGGTGCGGTGAGTAAATCTGAGAGTAAAAATGGGACAAGGCAGTACAGTTTTTTGTATAGAATTTAATTAGAAATAGTCTGTATATGCAGCATGGAACTGAGAAAGTGAAACTTTTAGGGTTAAAGAGAAAAAGGATAGAAAAATGGTAAGCTTCAAGACAAAAGGAGATTAGACCATCAGCTCCTCCAGAAGAGCTGTATGTCCCTCCTAATGATAATAATTTCTTGTTAGAAGACTTTGAGAATGACTCAGATTCTGATAAGTTTGCAGAGCTGGAGGAAGAACACTCTAGGTACAATGGAAAAGATATAACTGAGTTTTATGGTTTTCCAGTGCTAGAGCAAACTGATGGACAGGGTAATATGGTGAGAGTCCATGTACCTATATCTCTTAAACAATTAAAGGAATTGAAAACTACATGCTCTCAATATTGTCTTACATCAGCTTTTACTCAAGTTCTGTTAGAGTCCTTGTCCCCTCTGCCCAGGGGACCGGAAGCAATTTGCAAGAGAATGTTCAGCAGAAGATCATGTTGTGGAAGTTAGAACTTGCTGAGCAGTGTCCAGCTAAGGCTAAAATCACTCAGAGCTAAGGGGGAAAAAAGGTAGGGGGGGCAGCTTCTCGGTTTTTCCAGTAAGAAAGCTAATGGTTAATTATACTACAAAGCTTCTATGGTCATAAAAAAATCAGATTCACAAGTAGCAAGGTGTTTTGTCTCTCTGTCTTAAAGGTATAAATTTACCATGTTTAATGTCTTGGTTATAGATTATTGGTTACTGGGTATGGTTAAAATCTGTAACATAAAGTTAACTTACTTAAAACCTAGGGTTAAAACCATTCTAAACAATTCACATAACAATTGATACTTTTGGGATTTATCATGGCAACTCCCTTAGCAGGAGAAGCCACCAAACATGTTATAAGTCATTGCTTAAAGTGTTTTGCTACAGTTGGTATTCCTTCCATTATAAAGACTGATGATGGTACTGCATATATTAACATGCTTTTCAGCGTTTCTGTGCACAAATGAATATAAGTCATAAAACAGGTATTCCATATAATCCTCAAGGCCAAGGAACTATGGAATATGCTCATGGATCTCTTAAGAACCAATTGCAGGGGAATGGAGAGATGGCTCAGCAGTTAAGAACACTGACTGCTCTTCTAGAGGACCCTGGTTCAATTCCCAGCACCTACATGGCAGCTCACAACTGTCTGGTGTGTAACTCAAATTCCAGTGGATCTGACTCCCTCACAGACATATATGTATGCCCAATACCAAATGTACATAAAAATAAAAATTAAAAAAAAAAAAGAACCAATTGCAAAAATAAAAAAGGGGAGTCATATACCCAAATCTTAATCATGCTCTTTAAAATTTTTTAAATGTGGATATACCTGGCCATTCTGCGGCTGTTCGATTGTGGCACCCTAATACCAAAGATAATTATACTCAAGTAAAATGGAAAGATCTGATTACTGGAATACAGCAGGGCCCCAACCCCATATTAATATGGGGAAGAGGACATGTTTGTGCGTCCTTAGGATGCAAAAGGAGACAGGTGGATCTGAGAAAGGCTGTTACAATTTGCAGTTGTTCCCCGGAAGGAGGATGTTCCTGCTGTTGAGCATGGTGAATTCTGTTCTGATGGTGAACAGACAGCTAGCTCTATTGGGCTTATGCTCTTGACCAACCTTTGTTTCATTCTGCTCCTGGGAGATGTTATACAGAGAAACCTCTTATACAATGTGACTGGACTTGATTGATCTGGTAATGAGGACAATTCTCAACAAAATCAGGAAGAATGGAAAAGAGGACTGGCTATGGGACTTTGAGCTGATTCTGTTTTTCAGCAGACCTATATATATGGAAGATTGCCACAGAAACTCTTGGGAGGCCCTGTAACTGCCTATGTAAATTCTCCTTATGCTTTGCTGTTTGGAAATGTTAACGTTTATACAAGATTCAAACTTTAATGTTTCTTGCCATCAATGTAAACTAACAAACTGTATTTCTAAGCTTTCAAATGGTTCTGATTGTTCAACAGCTTTTTATTATGGCTCCTGTGAATGTTTCTCAGGCTTGGTTTTTATACAAGTGGTCATCGTGTAACATTATGGAATGTTATTTGGACATGGCTTATTACTCTTTTTAGGAGCCTATCTCCTACTAGTGACAATTAAAAACTTCCTGAAGGCCTTTTAGTATGTTAAAGCTGAGCTGATCTGCATAAGATTAAGCCCCAGTATCTACCCTAGTGGAGGTTGGTAGTCAAAAATGGGTAAGCTCTCTCTAAAAAAGATTCAACCTAAGACAGGGCATGAATTATGGAATTCATGTACCAATGAAAGGTAAGAATATATCTTTTAAGAGACAAACCTCCCTGGGTAAGATGCTCAGTCTTCATTCAGAAGGGCAAACAAGACAGAAATTAGAAGAGGGAGAAAACAGGGAACAGGACAAGAGCCTATCACAGAGTGCCTCTGAAAGACTCTATCCAGCAGGGTATCAAAACATATGCTGAGATTCATAGCCAAACTTTGGGCAGAGTGCAGGGAATCTTATGAAAGAAGGGGGAGATAGAGACAGGAGCTCCACAAGGAGAGCAATAGAATCCAAAAGTTTTGGCACTGGGGTCTTTCTGAGACTGATACTCCAAACAAGGACCATTCATTGAGATAACTTAGAACTCCTGCACAGAAGTAGCCCATGGCAGCTCAGTGTCCAAGAGGGTTCCGCAGTAATAGGAACAAGGACCATCCCTGACATGAACTCATGGGCTGGCTCTTTGATCACCTCCACCTAGGGGGGAGCAGCCTTACCAGTCCACAGAGGAAGACAAAGAAGCCAGTCCTGATGAGACCTGAAAGACTAGGGTCAGATGGAAGGGGAGGAGGACCTCCCCTATCATTGAACTGGGGGAGGGGCATAGGAGAAGAGGGAGGATGGGATTAGGGATGGGATCGGGGAGAGGGCTACAGCTGGGATACAAAGTGAATAAACTGTAATTAATAAAAATTACAAAAAAAAAAAAAAGAGAGACAACCTAAGACAGGCACAATCTTCTGCTCCATCAATCTTAAGTTATGGTCAGTTTTTAAAATATAAAAAAGGGAGACCTGTTGGGAGCCCCTGGTCTGCCAGGCTGCTTTGTTATTTAGATCTCAGTGGAAAGACTGCTTTCGCCCTGGCCTTCACTGGAGTCAGTGATAAGCTACCAAGCCTAGCGCCTTTTGTTTAGACAGCAGGTGGGATGTCTTATCAAAGTCACCTTTTGCTTGACTTCCCTGTGAATTCATTTATTGTGTTTTTGTTCTGTCTTAAAATGGTCAGTCTAGAATAAAGCAAGGTGGGCTAGCTTCTACTAGAGCCTCTCAGAAAGGTCCCATGTGTGTGTGTTGGCTTATTAATTTCAATCCTCACTCCCGACTCAAGAACCATTCAACTCTGTCAGCGGGCTCTGGCAACAACAAGCTCTCATTATGTAGTTAACTTTGCTATAGAGAGCAGGATAGGCTCCCAAGTTCTGAAACTGTAGCCCTCTGCCCATGCTCCAGGCCCAACACACTCTCTTCTCACAGCATTTTAGTTGTCCCTTGGGAGCATGAGGGGGTGAGGCAGGTTGGTTGACGACTATTATCTGAGGACCCAGCAGAGACAGCAGGGATTGAGTTTAGAGCAGGAAACAGCAGCAGCCACAAGACTGATCTGTCCTGCATGGCTCAGGCCGCCCTGCAGAGCAGGACTGGAATTAGCGCACCACAGCACACAGCTGATAGGGAGAGGGGGCAACTGGGATTGCAAAGACACGGTGGTCGCTGGGCCGGGGCTGTCCATCGGGCACCGAGAAGCTAAAGCGCTGCAGGAGGCAGGTGAAGAACAGGAAGAGCTCCATGCGGGCCAGGGGCTCCCCCAGGCATACTCGCCGGCCTGTGGGTGGGAGAGGGGCTCAGTCAGCCTGGGACCTCATTCATGCTCCACCCTCCACGGCACCCTGGGAAGACACAAGGAGCCAGGAACCCCACAGGCACCTGCTGAGAATGGCATGAAGGCCTCATGCTTCACAAAGTGGCCCTGAGCATCCAGGAAGTGTTCAGGATGGAACTGGAGGGGCTTCTCCCACACAGTCTCGTCCTTCAGCACAGAGGACAGGTTGGTGATGAGGGTGGTCCCCTGGCAGGAGACACACGGTGTGGACATGGACTGGGGCGGAGCTGTGGAGACCCTGGTCACTATGATCACATGCGCAGTCTCTACCTCACACACTGGATCCTTTCACTCACCCTCAACTCTGGAGCCTCTCAGCATCTTCTCTATGCCCTGGAGGAGTGTCCTGTGAGTAGTCTCCCATGGAGGCCCAAACCAGCCCTGTTCCTTTGTGCTGTACTTCCTAGGATCCCTGAGGCTCAAATCATTGGGCATCCCTCTTCCCCAAGGGATCCTTGGGCAATGGCTGCAGTATTCTCACAACCAGGTTGGAAATCCAGGATGTGGTGGTCTTGTTCTTTACCACCCTTGTTTACCTAGAAGGATCCTGGGGCAAGGGTGCCCATGCCTACCTTGGGGATGCGGAAGCCCTGCACTTCGATGTCACGGGATGCCATATGTGGAAAATTCACTGGAGCGATGTCTGCAAAGCGCTGCACCTCATGGACCACAGCATTGGTGTAGGGCATGCGGGCCTGGTCAGCCATCTCTGGACGCCGCGCCTGCCCTATGATTTCATCGATTTCCTGCTGGACACGGCCTGGGCGTACAGGACCCCTCAGGGAAGGAGCCCCAGGGGAATGCCCCTTGTCCCTTTACTACCTCTATGTTAAGGGCTGGGTCCATGGGAGAAAGATGGCTTCACCCTTGTAGAGTCTGGGTCAAGCTAGGGCTGGAAGCCACAAGTACCTCAGATAAGGTATCTGAGAGTGTGCCTCTATCTTCCCTCCCTCCCAGCCCCAGGCAGGCTCACACTGCACATCCGGGTGCAGGATCATGAGCAGCAGGGCCCAGGACAGTGTGGTTGACGTGGTCACCATCCCCGCCGTGAACAGGTCGGCCACCACCATGCGCAGGTTCTCATCATTGAAGCTGCTCTCAGGATTCCCCTTGGCCTGTGCCAGGCAGAGAACATGGGCTCAGGAGAGAAAGGGAAGAAACCCCTTAATACTCGCCAACTGTCTTCAGACAGCCTAGGCGCTGAGACAGAGTGACACACAGGCTCTACCTGCCTGGCCTCGAATCACAGGACACTTTAACCAATGCCTCTGACCCCATCTCCACAGCTGTCCCTCACCTTCTCCACCTCAGCCAGGAAGGCATCAGTCAGGTCTCGGGGTGGCTGGGAAGGGTCCCAGGTCGTCTTGTGCTCACTCAACAGATTCTCGAATATGGCCATAAATACCTTTTGCCGTGGGAAGGCCTTGTCAGCCAGGCCTGGGATGCTCAGGAGCACCGGGAACATGTTGAGAGCCTGCAACAGCCACAGAGGGAGTCTCAGGGCTTCCTCTTTGTAAAAGTAATTAATCATTAATGAATCACTATCGTGGATGGGGCTCATATACCATGGTGTGTGTGAGCAAGTGACAGGATCAATTGTCTCTACCCTACAGGGGTCCCAGGCCTCAAACTCAGGTCTCCAGGCTACTTGGAAAGCTTCCTACTCGTTCAGCATTTGGCTGGCCCTCGGGGCTAGCTATGCTCAGTGTCCACGTGGACCAGTCTCAGCCGCCAGCCTCCCTCACAATGGACCTGGGCCATCACCTGCCTCCTCCTAGTCACAGCCTTGAGGCTCTTGCAGCCCCAGGTGAACAAAAATATTTTACCCTGGAAACCACAGCCATATGTGGCTTCTGTGTAGACAGAGGGCACAGGTCCTCTCGCTCTCTAGAAACCCTGAGCTGGGTCCACTTCTCCCCTCCTGTTGTCACAGGTTTGTCAACAGGCCTATCCTCCTGCAGTTCACTCCCATAAGGCTTCTCCCCTGGCCTTGGTACACAGCTTCCTCTGGGAGAATAGACCACACAGAAGTGGCTCTGCCGGCTGCCCTGGGCCTCCTACCTCAGGAATGAAGCCAGAAACATCTTCTAAATGTTCTTCTATTATTTTCAAAATGCTGGTGAAGTAAGGGTCTCCATACTCAAAGCGTTGGGCATAAATGAGGGAGGAGATCACATTACACACCGATTTGTTCAGGAGGGTTTTTGGATTGAAGGGGCTCCCTGGGAGTGGAGATGCAAACATGTCAAGACATTGTTTCTGTCTCCCTGTGCCCATCTGCATCCCTCAGCCATCACCCACCAGCATGGTCGCTGAAGGCGTCACAGAGGTGGCCAGCCTCCTCCGTCACCCAGTGCTCCAGCGATTTCCTGCCCAGGCCAAAGTTGCGCAGGGTGGACACACAGAATCGCCGCTGCTCTCGCCACTCGGGCCCGTAAGGTGCAAGGACCACACCTGCAGACACATCTGTGCGTGACCAAGGACACCTGGCCATGCTGCCCTCTGCTCTCAGCCCTCAGCAACCTTTTGTTGCATTGCTTGACTCCATCACTACCCGGGTCCTTCCTCTGCTGCCCACAAGCCAACCTGTGACACCGCTTTTGCCCACCCCAGTCCCCTGTCGCCGCAGCCCTTTGCCTTTGGATTTAGGCCCGAAGCCTGGGTTCTCATAGGCTGGTAATGGAGGGCGGTCAGCAGTGTCCTCTCCACAGGTCACCAGCACCTCGTGCACGGCCTTTAATCCACTGATCACGACCACGGGCTTCCAGGCCATCTGCAGGCTGACCACGTCACCATAGCGACACCGAAGCTAAAGTGGAGGAACAAAGCGCTTACAAAGTGACGGTCCCTAGCAAAGGCTAGAACCAGGCTCACCAGGAGAGCCTTAACGTATTGCTCATACATGCACAGACACATGCATTTGTGTGTGTTGCTTGTTACAGAACTCAGAACCTTACATAGCCTGGGCAAATGGTCTACCTGCTACGGGGCTTTGCTGGACTAGGTTGAAGTCTGACATCTCCAGATAGTCATTTGTTCGCGCTGGGTCTATGATGACTCTATCATGGGACTCCCCTTTTCTCATCAAGGCCTAGAAGCTCCTCTCCCTGATCTGGGTGACCCCGAATTTGTAAGGAGCCTCTTTCCTGATAAGAAAACTGGTCCAGCAAGCATCTGGGAATTCCTAGAAATGTCCCATCCTGCTGAGGATCTTAGTCTTCAGCAGTGACTTTCAACTGTACTTGGAGATTTCCCCCTCAGCCCTAAGATAATTAAGGACTGTATTTTCCTTCTCATGATAGGACCATGCTGCTGCATGAAAAATGAGGCACTGTACCATTACATGTAAATTCATTATCCCTGACCCCCTGACCTATTGAATCAAACACGTTCACCCTCGAAATCCCTCCCACTGCCCAAGGTTTATAAATCCCTGATGTCAAATAAACGTGCTGGGGTTTTGTGCTGCATGATACTATTAGCCTTCTACCACAGCAGTCTGAGATTTGTCATTTATTTCTGCCAGGCCAAGTCTCACAGAGCCTGACCTCCAGCCCTCTTGGCCTGGATCTTGCCAGGCCTGGGCCCTGGCTGCAAGCTGACCAGGCATGAGCTTCTTCCCCGAATCTCCGGTGTGCTCAGCACAGCAGCTTAGCCAAGAGCTTTGGTATCGCCATAGGCTTTGGAACACCTGAGTTTCCACTTCGATCTCATTCTAAAAGACCTAAACTGTAATGCTCTGTGGAAAACCTTTTCCACACCCCAGCTTGGTACCTCACTCTAAAAGTGCTCTAACTGGCCCTGAGAGAAACAGAAAACACACACACACACACACACACCACCACCACCACCACCACCATCACCATTCGACATCTGGAAGCTGAGCCTAGTGGATAATGACAGTCAGAGTCTCATCTCCTGCCTGAGATTGGGCCTTTGTGGTTGGGGTGTCTCATCTTCCACACTCAGCAAAGGACTCATCATAGATGAGCGACCACCCTGCTGTGACCTTGCCAGAGCTGGGACACTGCCACTGGGCCCCATAGCATCTCACCGCACATGATGAATCTCGGGTTCGACAGTGAGAGCTCAGATCACACATCACCTCTCTCCTCTTAGTTTCCTCACTAACATGCTGCATTAGACCCTGATCCCTCTCCCGAATCCCAGACACTTCATTCACTGAGCAACCGATCACAGGGGACTTGGGGCTCCGTGACTTCTGCTCTAACTAATCCCAAACCTGCTGTCAAATCATGCCCCACATTGTAAAGGTATCCTTTATTTGCCTGGGGTAATTGTCCTCTCTGAGGCTTACTGCCTCTGACTGCCAGTCTAGGCCTAGGCCTGGAAGCTTCTAGCCTCTGTAAAATCTAATCTAGGCCCAGACTGTTTTCAGCCTCTGAGACTTACTGCTGAACAAGCTCAGCCTTTCTAGCTCTTTCAAACTCTGGCTGGCTGGTTCAACTCAACTCTGGTTCAAACTCTTCTCCAAGCCAGGGGAGAGCGGGACACACTTTTAATCCCAGCACTCGGGGAGACAGAGGCAGATGGATCTCTATGAGTTCCAAGGCCAGCCTGGTCTACAGAGTGAGTTCCAGGACAGCCAGGGCTACACAGAGAAACCGTGTCTCAAAACAAAAACACCAAACCAAACAAACAATATAGCTAAATGATTCAAACTGGCTTCTCCCACTTCTGACTGAATTGTTCTGCCTAGCCTCACACTAACTTTGACAATCTGTTCTAATCTTTTGGCTCCTCATTCTCTGGCTCGTTCTGTCTTCCCCTGTGCCTAGCCTGTGCTCTGTTGGCAACATGTCTCTTTAAAACTCTCCAGGTAAACTCTGCCTCCTTTCTCCCTCTGTGCTGCGCTCTTAAGGGGCCTCTCTTTCAACTCTCCTGAGGAGACAACCAGGCCTGACAAGCCCCCTCCCCTCTCCCCAAAGTCATCAGTCCCAGGAACTAGGCCATGGGTCACCAATTCCAGGAATAAGACCATAAAATCCCGTATCCAAGGAATAGCCTAGACCAGACCTTCCAGGAGTCCTACTGGGTAATATTTAACCATCACCCCTAGCAGTGGCCAATCAGTGACCACCCGAAGTTTACCCAGTTCTTTACAACAGGTTGGGTTACGGTTTGGCCCTCAGGACACCCGGCATTGGCTAAATGTCAATCAATCATAGAACTGCCAAGCTGGAATTCCCCAAACCTTGCTGTAACCCCAATAAACAACCCTCTCGCTCGCCCTGAGCTCAGGGCTCTACACTGGAGAACCGCTTCGTGGCTTGAGCTCAGGCTTGTAATAAAGACCCTACTGTGTTTGCACTGGAATCAGCTCTGTGGTGGTCTTTGTGGCCTTGGGCGTAACAGTGAGAGTTGGGCATATCCTATTCTGTCAAATCTTTCTCTGATACCTCACTTGTCTGCCTCTCAATTAGACATCACTTTCAAACATTGGTGCTTCCTTCTACAAACTAACATACCTTCATTAAAGGTGTATACTAAGGGCGTGTCTGCTTTCTAGCCCGATCACACAGACCTTGAAGGTCTTCGGATGGATGTGAGCAGAACAGACAAGTTGCTGAATTAAAATTCCTCCACACCACCTCCTGGCCTTCGTGTCTTTGCCCTTGAAAAGTTGAATGTCCTTGGGCTTGCAAGTGCCCTCCTTCAGGAGGCCGAGAAACTTCAACCTTTCCTCTTGAGGACCTGTTGCTCCCACACCACGCGCTGCTAGGAAAACTCTGCGTCTGCTGCCCTCCACCAGCCTATCTCCTCACCTTGTGGAAGCTGTGTGGAGTATTCCGGTAGTCCATCTGCAGCAGGTTACCTAGGACAGGCCATGCCACAGGGCCTGGTGGGTAGCCCGCAGTCCAGCGCTGGCGCCGATGCATCAGGTCTACCAGCAATATGAAGATGACCGTGAAGATGGCCACGGGCCACAGACCATCACCAGGCAGCAGCCCCATGGCTGTCTCACTACTTTCTCTGACTTTTTTTCCCCCTTTGATTTTTTGAGACAGGGCTTCTGTGTAGCCCCGGCTGTCCTAGAACTCTGTAGACCAGGCTGGATTAAAACTGTTTGCTACCACTGCCGGCTCTTCTCTGGCTTTTTTTTAGGAGAACCTCAGGGCCCTCACTCAAGCTACACGGGATCAGGAAAGACACTCATCCATAGCCTGGGCATTTGAGCTCTTAGAAAGGAGGCAAGCTTGCTTTTTGTCCTCTGCTTTGAGCTAAGTTGTTGCGCTTGCTCTTGGGTTAGAAGGCGGGTTTACTCCCCCTGAGCGGGGAGCAGCCCTACCACCCACAGAGGAAGAGAAAGCAGCCAATCCTGATGAGACCTGACAGGCTGCGGTCGGAGGGAAGGGGAGGAGGACCTCCCCTAACAGAGGACTCGGGGAGGGGTGTGGGAGGAGATGAGGGAAGGAGGGTGGGATTGGGAGGGGACGAGGGAGGGGGCTACGGCTGGGATACAAAGTGAATAAACCGTAACTCATAAAAAAGTAAATAAATTATAAAAAAGAAGGCGTTGTTTAGAGATGAGGCAAAGCAAGCTAGATACACAGCCCCAGAGGTTCTTTCCCTCCGGGTGTGTTGGCGGGGTGAGGTGGGGGCGGGGCGGGGCGGGGAGAGGGAGGGAGGGGAGGGAGGGAGCGGGGCATCCAAAGCTGGGAGTTAAGTTCCAAAGGAGCTGTGCGCGGTGCTTATGTGTGAACATGGTAGCTGTTGGAATAGGTAAACAAGCATCTCTACGGCCAGCTCCCAGGGGACCTCAGACACCCCTGCGGCCACTTCCGGAAACTCAGCGGAGTCAAGTCCTTTCACCACCCTGGCGAGACAAGCATCTGTTCGTCCTGCGCATGCGCTGGGTCCCCCCCTTCCAGGTCCCCCCTCCCCCGCCTCTCCTCTCTCTCTCTCTCCTCTCGCCCCACCCAGAGACTCTAATAAAGCCTCCCACGTGGAACCTGTGGCGTGAGGTGATTTACGAACCCGCCGTGTAAATCTTCACAGTGTACAGGTGTCGGGTGAGCTGCTTCGAGGTTGGCCACAAGTCAGTCACCTGCTCTGTAACGCAGGGAGGGGTCTCGACCAGAGGAGCCGAGCTAACTGTAGAGGGCTGACTGGTACTGCAGGTTACACCACTGGGCTGTCGCAAGAGTACTACTTACATAGCTTGTGAGAGGGTGGCAACCAGGGCCCTGGAATATTTTTAACATGTCTGAGGTTGTTGAATTGATCAGGAAGGCCAGACTCAGAACCTGGACGATTCTTAGGCCAGATCTGAGAACACTGAGAAAACTGTAAATAAGTGCCAGAGACTTTGCTGAGGCCCACGGGTTTGGGCCCTTTGTGTATGTGTGTGCTGTGTTTTGCTTTTTCAAGTTTTCTCTGTGTAGCCCTGTCAGCCCTGGAACTTGCTCTGTAGACTAGGCTGGCTTGAACTCACAGAGATCCACCTGCCTCCACCTCTGCCTCTTGAGTGCTGAGATAAAGGGCATGTACCACCACTGCCTGCCCTAGGTAAGGTTCTTGTCACCTGCCACTGGCCTCTGTGTCTTTTATTCTCCCTTTGTCTCTTGGCAGGTCAATCTCTCCCCCAACAGTCTTCCACACGGGGATAGATAGGGCAGTGTCCTCCTCATGCCAAGGGCCTGTGGTTAGGGTGGGCAGACATGAGGAAAACAGAAAAATGACCCCCAAGCTTTTGATCAAATGGCACTTGTGGGCCTGGCACTGCTGGTCACACTGCACATGCCAACTTGTCACTCACTAGGGTCAGCAAAGGCTCTGACCCTGTCCTCGCTGGAAATCCAGACATCTGAAGACCAGAGGCTCAGAAGTTCCAGTGGAATGGAGGCAGGCGCTCTCTGCTGCACCCTTCAGTGTGGCAAATGAGGCAGGAGCTGAGTTAGAGGAGAGGAACTGAGACCACAGCAAGAACTGGACAGTGGTCTCCTCCTCTCGGCTGCCCATGCTTACCCCTCCTTAGCTGACCTCCATGTCACTGTGGCCTGTGGGTGGCTCCATGCTTGTTGCTGGCCTACAGGCACCAGTATTTATTACGTACTCTGTAACCAGTGCCAGACCATGATGGAAGTACCATTCAGGCTGGAAAATTCAGCAGGTAGAGCCAGGCATGGTGGTATATGCCTTTAATCCCAGTACTCAGGGAGGCAGAGGCTGGCGGATCACTGTGAGTTCAAAGCCAGCCTGGTTTACAAAGAGAGTCCAGGACAGCCAGAGCTACACAGATAACCGTATCCTGAAAAACCAAAGCAAACAACTCAGCGAGTAGATAGTACCACACCCAAAACTAAAAGACCTAACTATATTTCCCATATAGTTCTGGGAAATTCTCAAAATGTACTAACTTGCTTTCTGGCTTCTGCAGTTCTGTTCCTGCATACTGTTCTTATTAACAGAAGTACATCAACCCAAAACATGTTTTTTTGTGCTTAAAAGCTCACCCTGAGAAAAGCTTGGGGCTACACTCGGTTCCCAAACACCCACTGTAGTTACTAGCTGGCTAATAAATACTTTCTTACACTTACAGTTGTGAACCTAGCCTTTACATCGATGAACCATCTCTCCAGCCCAAAATAAAGACCTTCTATTGGCTTAAACCCACGTCTGAGCAGTCTTCTCTGGTGAATACCCCACAACATGCTCCTTTCTAGGTCCAACTCAATAATATCGTAGATTGGAACACTAGGGTGGGCCACCAACAAGGGTGAGGTGAGAGTTTTGGTTTCTTTTAAAACCCAGTTATGTCATGTGACTATGTTTCCGTTTTAATCCCAGGTGTGGGATGTGGGGCTACGTCACAGCTGGTGATTATGATTTGCCTCATGCTCTAGCAGAGGTGTGGTCTCTGCCAACTGCAGATAGTTTATGTTTGGAATTCTGGGGACTCTTGAGAAGGTGTAAATGTCAGAGCCCAGAGGAATGGGGACTTCCGAGAAGACGCTGCTGCTCTCCCCTACTGCTCCTGGTTGCTAGTTTATCAAGTGGTTGAAAGAAAGGAGACAAGAAGATGTTTGAGATATTCTGACAAAGTCTGAACTTGCCCCCCAAAACCCAACGAACGGCCCTAATTAGCAGGAAGTAGTCTAAAAATGTCTACACCCCTTACCCCTCTAGTCTTCTTTCTCTGCCTAGAGTTCCATCCTAATAAGGGTTGGAAGGTGTGGGGGGAGGTATAAGAGTCCAATAAAGTAGGGAGAATGAATACTCCTACACAAAGCTCTTCCTCTAGCTCCATCTTGGTGGAAAGGAAAATCCTTGCAGGAGTCAGGACAGCAGCCAGCATGGATCAACAATTGCACTCTGGTCTCTGCGAAGCTCAGGCGAGTGGTTTCCTCCAAGGCTGTCATGAGGCCACTCTCAGCTCAACTTCTAATTCCTGGAGACTAGCCCTGGGTGTTAATGCTGCCATATCCCCGACCTCTCTTTGGGGGCGTCCTACATGACATTATGAAAGGGGCACAATGGTGCTGACTGGGGACTGGCCCCAGGGTGGGTGCAAGCTAACCCAGGCCCGATTTTCCTGCTTCAGGTAAGTGAGCCCCTGTGAGGTAAGTGCACAGAAAGGTGAGGCATCTGTCACACACTCTATGTTGTGAAGGGTCTCTGGTCTGTCACCAGCTCATGGAAGATGACATGGATTTATTTTATTTTACTTTATTGTCTGTTTTTTTGTCTTTGTTTTTTTTAAGACAAGGCCGTAGACTCACTCTGTAGACCAGGCTGGCCACGAACTCACAGAGATCTTCCTGTCTCTGCCTCCCGGAGTGCTGGGATTATGTGTGTGCCCCACTGCACCCGGCTGATGACCTAGATTTAAAGAACTGTATAACATAAACCTTATTTCCTTGAAATTTTTCTAAGAAATAAAGTTCTTTGAGTATAGCACTAGCAGACAGCCATCTAATACCCCTATTTAATTTTATTATATTAAAATATTACTTATCATGCCGGGCGTGGTGGTATACATCTGAAATCCTAGCCCTTGGGAGGTAGAGGCAGGCAGATTAGGAATTTACACCATCCCCAGCTGTGTAGAAAGAGCCTGGGCCACGTGAGGCTGTGTGTTTCAAAACTACAAAATAAATAAATAGCTCTTTGAATTAAATGTTACTTATCTTGGTTATTGAACCTTTGGTGCTGGGCTTGCCATCTCCCGACCCCCTCACGTTATTGGGTTTACCAGTCTTAGCTCAGCTGACCTGCTGCTGGGTGCTCCACCTGTTACACACACCTCCTTCCTTGCCTTCGGCAAGAGGGGTCTACTAGTTTCTCAGAGCTGCCACAGAAGGACTGAAAATGTGTAGTCAGTCCTCCAACATGGAGGCCTGCCTGTAGGAAGGGGGCGGCCTGGCTATTCCTGGCTTTCATCCGCCTGTCAGGCGAAGTTATACCTATAACTTGGACGAACAAATTGTAGACCGGGTTCCTCAGGCTACCCAAACAAACAAGACCACAGCACAGCAATGCCATTCACAGGTGTGTAGGTATAGGTCCTAGTGTGAGACAGTGTGGACAGTGAGAGGACAAAGCTGACACTACGGCTGAGAAGCTCTTGACCTCATGTTGGCCTGATGCTGCTGTCCATGCTTGTCTCAGACTCAGCAATCCTCCTGCCTTTGCCTCCAGAGCTCTGGGCTTAAATGCACAGGTCGCCAAGTCCAGGAACAACTTAGCTTCCAAGTTTGTTTTTGGTTTTGTTTTGGGACAGCATCTCTCTGTGTGGTCCTGGGAGCTTGCTGTGTAGACCAGACTACATTGGGACATTCCTGAGGAGGACGGTCACCTGGGTGCTTTCTCTGCTTCTCTGAGCTTTCACCCCAGCATCTGGCTTCTGAGCCTTTATTGGTAAAATGGAAAACCAAATGTTTTATCAAAAACAGGCGGCATGGGCTTTTGGAACCTAAAAGACCACCTGCAGTGACACACTTTCTCCAACAAGGCCACGCCTCCTGATCCTTCTAATCCTCAAATTGTCCCACTCTCTGGTGACTAAGCATTCAAATTTAGGAGTCTATTGGGGGCCTGTTTTGTTTTTCCCAGAAACAGGGTTTCTCTGTGTAGCCATGACTTACCCCCTGTGTAACCCTGGCTGTTCTGAATTAGCTATGGAGACAAGGCTAGCCTCAGACTCACAGAGATCCTCCTGCCTCTGTCTCCCTGAGTGCTGGGATTACAGGGGTGCACCACCACGCCCTGCTTGGGGGCCGTTCGTACTCAAACTACCACTACTTAACATTGGGTCGTTTCAGGCTACATTTCTGTATAAAGACTAAAAGGGCTTAATTTCATCTTGTTGACATGAAACTGCAGGCAGTGTAGATGATTCTATCATTTTTTTTTTCTGTTTCTTTCCAAAGCTCATTTTGGAAATACTAGGCAATCACTTTGCTCCAGAGATGTATTTTCAGTTCTCCACTCCAATTTTTGTGGTTGGGCCCAAACAATGGCCTCTTATAGCTTTAGCTTCATGTTCCTAGGGTGAATCCTAGCAGCTCGGACAAGGTGACAGAAGTGGAAAAAATGCCCACCCAGGTATGCCCTGCAGATCACAGGCAAAACAAAGTAAGAGTTCTTGGCTCTGGCCAGAATGGTGCCAGGCATGTTACACCTGTAATCCTCACACACAGAGGCACAGGCAGGCAATCTCCGTGATTTCTGCACCAACAAGGGCTACTTAGTGGGACCCTGTCTCCGTTTTCTCCAGGGATGAGGCCCTGGTAGGTTATCTAGTCACAAGTACTCGGCCTGAAACACAAATAGGAACAACAGTCAACGGTCTCAGTAAATCTTATAGAATGAGTGAAGCAATGACTCCAAGAGGCAGTGTGGGGGAAGGGAAGAGTTTGATGTGTGGAAACGATATAAACACAAGGAACTTGTGTATGTCAGTCTTTCCAGAAAGGAAAGCCAGGAGTGGTGGTGCGAACCTTTAATCCAGGCACTAGAAAGCTGAGGCAGGTGGGTCCCTATGAGTTTAAGGCCAGCTTGGTCTGGTGAGTTCTAGGGCAATTAGGGCTACATAGAAAGACCCAGTCTTAAAAAAAAAAAAAAAGGATATTCGTCTTGAGCAACACTTAAAATTAGGAGAACAACGTCTAGAGGGAAGGAAATACGTGGAATAGAGACTTATGGGAAGTCCAGGGGAGATGAAATAAGAAAAGGTCCCTTCTCTCGGCATCCAGTTGATGTCAGTAGCAAGGAAATAAATTCAGCCTTGCCAGTAGCAAGGAAATAAATTCAGCACAATTAACAACTTCCTGAGGCCCTTTTTCCTTCCTGGCTGTACCAGTGTTCTAGGAATGTCACCAGAAACCCCATTTTCCAGGAAGGGACACATACCAAACTCCAAAGTGCAATTTTTGTGGCAGGAAATTTTATTGGGCCAGATTAGAAGTCCATCCAAGGCATCTCTAGAACCCTCTTCTCTGTGTGTGTGTCTCGCTCTTATATTTGTTTATCCTTTTTTTTTGTTTGTTTTGTTTTTTGTTTGTTTGTTTGTTTTTTTGTTTTTCCCCAAGGCAGGGTTTTTTCTGTGTAGCCCTGGCTGTCCTGGAACTAGCTCTGTAGACCAGGCTGGCCTTGAACTCAGAGATCTGCCTCTGCTGCCCAAGTGCTAGGACTAAAGGTATGTGCCACCACTGCCAGCTTCCTCTTTTCTTTTCCACTCTGTGTGTGTGTGTGTGTGTGTGTGTGTCTGGCTGGCTGGGTGAGGTTATGCCCCCCTCCCTCCATGAAGGATGCTGTGGAACAGATGAGGGCATCCTATCCCCTGGCACTGGGGTTATAGAGGGCTGTGGGTAGTCATGTGGGTGCTGGGAACTGAACCTGGGTTCTCTGGAAGAGCAGCCAGTGCCCTTAACCACTGAGCTATCGCTCCAGCCCCTACTCTCTTTTTCTGAACCCTCATGCTCAAGCCCACTTCAAAGCGTATGTCCTGTGCCTTGTCTACTGAGGTGGCCCAGTGGGTAAATGTGCCGGTGCCAAGCCTAACAACCTGAGCTCATTCCTAGGATCTACACGGTGGGGGGAGACAAGTGGTTCTTGTAAGTCGCCCTCTAACCTCCATACATGTGTCGTTTCATGCATGTGCTCACACACAAAAACCGCAAATAAATATGACTAGCAACAACAAAACGTGCCTGATGACCTGTTTGGTCCTCAGGACGTGCATGGTAAAAGGAGAGAAGCAAGTCCTGTGATCTCCACACTTGTGCTGTAGCACCCACACCAGCACAAACACACCCGAGACACACACACACACACACACACAGACACACACACACACACACGAATAAATAAGTAGCCAAACATAAGGAAAAGCTGGAGTGAAAACAAATGTCTTTAATATGATCTCCAGCTGTGCTACAGAGATGGCTTTGTGGTCAAGAACACATATTGCTCTTGCAGAAGACCTGAGTTCAAGTCTCGCATTGGGCAGCTTACATACAACAGCCTGTATCTCCAGGACCGGGGAATCTAAAACCTTCTTCTGGCTTCCTTGGGTGTCTGTGCTCATGTTTACATTCCTACAGGCAAACGCATATAGAAGTGGAATGTCTCAACTGCCGGCTCCCAATAATGACACAGAGGCTATTTATATATTTACAATAATAATTTATATTGTATGTGATAAATATATATTCATAATATATAGATTTATAATAATGACTTAGGCTATTTCCCTCCTAGCTCATATAATTTAATTAACCTGTTCATTCTAGCCACATTTGACCCACTACTCCTCAGTCCTGGGTACATCCAACTTCCTCTGTTGTCTGCTGGCAAATCCCAAACTCCTCAGTTCTTCCCACAATTCTTATCTCCGCCTGGAAATCCCGCCCTTCCTCTCCCTCCTAGCTATAGGCTGTTAACTCTTCATTAAACCAGTCAGAAGGTGAGGAAAGAAAACAATGAGACAGGTCATAAAGACAATTCCAAAGTCTGGCTTGTACTAAGTCCCTGCTGGTACGGAAATCAACATCTGAACAGCATGAAAACAACCTTTATACAGTGTACAGAAACATTAGTCCAACACACGAACATACAGTGAAAAATAAAATGAGTCTCCACTGGCTGGCTAGTGCTGAGCTTCTCAGTGGAAGCCTGGCTCCCAGGAGAGCCTGGGAAGGGATGCCTAAAATCAGAGGGATGCCTCAGTGTGGTGAGGCCAGCAGCAGAGTGTACAGACAGCCACTGTCTGTCCCCTCACCACTGAAGGTCTGCTGTGTGTTCCGCGATGGAAACAGCGGAATGAGCTTGCAAGACAAAGTTATAGTATATCTATCTATCTGTTATTTATTTATACAGTATTCTGCCTGCAGGCTAGAAGAGGGCACCAGATTTCATTATAAATGGCTATGAGCCACCATCTGGTTGCTGGGAATTGAACTCAGGACCTCTAGAAAGAAAAATCCAGTGCTCTTAACCTCTGAGCCATCTCTCCAGACCAAAGTTATAGTATAAAAATGCAGGTTTACTGGGAGCAGGGGAGGGGCAGAGAGGGAAGAGAACCCAAAATGTCTACATTATATACTGAAGGGATAGGAGAAGCCCCTGCCCCTGGGTTGGAGAGTTCAGGGTAGGGTAAGGGCAAGGCATGCCAGCCATGCCCTGCAGCAGGTAGGGACGGAGAGACGTCTGAGGTATTATGTGTGTTCTTTTACACACAGTGTTAATTCCCTATTCTCATATGCAAAGGAATCATACAAAAAAGATGACTTTCGACAGGCGGTGCTGGTGCACACCTTTCATCCCAGCACTTGGGAGGCAGAGGCAGGAGTGAATTCAAGGACAGCCAAAGATACACAGGGAAACCCTGTCTCTGTCTTTGAACTCACTCTGTAGACCGGGCTGGCCTCGAATTCAGAGATTGCCTGCTGGGATTATAGGTGTACACCACCATGCCCAGTTTGGAGACTGTTTCTTAAGGGAGGTGAATGGTGTGAGAGGGGTTTTACCAGGAGATGGAACAGTATAAGGTTAGTAGCAAGGAAAGCCATCAGCAAAACCTGTGCAGGAAACAAAGAATAACCTCAGAGTTGCAAAGGTTGCACAGTTACAGAGGGAACAAAGGGGCATACAAGGGGAAAGGAGCTCAGCAAGAAATTTCTTTTTGCAGAAGGGGTGTGCCGGAATCCAAACCCTGGCTAGAAAGTCCTCCGCAACAGGAAGTTCACCTGGTTTTTACTCTAACTGAGGGTGCTGCCTGTATCTTTTCCCCACTGGCTGGGGTCCAATCTGGGGTCTCCCAAAACTCTGTTCAAAGAAAATGAAAGGAAAGGGAAAGGGGTCTCCAGACTCAGTATATCGAGTTCTGGAAGTGTGGAGGCAGAACACAGGCTTTTCCAGGGGTGATTAAAAGGTTCACCTAAGAGGTGGAGAGTTAGGCTGGAGAGATGGCTCAGTTGATTAAAAGCCCTGTCTGCTCTTCCTAGAGGTCACGAGTTCAGTTCCCGGCAACCACCAACCATCTATAGCATGCACATACAGCACTCATATAAGAGAGTTAGGAGCACTTATGCAGAGGCCTAGGCATTTGGCACCCAGCGCATGGAGGCTCACCTGCCTTAGGTAGTGCTCCTGCATGCACACACAATAAAAAGATCTGAATAAAAGTTTACAGGTCGGAGGTTTACAGCAGACTGCCTTTGATTGAAGAAAAAAAAAGAGATTTTTCTCTTTTCTTTCCTTTCTTCTCTTTCGTCTCTGCTTTCCTTCTTTTTCGTTTTACAAACAGGGTCTTATCCAGGGCAGTCAGGGCTACAAAGAGAAACTCTTAGCAAAGCAAAATAAACCAAAACAGGGTCTTGCTCCGTAGCCCTGGCCGGCCCGGAACGCGTTACGTAGAGCAGGGAGATACCAACCCTGCCGTCTTTGCTCACCGCGCCCTGCTTTCCGGAAGATTCCTAGAAGCCCAAGACATTCAGGGCAACCCCTTCGCCCTACCAACCTTGGGAAACAGAAGCAAGCGTGCTCTACGCCCCGCCCCCGAGCCCGTAGGCCACGCCCAGCGACCCCCAGCAACCCGCCGGCCCCACGCTGTCTTCCGGCTCCGCCCCTTTTCCCGCCTGCCCCTTTCTCCGCCCTGTTCCGGGCGCTCTGGCTCCGCCCTCCTCCACGCCCCTCCACCCCAGGCGCCAGCGCTCTCCCCCGGCCGCGCAGGCCCCGCTCCCCCGGGGGAGGACCGATGGCCGCCGCCCCTCCCCGTGCCGCACATCTCGCCCCGCCCCGGCCCTGCCCCGGCCCCGCCCGGCCCCTATAGCGCGCGACCCCGGCGGCCGCTGCGGCGACGGTGCTCGGCGCGCGGAGCGACAGCCATGGCTGTGGCCGTCGAGGGCTCCCGCAGGAAGGAGCGCATCCTCTGCCTGTTCGACGTGGACGGGACCCTCACGCCAGCACGCCAGGTAAGGGGCCCCGCGGTCGTCCCGTGTCACGCCGGCATCCGTGACCCAGCGTGGAGCTGGCACCGCCGCGTGATCGCCGACGCTCTCGCGCCCCGCTGTGGGATGTGGAGCGCCGTGGCACCGGTCCCTGTCACCGAGGGACCTGGCCTTCCAGGCCCCGGCGCTGCGCGCGCGGGTTGGCGCCCACGGTCTTTTCGCGAGCGCGCAGAGGCCGCGTCAGCTGGGAGCAGCGTCCATGGGGGGGAGGCCGGGTGTCCCCGGCCCCAGGCTTGCACAGGCCCGAGGCTGTGCTCTGGAATGCTCCCACCTTGTTTCAGCCCTAGGATGCACAGCCAGTCGGTCCTCCAGCTAGCGCAAGAACGCGGCGTCCCGAGCCCACAGTCGCCCTCTGCTGAGGGCAAGAAAGGTCTCTGAGCCATTCCACCCCGGCGTCCACAGGCCTAACCCTGGGTTTAGTTTCTTAAGCCTCTTAAGGGTTTTTACCTTCCACCTCAGGTCGGAGCGGGAGAGAGCTCCATTATTTTTTTTTTTTTTTGGAGAGTTTTATTTTTTTTGCTGTTGGTGTTTTGACTCCACCCATGTGGAGGTGAGAGGCCCCGGGGCTAGTCTGGTTATAACAGGATCACTGAGGCACTGTAAGCCGAAGCATATTTTCCCACTCTCTGTAACCCTTAAGTCTTAGCTTCCTGACACCCCTTCCCATCTCCAGAAGGAACCTGCCGCCCTTCTTGGCAGCCTTGATGGGACCAGTAATGAAGGTGCAGGATTGCAGAGGGGGTGGTCGGTCCTAGGCATGCCTTGGACTGGCCCAATGCTGCACTGACTTGGTAAGGCCTGGACGGAAAACCGCCTGTCCAGTTTCTGCTAGACCCTTGGGCTTGATGCTTTTCAAAGCTAATTTTTTTTTAATTATATATGTGTTCACAAGTGCATTTTTTTTGTAAAGAATGAAAATATTAAAGGCCAAAGACCACTTTGACCTCAGCAGTATCCAGGGACCAGCCCTTCTCCACACAGTATATCATTGTCTTAAGTGGTATGGCTCACTGGGTTGCCTTTATCAGGATGGAGTTGCCCACAGGAAATATTAGGCGCTAATTTGTGAGGCTTTGCTACTGACTTGGAGTCGTTATCCTGTCCTGCTAGTGGCTTCCTGCAACTTGCTTCAGACTGTCAACAGTGTGTGTTAGGACCTTGCCTTGTTGGTAGCAAAGATCTGCCCTTATCTGTGCCCTTGCCTGGTGATATTTCCAAGGAAGTATGTATGTGTCATTGTCTGGACGATAAGCATGGGAGTTGCTTGCAGTCAGTTTTTCACTATTACAAACAAAACCCCAAGGAACAGAGAAGTTGAAATGTTTTAAGTTTCAGTAGATTTTGCCAAATTGCATTTCAAAACAATCGCACCAACTTATATTTTTGTGCACTGGAGAATCCCTGTTTCCCCTCTGCCATTGTCTCTAGCTATAGTCTTTGATATCTGAATATATGGAAACTTGAATTCTGACTCGCCTGTTCAAATTTCCGTGGTGGAGGGTCTTTGGACACATTATTTGAAAGTGGCTCCTACTGTGGCAGGCATGTTGTGAGGAAATTATTATGTATACAGGGTTGTGTGCATGTGTGCCAGAAGAGAGCACCAGATCTCACTATAGATGGTTGTGAGCCACTGTTACTCAGGACCTCTGGAAGGGCAACCAGTGCTCTGAGCCATCTCTCCAGCCCATGAAGAGTCTTTGTGAGACAAGACAGGGTTTCTGGGTGTAGCCTTGGTTGCCCTGGAACTCACTCTAAACCAGGCTGGCCTTGAACTCAGAGATCCACCTGCCTCCTTCTCCTGAGTGCTGGGACTAAAGGGGTGCACCACCACACCAGGCTGTGAAGAATCTTTTATTTGAAATGTTTACCACCAGAAATGTTTGTGGTTTTAGATAGACTTCAGTGGACTGAGCAAATACATAATGTGTTATAATGGCAATAGGACCCACATAATTCATTTGTGTTTCATATGTAAGTGATATACAGCCTCAAGACACTTTTGATACTCTCAAGAAACTTCTCTTTTAGACTGTAGCACATTGAGTTAATCTGTGTTTTTTCTCCCAAGCCTCAGGTTATAGGTGTGTACCACCACACCCTATTTTGGTTTGGGTTTTCTTTTAGATAAGATCACTCACGTGTAGGGAATGGTTAGCCTAGAACTCTATGTGGCCTTGAATCTCTCCTGCCTCTGCCTCCTAAATTCCAGGAATAAAGGTATGCACCACCGTGCCTGGCTTTTTTTCCCTTGGTTTTGGTGTGTGTCCCTCCTCACCAATACACAAATACTTGCTCTGTAGACCAGGCTGGCCTCCAACTCAGAGATGAAGGCAGTTCATTGTAGTGTTTTATTTTGCACTATTTTGTAGGCATGCTTGAGCCTTATTGAGAGTGTGGAGGTCAGAGGACTTCTCTCTGGGATTGAACTCAGTTTGTTAGGACTCAAGACAGGTTGATCTACTTACCAAGCCCATACTGTAGCCACAGACCTGTGTACGGCTTGTTTACATAGCTTTCTTTTCTTTTTTTGTAACATGCCTTTCTTTTCAAAGCCAAAACCCATGCATTTTAGACAAGTAACCCAGACCTATACAATATTTTCAGTGTATTTTTGTTTTTATGCAATACATCATTTGAGGCCACCTGTGGAATTGGGGATTATGTTAGTGCTGAAACACTTTTGCCTTTTCCATTTCTGGTTTTCGAATTGGGGGTGCTCAGGTTCGGACAGAAGGAGGGCTCCTTGACTGAGCACTAAGCCAAGTAGAGGTCCCAGAGGTTTTTTTTTTTAATAATTTATCTATTATATGTATATTGGTGTCCTGCCTGCATGTATGTCTGTGAGAGAATCAGATCCCCTGGAGCTGGAATTACAGACAGTTGTGAGCTGCCATGTAGGTTCTGGAATTAAAACTGGGTTCTCTGGAAGAACAGCCAGTGCTCTTAACCGCTGAGCCATCTCTCTACCCCCAGGTCCCAGACCTCTTGGTAACTAGATTCCTTTTGTCCTTCCTGTCCCACCCCCACAGAAAATTGATCCTGAGGTGTCAGCCTTCCTGCAGAAGCTGCGAAGTAGGGTGCAGATTGGTGTGGTAGGGGGATCGGACTACTGCAAGATCGCTGAGCAGCTGGGTGATGGGGATGAAGGTAGGTGAGGGCAGCATTTTTTCACTGGGATTGGGTGGGGTGGTCTCCGCCCTGAACAAATGGTTAGTGAGTATCTGCTCATAGCCAGGCCCCACCCTAGATTCTGGAGAAACAGCTAAAAGCAGAGCAGGTAGCAGCCTCCCTTAGACAGTGCACATTGCGATTTCTCCCTCCCGACAGCTGGTTCTCACATCTTTGCTTGTTAGTTTGGGTTTATTTCTTGTGTTTACAGTGTTCTGTCTGCATGCACACCTGCACGGCAGAAGAGGGCACCAGATCTCACTGTGGTTGGTTGGGAGCCAACATGTACTTGCTGGGAATTGAACTGAGGACCTCTGGAAGAGCAGGCAGTGCCTGCTGCGCCATCTCTCCAGCCCCTGGTTTCCCTTTGTTTGTTTTCTTCCTCTTTACTGACAGCATAACTAACAATGGCTGTGATTTGTTGAGAATGAGCATGTATCAATCCAAAGATCTTACTTTAAGAAAGACATGATTAACTTATTTGTGTGTATGTGCCTACAAATGGAGGCCAGAGGAAAGCTTTTCAAGAATCAAGTCGCCTTTCACCATGTGGGTCCCAAGGATTGACTGAATTCATGTTGTCAGTCTTGGTGGCAAGCTCCTTTTACCTTCCGCAGCCCTGTTTATTGGTTTTTGGAGACAGGGTCCCACTATGGAAGTTTGACGGGCCTGGAACTCAGTATGTAGACTGAACATACAGCAATCCTCCTGCCTCTGCCTTCTGAGTGCTTGGGAGTACAGGCATAACCCACCACACTCGGCTTATTGTTTTGAGACAGTTTTGTGTTTACAAGCCCAGGCTGACCTTGAGCTCCTATCGATCCTCCTGCTTCGGCCTCTTGAGTCCTGAAATTATACACCACCACAGCCAGCACTTGTCTTATTTTAATGGTGAAAATTGAACGTTGCTTTCTTCTCAGCGCCCCCTCAAGCTAGAAGCTTCCTTGAGTTTTCCCTTTTCTCATGTCCTCGTTTATTTGCTAACAAGTCCTCACTCTCTATTCCATCCGTCCGTGCCTCCTTTCTACCACGCAGCACAGCCCCAGTGATGATCCACCACCCACACATCCTGCAGGGCGTCCACGCTCCCTGGGCCTCCCTGACCCCCAGCTGCTCGGAGCAGCCAGAGCTTGGAGGTGCTGTGCAATCCCTGTAGGCTGTGGCAGTGGGGTGGAAATGGCGCCCTCTTCTGGGCATTCCCCAGGAAGTCCTCAGAAGAGGGAGCTGGCTCTTGGAGGAGTGAGGACCCCAGGCCGAAGGCCCTACCCAAGCAATGGCCTAGTGTAATGACTGGCTGATGTGGAAAAAACAAAGGTTCAGGGGGAAAGGATGCCAGAAAAGCCGCCTCAGGGTGGAACAGATGGGCTCAGGCTGCCAGGCCACACAGCACAGACTTCATCCCCAGTGGTTGCTCTGGGGTGACAGTGGGTCCTGGCCTCATGCTCTTCCTCTCTCCCCTGACTTCTCCTCAAGTCATCGAGAAGTTCGACTATGTGTTTGCTGAGAACGGGACGGTGCAGTACAAGCACGGGCGGCTGCTCTCCAAGCAGGTGAGTGTCCCCAGGCCCTCTCACGGCGCCTCCCACGCACGCTCCCGTGTGCCGCGATGCGAGCCTTGTTTTTCTGCACACAGACCATCCAGAACCACCTGGGGGAGGAGCTGCTGCAGGACCTGATCAACTTCTGCCTGAGCTATATGGCCCTGCTCAGACTGCCCAAGAAGCGGTAAGAGGCCCCTGCGACCTAGGCATGAAGGAAGAGAGGCCGAGTCCCTCACATGGAAACCACCGCTTTTTGTTTGTTTTGTTTTGTTTGTTTCGAGACAGGGAAACAGGGTTTCTCTGTGTAACAGAGCCCTGGCTGTCCTGGAACTTGCTCTCTGGACCAGGCTGGCCTCGAACTCAGAGATCCACTTGCCTCTGGGATTCCAGGCCTGCACCACCATGCCCTAGTGGATGGGTGCATTCTTATACCCTGTGAGATCCAGGGAGACCATGGTTCTGTGTAGGACAGGATTTGAAAACTCAGCTGGTCTCTTCTCCCCATGGCTTCTCTCCCTCTCAACCCTCCTCTTCCTCACTCCCAGTGGAACGTTCATCGAGTTCCGGAATGGCATGCTGAACATCTCACCCATTGGCCGCAGCTGTACCCTGGAAGAGAGGATCGAGTTCTCAGAACTGGACAAGGTGCCATTTGCTGGGCAGCTATAGGCCCTGTCACTTGGCCGCTCTGAGCTTTGCTTCCTCCTCAGTTAAATGAGAGAAGCTGCTAATTTTTCATTTAGTTCTGGAAACTGGCTCAGAGAGGTCAGGTAACTCGCCCAGGCCACACAGCTAAGCCACATGGCCACCAAGCCTGGAACCCAGTTAGCCTGTAGCTGTCAGGGTGGGTCCTGTCTGACCTAACTCAACCCTGCTCCCAGGCCCTCCCACCTTTCTCCTCATGTCTCCATCCCCCCATTGACGGGGGTCGCCGATTTCTGGATCTAGGCCTCAGCACTGATGTTAAGGCACGGTGACCTTCTGTTTCCCTATCTGTAAAGCGGAGGCCATGTTCACCCATAAGACCAGGCAGCTAGTGGGGTTTCCGGGCCTGGTAGGCAGAAGGCCCTCTGATCCAATATGCACCTTTCCCTCCACAGAAGGAGAAAATCCGGGAGAAGTTTGTGGAAGCCCTGAAGACAGAGTTTGCTGGCAAGGGGCTGAGGTTCTCCCGAGGTATGCCTTTCCTGTGGGGGGCTCAGGCACAAGCAGGGGACAGTGTTTAACTGTGCCAGTTTTGCCCACTTTGTTCAGTGACCTGATGTTGAGTCGTCCCTTCCTGAGCCCAGCAAGTCAAATGTTCTAAAGCTCTTTCCAGGACTGACTCAACTCAACCTCTGCCCCTAACTGCTCCCCTGAGGCTCCTGGGACATCTGGCATCCCAGCTGCCATCTCAGCTTGTTCCCCAGTAGCCAGAGGGAAGAACGCATGCTGAGGTTACTTAGAGCCGACGATTTTTGTGTCACACTGCTGCTCAGAGCTCCCAGGAAGTTCCACTGTGGCTCGGGTTCCAGCATGCCTAGGTCTGGGCCATGCTGGCTGAGTGAGCCCGCCTTTCGCCTTTGCTCTTGGCTGTTCCCTGCCCAGATGAGGCAGGAGCCATCTAGCATCTTCCTTTGGCTCTCAGGGTTGTTGAATGGACAGGGTGCCTTAGAGCTGGGCCTGGTGCCATGTGTCAGGTAATCCAGCACTTGAGAGTTAAGAGGTAGAAGGGGGAAGATCAGAAATTCAGGGCCATCCTTGGCTACATTGTAGGTTCAAGGCCAAACTGGGTACAGGAGACCTTGTCTCAGGTGCAGATGCAGAGTCCTTCGCCTGTTAGCTCTGTGAGTGTCTGTCTGTCCCAGGACTTTGTCATAGCCCCTGTCTGTCCCAGGACTTTATCATAGCCCCCACCTTCCGCAGGAGGCATGATAAGCTTCGATGTCTTCCCTGAGGGCTGGGACAAGCGCTGCTGCCTGGACAGTCTAGATGAGGACAGCTTCGACATCATCCACTTCTTTGGGAACGAGACCAGCCCTGTGAGTGCTCAGTTCCCCTCAACCCAACACCTGAGGTCCAGGCCAGGACGGGACAACAGAACAGACTTTTAGGGGTCCCCCACCGGAAGACAATCACTGCTCCCAACCTACAGTTCAGAGGACTGGGGTCTTCAGGGGGCTAGACACAATTGATCCATGCCATACAGCCAGTTGGGCAGGTCTGACAAGCCTGGGTGGTGGGGTTCCTGGCGGTTCTGAGGAGGGGCAGGTCTGTAGGAGTCAGTATGGGGAGGGTGGCTCTTGGGCCCATTCCCTGCCTCCTCTGCTCTGTGGGCATCACCTAAGACCATGCCTTCTCTCTCTCCTCTGAGCACAGGGTGGGAATGACTTTGAGATCTATGCGGACCCCCGGACTGTCGGCCACAGCGTGGTCTCCCCTCAGGACACCGTGCAACGATGCCGGGAGCTCTTCTTCCCAGAGACGGCCCACGAGGCGTGACAGGGCCCGCAGCCGAGCATCGGGACCTTCAAAGATCTCCCGCCAGGCCTGAAGGGAGAACCGTGGGGTGCCAAGGTTCCCATCCCACTGGTCCAGTACGGTTGTATCATGTGGGGAGCCGCCAGGCCCGTTCACACAGGGCCAGGTCCTATGCGGCAGCCGTCTCCAGCCAGGTGGCGCCTGATGAGACAGTCTACGCCGACAGCCCTGGCCTGCTGCTGCTGATCTTTGGGTGAGAATAAGTTTCACCCCAGAGGGTGGTTGTGAGTTGTGCTATAGAGCCTGCTGGCCACAGAGTGGCAGGGAAGGAGCATTACTCAAAGGACTTTGTCACAGATATTAAAGTTCCTAAAACAAGGTGTGGTGTTAGATGTGTCTGAAACTGTGACGGCTCTTGGCCACACTTTGCAGAGAGGGGCCTGTGCAGAGGTCTGTGATCCCTTGAAGCCCCAAACATTGCCAGTACGCTGTGTCCTTCTTCAGACCCTTCCCCCAGGGCCCTCACAGACAGGCAACTCAAAGGCAGGGTGGGTCACAGTTGAGTTTATTGCCAGTGTTAGGAGGGATGGGAGTCCGTGGCTAGGATCTGGGTAGGGGGGCGTTCCGACTCGGGCACTGCAGCCCCCAAGAGTAGAAAGGAGGCTTATTACCCCTACCACTCAGGAAGCCTCAAGGTGATGACCACCAAGTGCCTGCTCATAGGAGCAAGACCTGGGTGCCCCTGGGGTCCATCTGTACCAACAAGTTCCTTGTCAAGGATCTGGCTGTCTTATTACCCTGTGCTCAGTTACAGGCAGGCCAGGGATTTGAACTCAGGTCCTCAAGCTTGCAGGGACAGGCCTTGCTAGAGAAGCCTAATTCACAGTGAGGTGTCAGATAGGTAGGTCCTTCCCAGTATGGGAGGCTGGTCAGCACTTCTCAGCAGCTCTCGGCTGCTGGACTCTGTGCAAAGGGTACTAGGACAAGGTGGGGTGCAAATACCCCAAATGACTACCCTGTGGTCCTGGAACACCTACAAGGCCATCTAGATGAGCACTGACCCCTGCATCCTGGGCATCTTATCTGTGCTCACATTTTACTTGCAGAATGGGTCTCCTAAGGGTCACTGTTGTGGCAGGCCTTCCCTGAACCCAGGACCCCACTTCTCTCATAGGTAATGGGCTTTCTAGAAGGGACACGTCTTAGCCCCAAAGGGACTTCAGATAAGAGGGATAGTCACTTCAGGAATGAATGAGAGAGAAAAGCCATCTCAGCTGCTGCCCTATTAGTGATAAGAGCCATTGTATAGATCCGGGAAGAGGGTCCAACCGGTTGGGGGTGGGGAAAAGGCCCGTGGTCTCCCTGGATAAGGACCATTCCTTTGGGTGCCTGGACCTGGCCTTGCCTAAAGTGACATGTCAGTCCATCGCTGCATCCTCAGCTGTTGTCATGGCCAGCACTGGGCAGGGCGTCCACAGGGTTTGTGCATCTTGGTGGAAGAGAAGATTCGGTCCAAGCTGGAGGAGACTGTGTCCCCGTGTCACCTCAGGGAGGGAATGAGCTTGGCTCTCCCGGCTCAGGTAGGAGCCCCTGTGGTTCAGAGAACATCTGCCGGCTAAAGAGAAAGGATTGGCCTCCACAGCAGGAGTTCTTAAGTTCCCTCCTGCCTTTGGCCAGGGCACCAAAGGGGTGGGGACAGGAAGATGAGCTAGGTTATGGCAGGGGCTAGCCATGAACCTCTGTTCCGTCCTCTTCCTCCCTAAAGTTAGAGGCCCCTACAAAGCACTTAGAGGCCTGGCTTCTGAGAGGAAGGGTCCCAGGCCGTGGCAGACACCCAGGTCCAGCATAAGAGACAGGAGCACAAGCAGACAGGGTTGGGTACTGGACTGAGTAGATCCGAGGACAGCAGTGAGAAACAGGCTCATGGGAGAGGGTCCCCCGGGTTCTCAAGAACATGACACAGACCCACAGAGACTCTGTATATAGATAGTGGGCAAGAGGGTGAGGCGGCCCTGTGTTCACGTGGCGGGGTTGGGAGGAAGGAGACAGGCCAAGGCAGGTCTGCTAGCTGTACTCCAACCCCAGGCCGGACCTCACAGGTTCTCGGGTCACAAGTGGGTGGGAGCACACATTCACGGCCACAAGCACGGACAGACAAAAGAGCACACCCAAGGGCTGGTCAGCAGCGCGGTGGGAGCACGGAGCTGGCTGCTGCCTGCCTCCTCATGAGGGACCCCCGCCTGCCTAGGAGCCCACAACCTGGCCAGACCATGTCTCATGGGGAGTGTGAGGAGCCAGCTGCGTGAGCACCACCTCCACGGCCTGGAACTTCTGGTTCTTGGGTGGGATGGGACACATCTTATAGGTCACCTCGTCGCCTTCCACGGGCACGTACTCCCCCTCGATGCTGGGGAAGAGGAGGGGAAAGACCAGCTCAGCATCAGAGCAGACAACCAGGGACCCTCAGCCAGTCTACCTGGAGCTCTGACGTGGGTATCTGATTTGTTTCCCCCTCTCTGAGGGGATGGAGAGAGGCAGATCTGGCTCTGAGGACTCCCATGATCTTAGTTAGCACAGTGCCAAAGGGCCTTTGCAGTGCTTATCGGGGTTCGGGGGGCTGCCGGCTGATCTCTGCTTCACCCCAGCCCACCCCTCTTCAACAGGGACAGGGAGCGGGAGAGGGTCAGGGTCGGGGAGACCCTCCTGAAACAGGGAGGGAGCAGGCACTCACTCAGAAACATGCACAAAGATGTCCTCGGAGCCATTCTCTGGCGTGATGAAGCCGTGGCCCTGTGAGCGTGAGAACTGCTTACAGACGCCCTTGAACACGGGGCCAGCCGAGGCTCGAGCTGTCCTGGGGATAGGGGAAGGGGGTTGGAGCTGTGGCCTGGAGAGTCCGTTCTTAGACCTCCCCCACCCACCCACCCCCAAAAAAATACTGCCATTGGATAAATAACAAGACTGGGTCCTGGAGCAGGACAATGGCCTGACCAGTGTTTTTTGGTGTGGCACAAGGGTGGTTCCTTGTCAGTGTCCCTCTAAACAGCACCCTCCATCCAGTTGTTTAGGCTTAAATGGAAGGCTTCTGAGTGGAGCTGGGGGTGTAGTTCAGTGGTGATGGTTTGCCCGCCGTGTGCAAGGCCCAGGCTCCATCCTCAGCGCTAGAAAACCAAACCAATGCCAAGAGGCATCTTCACTCCCGTGGCACTTACTGTCCTAAGTGTCATGGGTCACTAACTGTCCTTTGCTGTTTACTACCCAGCTGCTCTACACAGGACAACGCATTCTTTGCTATCTAGATTAGCGGTAATAACGGAGACCTTGCAGCCAGGCACAGAGGTGGGTGCATGCCGGTGAAACCCAACAGAACCCACCAGTTCAAAGTCAGACTGGCTGCCTAGCAAAGCCCTGTCCCCAGAAATAACTGAGGTGATGAGGTGGCTGTGGGGGTGAAAAATGTACTTGTCGCCATGCCTGAACACCTGAGTTTGAACCCCAGAAAGTCACTTTGTGGAAAAAGAGAACCCGCTCCTTACGGGTTGCTCTCTGACCTGCACACACAGGCTGTGGCAGGTACACATACACACACCCCCCAACAAGAACAATAATAATAAATGTAAAACTTTTTGGCTCCCACAAACCCTTCCCATCTGGCCTCACCTAGTCACCTCCCCAGACGCCCAAGGCTGGTCCCTGGCAGTCCACCACCCTTCCTTAAAAGTTTAACTCAGTGTTGTTCCACCTGCAACATTAAGTCCTATTATATTTATTATTATTATTATTTTGTTTTTTTTTCCAGACAGTTTCTCTGTGTGGCCTTGGCTGTCCTGGAACTCACTCAGTAGACCTGGCTGGCCTCGAACTCCGAGATCCGCCTGCTTCTGCCTCCCTGAGTGCTGAGTGCCTAAGGTGCCTACTTAACAGTAAGTTTTCCTGGAATGAAGGCATCAAAGAAGAGACCCTGAAGTCCCTGGACGGTCACACAGCTTCCTGGGAGGAAGGGTAGGCTGGACCCTGCCCTCCAGAAAGTTCAGGGACCTAGGGGAGGGGAAGGCACTCACGCCGAGTACGTCCTGGTCCGTTTAGTGGGCAGAGGGCTGGGCAGGTCCCGAGGAGCGATTCCACCGCCACGTTCCCAGATCCTACTGCCCTCCCTGTGGAAGGGGAAAGTGGGCCAGACAGGGGACTTGGGGGAGTGGAGAGGGGGCACCACCGGAGGTGACGTAGGCTCTGACGTCATGGCGGGGCCAGCGGGAGAGCCTGGTGGGCTCTGGGACGCAGGGGCCGGTGAAGGACTGTGGTGTCCTTTCGGGCAGGGCCCGGCCTCGCCCTGCTCAGCCTCACCAGCTGTGGACTCCGTCTGTAAGAGAAGAGAGACGAGCAGTTAAGAGCAGCCGGGGAACAGCTCTGGATCCTGGACACTGGTTGAGAGGACTGTGGAAGCCAGCCACTCCCAAAGGCGCTCACAGCCCCACCCTGCCAGGAAGACAAAATAATCGCGTAGGTTAGCACCAAAACAAGAGATAGGGAATGTAGCTCAGCTGTTAGAATGCTCGCAGAGCCAATGCCACATTAAAAAACAAAACAAAACAGAAACAGGCATGGACCAGGTGTGTGGACGCACACCTTTAGTTCCAGCACTCAGGAGGTAGAGACAAGTGGAGCTCTGTGAGTTCAAGGCCAGCTTGGTCTACATGGTTAGTTCCAGGATAGCCAGGGGTATGAAGAGTGACAGTGTCTCAAAAAAAAGAAAAAGAAAAAGGGAAACAAAAGAAAATAACACACCACACACACACACACACACACATACACACACAGCAGGCACGATAGTGCAAGCCTGTAATAATCCAGCACTCAGGAGGTAGAGGCAGAAAGACCAGAAGTTCAAGGTCCATAGGAAGTTTAAGGTCAGCCTGCAGTATATGAGACCCTGTCTCACAAAATAAAACACAACCTGCTTTAGGATCCCTAAGTTCTTCCAGTTTTCAGTTTAATTCTGTAACTCAGGGGTCTAGAGGTGGGACACGTGATCCCCAAGACTGGGCATAAATGTTAGCGCTTTCAACCTTACAGCCCCGGGTTCAGATCTTCTGTCCATGGTTTGGTGACTTCCTGGAGGTGCCCCATGGGACAAGAAGCGCCCTTTCTACTGGCTGACGGGTCGCAGTCAGTCCTCTGGACCTTTGATGTCATCTTCTGCTCTGCACTATGGGTAGCGTCTCATTTGATAGGAAGGCTGTCCCGAGGCCCACACGCCATTCAGTAGGCCCCAAAACGGGAACAGTGAGCATACGGTGAGCTCTTGGGAACGTGTTCTATTTTTCGTTAACCCAGTTTCTGCCTCACAAAATGAGGTTGAAGGGCTGGGGCTGGGGCCAGGGCTCCGTGAGGGAGCTGATACTTCCCATGCCCACAGCCCAGGGTCTAGCCTCACCAAGCAAGCTGGGGCGGGGACAGATAAAGACTCTAGACACCCCCCCCCCCAAGAAGTTGGTAATTCCCTCGGGAGGTGGTTTCTGCTGAGGACTGAGAGACAGAAAGCATGAACCTGTATGTATGAGTAGGTACTAACCTCACTGCTCTGGCCAATGCTTGTTTTAATTTTTTATTTCTTAATGGCCAGCGCTATTTTAAAAACTTTTTTGAGCAGGGCAGTGGTGGCTCACGCCTCTAATCCCAGCACTCGGGAGGCAGAAGCAGACGGAGCTCTGTGAGTTCGAGGCCAGTCTGGTCTACAGAGAGAGTCCAGGACAGCCAATGCTATACAGAGAGACCCTGTCTTGAAAAAAAAGAAAAAGAAAGATTGGCCGGGCAGTGGTGGAGCACACCTTTAGTCCCAGTGCTCAGGAGGCAGAGGCAGGCGGATCTTTGTGAGTTCGTAGACCAGCCTGGTCTACAGAGTGATTCCAAGACAGCCAGGGCTACACAGAGAAACCCTGTCTCGAAAAACAAAAAACAAAGCAAAAATTTTGGTAAGTTTTTTCACTGTCTTCTGTTGTCATATTTTAGGGGCTGGCACCTAGAAGACCTTGGGCAAGTGTACCTCTCCTGAGGAAAAGATCGTAACTCTCTTCTTATGCCCCACGCCCCCTTCTTCAAGAGCTCTGGAGTCCCAGGGTCTAAGCGATACTACTGTAGAAACTGGGGGAGACAGTGGTCTGGGGGCTTGGGGAAACCTCAGGACCAGGAGACCTCCGACTCTGCTACTACCTGCTGACCTCAGGGAGCGCTTACAGTGGCCTCAGTCTCCTCATCTGACCTGCCTCCCCCTCTCATAGGCCCTTTTGCAGCTTGCCTGAGCCAAGTGCTGGGATTAAAGTTACCACTGCCTGGAGCTTTTTTTTTTTTATGCTGCTTCTCCTTCCCTCTCTGTCCCCAGTACTTGAGGTTGAACCTAGGGCCTCACACATGCTAGGGCCAGGGTTCTACCACTGAGCCATCCCCAAGTGTCCCATCCCCGTTCTGCAAAGCTCTCATCAAACCGAGGCCTCACGTTTGCTTCCCCACTGCAAACTCCATGCCCCTCAGCCATGCACGCTTTCGAGGAAAACAACCAAAGCAGACGCTTCAGGCGAGTGTGATGTCTCACCCGTAACTCTAGCACTCCCAAGACTGTGACACAAGTTCCAGGAGGCTACAAGTTCAAGGCCAGTGTGGGCTACAGAGTAAGAACCCTGTCCCAAACAAAAGTCTACATCAAAAAAAAAAAAAAAAAAAAAAAGAAAGAAAGAAGGAAGGAAGGAAGGAAGGAAGGAAGGAAGGAAGGAAGGAAGGAAGGAAGGAAGGAAGGGAGATTGGTTTAAAAATCAGCCGTAGAACCATTACTGGTATTGCAGAGGATCCCTGGTTGTGTTTCCAGCACCCACATGGTGGCTCAAAACTATCTGTAACTCCAGTTCCAGGGGTCTGCTGCCCTCTTCTGGCCTTCACAGGTACTTCACATAGGCTGTGTGCACATATTTGCGCGCGCGCGCTTGCGCGCGCACACACACGGGCAAACACTCAAACAAAAAGCAAACCTTGCACAAGAATATTGACAGCTGTTCACAGTTGCCTAAAAGTTCTACCACCAGGGGCTGGAGAGATGGCTCAGAGGTTAAGAGCCCTGGCTGCTCTTCCAGAGGTCCTGAGTTCAATTCCCAGCAGTGGCTCACAGCCATTTACACGGGGGTCTGATGCCCTCTTCTGGCATATAGGTGTACACATTGCATTCGTCTACATAAAATAAAGAAATAAATATTAAAAAAAAAAATAATTCTACCACCAGACACCCCGAGTGCAGACAGGAAGATGGGTAATCTAACACCCTGCAATCCCGCCACGGAGTGACCATGGGCCCTACATAGGTATGAAATACCACTGCCTGTCACACAACACAAATGAACCCTGAGAACACGACTGTGGGCTAAAGACCGAGGTACGATAGCACACATCAGGTTGATCTGCTGTCACGGCCGGCTGGGAGGAGTCATTTCTTTCTTTCTTTCCTTCTTTTTGGTTTTATGAGACAGGGTTTCTCTGTGTAGCCTTGACTGTCCTGAACTTGCTTTGTAGACTAGGCTGGCCTCGAACTCACAGAGATCTGCCTGCCTCTGCCTCCCGGGTGCTGGGATTCCAGGCTTGGGCCACCACAGGCTAGGTCTTTTCTTTTAGAGTGCTGGCTGCCAAAAACGTTTATTCGGTAAGCACTGTGGGGACAGTCCGTGAGAATTCACTGCAATCCAGCGGGCTGTTCATTTTATGCAGGTTGATTTTCCCCCCTCTGATGCCGGGCATGGTTGCCAGCTAGGCATGCTCTCTACCACGGAACTCCACCCCGGATCCCAATCAAAGGAACCGCATAACCCATGGATTGCATCTCAGTAAAACTGTTGTCAAAAATAAGGTAGGCATCACAGTTTCCGGGGTCGTGCAGCCCTTCGCGCTGGTCCCAGGCCCTGGGTCCTTGCTCTTCGTTCCCTGGGCCACTGGACCTACCCCGCTGCAGCGCCCTAAGGCCTGGTGATGTGCTTGGCAGTGCCAGCCAGCAGTAGGGGATGAGAGGGGAGGAGCCACAGCGGTTACCAAGGAGACGTAGGGGCGGCTCCACCAGCCAGGTGATTTGTGGCTGGGAGGGCGGAGCGCGGGGGCGGTGGACAGCAAGCTAAGCGGGAGGAGAAGGCCGCATGGCCACCTGGGTGAGCAAGGGGAGCTGAACAAGAGGGGCCCCCTCCTCAAGGGCGCCCTGAAGGCGGAAGCAGGTAAATGTGGGAGCACCAGGCAGGTGCAGCCGCCTGGGAGTTAGACAGGACCGGCTCCTGAGGACGCTGGACCAGCACCCCCCCCACATCTATCCCCCCACCCCAACATTTCCCCGCGCTTCCTTAACACTGCTCCTCCTCTGCTCCTGACTGGCTTCCTTGCCCCACAGCTCCCTTTTCCCAGTTTAATTCCTGCGGCATACCTTAAACAACAACAAAAGGGTTTCTCTGTGTAGCAGCCCTGGCTGTCCTGGACCCACTTGCTTTGTAGAGTACTCTGGCCCCGAACTCACAGAGATCCACCTGCCTCTGCCTCCTCGAGTGCTGGGATCATTTTTGTTTGTTTGTTTTGGTGTATATGAGTGTGTGTTTATGGGGAGCGGTGCACGTGGTATGTGTGCGTGGAGTCAGAGGCCAAAGGTTCTTGCTGAATGTCTTCCTCTGTTGCTCTCCACCAGCCTGGCTGGCCAGTGACCCCCAGGGCTCTCCCTGCTTCTGTCCTCCAGTGGGTGACAGAGGTACTCTGACGGCATGGCTTTTTCCGTGGGTGTCAGGGATCACACTCAGGACCCCAAGTTTGCAGTTACTTTATGCAGTAGGCCATCTCCCCAACTCTATTTTTGCTTTTTTTTGGGGGGTGGGGAGTTGTGGAGGGTTAGGGTCGCACTATGCAAATTGTCCTGGAACTTCCTATGTAACCCAGCCTGGACTAGGATTTCCATCCCCTTTGCCTCAGCCTCCCACGCCCTGGGACTATGGGTTACTCCCCAATGCCTGGCTGCTGTTACTTTTTTTTTTCCTTTAAGATTTCCTTTATTATTTTAAATTACATGCACATGTGTGTGTCGTATATGCGTGCAGATGCCCACGGAATGCAGAAGAGGACACTGGATCCTCTAGAGATGGAGATGCAGGCAGTGAGAGCCGCACAGCGGGGGTGCTGGAGAAGGAACTTGGGTCCACCGAAGAGCAGTAACCACCCTGAGCCATTGGGCCATCCTTCCAGGGCCCCTCCCCTTTTCTTTTGAGACGGGGTTTTATGTAATCCAAGTTAGCATTGGACTAAGTTTGAAAGTTAAAAAAAAATATTTTTTATTTTTTTGAGCCTGGCAGTGGATGGCCCAAGTCTTTAACACCAGTACTCAGGAGGCAGAGGCAGGCGGATGTCTAAGTTTGAGGCCCCTCTGGTCTCTAGACCTAGTTCCAGAACGGGCAGGGTTACACAGAGAAACCCCGTCTTTGAAAAGCCAAAGCTAACTAAAGAAATAGAAATAAAGATTAAAAAGAAAAATAAAAAGATTTAAATTCTTACTTATTTTGTGTGTATGTGTGTATACATGTTAATGTACATACATGTGTGCAGTGCCCACAGCAGCCTGACGAGGGCACCTGGCGCTAGAGTTACAGGTGACGGAGCCACCAGGTGTGTGTGCAGAGAGCCAGACTAGTGTGTGAGCAGCAAGAGCTTTTAACGGACGCACTGCTCCAGCTCCTGAACATGCAATCCCGTGGTCAAGATGAGCTTCTGCTCCTCTGCCTTCGCCCCTGAGCCTGGGGGTGCAGGCTTGAGCAGCGATGCCCTGGCTTGTATTGGTTGGACAGGGCTCTTTGGGACCAGAAAGAGGGGCCTGAGCTGGAAAAGCTGTGTAACACCTAGAGAGCCTGGTAAGAAGAACATACCGAGCAAGCCTCCAGCTCAGACCCTGTTTCCAGAATACTGATGCAGGAAGGGGCCAGCGGTGCCAAGGCTTTCGTTGTTTGGATGCCAGTACGCTACGCAAAAGGCCTTTTGGGTTTTTGTTTTTGTTTTTCCTTTTGTTTTACATTTGTTTATTTACTGGGGACTGCAGACTGAGGCAGGTCTCCAGCAGCCAAGTCCATCCTTGAACCTCTAATCTTCCTGCATCCACCACCTGAATACCGGGTGATAGGCGAGTGTCATGACCACGCCGCCCAGGACCTCATGCAAGCAGGGCTCTGAGAGACTCCAAGCATCACCTGCCACGAATAGGCATGTTCTTGGCCATGCACAGCGGCTCTGGCCCACCTGCCAAGCTCACCATTCCCTGCATGAAAGAAAGCCAACCCGACAAACTTCTTCTGCAGTGGCCAGTGGCAGGGCCGGGAGAGGCAAAACCAAAACCCCGGAACTGTTTGGAGATAACCCAAGGTGTGACGAGGTGTCCCAGGACCATGGCACTCAGGACAGTGAGTCAGCTGGGGCTGGGCTCCAGTTCTCAGACCCTCCCTCCTAAAGGACAAGGTATAGATGGGACTGTTGTGGCACACGCCTTTAGTCCCGGCACTTGGGAGGAATTATCCTGGATCTCTGAGTTTGAGGCCAGCCTGGTCTACAGAGCAAGTTCCAGGACAGCCAGGGCTACACAGAGAAACTCTTGTCTTGAAAAACAGAAGTTAAACAAAACAAAAAAGGGGGTGGAAATGGGGGTTACAAATGGCTGTCTTGACAAGGAGAGCGGTGACACACAACTTTAAAATCCCAGCACTGTGTGACCCAGGACAGGTAGTTGTCAGTCTTTGGGCCTCACCTTTATCCCAAACACGTGAATCATCATTGGCCCCCAGGTGACTGATGAAGGTGAGTGCAATTCTTCTCTGAGGCATCAAATCACCCATGTGGACATGCCCAAGGAGGCAGTTCCCAAGCCATGACCTAAAGAATCTACACACCTGAATACACGCGCACACACACACACACACACACACAAATAAAATGGAGTGGCAAACACTGGGTCCATATACACGGGGGAGGGTCCCCGTCTACTCTGGATGATGAGACTTGCCAGCCAGTCTTCATTTGGCAAGTCTCTGCCAGCCACCCTCTATCACCTTAACCAGCCACAGGTCAGGCGCTTGTGCCTCGTGAGAACCCAAGCAGTAATTACCACTGACATGCCCATTCTTCAGAAGAGTAAACTGAGTCCCAGAGGGGTTGAAAGGACTCCCTGAAGTCACCCATGTGGCCCAGGAGCATTCTTGAGCTTTGGGGAGGTCTAGAAGAGGGATGTACATCCAAGGCAAGGGAGAAAACCCTCAGTGTCCTGGACAAAACCTCCCTCTTCCAGTCTCCCCTGAAGAATGATGTACAGAGCCAAAGAAGACTTGGGGAGCCAGGATTTGGGGTTCTATTTCTGGCATTGTGCTGACTCAGACCATGACCTTGGGTGAATCACTCACCAGCTCTGTGAAGCTTGAAAACAACTCCCCCAATAAAAGTGTTCCAGCCCCAAGTCCCCATTATGGGGGTGCAGGTAGGGAGGAATGGGTACAGTTTAAAATAGACAGGGGACACACGGAAGGTGGAGGAAGAGCTGGTTGGTGTCTCAGGCTTGTCCATGCTGGGTCCTGGTAAGGTGACAGAACAACCTTGGGACCACCAGACAGAAGTGACACCTGCCTGGCTCCTCCCTCCCCCAGCTTCCCAGACACTCCTTAAAATACACCAGCTGTCCCTGCAGCTGGAGGTGACCTAATTAAACCTGGTTCTCCTTTTCCTCTCTTGCACCGTGGTGTGTGTGTGTGTGTGTGTAAGGGGCTGTCCCAGCCAATATTAAAGATTAATTATTTAAGTGACCCTTTACTCTCCTGGTCACATGCCCAGGCAGCCCTGGGGCTGTTTTCTTAAGGCCTCTGGGCTTCTCTGGCATTATTGGGGGAAGGGAGAGCCAAGCTAGCACCTAGACCCAAGTTCACAGACACGCTCCACCTCCACCTGACCCGTTTGAGCCTAGGCAAGTCGCCTTCCCATTCTGGGTCCCCTGGAGCTCTCTTCTACTGGCCAAAGCCACACACACAGTGGCAGGATGGGAATGTTCAGTGAGGTCTCAGAGTCCCTGGGCTTCCCAGGGTGCTAAGTCACCTCCTGCCGGCTGGCTGTCATTTCTGGGGGAAGGGAGGGTGTGGGCTGAGCCCACCCCGGATTTTACCCCCTCACCTTGCTGTGGCTCTCCCCACATTGCCTGCTCGCAGGGCTCTGGGTCCTGGCTGCCAAGCTGTGACCAGCTCTCAGGTCCAGAAAGCCCTAGGCCTGGTATCACCTGCAAAAGGTGGGTGAAGGGGGGGCGGGGAGGAAGTGGTGGCAAATGTCCCTGCTCCTCCATCTATCCATCTCTGCGGATCCTTGGGGAACATTAGGGAGCCCCCTTCCTAGCCAGTAAGCATCTTTAAACCTCGTGTAGCCATCTGTCTCCAGGCCCGGGATAAACTGGTTTGTTCTCCCGGGACCCTTTCTGCTAGCTTGTTTGTACTAGTTTTTTTTTTTTTTTTTTTGAAGGTGGGGCCAGGGACAAGGACGGAAAATAGATGTTTTGGGGACTTTCAAGGCGGTGTGGGGCAAGAATGGGAAGTGACACCCCGAACCTGGACATTCATGTCAGAGACCTCTGGGATGGAACCAGGTTTGGGAAAGAGCTTTCACTTCGCACCCCCACCCCAGGCCTGAAAATCGTCCTTCCCAGGGAAAGGCCCTGACTGGATGGCATCTAGGCAAGCCAGTGCCAGGCTGCCGGAGACGGTGCCCACCCCCCACCGGGCACACTTCCTTCTCCCCTCCCCCAGCCCCCGCGGATGCAGCAGTTCACACTCTGGATTTATTATTGTTCTCACTCCTGTGAACCCTCCCTCCCTGGGAAGAGCCTGCGGCCTGGCAGGGACCTGCTGTCTCCTTGTGGGTGCCAGCGTCGTCCCCTTATCTCCACTCAGTCTCCTTGTGCCAGGCTCGGACCACTGAGGAGCTGGATGCCAGCCAAGGCCAGCCTGGGTCCTTACATCCCACAGCAAGGGTTGCCCGGCAGCCGCTGGGCTTTCACCCCTGCCCCCTGCCCTACAGTGGGCTTGCATTCAGGCAGAAGAGGAGGTCAGAGCTACCCTAGCATGCGGCGGGGGTGGGGGCGGGGGGGGATAGAGTCAGGAGAAGACAGCTGCTCTGGGTCCCCCTGCCTGCCCCAGGCGGTCCCTCCCCTCTGCCCTGGCCTCAATGCCCGACTAGCCTTTTAGGGTCTGGAGGGAGCCATGGCTTTCTCTCACCCAGTTCCCAGACCGACCGGAGGCTGCGCCTTGGCAGACAGCTGCTGTTATCTGCCTCACGACCCAGACGCCAGTCCCAGACAGACGTTCACACACACTGAGACGCGCGCGGGAGCCGCGCCGCCTCAGCTTTTCTGGAGGGTCAAGGGGAGAGGAGGGAAGGGCGATGGGATCCTCTACATCCCCGGCAGCCTCCGGGCAGAGCCGGGCTGCTCCGCCTCTGACCTTTCCAGCCTCCTCCTTTCCTGGTACCATCCGCCCTTGCCCCAGCCTCTCCCACAGTTTCCATCACCGGCTTCGTTCCGGTCCCCCCGCCCCCCCATGCTACCCCTTACCTCGCCCTGGCAGCTGGGTCCAGGCACTGCCTCCTGTAGTGGGCAGCACCCAGTCTCTGGAGCGTGGAGCTGGCCGCGAGGGTCACGTCTGGATGATGCACTCTCTGTGCTGTGTGTGTGTGTGTGTGTGTGTGTGTGTGTGTGTGTGTGTGTGTGTGGTGTGCAGGAGGCACCTCGGCCCCTCACTCACTCACTCACACACGCCTTCCTGCTGACGTCAGGATGTGCTGGAGGGAGGGACTGGGATGGGAATTTGTACTCCCAGCTTAAAGGGACACTAGGCTGTCTCTTCTCTGGCCTCCACCTCCTGAGCCCGGCAAGTGCTGGGCGAGTGGCAAAGCTGCGTCGCTCAGAGCTTTAATGCCTTTAATGCGTCGTGTTTTGGAAAGTGGCTTTTATTACCGGGTCAAGGTATAATTTGCCCTGCCAGGTCAGGGCAGCTGCTGGGGAGGGGAGCGGTGGGAGAGCTGGAGATAGTGCATTCTTGGTGACTGGGGAACAGCTGGGAGGTCCAGCAGGGTGGGAGGATGTATCCTGGAGAAGGGAGGCCCCGGTAGAGAGGCGAGCCTCTGGGAACCGGCCAGCTTCCTAAGGACTCCCAGACATTCCATTCCCTCTGGAGCCTCAGGCACAGCTCAGCAGCTGTGCTCAGCTCTGGCCCCTCAGAGGATCTGAGCTCACCAAGTAAAGAATGCGCTCAAATCTCTTTGGCACACATGAGGTCCTTGGTAGGGAAGAGTCTGGGAGGCCCCGGGAAGAGAGGCCAGACTCAGCAGGTCGGTCCAAACAGTTCAGGGCTGGGATCCCTCTTCAGATGGCGCTGGATTTGACTCTCAAGACCTCAGTCCTCCCCAAGGGGACAGCTAAGGCTCGACTGTCTATGGGCTCAGGGCCAGACTGCAGGAGGCCTCCACAAAGTACGACTTCTCTGCCCCCACTCCTCGTCCCCTCTCCACAACCTCAGCTTAGAAAGAAGTCTTCCCCAGGTACCATTTTAGTACACTGAATCCCAAAGAAGGGCCTTCATGCTGGCACAGACCAAGAAGCACCAGCCCTCGGAAGGGTGAAGTTGAAAGGTTTCAAGTTTGAGTCTAGCCTGGACTACCTAGAGACACCTTGTCTCAAAAACAAAACAAAACAAAAAAAAAACAAAAAACAAATCAAAAGAGACATGATAGGGGCTGGAGAGATGGCTCAGAGGTCAAGAGCACTGGCTGCTCTTCCAGAGGTCCTGAGTTCAATTCCCAGCAACCACATGGTGGTTCACAACCATCTATTATGTGATCTGGTGCCCTCTTCTGGTGTGCAGACGTACGTGCAGGCAGAGCACTGTATACACAGTAAGTACATACATTTAAAAAAGAGAGACATTAAAGTTCACACCTGTGACCCCAGCACTCAGGAGGTTAAGAACTGCCATGAACTTGAGGCTAGCCTAGACCCTGTGACAAGGTCACCTGTCCAGAAAGCAAGCAGACCTCTGCTGGGATTACAGTCGTGTGCCACTGCACCCAGTTTAATAAAAATAATTTAAAAAAAGAAAAACTCAAATGGGGGGGCTTTGATCCAGATGTAAAGTGAATAAATAATTAAGTTAATGAAAGGAAACCTCAAACAGACAAACACTGGCATAAAGGTGAAGAGATAGACAGGAATGGTAACAAACAAGTAAATAAAAAAAAAAAAAGTAGCAGCCAGGTGTGGTGACACACGCCTGTAATCCCACTCAGGGAGGCGGAAGCAGGTGGATCTCTGTGAGCCCGAGGCCAGCCTGGTCTACAAAGTGAGTCCAGGCCAGTCAGGAGGACTCTGTAATACAGAGAAACCCTATCTTTAAAAACCAAAATGAATGAATGAATGAATTGAATGAATGAATTTCAGCTTCTTTGTGACAAGGTCTGGCCATGTAGCCTGATGGGCCTTAAGCTTGTGATCATTCTGCTTAGGCCTCCTGAGTGCTGGGGTTCCAGTCTCTGCCTCATTTGCTTGTTTTTGAAACAGGGTCTCCTGTACCCCAGGCTAGGTTGGAACTTGCACTAGAGAGCGACTGTGGACTAATTCCAGTCTATATCATGGATGCTGGGTTTGTAAGCGTGTGCTGGTAACAGTAATTCCTGTACCTTCCCCTCAACTTTTCTCTTCTCTCCCCCCACTCTCTCTCCTCCTCCTTCCTAGCAGGGGGCTTCACTGTCTACCAGCTTAGAAGTAATAGAGTGGCAGAACAGAAACCTGAGCTAGCCTTGAACTAAGTATCCCAGGCTGGCCTTAGACTCACAGCAGTCTTCCGAAGGCAGCAGTGTCCTCGCAGAGGAAGGCTACGATGGACACCCGCGACTTTTTTAGCCTGCCGTCGACTTTCCGACTTTCCCTCAGGTGAGGGCCTGCTTGGTGTCACATGGGTGAATGACCTGCCTCTCCCTTCTCAGTCCCAGGACCTTTGGCCCAGTCTAGCCCCACAGAGCCAGGGAGCGGATTTCTCCAACACCCCCCTCCCCCCCGGACAGAAATGAACCACGCTTGCCTGAGCCTGGAAAGCAGTTGTGGGCAAAGGCCCTGTGCTCAGGTGGGCAGAAGGATCCATCAGAGCAATAGGAAGGGGCTGATACAGCAGGAGAAGTAGGGGAAGTCAGTGTCAGGAGCTAGGGTGGGAGGTGGGAGGCAGGCCTCTACGGCCAGCTGTGTGGGGGCTGGCATTTGGTCCTTGTGGACTAAGTTCATGGCCAAGGTCTTGATCACTCCCTTTTCTTTCAGCTTCCTTTCTGTGCCTGCCACTGGGCCTGCCAGGCAGCAGGGTGCAGTGAGTGAAGGAGGCTGGTGGTGGTTTGAAGTAGTGTGGTGATCACACACACACACACACACACACACACACACACGCAGGCAGAGAGACCACAGCTGTTCATTCAGGAAGTGAGCAGCCAGCCGGGACACACCCACCCACCCACCAGCCTCTGAGTAACAAAGAAATCGTCTGCTTGCATCCAGGGGCTCTCCGAGAAGGCTATTTTTGTGAAAAGCTGAGAATTCAAAAGCTCATCTCCTGGAAAGCCTTTCTCACTGCAGAGAAGCAGAGAGAGGGCTGGGGAGAGCCAAATAGCGTCACATCCCTCTCAATTACACCTCGCTCTAATTCTCACTCCTGTAATCCACCGTAACCAACCGGTGGCACTAGGCCTGGACCTGGGTGGCATCCACCGACTTCATTACTTCAGTGCACACACATCCCCGTGCTGTCCGTAGACCCAAGAGAGATGAAGTTTAGGCAAGGAGAGGTTAAGTACCTTATCCACTGGCTCCTACCTGTAATCCCAGCACTCAGAGAGGCAGGAGGATTGCCTAGAGTTTGAGGCTAGAATGCTCTACACAGTGAGCTCCGGGCCGGTGCGCCCTACACAGTGAGACTCTGTTTCGAAGGAAAACAAAACAAGAAACTCGAGCAGCATCACAGAGCTGATACTGGAGCTGGTATTCAAATCCAGGGTTCAAGCCGGGTGCGGTGGTGATGGTGCATGCCTGTAATACCAGCGCTCTGGGAGGCAGAGACAGGCAGATGGCTGTGAGTTTGAGGCTAGCCTGGTCTGCAGAGCAAGTCCAGGACAGCTAAGGCCACACAGAAAAACCCTGCCTTGAAAAACAAACAAACAAAACAAAAGAAAATGCAGGGTTCAAAAGGCATGATGGTGTATGCCCATCAATCTAGCATCTGGGCGGAGGGCAGCCAGGCTGTGTACTCATTCTTTAGCTTGGAGGAGGTGGAAAGCGCGTTTCCCTCCGTTACATTCTTGTTCTTTCTGCTATGCCACGGTGCATTTGAAGTGTCTTCTCTTTCCCTGGGCGCCCCGTCTCCTCTGCCATGGAGCCCCTCTCTAGCCCTGCACTACCATTTCTGCCCTGTAAGTTAGGATGATCTTTCTTTCCACTCCCTCATCCCCAGCTGATCCTCTCACTAATCTAAGTACTATTCTGTCAAACCGGATCTCTTTCAGCACTTAGGGGAAAAAAAAAGTATTTTATCTATTTATGTGTCTGCATGCTCTGCACGGCTTGTGCCAGGAGGTCAGAGGGCAGATTTGGAGAGTCGGTTCTCTCTTTCCATCTATCTATCTAGCTATCTATCTGTCTGTCTGTCTGTCTGTTGAGACTGGATTTCTCTGTGTAGCCCTGGCTGTCCTGGAACTCGCTCTGAAGACCAGGCTGGCCTCGAGCTCAGAGATCCACCTGCTGTGCCCCTGCCTCTGGAGTGCTGGGAGTAAGATGTGCTGCTGCTGAACTGCTGGTTCTTTCCTTTCAGCATGTGGATCTTGGGGACTGCACTCAGGCCCTCAGGATGGTACGCTCTCCTGACCTGGCTCTTTTCTAGGCACTGGGGAATCCAGTCGGGGAAGCAGGAACTCTCTATCTTCGTGGAGACGGCAATAAAACAACCTAATAACCACGCGCTGTCATGCTAGAAGGTAATAAACGTCCCGAAGAACTGGTAAGCAGGAAGTGGGATAGGGAGTGAGGCTGATGGGTGGCCTGTGATTTAAGATGGGAGTTGAGAGGGGCCTCGGCCTGGCTCCTCCCCAAGAAAGATGCAGCACTTCAAGGTCTAGACAGGAAGATGAGAGTTTTTAATATTGCTTGTGCTGGTGATGAACCAGCCTGCCTCCATCTTAGGCTTGAAAGCTGTCTTACAGTAAAGACAACGTTGGTTCCTTCGTTATGATTAAACCTCTGTCTCTCAAGGATCAACTGCAACCTTAGCTACAAATGGTTCTGTGCTAGCTGTGCCAGAAATGGCAGCCATGTCTTTGTTTCTTCTTTCTTTAAATGTATTTATTTATTTTAGATCCCGACTGTAGTTCCCTCTCCCTCCTCTCCTCCAAGTCCCTGTCCCCCACCTTTCCTCTCCCCACCCCATCCAGGTCTTTGTTCCAAAGTATCGTTATGACCATCTTGCTACCCTGCCTTTGTTTCAAAAGGTTATTAGAACCACCTGAGGTTTGACAGGTTTGTTGGGTTCTGCTCCTGTAGCTCCTCCTGTTCACTTGTCAAAGCCCCACTTTGGAAACCCCGTACCTCTGAGCTCTAAAAGCCCTTATCTTCACCATGTTCAGTGCTGAGCTCCCTCACCTTAGGGGGAGGCGGCCTGTGTATGCGTACACGAATAAAAAAAGCTTGCTCTAATTAATTGCTCACTTTGATTAATTTAGCCTTGATGGTTTGGGTCAGTGGTCTTTCTCCTGGAATCTTTGGGATTAACACTGGGCTGGAACCCAGGACCCTGACTATGCCCAGCATGTGCCCAACCAACAGCCTCACCCCAGCACGAGAGTGAAAATTTATTTTTCCTGTAGCTAGTGTTGGCCTCATGCTCACTCTCTCCAGCCTCTACCTCTGGAGAGACGAGGTCACAAGATTGTGAAACCACATCTGACTACAGAGTGAGACTCCTAACGTGGGGGTGCACGCCTCTGATCTCAGCACTTGGGAAGTAGTCAAAGGAGAGACAGTAGTTCAAGGCCAGCCTCAGCTTCATAGTGATTTCAAGCCTGAACTGTATAAAGCCTATCTAAAAAACAAGAAACAAACAAAAATCCAAAACCCCAAAAGCAGAAGAAAGGAGCTAGAAATGGCAAGGCTATTAACCTGTTTAAGCAGGGGATGACTTGGAATGCTGGACCCTCAGGCCCCTGTGTTTTAAGTGCAGGCATTATAAACACCACTTCATAGCTGGCTTTTTTGTTTTTTGACAGGCTCTCTCTAAGCAGCCTTACATCTCTTGGAACTTATTATGCAGACTTGCCCCTAACTCTCAGAGATCCTCTTGCCTCTGCCTCCCAAGTGCTGGGATCAAAGGTGTGCGCCACCTCGACCAGCCTTTTCTTTTCATACAGTCATGCCTGCCTGTATTTCCTCAGCGGGCTTTGAGCCACAAGCGAGCCTCCTCAGTCAGGCCCCAGTGTGGCTGCGACTACAGGCATGCTCCATTACAATTCCTGCATTTTTAGATTAAAAATGATAAATCTCAAAAGTCATTCCCCGGGAACCCGTCATTATTCTTTTCTTCGGCTTTATATCTTTCTGTTAAAAGATATACTAGATGTCTTTTCCCCAAGGATGTTTTTCTTTATTTGTTTTTTTTTTTTAATGATCTATCTCTTTATTCTTATGTACATTTTATGCACATTGGAGTTTTCTCTGCATGTCTGTCTGTCTGTCTGTGTGAGGGTGTCAGATCCACTGGAGCTGGAATTTCGGACAGTCGGGAGCTGCCACGTGGGTGCTGGGAGTCGAACCCAGGTCCTCTGTGAAGAACAGCCAGCGCTCTTAACTTCTGAGCTGCCTCTCCTGCCCTGATGTTTTTCTTTTGAAAACTAGGGTCTTGCTGGTCGTGATAGCGCACACCACTAATCCTAGCGGGGAGGCAGAGGCAGATAGATTTCTGTGAGTTCAAAGCCAGCTTGATCTACAAAGCGTAGTCCAGGACAGCCAACGTGTCACAGAGAAACCCTGTCACAAAACAAAACAAAACAAACTAAACTAAAAAACAACAACAAAAAACCCACAAAACACACACACACAAAACAAACAAACAAACAAACAAAAAAACCAAAACAAAACAAAACAAAAAAAACCTAGGGTCTCATGTAGTCAGATCTGGCCTTGAACTTTTGATCGTCCGGACTTGTTCTCCTCGGTGCTGGGGTTGGAGGTGTGCCCCAGCGTGCTCAGCTGCAGACTCCTTTGAAATCGGTTCTGTCATTAGCGCTGTTTTGCAGAGCAGTGTGGGCACCGGGACCTTCACTGCCATGGCCACCAGTGTCTGATTCCTGTGCTGTGGCGTGGGAGCGCCATGCCCTGCACCGCCCCACTTGACTCTCCTCAGGCCCTGACTGGTTCCCAGCCCCTTTCCCCCTTCGCTCTTTCACTCTTGGCAATCACAATTCCGCTGCCCTTTTGTTCATTCAAATAAGCCATATTCTCAAGCCCTGGCCACGTGCCAGGCACTGGTCTGGGCCCGGATGTTGTAGACAGAAGCCGTACAAAGGTCCTCTGCGGCCGGCGAGCTTGTAGACTGAGTTGCTTGTGTACTTTGTAAACCACCTCAATCTTACACGGAACAAGGCAGAGAATGTGTAAAGAGGCCGGATTTTTTTTTTTTAAACCACTGCATAAAACAAAACTTTGTGCCAACAAATTGTGGAGCTGAGGACCACAAAAGAGGACAGGGCTCTGAAACCCTGGGCTCCACAGCCCGCCGGCCTCCCCCTCTCCCCCGCTTCCATCTTCCCACCCCGCTAACAGCGGAAGGCCTCAGGCTTTGGTTTTGCCCATTTCTGTCCCTGAGGGTAGGCTGTCCATCTCCTCAGTGCCCAAGACCTCCTCACTCTGACCAACTTTGCTGTCTCCTGCTGCCAGCCTGCTCCTTCTCCTCCTTTCTAGCCTTTCCGCCCCCTTCAGATCCACTGTCTACCCGGCCGGCTGGTGTGCCAGGTCCCCATTTTAAGCCAAGGCGCATGCGCACACGCAAAATTAAAAAAAAAACGCGCAAATAAAGGTGCAATTTTAAAAGATGTTACAGATTTGACAGGGTCGGTTGGATGAGTCAGAAGGTGAAAGCACGTGTCAACGTCTCAGGCTTGAGGATTTGCGTTCAATCCTTGCAACAAAGCTTTGCAAGGAAGGAGAAAAATCTACCCTGTAAATTGTCCTTTGACCTCCACATCTGCACCACGGAGTGCGTGTGTCCACACACAAGTGCAATTTAAAAACTAAAGAAACAGGTGTTGCAAAAGTAGTTTGAGGGCTGGAGAGATGGCCCAGAGGTTCAGAGCACTGCCTGTTCTTCCCAGAAGTCCTGAGTTCAATCCGCAGCAACCGCATGGTGGCTCACAACCATCTAGAGAGAGATCTGGTGCCCTCTTCCGGCGCACAGGCACACATGGAGGCAGAATGCTGTATCAGTAATAGATAAATAAATCTTTTTTTAAAGCAGTTTGAGCTTGTTCTTACATGTGCGTGATCCTAATTATGTAGAAGGCGGAGTTGGAGGGAGGATCGAATCCAAAGTTGGAGGCTGGCGTTGGTATAGCTAAGCTGGGTTCCCAGTTTCTCTGTCTTTCCCTCCCGCGAGCTGGGATCACAGGTGCGTTGGTCGCCATTTCTGGCTCTCCCAAGCTATTTTTAGTTCTTTTGTGGGGGGTGCCGACACAGGGTCTCATTTTTGTAACTCAGGCTGGCCTTGAACTTGCAGTGATTATCCAGCCTTGACCTCCCTAGTGCTGGCATTACAAGCATGAGGATCTTCGTTTGCGTTCAGGCGCTTAGGCACCGGGTGCGCTGAGTTTTGCTGAATTCGTCCATCAACGTGGCTCCACTTAACGCTTCTGACATCGTTAAAGGCCCGGTGACCCTTTCGTGCCCACTCTCCTAGGTACTAGTCTGGAGGACAGAAGGTTTTCAAAGGATCTCCCCGGCTGAGGCGCAAAGGACAGACCCGGGGCGCAGACCGGTCGCCTAGCAACCAGAACTTGCAAAGGCGTCCGAGGTTGGCTCGCTGGAAGGGGAGGCCCGCCCTCTCAGCGCTCTACCCCGCCCCTCCGCCCTCAAGAGGCGGAGACTGCAGTCGACCCCGCCCACTCTCTGGCCCCGCCCTCGCCGGGGCGGGCCGAGGCTCCTTATTGGTCAGTTCTCCGGAAGCTGAGTGATGTGGTTTCGCGAGCGCTGCGCTACGACCTCGGGGCCGCCGGGCTCGGCGTGAGTGGTGCGTGGCTTCCGCGCGTGGTGCGGACGGAGCCGAGCGAGGCGGGTCGGGCTCTCAGGGGTCTGGAGGGAGCGGGCCTCGGTCTCCTCGGGGGCGGGAGCGTGGCACCCTCCCGCCTGGCCCCGCTGCCGGTCTGGCTTGTCTGTCAGAGGCTGCGAGGGGACCGGGGCGGCTCGGGGACCCTCCAGCGCTCCCGGGCCCCGTGCTTGACCGGCTCTCCGGTTCCCAGAGCTCCGGCTCAGGATGTTCGTCCTGGTGGAGATGGTGGACACCGTGCGCATACCCCCGTGGCAGTTTGAGCGAAAGCTCAACGACTCCATTGCCGAGGAGCTGAACAAGAAATTGGCCAACAAGGTACTGGACCCCTGGCTGGCGGGCAGTGTCGGACCGCCCCACCGCTAGCCTGGCCGTCGCTGGCTCAGCCTTAGCTTGGCCTTGCACACTTAAGTAACTCTGTCAGGGTCTCTCTTCCTCCGCGTGCTTCTGAACCAGACTTGGATGTCAGGGTTTACTCAAGGGAGTAAATGGGCCAGGCCAAGTAGGGCACACCTGCGATCCCAGCTTCTGGGGTTGTTGAGGCTTGTGAAGATCCCGAGTTCGAGGCCAGCGTGTGGGCAACATAGTACCCTGTCTCGAACAAATTAAAAAGCGCTGAAGCCAGCGGTGGTGGCGCACGCCTTTAATCCCAGCACTCGAGAGGCAGAGGCAGGCAGATCTCTCTTGAGTTCTAGGCCAGCCAGGGCTAAACAAGACACCCTGTCTCAGAACCTCCCTCTCCCCACGCCCGAAAGAAGCTTCCAGCTGTTAATCTGTGTTTTAAAATTGCTTGACTTTTGCGGGACCATTGGTTCGGTTCTCACTATTGCCAGAAAACAAAATGGAGAGAGGGTGCACAAAATGGTTTTGTAAAAGAGAAACTGCAAAAATGCCATTCTCCACATTCGGTTACTGTGCAGTCTCTGCCAAGTTGCCCTCTCTGGGACTCGGTTTCATTTGTAAAACAGGGACAACTTTTTTTTTCTCTCAGGTGTGCATCATGAGGCTGGACTGTGTCTATTCATTCTCAAAACAATGTTTTGCACACCTGCTGTGGTGCATGCCGGGTGCCCCAGGGCCAGCTGGAGAGGCCTTCCCTCTCTGTTCTGGTGACTGCTCGGTTATCCTTCGTGGTTCTCTCTTTTTTTAAAACACTTAACCACAGTTGCTTTCTTGTTTGTGTATGCCTGTGTGGCCACAGAGCCTGAGTAGAGGTCAGAGAACAGAGTGTGGGTCCTTTTACTGCCTCCCACCCTGTGGGTCTCTGGAATTGAACTCAGCTGTCAGGTTTGGAGGTAAGTAGCTTTGGCAGCTGAGCCAAATTCTTGTATTCGGCCCCATTTTTGTATTCGGTTACTGTATTTCCCCTTGAGTGAGTACAGAGGCCTTCTCTGACTTAGTCCTTTGACTCTCCCCGACACTTGAGAGTGTGGCAGAGCTGGTGCAGGCTCTGCCCCTGTAGTGTAGTGAGAAGGAAAAAAAAACCAAACCTGCTGAGTGCCAGGAAGGACAGACATTCACACAGCTGTTCAACAAAGGAGCACCACCTGGGATGAGAGAGTGGAGGCTTTTTGAGGGAAAGAAAAGCCACGTGCACCGAGATCTGATGGCGGGGAGAAGCCCAGTAGAGAGTGGCTCTGTTCTGAGGGTTGGAGCAGAGCAGTTACTTGTGCAAAGGTCCTGAGGCGGGGGAGGGGGCTGTGGCATCTAAAAAGGCACAGAGAACGCTGGTGTAGCCGGAACAGAGAGGGGAGGGGGCCTCTAGGATGTAGATAGAAGCCAGGCCACAGAGCCCTGGAGGGCTTCCTGGTCAGGTGTCGTCCTTCATAGGTCAGCAGGTGATAGTCTGAGAGCAGGGCGGGAAGAGCAAGACTGTTTGTAGAGGAGACAGGTGGTCTCTTCAAAGAGACTGAGGCCCGAGGAGTAGCTAGGCACACACAGCTGAGGCTTGTCAGGTGGAGGAGAGAACTCACTGACATCTTTAATTAATTAGTGGTTTTTATTTTTTATTTGTTTTTTTGAGACAGGGTTTCTCTGGGTAGCCTTGGCTGTCCTGGAGCTCACTCTGTAAACCAGGCTGGCCATGAACTCACATCTGCCTGCCTCTGCCTCCCAGGTACTGGGATTAAAGGCGTGCACCACCACTGCCCGGCTTATTTTTCATTTATGAGACAGAATCTCACTATGTAGTCTTGGCTGGCCTGGAACTTGCTACATAGACTAGGTTGGCCTTGGATTCACAAAAAACGGTCTGCCTCTGCAACCCAGGTGCTAAGATTAAAGGTATGTGCCATTGTTCTCTTGCTGTAAAGAAATGCCATGACCAAGGCAAGTCTCATAAGAGAAAGATTTTTTTTTTTTATGGTTATTTTTTGAAATAGGTTTTCTCTGAACAGCCTTGAACAGTCCAGCTGTCCTGGACTCCACTCTGTAGGCCAGGCTGGCCTCGAACTCAGAAATCCACCTGCCTCCGCCTCCCAGAGCGCTGTGATTACTGGTGTGGGTCACCAGGCTTGTTCACAGTTGGAGAGGGTTAGCCGCTACCATCATGTTGGGAAGCATGCTGGTGCACATGGTGCTGGAGCAGGAGCTGAGAAAGTGACCCTGGCCTGCTGTGGGCTTTTGAAACCCTAAAACCCGCTCCCAGTGACACAAGACGGCCACACCTCCTAATCCTTCTAATGGTCTCTGGTAGGTATAGGTTTAGGTATAGCCCCCCCCCCATGTCTAAGCGTTCCGAGGCCATTCTTATTCAAACTACCACAGCCCCCACATCCAGGGCTGCTGCTTTTTTTTTTTTTTAATTACATGGATTTATTTTGCATGTGGGTATACATACCACAGCACATAAGTGTAGGTCAGGACAACTTGTAGGGAGGTGATTCTCTCTCTCTACAGTGTGTGACCTGGGACCCAACTTAAGTTGTCAGGATTGGCAGCAGGCACCTTGACTGCGGAGCCATTTTGCCAGCACTACCCCTTCCCTGTTTTTGAGACCAGAGCTGACTTTACATTCACTGTGTGACCCCAGATGGCTTTGGACTTCTGATGCTCCTGTCCCCGCCTCTCAGGAGCAGGTATTACAGGCCAGGGTCGCCATGCCTGGCATGAACAGGCGGACCACTGTAGATCTCTGCCCTAACTCTGAAGTGCCCTGATGTCTCTCTAGTGCCTGGGTCTGCAGACACTGAGCCAATCATTCGGAACACCGAAGCGTGGGCCGTCGGGGGTTCTGCTCTACTGAAGGGCTTTGGCCACCTATCCCCGTGCAAGCCCTGTCTCTGTGTCAAGGTGGTGTGAGAGTGGTGGGAGGTCCTTACACTCACTGGCTGTGATCTGGAGCACAGACTTTGGGACACTGGAAGGTATAGGTTTAAGCAGGGATTCCACAGAGGTGACAGTAAACTCTGGTCGTGGGGGGGCTGTGACCCTGCCACCACGACGTCCATTCTACTCACTTAACACTCTAGCTGTTATCTCGGTTCTGAACATGGAAAACCGAGGCTCAGAGGCGGGGTGGTGTCCTTGGAGGTCCCACAGTGAGGTGGAGCTGGCCTGTCCCTCAGGCTCTGCACTGTGCAGAGTTCTGCATCCTGAGGTCTCCGCTGCTGCCACCTCCTGCAGGGTCTTAGTTCATGTCCTTGTGATGACGAGGGTTTTGGGGGAGCGAGGCCCCAGGGTCACTGTATGTGTGCACAGGTGGTGGTCAACGTGGGACTCTGCGTCTGCCTGTTTGACATCACCAAGCTGGAGGACGCCTATGTATTTCCTGGGGATGGAGCAGCGCACACCAAAGGTGGGTGCCTTCCCTTCCTAGGGTCCCATATTTTTTGGGTCTTATTTTCTGTAGCAAAAGATCAAGCTGCCATGCCTCTTGGGGTGGCAGGAGACCTGGGCCCCAGTCCTGATTCTGCTAGGAACTGACTTCAGGGACCATGGGCACTCATGTTCTTTCTGGGCCTGTTTCTTTACCTGTAGGACAGCAGTGTGGATGGGGTGATTCTCAAGATTACTACAGTTTTGAGATTTACTTTTAAAGATTTCATTTAGTTGTTATTTATACAGTGTTCTGCCTGCATGTATGCCTACTGGCCAGAGGAGGACACCAGATCTCATTATAGATGGTTGCGAGCCACCATGTGGTTGCTGGGAATTGAACTCAGGACCTTTGAAAGAACAGCCAGTGCTTTTAACCTCCGAGCCATCTCTCCAGTCTCCAGTTTTGAGATTTAAATTGTGGTTTAATCTTTGGGTCCCTTGGGTTCCTTTAGTGCCCCCTGCTATGTGCCCAGCCCTCATGCTGCTCATTGCATTATAGATAAGTGGTGAGACAGCCTTCTAGGCAAGGACCCTGAGTGGTGGCTGTTACTGGGTGGACGGCAGAAGGACAAACTATTGGGTCTCGGGACCTGGAGGGGCAGTAGGACTCAGCAATTAAAAGTGTCCTCTGAGCCAGGCATGGTGGTGCATGCCCTTAAGCCCAGCACTCTGGGAGGGTATATAGCTGTGAGTTCAAGGCCAGCCTGGTCTACAAAGTGAGTCCAGGACAGCATGGTTACACAGAAAAACCCTGTCTCAAAAAAACAAAACACCCCAAAATAAAAGAGTCTCGTGGGGCCAGCGAGTGGCTCAGGGGTAAATAATGTGCTTGCTGTACAATCTAGAGGCCCGAGTCTGCTACCCAGAACCCGCTGAAAGATGGAAGGAGAGAACCGACTGCATAGACATTTCTTCTGCCTCCACATTATGGTGTATGAGTGTGCAAGGTGCACACACGCGCACACACACAGCCTCTGAGCAGGGATAGTGATACATGCCTGCAATCCCAACGCTTGGGAGGTGGAAACCCCGAGGATCAGGAGTTCCAGGCTGGCCTAGGCTGTCTGACAGTGGCAGTATAAGCAGGGCAATGGTGGAATACACTTTTAATATCAGCACTCCAGAGGCAGAGGCAAGTGGATCTCTGTGAGTTCAAGGCTAGCCTGGTCTACAGGACAGCCAGGGCTATACACAGAAACCCTTTCTCGAAAAACAGAAACAAACATCGGCAGTAGATTCTCTACTTGAGGACTGCCAGGAGGCGCTCACGACAGGACCTTGGCACTGAGGGGGTATGAGGATTGCTTGTTTCTGTTGTTTCTGTGGGTTACTTGGGTAGTGCTCTTTTGGGCAGGCTTGGCCAGGGCTGGAATGTCTGGCATGGTGGTTTCAAAGGTCTGAAGTATGTCTTCAGCCTGGATGCCATGGACCAAAAGAGGTCACAAGGCGGAGACTAAGGGAGACTGAGGGCTGGAGAGTCTACTCCTTGGCGAGGGAAAGTGCAGTAAACCTGGAAGGTGTGTGCACCTAGGGCTGAAAGGGTGGTGGGAAGGATTGGTATCCAGGGCTCCCCGACAGGTCAGCTTAAGGGCCACCCTGAGGGTGTAGGGCATTCCTTAGTCCTGCCTGCCCGGAGCCATCAGGAGGATGGCTGGCAGGAGCTCGGTGTCTCCTGGCACTGTGTGGCCGTGTGCACCCTCCGCTGCCCAGGGCTCACAGTACCAGCCCCGAAGTGGGGCAGAATGTTGTGCAAGAACCCTGTGACAGACACGGGTCACGGTGAGGGAAGCTTGTCTTCGCCGGTGTTGGTCATCCTCTCAGCCCAGGGAGGGCTGAGTGAGCATCGTGGGGTGTGTGGGGACAGCCGGGGTCTGTGCTGGGGCCCTGAGACAGCTGACAGGCTGTCTTTGTGGGGCTTAGGGAGCCCAGAGTGTGGAAACAGCTCCGAGGAGCTGTGTTCTCAGAGAGGGGTGCCAGTCTGAGCCAGGCTCCACACTTGGATGAGAGCCTGTTGTTCAAGAAGTGAGTGTTAATAGGTACCCGAACTTCAGGAATACCAGCAACAAGTCGGCTTGAAGGAAGTGCTGCCCCTTACATTGGCGATGCTTGCCCTCGGTCTCCAGGATTGGGCTTTATTGTCCCACACCCTGCTCACCCTGTACCCTCTTGTTTCATTTCGGGAGAGGCACTGGGTTAAGTACATCCCACAGACCTGTGTTTGAATTCTGGCTCTGACTGCTGTCTCACAGTGGGATCACCACTCCCAGCATGAAACTGATCCTTGGGGGCCATGCGGCATCAGGCCTCGAGCTGATTCCTTCTCTGCTGTGTGCAGGTTGAGGCCAGAAGGACAGCGTGCTAGAGTCTGTGCTCTCCTTTTTTACCATTTGGGTCCCAGTGCTCAAATTCAAGTAGTCAGAGTTGGTGGCAAGCCCCTGTATCCACTGAGCCATTTTGCTGGCCCTGTTCTGCTTTCTGACTTGGAGAACGGAACCACTTCAGTGCCTCAAGTGACTGGAATCGGAATTTTGTCCTTTTCACAGAAATTCAGTGCAGTCCAAGGTCTGCAGACTAAGCATCCCAGAAAACATTTTAACTAAGAAAACATTTAACTAAGAGCAAACAATATGTACCCCCACCCCTGGTGGGGGGCACCGGGGAGGAATGGAGTACAGTCCCAGAGCCTCGTGCCACATAGGTGCTCTGCCACTGGGCCACGTCTCTAGCCTTTTGTTGTGTTTTGAGACAGGGTTCCTTTTGGTGTCCTGTAACTCACTGTGTAGACCAGGCTGGCCTCGACCTCATGGAGATCTGCTCCCAGGGCTGTAGTCTGAAAGGTATGCACCCTCGTGTCCAGCTCCAGCCTTCCTTTCCTAGGCTGACTAACGTTCTTTTATGTATATGCCCTACCTGAGCATTGTTCATTCAGTAGTCCGTGGACATGGGCTTTCAGATAATGGTGTTAAGGCTCTGGGCACTGATTCACATGCTGTCCTGTCCAGTAAGCCTTGCGCCAAACTAAGTGTGGCATAAGCCTATCACAAGCCTGGCAGAAGCTCGGATTTGCATGCTAGGTCACGTGGAGGCCAGGGTTTTTGCATCCTGTATGTAAGTGGCTCATGGCTGCTCGTAGCTGGATTCTGGAAAGTTAGCGGAAGCCTCAGCCATCTTCAGGATGTTGGTTGCCTCACAGGGCCTATGGTACAGGAAGGCAGGTGGACAGAGCTGGGCATGGTAAGCCCTGATGTTTTAGGATGGGTGCTGGCCGGCAGACCTAGGCCTCTGAAGGAGTCCTGGTGGAAGCCTGTGCTAATGTCTGAGGGAGGGAGGTGCTTTCAACTTGGGGGCCTTGTCGGAGGAGGGGGGGCTTGGAGCAGTGGCTCTCAACCTGTGGGTCACAAGCCCTTGGGGGTCACATATTTGGATTCTTGGGATTTGTAACAGTAACAAAATTACAGTTAGGAAGTAGCAAGGAAACAATTTTATATTGGGGGTCACACCAATGAGGAGCTGTATTGAAGGTTGAGGGCCTCTGCTTTAGAGGCTTCCCCTGGCAGAATGGCAGGAAGGCTGTATGGTTGGAGCAGGCCACAGCCTCTCAGAGCCACCTCTTCCTCTGTGTGGTGGAAACGGCAACTGGCACAGGAGGCTCATACAGGCCGGTGGCTAATGGTAGAGAGCATCTTTCCCCTTGAGAAGGGTCAGTGTCTGGTGACTGACTGCCTTAGCCAGCCTTTTCCTAGAGTTCAGGTGAGAGGGAAGCACATAGGAGGAGGCCTGAGAACCCATGAAGTCTTTTCCCCACGTCACCCTCACCACAGGCAGCCTTGGCATGGTCTGTGCCCAGGGTAAGCATGCCCAGGCATCAGGAGACAGGAACTTCCTTCCAAACCTGACCAGTTGCTTCTGCCCTTCTGGAATGTGAAGGACAGCCTGAAGGGAGTTTGAAATTGACCTTGGAGTCACTCATGGCCCAGATGTAACTGAGATGGATTTGAAAGCCGGCTTCAGTTCCAGGGCAGTGGCTGCTGCTGGTCCCTTATGGGGACCAAGCTGTGACCTTGCGTAAGTGAGGGCAGGTTGGTTCTCTGGCTCAGCAGACAGGTCTAGGCCTGCAGGAGGACTCCACACAGACCACCAGGTAAGTGTGCTGGCAGTGAGGTGGCCATTGGCGGACATGAGCAGCCCCAGGCTCCATGCCGTCCTGGAGGGCCTGGTGTGAATGACAGCAGTGCTGCCTTCTTTTCTAGTCCATTTCCGCTATGTGGTGTTCCACCCTTTCCTGGATGAGATTCTCATCGGGAAGATCAAAGGCTGCAGCCCGGAGGGTGTGCACGGTAAGGTGCCCTGACTTCCGGGGTAAGACTGGAACACAGTGGGGTGGGCAGTGTATGCTGACCATGTCGTCCCGGAATCTAGCCAAATCTTCCCTATGGCATCAGAGAAGCTGCCCGGCTGCAGCACCGAGCCGGGGTGCCTCACCTCCTCATGCTTCTGTGGATGGGGGGAGGGCCTCATTCAGCTGTCAGGTTTCACTTTAAGGCCACAGCTTAAGATTTGAGGATGGGTGCTGAGCTGGGCCAGGTGACCGGCCCACAGTGCCCATGTGCCCTCTTACGTGCGGTGACTGGGGACTGTGTACTTGGAGCTCTGTCCACAGCAGCTCAGTCCATGTAGGTAATACAGACAGAGATGTGGAGCAGAAGGGGGCAGATTGCCCTGGGAAAGTGGCTTGCCTGTAATGCTCAGCTGTCTCTGCTGGGATGTCCCTTCGAAGTCCCTTGTCCCATGCCATCATTTTCTTCATTTCTTCCAGTCTCCTTAGGGTTCTTCGATGACATTCTCATCCCCCCAGAGTCCCTGCAGCAGCCTGCCAAGTTGTATCCTTTCAAGCACGATGTGGGCCAAGCTGTGGGCCAAGCGGACAGCCCATTCCTGTGGTAACCCTGGGGGCTCTGCGAGCTGCCGCTACCGGCAGTGCTGGGGTGGAGCACCAGGCCACCTCTGCGTCCTACCCTGACCCTGGTGTCCATGTGCCCACGTTTTGTCAGGCTGGGTGATAGAATCGAGCACTGTGCTCCTTTGGGGCTTAGTCACTCCTGGTCACTTCACTCAAGTTGTTCCTGCAGGAGTCATTTCAGAGCTCTGTCCCTCAGGAGTGTCACCTTAGCAGGCTGCCTCCGTTTCCCAGGCTGTGGGGCTGCTGTTCGGAGCCTGTCTGGAGTGCGGAGCCCTTTGTCCTCACCCCAGCTCAGGGGCTGTTTGTTTTAATGGGACTGTCACCCGTGTCAGGAGTGGCTCAGGTGACATGGCGTAACTGTAGTCACAGCTCCCGCAGTAGCATGACATGGAGAACGCAGTGTGCCACTAGAGGGCGGTATGGCCCTGCAGGCTGTGGGGAAGAGCCGAGCAGGCGCTCAGGCTCTGCTCTCATCCTGGCCTGTGCCGGAGACTCTGGAATTGTCGGCAAATCTGGCTTAGCCTTATTGTTCCTCCTCAGGCAGGTGCTATTCAAACCTACCTCATCTTGAGACCTGGGCAAGCACATGATCAAATTAGTGCCTGTCAAATTAGTGCTGAGGCATGACTGAGAAGTGTGGGGAACCTGGATAGTCTCATTTCTAGAGGTGGAATGTAGTTCTCACTAGCAAACTCGACCCTCTCCAAGGGGCAGCAGCAGCTTTCCTACGACTTCCAGCCAACAGTCTCACCCGGGGTGGGTTCTAACGTGGGTAAGTACTTGAGCGGACCCTTAGCCTTCTGCACTCCATGGCATGATTGTGGCCCTGACCCTGGTCCCAGTGATGAGACGGAACAAGTCTGGGTGTGGGAGTATGAGACCGAGGAAGGAGCACATGACCTTTACATGGACACTGGCGAGGAGATCCGCTTCAGGGTGGTGGATGAGAGCTTTGTGGACACGTCCCCCACAGGACCCAGCTCAGCAGAGACTGCCTCTTCCAGTGAGGAACTGCCAAAGAAGGAAGCGCCATACACGCTTGTGGTAAGCTGGTGGGAGGCTGCTTTCTTGAGGTTCCACTCCCAGAACCCCCTCCTTAGCAGGTCAGGTCTCCTGTGATTGTTATCTCATCTTTTAAGGAAGGAGAGGAAACCTGGGAGGGGCTAGAGAGGTCAAAGTTGGAACGAGAGCAGGGTGCCACAGGAGTGGTTTGCCGGCTCCTCCTTCCGCCCAACTTTGGGAACTCAGGAAGGACAGGTCTGGGGTTGAGGAAAGATCCCACTTGAGGCCAGCAAACTGGAGAGATGGGGCAGGCGTGGTGGCATGGCTCCCAGTCTCCGTAGCCTCTGGACTGTTGTGAGCCCCAACCTCCCCTTTGCCTGTGTTGGGCCTGCTAGGTGTGGAATGTGGTGGATCACTAGTCCCTCCTGTCCCAGGCAGCCCAGCTAGGTGGTGATGAGTTTTCTATCTTTGGCAGGGATCGATCAGTGAACCAGGCCTGGGCCTTCTCTCCTGGTGGACCAGCAACTAGCTTTCAAGTGTACAGTGACTGCCTAGACCTGTGGAAAGGAAGGGTAGTCGGCAAGTTCTGTGGAGTGCCATCAGCGTGTCCTCTACCTCCCCAGCCCTGCTCTGCCTCCTGGAGCCAGCCCCAAAGTGCTCCCCGCTGGATTGTTTTTGAGACAGTCTCATGTGTCCAGGCTGGCTCTCACTTGCTGTATAGCACAGCATAGCCTTGAGCTTCTGCTACCTCCGGAGTGCTGGGACTGCAGGTGGCAGCACGTTGGGTCGGTGCGGTAGTGGGGACGGAGCATGCTGGGCAGTGCTCTGCCAATCAAGCTCCTTCTCAGCACAGGACTTTAATTTCTAAAGTGCTGCAGATGGAACCAGGGCCTCTTGACTCATGTTAGGCAGGTCTTATACTACTGAGCTAGGCCCTTTCTATCCCTGTGAACTTCCGGTTTTCAGAGCCAGCAGAAACAGTTAATAAACAGTGGTGTCGGCGGCAAGAAACCCCACCCCATTTAATAGTTTATCATGATCCAAGGTCATGGAATTGCCAAACTGGGACAGCATGTCCTGCCTGACAAGGCCCACAGGCAGTGGACTTCGGTATTTCTAGCTAGCTTAGTGGCACTGTGTTAAAGGTAGAGGCCATTCTGGAGCAGGTGTTTTGGGCTGGTGCTACTAGTTAGTGATGCAGGTGGAGCACCAAGCTGCAGCCATCTTTCCCCAGCATCTAGGAGTAACCTCCCAAACCAGCCCTGTCTAGGAAATGAAGGTGGTAAGGGCTGCTGTGCCAGGGGTTGCCACTGCCCCAACTGTGACCACAAGAACTCTGTGGGGCTAGTGATGCCCTGGGTCTCACAAATGACTGCCCAGTCCTGATGTCCTTTCTCCTCCTGGTACTGAAATACTTGTGTGATAATACTGTTCTGTGACAAACCTCCATGGCCTGTCTAGGCCTTTCCATGTGAGAGGACCAGGTAGTGTTAGCTGAGGCTGCCTAATCAACAGGAGCCTATCTTGTCCCAGCCTTCTGCTACAGAGGCCAGGGCAGCGTGCAGCACACGCTTATGAGCTGTGGCTTGGGGTAGATCCCTCTTCAAGCTGCTCTGTAGCCCACTGGACCTGGTCCACCTGCCTCTGCCTCCAAGTGCTGGAATTAACGTGTGTGCCACCACTGCCCACTTTAAGATCGGCACTGCACATACTCGGGTAGTTAAAGAGCAGGTCTTAGCATATCATCCTCGGGAACACAGCAGGAGGCAGGTCCTGCTCTAAAGTTCTAGTCTACTGAAGGTACATGGTCAGGGCAGAAGGGCATGGAATAGTGTTGTTATCACTCCGGTCTTTGCTGCAGTGACCAGGGTCCAGATACGACCAAGGCCTGATGAAGCCTCTGCTGACCTTGATCTAAAAAGGTGAGATGAAACTGATAAAGAGACACCAACCACTCTCACACAGAACAGTCAACAGATTTAGATCTTTTTTTCTCATCAGAATAAAAGGTTCTCTAAAATCCTTCAGCCACCAGTGAAATGATCAGGCAGAATAAAAACTTCTGTAGAGGGAGTGCTGTCATCAAAAATAAATACAGTTGCATGGTTGTTCAGGGATGAACAAAACTCAACGGGGAGGCAGGGGGCTGGGACAAATCTTGAGTGCCCCCACAGTGCATCACTTGGTAGGCTGAGGAGGGGAGAGCAGACCAGCTCGGGCTCTCATGGACCTATACTTTTGATGCCCAGCAGGGTCCAGAGTGGAACAGGACAGCCTGGGCCTTATTTCTGCAGTTCCTTCATCCTGTTTAGGGCACTGCCCGCACGGAACCATTCAATCTGAGTCTCGTTGAAGGTGTGGTTCAGGAGGATGGTCTCCTGGGTCCCATTGGGGTGCTTGATGATGCATTTTAGAGGCTGCAAGACAAGGATAGGTATGGGTAGGAAGTGCTTTAGGAACATAGTCTTCACTGGGGGCAAGCTGTTGGGCAGCAAGTGCCAGGCCAGGGCTAATGCCTGGGTTGGTTCTCCCTCAGCTGGGAAGGACTTGGCTCTTCCAGCTGAAACATGGACTCACAGGAGCTGCAAGTATGGCTGAGCACAGTAAGCTGGAAAGCACCCACCCAAGAAATCCCTCCTTCCTAGCCCTCTGACCTTGCCAGGAGCAAAGTCCTTCAGGCCTTGAATGCTCAGCTTGTCCACTGGATGGATCTTGTTATAGTCAGCAGGGTCAGCAAAGGTGAGGGGCAGCAAGCCCTGCTTCTTTAGATTGGTTTCTGGAAGAGAAACATGCAGTTACATGCAGTGTGGTTCCTCTGTCCAGGGACCCTTCTCTAAAGCAGTTGAGGGATATGAGTGTCCCACCCAAGTCCGCTGGGTCTCGGTGACTCTCTCTCCCGGTAGTAATGCAAGCAGGTTTGCATTAGTGCAGATGTACATGCCTTGGATTTCAATCAACCAGTTAAGAACCCACACTAGTGTTGGGCAATGCCAAGTTGGCCTTGTATAGGCGGGACAAGCTATATGGGAGGATGGAGTCCAAGCCCAAGTCAGCCACTGGCCCAGTAGGTGACCTAGGGCCTTGACTAAAGGAGCGGCACTCCTCAATGGGGACGCTTCTAGCTCACCATGGATCCTGGCAAAGCTCTTGGTGATGATGGCCCGGCCCCCAAGGTGGCGGGGCTCCAGTGCTGCATGTTCCCGGCTTGAGCCTTCACCATAGTTCTCGTCGCCAATCACCACCCACCTGATGCCATGTTTCTGTCAGGCAACAGGAACAACGTGGTGAGGCAGAGAAGGGTGCTGCCTGTACATGCCTAACTTTGGGTAGGCTGGGGGTCACAGTAAATTCGGAGAGAGGCTATTCCTGCTGCCCATGAGCAGCTGACTTTGAAATAAAATGGACCAAATAAGGCCCCAAGGGAGCAGGCGCGTTGGATGCTGGCTCTGCCTGCCTATATGCAGGGTAGAGGCAGGATGCATGCAAGCCCTACTTTGGGGACAAGGCAGTGGCTGCACAGTGGGAGTAGGAGCCGCACTGGGTCCTCCATAGCACAAGGACCCTTCAGTTGTGCAGTCAGTGCTATGGGCTTTAAGGGACTGTATGGTCCTTTGTGCATCTGCACTGTCCTGGTCAGCCACAAAGAGGTGTCTGATGGTCCTCACCAGGTTCTACATCAGCCCTGGAACCTTTCAAGAAGTGGCACCAGGAATGGAGAAATGGCTCCACAGTCAGAACACTGTGGCTCTTCCAGGGGAACCAGGTTTTATTCTCAGTACCCACATGGTGCTCACAGCCATACATAACTCGAGTCTAAGGGGATGCGATGACACCACCTTCTGGCCTCTGGTCGCTAGACATGCAGGTAGCACACAAATATACAGACAAGCAGAACCCATACAAACAAGGAGTAGTTAATAAAGGAGTATGCCACCACTGTCCAGCCTCACTTAATCCGAGCACTTCAGGAGGCAGAGGCTAGGGGATCGCCGAGTTCGAGGACAAGCCTGGCACAGGCTTAGGTGTAATCTGTCAATGCTTGGTTTGCCTGAGAGCGCCTGTAGTTCTGAGCTTCACTTTCCAACTGAATTTCTAAAACGAAATCTAAGGTTTCCTCCAGCCTCCTTCTGTCTGGGGCCAAACATCTGCTGTGGCTCCCCTCTGACCCTGGGCAGGGTTCTGGATGCTGAGATAGCAATCTTCTCTGGGCATGCCTCCTCTAGTTTGTTTCTCATGGGTGCCCCCACCCCAAGCCCTCAGGAGAGCTGCTGCCAACACTGTTTCCACCAAACAAATGCTGGCATACCTTGTAGTAGCGAGCAGTGTCAGGGACAGGGCCAAATTCCTGGGTGACAGCATTGCGCACAGAGTTGGCCTTGCCATTTTCAATGTTGATGGCACCGATGAGCAGGTTATTAGAGATGTTATCCAGATGCCCACGGAACTTGAGCCAGGGGCCAGCAGCAGAAATGTGGTCTGTGGTGCACTTTCCTTTGACCTTGGGTGGGTGAGAGGACAGGCCAGGTTGGGCCGGTGAGAAATGGATGAAGGAAAAAGCCTTCCAGAGACAGGAGGTCTATGTCCGGCCTTGGACCTCTAGTCTGTGGAGTCCTTGTGTTCCTGTGCCACCTGGTTCAGCCAAGGGCATCACCCACCTCAAAAGGCCCAGTTATGTTGTGTCCATGACAGGATACTCTTCTCATGGAACAGGCTAGCTATGGAGGACAGCTGCAGCTGTCTGCTTATTCAGCTAAGCTGTGGAGGGTGGAAGATGAGCGATTCAACGCCAGACTCCGAAGTGAGGAGTCATGTCTGGGTCCTGGCTCACATGAACTAAATACTGGCTGTCACAGGCATGCCTGGACACTGCTTAGTAAGCCCATAAATTATTGTCTGACATGAGTCTGAGGCCCTTGACCACACTAGAAAGGCCAAGCTCCTAAACAGTCCCTATCTAGTAATGGCCCAGTAACAGGAATGCTGTGGGAGTCCATTGTCAGTCCAGAGCTGAGTCTGTGTGATGCACTCACACCAGATGCCTGACAATAGCTGGCTTGATCAGACTCTGCCCAGCCCAGGGCCATGGAATAGCCTCTAAGCTGCTGTGATCATGCCCTTCTCGCAGCCAGCCTCCTTTCTGTTCCCATGCGTTCCCTAGCCATGTCCGATGCTTGGGGATCGAGTGCCTGTACCCACCTTGATAAGGATTTGCATGTCTTCTAGATCTTTGCCGTCCCACTTGTCAAAAGGCTCCAGGAGCTGCAGGCGCTGGCTGGTAGGGCTTACGTCCACCCGCTGCGCACTGCTGTCCGTGGGCGGGTGCTGGTAGGTGTCCTGCCCCCGGTCAAACTCCTACAGAAGGGATGGAGTCACACTGGGCACTGAATCCTTCATCCTCACATGGATGCCTCGTAGTTCAAAAGCTTCCCTGTGTCCCAAACCTCAAGTGTCGCCCCACTTCACATGAGCCTAGACAAGTAGGCCAAGGCAGATGTGGTAGTTAGCGACACAGAACAGCAGCATCTGCTTACCAGTCGGGGAAGCTCGTCTGCATCTGGAGCCTCCAGCTTGAACTTCTTGCCATCTTTGCCTGTCAAGAAGTCAGTTTCCGGGTTGAACTTAAGGGTTCCCGCAATGGCCATGGCTGTGACAATCTGAAATGGAAGAGGCCAGTTTTCTGGTTAGCACCAGCCACCTACACCTATCTACCCAAGCACCTCTTCTTCTTTTTTAAACTTATTTTTACTGGCCAGGTGTGGTGGCACACGACTGTAAATCCAGCGCTTGGGAGACAGAGGCAGGCAGATTTCTGTGAGTTCCAGGACAGCCTGGTCTACAAAGTGAGACCAGGATAGCCAAGGCCACACAGAGAAACCCTGTTTCAAATCTCCCTAGCCCCTCCCCCCCCAAGTAATTTTCACTATTGACTACTATTGTGTGTGAATGTGTGCATGGTACTTGTGTGTGCATATACATGCCAAACATACATGTTTGGGTCAGAAAACAACACTGTAGTTGACTCCTACCTTTTTGTGGGGTTCTGGGCATTGGACTCCGGTCTCTCGGGTTAAGTATGGCAAGCACTTTTGTCTGCTGAGACATCTTGCTGGCCTTTCAAGGTCAGCAATGAGCCTGGAGCTTTCCCTTTGGCTAAGGTGGATGGCAACAAGCTCCAGGGTGTTTTTAATGTGGGTGCTGGGAAGTCAAACTCAAGATCCTCATACTTGTGCTGCAAAGGCTTCACCAACTGAGCTGTCTCCCTTTCCCCAGGCCCCTCTTCTGAGGCCAGAGCAGCAGGCCTTGGGACCATGAGCCACTGGCCCTGCAGAGTACTCAAGATCCCAAGGGCCACCTGCCAGGGCCTGAATTTAATGTTTTTCCCCATATAGGTCAGTAATACTATGGCACTTTTCAGTCTCTTGCACCTATCCTGGACAGATGAGAGGTGTCCCGGCACACAGATAGTACTTCAGTGTGGAAAATGCTCCTGCTTGGTAGCAAAGGAAAAGCAGAGCTCCACCCCCTCACCTAACAATGAGAGGTTCTGGAACACTCAGTAAAGTCAAGAGACTGGCCCTGTGCCACTGATGCCCCAGGTGGAACACCCATTCAGTGCTTAAGGTGTGCCACAGCTGATTCGATGCCCACAGCACCGCAAAGGCACATTTTTACTGAACCCAGAAACCACAGCTTGAGATATGCCTGTGGCCTCAGTCAAGGACAGGGGAGGGCATGGGAGGGAAAAGAACTGCAAGCAAACACTTCTTCACAGACTGCTCACATGACCCTGCAAGGTAAGTAAGGCCACCAAGTTCATATAGTTAGGAGAGCAAGGGCTTGTCCCTGGCAGGGAGATGTCATAGTCCATACTATCTACTAACTGTGCTAAACACCTCAAGAGCTGAGGGAGACCCAGGCAGGAATCAGCACCTTAGCATGTTTGATGACTGACAAGGCCTGTGGCTCTTGGCTTCCCCTTGGATAACTCAATCAGGAGTGGTGGCTGCTGGGTAGGGACTGTGAGAGGCTAATTTGCACTTTTATACCTTCTGGGACTTTCTATAATGCCAACCACAAGCCCATGTCCCCACACTTTCCTCTGACCCTTCAGGAGCAGGAGCAGACCCCCAAGGCAGCCTTACCTCTGGGGATGTAACAAAGGCATGGGTCTCAGGGTTTGCATCATTGCGGCCAGTGAAGTTCCTGTTGTAGGAGGTGACAATGGTATTCTTCTCCCCCTTCTTGATGTCTTTCCTGCCAGGGCAGAGGGAGCAGGATCAGAGACCTGGCCCGGTCACATGGGCTGACCAGAGGCAAGGTGGTCTTCTTTCTTAAGGTACATGCCTAGCTCATGACAGGAGGGAAAAAGGCTGTGCTCTCCAAGAGACGCACGCACCCAGCACAGGGGACAACCTCAAGATCACTAGGTCTCATCTGAGACTGTGAGGAAGAGCAGCACAATCTAGACTGAGGCCTAAGTCTCCTCACCTGGGCAGCTGCCTGCTCTCAAAGGGCTCTACCAGAGCCTCCAGTCTGCCCAACAGGATGCGGCCTTGTTGGCTTCTTCCTGCCAGCCAGGCTTCAGCCTCTGGTCACTCAGCCAGCCACTCAGGGCTTCTGTAGGGCTCTTCTAACTGCAGTGGCCCAGGCATGTCTGACAAGGACTTCTGCTATAGCAGCTGATGAAGCCAAAGGCCTTGGGCTGGAGTCCTCTCTCCACTTTTTACTTTTAGTACTTAACACCCAGGGAGATAAAGGCTAGTCTCTCAGGAGGAACTGCTTACCTGTCCCACTGGCCAATGCAAGGGCCACAAGCATTGGCCAAGACGACTCCACCCACATCCCTCAGGATCTTTGCCTACAGAGGATAAAGAGGACAGAAAACCGTTGGAGCCAGGTACAATGCTGATGGCAATGGGTAAGGCAGCAGGCTGGAGGATAAAAACTTGCCCCTGCATTGCCTTAGCCCAACAGGCCATGGCTTGTCCCATCCTGGAGCACCTATCAGCAGGCATGGTGGGAAGCCAAGGGCAGGGGCAGGCACAGGCAAACACTCACATAGCCATCCCGCTCAATGGTGGCACGGATCTGCTCAGAGCCTGGTGTGATGGTGAACTGGGACTTGCACTTGAGTCCGTGGGCCAGTGCCTGCTTGGCTATAGCTGCGGACCGCCCCATGTCCTCATAGCTTGAATTAGTGCAGCTGCCAATCAAACCTGGTATATTGAGGGTGGTCGAGTCAAAGGTCAGGAGATAGTGACCACAAATCTCAGTCTAACCTGGGACAAAGAGTTTACCAACTGATCTGACACAGAGATTATCTCTAACAGACATGTTGGAAGCCACCTAAATATCAATAAAGAAGGGTATTCACGACCCAGTCATTCAGTCACTGACCAATTTTATTCATGAGTATAAGTGCACATAAAACAGGGTGACCACCTAATCCTTCTGTCTCACTCTCCTGAATGCTGAGATTATAAGCAAACACCCCTTTACCCAACTTTTGGCCAATACTAACATATTCACAGTGTTTATCGCTTAATGGAATCTGATAGGCTAATTTTGTCTTTTATACTTTTAACAGTTCTGGCTGTCCTGGAACTCACTCTGTAGACCAGACTGGTCTCAAACTCAGATCCACCCGCCTCTGTCCCCTGAGTGCTGGGATTAGAGGTATGTGCCAAGACCAACTGGCTTTCTGCTTGCTTTTATAATCAGAGCAACAAAAGGTCTTTTAAAACTTGTTAAGCAGTTGTAGTTGGGTATGCCTTTAATCTCAGCACTCAGGAGACAGGCAGGAGGATCTCTGTGAATCTTAGGCCACTCTGATCTTCTTAGACAGCCAGGGCTACATAAAAAAAAAAAAAAAAAAAAAGCTTACGAAAAAGTTCCATAGACCTGAATGATAGCATACTATACTATGTATCCATGTCAATTTCTCCTATCAATTCAGCCATTCCCCCTCCTTTTTTTTTTTTTGAGACATGGCCTCAATTATGCAACCTTGGCTAGCCTTGAACTCATAGATTCACCTGTCCTGCCTCTTGGTGCTGAGATTAAAGCACCAAGATTAACGGCATCACCATGCCTAACCAGCAGTTTATTTTCTAATTATTAAACCATTTTTAAAAAGTTTACTTCAAACTAGTAAGAGTGAGCATTTTATATAATATTATTTAATGCTAAACACTATAGAAAGCTCTTCTCCCAAAAGGAAGGGCAAATTCGACCACTGCTCCTAACTCGATGGGGACCAGGCTTGCGTTCTCAAGTGAGAGCGGTGCATTAGCAGGTGGCACAGGCATACCCACACTGAGAATGATCTCCTTGTGCTTATCTGGACTCCCCTGCACAGAGCGAGCCCTGCTGTATCTGGGGACGAGCACCCCCTCTTCTCAGCAGTGATGTGGTAGGATAAGTCTTCTGACCAACAGTGACCTGCTTTTCTTCTTTGCTCTGTTGGGAAGCAGCTTGCTGAGTGCACAAGCTGTTAAGTAGCAGAGCCAGGATTCAAACTAAGGCCTTGTGACTTCAGGGCCCGAGCTCTGGACAAGGAGGCGCAACTAGTTAAGAGCAGCAGGCCAGTGCAAGTGCACATGTGAAGTGTACAAGCAGCAGCATGGCTGGTATGATCTGTGTTCACACAGAAGTACATTTACATGAAGATGTGCATGCTCACATACACAGCAACATAATATTCTCAAAGAACGTGTTTCTGGTTAAGAGCCAGAGTTAGAAGTATTTTAAAACTCTTCTGTGAATATTTGCTACAATAAAGTTGTATTCTTTCTGTTCCAAGCAGAGGTAATGTTTGAATAATCATAGACCTCCTACCAGAGTGCCTGCCTCAGGAAGTGCCATCAAGGTGACTGTCCACAGCTCTGGGCAGAGTTGCTGGCCCAGACACTTATTAGCATAATGTGGAAGGTACTCACCCACTTTGATGTCCAGAGGCCAGCCTTGCTTCTCTGCCACAGTACCCACTTCTGCCACTGAGTGAGCCAAGTCAGGGGTAAAGGGTCCATTGATATGTGGTTTTAGCTGAAAAAACATGGTCAAGGAGCAGAGACAGAAGAAACAGAATGAAGACAGATTTGTTCACAGATCCCCATTTTTCTATAGAAGGAACTGGCTTCTGTTCTCATGGCTCAAACTGTCATGGGAGACAAGTGGGTCTCAGGTTGCACATGACACTTAGAATTTCCCAACCTTATCAGGCTGTCCTTGTCTCCAGATGGTACACAAGGAACTGAAGGTTACAGTGATGTGCCCCACTCCAGGTTACAAGTAGAAGATGGCAGAGGTACAGAAACAGTCTGGGCCATCTGCCTCACAAGTCCATCATCTCCCAAACGACACTGCTTTTGGAGGAGCTGAGCCTGGAGGTGAGGCCTGAACGCCAGCTATGACGTGAGAGGCTGAGGTTGGAGGACTGCAAGGGTAAAGTCCAACTGGGTTAGTTACAGAATTAGCTCAAGGACACCTTGTGTACCTTAGTGACACCCTGTCTTAAGAAGAGGAGAACCCCAGGCAGTGTTGTCACACACCTTTAATCCCACACACCTTTACTTATGAGGCAGAGGCAGGCAGGCAGAGTTTGAGGCCAGCCTAGTTTATAGTGGTTCCAGGACAGCCAAAGCCACACAGAGAAACCCTGTCTCACAAAAGGGGTGGGGAGGGACTGGGGACACAGTCATGTGTCTACCAGGGTAAGGATGGACCAAACAACGGTCCTGCTGGAGTCTTCTGACAGACAGACCATGGCCCGGTGCTTTTCGTGTGTAGGACTAACAAGCAGGACGTGTGTACAGCAGGGTGTCTAGCACACAGCCATCAAACACATCAGACTATTACTCCATGAATTAACCCAGTTCACTCACACCCACCTTTGCTTTCACACTTGGTGAAGTGAGACCCACAGAGGCAGAGCAGCTTACACAGGTCCACCGAGCCAAGGCTGGCACTCAACTTCACACAGCCTGGCTTCTGTTGCTCCAGAGGCCTTTCCTGGCTCTCTGAACACGTTTTGCAGGCATCAGGTTGCCAACCCACTGTAACTTGCCCTATGATCTCAAAGCAAGCCCCGGGGGCAAGTCTTGGCCTTCACTAAGTAGGGGGTGGCAAATGGACATTTATGTCAGACTTGTTTTCCCCATGGCTATATGTCCTCTCCTTCTGTCTATCCCCCATTCCTGATTGATTTAGATCCTAGGAACCAAGGGCCAACAGCTTTGCTGGGTGTTGCCTCCCCCATTCTCTAGAGCCAAAAAAAAAAGGAAAAAAGTTCCATCCTCACCAACCCCCCAAACCCTACTCCGTCCCTCACCTCACTGAGGTTAACTTCAATCATTTGGTCATAATGGCAGCCAGGGTCAGGCACTAAGTGATCCTTGAATTCTTCAGCTAGTTTAGCGATTTCTGGAATCAACAAGGGAGGAGAATAAACAGAGTTGGTTTCGAGACCTTGTTTATTTGTACAACTGAGCCAGATACCTGCTCCTTATGAAACAGCAGGTTTTAGGCAGTAACTAAGCCAACAGAGGGACAAATCCAACAACATAGGATCTTCTGCTGCAAACCAGGAACTCAGCCTCTTCAAGAGGCTGTCAGTGACCCAAGAATGAGGAGACATGAGACACACATGGAATATGAGAAATGGAGTACCGGGGCTACAAGCACACGCTACCACACAGTGCCTGAGGATCAGAATATTACCACCACCACCCCAAACCCTGAGACAGGCTTTCTGTGTGGCCTGGTTGCCCTGCAATTCACTGTGACCAGGCTGGCCTTGACTATTTACTGGCCCCTGCCTCCCAGGTGGTGGTATTAAATTCATGCGCCACCCCCACCCCTCCCATGAGGAGCGCAACTTTTAAGAAGTCACTGGATGAAGAAAGGAGTGAAGGCTACTTCAGCTGCGGCTGGAGACTCCCAGTTTCACTGGGTCCCTAACCTGTACTCTACCCATTTGCCCACACTCCCTCCCTTACCAGGTTCTAGCCCTTTCTTTGAGCTTCAAATAAACCTATTTAGAAGCTTGAAAGTTGCTAGGGGAAACTGGGACTATGCTAGTGAGGACCTTTTCCTGTGAAACTCACATGGATAACCTGTAGCAGGGATACTCTGGATACCAAACCCTTCCCAGAGGCTGACCACAAGAACAGACATCATAACTAGAAGCAGTCACACACACCTGGCTTGTCATGATCTGCAGGGACTTCTGTGCTCCTGCATGGCAGCCAGCCTAGGGACACCAGGCTAAGGACTCATGCCCTGAGGACTACTGTGGGCTCACACCACTCTAACCCCTGAGCTCACCTCCTCGGCCTGTCTTGTTCAAGTACTTCTTCATCCTGTGATTGAACGGGAACACAGATGTGGTAGCTCCAATCTCTGCACCCATGTTGCAGATTGTTGCCATGCCTGTGGAGAAACAGAGCCCAAGGCCTGAGGTTGTTGAACAGCTAGGTGTGGGCCCAGACCTGCCAGGTACAGTGAGCTGCATCACTTCCTTCCTGCCACCTAATGGCAACAGGTACTCATCCTGCAAAGCTCATGGCCAGTGAAGGGATTTCAGCCTTCACAAGCAGAATTCTAGCTCAGTCTGGCTTTCCTGCTCACTAGAGTACACAGACACTGTGTGCTGAAGCTGGACATGGCCAGTCACTGGCCAGAAGTTATTGTGTCTATCTTGCTTAGAGTGGCTCAAGACCATCATAAACAGTTAAATGCCAGCGCTGGATTTAGGTCCAGGTCTGTTTGCCTGGTATTCTGCTTTTTTACCTACAACATGGTGCTAGGTAAATATTTTTCGTTTGAGCAATCAGAATGGAATAAATTGGGTACAGAACATATATGCCTGTAGTCCTAGCTATTTGGGAGGCACAGATATGAGGAGTGATTCAACTCAGGAGGCTTTTTGTTTTGTTTTTTGAGACAGGGTTTCTCTGTGTAGACCTGGCTGTCCTGGAACTCACTCTGTAGACCAGTTAGCCTCAAAGTCACAGAGATCCACCAATGTGCCTCCAGAGTGCTGGGATTAAAGGTGTGTGCTACTACTGCCTGGCTTTGAGCTCTCACAAGTTTAAAGCCAGCTTGAGCAAAACAAAGTGAGATACCTCAAAAAAAAAAAAAAAAAAAAAGGCACCCACAGTTTGAACCACAGTTATCATGGCTCCAAGATCTCTCAGCTTCTCTCAGTAACTTCAGAGCTGAGCTGTGTTACAGTAGTTAAGAGTGAGCTCTTAGCCGGGTGGGTGACACATGCCTTTAATTGTAGCCCTCTGGGAGGCAGACACAGGCATATTTCTGTGAGTTCAAGGCAAGCCTGGTCTATAAAGTGAGTCCAAGACAGCCAAGGCTACACAGGAAAACCCTATCTTGAAAAAGCAAAAGAGGGAGCTCTTGTTACACCTAAGGGTATCAATTCTGGGCTTTTTGTGGATAGCCCTGTATAGTTCTTAGCCAGGCCCCAGCAACAGAAGCTGAAACTGGTGTGGCTCCCAGCTCTAAGCAGCCACAAAGAAGTTACTGCCACCTTCTGGTGTTTTTGTTGTTGTTGTTGTTTGGTTGGTTTTTTTCCCCTTTTTGTTTTGTTTTTGTTTTTGCAGACAGGGTTTCTCTGTGTAACAGCCCTAGCTATCTGGAACTCGCTCTGTAGACTAGGCTGGCCTCCTGAGTGCTGGGATCTTACAGTGGTTTTCAGGCTGTCTCTAGCATGGTCTCCACCTCCCCATGCCTACTCTCATCCTGCACATTGCCTGGACAGCCTCAAGGGAAGGCCACTTTAACTTCTGCTTCAGGTACATGAGACCCAGCCCAGAGTCAGGGGCCCTGTGTGGGGCTGTTACTCTCACCAGTGCAGGAGATGGAGTCGACACCAGGCCCATGGTATTCCACAATAGCACCCGTGCCGCCTTTCACTGTGAGGATGCCTGCCACTTTCAGGATCACATCTTTGGGTGAGGTCCAACCAGACAGGGAGCCCGATAGCTTCACACCAATCACCTGAAACAGTGGGCAAGGCAATTATAGGCCCTGCACAGCACATACCTCAGTATGGTGGGTTATCAAGGAGTGGAGCCTACATTTCTACTGCTCTTCTTCAGCCTTCCTCCTCAAAAGAGAATCTAGCCCAGCTCAGCCATTTGGGACCCACAGTTCCCCATGCACTGCCACAGCCTCCCTTCTAGCCAGGCCAGAACAAGTCCCTCCCTACCCCTTACCTTGGGACACTTGAGCTCCCAAGGGATCCCAGCCATGACATCCACAGCATCAGCACCCCCTACTCCAATGCAGATGCCTCCCAGACCGCCACCATTGGGGGTGTGGGAGTCAGTACCAATCAGAAGAACTCCAGGGTATGCATAGTTTTCTAGAATGATCTGAAAAATAACCAAAGATCTTAAGCTTAGAAGCCTTCAGCACAGATTGGAAGTAGGACCCACAAAAAGACCTGTGGAGCTTCCCCAGCACACCGGCCATGCCCAGGAATGGGCAGCCTCACTTAAGGCACTCCTGCATGGCCAGGCAGCCAGGGCTCATGGGCAGCTCTGATAGTTTCTACTGTAGGCCTTGGGCCTGTAAATGCCTCCCTGTGCCTCAGTCTCATCTGTAGTAGCAAAAGGACTCAGGTCATCCTAAGTTCAGGATGTGGTAAGAACCGGACGGACTGTGACAATGACAAGAACTGCTGTGACAATGACCTCACCAACCTAAGGATATTGCTAGGTAAATGGGGTAAAGGCGGAGAATGGACACCTTGTTGTCTGTTTGCTCAGAGACAGGGTCCTGATATACAGATCACGCGGTCCTGAACTTGGGATCCTCCTTCAGCTTTCAAGGGCTGAAATTACAGGCATGCACCATCACACCCAGCAGAGAAGTGTATTTTAGGCTGGACTAACTAACGTCTATAATATAACATTAGAAATTCAACCACCACACAAAACACAAACACTAAGGACACTGAGGGGAGGACTCACCTGCTCCCATCCTCAGAGCCACACTCCTTGTGCTACAGAGCACACGACACAGTGGAGAAAGCCCTGAGCATACCCTGGGAAAGTAACTCAAAAGGGGCCCACGGCAGCTCACATGGAGCCTGAGTGGGGGAAGGGCAGGGAGGTCAAACACAAAGCTAAGATGAGGAGCAGGGTCTGCCAGGTCAGCGGGGATGACAAGGGTGGGGCTTCATTTGAACAAGAGCTGCTGACAGCCTGACACATGGTCCACACATGATGTGGTGGTTTGAATAAGAATGGCCCCAAAGGCTCATAGGCCTGAATGCTAGGCACTATTTGAAAAGACTAAAGGGATTAGAAGGGGAGGCCTGGTTAGAGGAGGCGCGGCGCTGAGATTTCAAAAGCCCATGCCAAGCCCAGAGTCTTGATCTCTGCCTTGGGATCAAAATGTAGGTCTCAGGTCCTGCTCCAACACTTGCTGGCATGCCACCATGCTTCCTGCCATGATGATCATGCACTAAACCTCTGAGGCTGTAGGCAAGCCCCAATTAAATGCTCTCGCTTGTAATAGTTGCCTTGGTCATGGTGTTTCTTCGCAGCAACAGAGCAGTGGCTAAACACAGGCTTCCTGGCAATGTCTTTCAAGAATCATGCTAAATGCTTAGTACGTGGTGAAGGGCCCACACTCTGGCTTAAGAGCTGGCAAAAAGGCCTAGGCCTTTGAACTAAGATGGAATGGAAACTATCTGGCTTGGGGTGCCCTCCAAGGGTGGGTCCACATGTTTTTATGCCCTACTGCAGAGACGCTCTGGGTATTGCGGGCTGTGTGACATGCCACTCTGGCAGCCCTGACCTAAAGGGCAATGCAGTAATCCATTCTTGACTTTGGTCTCAGAGTTGGGACAGAGCCAGGGGCGAAAGCAGGGTCAGATGACAGCCTGACTCAGCTCCTCTGTAAGGAAGCAGGTAGCAAGGCCTGGGATGAAGTAAGGAGAGTCAGAACATGTTCCATACATAGAGAATGGATGGTTACTAAGCACACCAGGCTAGTCCTAAGCAGCCTCACTGATGGGAGGAAAGCAGTACCTCCCACACACACACATACACAACAATTTTTGTTTTTTTGAGACAAGGCCTTAATATGTAGTTCAGGATGGCCTTGAACGCACAAAAATCTACCAGCCTCTGCCCATCTAGCAGCCTTGTTCAATATTAGGATTAAAGGTATACCATCCTACCTGGCTGACTTTTATTTATTCTTTTGAGAAAGGATGTCACGTGGTAGTTCGGGCTCTTTAGAATTCAGCTTTATAGAATTCAGCTCTTTAGAATTCACTTTTGTGGCCTCAAACTCACAACAACCTCTTGCTTCAGCCCCCTGAGTGCTGGGCTTATCAGTGTGCCTACCGTAAACGGCTTTACTGGACAAAATCATCAGCCAAATTAAATAGCAATCTTGGAAGACTCTGGAAAAGCATCTGGCTAACACGGCCTATGGCCTTTAGCCCTTCCATCCTTTAGAGTCCCACTTGGAAAAGTTGCTGAGCAGCACTCTGGGGAGGGATAGGAAGTGCTGTTGATACAGATGGCAGAGCTGTGCATAACCTCAGGGCCAGATCCCCACTGCACAATTTGCCAGAGGCTGTCACTGGATGAGGATACTAATCTATCTGTCTTGTTTTCTTCATCTGTAAAGTATGTTATAATAAAACCTCTTATTTATAAGGTCATGCTAAGTACTAATAAGTTAATATCCTTATCATTCTTAAGTTTATCATGGGAAACAGCTCAATTGGTATAGTGCCTGCCTTACATTCAATACCACAGCACCACAAAAAAAAAAAAAAAATGTAATTTTAAAAAACAGTTCTATTAGAGGGGCTGGAGAGATGGCCCAGCAATAAAGAACACTGGCTGCTCTTCCAGAGGACTGGGGTTCAATTCCCAGCACCAAAACAGCAGCTCATAACTGCAATTCCTGCTCCAGGGGACCTGACATCCTCAGATGTAGGCAAAATACCAATGTAAATGATCAATACGTTAATTAACTAAAAAAGTGTTTTAGATTTATTTATGTATATAAACCATTTATTTGCATATATGCCTGTACACCACATGAATACCTGGTGCCTGTGGAAGTCAGAAAAGGGCTTCTCATCCCTGGATCCTACCTACATACCTGAACTTAACACTTATGAGAAAAACATTACACACAAAACCAACATGTTAGGTGTATGTAGCTCAGTAGTATATCTAGGATGTCTCAAACCATATGAAGAACTGTACTCACGCTACAGCTATAAACCAACATATCTAACGTCTATCCCTTCCTTTAAGCATGTTCTCAAGCATTTCCGTCCTGTGACCTGCACGCAGGATGACAAGGCTGCAGCACCCCTGCTTAGCTCTCCCAATCCTCAAGCCCCCAGCAGGCCCAGAACGTGCTCCCTTATTACCAGAGTTGTTGCAACCTGGGCGTGGGGCCCTTGCCAGGCAGGGTAAACCATGCATTACCTGGTGAATGATTCCAGATCCAGGCTTCCAGAAGCCCACGCCATACTTGGCACCTGCAGTTGCCAGGAAATTGTACACTTCCTGGTTTAAGTCCTATTAAAACAAATCAATAACCAGAGCATTAGTCTGATCTGGGGTGAACTCACACTTGGCACTCCCCCATGGCGCTGACATGCTGGCACCATGAAGACAAGTCTTCTCTCACAGGGCTTCTAAAAATAATTCCAGAGGGCTTGGCTGCTGCCTGCAGTTTCAGCTGGCATGCCTAGGGAGAATGGCAGGGGAGCAGACTGTCCCTGACACCTGGCCAAGGGGTAGTTTGGGAACAAGTCTCTACCTTGCTCTGTGCCTCAGTTTCCTTATAGAAGAAACAGGGCATGATAATCACCAAAGGTTCCACTGGTACTCAATTCTCTAGCTAGGGCCAAGAGCAAAGGGGTATGCCATGTATGATATCTGTCCACAAGGGTGGACAAAGGGTGAGAGGCACTATCAAAGGGAAGCAAGGGGACCCAGAGAACATCTTGGTTTTGCTTCTCCATTGAGTTGTGGGTACCTGTCTAGAACGTTTACTGATTGCAAATAGCCATGTGCTAAACAGCCTCACAACCCACGTACGAAGTGGGACAAGACTACTATCAAATCTACCTTAGAGGTGGAAAAACAGAGGTTCAGGTGAAGCCCGCCCAACCACAGACCTGCCGAGTCCTGATGGAATCCAAAGCTGTTGCCTCTGAAAAGGGTATGAGACTCCACCTGTGAGTGCCTAGCCGGTGCAAGCACACTGTAGGTGCGCAGTGCTGGGTGTATGTTCTACAAGCCCCAGATGAAAGGTGCCAGTGATTGGAAAAGGATTTAGCCTGTCATTTGAAGGCAGTTTCCTGGTGGCAGGGAAGGCCTTGCAGCACAGCTGATGCGGGGACAAAAATTTACCTGATGAGGCCTGTCCACGGACAAGTGAGACTGACCAGAGACACAAGGAACAGTGCCATGGCAGATTCTAGTGTTGACAAGGAGGGGCAGGTCCCACACTTAATAAACACCCTGAAAACAACTTCATTTACACTCCTACCAACCAGTGATCCTCCTCAGAGTCCTTGTTCCCAGGTGAAAGAATGGCAGTTGTGTAACCAGAGCAATCCCTTTCTCATTAACAGTTAACACATTGGCCCTGTCTTCTATAAACCAGTTACTTGAGATCAAGAGCAGGAGGGTAGACATCCCACAAGTGAGGCTAAAACAGCCTGGAACCTTCTCTGGCTGTATTCTAGATAGATCATCCCTGTTCTCAGAGACTATAAATACATGCGGAACTGATCATGCCCCTCCCCTTCTAAATCTTCATGTTTGTGTGATACTTGGGTTGAAAGTCAGCCATTCTAGTGGTAAGAAGTAGGACCTTTAAGAGTCTTTGCCCTCCGGGGGATACAAAGTGAATAAAGTATAATTAATAAAAAGAAAAAAAATAAAAAAAAAGGAGAGAAAAAAAAAAAAAGAGTCTTTGCCCTCAAGAATGAACTAACACTGTTATATTGGCGTGGGTCCCTGATACAAGGAGTAAGTCCTGCCTGATTTTCCCCTGCTCACCCACACTTGCTTGCCCTTTCACCTCATGACAGTACAAAGGCTCCTGGCAGGTGGCCTGGACTTTCTGCCCTTCAGAATGGAGCCAAATGAACTTCTCTATAATTTCCCTCATCTCTCGAGTCCTGTTAGGGCAAAAGAAAACAGACTAGGACAAGTCTTCCCTGACTCTTGGATGGTAGAAACAGCTTTCCCACAGCCCTCAAGGCCCTGCCTAACCCAGACATTCTGCCTTCTCACAGGGATCAACCATGCAGCTCCCTTTCCATTCTATAACATTCAACTTTCTTCCTGTTTTAGGGCCCATTGTATACTCACTCATTCACCCATTTACTTAGAGGAGAGGGTGGTGTGAGACAAGGTCATATCTATCTATCTATCTATCTATCTATCTATCTATCTATCTATCTATCTATCTATCTATCTACCTATCTACCTACCTGTATTTATTTAGAGGGGAGGGTGGTGTGACAGAGTCAGGGCTCACAAACGCTAGGCTGGCTTCAACTTACTGTTTAGCTGGGGAGGATCCTGAACTCCTGATCCCTATCTCACAAGTGCTAAAACTATAGGCACGCTCCACTATCCAAAGCCTTTGCTAATCTGTCTTGAACTCTGTTCTCCAGTCATCTGTTTAGGTGTCAACTTATAATCCATCCTCATTAAAGGAGCTGCTCCCAGACTTTCCCAAATCTCAATCAGACCCCATTCCTACAATTTATGGGGCCTGCACTTTTTCTCCTTTTGCAACGACTTGATTTCTGTGATTGTTATCCCCACAGTACTCTAAGATCTGTGAGGGACAGACCCTACCAGTCTAGTTCCCACCTAACACTTCCTGCTATAGCACTTAACATGGAAGGAATATTCAGTATACATTTGTTGAAAACAAGAAGGGATGAAACCAGAAGTCTATGGCTCTGTCAATCACATCTCTACCACAAATGGTAAGCCTGTTGGGGAAGTTGTCCCCAGGGCTCCTGGTCTCTGCAGCTTCTGGCCCTACAAAGACACATAATGTGGAAGCTGGCAGCCTGCAGAAAGGACTTAATATTGACTGAGTGGAAATGTATCCCTAGGACACCATGGGTAGGTAAGTGTGGTGAGAAAGGCTAGAATGGGAAGGCTGGCTGCCCTCCGTTTTCCCAGGGGTCTGAGAGACTCTGTGAGCCAGGCTGACCATGGTCGCTAGAGCACTTTCAATCACATGCTCTGCTCTGTGCCAGCTGGGCCTTAGGTCTGCCAGCATTCACCTCTTGCCAATGCTCCCCCAAAGAACATCCACGCCCACTGCTGGGGTTGGGGAGCAGGCAGGCCCAGGGTTGGGAGGGAGAGAGCCAGATCTAAGAGTACCACACAGGAAGGTACTTGGAAGAAGTACCTCACAGGAGACTTGGGAGAAGGAGCTCAGATTAGATTTCCCAGTAAAAACGGGGAACTAAGCACTGGGTGGCAGATTCAGAGGCACACAGCCATTGGAGTTATGTGAGAATAAAGGTCTGGAAGAGGGCCGTCGGCGAGAGAGATCGCTAGAGTGGGAAGAGGGTTGGGTCTATGACTCCTGGAGCTGTGAGATTCAATTCACGATGCTGCTATATACAGGGACCTCCATCCTTTTTCCCGGGCTGATCCAGCGGTCAGAAGAGAGCAGGAGAAAGGGTACATGTGACACAGATAAATACATGTGTGTGCCACCACAACCAGCCTTTCTTTCTTGTTTAGTTCTGGTTTATGGAGACAGAAAGGTTTCTCTGTGTAGCCCTGGCTGTCCTGGAACTCACTGTGTAAAACAGGCTGGCCTTGAACACAGAGATCTGCCTGCTTCTACTTCCCAAGTGCTGGAATGAAGGAGTGTGCCACCACTGTTCAGCTTATTTATTATTATAAAAAAGTGTGTGTGTGTATGTGTGTGTGGTTGTGTGCATGCATGCATATACTTGAATGTAGGCCAGAGGTATCAGATATCCCTGGAGCTAGTTATCGGTGGTTGTGAGCAGCCTGACAGGGGTGCTAGGAACTAAACTCTCATCCTGTGAACAACAGCATGTGCTTTCTTAAGCCCAGAGCCAGCTCCCCCCTCAGCAGCAGCCCTTTTCAACAGCAGAGAATCTTTTTTTGTGGTGAGACTAAGGACAACTGTGTTTTTTTTCTGTTTTGTTTTTTGTTTTTGAGACAGGGGTTCTCTGTATAACCCTGGCTGAATGCAAACTCACAAAGATGTGCCTGCCTCTGCCTCCAGAGTGCTGGGATTAAAGGTGTACACTACCACTGCCTGGCTGACAAATGTCATTTTTAACATTTCACAATGCAAGATTTCAGTTCTAGTATTAAGAAGAATTAAAAGCAAGCCTTAAAAATATTCTAACCTTCAGGCTGAAGAAAGGCTCAGTAGTGGAGCACTTACCTGTCATAAATAAGGCTCCGGGTTTCTTGCTCAGACCCTCGGTGCCAGGGAAAAAGACTGCCAAGCAGCTCACTGGAATTCAGTGGCAGTGCCCCAGCAGGCTGCAACATGGCCTCTACCTCCCTTCCCCCATGCCACACCCAGCCACCAGACCCCTTCACCACCCGGAGCTCACCTTGGCCCTGCGCAGGTCATTCTCACCCCCAACCTGGGCCTCAATCAGATGGTCACAGTGGATGGTTGACGGTACAGCCACCTTTGACAGCCCACTGCTGATGAACTGTAGCATAGCCATCTGGGCTGTGGCATCCTGCATGGCCACGCGGTCAGGCCGTAGCCGCAGGTATGTCTTTCCCCGCTCGATCTCCTGGTTGGCTGGGTCATCCAGGTGCCCATACACAATCTTTTCTGAGAGGGTCAGAGGCCGGTTCAACCTGTGGGCAGAAAGAAGGTAGCAGCTTTGTGACTCAGCTGCCACAGCGTCTCCCTTGCCATGTGTAGAGCAGTGAGCAGGCACAGGAGAACTTGTGTGCAGAATCCCAAGTTCCAGTTTAACGGGAACCAGTGCTCTTCCCCATGGCATCTCCAGGACATAGGGAAGTGTCTGGCATTTATTGTGGTCATTTGAGATTTACTTAAGAAAAAATGAGTGTCAGCATCAGAGAAGACAGGCCAGGTGTGGGTGGTACGTGCTTGCAATCCCAGCACTTGGGAAGTAGGGCTCAGGAATCAGGAACTCAAAGTCATCCTTGGCAACACAGCAAGCTAAAGGCCAGCCTGGGTTACATGAAACACACACATATGTATAAAATATATATAAAATACAAAACAAAAAAATTAATAACAAACAACACACAAACTGACAGGACTAATTTTTTTTCAAATATTTGCTTTTCTACTACTCTAATCTATTATCTAGCAGGTGCCTACTAATATACACATTCACATCTGATGCTAATTACATTCTTGTTATTTAAGAAACCAACCCAATGGACACAAACTCAGCAGACATATGTTAACAGCTCAAACTCACAGCCTGGGCCTTGGCTTGGATCCTCTACTGTCAGGGGCCCCTTCTGCTGTGTCCTCAGCCACACTAAGATGCAGGGAATGCCGCCAGCATTACCTTCACTCAACTTTCTGTAGCACTCCGTGGGAATGTCCACCTCAGGTGTGTAATGCCTGCTGCTCCACTGCTAAAAGGCTTCCCTGCCGGTCTTACCTGTACCTGACAGGTGTGACTATCAGCCTCCACCTCTACTTAGGCTTCTTTTCCTAGATCCCCATTCCCGTGGAGGTTCAAGGCTCCCTTCTACATAAAGATAAATATGGTAATTGAGTCAATCCCTCAAGCAAGCACAGACGCTGCCAGGACTCAAGTATTTCCTCCTCATCAGCACCCACCCACTAGAGCAAAGTCACTCTCTGCCTACCACCCTAGCTGCCTTGCAGACTATACACACAACCCTCCCTGACTCTCACTTCCAGAAACTTCAGATGAACTTGAGACTTCCCAGGAAGCACCACAGTTCACCACAACCCAAAGGTCGCATCCCGTCATTCCAGGACACCCAGAGTCAGAAGCTCGGGTTTGTATCTAAGTCTACTAAGGAAGCAAATAAACAAACTGGCTTCCTCATGGGGTCCCCTCATTATCTGCCTTGATATACAGGACCAGACTGGAGACAAAAACTTACACTAACAGCAATTCCTTTGTTTTGAGGCTTGACTTCAAACTCAAGACAGTCTTCCCAACTCAGCCTCCTGGGAGTAAAGGCATGCGCTATTGTTGCCTCGCTATTTGTTTGCTTTTCAATGTACAGGGATGAGCTACATAGCTTAGGCTAGCCTCCAACTTCTGATCCTCATACCTCAGTCTTTTACCTCAGCATTCCCAATGCTGGCTTACATGCATGCACTACTAATTTGTGTGTGTGCTGTGATGCTTTTGTTGTTTGACTTGATATTCTTTTTAGTTTATGTGCATGGGGTTTTGCCTATATGAATGTGTGTACCATGTGTGCATGCAGGATCCAAGGAGACCAGAAGAGGGTGTGATATTGAATCTTCTTGAACTACAGCTAGTTTGGTTTTTTTTTTTTTTTGTCTGAGACAGGGTTTCTCTGTATAGCCCTGGCTCTCCTAGAACTTGCTCTGTAGACCAGGCTGGCCTCGAACTCACAGAGATCCGCTTGTCTCTGCATTCTGAGTTCTGGGATTAAAGGCGCATACCACCACCACTGGGCTTATATAACTCATTTTATACTCACAGTACAGATGAGGAAACTGAGGCACTGGGAGAAAAAGGGAGTTCCCTAGGCCCTACAGCTGTGCTACATAACAGAAGGAGCCAGCAGGGTGTGCTGCTGCCTGTGCTCTCGTGGGGACTCCACCATAGTTACTATACTGTTAACTCTGGTATCGCCAGCATGACTGCAGGAAATGCAGACCCTTCCTTCTCCTCTGCCTGCCTGGCCCTAGCTCTGAAGCCCCTGAACTAAGAGCTGTTCTCTATGGTCCTAGCTGTGTAGCACAGCAGTTCAACAGGCAGTCCTAAGAATCCCTTGATCTGTGTTTTAAGAGCCACAGCAAAAAACGCAGTAGCCTGAGATATGGAGCTGTCTGTCTGCAGCAGGTCCCAGGTGGGCGGGTGGCCATGACTCACTGTGTGGAACATAGCCTCTTATTCTGGGCACAACAGAGAGGAAAAATAGCACCAAGACCTTGAAAGCAAATGCCTGAAATGCTTTTTAAAAACAAGAAACAATCTAATACTGGGCTGGTGAGATGGCTCAGCAAGTAAAGGCACTCTCCTCCAAGCCTGATGACCTCAGTGTGCCGGAGGGGAGCACACACACTAAAAACAGTGTAATAAAAAGACAAATGAAAAAACCTTGGACAGTTCATCATTCCATCTCCTATGACTGATGGTGAATTAGGTCCTCTATGTTTATCTATCCTTTGTTCTAGGTGGCAGAGACCTAGTTCCTGAAAACAGAATCTGACCCTACTGTCAAAGGCAGAAGGTGGAGGAAGAGTCCCCTGGCAATGTTCTAACCTTCTTTAAAGTCCTGCAGACTAGTTTGGTCTTTTTCAGATTTTGTGGAGGCAGTCACAGATGCTGTAAGCTGGTGTTTGATCAAAACACATGGCACGCATGTCTGGAATTTAGCATAGAACTGTTTTAAGAAGGGCCTCATCTCTTCTTTTTCTCTTTGTCATGGTTTTTCAACCCTGGCTCTCTGCACACTTGAGCCAGGTGACTGTTGTAGGGCTGTCCTGTGCTCCGTGGGAAGTTCAATGTTCTTACCGGTCCCCACTCACTACCTAACAACCACCTCACTCTGTCTCAAATAAAGATAACAAATCCTCACGGTCTCTACACATTGCTGAGTATCTCCTGAGGGCAAAATCAACTCTGAGGACCACTGGTTTATGGCAGCAATGAGAACAGAACAACCCTTGTCCAATTTCTTGGAACATGCATAGTTATTAGACTTTTCTGGTTAATGCAGAGTTGAAAAAAAAAAATCAATGGAAATTTTTGTTTTAATTTATTGATAAAGTTAAAATCCAAATATTGCCTTAAAGGGTGTTTTTGTTGCTTCAGCCAATTGCTTATAGTGAAAAATAACAAGCTGGGCAGTGTTGGCACATACCTCTAATTTCAGCACTTGGGCGGCAGAACTCTGAGTTTAAGGACAGCCTTGTCTATAGAGCAAGTTCCAGGGCTACACAGAGAAACCCTGTCTCAAAAAACCAAACCAAACAAACTCTAAATGGCAAGTAACACTCTCTAGCCAAGTCACCATGAAGCTCACTTCTGTGCCAGCTCTCCCTCCAAGCATAATGAGAGGCAGAGGCCCAAGGCTCGGGGATGAAAGGAAAATCCATCATCTTCCCACTGTGCACTGGTCAGAGAGACTCAAGGATAAATTAAAAAATAATGGTTCCTGGAGAAAGGTGTTTGTACAAGACCCTGTGCTGATGGGGACAATGGCTCTCCACTCTCGCTGTACTTTACAAGTAGCTGGGAGGCTGGCCAGTGCTGCCACATTTGATGTCATCAGTCTCTGGAGGATCCAGGTTTTGCTTTGTTTTTGTGAAGACAGGGTTTCTCTGTGTAGCCTTGGCTGTCTTAGAACTCACTTTGTAGGCCAGTCTGACCTAAATAAAACTCAGAGATCTGCCTGCCTCTGCTGCCTGACAGCTGGGATTAAAGGCACAAATCACCACCACCCAGCACAAGAAGATCCTATTAAATGCCAGGTTCTCACTTAAACTATAATGGGATCTGAAAGTCTTGGTGCTAACAGAATCCCAGGTGATTCACAGGCCCACGCTGTGAATAGCAAGGCCATGACCCCTGAATCAGAACTGCTGAGAGTGGGGAGCAGAGGTTGGCTGACTTAAAAGCCTCCCAGGTGACTTGAGCATGCAATCTGGATGAATCCGACAATACTAGAAGCTGGCTAGGGATTGGCTAGGTTGGTAGAGTGCTTGCCTACTGTGCACAAAGACTTAGGTTTGAGCCCCAGCCTCACATAAAGTAGGTGTGATGCCACATGCCTGCAATCTCTCAGCAGATACTTGCAGAACTTAGCAGGTACCGGTGGAAGGAGCAGAAATCCAATGTCATAATCCTTGGCTACAAAGTGAGGTCAAGGCCAGCCATGTATACATGAGACCCAGCTCCATGGGCAAAGGAAAGGCACTTGCCACCAAGCCTGACAACCTTAGTTCTATCCCTGGGGCCACAAGGTAGATCAAGAGAAAGATGAATGACTGCCCCAAGTTGACCTCTAACCTCCACATGTGTGCTATGACACACAAGTGCATGCACACACACCATAAATGAAATGTAATTTAAAAAGACTAGAGCCAATGCTGGGGCCACTAAAGTCAGACACAAGTAGGCTGAGTGTGGGCTTCATCCTTCGATGGTAGTTCTCCAGCTGACACTCATGGCGCTCCTGCTTCCAGCTCTCAAGTGCCAGGATTGCAGCATGCACCTTTGTTTCTCACATTTTTTTTTTTTTTTTTTACTAGACAGGGTCTCTCAGCCTTGACTGTCCTGAACTTGCTTTGTAGAGCAGGCTGTCCTCAAACCCACAGAGATCTGCCTGCCTCTACCTCCCAAGTGCTGAGATTAAAGGCCTGTGCCACTACACCCATCTCTGGCCTTCTCTACATTATTCCTTGGATAAGGGACAGAAGTTTCAATGCAAAGATTTTCCTCTGCTGCAGCCTTCACTTCCTGAATACTACATCTGCCAGGAGCAGTCCTGATGCCATCACCTCGAGCTCCCCACAGCCTTACCGTTTGCGGACAATGTTAATGTTCTTCTGGAGCAGGTCATAGCGGATGTACTGGTTGGGCTCTAAGTGGCTCATGGCCACCTTGGCCTGTTGGCACAGGACAGAGGCCACATGGTACTGCCGCACAACCAGGGCCTTCTGCAAAACAGAAGAAAACAGTACCATTAACAGGTTTCTCAAGTGTCTATGTCTGAAAGATGGGTCCAAATGGTATAAAAAGGATCCAAGTTTCTGAGCTCTTCTGTGACTGTAGCCTAGGCTCCCTTATCTAATGCATGTAACTTAGCAGCCACCAAACCCATCCCAAAAGGAGGAAATGGGGGGATTCATAGCAGAATTACCAGGCTCAAAGTCAAATTCTACCACTGAAATTACAACAGCTGAAGAAAATGCTAAGCCCTAGAGGAGCCAGCAACAGGGCATAATCAGCTCTGTATGCCATCTAGGAACACCATGTGTAAAGTTCAAACAGCTGTGAAGCAATGGTCACACTACAGCTGTAACCCTGCCCACACCGTTCCCTCCACACCGTGTGGAAGGGCTTTCTTACTATCTTATAGATGCATCAAATATGTGCTTCCTAGATAGAAAAATGAGTGGAGAAAGCCTGTCCTGATCTGTGGTCATTACCCCATCCTTTCAAAAGGTGTTGTATGATGCCCTTCCCTTTTAACAAGTGGAGCAGTTCCTGACTTTGAATGCAAGGTGCTAAGTGATGCTCTGTAACTTTAATGTAGGCCATTAAAGAGTAACTTCTGTCAGGCTGACTCTGGCTTGGGCTGCTCTGGGAAAAGACAATCGCCAGCCATGTTGTTAAGACATATAGCAGTTGAGGGAGAGCTCCACCCAGAGAGGAGCAGAGGCCTTCAGTCAATACCAGCACTGCTTTGTAAATGAGCCACCTGGCAAGTACAAGCCTTCAGAAAACTGCAACCCCAGGGAACATCTGAAAAAACTTTTGTGGCGCTGAGGGCCTCGTGCACGCAAGGCAATCACTTTACTACATCACTCATCCCGACAGCACCTGCTGAGGTGAGCCCATTCCAAAACCACCCAGACAAGACACCCCAGACTTCCTAGACCACAGGGACTATGAGAGGTAAATGCTGACTGTTGCTTTAAGGCTCTAATTTGACCCGTTTGTTATGCAGCAATGAGTAAACGATAGTTAGGGTGGAGGATATACTAGTTAATTTTAAATCTCTAGACAACAACATTAACAGAGAAGGTGCCCAAGAAAGACTAAATTAATCTTAGGTATGATTTCTTTCTTTTTTTTTTTTTTTTAGATTCATTCATTCATTCATTGGGTATGCAATGTTCTGTCTGCATGTACACCTGCACACCAGAAGAGGACACCAGCTCTCATTATAGATGGTTGTGAGCCAGCATGTGGTTGCTGGGAATTGAACTCAGGACCTCTGGAAGAGCAGCCGGTGCTTTAACCTGTGAGCCATCTCTCCAGCCCCTTAGGTATGATTTCTATTGCTGTGATAAAACATCATGACCCAAAACAACTTGGGAGGAAAGGGTTTATTTCCAGTAACGGTTCATTACTGAGGGAAGTCAGGGCAGAAACTCAGGCAGGAACCTGGAGACAGGAGCTGATACAGAAGCCATGGAGGAGTGCTGCTTCCTGGCTTACTCAGCCTGCTTTCTTATAGAACCCAGGACCACCAGCCCAGGGGTGGCACCATCCACAGTGAGCAGGGTCTTCCCACATCAGTCACCAAAAAAAGCTCCCAAAGCTTGCAGGCTCACCCAGTGGGAGTATTTCCTCCCTTCTTCTTCTTCTTGTTTTTGTTTTTTCTTGGTTTTTCGAGACAGGCTTCTCTCTGTAGTGCCTGGCTGGGAGAATTTTCTTAACTGAGGTTCCCCTCTCCAAAGTGATTCTAGCTTGTGTCAAGCTGACATAAAACTAGCCAGCCCAGAACCAACAGAAAAGATAGTAGAAAAGGAAGATTAATTCTCCTTCTAGGTGTCCTTTCCACAGTCTTCTTGGGGAGAAGACTGACCCTGATGACCCAGGTCCTTCCTCGGTTTCCTAGAGACTACGGATCCCTGTAAATCTCTGAGGCAGTACTTAGGGGGTCCTCAGCTGCCAGGCCTGTGCTGAGAAGAGGCCACCTCATGGAGCAGCATCCATCCTCACTAATGGTCTTCCCAACGCAGAGCTCACATCTACTTGCCCTTCAGCTCAAAATCCAGCCCAGACTCTGCCTTCCTGCCTACCTGCCTGTGCCTGCCTGCCTCACTAACTAGGTACGAAAGTCCTGCCCCATGACACATCATGGGACACATGGTTCAGTGGACAAAAGTATTTGCTAAGCAAATCTTTGATCTAAATTCAATCTCTAGAATCCATAGTGGAAAGAGAGAATTAACTCCCAAAAGTCTGTCTTCTGACCTCCATGTGTCATCTGTGTGCCATATGGCTTTTGTGTGGAGATCATAGGATAGCTTGCAGGAGTCAGATCTAGCACATGGGTCCTGAGGATTGAACTCAGGTTGTTAAGAGTTTAATGGCAGGCTGGAGAGATGGCTCAATGGTTAAGAGTACTGTCTGCTATTCCAAAGGACCGGGGTTCAATTCCCAGCACCCACATGGCAGCTCACAACTGTCTATAACACCCATTCCAGTGGCTCTGACACCTTCACCCTAATGCACATAAAATAAAATTAAACAAATTATTAACAAGTTTAATGTTATCCAATGAACCAACCCACTGGTCCATGAAATAATAAAAACAACAACAACAATAATAAATCAATCCCAGCACTTGGGAGCTGAAGACAGGGTAACTGGGAATTTAAAGACAGCTGGGCTACATGCAATCCTCTCTCAAATGATGATTAGAAACAAGAAGAAATGTGCTGGGGATTGGACATGTGACACAGTGGTAGTGTGTACCTAGCTAGTCATAAGGCCCTGATTCCATTTTCAGCATCACCACATGAATTAATGTTTAAATTCTGATTAAGCATATAAGTTCTGGGTACAGATGAAATCTTTACTGAGTGCCTACCATGCATGAGACAAGCGCTGGCTCAGTACTCTGCACAATGACATCCTCTGATCTTCAAAGCCACCTGTGAAGTCACTCCTCCTGTGACCTCCCTTCCCACAGGGGACAAGTGACTAAGGCCACATGAGAGCAGGTGGGGGACCCAAATGCAGGCCAACCAAGCTACTTGTCTCCTACTGCTCCAGGCACGTTATTCAAGACTCTAAGCCTCCCCTCAAAATGGGTTCAATTTCACAGTATTGAAGACAAGAGGAGCCATGAGCCATCCACATACTCAAACCAAAGTCATGGTCAAGCAAGGCAGCACACATGCCTGTGATCCTACACTTGAAAGGTGGAAACCAGAAGAGTTCAAGGTCATCCTCAGGCACATAGCCAGTTTGAGGCCAGCCTTGGCTACTTAAGTCTGGGCCTCAAAACAAACAAATAATAAAATAAACAAAATCCTTAATCCTAGTGTTGCCAACTTTCTCTTTGATAGTATCTATGTATAGCTGTCAACACTGTCCACAACACTGGACTGTGATGTTGGATCTGCTTTAGGGCTGTGCTGTCCAATGAGGTAGGCATTAGCATGTGTGGATATAACATGGTTTTGTTTTAGTCCCAGGTGTGGAATGTGGGACTAATTCAGATGGTCCACAGGAACAGACTATTTGCTTCGTGTGAGCTCTGAGAGGAGCTCTTTGCCAGCTGCACATAATTTAAATCTGAGGACTCTGGAGAGAGAATAAAGGCCAGAGCCCATAGAGTGGAGAGCCAAGAGAGAACCATGCTGCTCCTGCTTCCTCCTTGCTGCTCCTGGTTGCTGTTGTTGTGAAACAAGAAGTTGGAGATCTTCTGAAATGAGGACTGACTGGCTCCAAAGAACCCGATGACTCTTACCAGGAGGAATCAGCTAAGAAAGAACTATGGCCCCTCTCCCACTAACCCTTTCTCCTACCCAGTGTTGGGGTGTTGAAAGGATTGGGGTGGAGTAGGGAGAAAAAGATAAAAGAAATATGTATGTGCTAGTGCAACTGAGCAATGGCACTTCTGTTTTTTGTTTTCTTTACATTTAAATCCATGTGTGTGTGTGGGCATGGCATGTGTACTGGGGTCAGAACAGGCAGGAGTCAGTTCTCTCCTCCTACCCTGTGGGTTACCGGGATTGCCTCAGTTTGTCAGATGTGTCAGTAGGTGCCTTTACCCAACAAGCAGTCTGCTGTCCCTTTACTATTAATTAAAATTTAAAACACATAGGAGAGTTCCCTGTCCATACCTGCCTCCTGAGGCCAAGTTGTTCTCAGACTAATGGTTCCCAGACCCTGGGCACACCAGGATCTTCTCAGTATGTTCAAACTAAGCAATCCTGTTTCCACTCAAGCTCCCAGCTCTCTGAAGACAGAGAGTCCTGTTGTCCTGACTAAGGACAGCTTTTAGGTTTTTCAATTGCCCATTTATTGGCTTATCTCCAAGTTTGCTGGCATCTGTTTGTAGCTCCACTAGCTTTATGGCAACAATACAACCAGTGGACACACTGTATGACATACACACATTACTTCCATACACCCTAACAGTGTAACTTCTTGACTGATATTTTTCTCACCAACTACTCCCTTCCTTCCTTCTTTTATTCTTTCCTTCCTTCCTTCCTTCCTTCCTTTTCTAGACAGTCTCATTATGTAGGCCTGGCTGGCCTCACACTCAGAGAGCCTCTGCTTCCTGGGTGCAGCAACTAAGAGCATGTAGCATTGCTACATGACCACTCCTGTTTATTTTGGATTTTTGTTATTGTTTTTGAGACAGAGTCTCACTGGGTAGACCTGGCTGGCCTTGTAGACTAGTCTGGCCCTGAACTCACAGAGATCCACCTGCCTCTGCCGCTGAGTGCTGGGATTACAGGCATGCACCACTGCCCCAAGCTTCACTGACTATCTTAAACCATACATATTTACAGATGTGGGTGATCTGCTTGTTTTGAGATTTTCTTTAAATGTATTGTCTGCATATGTACATCTATGTGGGGGCACACTCCTAGGGCCCATGTGCAGATCAGAGAACAACTTGCAGGAGTCAGGATTCTTTGGTTATTGTTTTTTGTTTTTGTTTTTTTTTTCTATCATCTCAGTTCCAGGAATTAAATTTACAGTCAGGCTTGACAGCAAGTACCTTTAACCACTGAGTCATTTTATTGGTCAAGATTTTTCTTTTCTTTTCCTTTTTTGGTTTTTCAAGAAAGGGTTTCTCGTGTAGCCTTGGCTGTCCTGAATTTGCTTTGTAGATCAGGATGGCCTCGAACTCAAATATAGAGATCTGCCTGCCTCTACCTCCCCATGCTTGGGTTGATTTTCTTATTTTAAAGCAGGGTTTTGCAGTATAGCTCAAGCAGCCCTAGCACTGTGTAGCACAGATGCCAAGAAGAAAGGCAGCCCTACAATAATATGCCTGTGTTGGGTCAAGGTCAGCAGAACCTCACAGTAACCTTTGCAAAGGTCATAAAGAAGACACCTGCCAGGAGACAACCCACCGATAAGTAAGGAACGCTGCTTGGGATGCCTGGGTGAGAATTCACAGAGACCAAATCCTGGTAAATCAGAGTACCTTCAGGTAAAGCAAGCACTCAGGAAGGTGGAGGCAGGAAAATGAAGTGTCAGACTAGAGCTATAGCGTAAGGTTATGTCTCAAAACAACACACAACCAGACAAAAGGCTAGACATGGTAAAGGTGGTATGGCTCTCTCTAAACCTGGACTAAAGTGTGGTTTTTCAAGAGGAACCCAGCACCATAAGGCTGCACCTGCCCATCATGGTGCCTGGCAGGTACAAAGGCAGACTCTTAGCATGCTGTCAAGCCTAGCTCCTACCTGAACCACCTGTTAGCAGGGTCCTTCCCCTGAGAAAGCCAAGGAGATGCAGGTGGCTGAGCTGTCAGAGACTGGGCTCCTGGGTCACACACAGTCATCTGGCTTCTTCAGTGAGAGATAAGTCACCAGGTACCTGCAATTGTGCCACTGTGGGAGCACCAGTACAAGAACCAGGTGCAGAAATGGTATCCTTCTGGATCTGGACCTCTCCCCTAGATCTCACTGCCTGAGTGGTGAGAATTTGGAGTTCCTGACCTCTTGTGAGCCTTGATTTCCTCTTCTGTAACATAAAGGCAGAACAGCAAAGACTGTGAAGGTCTGAAAGAACAGTTTTAAAATGTAGAGAAAGGCCCAGAATGGTAACACAGAACTGTCAGTGGTACTGGGAGATGAGGCGAGAACTCCTGGGCCAGCTGCACCCTGTTAGGAGGAAATACGAAAGACGGCTACAAAAATACAGCTGAGGTCAGACCCGTTATTCTTGGCCATGGCCTCAACAGTTCTAAGGCTCACTGCTCTCAGCAACTAACTGCTCAGCCGTTCCTGGCAGTGAAGCCTCAGGAAGAGCTCCTTCTAGGTGGGCAACTGAGGAACACCTGTCAATCAATACTCCTGTGGAGTGGAAGCATATTCCCACACCCCCACTGCAGCCTCTAACAACATTTCGCCACCCCCGGTGATAGGCAATGCCTGGCACCTCTCCTAAGAGTCCGAGGCTAAACAATTCCCTCTTGCCAGCAGGCCAATCAGCTAGCTCAGTTGCTATGTAACCAGCAAGGAAAAAAGTGGTGCCTTCCTTTCCAGAGACAAGGCAAAGTACCGTAAAGACCCATCCCCCACTCCCCACCAAATCACAGCCTCAGAATGTCTACCAAAGGCAGCAGGGGTTCCTTTAAGAAACAGGCCAATGGATTCACTCAGATATTTTCTTTTGCAGCTGCCTTCAGCAGCAGAGACTGGGGGCACGTCCTGTGCTGCACACAAATCCTGAGCTCTGCTCTGGCCTGCAGATTAGGCAGCAGTTCTCAGCAGCACACTGATCAGGGCATCCTCCAAAGCTCCCTAGGCAGCCTACGTGCCCAGCCAAGAACAAAGCTGCCATGCAAGACCCACACCTCTGCCTGGCCCTGGCTGGTATCTGGGGTGAGAGGCAATCACAGCCCCAAGAGACATACACTGACACCAGAGGGGACCAACTGAACCGTGCACCCCATATCCAGCTTACTCTCCAGAGATCTGGTTTCTACTCCCTAACCCCAGGGGAGGGCTCTGGGGAAACAGGTTGGCTAGGTGGTCAAAAGCAAAAGTTCTGTAGTATAATACATCTGCAACCAACATCTGGTTCTGTACTGTGTTATCTGTGACCTTAGGTGAATTATTTAACCTCTGTGGGCCTCAATTTCATCATTACAAACACAGGCTGGGAATGCTGACATTTTAAGGTTACTGTGAAGGATGAAAAAAAAAAAAAAAAAAAAGCTGGCATTGACAATATGGCTCAGAAGATAAAGGTACTTGCTGCTGAGCCTAGGCTCAGTCTCCAGAACCCACACGACAGGAGAGAACTGACTCATAAGTTGTCCTCCGACGTGCACATGTGCATACCCCAGCCCTCAACACAAAACAAACATGAAAGGAAAGAAGAGAAACTTCACTGTTTAAAAACAGTCTTCTCTGTCAAGGCCCCACATACTCCAGGCTAGTCTCAAACTTGCACACTTATACCCCCCCCACACACACACACGGAGAGGAGACCCTCTCCACTACCAGCACTCCCGTCTCAGAGATCCCAGGTCTCCCTGCTCCTCTTTGGCCTCTGACACTCCATCACCTACACAGCAACTCAGATTCTTCTCCTCAAACATAATTCAGTCCTGTTACTCCCTGATTTAAAATGGTCCAGTGCTGTGGCTGGAGAGATGGCTCAGTGGTTAAGAGCACTGGCTGCTTTTCCAGAGGACCTGGGTTCAATCCCAACAGCTCATAGCTGTCTCCAGTCCCAGGAGAGCTGATGCCCTCTTTTGGCCTCCATGGGCACTGCATGCATGTGGTGGACAGACATAAATACAAACTACACACCCAAGAAAATAAAAATAAAGAACAAAAAATTAAAGCAGGGTATAGGGGCACAGACCTTTAATCCCAGCACTCAGAAGGCAAAGGCAGGTAGATCTCTGTGAGTTCAAGGACACCTTGGTCCTTGAGCAAGTTCCAGGATGGCCAGGCCTACATAAAGAAATCTTATCTTAAAAATAAATAAATAAATAAAAATAAAGAAAGCAAAAATAAAACCCTCCAGTAGACTTTTCTTTGGGTGCTCAAATGGGTGTTAACCTGAAGTTCCTTAACAAGTCTTCATGACCTCATTTCCTTCTCAGGCTCTCCCATCCCTTGGCATCAATCACACTGCCTTGTCTTACCCTAAACACAGCAGCTTAAACCTCCACTGGGTACTTTGTACATGTTGGTCCTCTACCTGACATCTCTTCCTCCCAAATACTAAATGGCTATCTTGTTATTACCCAAACCTCAGTTCAAAGGTCATCTCTTCTGTACTTATCCCAAACCACTCAGAGCTGAAACTGACACATTTTGAACCCATACCCTTTACCTCTCTATGCTCTTTTGTCTTCATTTTTCTTCTTCTTATCTTTGTTCTATTTGGCTTCATAACAACCAACTTCTTTTGTTTATCTGTTTTTGAGATAGGTCTCTCTATTATATATCTCTGGTTGTCCTGTAACTCACTATGTACACCAGGCTGGTCTCTAACTCATAAAAATCCAGTTCCCCTCTGCTCCACCTCTGACAGTGCTGGGTTTAAGGTATGTGCCCCCACCAGGCATAACCAAATTTCTTATTTGTCTCCCCTTTTCCCTCAGTCTCAAGAGTGCTGAGGCTTTAGGCATGTGCCACTGTACCTGGCTTAGCTTCCCTAAGCTTGTTTTCATACTCTCAGAGCCTAGACCAGTGCTAGGCAGCAAGCATGCAATAAACATCTTAGAAGCAGTTGATTCAGACAGCAATGCTGGCTCTGCTAGTCCTCAACATAGTATGCTTGATACTTAAATCTGAGATCTACAGTTGGTCCACTAACAAATTCACAAACCCTTTCTTTTTTACATTTTTATTTATTTTTATTTTATATGCATTGGTGTTTTGTTTACATGTCTGTGTGAGGGTGTCAGATCTCAGAGTTACAGACAGTAACTGCCATGTGGGTGCTGGGAATTGAAATCAGGTCCTCTGGAAGAGCAGTCAGTGGTCTTAACCACTGAGTCATCTCCCCAGCCTAAACAAACTCTTCCAATTTAAAGCATCAGTTGATCTAGGAAGGTATCACAGTAACCTGTTTAATATTCAAAGGGAGAGGTGTGTCTGTGTGTGTAGCTTTTTTGAGACAAGGGTTTCTCTGCAAAACAGCCCTGGCTGTCCTGGAACTTTCTTTGTAGACCAGGCTGGCCTTGAACTCAGAGATCTGCCTGCTTCTGCCTCCACAGTGCTGGAATTAATGGTGTGCACTACTAGCACCCAGCTTGTTTTGTTTTTAAAACATACAATTCTGTAGAAAAGTCTGCCAGATATCAGACTTCTGTGTAGTTAACTACTATTCTAGAACTACGTGCAAGTTGCAAGATTTCCTCAAGGTCACATGAGAACCCAGATCCCAGAGCATCAAGGCAAAGCCACATACTGGAGAAGCGCATCTGAAGCACCACCTTCTATTTACCTACAGTCAAATGCACAGAAGTAAATATTAAAACCCAAAAAATGAATGTGGCTTAAAAAAAAAAAATCTCAGCCTCTATTTTTTCATTCTGTTTCTAATCTTTCTACCTGGTAGCAAATACTGTCAAAAACAACAGAATGCGTTGAATTTTGTGCTGTTCTTAAGATTATAGAGCCAGTGGTGTCTTGGTCCAAGGCGGAGTCTTAGTACCAAAGGGAAACAGTACACTGCCAGTTGCTGCCCTCAGGTTTTGGAATCAGAAATATGCAGATCCAAGTACTGTCATAACCATCAAAAGAGTAGCGATAAAGTCTGATGCGCATTCATCTTGTCTTAAGGAACACACAGAACTCCTAGTGTTGTCAGGGAGGGTTTTAAACACTTTACAATTGCTCCTTGATTAAAACAGATACATCATGGATTCTGAAAGGTAAGGAGACAGGTACAGAGAAACGGAGTAACCTCATGAATGTCACAGTCACTTAGCACTGACGACAGGATTTAAACCAGGTGTTCTAGTGCCTGAGTTCATGCTATTCACCTTTTGCTCGATTTCCTCTCTTTCTTCACCTGAAGCGCTGCCGCTCACAGGTCTGCCTTACCCAAAGGCGTGAACAATTCCTGGTACACAGTAAGGTAAATGCTATTGTTGGTGGCAGGACTGATATCAGCCATTCTGTCATCTTCCATCACATTTGGCCAGTCAAAAGAGGATGAATGAATAGTCAAGCTGAGAAAGACCTCCAAGAGTACATTAGAATATATAGACATTCCACAAGAACAGGGACTGGAGACTAGAGAGATAGCTCAGTGGTTCCGATCACTGTCAGTTCTTCCAGAGGACCCAGATTCAACTCCTAGCACCAACATGATGGCTCACAACCATCTGTAACTCCAGTTCCAGGGGTCTTATTCTCTCTTCTGGCTTCTGTGAACACTGCAATCATGCACACAAGGCACATAAATACACTAAAAACCAAAAACCAAAACCAAATAAAACAGGGATTGTCTTCTTACCAATTTTTCTACCAGCCATGGTGCATGTGCCCGTACTCAAAAGTATTCAGGAGGCTGAGGCAGCAAAATTGAAAGTTTAAGGCCAGCACAAGCAACACAGTAAGAACTAGTTTCAGAAACAAAACCCAAACAAGAAAGAAGGAAAGAAAAAGTCAATAATATTGATGAAGTAATCAGCACGTGCTGGAGGTTGGTCAGACAGAGCTATTGAGGTGGTAAATATCACTTCTCAAATGCACGCAAGCATAAACAAGGCAAATGAGAGATGTTCTCAGAGTACAGAGTTATGAGATATTACCTGACAGCCTGGCTATTTGGAGGAACTGGTATACTATACCTTAGCTGAACATATAAGACTTTGATCTTAATGCCGACGTCAGCAGTCAATTTCTTAGATTCTCCACATGTAAAAGAGGTTGAACTACATCACTGTAAACACATTCTAATGCCTCATAATTAAGTGCTCAGTAAACTTTTGTGTAATGAAAACCATCCCCAACTGATAGAACTTGAACAGTTACATGCACAAGGTCATGGGATCAGGGCAGGGCATGAACTACAGCCCAGATCTCTTTCTACACAGTTCCACCTTCCAAGACCCAAATGTGACATTATTCCCTTCTTCCAAACTCAAAAGTCATTTAACTATTAAATAACCTTTACCTGACTCCACTAAATTATGGGACAGCAGGGTCAGAACAAAACTAACCGTACTATTTACAGAATCAAAGGATCTGAAGAGATAATTTAGCTGCAAATCACTTACCTTGGCCAAAATCCAACTGATTTGTTCAGATAAATGATGAGTTTGATTTTACTGTTTGATTTTAAGTAGTGTGATAAATAAAATTTCATGTAATAATGATTCCTGAAGAGTACTGTACATAACTTTTTAAATTATTAATTCTGTTCAAAGTTGTGCCACTTGGCCCAAAGCAGGTTCACAAAAATAATAATAAAAGGTTGGCAGATGTCTACAGGTGTTTTATTGCTTTATTTGTATTAACAAAATACACACTTTACAGTAAATTTAATATCATACCTTCCTAAGGCTGTCAAGTTAGCAGTGAAAAGCATCTGACAGTCATAGTCAATTTCCTACATGTCTCATTACAGAGAGTCAAGGTCAAACTGTTGAGTCTTCTCGTCTTTCCACCTAGTATCCAAAAAGCAACTAACTGTGAATTCAAAATACCAGATTGTGTACTCTGACAAATACAATCTGGGGTCTCACACGATCATACCCCGATTCAGAAAGTTTTGTAACATTAGGCTGCCATGAACAAGGAACACAGAAGGCCTGCAGGGTCACTGCTCAGGCCATCGCACTTTGGTTGACACTATGAAAGTCAGAACTTTCATCTACTTTATTGCGGGGGTTTCCAATCTATCAAGCAGGGTGCAAAAATTATCTGACATCGATGTCGCCAGATCAAATACATAAATCAAGTACTATTAGCTAACAGTTTTGACGTCCTGTGAAAAGGTGAGAAACTGTTATCTTAACTGTTAACTACGTTGGGGCCCAGAACACTGCAGTCTTCTTACAGCTCGACCCCGAGTGTGCTCGAAGGTAGTACAGCTTCCGCTGACTCCAGGCCCGGCAACCACATCTACCTACGGCTAGCCAGTCTCTGCTGCTGACAGGAAGGGAGGGCTTCAAGCACCCGGCTTAGGGGAACCCACCACGACCGCGCCCCCCAGTCACCTTGTCTTCACCTTGGGCAGGAGAAAAAAAAAAAAAAAACCGCCCAAAGGGCAGCGGAGAATTCGACCCTCAGAAAATAAGGGGTCCCGCCACCCTCAGGCTGTAGCTGCTCAGACTCCGCTTTCCCGCCCGGCGGGGACGGAGACTGGGAACTGACTCCCAGGGACCGCGCCAGGGACGCCTTGACCTAGGGCATAGCAGTAACAGACGAGGGCGCTGGGCCCGAGACCGGGAGAAGTACGCGAAAAGTCAGGCCCAGGGCGAGGCGGGCCCGGCCCAGCCTCGCCTACCGCCGCCGGCAGGGCAGGAGGCTCCTCCGCCCCCGGGAACCCACACCTCGGAGCCCGCTCACCTGCAGCCGGGTCACCAGAAGGCTGTAAGGCGCCATTTTGTGCACTGACAAAGATGAGGTCGCGTGAAAGTGACGCGGCACGTGGCGTATTTAACCGGTAAGGGGCGGGGGCGGGGCCTCTCCCGGGTAACGGCTGGGGCCCGAGCCGCACTCCGAGACCGGGCAGTGGGTGGGGCTTCAGTGACGGGCGCCGGGCGTGGGAGGAACTGCCAGCTTGACGTCACCTTGGCGCTTGGGAGTAGAAGCTGGAGGGAAGTCCTGAGTTCAAGGTCACCCTTCACTCCTGAGACTCCGAGAGGAAACCCCAAACCCACACACTTTGCGGCCCTGGCCTCAAAGCCCAGCACAAAAAAAAAAAAAAACATGTCGAAAAATCACCCCAAAACAGACTTCAGTTTATGCGTTCAAAACGGGGGGGGAAGGAGGGAAACGTTTTTAATAAAAGCCTTTGATGCACCTGCTGGGGCCTGGCAAAGTTACGCTTTAGGCGACTCTCGCGAGAACTAGCGAGATTTAGCGCACTAGGGCACAAAAACTGATGGACGCGTTGACGGCCAATCACGGAGAAGTAGAGGTAGGACCCGCGTAGGTTAAAGGGCGGGCGGAAGCTCCTGAAGCTTCCGGTCGCCGGTTTAGGAGAGAGTTATGGCTAAACACCACCCGGATCTGATTTTCTGCCGCAAGCAGGCTGGAGTTGGTGAGTTGGCGCCCTGCCCCCTTGTGTTTCAGTGGGATGATGTTGGGGACCGGGGACTGGGGGCCTTCACCTCGCCTTCAGGGCTTTGGTTTGAGGCTCCACGTTTCGCGCCTTACGGTCCCTGGGTATTCTAGGAGCGCGCACCGCGCTGTGGCTGCTGATAAAAGAGTGCGGGAGGGCGCGTCTGTGCCAGGACTGGAGAAGCCGTCCCAGCTCCGGACAGCTTTTTCGGGACGGGGCTTTGGTGTAAAGCAAAGTTTAGGGCCATAGGCCGAGCGTGGTAGCTCACGACTGTGATCCCAGCACCTGGGAGGCCAAGGCAGGAAAATTGCTGCGATTTCAAGGCCGACCTGAGCTTTCTAAGAACTTCCAGATTAGCCCAGGCTACACAGATGGATTCTGTCTCAAAGGGAGTGTGGGGGACGGGGAAAAGGAGAATATGACAGCTATCCTCAAGGGCTCGCTATAGTCATTGCGGTCTGCCCCATCCTCTGTACTCAGCCTGAGATACAACTCCCTTGCGAAATCACAACCTCAGTTTTAACTCTGTTTTACTGTCTTTGATCTTGCAGCTATCGGGAGACTGTGTGAAAAATGTAAGCGGAACATGCCCTCCCGTCTCTTGTGTTCTCAGTTCTTTGAAGAGCCAATAAGCCATTAATTCCAGAGGAACAGCAAAGAATCTTTGACTAGATATGCCGGGCCGCAACGGACAGTGACTACCTGGATGCCACCAAAGGCTCCCCCACCACCCTCCCACTTAAGCTGGCACATTTTTAATACTTTATACTTAGGTCTTTTAAAAATGTCTACTTTTGGACAGTAAGAGTTATCACGGTCATGTTAACCTTCCCAGCCCAATGTGTGTGCAAGAAGGCATGCAGTTTGACTGTGGCTACATGGGCTTAAAAACTCCCAGATAATATTTCAGACTCTTCCCGTATATTAATTAACAGTTAGATATGTTGAAGGAAGGTGGATATAGGGTAAGGCTATGCTATCAAAATAGAGGAAGGTCCTATTGTCACTGTTAAAAGGAGACTAGTTATTTCCCCATAGAGCAGAGGAAAGAGCTTTAGGAATTAGAGTGACGATATTCTGCTCTCCTCTCCTTGCAGGTGATGGCAAATGCGTTATCTGTGACTCCTACGTGCGCCCCTGCACCCTGGTTCGCATATGCGATGAGTGTAACTATGGCTCGTACCAGGGTCGCTGTGTGATCTGTGGAGGTCCCGGAGTCTCCGATGCCTACTATTGTAAAGAGTGCACCATTCAAGAGAAGGATGTGAGTAGAGGCAGCATCCTACCTGGCCTTTCTCGCTTTTACTTCACACCGTTTTGCCATCTGTGGCCATCTCTTCTATGGAGCTTGTGGTGGTCATCTAGCTATCTAGTCATCAAGCCTGTGAGCCAAACTAGGTCTCGTGTACCAAAGAGCAGTGTCGAGGGCAGAATAGGAGAGAAGCAAGTCTTTATTAGTATCAGCAGTTGTGTTGCATCCCTGGAATCCCAGCATGGGGGAGACAGAGGCAGGAGAATGAATGCGAGTTCAAGAGAATCCTAGTCTCCATGGAGAGGTGTAGGCCAGCCAGGGTGAACCATGTCTCAATATGAAAGAGGAAAAGAAAGAGAGCCTTTTTTATGTTCACTTGATGTCTCCTGTGCATGTGTACATCGGCATATGTGTAAATATCAGGGGACGACCTGTGGAAGCTAGTTCTCCCTTTATGCTCTGGTCTTGGGGGTCACTCTCAAATTGTTAGGCTTGGCAAGTGTTTTTACCTGCTGTCTTAGTTAGGTTTCTGCTGTTAAAATGATACACCATGATCAAAAGCAGCTTGGCAAGGAAGGGATTTCTTTCTCCTATAGCTCCAGGTAACAGTCTGTCACTGAGGGAAGTCAAAGCAGGAACTTGGAGGCAGGAAAAGAAAAAGAAAAAAAAAATGGAGGATCACTGCTTACTGGCTTGTTTCCTTATGGTTTGCCTAGCCTGCTTTTTTACAGCACCCAGTACCACCAGCCGACAAATAGCACTGCCCACAATGGGCTGGGCTTTCCCATGTCTGTCAATCGAGAAAATCCCACTACAGGTCAATGCAGTGGGATTTCTCAGTTGAGGTTCCCTCTTTAAAAATGACTCTAGTTTGTGGCAGGTTGACATAAGGGTAGCCAGCGTCCTGCCTAATCATCTTGCCAGCTCATCCTGTGCTTGTGAATTAAGGAGACAATGAGTAGTTCTCTTTGTCTGTGTCTGTCTTCCTCTCTTTCTCTGTAGATATAAGTGTCAGTGTGTATCCCATACTAGCCTGGACCTGAAGATCCTCCTGCCTCAGCTTACCGAATGCAGAGATTACATACTTGTACCAGCACACCCAGCTCAGTAATTCCCTTTGGACAAGGCAGTGAGGGAAGATGGGCAGCTGCTGAGATAGTCTTGTTCTGTGGCCTAGGCTGGTCTGGTACTCATTATTTGGTCAAGGGTGGCCTCACACTCAGCCGCCTGGGTACTAGGATTACTTGCCCAACTCAGTTCTCTTGAATCTACTGTGTTAAAGGACAGAGTGGGTGGATATGGTGGCAAAATTGAATGGGGGACTGTTAGAGTTGATACCAGCTGTAAGAAGAAAGAACAGTGTTGTGTAATGAGTTGGTTCCTAGTCTTCCTTATATTTTTGTTGACAGTGTGTAGTGTAGAGAGGAAATGTATGAGTAGCCTTCAGTTCCCTGAGCAAGGCTCAGTGAGGAGGCTTGTAGATCAGGCTACAGGCAAGTTTAACCCTGTTCTTCGCATAGTACTAGCAATAAGGCATTGTTTCTCTTGTAACAAAATAAAAGGAAGTAGGATACAGTCTTGCTGGACTAATGAGGATGTTGGAGTAACTAATCAAGAATAAAGCAGCAGGAGCTGGAGAGATGGCTCAGCAGTTGACTGTTCTTCTAGAGGACCCAGGTTCAATTCCCAGCAACCACATGGTGGCTAACAACTGTCTGTAACTCCAAGATCTGACACCCTCACACAGACATACATGCAGGCAAAACACCAATGCACAGAAAATAAAAATAAATTCTTATTAAAAAGAATAGCCAGGGCTGGAGAGGTGGCTCAGCAGTTAAGAGCACTGACTACCCTTCCAGAGGACCCAGGTTCCATTCCCAGCAACCAGATGGTGGCACACTATGGTGATCTATAGTGAGATCTGGTGCACTGATCTGGCCTGCTGGCATATATATATCAAGGCAGAAAACTATATAAAGAATAAAGAAATCTTTAAGGGAGCGGGGGAGAGATGGCTCAGAGGTTAAGAACACTCACTGTTCTTCCAAAGGTCCTGAGTTCAATTCCCAGAAACCATATGGTATATCATAACCATCTATAGTAAGATCTGGTGCAGGCAGAATGTATAAATAATAAATAAATCTTTAAAAAAGAAAAAAAAAAAAGAATAGCTGAGCATGGTGTTGCACGCCTTTAATCCCAGCACTCAGGGAGGCAGAGGCAGCTGGAGCTCTGTGAGTTCAAAGCCTATCTGGTCTACAAAGCAAGTCCAGGGCAGCCAAGCTATACAAAGAAACCCTGTCTGAAAAGTGAAAAAAGAGGAGAGAATAAAGCAACTATGCATGTCGTCTCGTCCCTTTTCTCTTAGCACTTGGGAGGCAGATGCTAGCTGATCTCTGTGAGTTCTAGGATAGCTATTATACAAAGAACGCTGTCTCAGAAAGACCAAATAATAATAATGAAATAATAAGGCAGAATGTATGTAGCATGAACAAGGTGTAGGTAGTTTGTAGATGTAATCTCTCCCTTTTTCCTCACACTATGTAAATAGAGGTTATTATCATCCTTTTTATAATCTTCCCAGGGCTCGCTAACTAATTCTCGTGGCCACATTATACCATGTTGTTCTTTCCTAAGTCCTTCTTGGTGTGTGCTCATGTTGAAGAGAATCAGCCTACTACCTTAGCACTCTACATTTGGATGCTGCTCACCACCAGTACCAGAGGCCAGTCAAGACTTTGGGGAAAGCGGGAGAGTTTGCTCTGTATGTTATAGAAAATAATAAGTGATAGGTGGGTCTCTGAGTTCAAGGCCAGCCTGGTCTACAAAGACAGTCTAGAACAGCCAAGGCACACAGAGAATAAAGAGTGAGTAGCAGATAGCAAAACATGGGTGTCAGCCATATCCAGCAGACATGATTGGAGTAGCCTGGTTGAAAGACCAACCAGGGTCTAGAGAGATGGCTCAGTGGCTAAGAGCAGTGACCACTATTCTAAGAGGGCCTGTGTTCAATTCCCAGCACCCACATGGGAGCTCACAACTCTTTGTAACTCCTGTTCCAGGGGATTGACACCCTCACATAGACATGCATGTAGTTAAAACACCAACATACGTAAAATTAAAAAAAAGTAAAATTTTTTTTTAAAAAAAAAGAACATACCAAGGCAACATCATCACATCAACGACGTCCAGCAGAAGTTGCTGGAGGAAGCCACAGTTAGGTTTTTACTGTGGTTTCCAGTTGGGAGCTTTTTCCCTATGGATGAGCTTCAGGCTTCTCTTGCTCCCTGCAAGCATTTTATACCACAGGATAAACAAGTGATGTCTTTTGGAAATGGTTTGCCTTCTGGATGTTCTCAAGGCTGCAGTGCTTTGTTTGGTTTTGTTCCATTTCTTTGTTACATCTGTTTGTCTGTGTGTGGGCATTGGTGTCGAGAGGACAACTTGCCCGGAGTTGCTTTTCCCTCAGTGGCAAGTGCTTTGGCCCACTGAGCCATCTTGCCAATTCAAAGATGGCAGTAAGCTCGTATCTGCCTGCTGGTTTTCCATATCCCTATTAGCCAGAGGCAGCCTGACCCAGGATTGCGGTTCAGAGCAGCCAAAGAGCATTGTTTACTCTGCGCAGTCCGCTGTTGTTCGTGAAAAAGAAAAAGTTGTCGTTAAGTATGAAGTCATACAGTTGGTGGTTTGAACACCCTCCTGCCCTAAACTGTCTCCATTACCTTTGACGACTAGAACTAGATTGATCATATTCTGTCTTCTACAGCTGTGGATCTGCTCCTCTACCTCTCTTTTCCCAGGTCTTGGAAACAGGGCCCAATTTTATAGTACAAGGGTGATGCTCGTTTTTAGTGCTACCCCTGTAACGTGTTCCCGGGAGACTCCCTCTCCACCCTGAACACGTGGTACGTAGGATTTGGGGCGGACTTAGGGTGATGGAAGAAAAGGTACGTGCAGTTCTTAAGCTGAAGGGTCCGTGGAGACACTTTCCTGAGCCCTCGCATTTATGACTAGTCCATATCTGGCTCAAGCTTAGAACCAGAGAATGCTCACTAATTGTAATTGCTATCTGACGTGTCTACATTCAACGTGTGATCTGATACCTTTGGATCCCTATCCCTCATTCTGCCCCTGAGAATTATTTCAGATGTCACTTCACATTATACAGGAACATTCTGAGGATATTTGAGCTCAAGCTCACAGTTACTCGGCACTAGCCTCCAAGGAACACAAAGCAGTACTGTGACATGATCCAGCCTCTCACCCTTACAGACAGATGGTCGTGTCAAGGAAGTGCCTAGGCTTTTTCCTGTGCAGAAATCTTCCTACGGCAGAAGCCACACACCCCCTATTGTTCTCTCCTTCTGCGGCTTTTATAATTTATAAGGTAGTTAATTAGATCCGTAAGCTAAGCTGGGTGTCCTCATTTGTAGTTTTTCAAAACCTCAAAAATAATCAGGAATCAGGAGCTGTGCGTGGAGTGCATGCCTATAGTTCCAGCAGTTGGTATGCTGAGAGGGAGAATTGCCAGTTTAAAACTAGTCTGGGGCCAGGCTTTGGTGGTATATGTCTTTAGTTCCAGGTGCAGGAGGCAGAGTCAGATGGATCTCAGAGTTCAAGGTCAGCCTTTTCTACATATTGTTCCAAGACAGCCAGGGCTACACAGATCAACCGAAAAATAAAATAAATAAAACCAGTCCAGGATACCCTATCTCACAAAACAGAAAGCCTGCCAGGAGTCACTGGTGTCACCAGACCTTGATACTCCAGGACTAATTTGTGTGTTCTCATGCTGTGACAGCAAACAAATCTCCTTGACCCTGCTCCCGACCTAGGAAAAATAATTACCAGCCTGCTTTACAGAGAGCTCCAGGACAATCAAGGCTACACATAGAAACCTTGTATCAAAAAACAATAATTAACATCTGTGCGGTTTTGAAACTATTTCTATTTATTTGGGGTATTTGGTTGAATCTGGTATTTTGCACAGCCCAGCCTGGGTTCTCTGGAATAGTGACCAGTTCTCTAAGCCAGTCCACAGCACCCAAATGTTTCTCATGAGGAATTAAGTACTAGGAATAAGATGATGTTGCCAAGAATGAAATTCAAGTTGCAGATTATTGTAATGTTGGAGACAGAAGGCAGTGTGAGTTGTGCAGATGGGCATGCTTGGTCTGTGCACTTCCTCTGACTACCTCAGCATCATTTCTCAAGCTGAGAAACACTTCTTTCTTTTGTTGTCTTGCTATTTCTACCATTCTCACTGGTTTTTTTTATTTAGAATAACTGAAAAGATAAATAATTAACCCAAAACCTAAATGGTCTTTGAGAGGCAGACAAGATGACCCAGTGAGTACAGGCCTTTACCGTTAAACCTGACAGCGAGTTCAATCCTTACAGCCCACGTGTCCTTGAAAGCTGTGTGCACACACATACTAAAAAAATGTAAACAAACAAACAAAATATTTTTCCAAGCCAGACATGGTGGTGAATGCCTGTAATCTCAGCACTCAGGGAGGCAGAGGCAGGTGAATCTTTGAGTTCGAGGCCAGCCTGGTCTACAAAGTGAGTCCAGGACAGCCAGGGCTACACAGAGAAACCCTGTGGGGGCGGGCTGTCTTTGAAAACTCATAAAAGGTAAAGAAGAGATAGCATCAGTTGATCTGGGGGAGGCTTCCTCAGTTAAATAAATGGAGGTGTTTGGACACATTTATGGGGGGAAAACGCTGATTGGGTCTTTTGTTTTGTGAAGGGAGGGGCTGGGCATTAAATGCAAGTTCTCAAGCAGCCTTCTGCAGAGCTCTTGGGTACTAAGGTGAAGAGTTAGACTTTTTGTACTCCTGAGCCAGATTTTATCTTAAGTCTCTTGAAGTGGTTTCAAGGACTTAACTCTATTCTGTTTTTCAGAGAGATGGTTGCCCAAAGATTGTCAACTTGGGGAGCTCTAAGACAGACCTCTTCTATGAACGCAAAAAATATGGCTTCAAGAAGAGGTGATGGGTGGTGGCATCTTCTTCTTCCACCAAGTTGCTGCAGCTGCCAGAAAAGACGCCTACTACCACCAGCAGAAAAGGAGCGGAGCCCAGAGTGTCACCAGAACAGCCTGCTAGCGCTAGTGGCCTGGCCCCCTGCCACCCTTTCTTTCCCACACTGTGCTAGTGGGGATGGAAGAGGGTTCTTCATAGAACATTCTAGCAGACTGGAAGAAAATTTGTTAGGTTAGTTCATAGTGTTTTTGTTTTGTTTTTTTGAGGGTTTTTTTGTTGTTGGAAAAGCAAGGCTCTGCTCTCTACATTGATTCTTTCCACACTAAATGCTTTCAAACAAGTCTACGGCCTTGACGATGAAGCCGCGCGTCAAAAGCATGGTCTTGCAGCAGCTATGATGGTGGTTGTCTTCTTTGATCCTCAGTGTGGCCAGGAGCCATCAGAACAGTAATGTACTGTGACACTTCCCAAGTGGCACTAATTTCATGCTATTTTGCTTATACATTGGAAGTTTCTGTTGTAATAAAGTCGTGCGTATTTTCTGGTAGTTGACTACCTTCCCCATTAACTTTGAGAGTCTCCTTTTGGTCATCAGGTTTTGGTGACTCAACTATGATAGAGGCTTCGGGGTTGATGAGGTGCCCTGTCTTCTTACTAGAAAGAATCAAAGACACCTGTGCCCTTTCCGTGGGTGAAGGAGTCCATTTACTTTCTTTTTTTTTTTTTCTTCCTATCCAACTTTTTATTTTTGTCTTGCTCCTTAGCCCAGGCTGGCCAGGAAATTGTTGCAATCCTATTGCTTTAGCCTTCAGAGTGCTGACATTTCCTATGTGAATGACCAGACCTGTTCTATTTTGTTTTGTTTTCAGTATTGATTTTAATGCTATTTTGTTTTTGTTTTTGTTTTTGTTTTTTTCCGAGACAGGGTTTCTCTGTGTAGACCTGGATGGCCTCGAACTCACAGAGAACACCAACCTCTGCCTCCCTGAGTGCTGGGATTACAGGTGCCTGCCATTGTGCCTGGCCAGTATTGATTTTAAAGAGCTGGTGAGGAAAATAAGATAAAATTTAATTGGTAAGTTAGAAAAACTCTGATGTGTTTCACACAGTACATACATAATTGAAAAGGTTTCCTTTTAAAAAAAAAATAGACTGTGTATGAATGTCTTGCCTACATGTATGTATGTATGTATGTGTGTACTGTGTGCGTTCTTGGTGCCTGCAGAGTTCAGGGCAGCAGATCCCCTCGAGTTATGCATGGATGTGAACTGCCATGTGGGTGCTGGGAATTAAACCTGGGTCCTTTTCAAGAGCAACAGGAGCTCTTAACCACTGAGTCATCTCACCAGCCCCAACAATCTTGTAAGTAAATTATCAAAACTAGAAAAGTAAGCCATACCCATCTACTTGGGTCAGTATATTTCTTTCTGCCGAGAATTTTCAGGGGTTGGGTATTTCTGCGTCTTGTGATGTTGAAGTAGGTCTTTAGTGGCCTTGTTTTGGATCCCAATGAATCTGTGTACTTGGTCTTGTTTATTTGCAAAGTTGTGGCAAGAATAAACTTCTTAACATACTTTTAATCCCAGCATTCCTGAGCCAGAGACAGGCCTATAGATTGGAGTTTGAGGCCAGCCTGGTCTACAAAGCAATTCTAGGATAGCCAAGGCTACACAGAGAAACCCTGTTTCAAAAAATAAAAAAAAAGAAACTTTGTTGAGGGTTTTTGGTTTGGGTTAGAAAAAGCAACCCAAAAAAAAGTACAAAGTACTAAGTACAGTTAAAAGAGGATGGAATAAAGGGCAAAACAGAAATGGATGTTAGAAGCCACAGGACCCCTAGGCAGTCTTCTCGACGCCTCAGGGAAACAGGACAAGCTGTTGACCACAGGGGTGAAGCTGATGGACAGCGTGCCAAGTGCTCTGCTCTCGGCAGCCCTTCCAAACCCTCCCACTTTGCTATGGCCACTAGGCTCTTTGTCTGTTCTTCTGTCACAAAAGTGCCTTCTTTTTTAACCAGCTGGTGCTCCCTCTGAGGCGTCCCTGCTTAGCTAACTCCTCCCCCCAGCCTTCAGACCTGTGCCTTCAGATGTCCCAACATGCGATCTAATCTCCTTTGTGTTGCCACATAGCATCTTCTGTATGTTCCTGAGGCATTTGGTGGTTATTAACTGTCACCTTATAAGTCATGTTCTTCCCAGTAGATGACATGTTCAAACAGCCTTGAAAGGCAGATGGGGTTAGGGTGTTGAGGCAAGGGTGCTTGCATGCTGGGAAACGTGCAGAAATGTAGTCTTGAAGGCAGGGTTGTGTTCAGGAAGCCTGGAACAGTTCTTAAGTACCACGGAACGCAGAAATCAGAATCATTTTCAGATTAGGATTTGTAATTGATTTTTGTCATTGCTGTTTGCCTGTTTTCCAGACATACTCTGGCTATACCTCCAGCTGAGCTGTGTCCTCTAGGTCTTGAGAACCCCTTTCCCCCATCCTCTCCAAGTGCTGAGATTAGATGTGTGCTGCTATGCTTGGTTTATAATTTTTTTCTCTAGTAACTTTAAAACGTTAGATCTGTAACAAGTAGTGCCTGGGGGTGGGAGTTTTTTCCCCTTTCTGGTGTTTGGATCAACTCAGGGCCTGTCCATGGGCTCCAACCACTGCAACATGCCCTGCCTTCTTACTGACTACATGATTTAGATCTTATATCTACCAGTGTTTGGGATCCACGCCTCCATTTGAAGGAAATCGTCCCTACACTGTACTATGTCTGCCTCCATGGAATGCCTCTAAAAGGTGGCTAGGGGAGCTTACAGTCATGTCTATGCTCCCTTCACCATGGGTTAGTGGGCATGCCAACTCGGGAATTGAATCTATTTCTCTGTTACCTAATGTCCTTGTCCCATTACTGCTTCGTTTTCTTTCTGAATGATCAGAGACCAAGAAGAGAATAGAATGCATTAACATTCAGGGCTATTATACAGAGACACCCTGTCTTGAAACCACCACCACCCCAAAAAAAATACCTCCAGTGTGGCCAGTCAGTGGTAAGAGTACTCTTTGGCATAACATCCATTGTTACTCAGTCCTCAGTACAGCAAGTAACCAGCAACTGTATAAAGTGAGAGCTCTCAAGACTGCACTTGTATATCTTGGATATTAGAATAATTCCCCTTAATTTTAAAGATGAAGGGCTGGAAAGACGGCCCAGTGGTTAAGAGCACTCACTGCTCTTCCAGAGGACCCGGGGTTCAATTCCCAGCACCCACATGGCAGCTCACAACTGTCTGTAACTCCAATTCCAGAGGATATGACGCCCTCAAACCAATACATTTAAAGCAAAATTGAAAAAAAAAAAATGAGGCCAAAGAGGCTGTGGATGTTGCTCTGTGTATGGAGTATTTGCCTAGCATGTAGGAAGCTCTAGGCTCCTTCAAAACCACACAACTAGGGGCCTGGAGAGATAGCTCAGAGGTTAAGAGCACTGGCTGCTCTCCCTAGAGGTCCTGAGTTCAATTCCCAACAACCACATGGTGGCTCACAACATAATGAGATCTGGTTCCCCCTTCTGATGTGAAGGCACACATGCAGGTATTGTATACATAATAAATTAGTTAAAACTAGGTGGTGCACGCTCATAATTGGAGGACTAGAGGCAGGCAGCTCTCAGGGTTATCCTGTACTTTATAGCAAATTGGAAGCCAACCTGGACAACATGAGACTTTTTTCTTTGGGTTTTTTTGAGATATTCTGAACTTGCTTTGTACACTAGGCTGGCATCAAACTCAGAACCGTCCCCCAGCCTCTGCCTCCCTGAGTGCTGACATAAAGGCGTGGCCCAGCATGAGACTTGATATTTAATAACAGAAAACTAGGTGCTGGTGAGATGGCTCAGCCTTTAAGAGCACTGACTGCTCTTCCAGATGGACCCAGGTTCAATTCTCAATACCCACATGGCAGTTTACAGCTGTCTGTAACCCCAAGATCTGACACCATCACACTGATGTACATGCAGGCAAAAAAAGCCAGCAAATTTTTTGAAAAACAAAACAACCCATTATGGACAAACTTAATTTTAATCAGAAACATACAGTTCTGTGAAGTGAATGAACCCACACTCAGCTGTATACAACCACAGTTAATTGGTTATGGCTACTTGGGGATAACATTAACAAGGAATCAAATAATCTGGGATTAGATGAAAATCACTTGGGTTGATTTCGGAGGGGCCAGGAAAATTACTCAAAGGCAAATAATCTTTTCACATTTACATCCTCTCCTGAAGCTACTGTTAAGCTACTGCCATCACAAACCGAGAAACCATTTTCTTGGATAACTTCAAAGAAACAACATAAAAAATTCGCCTTGTGTGTGTATGCATGAAATTGTGACTCATCCTGGGTTAACTGAGCCAGTCATGACCAGCTTGGCTTGTCACCAGCCCCCAAATACCTGGCATGACTTGTTTTGCTGAGGGGCAGTTGTTCACCTTGCCGCTCCGCAGCCACCGGAGCTGACTGACCGTCGTGAAATCGGTGTAAGCCTTTCAACATACGGTTATTTAAGTGGGAGGGAACTCGGGAACGCTCGAGTAGTAATTCAGTTTGCAATTAAGCCCTGGCAAGATGAAATTACACATTAGGGAAAAGAAAATTCCTCCTCATCACATGACGTGAGGCAGCAGTAATTAAGGCTGATCACCTCTCCATTTTATCCTCTCCTATTTATATGCACAACCTTTACTCAAAACTCCCATTTACCAAGGAGACGGGATTTTTCAGGGGTTTTAGTTACTTGTAAAGCTGCCCAAGGCTGATTCAAATAAAAGCACAAACAGGCAGAGACCCAGGGGCTTCCACACATCTACCTGGCTTTTTCTAATCTGCATAAGCCTGTCTTTAAGATCCTTCAGCAGTTCATTGCAGCTCGTCCTAATCTTTCTCATCATTCTGTCTTGGGATGTTTCCCATTGGGAAATGTCCACCAACTAGTGCTTCTAGGCTGCAATTTGACCAATTTATGACGAAAAATAAAATTGTTTTGCAGTTCATACATTTCGGGGAGAGAAGACGGACCTGTTTGAATCAGGCTTTTACATATAGTATTGTTTAACCATAAGATCTCCAAGTTTTTAGAGATGAAACAAGTTTGGCGACTTAAAAATATTCATTGCGTTAAGTCTAGATCACACAGTAGGTGGCAGAACCAGGATATAAACCCACCAATTTCCATGGCCGCCTCTAGTTATACACTACAAATACCAGCGTCCCTTGCGATACCTAAGGCGCAAACGCAGAAGCTGCACCCAAAAGCCAATCAAACGGCTCTCCCCGATTGAGGGCCAATGGGAAGGCTGTTGCTAACTCGTCTGAGGTATTTTTAGCTTTCATCCCAGTAGGCGGTCTCACAGCCCGGATAGAACCCTCTAGAGGGACGGGGGGTGCAGAAAGGGAAGGGTAAAATGAAGAGGGGCGTGTATGACGCTTGCTGACGCACAACGCAAGTAGTCCCAGGAGGAGCCCCTGGGCTGTCCGGCTGGGGGATGGGACACACGCGGTGGGGCTGCCCCTCGCCGCCCTGGCAACCCGGCAGTTCTCTCCCGTCTAGGGGAGCGCGTGTAGGCACCTGGGCCTCCGCTGCCCTCTGCCCTCGCCAACGTGAGCCCGGAAAATAAAATGCACACGGTCCGTAACTGGAAACTTGCCGACCTCGCTGCCCCACGTGGCTCGGGCGGCTGCCGCGGCGCCAGAACCTTCAGGAACGTGAAGAGAGGAGCGGGTGGGAGGGCCGGAAAATGAGCGGCCTAAGCCGGGGGCCTGCACACAGGGCCAGCGGTCCTCCAGCCTCGTGGTCCGTCAGTCCGGCTCTGTGATTCCAATCCAAACAGACCCACGCCCCCATCCCTGGGCCCGCCCTGTGTGGCCAAGCCCGGGCCGGCCGGCCGCGCCTCGCCGCCCGGTGCTGCGGGGCTCCGCACCCCGCTGACCTGGCTGGGGCTGACCTCGGTGGCCAGGCTACGGCTGGAAGGAGGGAGCTGCAGCGGCTCTCGTGCTCCCCGGGGCCGCGGTCCCGAGTTGCCAGCGCCACATTCGGCGTCTGGAACCCAAGTTTCGGGGCTGGGAGCGCACGGTTAACCGGTGCGCTACTCCTGTCTCTGGTCCCGGTTCTCCTCGCACCCTCCCCTTCGCTCCTCCACGTCCCCGCAAGGACTGCGACGCTGGTAAACTCAGGTCCAGCCTCTCCAGAGCTTAGCGTCGCGTCCCCAAATCCACGACAGCTGGGAACCGGGGAGTGCGAACCACAGGGCCCGTCCGAGCTGCACAGTCGCCCCACCGTGGTCTCGGGGCCGTGCGGGCGCCCCCCGGAGCCCTGGGACCCCAGCCCCTCCCCACCACTGCCACTGCGGCCCACACTAGTGCCCCACGGTCCGCTGGGCCCCGGGCCGGCCCCCGCCCTCCCCGAACCCGGTGCACACCGGTGAAAACCGTACATTGCGAGTTCAGACTGCTCTGGAGTCTCAAGAAGAGACCTCGGGTGCCGAGGCGCTCAGAGGGACCAAGAGAGGGCGAGCTGCCCCGGCAGGGCCACTACGCTCCCAGCGGCAGCCGGGCTCGCGAAGGGTTAAAGGCGCCACGGAAGGAAAAGTAGTCCCGGGCCCGCCCCGGCTGGGCGGAGGGACGCATCACGCAGGGGTGGGGAGAGTAGATCCATGCGCAGGGTTGCTGAGGGTGAAACTTTTCATTGACTTTGCTCACTTCGGGCCCGGGCGCGGGAAGGTGCGGGTCGTTGGGCTTGAGCGTGGTGGCAGCCGAGAGGCCAGAAGGACAAGACCTGCCCGACGGCCACATCCCGAATCGGCCTCCCTCCACCGCGTGACGGGTGCCACCCTCGGGTCCGCCATCCCCGCGCCGTCGCCGCCGAGCTCGGCCTCCAGAACCAGCGGAAAGAATCACATGAACTCGGTCCTGGTCCCTCTCAACCCTCAACGACGTGAAAGGACACCGTGGCCCTCAGCCTCGCGGCGCCGGGGAGGCTGGGCGAGAGACCTCCATCCCGCGGCCTGCAGAGCGCCCCTTCGCGGAGACCCGAGTGAGTGCGCGGGCGGACGGGCTGGGGCGCCCACCCTGGTCCACTCCCTAGCTGCCCCCTCCAGAGCCGCCTCTGGGCCGCTCTCCATCACTCCCTTTGATCCTGGCGTACCTAGTTCCGTGTACGGCCCTCTCCTGGGCGGAGTGCGTTTCCTCCTTGACCTCCTTCCCCATTTCTTCACGTCTCACTCGCCGGGTTTTCCTTGTTCCCCCAAAGAAACAAAACTCTGGCTAGCGTGAAATGAATTAAGGGAGGAAAGGGGATTCGATCCTTGATTTTCGGCTGCCTTCCCCATGTGCGAGGAATCGAGGCGGTGATTACTAACAGTTTGTTTCTGGCCCTTTGGAAGGTGTGAGATGGGAAATTTGGACATCCCCCTTTTGGGTGACAGAGGCGGTTAGTGGAGACTGCCCTTAGGTTGCCGAGCAAGAATTCATTGCATGTTGGCCCTCTATATTCTTGTGTGGGTGGGAAAAAGTACCTGAAGAGCCTGTCAGATATTGTTTAAGCTCTCCTATTCCTAAACTTCCCCTCTGTCCGAGGAGGATGTTCTGTGCCCATGACCAAAATCTAAGGAGGGAAAAGGGAGAATGAACGGAGGAACAGCCCGCAAGCCGTCCTCTTCCCTCCTCTCCTCTGGGAGCAACCAGAACTTCACACAGCAGGCCTAGAGATCAGCAGACGGGTTTCCGGGGACAGTTCAGTATCTAACCCTTTTTGCTCCTTTTTATCCACCCTGGCCTGGGAGTGGGTTTCTCTTTGATTTCCTGACAACAACAATAAAAATCCTGTTGCTTGCCTGAGCGCCTACCCCCATTCCTCACTTAAGCACCAGGGAAAACAGCTGGTGTGGGAGGAAGGATTAGGAAGGTTTAACACCCTGCTGGGGAGGATTGGTAAGTCTGGTCCTAGGGTAGGCCTTGCCGTCGGAGGAGACTCAGATTTTGAGTATTAGAAGATATCCAGGTTTCAGATGTACGGATTTTGCTGGTTTGCCTGGGAACCTTTTCCCATTTCCTTTACTTGGGTCTGGTTTCTCAGACTTGTATGAGAAGTAGGGTGAGGCTTGAGCCTCATTGTTGACTGGGCGCCTCCTCACAGCCTAACTAGGAATTTTTTTGGCCGACAGGACTGGAAACGTGGCTGTAACTCCTGCCTTGTCCCTCCTGGCGGTGGGGAAGCTGGAGGCAAGCTGACCTGGTTAAGTGGAGGGGGCTCTTTTCTCCTTCGGTACTGTTCCTACAGCTACCATAGACAGCGACAGTCCTCTGCGATGAAGAGGTTGAGGGCGGAAAGCGGTGGCCCCATCTATTCTAGCTCACCTGCTTCCCCCAGGAAAAGCCCCTTAGTTGCAGAGCACTAATTCAGTAGTAGGCTTGGGAGACCATGACAGGAAAGGGGAGAGTTATTGGGAGTCTAGCCCGGACACGGACGTGGGGAAAAGGGATAGCCGGTGAGAGGCCTTCTGGGCAGATTTATGCCAAACGTCTTTGGCGATGGGAGGGGGGGCGCCCACTCGAGTCAGCGCGCATGTGCATCGGAAACTTTTCCTCGGTATCGGACCCTTGGCCAGGACCTACTGCGGGGCATGCGCGGTGTGTCTGGCTGGGCTGTCGCGTAGTGCGCAGGGAAGTGTAGTGTGCTTGAAAAGTAGGTCACGAGTCTTTACCCGCGCTAGGAGGCCCGAGGACTACGTCTCCCAGAGTGCTGAGCGCGGCTCTGCCTTGGGTGAGGCGAGCCTTCTGGCCTCTGAGAGCCCCAGAGGGCCCTGCTGTGGACCGGACTCTTGTGATAGGGCCCACGTGGTCCGGAATAGCGGTGAGATGGTGCCAAGGTCTAAGTCCCTTGCACTCATCACATATCCTGGAAGTCCGGCAATCCATAATGCCCATTGGGCCGCTGTGTCCTGGAGGAGAGCTAAGGATTGATCCCTGGGGAGCAGCCTGAGCCTGAGCCTCGGTGTCTGTCTGCTGTGGCTGTATTTCACTTGGCCATTTTAAGACGAGCCCTTCCTCCCTAGCCCCAACACACACACACACACACACACACACACAATTTACCTGTATCACAGAGACTATGATTGGTTGCAGGATACTGGGAAATGGAGACACCTGAATTTGGGAGTGATGATAAGGTTCCTTTGCCTTGCCTCTCCCTTTCTACAATGTTGTTTGTTTTGTTTTGTTTTGTCTTTAAGTCTTGCTTTGCATTTTAATTAGTTTCTCTGGAATTAACGTTGATGAAGTCTTGTGTAGCTTCCTGGCTCCTTCCGTGTCCCAGTGTGTATTTCTTCTAAACACTAAAATACACATTAGAACAAAGGATCTTGAGTCAAGGTATGGCCAGCGGCTGAAATAAAAGGAAAGAAGGAAAACAGTATTAGGACAATTCTTTCCCCCCCCCCCATATACATTGTTGTTTAGAAAGGGGACTCAGTATATAGCATAGGCTGACCTTTACTCTCCTGCCTCAGCCTCCTATCTGCTGGAATTTCAGGCACCCACACCCTGGCTCATTTGCAACTATTTAGTACATTATCCAAATGAGAATTTACTATTAAACACTTTTTTTTTTTTGAGACAGTTTCTCACTATGTAGTCCTAGCTAGCCTGTTACTTGCTATGTAAACCAGGCTGGCCTTAAACTCACAGAGATCTGCCTGTCACTAACTCCCAGTTGCCACCATGCTGGATTTTCTCTCTCTCTCTCTCTTTTGTTACCTTTCTAGTGTTTTGTTGGGAAATATCTGAGCCCTCTGCATCTGCTTAACAAATCTGCGCGTTCCTTTTGTGAAGGGTAGTTATTTCTAAGCTTTCTAATCTTATCACACACCCATAAATACATTTATATGTAAGTACTATAATTTGTCCATTGCTTCCTGAAAAACAAACTCCGCCAAATGGTCACTCCTATCTTTAGCTGAAGACAGGACAGTTCCAGGACTTTAATCCTCTGCTCCATAAGCTTCTTGAAGTCAAAATTAGAGTCTGAGCTGATAGAGCAGAGAATCTCATTCTAGTCATCTGGCCTCTTTGTAAGGTTCCACACCGTAGCCATCTGGCCTGGCCTGTTCTCTAATTAAAGAGGCAAAGGAGGCATTCTGCTTCCTTGTTTGTGCAGCAACACCGCTGAGGTAAAGCGATGTGCAAGCCTTGGTTGCTTAGGCTGCAAATACTGGTTCTTTAGGCAGGGCCGATGACAGTTGTTCCATTGTGTTTGGGGGTGAGGCTTATGTCCCAATGACTTTGGCCTACATTTAGAATGCTCCCATTTTGAGGCTGTACTGTTCAGGGGTTGGAAGGCAATTACATAGCCAAATTTGAGGACATTTAGAAAGGTGTAGAAGCCTATCTGGGCAAGATAACTAAGAGGCACATTTTAAGAGGCTCTGCGGTGCCTTGAAGAAAGTATTGTGTTGACACTGAGTCTGTTTTTCTTTTTAAAAAATTCTTTGAAAACACCTTCTTTAACCGCAGCCCCTGTCCTGAGACCTGATGCCAACTTTCTCCTCAAATTTTTAGTCCCTCGTGTTGGACACCTTTGGCAGACCACCATACTCCTTTCAAACCTCCATCCTTTTTTATTATTTTTTTTAAAATTACATAGAGATGTGCATCTTCCTATGGCTATGTGCACATGGGTTCAGATACCTGAGGAGGCCAGAGGCATCAAATTCCCTGGAACTAGAGTTCCAGGCTGCTGTGATCTAACCGGCCCAAGTGCTATGAGGCAAACTCATGTCCTGGAAGAGCAGCGAGTACTCTTCGCTCCTGAGCCATTTCTCTAGCCCCTCAACCTTCAGTCTTAAGCTTCCAGTGCAGAAGGTATGAGATGCTTGAACATAGGAGTTCTTAGTCTGGCTTCGCTGGCCTTGAACTCCTGGTTTTTCTGCTTCTACATCCCAAGGGCTGAGTTTACAGGCTCAAATCTCCATGCCCAGGTCAAGCCTAGAAGTTCAAAGACAGCCTGGGCAACATAAAAACCTGTACCTCCATCCCCCACTCACGCCACACAAAAGAAAAAGCCTGCGTTGTACACAGGAGAAGGCCTAAGATATGCCTGCATCTGCCTCCCAAATGCTGGGGTTAAAGGTGTGTAAGATCCCTTATTCTTTTTGTTTCTTGCTTGTTTTTTGAGACAGGGTTTCGCTGTTTAACAGCCCTGGCTGTCCTGGACTCATTTTGTAAACCAGGCTGGCCTCGAACTCAACAGATTCACCTGCCTCTGCTTCCCAAGTGCTGGGACTGAAGGCATATACCACCATGCCTGGCTCTCCCTTAATTTCAATGATTCTTCTCTTTAAACCAAAGAGGACCCTAGGCCCAATCTGTCTTGGTCACAAGTAGACACTTGAAAAAACTACAGACCTGTTTGGAGGCCAGGCGGAGGGGGAAGTCACGGTTCCCTGAATGCTGAACATCAGTCCCTTTCTGTTTCTCAGGCATGAACTGAGAGTGGCTCAGTGTGGTACTTACACACGCAGCTACAGATCAGGTGTACACACACCAGAAGTCTCCTTCTGAAAATTCGGTCCTAAGCCTGTCCCAGAAGGGCCCTGGGCCCAGGCCTGAGAATGAGCGCGAAAATGTGTTTCAGTATTCTAAACTTAGTGCCTGGAGACTTAGGAAGCAGAAAGAACATTAATCAAAATCCAGCCCTGAGTCCCACATGGAACAGAAGATGCCCTTGGTGGGACATTGCTTAGCCCTGTCCCTGCTGAGTTCAGCAGCCTGGCTTTGCCTTCCATAGAGCAGTACTTTTCAGTTCAGTCTCCCTCTGAGCTAGAGTCTAGAAACCATCGTTTTGGAGAAAAAGGAGATTAAGATCATTGATGCTGGGTCCTCACAGATCACCTTCCTGAAACATGAGGCTTGCCCAGACCTAGGGAATAAAGTTTTTTGACCTCAGTAGGATCTGGCTTTGAGAGAATCCCAAAATAACAATCTGAGTATTTATGCTAGGCCGCCGCCTCTACGGGCTTCTCCAAACACTTGATAAATCTGATCTGGTGCCGAGGACAGGTGGTCAGACAGTCCCTGGGAGGCTGAGTGATGACGGGTCCCCAGCTAGAAGCTGTGGGTGATGGAAAATTCTTCCCTCTGCCACCCTCTTCACTCTCAACCTTGCCAGAAACCATGGAGATTCCCCCGGGCCACACTGCTGCTTCTCCTAATGCCCTGCCAGCCACCAAGGCCCTGCTCCCTGCACTTTCCCTATGCGCCCCCGGTTCCAACAGTTCCCTTGTGGGCTGACAGACTGTGGTTTTGCAGATTTTACCTTTTCTAGAGGATCGTGGCCTTGTCCCCATTACAGGAGGCTTGCTGGAAATGCAAGATCTGGTTCCACTACCGAGTTCTTAAATTGGTTCTGTAAACCCAGACTGAGCCCCAAAGCATATACACCTATGGGGTCTGGGGTAACAGGTGGATGTGACTGGAGTCCAAGCTCCAGGGAAAAGGTGGCAGTGCCCCTTTGTATGCAGTGACCTGTATCTTGTTCAGCTTAAGGAGAGCAGCTAAAACTTTGAAACTTATGGTCTTCACCTTTGACAGTTTCAGGGCACAACTTGATGAAGATATTGCAGAGACAGCAAAACACTTCTTGCGTCCAGCTGGATTGGGGGCCTGGTTTTATTTCTTAGTTACTAGATATCATTCTTAACAGTGTCCTGAATTCTTGAAATGGTATAAAGCTTGGTGAACTCCTATTTTAGGTGCCTGCTAAGTACCAAGTACAGGGGAGAGCTTTATCCTTGAACCTTCGGTCACTGATGAGGAAACCAAGGGTTAAAAAAAAAAGTGATTTGTCCAACGCCAGGAGTGATTGTACAAGCCTGTAATTCTAGTCCTTAGGAAACAGAGGCAGTAAGATCACTGCACGTTCAAGGCTAGACTGGTCTACTACTGTAGCAAGCTGTAGGCAAACAGGAGCTCTAAAGATTCAGGAAGGAAGGACTGCGCCAATAGGTCTGTGTACAAAAGCTGGTGGCTTCTGTCTGTGCTTTGTCATTGGTCACCACAGGGTGCAGCTCGGGTAGTGTGTCCTGGATGCCTTTCTGCATATGTACTCACCATGCTCCTCTCCTCCTTTCTCATTGCCCAGAACCCTCTGGATCCCAGGGTCCCACGTCTTCTCCTTCTGCTGCTGCTCTTGGCCTGTGCACAAAGCCCTGTGCTGATTCTCTGCCTAGGAAAGGATCATGCAGCTGGAGGTCAAGGTGGCCCTCAACTTCATCATCTCCTATTTATACAACAAGCTGCCCCGGCGCCGGGCAGACCTGTTTGGGGAGGAGTTGGAGCGGCTTTTGAAAAAGAAGTATGAGGGCCACTGGTACCCTGAGAAGCCACTGAAGGGCTCTGGCTTCCGCTGTGTCCACATCGGGGAGGTGGTAGACCCTGTGGTGGAGCTGGCCGCTAAGCGGAGTGGCCTAGCAGTGGAGGATGTGCGGGCCAACGTCCCTGAAGAGCTGAGTGTCTGGATTGACCCTTTCGAGGTGTCTTACCAGATTGGTGAGAAGGGAACTGTGAAGGTCCTCTACCTGGATGACAGTGAGGGGGGTGGTGCCCCGGAGCTGGACAAGGAGATCAAGAGCAGCTTCAACCCCGATGCCCAAGTGTTTGTGCCCATCGGCAGCCAGGACAGCTCCCTGTCCAACTCCCCATCGCCGTCGTTTGGCCAGTCGCCCAGCCCCACCTTCATCCCCCGCTCTGCCCAGCCCATCACCTTCACCACGGCCTCCTTCGCTGCCACCAAATTCGGCTCCACCAAGATGAAGAAGGGCGGTGGAGCGTCCAGCAGCGTGAGCATGGCCGGCAGCGGGCCAAGTGGCCAGCAGCCACCTCAGCAGCAGCCTCGCCTGGCCCGCTCGCCCACAAATAACCTGCTGAAGCACAAGAGCCTCTCTTTGTCTATGCATTCACTGAACTTCATCACAGCCAATCCGGCCCCTCAGTCCCAGCTTTCGCCCAATGCCAAGGAGTTTGTGTACAACGGTGGTGGCTCACCCAGCCTCTTCTTCGATGGGGCAGACGGCCAGAGCAGCAGCACCACTGCAGCCGCCTTCGGGAGCAGCGGAGCTGGCACTTGCAACAGCAGCAGCTTCGACGTGTCCCAGGTGTTCGGAGGTGGCGCCAACAGCCTCTTCTTGGAGAAAACGCCCTTCGTAGACGGCCTCAGCTACAACCTCAACACCATGCAGTATCCCAACCAGCCCTTCCAGCCTGTCGTGCTGGCCAACTGACCGTCTTCCTGTCCGCCTGGCCGGGAGCACCCACGACCACCGAAAAGAGAAAGAAAAGGCCAAACAAAAGAGGAAAAGAAAACTATACAAAAAAGATTCCAGTCTTCTCATTCTTACAGCTAGGAAAAAGATCTGCCCAGGCACAGAGTAGGAGGGGCTCCCGAAGCACGAGGTGTTCAACTCAGCCCCTGACAGTTTTTCTGCCTGCCTCTGATTTCATTTGGTTGGGTTGGGTTTTTTCTTTTTTTTTTTTGGTTACGTGTACCTTTAGTCAGTGGCCCCCTGTGCTAAGAATGGCGTCCAGGCGTGAATTGCTGCCCCTACTCCCTTCATGCTCCTTTGGGATTGGTGCAGTCAGGCTCACGGGAAAGGAGGAGCAGCAGCTGGAATCAGATGTCCCCTGGAGCAGGGAGAGGCTGGCCCCCACGTCCACGGCCTCATCCTAGCTATCTTCTTAGGCCCTGTTACCCAAATAGGTCTGGCCCTAGCTTCAACTCCCTCTCAGGCAGGGCCATAGCAAGCTGCTGACTGGCCATTTGACACCCTCCCCCTAAAGCTAATATCTGTGACTGTAGTGAGGTTAGCACTTTTTCTAGTTGAAACCCTTCTCTGTCCTGTGGCCCTGCCCCTCACCCGCTCCGGGCCTGGACAAGCTATATGCAACCTCTCTCCAGCACAGCCTTTCCCTGAGCCTGAGGTTAGGGCAGGGGGGAGTGGTTGGGGTAAGTGTATATTTTTGTGTGTGCATTCATGCCTGTGAGTGTGTGTGGCCTGCTGTTGTGTTCTAAAGGATTCCAAGCCACATGGAACTTCCCCTCCCTGGGTGTGATTTCTGGGTTGTAACAAGTGCTTATTTATATGCAGGGTTAGGGGATGGGCCCAGGTGGGTTGATAGCCCTCTGTAAGGCTGTAGGGCAGTGGATGTGGTGGGGTGATGTGTGGCTAAGCCTAAGAAACTCAGAGGAAAGCACTGCGTAAGGAACTGCTTTCCCAGATTGCAGAGAGATCTGCGCTTTTGTTTGATTTTGACCAAAAAATAAAAAAATCTGAAGGGCAGGAAGAACCCCCAAACCTGATGCCTAAGAGGAGTCCCTAGACATAAGCAGCTCTATTATGTGCCCTTAGCCCAGGGTAGGACAGGGAGACAATTTGGAGTCAGTGCCTGTGGTGGGCAGTCGTGAGCCTTGAATTGAGGCCGTGCTTTTTGGTATAGGTGTAGAGGCATCTGTGCCTGTCTGAGAACTCCTAGTTCCTCTCTTGCCATACTGTGTCTGCGTTCACCTAGCACGACTTGACCTTGATGCTACGAGATGGGATCTCGCAGGCAGCTAGGAGAAGCCCCTTCACCAGAAAGCACCAAAGCCCCGGCCCCATCGTAACTCCATTCTCCCCAGGGACTCCAAGTGGGAACTGCTGTGGCAGTGAGGTCAGCCCAGACAGACACTGCCAACCCCTCCTCCTTGCGTTGGGCACCAGCTCTACCTCCCCCAGCAGGGCAAGGCCCCGCGCTCTCAGCCCAGCACCACCTCCCCTCTAGTCTTCCCCAGCTCGCCCATTCTGGGCCTCCTGTCCCTCCATCCTCAGCACCCACACAGGTGACAGCCCCAGGTCAGCAACCTCTGGGACAAGTTGAGTGTTGCCTTATCCCCACTTCCAGCCCCTCCTCCCACACGAACACAGCTACCATCTGCGCCCAAGCCAGCTTGTTTTCTCACACATGGGGACACTGGAGCCCCGCCCCTTGTGTCTTTTGAAATAGGAAGAAAAAAAATGAGTGTTCAGGAACATGACTCCTGGACTGGGCTCTCGGGCCCAGTTTAGTGTCTCATCGCAAATCTAGGCATTTTTGCTTCAATTTTATTTTTTTTAAGAAAAAAAGAAAAACAACTCTGCACTAATTTACCTGGTTTCGTAGAAAAACTTTTTTTTCTTTTTTACATTTTTGGTGTCCGTTTGTATTGAATAATTTGCTACATTTGTAAAATGTAAGAGGTATATATAATATATGTATATTTCTAATGTAAGAAACGTAATTTTTTTTTCTTTTCAAGATTTTTTCTTAAAAAGAGGAGAGAAACCAATATTTTTTCAGGAAAAACAAACTTTTAAAAAATAGGAACATAAAACCTTTTCCTCCCCTTTCCCAACCTCTCTTTCCCTCCCTCTCACCCAGGAGCAAACCAGAAGGTGGATTATCTTGTCAAACATGTCAGCTGTCTTCTTCTTGATGCTGTAAAGCCTCAGTAGCTCTCCCTAGAGACGGGAAGAGGCATTGAGGCAGCCATAGAGAGAGGAGCCTGGGAGCAGGGCGATGACCTTTTTTTTCTCTAGTGAAGGAAGAATGCAATCAAGACATTTTGTATTCAGAACGTTGTGCAATATTTTGGAATGAGACATTGGTGTGTTTAGAGATTTAGTTTCAAAACAAAGATTGATCAAATCTGTACAGTTTATATTGTTCCAGATTTTTTTAAGTTTGTATTAAAAGCATGATATATAATAACCTTCTGCTTACTCCTGTCTTGTTTTGTTTCTGGTGTCCTTTTGAGGTGGCCACTGCTTACCAGGTGTGGTGGTGCACACCTAATATCCCAGCACTCGGGGAGGCAGAGTCAGGTGGATCTCTGTGAGTTCGAGGCCAGCCTGGTCTACAAAGTGAGTCCAGGACAGCCAGGGCTACACAGAGAAACCCTCTCTCAAAAAACAGAGACAGAGAGTGAGATGGCCATGACTGTGGGCCTCAGGAAACCATCAGTCACTCTCACAGTGGCTCACCTCTGGGTAGACAGTTGACCCCATGTCCCTTTGGTGCGCCTGCTATCAGAGTCCTTTCCACAGTACAAACTGTTCTCTTGGGAGCTGCCACCATCCCGACCCTGCTACCTCTGGTCCCTCCGCTTGTGTGCAGTGCAGCCTGGGCTGGGAGGGTTTTTCCGGAGCCACCGACAGTAAGGATGGCTCCTGCCCTGCTTAGATCTAGTATTTACGTGACCCCCTCCCCTCTGAACTTGGTCTTTAGTGTGGGCCCTTTAAAACCAGGGTCTGTTCATCAGCTTAATGCTTGGGTTCTCAGTGTCACCCCCTACTTCCAGCTCCAGCTGGGGTGCTTGTAGAGATGCCCCAGAGCTGAGGAGCCTTTCTTAAGTGAGGCTCGAAAGCAGACACCCTCGGCACTTGATTTCCTTAAAGGCTCAGCCATCTCCTTGTCCCAGAGACCTGAGGACATGGTTTCCTGACCTAACCTAGCACATGACTGCTGCCTAGAGCGGCTGGGCTGGGCTGGACAGGGTATTTGTGAAGGTTGTCGTTGAATTATTTCATCCTAATGGCAGCCCAGTGGTAAAGACATATCCATTTTAGAGCTTACAACTGGGTTCCTTCCCTAAGTTAGGTTGCTTCCCTAAGTTTACAAGATTAATAAGTAGTCAGCTGAGGTTTTGAGTCCTGTCTGATTCTGTTATTCAATCCGTCAATAGTGGGTAGAGTTGGACCCTTGGGAAGGGCCTGCCTTTATAGACGTGGTATCTCTCGATACTTGATAGAACTGAGTACCAAGGAGGAAAACCTGGGCAGGGCGGACAAGTTCTCTGTTGGCTTTGTAGATAAGTCAACACAGCCCCCCCCCACACACACACACCCAAACATAACTACAGCTAGAAAACTCCGAAGCCAGCCAGGCGTTGGTGACACACATCTTTGATCCCAGCACTCAGGAGGCAGACGCAGGCAGATCTCTGAGTTTGAGGCCACCCTGGTCAACAGAGCAAGTTCCAGGACAGCAGGGGCTACATAGAGAAACCCTGTCTCAGGAAGAAAAAAATAAAAAGCCAATTCCTGGATAAGGGTCCCAGCAGCTCTTATGTCATTACCTCTGTTGGCCATTTTCCTTCCACAGAGCCTATGGTGCATAGGTTGGAGTGGGGGTCCTGCTCCACACAGGGCCAGTTGCCAAGGTCCCAACAGAAGGCCAGCCTGTCCCTATTCCTTATGACCAGGCTGCCTGTCAGCAGGGGTCCTGGGGCAGGGGTGAGATGGCCCCTCAGCCACTCACTCCTATTTATACCTCTGTAAACACAGGTCCTGACTCAGCAGGTACGGTGATCACCTGGTCCACTCTGAGGCACATACTTGGACATGAAGGGTCTGGGTGATGCCAGACTTCTGGATCAGCCAGCCCTTCCAGTTCAAGGTAGAGACACTGCAGATCTGAACAGTCTGCCCCAGCCAATCCCCTATGGCACCCTTACATGCTCAGACATCCATTTAGTCCCACAGAGCTCAGTGGCTCTGAAAAGGTGTGAGGGAGGAGACCTACAAGATCAAGGGGCTGCCTGGGGTCCCTGTAACAAGGGCTAGAAAGAGTATTCTGGGACTAGAGAGAGATGACTCGATGGGTAAGGTCCCACCAAGCATATCATCATCATCATCATCATCATAATACACAGCCAGGCAGTGGTGGTACAGGCCGTTGATCCCAGCTCTTGGGAGGCAGAGGCAAGGGGATCTCTTGAGTTTGAGGCCAGCCTGGTTTACAAAGCAAGTTCCAGGACAGCCAGGACTACAGAGAGAGACTCTGTCTCGAAAAACCGAAAAATAAACATTCTGGTACAGGGAGAAAGAATTCTTCCTCCCCCAAAGACCTCACTCTTCTGTCTTGGGACCACAGCCAGCAGAACAATTTCAAGGCGCAAGGCTTTGGGAGAATACAGCCCCCAGAAGGGTTCCTAGAAGCTGTGGAGAGTATGCGTTAGCTGCTACAGGAGAGGAAAGGCTACCCCTCTCTCCAGGGCAGCCTGTCCGGAGGAGTAGACCGGACTGGACTCCTCAGAGAGGAGACCCTGGACAAACCACTCCCCTGCTTCTGTGCCTCATCTCCTAAGGTGGGGCTAGTAATTGCACCTCCTTGTGAAAATGAAATAATGGGTGGGAAATGCTGAGCGAACTGGCAGGTCTGGAGTAAACAAGGCAAGTATCATTTTCATCATGGCTTTATTGTCCATCTTCAAATGCTCTGGCCAGCCCAGTCCAGTTATGCCTCCCCAAATCAGCAAACACGCCGAAACCCAAACTGGGATGGAAAAGGAAACTGTTGTGAGGGCAGGGTTTGAGCTGTGTCTGCCCTGCCCTTTGCCGAGATGGAAGGCTGCTTGCCTCAGCAGGAGCTTGCTCTACCCTTCGCCTGGGCCCCAGCCTCTTGCCTCAGGATAGGACCAGCCTTTTACGTGTGTCTCTTAAACCTCCCGGGAGTTTCTCCCTCGAGAGGCAGATACAGAAATATAGATGACTCATAGTGAACCCTGTTCCCTTGTCATTGCCTGAGTCAGTGTCCTTAGGCCACAGGGATGACACTCTGTGGCCTTCTCCCTGGCAGGTGCACCCCCTCCTCCCTGCCCTACATCTGATCGGTTTGGCCAAATCTTGCCTGGTCCCTGCCGAAAAACCTCCAAGCCCCTGGGTGGTATGACTTTGGGCATAGGCAGCTTCACTGCCAGCAAGAGAAGTAGGTTCTAGGTCCTCAAAGCTGCCAATTCACTGTGTAACCTTGAAACTTCCTTGACATTCATCCCATTTGTACAATAAGCAACAGCAGGTCCAGGCCCCTCTCCGCCTAGGCCATTTGAGCTGTTCCTGGCCAATGCCTCTCCCTGTTCTAGTGAGGCCCCTGTGACACCATTCCTGGGTAGAGAGAAATGATGGGCTAGATCCTAGACAGGACCACAGAACAGCTAAGACACCCTCCCCGCAGGACACCTAAGCACACTACTCCTCGGCCGCAGCAGAGCTAGGGAAGGCTGAACAGGAGAAAGGGCCTGCCCTGCAGCCCGAACCTCTGGCTGCTTCCAGCTCTGCCCTGACCCAATCTACTCTTGCACACACGATAATCAGCATACAGCAGGGAGTCAGGAATGTAGTCCAGCAGTAGCTAACCTAGCATGCCACAGCCCCGTCAAAACAAGACAAAACAAAAACCAAGAAAAAAACACTTCCGGGTGTTGGTGTCACACGACTGTAATCCCAGCACTCGGGAAGCAGAGGCAGGCAGATCTCTGTGAGTTCAAGGCCAGCCTGGTCTACAGAGTGAGTTCCAGGACAGCCAAGGTCTACGCAGAGAAACCCTGTCTCAAAAAACAAACAACAACAAAAAAAAAACCAGAGCCTCCATAAGTGTTGACACTTTTTTTAGGCAGGAGGAAAACAGAGGATGAAAAGAAGAGAAGATTCCTGTCTCTTGAAGTAAGGTTCTCTGGACGACCAACAGACAAACAAAAGAACATGGAGACAAAGCTCAGCCGGGAGAGCACTTGCCCTGCACTCATGGAGCCCTGGCTCCCTCCCTAGCACTGATAAACTGGGGGAGCTGATGCAGGCCTCTAATCCCAGGATTTGGGAGGTGGAGTTCAAGGTCATCCTTGACTACACGGGGAGTTTGAAGCCAGCCTAATCTGAGACCTGGGGTGGGGGCGCGAAGGAGGTGGGGGAAGATGTGGAGATAACCAGAAGGCTTCCCAGGTAGTGACTTGCTACCAACCTGAACTTCTGAGCCGATCCCTGAGATCCACGTGGTAAGAGAAAACTGACTCTCCAAAGTTGTCCAGTGACCTACACACACACACACACACACACACGTGAAAATAAAACAATGAACAAAACCCAAGAGGCACCCCAAACCTCATATGTAAAAAAATTATTTTCAAGTTCTATAGTCAGCTTGTGCCCTTAAGATAATAACAGAAGGATTAAGCAAAATGATAATAATAATAATAATAATAATAATAATAATAATAACAGAAGGGCCTGGAGAGATGGCTCAGTGGTAAAGAGCTCTGGCTGCTGCTCCAGAGGACCCAGGTTCAATTCCCAGCACAGTTCTAAGAGACTGGACATCCTCTCCTGATCTCCTTGGATGTCAGGCAAGCACACAGAGTACATATATAAAGGCAGGTGAAATACTCATATACATTAAAAAAAAATAAAGATAATTACAGCAGCTGGAGATGACGGCTCAGTGGTTAAGAGCCGAGTTCAGTTCCCAGTATCTGTGTTAGTCCAGGTGACAGCTGCCGGTAACTCCAGCTCCGGGGAAAGCTAATGCCTCTGGCTGCCGAGATCCCCATATTCATAGGCACATACTTGCTCTACACACATATACATACACATCATTAAAAGTAAAATAAACTAGGAGCGCAGCACACCCTTCATCCCAGCACTCAGGAGACGGGGAGGCAGAGCTCTGTGAGTTTGAGGCCAGCCTGGTTTACATAGACAAGACAGCCTACACATACCCTGTCTAAAATAACAACAACAATAAAGTAAATAGAAATATTTTACTTTGTTCTGGTTTTTGTTTTTGTTTTTTGTAAGCAAAATAAATTGTAGTTTTGGCTGTCCCTCTGCCTTCTGAGTGCAGAGATGATTTTTTGTTTCTTGTTTCTTTTTCTTTTTTTTTTTTTTTCTTTTTTTGAGACAGGGTTTCTCTGTGTAGCCCTGGCTGTCCTGGTACTCACTCTGTAGAGCAGGCTGGCCTCAAACTCAAGAGATTGGCTTACGTCTGCCTCCTGAGTGTTGGGTTTAGAAGCGTTCACCACCACCACCCAGCTGATTTTTTTTTTTTTTTTAAGAAAGACAATCACAGCCAACGACAGTCCCTAGAGATCAAGTGACTCCTAAGACTGAAGGATCAAGGGAAGAGAGGGCTACCCTAGGGACAGGCTTTGAAGCTACAAGGTGAATTTAAGGCCTCTAGTGGCAGAGAGATGTTTCAGAGGATAGGAAGCAGAAGTAAGCACAGCACACTCAGGGCAAGACAGCCAGAAGCGCGAGATCACCTTACAGAGACCCTCGGGGCCTCATCGTAAGGCTTTCAGCCCAGGTGGGAAGTTAGGGTCTTCTCTTAACCTCTAGGTTACATCTTTTACAACCAAACTTTTCTTTCACATATTCAACAGACAAACCTTTCTAGAACCCTCGTTTATGCCCTGAGCTTGCTGAGGAGAAGCCCCCGTCCTCAGGGTGTAATGGGGCATTCTGCTGGCAGAGGAAAGAGACAGGAACAAAGCCCTGTCAGCCTGCCTTCAACACTGCTCAGGTCCATGCCAGAAGCAATGAGTACCTAGAAGAGGCTCCCATTCAGCCCTGGCAGGCTTTACAGAGGGTGGATAAAAGCCAGCAGGGGTGGAACCAGGGACCACACATGTGCCAGGTGCCAGAGTGGGAAACTGGTGAGATCCTTGGGCTTGGTACTGAGGGGGGAACCCTAGCAAGGTTGGTGATGAAGCTGAAGGAGGAACAAGACTCAAGGTTAGAGGAATGGGAGGGAGGAAAAGTCATGAGCATAGCAAGTGTCCATGACTCTACGAAGCCACCAGGGCTAGTTGGAGTGCAGAAATGTAGAGCCTTGAACTATGGAACCTTTAAAAAGAAAACAACGGTAATGGTGCCTGACAATTTTGAGATCTGGGACCCACACAGATGGAAAGAACCCAGCAAGATGTGCTGCTTGTGGCCCCTGCCACAGCCCACAAAGTATAAATCAATGGAATTTTAAAAATTAAGAAAACGGGAAAGTCAGGTGCAGCAGCACACATCTGAGGTGACACACACATATAGGCACGCCTCCTGCAGCTCTCAGGGGGAAGAAGTAGGAATGTGAAAAGTTCAAGGCTAGCCTGGTCTGCATGGCCAGTTCCAGGACAGCCAGGGCTACACATTGAGACCCTGTCTCAAGTAAACAAACAAACAGACAAAGCACAAAGGAGGCCTTCACGATCATCATGCGTTTGCCAGGTGACCTTATCCTTTCATACCCATGTATTTCCCATAAGAAGTATGCTAGGTGTGGTCTTTAATACCAGCACCCAGGAGGCAAAGGCAGGGAAAGTCTGTGAGTTCGGGACCAGGTTGGTCTGCAAGTGAATTCCAGGACAACCAGGGCTACATAGTGAAACCCTATCTTAAAAAGATAGATAGATGGACAGATAGATGGATAGATGGATGGATAGATAGATAGATAGATAGATAGATAGATAGATAGATAGATAGAATAAAAATAAAAAGAATCCCAAATCGGAAACATCTTAATATCCTTGAGTGGTTGGGCAGGTTGCATCCATGCTAGGGACTATTAACCAGTGACACATAAGTATCGAATCAGCAATAAATGACACGGGACAACATGGATGAATCTCAATAAAACGCAGAATGTCAGCCAGACTAAAAAGGGAAGAACGCATACTTTTTTTCATTCCATTTAGAGAAAAATTGTAGAAAATGTCAACTAATCTAAAAACAGCAGATTAGTGGGTGCCTGGGGATAGAGCAGGGAGAGCCGTGAAGGGGAGATTAAAGGGGATGAGGAAACCTGGAGAGGGTGACACATGGATCTATTACTTTGGTTGTGGGTGATGATGGATTCATGGGTGTATGTCAGAATTTGCATGGCAGTACATGCCTGCACTCCCAGCACTTAGGAGGTGCTGAGAAGAGGAGCAGCAGTAAGCCCCAGCCCCTCAAGGAACATATTGAGTTTGAGGCCAGCCTGGATGGCATGAGTTGGTGTCTCAGAAAGAAAAAAAAAATTGGTAATAGAATTACAAATTTAAGTATGTGTAACCATTGTCCTGTGGGCTACTACCCCCCTTAGTCTCCATCCTGCTTGACACTGTGGGATCAGTTTAAGGTGATGTGTCTTTTCCTGAAGCTGGCCTCTCTGCCTGTCAACTTCCTTATCTTTCAGTGAGGCCACACCCAGCTCATGGGGGTGGGGTGGCCCAACCTCCCCACTCCCAGCCCCTACACAGTTGGGTCTCTGTGTAACAGGGCCTCTCACCTTGGATCAGCTGCCTGGCATACTGATATGGGCAAAGGAAAAAATGGGGAGGGCAGGAAAAACAGGCATCCCAGCGTCCAGCCGGCTTGTCCTGAGACGCACCTTGGGGGCCTGTCCCAAGAGCCTTGTCAGAGGTTGGCCTCCAGGCAAAGGGCATGAGCAGGGCACCCCTCTTAGGAAAGGCTGGAAGCAAGGTAGGCAGAAAGCTAGCTGAACCACAGTCTCTGGGAGGGCAGCCCTGGCCTCCTGTTCATGCCAGGCTGGGGAGGAGGCCAGGTTGGCCTCAGGCCCGGAGGGGCGGTCTATTTCAGCACCACGGGTCTCAGAGGTAGGGAGCCTGCTGGGACCTCTCTCTGGACACAATGTCCTAGCCTGCTTCACAGTTGGTTGGCTGACTGACAGGAACAGTGGCTGGCAGAGGACACGGGCAGCTGGCCGACTGGGTGGGGGGCAGCCAGCCTGAGCAAAGGGCTTATTCTTACAACCTGTCCTGCCACCTTGGCCAAGGAGAGGGCCAGCTCTTTAAAGGAAGGAGCCTGACACCCTGTGGGGAACTCAGCAATCCCGCTCTACCCCATGCCTCTGTTTCCCCCGTGTCACTGGCTGCTATCACTTGAGCAAAACTCCTTGAGCAGAACCCCAAAATGCTGACCTGGATTTCTTACCTTCCTAGCTGTGTGGCCTGATTAAGTTACAACCTCTCTGAAAACCTGCTCTTTCGTTTTGTTTTTAAAATCTGAGACAGGGTCTCAATATGCAGCCTTGACTGCCCTGGAACTCACAGAGATCTGCACGCCTCTGTCTCCAGAGTGCTGGGATTAGAGGTATGCACCACCACATCCCGCTCTGAAATGTAGCTTTCTGGCTGAAAAATGGCTTCTGCCTCTTCAGGTGTGAGTACACGGCAGGTGTTGAGGTGGCGATTCTCACACAGAAAGCGCTGGGGAGTAAGCTTTGCTGTTGTGACCACATTAATAAGCAGCAACAGCGACCTTTGTGTTTTTATTTATGTATTTATTTATTTGTCTTTCAAGACAGCGTTTCTCTGTGTAACAGCACTGGCTGTCCTGGACTCACTCTTTGTAAACTAGGCTGGCCCCAAACTCAGAGATTCACCTGCCTCTGCCTCCTGAATGCTGGGAGTTGCGCCACCGAGGCTGCCTATGACATTTGTTTATTAAAGTTGTATGTGTGTGTGTATGTGTGTGTGTGCGCGTGCATGCATGCAAGGAACTTTATGTGCAACACTGAAAACTTCCTAGTCGCCACTCTCATTTTATACATGAGGGTTGAGAAGCTCTCTACTAGCTTCCCCTGTGGGTCAAAGTGTAAAGGTCAGTTGAGTGGACCCTAGAGGGTTCTCAAAGGCTGAGGCTGGATCACAGAGGAACTAAGGTGTTCCTTGGGACACAGTAGCTGACCCCAGATGCCTGGCCTCATTGAGGACATTGTTGGCAGAGTCCCAGGCACGTGAGCCAAGTACTCATGAAGGCTGGACCGTGGGACCAGAGGGTTACAGGCATTCCTTTAGTATTCGGCAAACATTTACTGAGGGAAATCAAGCCTGGTGGGGTCACACGTGGGTCCTGAACATGGCTGTGCCACTTACAAAGTGTATATAGTTTAGCAAGAGGTAACTACCCGTTTCCCTAGTCCTTTTTTTTTTTTTTCTAAGATTTAATTTGTTTAGCCAGGTGCAGTGGTGCATGCCTATAATCCCAGCAACCCGGGGAAGCAGAGGCAGGTGGATCTCTGTGAGTTCTAGTCCAGCCTGGTCTACAAATCGAGTCCAGGCAGCCAGGGCTGCACAGAGAAACCCTGTCTCGTAAAACCAAAACCAAAGCCAAAATACAAAAGATGTGATTTTTTTTTAAAATTTGTGTGTTAATGGCTCTGTGTGTACATGTGTATATACACGTGTGTGTGTGTGTGTGTGTGTGTGTGTGTGTGTGTGCGCGCGTGTGTGTGTGTGTGTGTGTGTGCGCACTCGCAGAGGCCAGAAGAGGGTGTCAGGTCCCCTGGAGCATGTTACATGCAGTTGTGAGCTGTTGGATATGGGTTCTGGGAATGAAACTTGGGTGCTCCATAAGAGTCCCAAGCCTTTATAACTGCTGGACCACCTCTCCAGCTCCCCTGATAGCGGGCTAGGGCTCCATACCTAGAGGGCATGATAAGAAAAATGCAAATTAGGATGCCACGTGGTGGAGCTGCTGCATCCCTTGGTTTCCTCCACTCTAAAAGGACACTGGTGTTGCGCTCTCCTTTGTCACTTGAAGGTAAGACGAGCATAAAGGCCTGGCTCACCTTCCAGGCCACCAAGTGGAACGGGGACAGTGGCTCTGGTAAGACAATGCTTACTAGACAATGGCTCTGGTAAGACAATGCTGGTAAGCCAAGCTCAGGAGAAGGGAGTTAGAAGTGGTTGTCTGAAGGCCCAGACGTCTCTACCCATCACGTCTACCTGTCCTCGAAAAATTACTCCTATTAGGAGCTCAGTATTAGTGGTGAAAATGTCTGGAACTGCTTCAATTCTGAGGCCAGTCTGGGCTGCACAGTGACTCCCAGGCCAGCCTTTAATCCTAGCACCTGAGAGGCTGAGGCAGGTGGATCCTTGACTTCCAAACAAGCCTGCTCTTTGTAGTGATTTGACCACCAAGCCAGGCAGGGCTGCACAGTAAGAACAAAACACAACAAAACCCCCCAAATCCTTCAGACAAACAACTCTCGCCACAGATAAGGGTCCACTGAGGCGGGAGGGGGTGTAGAGAAGAGCCTCCTGAGCAGGTGACCTCCACCAGCAAGAGCAGCCAGGGTTCACCCACCTTTGCGGACCCAGGCAGCCACGCCCAACAGCACTGGGTGTGCCCAGGCAGCTTCAGCGAGCCCTCAGTTTCCCTGTGTGTGGGCGGTAAGGGAAAGCTGGAGGCTGAGCTCCAGGATGCTATCTCCCCCCCTCCCCCGGCCCCCGCCACGCGCGCGCGAGCGCGCTCCTCCTCCCAGTCCCGCGGAGCGCACACGAGGAAGGAGAGGAGGGTTATGTAAGGCGAGTCGAGGGCCGGGCAGGCGGGGACGTCCTCCTATGAATAGCCCGCTGTTCCCTGCGCGTGACTGCGCGGCCCCCTCGGCGCCCGCCGTGCTGGCCTCGGCGTCCTGGGGAGGGAGGAGCGTGAGCAGGGATGCAGGGAGCGGGGAGGGGGGCCGGGTGCGGGGAAGGAGGGGAGGAGCCGGGGTGCCAGCAGTACCTGCGCGCTTGGGCCACCGCTCCCGTAGCTCCGCTGCCCCGCGGCGGTTGGGAGTCTGCATCCGGCTTGCGCTGACTTTCATCCGCCTTGGCGATGTTTATCTGGGCCCGGCGGCCCAGAGCTGATTCTGCAGGGGTTAGGGCTGGCACAACCCCTCATTCCTGGGGTTCCAGGAGGAAGGGGGCTCAAGGCCGCTGCGGGTCACCTACTGCATTACCTCTCCCGATTAGCGAGTTGTCCTCCACTTCGGTGCTGCCCCAGGAAGCAGGGTTACAGACCCTGGGAGTCTGCTCAACATTGCTGGATCCAGATTTCCACCGCAGCGCCCCCGTCCCCTCCCCCGCGCACTTAACACACGGGCCACCTTAAGAATAACTGAGCTTCTGCATTCCCAGGGTTTGGTTTGATTTTGCTTTGTCTCCTAACAGTCACTAAGTATCCCTGGCTGGCCTCTGAACCCACAGGGGTCGGTGTGCCTCTACCTCCCGAGTGCCAAGCCCCTCCCCAGGGTTTCTAAAGTTTGGGAACCAGGTCGGCTATGAGGGGCAGGCAGGGGTTGAGGCCTCCATTGATTTTATGAGCTGGGTGGAAAGTCGGGGCAGAGAGCATGTACGGGGCGGCTTCCTTGGAGGACAGATGGGACCAGTCTTGACCCCCCAATTCCCATCTCCAGCTGCTTCGCTTCATGCCTTCCAAGAGATACAGCCAACTCCAGCCTCTATCAGCTATCCTGACCTTCCCCATAGCCCTCCACGGAGGGGAAGGAGGCGGCGCTCTGCCAGATAGCTCTCCTCTCACCCAGGCCCAGCAGACTTCCAGGATCACAAATGCTAGGCCAACACTGCTTGCTCAGTGTCTGACTCCCAAATCTCACAACCTCCCTGGTCCTCATTTTTTCAGATGCAGTATGGGGCCTCTGAGGAATGTGACCAATGATTCCTTTTGTCCTCAGACAGGTGCTCTCTGCAAACACAGCTTTCAGGCACAGAAAGGGGTAGATCAGGAGCCCCTCAGCCCCTCCCTCAACTGTGTCCCCTCTCTGCTATTTCCAACCTCTGCCAGGGACATCCTGTGCCCCTGTGATGTCCCTAGGCCCCCAAGAGCCCAGGCTGTAGCTGACAGGTTGTATTTTTAAACTCTCAGGCCTTGGCCAGCTCCCCACCCTCCACTCAGCTTACCCTACCTCGCACTCCCTGTTCTGTCCCCCACATCTCAAATTAGTCCTTATGCCTGACAGGCACCCTTCAGGCTTCTGAGAGGCCATGGAGAGCCCAGGCCAGTGCTCAGGGCTGGTAGTCAGAAAGTGCAGGCCTGCCCAGGTAAACAGATGGATCTCATGAGAAGGAACTGCCTGCACCTCCAGCAGGACCCTAAAACCCAGAGCGTACTGGGGGTCCAGGATCCCAGGTTCAGGGTTCACAGTCATCAGGTGTCTTCCCTAAACAGCTGAAAGTTCTGGCTGAGTCTTAGAGCAGCCACCAAAGCTGGGTTCGATTTTCTTTTTGTTTTTTAAAGATAAGGACCTTTTGGTGTAGACCAGGCTGTCCTCGAACTCACAGACATCCACTTGCCTCTGCTTCTGGGTGCTAAATGCTGGGATCAAAGGCTTGTACCACTACCACCTCTTAGCAGTTCAGTTTAGAGCAGCAAGAGGATAAGGCCCAGACTCTGGATGTGGACAGCCCTCGGTTCGAGTCCTGCCCATGACGTTTCTCAGCTGTGCTCTTCAGGCAGGTGACTTCACCTCTCCGTGCCTCCGTTTGCTTACTTGTACAATGGGGTTATGTAATTCCCAGTAATCCTGGGAAAGATTGCTTGGGAACACACCTGAAAATCACCCAGCAGAAGGCCTGACATCTGAGTATTCAGCCAGTGCTGGGCATCTTTGTCCCGCTATAAACACCTCTAAAGAATCTCTAACAGTCTAGCTGTGGGTCCTGGGACTTCAACATGCTCCTTGTCCCCAGAAGTCCGGGGGTTCAGGGGGATGTGAGGACAAGTACAGCTCTGACAGGGCTTCAAGGAGACACTGGGGGGTGGGAAGCAGGGGGTAGAGCATCCTTGAAGCTGGATTGGAAGGATGGGGTCCCCAGCCTCTGCACATCCCCTAGCACTCACTTCTGGCAAAGGGCTCTGAACTCCCCTAGAGAACTGCAGAGCTCAGTACCTGTCCTGGAAACTCTGGCAGCCTCTCCTCCCTCTACCAACAGCCCACTCCCTTTCATCGCCCCAGGGGACACATTGTCCTTTGGATCAAAAGAGCAAGAGCCAGGTAGGTAGTCAGGTACATTTCCTACCAGGTGGGCAGGAGTCCCCCAAAAAAGGATTGCAGGCCCCTTGCCTGTCTCCACACTCCAGGGTGTCAGCGAGAGGGTCCCCAGAGCTGGGGTGTAAGTCCAATTCACTGTGTGGATCTCTCAAATTCTGTTCTCTCTCTCTCTTTTAAAATAAGGTATTTATTATTTTTAATTATGTATGTGTCTGTCAGGGGGTAGGTCAGGTGCTTACAGGGACCAGAGGTGCGAGAGCCCCCTGGCTGATGTGGATGCTGGGAACTGAACTCAGATCCCTCTGCAAGATCAGTTTGTGCTTTTTAACCTCTGAGGCATTTCTCTAGCCCTGAATCCTCAGAATGGGCATAAGGTACTTTAAAGGGGGGTTGGATGTGTAGCTCAGTGGTGGAACACACGCCTGTCATGTTCAGTCTCCAGCACAACACACACCTACACCTTACAGGGCTGTTTTGAGAATGAAAGAGATAAAGACATACAGATCATCACTTACACATAAATGTTCAATCAGTAATTCAGCTAGCCTGACTGTGAGCAGAGGGAAGTTCCCCTCCCTCAGCCAAGCAGGTCCTCAGCCTTCTTGTTCAGGGGGCAAGGCTAAGAATCAGGCTATGCTCACTTGGGAGGAAAAACCTGCAAGGGTCTGGATGCAAATGCATGCAAGTGTCATGCAAATAAGGAAGACCTGAGCCCAGAGGGAAGCGAGATTATCCACCTCTCAGGGATGGGGTTGGGAGTGGGGTGTCCTGCCTTCTCCAAGGGTACTGCCAGACTGCTGACTGAGCTGGTCATTTGGCGCTGGGACTCCTGGCGTGATGATGAAAGTCCCTCATAGCCTGGTTCCTGGCCCCCTGCCAAAGACACCACACACACACACACACACACACACACACACACACAATCATACACAAACAACTGAAGACACAAGGATATTTCTGGTTTCAGGCCTCAGGTCAGGGAAGGTCCCAGAGATGTCCTATTTGACAGCAGGACATTTAAGGCCCCTGGTCTGTCTACCTTCCTCTTCCACCTACCGCTCATCTGCGTTCAGTGTTCACCTGAGAAGGTCCCTCAGCCTCAGTCAAAAGACAGCAGGCCACCTCGGCTTCCCGCGGGGTTTCAGTCCCTGCTCACCTTTATCCTTTCTTTTGACAGATGGGAAAATCCAGGTTCTGGGACAGGTTTGTCAGTTGTCTCCAGAGGGCTGGGGCAAAGAAGGTGTAGCTCCAGGCTGGGCCTCTCACCCCATACCCTGTGCTCTGGCTGGACTCAGTCCCCCCACAGGGGGACTTCTCTCTTTGGTGCCTCTGGGCCCAGCCTCTCTCCAGAGCCTAGAAGCTCAGTCCTCCCTCTCCAGAGTCTGTGGAGATCCCTAGACTGGATGCACCCAGCCATGGGAAGGGCAGTAGTGCAGGGTGGGCCAGCTGGTGCTCCACAGCTCCCCCTGGCTCAGAAGGTCGGGGAGGCTTTCCTCTGAGGACAACTCCAGAAGCAGAGCCCTAGGTCACGGCTCTAGATGTGTCCGAGTCGCCACCTAGTGGTGACACGGCATTGATCTCGCGAGGCCTTGTGCTGGGATTCCATGGGGACCTGAGGATCCTGCCTGGACAGTGCTGTGACCCGGGAGGTGAACCTGCTCAAGGAATGCCACTCTGAGTACCAGGCAGAGGGCCTCAGGAAGCTGGCCATTGTAGGGCTTTGGATGTGAGCTCAGATTTGGCTCCGGTGAAATGAGAGCCACAGGGCATGCTGGGTGGATGCAGGGCTGCAGTGAGGAGAAGAGACCTCTGGGTACACATCGGGAATTAGGAGGACGCTCCAGCTCAGGCAGAAAGATGCTGCTGGCCAGGGGAGGGAGGCGGGATGGCAAGAAATGGCTACATGTGAGAGCTGAAAGTGTATGCTAACCCAGGCCTAGAATGTTTTCTGCCTTTGAAAATTATTGCCTAATAAGCTCACCCTTTCTTGTTCTTTCTGAGCTCATAGTTGGCTGGTTCAACACAGCTGTTCTGGCTCAAACTCCTCTCTCAGCTGACTTATTCAAACTGACTTTTCTCTTGGTCTCTGAATTGTTCTGCTTGGCCTCAAACTAACTCCAGCAATCTTTGCTAACCTTCTGGCTTTTTCTCATTCTCTGGCTGGTTACATTTTCTCCTGTGTTCTCTCTCTGCAACCCATCTCCCTATTACTGTCCAGGTAAAACTACCTACCCCCCCCCCCCCACCGTGTTGCTCCCTTAAGCAGCTTCCCTTTCCTCCCTGTTCTGAAAGTTGGGCATCTCCTATTCTGTCAAATCTTTCTCTGATTTGCCACTTTTTCTGCCACTCAACCAAACGTCACTTTCAAACATGGGTGCTTCCTTCTACAAATTAACTTTTCTTTCGTTGTTTGGGATTGAAGGTATGTACCAGCAGTCCTGGACCTGAGGTTTTCTGAAACTTGCTCTATACCAGGCTGGCCTTGGACTCAGATCTGCTTGCCTGTCTCCTGGATTAAAGGCATGTTTGTATTCCAGCTCAGTCACACAGTCAAGGGTTTGGATGTGATGATCTCTTGCCGTGTTCTGAATCAAAATTCCTCTATAGGTGTTGTTGGGTGGGATCGGGCTGTGAGCTAAATCAGGGCGTCAACAGTGACTCTGTGAAGGGAAATGGAGGGGAAGGTATGGGTAGCTGCACATACAGTTCCAGCTGCTTACCTAGGAGGCTGAGGCTGGAGGACTGTGTGAGCAGTCCTCCAAACGCAATGGAATCAACAAAAGAAGAGAGAGGGAGAATTTAAAAGGCGGGGAGGCAGAGAGATGGCTCAGTGGGTGGAGGCTCTTACAATGGAGCCTGATGGCCTGAGCTCAGTCCCGGGGCCCCAGAGGGTAGAGGAAGTGTTCCTTTGGCCGAATGTACACTGCGGTGTTCTAGTATAAGTGTGCTCTCATGCACACACGTGTACACAGAGAGAATAGGTAAATGTAAGGAAAAATTAAAGAGAGCCGGGCATGGTGGCGCATGCTTTCCATCCCAGCACTCAGGAAGGAGGCAGAGGCAGGCGGCTCTCTGAGTTCGAGGCCAGACTGGTCTACAAAGTGAGAAACCCTGTCTCAAAAAATAAAAACAAACAAACAAAAAAAAAAAAAGAAAGAAAGAAAATTAATGAACCAGATATGGTGGCACACTACTTTGATCCAAGTATGTAGAAGGCAGAGGCAGATGGAGCTCTGTAAGTTCAAGACCAGCCAGGGTTACATAATGAGATCCTGTCTCAAAGGGATGTGTGTATGTGTGTGTGTGTGTGTGTGTGTGTGTGTTACCAAAAAAATCCCAGCTCAGACGGATGCGAACTTCCATACAGCTACATAGGAGCCCCCTTTAACCATGCACATCTCTATGACATTATCAACAGGAGACAGGAATCTAGTAAGAATGGCTGATTAGAGCATGAGCCCAGGGCTCACTGGGTTATGGAGCCCAGAGAGGTGGGGAGGATTGAGGAGGTGGGGGGGGAGTGCTTTGCTCTCATGGGAATCCCTTTCCTTTTTGGATCTCAGTTCTGTTTGTAAACAGGGTCACTGTGCCGTCCTGTCCCATGTCTAGCTGGGGCAGAGTTACAGCCGGGAGGGGGCACAGGTGTGGGCGCTAACATCTCTTCTCACACCCTCCCATAAGGAAACAGCACAACTTGCTTCGGTGGTGCACTCCTTTAATCCCAGCACTCCAGAGGCTGAAGCAGGTGGATCTCTGGGAGTGTGAGGCTAGCCTGGTCTACATAGTTCCAGGACAGGACAGTAAGACCCCTATCTCAAAAAGAAAAAAAAAAATCAGATTTTATTTTTTTACATCTCTTTATGCGGGTCCTGAGGGAATGGGACTCAGACTGTCAGGTGTAGCCCAAAGCACTTTTAACTGCTGACTCATACAGCCAGACCTTCGTTCTTTTTCTTTCTTTTTTTTAATTAGACCCTGAGCCTAACCCACAGGAAGGCGTTGCCCCAGCCGAGGCTTCCCGCTTCATTAATCTAATTTAGATTATCCCACACATGCATGCCCAGGTGTGAACCTCGTCTGGGTAATTGCCCACAGGTGTGCCAGGAGGTTCGCCTCCTGGGCGATTCTGGATCCTGACAGGCTGGCAATCTGTCTTAATCATCATCATGTATGAGCCTCGGTGTCGAAGGACAATTCACGCAGGTGTGGGTCGGGATCAGGGCGTGCCCTCTTGTTGTGTAGACAGCCTTTCCACAGTCTTCTCCACCCCTGCCAGCTAGGCCAGGGCTCCTGCTTCCAGTGTGGGAGGCTCAGGCCATCCATGGGGAGAAGTCAGATGTGGGTTTGGGTACTCTGGCTGACTTCTGCTAGCCAAAGGAAGTGAGAGGGTGGAGGTCTGCTTTCAGCTTGGCGGCCAGACACATCGACACCTGGGCTAGGAGATGACAAGCCAGGATGCCCATTCTAGAGTGTTCTGAGGGTGGAACAGGACCGTGAGGTACTTCATGTGCTGGGCAGCACCGCCTGAGGAGCCTGAAGACCTTTTCCCCACCAGCCAGGAGCCCTGAAAGTCGGCTTGGAGTACACTCCACCAGTGGAAGGTAAACTGAGGCTTACAGGGTGCCCCAGTGCCCGCTGCTGCCTGGACCACAGTTTGAAAGAAAGGCTCCTGGCTGAATGTGATTCTATACACCTCTCACTATGGTTGAAGAGATGGCCCAGTGGTTAGGAGCCTGAGCTGTAAAGAATAAAGTGACAACACACGGTGATCTCTTAAAAAGTTAACACTTCAGCCAGGCAGAGGTAGCGCACACCTTCAGTTCCAGCGCTCTGGGATTTCTGTGAGTTCAAGGCCAGCCTGGTCTACAAATGGAGTCCAGAACAGCCAAGGCTTCACAGAAAAACCGTCTCAAAAACAAAATGATACAAAACAGAACAAACAGGATCTCTCCGTGCTCTTGCAGAGGACCTGAGTGCTGTTCCCCGCAGCCAGGTCAGGCGGCACGCGACCACTTGTAACTGCAGCTGCAAAGGATCCGAAGCCTGTAGGGGCCGCCACGGGTCCCTGCTCTCATCTGTATAAACACTCTCTCTCACACACAGTTAGAAATTATATACTTACATACCCCAACTCTTATTAATCCCAGTACACAGAAGGGTGACGCAGGAGGATTGTGTGTTTCTCAGTGTTTAGTTTGCAGAATGGCTTTTTTGTTGTTGTTTTTCCAGGCAGGGTTTCTCTGTAGCCCTGGCTGTCCTGGAACTCACCCTGTAGACAAGGCTGGCCTTAACTCAGAGATCTGCCTCGTCTGCCTCTGAAGCACGGGATGAAAGGTGTGTACCACCGCCACTGCTGGACAGACTGCAGAGCCATTCTCCGAACTACGGGTACCTCTTTCTTGTTTACAAGCGAAATTACAAATGGTTTCTGGTCCTTCAAACCACAGGGATCCCAAGTATTACCAATGTTGACAGTAAAATCGAGGGAGGGGACAGGCTTTGCTGAGGAAGCAGGAGCTGCTGAAAAGAATGGAGGTGAAAGGGTTTGGAGGGTGTGCTAGAGGAGACTGGAAGGAGACTGTTTTGTTTTCTTTTTTTTTTTGAGATAGGGTTTCTAAAATCTGTAGACCATGTTGGCCATGAGCTCACAGAGATCCAGCTGTCTCCCTAGTGCTGGGATTAAAGGTGTGGGCCACCACTGCCCAACTGGGAAAGGGGACTCACTTCAGGCACTGCTGAGAGTGTCACACCCACCCTGAGTAACTCATGTCCTGGGAGAGAGCTCCTGAGTAACTCAGGTCAGCTTGACGGCAGACCCAGAGGCGACAGAGCAGAGCTAACAATACGCGGTGACAGGGCTGGTACCTTGAGTGTCTGCAGCCTTGCTTACGAAACTTGTCTTTTGCTATAAGCACTATTGCTCCTGCAGAGGACCAGAGTTCACTTCTCGGCATCCATGTGGTGGCTTTCAACTGCCTGTAACTGCAATGTGGGGGTTTGATGCCCTCTTCTGGCTTCTACAGGCACCTGCATGCACACACACACACATACACACACACACACACACACACACACACACACACTCACTCACACGCGCATGTACCTTCTCTTTCCTCTTTTCTCACAAAACCCTAAAGCTTGTCATTTGCTTGTGAAAATCTCAGGAACACAGAAAACTTGGGGAAGGGAAAGCCAGAACATTCTGACTTCTAGTGAGGACTCAACATTTCCTTTTCTGGTGTGTATTTCCCTGAGAGACAAATGTAGCCGTGTACCCACGGAGATCAGAACTGTGTTGCCCAGGCTAGCTTCTAATTTACGATCTTCAAATGCCAGCAGTATAGCCATGTGTCACACCACAAGTGGCTTCCCCCAAAATGTATTTATCCTTTTTGTATGCTCTTGTGTGTGTGCTCATGTATGACCCGGTGCGAGTGCACACAGATCTGAGGACGGCCTTGGTGCCCTACCTCATCTTGAGGCAGCACTCTCTGCTCTGCGTGCACACTCCCCCTCACCTCCCTGTGCACAGAGAGAGCACGTCACCCACTCACCTATCTTCCCTGCTCCTCCTTTCATCTCTATTTACATTTATTTATTTTTGTGTGTCTCTGCAGGTCTGCGGAGAACTTCCAGTATTTGGTTCTCTTTCTGCCATGTGGGTTCTGGTGACAGAACGACCTGCTGAGCCATCCTGTCAGCCTCCATTAATTTTCGGATTTTTATTTTGCTTTTGACATGGCCTTTCTGTCTGTGTTGCCCTGGAACTATGTAGGCCAGGCTGGCCTTGAATTCACAGAGATCCACCTGTGTCTGCCTCCTGAGTGATGGGATTGAAAGCATTAACTTGAAATGTTGTATTGGTGTTATGGTGCATGTGTGAGAATACAGATGGCGCACACCGCAGCATGCGCGTGGGGGGGGGGGGAGACGACACTAGTCAGTTTTCACCTCTCAGCTGCCTGGAGAAGGGTCTCTCATTTCTGCTGGCTTAACTAACCTGCTGGCTTAGCAGAGTGCTATGATTACCCACAAGAGCCACCACACTTGGCTTTGTTATGTTTCAAGTTTTACGACAGCATTTACTTACTTGTGTGTGCATGTGTGCGTGTACGCGTGCGTGTGTAAGGGCAAAACCAGAACAGCTCCCCAGGGGCTGGAGTTACAGATGTTCTAAGCTGAAACAGGTGTTGGGAACCAACCTTGTGCTTTGTTTTTCAAGACAGGGTTTCTCTGTGTAGCCCTGGCTGTCCTAGAACTCACTCTGTAGACCAGGCTGGCCTCAAATTCAGAGATCTCACCACCAAAGTTCTGGGATTAAAGGAGTGTGCCACCACCAACTGGCTTGAATTTGTACTCTCAATCCATCCTTTTTTTTTTTCCTAAAGATTTATTTATTTATTATGTATACGATGTTCTGTTTCAATGTATGCCTGCATACCAGAAGAGGGTACCAGATCTCATTAGAGCTGGTAATGAGCCACCATGTGGGTACTGGGAATTGAACTCAGGACCTTCGGAAGGGTTGCCAGTGCTCTTAATTGCTGAGCCATCTCTCTGACCCCCACATCTTTTTTAAAAAACATAGTTGCTAGCAGGTAATTAAGTTCCTGGCCTTTTTGCTGGTTGTGTCACAGTCTGTTCAAATTCCTGTTCTGATATGTGTCCTCCTTTCTTGAGAAAGAACAACAGGGCAGGCATTACTTTGACTGACAGGTGAAGAAGCTGAGGCACAGAAGACTTAGGCCACTTGGCCAGGGGTAGCTGGCTGGTGTTGACGGAGCTGTTGCCTGCAATTCCAGAGATGAAGCTTTTTGGCTTGGCTCTCAGGCCAACACAGAAAGAGGAAATAAAGGAAGGAATAATATAAAAGACCACTGCCAAACTCTCGTCTCAAAATATTTAATTCTGTTTGAAAAGGATACATTCCCAACTTCCCTCCCTACCACATCACTCTGGCCCACTAGCAGTGGCACACTCGCACAGGCACACACACACATAAGGCCAATGGGCTGCTGTCTGCTTCCACCTCTGCAGCTGGGACAAAGGGGTTTTCTCCTGGCCTCTTTCTCCCAAGAAAGGTAGGGAGAGGGGTCGCTGGAATGCGGCTCCCAGGGAGGATGCAGAGCCCCACACACTCTACCAATCACATGCACTTAGAAAAATAAAACCAAGTGGTGTTCTGGCATCCCAACATCAAAAGACAGCAATCTCTACCTGGAAATCATCTTTGCCTTTTTCTAGAAAAATTTATTGCACTTAATCAACAGATGTTAAAGAAGCTGTGGGTGGGGCTGTGCCCTGGAAGCCAGGAGCCCCACGGCCCCTCTTACACGGAGCATACCTCTTAGGGCCCCTGGAGAGCTTCACATCTTCCCCCAGGCTGGAGGACTGGAGGAGCTGCCTGAGTGGAAAGCAGACCACAGCACCCTCTCACAGGGAGTGTGGACTGGGGGTCAGGTTCACTGCCTAGTGCTGTCCCCAACCAAAGGAGTCAGACCTACAAAGCTCAGCCTCTGGGACGAGGATAAGGTGACTCAGGCAGGTCCTCCGCAGGGTGGTTCTCTCCAAACGTATATAGTTCTTTATCTAGACATCTCTTGAATGTACATTCCTGCAGCATTCTGGCTCATTCATGCGTCTTTCTGAGGTTGCAATGAGGCTGCCACAGCTGAGGACAGCACATTTAGGAAGTGACAGCACGTCTCATCCCAAGGCAAATCAAATCCATGGAAAGCCAAACAGAAGCTGGCTTCTTGAGCCTGTCACTCTTTAGGAGAATTCAAAGATCTGAGTACAGGAGCTTCAGGATTCAACTGTCAGCTCCTAGAAGGGCTCAGGGGACTTTCATGGCAAGACAAACAACAGAGATCAACTCTTTCTGTGCAGCCTTGGGTCCCGAGGCCAACAGAGGAGCCAAGCTTATGTGAACTCTTTTTTCCTCCAAGATGTCAACATCCAGGCATGCTCCTTCTGGTCCCTGCCGCTTTTCATTCAAAAGACTCCTCCAAGAAGGAAGCAGCCACACTGTTTCCAAGTAAGCACTTGAGGAGGAGCCAGACCACTGCCCTTGACTTCTGGAAGGAAAGGAGGGCACCACAAGGCAGAAGGTGGGGCCAAGGGGAGACAGTAAGCCCCACCTCACCCACTGGGGTCAGAACACAGATGGCATCCAAAGATAAGTATCCATTCCTTAAAACTAAAACTTAAAAAACACAAACCTTACATTTTCTAGCCGAAGAAAACGAAGAGCTTTTTAGCTCAAGGCTTGTCCACCAATCACGAAATGAGAACTGCCTCTGGGTGAACAGCCAGCCCAGAGAAAGTACCGGGTGGGTAGGAGGCAGGCAGCCTGGGCAGGACACTGACATGCTGGGTGCAACTGCCCTTTGTGGTTACAACAAGAGTGACAAAGTGTGCACATGGTTCCTATAGAACCACAAAGTCAAAGTCAGGGACCTAGTAAGAGAGAGACCTCCCTTGGCCTCAGGGACCTTTGTCAAGTTCCCCTAAAAGTGGTATGCAGGTCCCAGGAGGAGCAGGGCATCGCCTGGCTGCAGTCCATGGCCAGTAGGCAGTTTGCCCTGGTCTTAACATCATTATGAAAAGTCTTGAAAGATTGGGGCCCCATTTAAACTAAGCCACCATTTAAAATAAAGCCAGTGTTAAGTATGAGAAAGCACCCTCACCACCTCTGTCTCCTTCCGTAGGCTGCCAGCCCTGAGCAAATAAACACACCCTCCTGGAAGGTGCCCTAACTGACCCACGTGAGCAGAGGGTTCCACGATTTCCTCTGTCAATCCTCTGGGCAGAGCAAGAGGACAAGTTTAGCCAAACAGAAGAGAAAGGTGCAGCTGTGACGCAGAGGGAGCCAAAGCTGTAAGAACCACTCCACTCCTGGTCAGACCTATGTGAGCAGCCCTTGACTCCTGAGGGACCGCAGGCCGGTGTAAGTGTCTTCAGCGCCAGCTGTCCCATGAGAACTGTACTGTGACTTCGGCAAGTATAGCTCCTAGGTGGCGCCCTGCTGACACTCATAGGAGGGGTTCTAATCTGCAAAGTGAGAGGCCCTCTTCTGCCTCAGGGAGACTGGATTCTGGCCTGGGGTACACTGGTAAGCCACAGTAAAGAACCCATGGAGCTCCCCAAGAGACAAGCCTCACTCTGCCCACAACAGGAGGCTGCGGAGGTCAGTTCCCTGAACACCATGCAGAAGTGCTATACTGGGGCCAGGAGGGTCAAGAGTCCTAGGTGATGGGGTTCCTTTTTAAACATAAGATCTGAGAAAGGTTACTGGGTGAAAATAACCACAGGCTAGGCTAGTGGAGATCAGGAGCCTCTAGAATGGCCTGGAGATATGAAGGCCTCCCTAGGTGCTGGCAATTAAGAGCCCAGAGACAGCCATCCTGAAATTTTTCTTCCATACCAAGTGGGATGTACAGGGAGCTGATCTCAGGGCTGCTTCAGGCCTGAGAGCCACAAGATAAAAGAGATGTAGGAGCTAAGAATGGTTGGATGCACTTCTACGGCAAGCCCCAAACCCCACCCCAATTCCAGGCTATGCAGAGATCCCACTCCTATGTCCACCACCTGCATACACCAACAGGAGTATTAACGTGTCCAGGCTCCGAGACAGATGGGAATGAATGTTTCTCTTAAAGATTTTTCTGGGGAGGGTGAGGTGCATGACGGACACACCCCAAGTGGAAATGCACCTGCTACCTGAGACGACATTAGGATGACAATAATCATGACTCATTCTGTAGACAGCCCTTGTCAGTCCAGACTAGAGACTGAGGGAAGGCTAGGAAAGCCTGAGCACTCTGTAAAAGAGAAACCTGGACTCCGGAGGTCCCCTTCTGATTCAGCTTGTACATCCAAGAAGAGAAACTTGGGCCGTTTACCCGTCTACGTAGATTTGCTCATGTCCCCATCAGAGGACCCTGGTCCCCTGGGGAAGTCCCCACGTGTGCTGGCCGTGTTATAATGAAGCTGAGACGTGAGTGCTCCTAGAGCAGGTACGCCACCATGTGCCCATGAAGAGTCCTAAGTCTCCACACGAGTGCGGGGTCCAGGAAGCCCCAGGCAGAGGTCTGAGGTACAGGCAGTGCCCTGCGGGGCAAGGGGCACAGGTTACAAGGGCCCGTACTTGGTCTCGTACTTGGACACGATGGTCTTGCACTTGCCCACCTCCTTGCGAAGCTCAGCGACCTCCGTCCGCAGGGCTGTGTTCTCCTTCTCCAGGAAGGCTGCCCGGATAGTGATCTGGTTCTCCTTCAGGCGCCTGGCATCCCGAGAGCGCTTGGCTGCCACGTTGTTCTTCTTACGTCTTGTCCAATACTTTTCGTCCTATGGGAAAGGGCCCTCTGTGGGTGTCTGGTGGTTTCCAAGGGAACCCAATCTCTCCTTCCCACCCCCAATCCTATCCTCTGACACACACAGTTCAGTGCTGTGGTAAGAACTAGAGCCTGCACCCTACAGCAGGAACACTGTGGGACACTACCTGTCTTCAGAGGGGCAGGCTGTATGGAGGAGGCAAGAGCCTACCCTCCTTGCCTCCTTTAGACATAATGGTGGTTAACATCTCTTTCTCTCTTTTGAAACAGGTTCTTTTTCTCTCTCCTTCTAAGACAGGTTTTCTCTGTGTAGCCCTGGCTGTCCTAGAACTCACTCTGCAGACCAGACTGGTCTCGAACTCAGAGATTCACCTGCCTCTGCCTCCCAATTGCTGAGATTAAAGATGTGTGCCACCGCACCATGCTTAGTGTTGGTTAAAAGCCAACGACCTAGATGCGGTTTAGTTCCCTGAAGTGAAACCTAACCTTACAAGGCCATGCAAGGGGGTGGGGAGAAAGGGGAGAGGGAGAGGAGGTGTGTGCCGTCATCAGAGGATAACTTTGGGTGCTGGCCCTAGGTGTCCATCTTGTTTGAGACTGGGTCCCTTTGTTGTTCACTGTTGTGTTTGACAGGATAGGTGGCCCAGAATTCCCAGCAATTCTCTTCCCGCTGCCTCCCTGTTCTTATCGTCTGATGAGAACAGTGGAATTACAGCAGCTCACTGCCTGTCAAGGCATGCTACAGACTTTCACATGGCTTCTTAGGATTTGAACACAGGGCCTCATGCTTTACCCACAAAGCCAGTATTTCTCAACCTGTGGATCATGACCCCTTCTTTGAGAAACAAATGACCATTTCACAGAGGCCTTCTAAGACCATCTGAAAACAGGTATTTACATTATGATTCATCCAGGCACAGTGATGCACACCTGTAATCCCAGCACTCACAGGGGCAGAGGCAGGCAGAGCTCTGTGAGTTTGAGGCCAGTGTGGTCTACAAAGTGACTCTAGGACAGCTAAGGTTACACAGAAAAACCCTGTCTCAAAAAACCAAAAACCCTAAAAAACCAAAAAAGAATCTTATAGTTGGGGTCACCACAACATGAGTATTAGAGGGTCACAGCATTAGGAAGGCTGAGAACTGCTGCTCTATGCCTTCTCCCCAGCCTACAAGGTATCTTTTGTCCTTAAGATTGTTCAACCTAAGTTTCTATGGTCTAGTGACTTTTTTTTTAAAGATTTATTTATTTATACAATATGCTGCCTGCATGCCAGAAGAGAGCACCAGATCTCACTATAGATGGTTGTGAGCCACCATGTGATTGTTGGGAATGGAACTCAGGACCTTTGGAAGAATAGCCAGTGCTCCTGACCTCTGAGTTATCTCTCCAGCCCATCTAGTGACTTCTTTTCCCAATGGCTGCACTAACACAGGGAGATGGAACGGTAGAACACCCAGAAGCCCTGGGAAGAAGGGAACTGTTGGAGTGATCGGGACCAAGCCACACCTGACCATTTCTTCCCATCAAATTGCTGCTGCTGTGGCTCCACATACAGAACTCCTGACTTTTGTTCATTAGTTTGTTTTGTTTTTGTGTTTTGTTTTGTTTTGTTTCTTTGAGACAGGGTTTCTCTGTGTAGCCTTGGCTGTCTGGAACTTGTTCTGTAGATCAGGCTGGCCTCCAACTCACAGAGAACTACCTGCCTCTGTCTCCCAAGTGCTGGGATAAAAGGTGTGTGCCACCACCGCTGGGCTCAGAACTCCTGTCTTTCTAAGTGGTAGTAGGGAGGATTCTCCATATAAAAATCACGTATGAGAAAGCACAGTCCCTACACTGGTTTTATTTCCATCTCTTTCTATTTGGTTTTATGAGACAGTTTCTGTGTAGCCCTGGAACTCACTCTGTAGACTAAGCTGTCCTGAAATTCAGAGATCTGCCTGCATCTGCATCCCAAGTCTGGGATTAAAGGTGTGTAATGCATGCTCAGCTTCTTTCTCTTTGAAATGCTAGAGATGGAGCTCTGGGCCTCATGTGTACATGGCAAGCACTGCACTGCTGAGCTATACCATAGCTGCCCTAGACTCTAACACCACTGCTGTGCCTCTAATAAAGGACACTGGGTGTTACCTTCTGCTCATCAGGGACAAAGACTTTCTTGGCTTTTTTGATCATGGGCTGGGGCTTCAGGTCTTCCTCTGCAAACTTGTGCTTCCGAGGGTTGAAAAGCTCCCCACCTGGCACACTAGAGAGGACCAGGTCAGCAGGGTCAGGATTGAAGTTCACGTCGACCTCCACACAGTTGGGGTCGATGGGACTTGGAGTTTCCCTCTCCTTTTCCAAGGATGATTCTGAAAGACAGAGGCAGAAGATCTAGAAGCACCTCACCGGACAGAGAAAATACATGTCACCCTACCACACAACTTGGAGGCAGCACAGACCACTGCCACTTGGAAGAAAACCACACCACCAGCCCTAAAGGCAGGCAGGCAGGCACTCGTGGTTCATCCCTAAGATGACTCTGCCCTTTCTTGTGTGCTACGGATCAAACCCAGGGCTCCGCACATGCTAAGCATGTGCTCAACCACTGAATCGCCTCCAGCCTGCAAATTCTTCTGTTTAGGAACAGAATATGCCAAAGGAAACAGAGGCCTTCAAAATGGTAAGTAAAACATTAAATCATTATATGCCTCGACTTCCTGTGTCTCAGGTTCTCTGAAAACCAGCTGAGTCTCTCTATGACGACAATGGTGAGGACACAGGCTGAGAGGACAGCGCTGGCTCACAAGGAGCCCCAAGTCAGTGGCTGTGCTCATTCCTTCCGTCTCATAACTCTGGAAGGAGATGAGTGTTAACTCCTACTTTACAGAAAAGGATTCCAAGGTTCAGATAAATGTAATGGGCTTTCCAGATCCCTGAAGGTAAATAACTGAACTGAACTGTGAGTCTTGGTCTGGCGGACTCTGACCCCTAGTTCTTCCTGCTCTGTATGGAGGGCTGCTTTGTAGTAAACATTGCATTAATGTCAATTTTGGAGTTCAAAGGTTGTATGTTGAGATAAGATTTGTGTTAAAACAAAACCAAACCTCTGGCCTACATATTCAATGATACCAATAAGAGTACACTAGATATTCAGCCAATAGATAGTTACTCAATACAAACTATATCCCTGGTACTGCCCTAGCAGACCAGGGCAGAGAAATTAAAACCATGATTTTTAACAAGAGACGATTTTGCCCAGCAGGAGATGTCTGGCTACAACAGGACTCCAGGGTACAACTAGCATAATGTGTGTAGAAGCCTGAAGGCTGCTATATACCTTGTAATACAAAAGAGGTCAAAATTAAAATCAAAGATATCCACCCCACCCACCAATTATCTGCCCTGATATAGGCTTTTCTCTTGAAATGAGAAGTCACTGGAATGCTCATGGCCCAGTGTAGCATGATCGAATTTAGGCTTTTAACTGGATCAGGTTGGGTATGGTGGTATAGGCTACGTAAGACCCTGCGTCATCTTCTTCCCTCCCAAAAAAAAAAAAAAAAAAAAAGTGTGTCTATGTGGTATACATGTTTGTGAATTCTGGAGCTCAGTGTCTTAAGAATACCCACTACTCTTGCAGAAGAGCTGGGTTCAGTTTCTATCATCCACAGGGCAGCTCACGGTTGCCTGTGACTCAAGTTCCAGGGGATCCAACACCCTCCTCTGGCCTCTGTGGGCACGTTATATACATGTGACACATACACAGGCAAACACTCATCCACATAATAAAATCAAGTAAATAATGCTGACATGGTGGCTCACAACCATTAATCCCAGCACCAGAGAGGCAGAGGCAGGTGGATCTCTGTGAGGCCAGCCTGGTCTACACAGTGAATTCCAGGGCAGCCACGGTTACATAGAAAATCCAGTCTCGGAAGCCAGGTGTGGTGGCACTCGACTGTAATCCCAGCACTCTGGGAGGCAGAGGTAGGTGGATCTCTGCGTTCGAGGGCAGCCTGGTCTACAAAGGGAGTCCAAGGCTTTACAGAGAAACCCTGTTTGGAAAAACAAAACAAAAACAAAAACAAAAGAAAAGGCAATCATTCATGTCCAACAGTCTATTCCTAAGTAAGTGCCCAAGACAAATGCAAGTGTCGACCAGGAGAGAGGCACACAAACGTTCACAGCAGCGCTGTTCAGAACTTCAACCAGACTACACAGTGAGCTCCGCTGTCCTTCGGCTGCAGAATGGCTCCACTCTGTGTGCTCAAATGGTATTATTCACCGATGGAAACAAACCTTCCCCACAGTGACAAGACGACCTTCACAAAACGCTGCATAAAGGTCAGACACGAAAGCACACACACTACCGATGCCTTCTCTACAAAATGACTGGAAAACTAAAGGAGTCTGCTTTCATATCTACCTTTCATGGCAATCCATGGTACAGGTCAAGATGCCCAGCTTCCATCCAGTATGTTCTGTGAAACGACTTCAGTTTTTGAGACAGGGTCTCACTATTATGCAGCTCTGGTGTCCTAGAACTTGCTCTGTATACCAGGGGCCTCAAACTTTTGCCTCTCAAGTGCTGGAATTAAAGCTATGTGCCACTATGTCAGCATATTTTGTTAACATAGAAATATCCACACAATCAATTGTGTTATAGAATTCTATAAAGTTAAACACTTAAGAGTAGTAATGCAATGAACTTAAGAGTTATTATTACTGTGTGAGTGAGTATGGTACTGGGAATAAAACCTGGGACTCCCACCTGCAAGTCAAACACTTGCCTACTGCATTGTGTCCTCTGCTCAGCTCTTTTTGCACATTTATTTGTGTGTGTGTGTGTGTGCGCGTGCGCGCGCAAATACCTGTGTGCACACATGCCGCTGTAAAAGAATGGAGGTCAGAGGACACTTTGTGTAAGTCAGTTCCCTCCTACAAGGTCTTCAGGCTTGATGGCAAGTGCCCTTATTGGTGAGCCACTTTGCCAACTCTGTCAATTTTTTATTTTTATTTATTTTGTTAAAGATTTATTTATTACGTATACAGTGTTCCTCCTGCACGTACACCTGCACAATGGATCTCATTATAGATGGTTGTGAGTCACCATGTGGTTGCTGGGAATTGAACTCAGGACCTCTGGAAGAGCAGCCAGTGCTCTTAACCTCTGGGCCACCTCTCCAGCCCCTTTATTAATTTGTTTATTTTTTGAGAGCAGTTCTCTCTATAATATAACTCTATGTGGCTCTCCTGGAAGAAACTATGTAGCCCAGGCTGGCCTAGGACTCATTTTATAAACCAGACTGGATTCAAAGTTGTGGTAATTCTCTCTCTCTGCTTCCTGACTGTTGGGAGCCCACATGATATTTAAAAATAAAACAGAGGACAATTCTATTGCTCAGCTACTAGCAAATGTAACCTCTGGTGAGAGAATCAAATGGGGCACCTTGGAGAAGCCAACCGCCCATGGTCATACGCATTTCATGGGTGCTCACACAGCTCCCTCTCGGAATCCGGGCAGCAGCGAAGTGGGAGGCCTCACCTCCTGAGGGTGCGCCGGGCTGTGCACACGCACACACATGCTACTTCTCAGGCTGGTGCGGCGCCACACGCCTTTACTCCCAGATCTCAGGTGGCAGGGGCAGGCAGATCTGTGATTCACTGTCAATTCCACATGTAAATTATTTAAAAATTTTTAATATGTGATTTACATGTGTGGACATATGTATACGTGTGTGCACGTACATGTCAAAGCCGGAGGTTAATGCAAGGTGTCTCTCTCAATCACTCCACCTTTTCATTTAGCTTAATTCCTCTTATTTATTTGTACGTCTGTGCCTCTATGTGCCTATCACACGGCACGAGCAGAGGTCAGAGGACGATTTACAGAGTTGGCTCTCTCCTACTTCCATGTGGGTCCTGGGGTTCATTTGTTGTTTCCACACATATAGTGCTCCCAAGTTTGATTCCCAGCACCCCCTAGACTTCATGGAAAATCCCTTTTTCTGCCTAGCCACCTTGCCAGTTCACTCTTCCTGGAGGACGCTGGCTTGTCTCGGCAGGCTGGTGGACTGCCAGTATCTGACCCAGCACTGCACGCCCTCATGTGCTGGGGGTCTGCACCGTTCCCAGGATCGATTTACTGACTAAGCCATCTGCCTGTTTTTTCTTTTTTAGGTTTATTTACTTTATGTGTGTGAATGTTTTACTTGCATGCACATATGTTTGCCATGTGCATGACAGTTGGCTCCCTTGGTGTTATGAACGACTGTGAGCTATGATGTGGGTATTGGGAACCAAACTCAGGTCCTCTGCATGAACACTCCATGATCTTAGTGGCTGAGCTATCTCTTCAACCCATTTTCTGTCTTAATTTTTATTTAGTTAATTAAAACTTACTTTGCAGTGCTAAGAAACCCAACTAAGGCTTTTAAAAAACACTTACGTGCATGCATGTTTGTCTGTATACCACATGCATACCTGGTACCCACAGAGGCCCAAATCCCCTGGGACTGGAGTTATAGATGGCTGTGAACCACTATGTGGGTACTGGGAATCAAACTTGCGTCCTCTGGAAGAGCAACTAACACTCCTAATTGCTGAGCCATCTTTCCAGTCTGGAACCCAAGGTTTTCTGCATACAAGCACTCTACCACAGAGCCACATCTCTGGCCTCTCTTTTTCCTTTTTGGTTTTTCAAAACAGGGTTTCTCTGTGTAGCCTCAGCTGCCCTGGACTCAATTTGTAGAACAGGTTGGTCTCAAACTCACAGCAATGTGCCTGCCTCTGCCTCCCAGAGTGCCGGGACTCCATGCCCAGCTTCTTTTTTCATTTTTTGAGATGCGGTCTCACTATGTTATCTAGACTAGCTTTAAACTTGTGATCCTCCTGCCCAGTGTTCTGCATAACAAGGACTACAAGCATATAACACTGCATCTGCTTTTTTTTTAAGATTTATTTATTTATTACATATACAATGTTCTTTCTGCATGTGGGCCTGCACGCCAGAAGAGGGCACCAGATCTCATTAGAGATGGCTGTGAGCCTCCATGTGGTTGGTGGGGATTGAACTCAGGACCTCTGGAAGAGCAGACAGTGCTCTTAACCTCTGAGCCATTTCTCCAGCCCTCACTTTTATTTATTTATTTATTTGTTTATTTAAAGTTGGGGCTGCAGAGATAAGTGGCTAAGACCACGTGCTATAAGCTAGAGAGATGGTTCAGAGATTAAGAGCATGGGCTGCTCTCCCAGGCATCCTGAGTTCAATTCCCAGCACCCATATGACGGCTCACAACCGTGTGATCTGATACTCTCTACTGTCATAGGCATACATGCAAATAGAACATGTCATGTATAAATAAGAAGATCTTAAAAAGAAACACAGCGCGAGAGCTTCATTGTGTGGGTCCCAGGAGACAACTGCCATCATGTCTGAGGCTACAGAAACTTTACATGGCTTCTGAGGACACAGCTTCTCTGGTGGGTTCAAGTTCAGATATGAAAACAAACAAACCCAAAGCACCAACCCCCAAGCCAAAACAGTAAACGATGTCTTTACATGCTGAAGAATTTTTTTTAGAGCAGTGGGAATGTCATTTGTGCTAGTGCCTAAGGAGTCCATGCCTATGCAGACAAGGATGCGGGTTCAAATGCTACTTTAGTACCTACCAGCTGGTGGCTTGGGCAAGTTTCTTTCTTTCTCTGTGCCTCAGTTTCCCATCTACAAAATAGGGATAATAGTACAACTAATCCTGGAAGACTGTTCTGATGACTTTTTGTTAAAGCCTAGCATAGAATAAATCCTAGGTAAATCTTAGCACTTACAGTCAGAATGGCAGGAACAGTGGTGTTTAATACTATTGCCTAAACTTCCCAAGAATCTGTGGCTAAAATAAAAGAACAGCATCAAATGCAGAGTGGAATCAGCTCTTCTGCAGAGCTGCAGCCCGGGAGCGCATTCCACCATCTTGAGCATGTGTGGTACCCTGACAGAGGAAGACGACTGCTGCTGGTGTAACTACTGTGTTATCCCCCGCCTTATAAAGCAGAACTCAGTGGGGAGTGGCCCCCTAGATGAGACGGGGGGGCCTGGCCAAGGGCTGTCACCCACCTGTGCTGGACACGGTTTCCGAGGGCTGAAAGACAGCAGTAGAAGAGGATGGCGGAGATGCTGTGGAAGGGCTGGCAGACTCCTTCCCTTCAAGCTCTGCCACAGGCAGCAGCAGGTTCTGGGCCAGGTGGGTGGGGCTGGCAGGGATGCCATTCTCCAGCAGGAACTCATCCAGGTCCATGTACTCTAGGTGGAAGGACTCGCCATCATAGGGGATGGTCTTGTCCCAGATGGGCGGCATAAGGGAGGCAGACACGGCCATGGTGCTGGCTGCTGCAGACTCGTCTTCCTCCAGCTTTTCCTTCCCCTTTTCCTTATCTGCAAACAAAATCTATAATGAGACATCACGCAAGGGAGTAACACATCCCAGGAGGTGGGCAGTGAGCCTTAGAGAAGACCCATCTTTCACAGAGGCCTGTTTCCATCAACACCCCATAGACACATTTTAAGAGCATGTCCTGTCTTCCCATTGTGACCTGGTGCTTGAGCCAGGTGGGCTGGTCTCTTCTGAGGGCAACAACACATTCTCTTCTGTGTCTGGCCTTTCTGGAATGGCTGCATGCTCAAGAGGCTTGTGGTAGTCCCAGAGTTAATGTAGACTAGGCTGCTGGCAGGCATCTATCGGAGAGGCTATGAGGAAGGAAGTGGTGTTTCTGACCTTTCCTGATATCTTAGTATGGATAAGGCTGAGGTTCCCTAGCCAATATTGGGTTCCCCTGTTCTGTTCCCTCCAGTTATGTTTCTCCATACCAACCCAGGGCTGCTACACACTAGCTATGGGACATGTGACCTAATCCATGTCACTTAATCCGAGCCCTGGTGTGTTTCACTGTCACAAGCCACTTTTGTGAAGAACAGACATATAACATATAAAAATGACTACTACTGAGTATATGGTACACAGTACACAGTCTCTACCGCTGTGAGCTCACTGAGGGCAGGAACTGAGTCAGATTCAGCTCTAGATTTCAGGGACCAACAAAGAGGCTAAGCAGTGGCTATGGGAACCTTTACAGTGCCTGGAGAGTGCAGGATTTTCAGACAGATTGCCTTTGGGTGTATTGCAATGAGATGACCTGGAACTCTTTTCAGAGAAATGTTCATGAGGGAGACAACCTTGAACTCTGGATTTAGAAGTGAAAAAAATTTTGCATGCTTTTCTTGCCCCTACCCCTATGGCCTGCCTTTAGATGTACCGTTTTTGTTTTTGTTTTGTTTTGTTTTTTTCAAGACAGGGTATCTCTGTGTAACCTTGGCTGTTCTGGACTTGTAAACCAGGCTGACCTCGAACTCACAGAGAGTCATCTGCCTCTGTCTCCCAAACACCGGGATTAGAGGTGTACACCACAACACTGGGCAAGAAATCGAAAGTGTTGGGAAAAAAAAAAAAAAAAAAAAAAAGACCAGACCCAGCGAGGTGGAGGTTCTCACGAACACATCTTGCTCATAGCTTCTAATATGATTTAACTTGCATTCCTACAACTGTCTTTTAATTAATTAATTAATTATTTTTAGACCAGGCTTTGATTTAAAAGCAACTGGGAAACAACAACAATCCCAGGCTGTGGGCTGGGTGGGCCAGATGGCTTCCCTGCTCATCTCTCTGACTCCACATTCTGTTCAGAAATGACTGGCCCAGTCAGGTGGGGGTCACTTGGGATCAAAAGAGGTAAGAAAAAGGAGGAGATAAAAAAGCAACCTTGGGCTGGAGAGATGGTGCAGAGGTTAAGAGCACTGGCTGCTCTTCCAGAGGGCCTGGGTTCAATTCCCAGCACCCATGTGCCAGCTCACAGCTATCTTTAATTCCAGTTCCAGAGAATCGGACACCCACATACATACATGTAGGCAAAACATAAAAATAAATGTGTTAGTAAAGCATTATTAAAAAAAAAAAAAAGCAGCCTGGCGGGCGGTGATACACTCCTTTAATCTCAGTACTCAGAAAGGTGGAGGCAGGTAGATTGATGTGAGTTTGAAACCAGCCTGGTCTACAAATAGCCAAGACTACACAGAGAAACTGTGTCTTGAAAACAAACAAACAAATAGCCTCCTTACAGGACAAGCAACAGTGAGTTTCACATTTTGCTTGCCCGAAGCAATTAAAACGATCTTTTCTAGTTTTCTGGGATAGGGTCTTATGAAGCTCAGAGTGACTTGAAATTTGATGTGCATCTGAATATGACCTTGAACTAGGGATCCCCCTGTTGCTACCTCTCCAGGGCTGGGATTACAAGCAGGCACCACTACAATCAGTCAGGCTAATTCAATTCGTGTTTGTAATGTTAAGTTTTAAATTAATTTCAAAAGGTACATGACTGACATGTCCAGCACTTAAGTCACAGGGACGGACCGACATCAGTGATTGTCAGTTTGACAGCATAGAGAGACACCAAACCAAGAGCCAGAGGCCCACCCATGTGACCTTGAGAAAGCATCTACACCTCTCCAAAGTCTCAACTTTCCTCACCTGCAAGGTGGAGATAATACCGCAAACAAGATAAGACTATGTCAGAATGCCTTGTGAGCATGTGCAGATATAAGGCAAAAAGAGTCACCATATGGGTGGACTGCTATTCTCTGGTAAGCCTAAGCAAGAGCCGCCAGATGTGAGCACCAGCATCATCTGGGGCGAAGCTTCATCTTCAAACAAAGGGTTTGTGCACATGAGGTCCTGAGGCAGGAGGAGAGAACCTAGCCTCACCTGAGTGGAAGCTATTTATAACCCGACAGTGACAACTGTAAGCACAGCAGCCCCGGAACACACCCAGGAGAAGAGGAGAAATGGCATTTTAGAAAGGGAAGTGAGTTCCCCAGTACAGGCAATCCGCAAAACGCCTATTCCTTCCCAAACACCCTAATTACACTGAGCTCTTGAAAATCCGACGGTCTCAGGCTTGAAAGCGCACCTCAATGAACCCAAACCCCCACCATAGGTGGCAGTCCTGCTGCTCTTCCAGGCCAAATACCCAGGCCGAGCCTCCTTTCCATACAAGGCTCCGGGGACCCTTGTGGCCTGGGCAACACCTGCTACTGTGGTTCCAAACAGGGGCAGGGCCTCAGTGGCCGCATCCTAAGCCTCATCACAACCCTACTTTACCCATCCTTCATCCCCTCAAAGACGCTACCGAACCTCATTTCAAACCGCCTCCTCCACCTGCACCTCAGCAGTCACCCCGGGACACATTTCCAGTAAAGCACCGCGGTGGACCTGCTCAACGTCCACTCCCAGGGAGGAAGAAGCGTCCTTCTCCAGGATGGGCCGAAGACGCAAAGACCATCTGCTACAGCGATAAGGGCTTCTCAAACTTTGGTGGTGAACTCTGCACCCCCGGGGGTGCGGTGGAGTGCTCCTGGGATCCGCAGACTGGGCGAGGCCCAGGTTCCCGCATTTGAGGCCAGCAGCATCCTAGGGCTCTGGATGCAGGCTGCCTCGCGGGAGCCCCATCTAAGCGCCTGCTTCCTCGCAAAGTTCCATCATCGACCCGTCCTTTCCAGGTCGCCCCCTGACTTTCTCTCTCCGCCAGAGGCCTAGTCCGGCAGGCCCCTCGTCATCTCCGCTCCTGCATAGGCACCCCCCCATCCGCTGGACCGCTTCACCCTGACCTCTGACCGGACCCGCCCCGCCCCCACAAGGCCCCGCCCTTACAGAAACCCCGCCCCCAGATACGCGCGAGCCGGGGGGCCCCCCCCTCACCAAGGCGCGTCTCGCGCGGGGGGTTCTCCATCAGCTTCTTCAGGACCAGAGGGAAGGAGCCCGACAGGCCCCGTTCCCCAGCAGCACGTCCCGGGCCCGGCCCCGCCTGAGGCTCCACAGGCGGCTTCTTCCCGCCGCCCGCGTCGGACATCGTGCCCCGCGCCCGACTCGTGCGCCTCGCCTCCCCCGCCCGCACCCCGAGATGGGCCGGAGCGGCTCGACCCGCCGCAGCCGCTGACACGGGCAGCACTGCGCAGACGCGCTGCCTCACCCCCGCCTCCCTCCGTCCGCACCCCGCCCGCGGCCGGGTTCCGCCTCATTCATTATTCATGAGGCCAGGCTGGCGGTCCCGGAGCGTGGCTCCCGATTGGTGCGTTCCACGTGGGGGCGGGCCCAGCTCCTCGAGCCGGGATTGGCTGCGGAGGCCAAAGGGGCGAGACACGTGCAGAGCCAGGTGAGGAGCTCCGCCTCGCCCGCCGGGAGCATCGTGGCCTTGTGCGGGGCAGCCCGCTTTGTCCTGGTCAGTCGCGTCCTCCCACGCCACCACCTTCGTGGTGGACTAGCCAGTCCGCCGCGGCCCTCTCTGCCTCCTTCCCTCAGAGAAGCCACCCCAGAGGAAGGCGGAGCTGGGCGCCGCGGCCCAACCCCGGGGGTCACGTGGAGCGGCAGCCGAGGGGAACCGCGAGGGGCGGGACAGCGAGGGGAAGACGCGCGGCAGCCAATGAGAGGAGAGGGCGGGGCCGGCGCGCTTGCACGAGGCTCTGCACGTGCGGCTGCGGAGGGGAGGGGCGGGGCGAGGAGGGGCGGGGCCTGGCCTGAGCCTGGCCTGGCCTGGCCTGTTCTGCTGTTTAGCGGACTTTGCCCGGGGTCCGCCGCTGACTGGGACGGGCACCCGCGGAGCCGGGCCAGCGCTCCTCCCACGCTACCCCTGAGGTTAACGGAGGGCAGGCGGCCTCCAGGCTCGGCCGCTCGAGCGGGTGTCAAGTTGCCCACTGATCTGGGGATTGGGAGCTGGCCTCGCTGCGGGATAAACACCAGCATAGGGAGCGCGTTCTTGAGACCTATCCACGAACCCGGGTCGGGACGTACTTCCGTACTATTATCTGCTCAAGCTTGTGACCTTGGGAATATCCAGTTGCTCCATTGGAGCGCATTTCCTCGGTCTCAAAATTCAACATTCCACAGTCCCGGACGCCTCCCAATTCTCTTTCTTTTACAGGATTTCCCTTTTTTTTAAAGCTAAAAAAACAAAACAGAAACTACTAATCTTGCATTTTGTGGGAGACCCATCTCTTAAAAAAAATATCTATGCTTCCTGGGTTCCCTAGGATACCTGTGAGCCCTTGATGGGGTGCACAGACCTTCAAGACAGGACTTTGTATCTCTTTGCAGAACAAGTCATACTCGGCTTCAAGCCCAGACAATACTAGACGCTCTGGGATTAAGCTCCCAGAGGGGCAGGGACTTGGCTTGTTTGTGCTCTGTCCCTCCCATGGCTCCCTGCCTCCGGAGGAGGAGCTGGAGTTTGGCAGAATGGCTGCCTGTGGTTCATGTATTAGGCGCAGGACACCGCAGCAGCTGAAAGCGCATGGAATGAGAACGTTGCTACGACTTGAGGAAAAAGAAATAGAGTAGCTGAGTAGGTCTAAGGGAAGAGACTGAGGACTTTGCATAGTCATAGGGACAGGATGATGGACTGCGGATCCAAAATTCAAGTTTCTGGGATGTTGATCACGAGAATCTGATGCCTCCAACCCATTGTTACATTTCCCTGTGCTGTTCTTCCTATGTCAAATGGGGACAGTGCAGGATTTAGCCTACGGTGTTCCCATGCAAATGCTTTTCCTAATCTAATCAAAACTGATGGATATAAATCCAGCGTGGAAAAGGAAACTGTGCACAGAAAACACATGTGCTGCAGAATTATTAGGAATTCTGAGTATGTCTAGGGTATCTAGGAGAAACTGACCTAGAGGTTTTTAGAAACAAATTTAACAGCAACTCCAAGAAAATGAAGCAACATATGAAACACTAGAAAAGAAAAGCTGGGTGAGTAAGATGGCTCGTGGGGTAAAGATGACTACTGCCAAGTGTGACAACCAGAGTTCAATCCCTGGGTACCATATGATGGCAAGAGGGACTCACAAACGTTGTCTCCAGACCTCGGTGAGCACAATTCTTCTGTACATACACTAAAATGTAACATAATATCTTTAAAAGAAATACAAATCTCCAGCTAGTTTGGTTATGTAGGAACTTGCTAGACTAGATCAAATGTGTATTTTCATAGCTAAATTTTACATTATTGAGAAGGGAAAACAATTCCTCACGTGGTAGAGGAGGGTTAATATGGTGAGAGTGGCAAGTCATCTATCCGTAACAGAGATGGCATGTAGGGAGGAGATTTCCACTCCTGCTCTCATCCTCTCTCCCTCCGCCACTCTTTGGAGCTATGGGTACCCCCAAATGGATGGATGGATCAGCCAACCTAGAGCAGCTCACCTGTTAGGCAAGCAGCTGAAATGCAGGAAGGTAACAGTCTGAGGCTTCAAAAAACTGATGTAGCTTTGATGCTCTTCTCTACTGACACTTGAGGGAGGCGTTTCCCCTGGGTAACCAAAAGGTGGATATTCAGGATCCGAAAGGACCATTGCAGGCACGTTCCCTCTGGTGCTTCCCTGCAAGCTGTGGGGGATTGCAGCAATCAGCACTGTCCTGAAAGCAGGGACATTGCTTTCTCTTCCCTCTCCAGCTGACCTTAGAAGAACCCCAGCTGCCTTTCTCTACTGCTGTCTCTTGTCATTGCTATGGTGATGGCCGTGACCTTGTCTCTGCTCACAGTAGAGGAGTGTTATGGGAAGCAATTTGCTAACTGCCATAGTGTGTGAACCCTATAAAGAAATAGACTCCTGCCAGGTGCGCTGGCCGCACCTGTGATCCCAGCACAGGCGGATCTCTGTGAGTTCAAGCCCAGCCTGGTCTACAAAAGCGAGTCCAGGTCAGCCAAGGCTACACAGAGAAACCCTACCTCAGGAAGGAAAGAAAAAAAAAAAAAAAAGACTCCCTAAGAGAACATGTTAGTACCTGGTTAAACTTTAAAAGTATGTGGCAGCTGGGCGTGGTGGCGCACACCTTTGATCCCAGCACTTGGGAAACAGAGGCAAGTGGATCTCTGTGAGTTCCTGGCCAGCATGGTCTACAGAGTGAGTTCCAGGCCAGCCAGGGCTACATAGTAAGACCCCATCTTTAAAAGAAAGAAAAGGAAAAGTGTGCTATGGTATCACATTATTTTGTATCAATAGATTCTTGAATTTGTGTGTGTTTGAGATAGGTTCTCATAGATAATGAGGTATGGTCCTCCTGCCATCAACTCCTGTGTCTTCCTGCTGCTACCTCCTGCATGCTGGGATTATAGGCATGCACTGCCACCACCAATTTATGGAGTCCAGAAGGTCAAACCCAGGTTTGTGCATGCTAGGCAGACACTCTACTAACTGAGCTACATTCCTAGTCTCTAATGATAGTTTTTTTAAATTAATCATTTAGTGCATGTGTGTGTGTGTGTGTGTGCGTGCGTGCGTGCGTGCGTGCGCGCGAGCACCAGAGGCTAGAGTACAACTTTTGGGGATGGGTTCTCCTTTTACCATGGTTCCAGGGAATAAAACTTAGACTATCAAACCTTGTGGCAAGTGCTTTGTCCCACTGAGCCATCTTATTATAGGTTTTTTGTTGTTGTGTTTTTAATGGGGGTGGATTTGAGACAGAACCTCACTGTGTAGCTCTGCCCTGGCCTGGAATCCACTATTTGTAGACCAGGCTATCCTCAGACTCACAGAGATCCACCGTGCCTGGCCAATGACTCGTTCTCAGTGCAAGGCCTACCTCAGAGCATCTGCAGAGCAGTGACTTCAGGCTTGAGAGCAGACCTGAGGAGACTCTCCTCTGAGCCATGACCTGCTTATAGCACTGTGCAAATGGCTTCTAAGCCTCAGTCATTTTCCTCTAGGAAGCAGATGGAGAATGCTGCCAGTTAGGGGGTTGTGAAGATTAGCTGTGATAAGCACTGGCAGGTACCCATCTACAAGAGTAATTTGTGAGACGGATGGGTGGGCATCCACCAGCCCTTCCCTTCCACTCAGAATGTGTTGGCTTAGGAGTTGTTCTGCTATGAGATTAGGATAGGTTGTAGAGTCTAAACCAGAGCCAGTCTGAGAAGTGTTATTTGCCAGAACAGGAAGAGTTTTAGATTCTGCTCTTTCCAGCTAGAAACCTGCTGACCAACCCAAGTTAGGAAGTCTATTTAGGTGCGGTGTCACACACCTGTAATCCCAGCACTCAGGGAGGCAGAGGCAGGCAGATCTCTGTGAGTTGAGAGGTCAGCCTGGTCTACAAAGCAAGTCCAGGATAGCCAAGGCTACACAGAGAAACCCTGTCTTGAAAAACCAAAAAATGAAAGTCTATAGAAGGAAGCATGTGCCGAGCAAGTGCTTTCCATTAGCCCCACAATGATCTTGACCACTGACCGTCTAGAAGGACTGACAGATGGCACAGGGACCTGAGCTGTGCAAAAGCATGCTGATGGTAAGGTTTCCATCAGGTTCTAGAAAGCCGGGACTTGATGTCCCAATACTAAAGGCTGGCAAGCACAGTGCTTTGTTCAGAGTAGTAATACATACTTGTTAGCTTGTGTTCTTTGCTTGGTATTGGTAAGAACATTAAAACTTTTTAGAGCCAAGTGTTATACATTTAGAGTGTTATTAATATGAAATAAGTCATGTGTTTGATTTACGATGGAATCTGGAAGAGCAAGCACGAGCCATTCTTTTGGCAAGTCCCTGGCACCAGCCTTGCCAGCAGCTCCCTTTTGTAGCCACATACCTGTGGCTGGGAAACTGTGGGTCTGTGCTTTGTACTTTGGTCTTGATGTGCTCTAGGGTAGAAGTGGTGGGTGGAGTCTCTTTGTAAATTCTTGCCTTTCCCTCCAGAACTCTCAAGAGCCTAGTTTCCTATTTGGCTTGTATTTTGCACACACCCCGGGTTTGGATAACAGATGAGCCGCCCCAAGAGAAGCACAACCATGGAGAAAAACCTCTGTCCCCTCCCCCCGCAAGCCGCCTGTGCGGTATTTGAACAGCCACCCCCTGACAGCCTTGTTTCCCTATTGAAGTAAGTCCTGTTGGTGATACAGTAGGGGCAGGCTGTAGGGCCCAGCTACCGAGGTCTTATCCCTGGGATCCCTCCAACCACACTCTATACTCCCTCCACCTTTTCTCACCTTCTGTGGCACCACTGACTTTTTCTTCTGCAGACAAAGGGAGGGTCTTTAAGGTGCTCTCCCCAGAGCCTGAAAGTTTTTCACAGAGTTAGCTTGGCCGCACTTCTAGGTCTTAGCTTAATTGTCACCCCTTGGAAAGGCCAGTTGGACCCACGATTGTTGTCTTTCCTTCCTGGGTTACCAGCTCTAGTTGAGCAAGGACAGTGTTTAGCTCATCCATGCCTGAGCTACAAGCATAGAGAATGCTCACTAAGCTAATAATGAACAACTGGATGACCAAGAAATACTGCATGTTTTCAGAGACCAGGGAATTCTGTGGATAGGCATGAGGCTGGAGGCAGGAGCTGGGTGACCTCATTGACAAGTGTGTGGCCTCCCATCCAGGAGCATCAGTGTTCTAACTGGGAAATGAAAAACCAGGCTCCCTTGCAGTGCTGCTGCACATAGCGGTGGAGGAGTGGGTGGCTCATGCTCTTTCGACTGGCTGAGGGACTCAGGTCGTCCCTTCAGCAGCCTTCCTTGCGGTCCGGCCAGATTCAAAGCCACCTGGAAGGAGTGCCTCCTGACCCTACCATTAGTGTCTGGCACCTGATGAAAATGAGTTTTCATGTTTCTAATGGTGATAGGGTGGAGCAGAGAACAAGGCCCTGGCTTTCTCAGGTAGAAGGGAAGGAAAAAGACCACTCTACCTATTTGCCCTCAAGTGACCAAGCTCTCAGAATTCATTTTTCACTAAAAGAATGGGGAAGATATACCACTTAGCAGGCTGAAATGAGGAGTAGATTACTTAATATGTCCATCTTGTAGGAGGCCCTGTATCATTTCCTCCCTCCAGAGCAAACATCAAGCTTTCTCTGGTTTCCCAGGCCTAGTGAGTGCTCTAGTAAGACCAAGTGTGGGTCAGGCCAGGCTGCATGGAGTCCACCCTAACCCTGTTTTCTTCAGTTCACCAAGAACACTGGAGGAAGCTCCTGCCCCTGTACCCTTGTGTTGTACCCCAGCAAGTACCCCTAAGATTCTGTCTATTGTACGATAGCAGGGTTGTTCTGTTTGGTGCAGGGTTGGTGGCATCATGGCCCAGGAGTTTCACTCAGACTTCCAAGGAAACAGCCCTGTGTATGTGTACAGCCTCATAACATCCAGTTAATTAAAGAGAGGTGAAAGTAAGAAAATGAGGGTCAGATTGCCAGTGAAAGGAGGAAGGCAATGAGGGTGCAATTACAGGTGGAAAGAGCGACCTCCAAAACACATTGCCCTTGTCTGTTCAGAGCAAACAGCATGGCATGTCACAGTTGGAAACATGGTCCATGTGGACAGCTCACTTAGCTCTGGCAAGGAGCCTGTGGCATAGACAGTCTTCGTACTTTTTAAAAGACCAGGCTGCTTTTTGAGAGCAGAATCAAGGATCGTATCCTGATGCTGATTGTAAGCCTTTGCTTCTTCCTACCTAGTTTGACTTTAAAGCATGTCAGGCTCCTGTAAATGGAGGCCTAGGTAAGTGGAGATGACAGAAAGATGGATGGGGTGTCACTGAGCACAGTGAAGCCCTATGGATGAGGGGAGTGGGCAGTCAAAGCCAGGTGCAGTGGTACACTCCTATGATCCCAGCACTCTGGAAGGCAGAGGCTGGCAAATCTCTGAGTTCAAGGCCAGCCTGGTCTATAAATTGAGGCTAGTCTAGCCAAGTCTACCCAGAGAAACCCTGCCTTGAAAAAACAAAACAAAAAAACCCTAAAGGTAACCAGATGATTTAGGGATTCCAGATCTTTCAAGAAGCTGAAGAAGAATAAAGCAGGAGAAGAGTGAGCACTGAAAAGTTGAGAGCAGAGACAGGAAGTGTGATTTTATAGGTTCAGAGACAGAGGCGAGAAACTTGAGTCAGACAGAGACTGGAGGATGGATCGTCCTTTTGCTCATGGATTCCTCCGACTGTAGGGAAGCTGGGAAGCCAAGGGAGTCTCAAGTCTGGTCAGTACTGATCAGGATTCTACCTGCTTGGGGACCAGAGAGAGGCAGAAGTCTGTGCAGGCTGCAGCAGACCCTGGAGCTGCCAGAGCGGCTGCATGTGGATCTTGGGAAGCGTCTTTGAACTAGAAAACAGAGTGGTGGGGAGAGCATTCCTGAGGGCGCACCTGGAATTTCTCATGCTCTGCCTTGCTCTCTTCCGAAATTCCTTCCCACTGGAACTTAGCTACGCCCTGCATGTGACCTGGCTGTGCCGCAGTGTCTGGGCTAGCGGAAGACAAGAGAAAGTGAGGGTTCTGAAGTCTTCCAGGAGAAACCCACCCCTGCACGGAGAATGAAGGGCACAGTACTGCCTGTGCCGACTCCCACAGAGGCCAAAGCACAGTGGTGGGAGATGGGGAGAGACGGCCACAACAGGAACTTGTGGAGTACTTGACACAGAATTGCTGAGTCTTCTGGCTCAGTGTGGCGGGTAGCACTTGTTCAGGCAGACACTGAAGTGGGGTTGGAAGGTCTGGGAGCTTTGGGGAGTAGTGACTGTGGGGAGGGAATAGTAGTATGAGGTGGGGAGCTTTGTGACATATTTGGCCCCTCCACCTCTTTACCTTCAATTTTTTTTTTCCCAGTTAGCCGCAAGCTGCTGTCCTGTGGGATGACGCGTTCTGACTTGCCACGAAGTGCCACATTAAGTGACAGGAGGGGGTCCAAGACTCAGGCCTAACACCTGGCTATCACTGGACTAACTAGTCTTCAGGCAGAACTTACCCGATTTTGGCAAAGCTGTGCCCGAAACCTTGGGCAAGTCCCCTAAATGACTGCCTGGGAGGGGTGGGGAATTTTCAGCTTTTCCAGGGCTGTGCATATCAGCCAAGAGCCCGTGACCAGCAGTTGCTACCACACTTCAAAGGCATGGTTAGTCTCATGCACAGAGCAGTGCCCGGAGTCAAGCCCTTCAAATATGGAGCTGCCCCTGTCTGCAGGGCGGTAGGCATCTTGGCAGCTGGGTGGGGTCATGAGGATGCTGCATCATCTGTCCTCCGTACTTGCAGGAAGGGCTCTGCTCTACATTTTGGAATGTCTTCCCCTCCCAGGTGGCAGAAAGCTGTCTATGGCCTGTTTGCAGAGGGGCCCTAGCTGAGGCTCATCCTTCTGTCCAGGGACTTTTCCAGGGATGTGGGGACATGGGCTCCTCCTGGTCAGCAGCTGGTGTCCTTTGTGCCATTGGCTGCGGGAACGCCTTCTCTGGTGCCTGCCAGGGGGGCATCTTTTAAATGCCTAGACGTTAAAAACCCTAGGCTGTGGTCTAACGGGCCTGGGTCCTAAGATCCATAAGAACCCTCTGCGGACCCTGCCATGAGCATGGGGAAACCCTTTCCCTTAACAGCATTCTCAGAACCAAAGCCTGGTGTCCTGCCTTCCCAGAGTTAACAAAATGAAGCTCATTCCTGCCTGGCCCCAGAGGGTAAAAGGAACCCAGGGGCCATCCTTTGTCTCCAGAGTTTGGAGAGCCCTGCAAGAAGTCCTGTGGGGGTATCAGAGCAATGAGGTGTGTTAGATGCTAGCACAGAATGAGGCAGATGCCTGGAAAGGGCTCCAAGAGAGAACCCCGACCTCCTGTCACCCCTGTCTCCTCTAAAAACAGTGAGCAGGGGCTGGTGGCACAGCTCTGTAGCAAAGCTTGTGCTTAACATTCTAAAGGCATGGGTTTGATCCCCAGTATTGTGGGAAATTTTTTTTTGATAAATGTAGTAAGAACCTGGGGTGAGGCTGAGAGATTTGGCAACATAAACACCAGAGTACCCCAAATAGGTTCCCCCAAATCCCCAAAGCACTTAACTTTCCCAGGAAAGACTTGTAAGGTACCTGGTACTGGCTGCCCAAGCCACCCCTCTCCACATCCTCCGCCACTCACTCTGCTCTTCTGCTTGTCCCTAGCCCTGGGGTTGCCTGTGGTATCCTAGGAACGCGGGGCTTGTGGTTCTGTTACATAACCAGCTTCCATCCCATCCATGAGTTGAGCCCTCCAGCAATGAGCAAGTGGCGGGCAGAAAGCCTCTCCTCCAGACACAGCTGCTGCCCAAATCTACTGGCTCTGTCACTCCTCTGCTCACCCCCAGCGTGCAGCGGGAGGGAGCTTAAGAAGCAATCAGCTTCTGGCTGGATTCCTTCAGGCCCTCTAGTGCTGTCCTTGTCCCACGTGAGCACAGCACCTGTCCTTATCTGTGCGCTGGCTATAGTGCCGAAAGCCAGCAGGCACAGGGGCAGCCCCAGAGCTGTGTGACACCCACATACCTCCTGGGGTCCTCTGCATTGCAGCCCTTCTTCACCAATCCTGCCACTGTCCCTGTGCCTGTTCCCACCCCTTGGGCACTTAGGCACCTTGCCAGTATAGACCACCTGTGTTCCTACCTGCCCTCTTCTCTGGCCAAGGCAAAGAATGCTCCAACAGGGACTTGAGGACCTCAGGCATGTCCATGGCAGGGGCCACTCCGATCTGGTTGCAGCTCGACACAGCCCAGCAGGAGGTGCTTGCTCCGGAGTTTAGAAGCAGCTGGAGAGGCAGGGGCTGCTGGGGAGCCACAGGCTAGGGAGGCAGGCGGGTGTGAGCCTGAGGCAGCCAATGGGCAGCCCTAGCCCCAGCCCGCCTGTCCACCCCCAGCTCGGCCACCTGCCAGCTCCGGCTGCAGCCAGGCCTTCCCTTCCCGCTGCTTGGCAGGGCGGACCTGGCCCTGTGCCAGCTGCAGCACGTGGAGCCACAGCGCCAATCCTCTGACAGAGAACCTGGCCTGTTATCTAACTTTGCAAAGGGAAGTTCTCCCCCAGTCTGGGAACCATAACCAGGGCTGACAGATGAGAACGGTGAGCAGAGCTCCACGCCCACGGCAAGCACAGGCACATACAAGGAGCTGAGGGTTGGGGGAGGCCTAGTGGCCCAGGTTCAGCAGAGAGCAGGGCACACCACGCAGATCAACCCCGGGCTGGGATCAGAAGTGGCAGGGAGAAAGAAGGATGAGAGACTAGACCAGCATCGCAGGCAGCTGAGCGCTGTAGTGGCACCATGCATTCTTACGGGAGCTTTGGAGCCCCAAGGGGTTGCAAACATTTGGATGTACATGTGCTGTGCGCGTGACCTGTGCAAGGCATGTGCGTGTGCATATGGGGTGTGTAACTGGGGTTTTATACTGTCTGGTGAACTTGATGCCTGCTCTCCAAGTCTCTGGTCTCTCAGAAAGGGAAGAAGAGGAAGGTATGTCCACAGGGTAGTTGCCAGGGTGGGCACTCCTGAAAGGGACAAGCCCTGCCAACCTGGCTCCAGGCTTGTCCTGAGTGACCAGCCTTGCTTCTTTGACCATCACCGGCCCTTCCTTTCCCCACAGGTGCACTGTGATCCCAGCACATTGTGTGAGTGAAGTCAAGGATGTCCTCATCCTTCCAAGAGTGATGCCGGAGAGGTCAGATTTAGGCAGAAGTGCCAGGCTGTGATGTCTACAACAAGCCAGAAAGTGATTTTGGGGGCTCAACTCCAAAACTGAACACAGTAACCTCTGCAGTAGCTTCTGCAGTTCCGACACCACCCGGGGGCAGATGCTAAGCCCTTGGTTTTCTGTCCTGTGCCTCATCTCCACAGAGATCCACGGCTGGTTCTCAAATCACATCTTACACAGAGTTGGAAATGCTCCCTGTGCCTCTTCTGGCTTCTGCCTCAAGTCTTTAGCGTACTCTTTTTTTGTGTGTGTGTGTGTGGGGGGGGGGGGTGTTCAAGACAGGGTTTCTCTGTGGAACAGAGCCCTGGCTGTCCTGGACTTGCTTTGTAAACCAGGCTGGCCTCAAACTTACAAAGATCTATCTGCCTCTGCCTCCCTGAGTGCTGGGATTAAAGGTATGCACCACCACGCCCACGTGATTTTTTTTTTTTTTTTTTTTTTTTTTTTTTTTTTTATGGCTAGAGAGTTGGCTCAGCAGTTAAGAGCACTTCTTGTTCTTGCAAAAGATCCAGGTATATTTCCCAGAGCCTACGTGGTGGCGCACAACCATCCTAACTACACTTCCAGGTGATCCAGCTCCCTCTCCTGGTCCCTGCAGGCACCAGGCACAAACATGGCGCACATACATGCATCCAGGCAAACCACTCATACGCGTGGAAAAGTGACTTCTTTACTGCTGCATTCATTTATTCATTTTGCGTGCGTATGAATAGATGCACACACCATGGCATGTGGGTGTGACTGGTGACAGGACACTTTGCAAGTTTGTTTTGTCCTCCTACCTTGTGAGTCCCTGTAGTGAGAGTTTTGGTTTCTTTAAAAACTCAGTTATGTTGGGAATATGTTTTCTTTCAGTCCCAGGTGTGGGAAGTGGGGCTGCTTCTGATTGACTACAGCAGGTGGCTATGATTTGTCTCATGCTCTGGGAAGGGCGTGATTTTGACAGCTAAAGATAGCTTATGTTTGAAATTCTGGGAACTCTGCAGAGGATATAGCAATGCCAGAGCCCCCCCCAAAAAAGGGGGTGGCTACTGCTCTCCTGCTGTTGCTGCTGCTGTTTGCTGGTTGAAGATATTCTGATGAAGAAGATCAAACTTGCCCCATGGAGCTCAATGCCCCTAGTCAGTCGGAAGTAGACTAATGAGATCAACACCAATTTCCCCTCTAGTCTTCTTTCTCCCTTACCTAGGGTTAGGAGGTTGGAAGGGATTGGGGTGGAAAACAGTGGTAGGAAAAAGAACGCAATTAAGAAGCCAAAATCCCGGCTACCAGTTCCAGAAATGGAACTCAGGTTATCATGCTTGGCAGGAGGTGCCTCTACCCCAAGCCAGATCACCAGCCACAGTCTTGAATTTGATCCTCCTTCTGTGGCCTCCCAAGTGATGGGATCAATCACAGATTTGCATCGCCATGCCTGGCTACTTCTAGCTATGATTTTTACATATGTATTTGGTGTGTGTATTTGTACGGGCACACACATGCCATGGTACACATGTGCAGGTCAGAAGACAACTGGGAGTCGGTTGCCTCCTTGCACTGTGCATATCCCAGGGAGCAAACTGAGGCTGGCTGTTTGGCTCCAAGCGCCTTAACCGGCTGAGCCCTCTCGTCTGCCCTACTTTTACTTATGTATAGAAACCTCAGTACAGCGGGGCCCGGTAGTGACACCTGAAATCCCAGCACTCTGGGAGGCAGATGCTGGCGGATCTCCGCCAGCCTAGTCTGTAAATCAAGTCCAGGACAGCCAAGGCTACAACAACAACAAAAAAGCCAAAAAAGCCTCCGTACATGAATCAAAGCTCAAAACCTTGGAAAAGATACACTTTAAATTAATTTCTTTATTTTCATTTATTCGCGTGAAAGTAACTTTTATTCGCCTGGTTCAGTTGTTGTCTCTGACGGTTATTGCTTCCGACTGTTAACCTAGGCCTAGTCCTGGAAGCTTCTAGCCTCCGCGCAGTCTAACCTAGGCCAGAGCAGCCATGTTCTGAATTAAAATTCCTCTCCCTATGTGAATCTGTGCATGTGGCTGCAGAGGCCGGAAGAGGGTGCTGGGTCTACTAGAGCTGGAGTTACAGGCAACCGAGAGCTGCCCCACGTAGCTGCTATGAACTGAACTGGGATCTTCTGCAAGAGTAGTGTATTGTAATTCTCTGGAGGAGAAGAACTGATAGAACAAAATATATCCAGGCCTTACTAGAGTGGCCCACAGGCTGTCACCTGGCTAGCTTAGCAGTCAGTGGCAGTCTCAGGACAGAAAAGCCAAAGATCGGACGGTTGTTCAGTCCTGAGAGATTGGCTGTCTCAGCAGTTTTGGTCTGATGCTGGAATCCTGAAGGATTCCTAGAGACCTGCTGAAATCCAGAAGGAGCAGGTTCTCATACCATTGAAGGGAAGCCCCAGCAGCAGGGTCAGTGAACTTGCCAGCACAAGCAAGGGCAAGCAGGCAAAAAGCCACCAGAAGGTGTGGCCCAGATTTAGGGTGGGCCTTCCCACTTCAGATGATCCAGCCAAGAAAGTCTCTCACAGGTGTGTCCAGCTGCTTGCATTTTAGTCGTTTCTAGACGTAGGCAAGCTGACAGCCCCTTACAGTCCTACCTCAGCACTGTCGTTTCTCTCCCTGAGCCATTTCCCTTGTTCCTTCTCATAATGCATTTAGTTTCTTATTTAACCTTCTAGTGTTTCCTTCTCCAAATGTGTACTTGTAAAATTTCAGTTACATTATTATTATTTTGAACAGCTGTATGTTTCAGTCAGTAGAGGCTATCTGGTAAGCACAAAGGGAGCAGTCCTGCTCTTTTTGCCAGCAGGAGTCCTGGCCAATCCCTTGTGTTCTGTAACTGAGGTGAGAGTGAGGTGAGGGCTTGGGTTCAGGCTTGGGTCTCACGGAGATTGCTGCCAGGGACTGACTCAGGCTGGGCTGGTACAAAACTGGCTTAACACAGAGATAGAGGACAGGCATGGTGGTTGCTGTCTGCCTTTAATCCCAGCACTTAGGAAGCGAGGCCAGCCTGGTCTATGCATCGAGTTCCAAGAAAGTCAGGGTTACATAGAATGACCGTATTCCCCCTGCCCCAAGATAGGGTTTCTCTGTGCTGGCTGTCCTGGAACTTGCTTTATAGACCAGGCTGGCTTCGAACTCACAGAGAGCCGCCTTCCTCTGTTTTGATAGTGCTGCTGGGATTAAAAGGTACGCCACCACATCCCATCAAGAGACCCTGTCTTAAAAAACAAAGAGAGAGAGGAAGATGGATTTGCACTAGCAAGCTTGTACTGCCTCCTTTGCTATGTAAGTAAGCTTCCATCCTTTACAAGTTTTCTGGTCCCAGGCATCCTGAACACAACAGGCAATCGATTAAGACACCATGTTCGTGGCGCCAGACTAGACCTTACAGAGAGTTCAGAGCTAAATGACAGAGCCAGTGAAGCCTTACCCTAGAGAATTACTACGTTGCTCAAAGTCCACGCCAACACCCTCTCCTTGCAAGCAAGGGGTTCAGTTGATGGGATCACCAGTGATCAGGCAGAGTGGCTGGGGATGGCAGCAGTTGGGGAAAAATGGCTGGATGTGTACCTGAAGATAACTTGGAGGGGCTGTGGCAGGGTTAGGATTGTCTGCATGTTCAGTCTATGGACTGAGGGGTCCAAGCCCTCTCTGAGGATGGCCTAGGTCTGTTGGTTTTTAAATGTCCTGACACAACCCCTGTACTTTACCCTTCATTTTTTCACTGATTGTATTTGTTCACAGTTGACTAACAAGATTTTTTTTAATGTGAAAATAGCTCCATCTCTTCGGAGGCAAATAAAAGGAAACCATTGGAGTTCCTTAAGACCTTGGATAGGGCTTTCTTCTCTTGCTTATCTCTTTCTGCATATCCTCTTCTCTCCTCCCCCCTACCCCTGTATGGTGGCAGAGAACTGCTTCCAATAAACTACATTTATATACTTAAAAAAACCCAAAAAAACTTTGGTCTTCTTTTCTCTCCTTGGCCAGCAGCATATATTTAACTTCCAGGTGCCAAACCAATGTCAGAAGGGGCCAATTGTTGGGGTGATCGTTATTATTCAAATGTTCTGAACCAGCAGAGATTTGATTACTGGCCTGACTTTGGTATTATTATTCTTTGGCTGCATCATATTTTGTAAACACTCCCTCCAACAGCTTCTGATGAGTTTAATGACAAGCTGACCGGGCCAGTGGCAAAGACAGGACTTCCAGGCAGAGGTAGGAACTCCGAGAAAGAATCAGGGAAGATTCACCAGCTGAACTTGGAGGAAGAGAGAGGGCACTGGTCTGAGAGACTGAGGAGGGGTAACAACCACGAAGCAGAATGAAAGTTAGTATGTAAGTGGGACAGTTTAAGCTAAGTGCTAGCTGGGAAACCAACCTAAGCTAAGGCCAAGCTTTAATAATAAAGATAAAAGATCTCCATGGCATTACTGGGAGCTGGTGGTCCAAGAAAGTCCTGTTACAGTTGACATCCAAACAGTTATAATAGGAGATACAAATTTCCTGCTCGTTATTCAGGTGCAGTTGCTCAGGCCCTTTTCCTGAGGCCTGGGTGTTTCCCTAGGAGGCTGCACAGGCTCCCCTGGGTGAGGACTATTAGGTATTTTGGCCGAACCCTCAAAGGTCTTCACTGGAGAAGCACAGGCTGCCTCAAGGTCCTTGGCAGGTCCTGAACTGCCCCGAGAAGCAACCAGAGCGTGCAGGAGCTGGGCCTCTGCAGTATCACACAGGCCACAGCCAGAAGACCCGTGTTTCGTCAGGGCCATCCTCACATCTGAGGATAACTGAACATCTGTTTCACTGGAATACAGAATTGCAGAATTGCTTGTGTTTTATATCTTGTTTCTCCAGACAGGGTTTCTCTGTGTAGCCCTAGCTGTCCTGAACTCACTCTGTATATGAGGCTGTCTTGGAACTCAGAGATCTGCCTGTCTCTGCCTCCCGAGTGCTGGGACTAAGTCTCCCTTTTTTCGTGCCATCATTTGTTAGTTTGAGTACCTCCTGAATACCTGGTCCAAACAATTCCTGTCTTCAGGGACTAGAACCTTTGTTCCCAGTCCACTCTATCCTGCATCTTAAAGCCAACTGGCAAGCCAGGCATGGTGGGTACACTTAAACTCTCAGCACTCTGCAGGCACAGACAGGATGATCCATGCAGGTTTGAGTCTAGCCTGGTCTACAAAGCAAAATCTAAGACAGCCAGGGCGATACTGAAAAACTTCCTGTGTGTGTTGGGGGCGGGGGGGAGCAGTGAAGAATTCCAGGCCAGCCAGGGCTCTATAGTGAGACTGTCTGATGAACACTCAGTGTAGACTGAGCACACTTAAGGAAACTTGAAAAACACCCCCATGAGATTGGACAGATGCCCAGTCTTCCTTGAAAATCGAGGAAACTGTGGGGTGTGGTAACAAAGGCTATGACCCCAGCATTCAGGAAAGCAAAGGCAGGGACAAACACTCAAGGCTGGTACTATCCACTACATATTAAGACTATCTTGAAGTGCTTTAAAAAAAAAAGTTGACGAAACTTTCCTGTATAACCTTGGGTCTTCCTTGGCCTCTGGGGATCAGGGTTGCAGTCTGGATCACATTGTAAAGCCTGGCATGACCCCTTACCTCCCTGGACAGGCCGCACCCAAAAAGGGCACAGAATCCAGAGTGGCACATGATGGCAAAAGCAAGAGGCACGGGCAGTCCCACAGGAAGGTCTGTAAGCAGGTAGGCTGGCAAGGGCGGCTCCTACGGCCACTTGTCCAGAGCACAGCTTGTCCTTGCTACTGAGGTGCTGCTGAGCTGGGTCAGCTGGGTCTCCATGTGTACACAGGGACACTGCCCCTCACCCCATGGAATGTCTGCCCCAGGCACAGCCAGCTGCCACCAGCTCTATCCCAGGAGTCCTAGGCAGCCCTTGCCCTTTGAGTTCATGCAGGAGTTAGGGAGGAACGGGTGACACCTGGGGGACAAAAGTCAAAGTGCACACGAATATTTTCCACAACAAAGGCTAAAGGAAGCAAGTTTCTCTCTCATTTTATTTTAAGAAGGACAAAAATTGTTATTAAAACATCTACATTATTATCAAGATACTAGACCTTATGATATTTAATATTAAAGTGTGGTATTCTTAAAGTTTAATACAGACGTTTTTAAAAGACCATTAGATTGATTACTGCCCGGCGGAGAAATGCAGCATCCCTTCCCACTGCCCCATTCATCTAATGTGCCGTCTCGTTCTTGCCTCTTAGGCCCTGCTTCAGCCCTGAGCCTTCCAGCCAGAGGTCCCAGAGGGAATCACATCTGATTAACTATAATCACCATTTAAAGTGTTTCACCGTCTCCCACCCCAGATTCTCCCATCTTCTTTCTCTTCTCTTCTCCAGGTCTAGAAGGTAAGGAAGCCCAGACCTCAGGAACCCCTGGGCAAATGAACAACAAGACAACTGTGGGCTCATCCTTCTCTAGTGGGAACCAAACACTAGTCACTCCCTTCTCCCGAGCACACTGGTACTCCTTTCTAGACATGGGTTTGTGGGGAACTAGCGGGCAGGGCAGGTTGGGCCACCCTGCCCTTTCTGCCCAAATCATCTCTGAGCCATGGCTCCCATCCCAGCTCCCTAGCCAGATGACCCCATAAGCATTCCAAAACTCACAAGGATGTCTGCATTTTTTTTTTTTGCCAAATTCTTTATCTTTAGCCACCATTAGAAGAGATTCCTTGGATACCACACACATATATAATATTATATAGAGCGATATATTTAATACCTGTGTATATATGCATCACAGGGGCGACATATATACACACTAAAAACAAGGCTGGTGACAACAGACTGCAACACCACAGGTCAGGAGAACAGTATCATCAACATTCACAGCCATGGCCCCCACCCTGGATGTGGTCTCACCTCCCCTCCAGCCACACTGCCAGCACCCAAACTCTGCAGTGCTGGCCAGCTGGGGGTGGGGGTAGGGGGCAGGGGGGAGGAAAAGGTGCATGCCATGGTTACTGGGAGAAGGCTTGGCAGTGGCAGCATGAGGAATGGGTTTTGCCCCAGGTGCCTAGCATTATGCCCTGGAGCCCTACCAACCCTGGCTGGAGGAAAACTAGGAGTGTCTGTTCTTTCTGTCTCACTCCTCCATAGCCTTAGTTTCTGGTTCCTTCCGGGGGGCCCCACTTTTGTGCCAATGGTGTGGAGCATTCTGGAATGTCTGGGGGAGCCAGGGAAGGCTGTGTCTACCATGGGAGGTAGGATGAAAGGGTCTACATACTTCAGACAATGAAAGAGGCCTTGGTAGGTGGGAGCACGGGCTGGGAGTCAGCTAGGGTCCTAGGCATCTGGCAGAGCTGGGCATGGCGGTGGGGGCTGGGGGCTGGGATAGATGGTCATAAGAGTATATCTGGGTCTTTTGGAGAGGGCTACCAAGGGCTCCAGGAAAGGGAGGCTGTGGCCCATAGTGGCCTATGGAGCCCAGGTCACCTCCCTGCTCTTATTAGTTGGCCCCTCCTCATGCTTTGTACCTGGTGAAGAACCAGAACTTATGGTGCCCTGTGTCCTGTCGCTTCTCTGTGAAAGCTCTTGGGGATCTAACCTCTGCTGCTTACCCCAACAGCCTCCCCCACAGGGTGCTAACAAAACCAGCTCGTCTTAGCAGCTCTTCCCCGGGTCCTGGGGATGTTGCACGGGACTGAGGAGCTCAGAGGCTCCAGCTGCTAATGGGTGGGGCCTCTTGATCAATGTTTACACCCCAGATCTGCACCAAACAGAGGGCTGGAGACCCTGGGCAAATCACTCCCCCTGCTAGACCTCAGTTTTCATTTCTGCAAAATGGGGTTTGGGCTGCTGTTGACTCCAAGGCTGAGGCACTGTCTACGATCGTGGCTCACAAAGGAAAGGGCTGGTTGTCAGGAGCACCTATACTCCTAGTCTAGCTTCAGTATCATCTGCCTTAGCCCTTGCCCGTTTCACAAAGCAGGAAACTGAGGCCCCCAGTGCTAAGTGACCAGTACGTTGTTCCCAACTTCATCTCGTGACTACTACGGTAAGCTAATCAGGGCCTCCTGCCTCTGCTGTGTCCTGCTCTGCCCCCAGAGAAAGGGAGAAGGGGAAGGTGGAGAGGGAAAAGGACTCTCCTGCTGCAGATACAAGTGGGGACCCCAGGCTCCCCAGCCATGAGCGTTGGATCCCCTTCAGGAGCAGACAGAATTTAAAGCTGTAGGCTGAAGCTGGCCAGGCCCCTCTATCTCCAACCGGGAGAGCTAGAATCAGGGAGGGGCTGCCCCCATTTTGACAGGACAAGGATCCTGGGACCACTTGGGTCTGCAGTACATGACCTGGGTATACACACCTGGGGTTTTGGGGGTGGAAAGGATGGACAGGGACCCAGAGGCCTGGGGGCTGCCTGATAGGGTGGTCCCCTGCCCCAACCAGCCTGCCTTGGCCATTCCATCAGGCTTTCTGTCCCCAACCCACCCCCGACCCCAGGACTTTGCCCACAGCTGAGACCTGGCCCTACTCCCCAGTGGTGGTGGTGGTGGCAGCAGTAGCAGTTGCAGCAATGGGGGCTTCTAGGGTGGCACCAGTGGTGTCCCCATCCTCTTGCAGCAGGAAGTTGTATTTGCCGAAGTCATCATCCCTTGGACACAGAAGCATGTCCTTGCGGGCCTTGGCAAGCTTTTGCTTCAGCACCTCACGCCGGTCCAGCCACTCGCTGAGTTCCTCTTGGCCGTGGGCATAGCGGCACTTGTCCCCGTCTGGGCAGGCCTTGCCCTTCTGGAGCCTGCGGGTGGCAGAAGGCTCACTGCCCAAGCTCTGTGCCTTCCCACCTGGAGCCATTCAACCTCCCTAAAACGTGCCTCCCCCAGAAAGTCAGTGCCAGCCCAGGGAACCTCTGACACGGCGGCGCTCTCTAGGAGCTGATCCCATGTTGTGAAGGAAGGCTAGAGAAAGGCACGAGCCCACCCCTCCATCCTTCCCACCCCAGCACTGAACGCATCTCTAAGACACGCCGTCCTCAGGCCCACCTGCGACCTGCCCTCCCCGCACTCCCTCCCTCCCTCCCCGAGCTCTGGTCCCGCCGCCCTCGGCACCTGTCGCAGAGTCGGAACTCGCCCATGGGGAAGCGGTAGGCCCAGCCGCTGGCGTCACTGTCGGAAGTGAAAACCTTCTCCTTGTGCTTCTCGGACTGGATGTGCTGCTGCCACTGCTTCTTGCTGTTGCTGTTCTTGCCGCACAGCCAGCAGTGGTAGCCCATCTAGGAGCACAGTTCTGTGGGTGCCTGCTTCCGCGCCTCTGCCTGCCCCAGCCCCTCCAGGCCGCCCTCCCAGCCGGCCCTGGCTCAGCATGTGGGCGGGGCTTACCATGATGTCGGCATAGTCTGTGGGCATCTGGATCTGCTTCTCTCCCTCCCGAGAGCTGATGGGTGTCCCTTCTCCCGGCTTCCCTGGGTTGTGTTTCTTCAGCCACATGTCATAGGTCTGCTGCATATCCAGGACTGGGCAGGGGACAGAGTACTGGGTGAGGGGGCTTCCCCATCCATTCTATCCATAATCCCTGCCGGACTTGGGAGGTACAAGCATTTAGCCTCTGCTGCTGTGCAGCCTGGCCGGAGGGGCTGATCACTCACAGGAAGCTGAGTCTGGGGAAGCGCCCCGCAGGTACTCAAGAGGAGTTAGCAGTAAGGGGATGAAGGACAAGTCTCCACTCACTCTTGTTCTCCTTCATGAAGGTCCACATGTCCCTCTCCTCAGGGCTGTGTGCGAAGGAGCAGTTCCCCACATACTGGCATTTGCGGCCATTCTGGGCATGGATGCAAAGCTGTGGGTGGGCAAAAGGAAGCCGGCTGAGACCCACAGGGCTGTGTCACTGTGTCGGGCAGTTCAAAGCCTTTCAGGGCCCACAGCCTCCTATATTCTCCCCTCCCCAACAAGCGCTCACATCATATTGCTGTGGAAAGTTTCGAATGGAGGGAAGAGGCCTCACGGACACCCATTTCCTCTTGGCCTTGGACATCACCAGAAGGACCCGCCTCTCCTTGGTCCAGCTGTAGGGCAGAGATGGGGAGAGTCTGAGAGGAAGCCTCAGGGTTATGAGACTGTCTTTCCTCTCTCAGAGCCCAGGTCTCCCAGGTTGGGCCCCTCCCTTTCAGTGCTCTGGCAATGCCCCATCTTGCCCAAGCATCTGCCCCCTGCCTGCTCACCAATGCCGGGCCTTGGCACTGCAGTACTTGAGGTCCTTGTCTGGTTCCACCACCTGCCCATTCCTCCAGCACTGACCACATACAAACTTCATCTGCAAGTCAAAGGTGCTGGGCCCGTGTGTCCTTGGGGCACCCTAGTGGAAGATGGGGGTGGGGTTGGTGAAGTTGGAGCAACCAGGCCTTAGGCCTCTGGAAGTCCTAGGACCACTAAGTCTTAATTTTCAATACAGAGTTTCTCTGTGTAGCCTTGACCATCCTGGCCTCAAACTCACAGAGATCTACCTGCCTCTGTCTTCCTTTAGAAGCCTGGTTTATGTAATCACTGTATAGACTAGCTTTTCTTTTTAAAGACTTATTTTAAATTTATTATACTTCATTTTTTAGACAGGGTCTCACTATGTTCCCTGGCTATAACTTGCTATAGAGACAAAGCTGGTCCTAAACTCACAGAGATCTATCTGTCAGCCTCTGTTTCTTGAATGTCGGGATTCAAGGCACATGCTACCATCCCAGCCGATTTTATTCTTAAATTAACTCTATATATGTGCACGTGTGTGTGTGTGTGTGTGTGTGTGTGTGTGTGTGTATGTGTGCGAGGCCAGAGGCATTGGTTAGATAGCCCTGGAGCTAAATTACAGGCAGTTGTAGGCTGCTGACATCAGTGCTGGGAACCAAACTCAGGTCCTTTGCAAGAGCAGTATGTGCTCTTAATTTCTATAGCCCCTTAAACTGTGGTCACAACCCATAAGGGTCAGATCATTGAACTCGGGAGCTCTGGGAAACCTGGTGATAGTGAACCCTTTCATAAACCTTCTGAATTCACAACCACCAGAAGTTAATTCAGCAACAAAGAATGCAAGACGTGCCTGGCGGCACTTACCCATGATGCAGCACGCCACCTGACCAAACCCTTAGTTCTAAGTACCTCGTGTGCACACGTCACCCCGAAGACGGAGACACACTGCCTGACCTTGGCTCAGATTCCAGACCGTTGTATGTTATGAACTGAAGTGTTCTTACTGTACGCCCAGACTTCCTGCTCTTTAGAACAATAACGGTCCACAGAAAACAAAGGAGCTAAAGAGACGCTCAGCGGCTGAGAGCACGGTTCTCGGGGCAGACAGGGCTCTCTCAGCACCAGTGGCTGACAGCCATCCCTAACTCGGGATCTGGTCTCTTGACCTCTGTGGCAACAGGCGTTCCCGCGATGTCCATATGTGCACACCTTTGGGAGTTGGTTTGCACCAGGTATACACAGGTGCACAGGGAGGCCAGCGGACACTCGGAACCAAACCTGGGTTGTCTGCAGAAGTGGCCAGTGCTCATTTGCTGTTGTTTCTCGACAGAAGGTTTCTCTGTGTAGCCCTGGCTGCTCTGGAACTCGCTCTATAAACCAGGCTGGCCTGGAATCCTGAGAGCCGCCCGCCTCTACCTCCTTAGCGTTGCCACTCCACCTGGCTCAGCAGGCGCTCCTCACGCCCGAGTCGTTCGAGTTTCCAGCCCTCACCTGTGACTTTTAAGAATTAGTAAGTGAATTTTGGTATGGGGTTAGTATTGAATCTCCAACAAGGTTTAAACATTCTTCTGCCATTTTGTACTCCACAGTTACGCACAGTGGCATTCTAGGCATTGACAACTCTAAACAGAAAATACCGAGAAGTCTTGTCTCTACATCCTGTAGTTTCAATTATTCAGGCAAGACTTTAAGTATTTTTTTTGGGAGGGGGGGGACAGGGTTTCTCTGTGTAGCCTTGGCTATCCTGTACTCCCTTTGTAGACCAGGCTAGCTTCAAAATCAGAGATCTGCCTCCCAAGTGCTGGGATTAAAGGTGTGTGCCACCATGCCCAGCTCAATTTAATTCTTTACTCTCATTTATCTCATTCATATTTTCCATCAATGTAATAAATAAAATGATATGTATACCAAAAAAAATGTTTACAAAAATGTCCTTCATTAGCAAATGTTTGATTTTTAAGTAGATGTGGTAATTGGTAATCCCGTCACTTAGAAAGATGAGGCAGGAGAATTGCCACAAGAGACCAGTATGGGTTACAAGGTAAATCTCAGGGAATCCTGGGCTGAGCAGTGAGAACCTATCTCCAAATAACAAAGAACATTTTTACACGCCCATCTTATATACCTACATATCTGTGCTGCATAAAAACTGCTCCGGTGACAACAAACCAAAAGTGGAGCAAGCGTAGCGGGCCTGTCTAGGGCACAGCAGGCTGTTCTCTCTACCTGGAACGCCTGTCCTCTATTCTTCCTGTAACTTATTCTAAAAAAATGTCTTTCAAAAGTCAGCTCAAGGGCTGGAGAGATGGCTCAGTGCGTAAGAGTGCTTGCTTCGTAAGCATGGAGGCCACAGTTTAGATCCCAGCACCGAGCTAAGATCTAGGTGTGGACCTGCACTGATCGGGGCAGAGACAGGACATTGCTGGAACTAGCCTAGCCAGAAAGTGCAAGCTGTAGAGTCAGCAAGAGATGACACCTCCAAAGGAGAAAAGGCGGAGTGGAGGATTCCTAGTACTTCCTCTGGCCTGCACATACAGGCATGCTCACGCACACGTGTGTGCATATCATACACACCCAGCTCAGGTTGCAGGGACCCTCCTGGAGCTCTCCTGTGACAAAGCCAACCCCCGTGGTTAGAGTACCACTGTCTGAGTAACTAGTTTTGAGGGCCTGGTCTTTAGAGAGCAGTAGTTCAAAGATGGGAAGTTGGCCTTGGGTAGCAGGACAGACAGCCTTGGATTCTAGATCCTCCCCCGGGGCGATGGGCAGCTAGTCTCTGGGGCTCCTTTCCCACGGCTCTTCCGTATCTTTAGCCTTTATTTTGCAGGCAGGAGAGCTGCTCGTCTGTGTCCAGGACAGAGTGGGGAGTGGGAGGTGACCTTGCCTAACTTGTTCTAGTTGTCTTCCTCCACCTCTGTTCCTAGCCTCCCCATCTGCCCGTGGGCTGTGGGTGTGGGACTGCCTGTCGGGGGGCTCGTGGCTTCTCCAGGCCAGCAGGTGCATGTGTCTCCTGCTAGCGCCCCGACAACTGTGACCAGCACTGCCCAGTCCAGAGAGCATTCCCGTCTAATGAACAGAATCAGCTCAGTGCTTCTAGGGATGGTAAGCCATAGGAGCTGGAACCAAGCAGTGTCTGCCCTAGCAGCCCCTGACTTCACAGATGTCCTGATTTTACTCTCTAGGTGGTAAGCACGCAGGAGCTCCATGCTTGGGCCAGTTGAGCTGGACACAGGTGTCCTGCGCCTGAATCAGGCCTGGTGGGCAGGGGAGGGATGAAGCACTGTCAGCCAGAAAGGCATACATACATCTTGGCCCTCGGTGTCCCTGGAAGGACCATGGGTCAGGAGAGTCATGTGGGAAGATAGAGGAAGCCAGGACTCAGTGCTCTCTTTAGAACCTTTGCTACTCACAAGGGTCCACCTGACCCGCTTACAGTGTCCCCGCTGCTTCCTGGCCAGAAGCAAAAGGAATCAGAGGGAAGCAGGGAGACAGTAAGAGAAAGAAAACCAGGCAGCCGAGTATAGCGCTGCGTGTCTGTAATCCCCACACGAGATGCTGAGGCAAGTGGGTTCTGAGTTCAAGACCCATCTCAAAGAAATAAAAACGAGAGGGGTGAAGGAAGGAGGGAGAGACAAAGGAGAAGAGGACAACACTAGAAAGGGAAGGCCCAGGGAGCAAGTAGCACTAATGGCTTCCTTCCCTTAGCTTCGATCCACCTCCAAACCCCACACCATCCTGGCCCTGTAAGGAGTTCAGAAGCCCAGCTTTCCTTTAAGTTGGCAATAGGCAATAGGCTGACCTGGGACACAGGGTCATTCCTCACTGGTGTGCTGCAGAGACCTCACCTCACTGTCTTCTCATCATCTACAGTTACAGTGATCTTGAAGCCCAAGGTGCTGTGACCCCCAGGGGGATGCAGGTCTAACACACAGCAGAGACTCAGCATGCTGACTAGGGCCAGCTCCTGTAAGCCTCACACCCGTGGTGGGAATGGTGGGCAGGGCTTTATGATGAACCAAGGGAGACTGGATGGTAGGAATGGTGTAGGTGGGGCACACACTCGGTACCACGCCAGGGACCTGGGATTTCCCCTGGGGCAGTTTCAAGTGAAGGCCCCGATGTTGTGGCTCACGCAGTCAGACCACAGTGAAGGACAGGAGAGAGGTGACAGTACCATCAGGGGGTACCACAAAGGGTGGGGCGGCAGGTGAAATAGTTTCTCACATAGCCCACGCTAGCTTCCAACTCCCTAAGTAGCTGAGGCTGACCTTCAATTCCTAACTCCCCTGCCTCACCTTCCAAGTGCTGGGATGGGAGGCATGTGCCATCATGCCCCACTGATCCAGAAGGCCTTACCAATTACAGCGGAGCCCCCTCAGTCAAGCTGTCAGTCACATGGGATAACCCGAGGTGACATTCCTCCTGATGTGTAAGTTGAGCCCGTGGCTTTGCCTCTGCAGCAGGAGGAAACAGGCACCCCCACCCCACAGGGAGGGATTGTGTACAAAAACAGAGGCTTCAGAAATGTCAGTCACACAGGCAACGGCTGATGAAGGAGCAATTCTCAATGAAAAGGGACGAAAACCACACGCCCATGACCAGTGAATCTGAATGGTAGTACTATGTGGGTACTGTGGCTATATGAAAGTGCCCTCACTGCAAACACATTCTAATTATTGTTTTTTGTGCATGGGTGTTTTGCCTGCATGTGCGTCCGTGCACCGTGTGTGAGTTCAGTGCCCACAGAGGCCAGAAGACGGTCCTAGATTCCCTGGGACTAGAGTTGGGAACACTGTGGGCCGCCATGTGGGTGCTGGTAATCAAACATGGGTCCCTTGGAAGAGCAGCCAGTGCTCTTGACTGCTGAGCCGTCTCTCAGCCCCAGGCTGTCCTTTTAAGTGGCCAGAGGTGAAACCAGTCTGCAGCTCACTCGAAGATGGTTCAAAACATAACCCCCCCAAAAAAAACCCTGCATATTTATGTATAAATGTATACCTGCACATAGAAAAAAGACACATGCACACACACTCTTACTGTTAACAAAGCAAGTAGAAAAATGTGAACTCCAGGAATACAGGAAAGCGTGCAACTTGTCGGATCATATGTCACCGTAAAAGGAAATGGACACCTGTGGTGATCACCTGTCCCCCAAGCCAATCTGGGCCTTACCAAGCTGCTGCTAGCCTTCCCTGCATGGGCTTCCATCTGTTGCCAGTATTTCTTGGATTCCTGAACGATGTCTTCATGGGTCATGCCTGAGGAGGGGGTAGAAAACATGGAGCTTGGCAAAGGCTGAGACACAGCACCCGTGGGATGAGCTGAGGTGTCCCACCAGGCCAGCCCTGGCCACAGTTAAGACTTGGTACCAGGAATGCACTTATCCTCTCCAGGCCTGTTTGTCGTTCTGTAACACAGCAAGAAAGCTCCATGACTCCCAAGCCAGCGTCCCATTTCTCCTTGGGGACTCAAGCAGAATCCTGCTGGGCATCCCCAAGGGTAAATGTCCCAGCATGATGGCCCCAAAGCACCAATCAGATCCTTTCTTCCTTCCAGGTCCTGCTCATCATGTATTCTGGAAGCTTCCCCTCCCCCCTGCAGCTCTTTTCTTTCTAGAGCCCCAACAGTCAGCTGTCTGGATGTTCTATGGCTGTTGTTCTGCTGTGGCTACTCTCCATTCATTGCTTCCCCAGGCCACATAACTTCCTTAATATCAGATTCTTTTAAAAAAAAAAATGTATTTATTATGTATACAATGTTCTGTCTGCATGTACACTTGCATGCCAGAAGAGGGCACCAGATCTCATTATAGATGGTTGTGAGCCAGCATGTGGTTGCTGGGAATTGAACTCAGGCCCTTTGGAAGAGCAGTCAGTGCTCTTAACCTCTGAGCTGTCTCTCCAGCCCCCAATATCATTCTTGAGGATGATCCCCAAATAGAGGTCCAGAGCCCACATCTCCCTTTGGACTTATAGCCTGCCACATCTGGGCGCCCACTCAACATTTCTATTTGAAGCTCAAGAGACAGTTTGAAACCCACATTCCACACAGAATGCTGATATTAGCCCCTCAAACATGCTTATGTCATGGTCTTCTTGGTACATGGAAGCTTATTCTAACTTGGCACCCTGACTTCAGCACTGGCCTCGCAATAACCTTTGGTTTGATACCCTACATCTGGTCTCTCAAATCTTGCTGGTTCCACCATCAAAGCACACCCGAATGGGACCACCTCTGCCACCTCTCCTACCCCCACTGGTGTGAGCTACAGCCCTCTGGTGACACTCTGCTGCCCTCCGTCCTGTTTCCCACCCAGCAGCCATCACGGCTTGGAAACTGCTGGTCAGACTCTGAAACTGCATTTCAGCTAAAACTCCTCCTGGCGTTGCACAGCAGGGTTAGGATAACGCCAGCTGTGGCCACACATCATAGAAACGGGCCTCTGTTCTGAGATGCACAGTATTTTAAGAGGCTGGAGACAGAAGGATGCTGCTGCTGCCAGCATCACAGGGCAAGCTTTTAAAAACTGCGTTCTTACTGTGTTTATTTATTTCATGTGTATGTGGCACGGGTGGGTGTGTGGTGATTGAAGGACACCCTCAGGAGTTGGTTTTCTCTTTCTACCATGTGGGGCTTGGGGACTGCACTCAGGTCAGACCTGGTGGCAAGTACCGGCTACAGGGTCAGCATTTTATTTTAATTTAATTTAAACTAGGAATACACTCTAACGATGAAGGTGCAGTGTAGCAAATCCACAGCAAGCAACGGCGCTGTCCATTCATTATAACTCACTGCACGTTTCAACAACTACATTGTATTGTTGGACCACTGTTCTTTGGCCACGATTGACTAAAACATCACTGTTGCAGCAAGTGACTGTATTTCTATTTAAGGGCAAGAGACTCACACACTGGGATGCCTGAAGACTCTATCCCACCTCCATTACTGATTTAAACCCAGGAAGAATCTTCTGCTTCAAATCTTTCGCTGCCTGGGGCATTCTCTGCCCTTCTCTAGACAGGCCAGTTCTCACCTAACTGGAAATGTTCTCCTGGGCCCCTCTCCATTGCTCTGCTTCCACAGTGATGCACAACTGAAGTTAAAATACCGTTGACTCTAAGTGGACGCTGACTGTCATACGGCATATTACGAAAGCACCAAATAATGCTGATAAGATCCCAATGGGCGATGAAGAAGAATGTGCATCCCTGGTCAGATGGAACCTAGGATTTACCTCTTGCTTGCACACTGCCTGTCTTTCTCCACTAAGTCCTCGAGAGTGAAGGCCTTGATTAGTTCAAGGCTGGATGCCTTGATCCAGAGAGGGTGCTCAGTAAAGCAGTTACATGGATGAATGTGTGAACATCTGTCCATCCACTTCCTGGACGAACAAAAGGAGGCTCAGGGAAAGATGCCTTATTGGCCATTACCCACAAGTGTATGTAGAGTTGCTGGGGCAAGGTGAGGGCTCAGGGCCTGAGTCTACCAGGCTGAGCCTGACTCCTTCTTGCTTTCCCATCCATATCTTGGTGTATTCCCTAGGCAAGGTCGAGACAGGGAGAGACCCAGATTCTCTAGCAGCACCCTGTGAGAAGAGTTCTGTCTCCTCTGTGATGAACATGGTTACTAACTCCTCCAGAAAGCTCCCATGATCCACCTGCTGCAGAACTCACCTGAGGCCCTGTTTGTTGGCCATGAGGCCCTGGCCTGTTCATCCCCAGCCAATCCCAAGCCCACTTCACTTGTTCTGCCTGCTCCTCACCTGAGTACTGCTGCAGCAGCCAGACCTTGAGCTCAATGAAACTATGGGCGAAGTGGCAGCTGTCCTCTCGCAGGCAGCCATAGCGCACCTCATGGCGGCACACATCAAACTGGAAGTGCTCCTGGAACTGACGGATCTTGGAGTACTTGAGAGAGGTGGAGCGGACAATGTGCACCAGGCACCTGGAGGGAGACGGGACGTGCGTGACGCTCAGAGTCCCCACGCCGCCTGTCCTCCATCTCTCCCGCACGGGGCTACCTTTCCAGTGCCAAGCAGGTCTCCTGGACACCTCCTGTCCTGTTAGCCCATCTCAGAATGTGGCTGGCCTAAGAGGTACGAGGACCCTACACTCAAGACTTTTAGACCCAGCTCTGTTTTACTTGTGCCAAATCACAGACCTCTGGGGCCAGCTCAGTTTGCAACCATTCTCAAGGACAGGCATCAGACCCCACCTATCGCCAGGTCGGAAAAAGGGCGTGCCCATGAGTAGAAGGGGGTCTCCTCCAGCATCGTGCTCCGGGGCTGGTCTCATATGCAGGGGGATGGTAATGAAGCACTTTCTCTGGGAGGGGAAGCTCAGTGGCCTTCAGTGAACCCCAGTAAGATGGGAACATCGCTGCTCTCAGACAGGAGGAAACGCAAGGCCGCAGTGGCTGGTGCTCCAACCGACAACCAGCCGTAGCCAGGCTGGGGTATGGACCCAGGGCTGCCTAACTCCCGGGCCTGAATCCATCACTAACGATGGGGCAGGACAAACAAAGGCAATGGTGTCCTCCTGACCCAGTGCCTCCCAATCCTTGTTTGACACTGAAACCATGACAACAGAAGGTACTGTTTGGACTCAACAAACAGCAGGCCCCATCTGCCTGCTGACCATGCTGTTCCCAGGCGTCGGCTTTCTTTTCTACACAAGGGAAGCAGTAACTCCCTCTCTAGAGGGCTGCTGAGACCATCAAGTACCCAAGACAATGATTGGAAGGCAGTAAGTTCCTATCCTTTCTAGGTGGATGTCTCAGTGTTCTCTGTCCCTCTTTGGTCTAGGCCTTTCCTCATCTGACATGCTGCCCTCGAGGAACCTCTCCATCCTTGTGTCGCCCACTGCCCAGCGCAGGACTCACTTGTTGTTGTAGAAGCTGTGCTTGGCAGCCAGGTTGGAGCAGACAGACGGAGAGTCCTTGGTGCCTTTGCTGATGATCCGGGGCTTACTGTCGAAGCAGATCTGTCCGGGGAGGGAATGGGCTGGGACCTTCACAAGGCCACCTGGGGAGGGGATGGGCTAGAACCCCACATGGCCACCCAGGGAAAGACAGCTGGTCCCCGTAACCATAACCCCTGCCTTAGTAAGGGCGAGCGTGGAAGAGACCCAGGTCATCAGGCCACAGATGACCCTGGGCCTCAGCTCTCATGTCTTCATCTCTCTGACCACAAAACTCCAGTGCTTGGGGCAGGAGTTAATCCATGTCCCTAAGCCTCAGTCTCCCCAACTTTAAACTGTAGATAATTAAGCTACTTCATCTCACAGATTCAATATGCAGGTCTAAGAGCTAAGAGTGAGTTGAAGAGCTCTTGCCTCATGGCCGTGAGCTATGATTGCCAAGCCAACTCCTTCCTAAGGGAAGCCAGCACGCATTCATCTGCTCTAAAGGTAGCAGATTAGGGTGGGCTGGGCCCCAACCCCAGCCCTGCCCACCAAGCCTTTTCTCCTCAGACAGGAACGTGACACTTTTCCCACCTTCAACAAGCTAAAGAGCCAAATGTCCTCTCAAGACTGGGAAAGGCTGGTGACCACGGCAATGCACACCTTTAATCCCAAGTGCTTGGAAGCAGAGACAGATGGAGCTCTCTGCGTTCAATGCCAACCTAGTCTACAGAGCAAATTCCAGGCCAGCCAGGATGAAACAGTGAGACCCTCCCTGTCTCAACACCCCCTCAAACAAACAAACAAACCTCAACACTGGCAAAGCTCAGTTTAGCTGCTCGGGATCACAGCTAGCCTGAGAAAAAAGAAGAAACTTGGACAGACACTGTGGGATGGCACAGCTGGGTCACAGGCAGGAATCGGAGCAGGGACAGCCAGGCTGCAACAGCAAGTGTGAGGGGGCTGGCCATGGCCACCTTGCTCTAGACAGCTGAGCTGGGCTAAGTTCACCATACTCACAATACAGAATTTGGGGACAACCTGGACAAGATTCTAGGTCTGCCTGGGCCCAGGAAGCATGGTCCTAAAGCGCACCCGTGGCGACTGGTACTGGGAGGTGGGCCTGGGCTCTGGGGCTTGGAGCTCAGGCTGATGCGAGGCTCTACTTCTCAACCCCCAGACCACCAGTAAATGAGGACAGTCTCTGTGTGCTGCAGTCACCCACAAAGTATGGATAAAGATCCAAATCCTGGCACATCACAGGTTTCCAGGGAAGAACACGATTACTGTTTCCTCCTGGCCTCAGTTAGGCCTAACTTTCTGACAGTCTTCAGATTACTGATTCTCTGGCCATACCTCACCACACCCACAGCTCCCATGATGGCCACTGAAGGGCAGCCCCAGTGTGTCTGGGACCACGGGGGACTGGTAAAATGGCTGAGCAGGAGGGTACCTCACAGAGGAAGGTGAAGATGCCCTGGTGCTCCTTGAGGAGCTTGGCAATGGTCAGGCTGCCACGCTTGACACCCCCTAGAGGGTCAAAGAGCAGGTCGCGGTTGAGGGTGCCCTTCCGCTCCTCTGTCCACACGTCGATCTCCTCCTGATGGTAGGCGAAGGTGCAGTTATCCCCGTACTTACAGTCTTGCTTGTTAATCATGTCTGCAAAGAGCAACAGGACACACGTTCTGCCCGGTGGGGGAGGCAGCCCACAGCACCCCGAGATCTCACTGTGGGCAGCAGGGCTCGCATCCAGCAGGACAGAGCGCTGGCAGCTGCTGACCTCCCAGAGGGATGCTCTTCCAAATGCCGGGCCCAGCACGGAAGGCTCAACACCTTCCAGCGCCCGCCCCACCTAGCAGTCCCTCTCTTGGTCCCCTGTGTCCATGCAGGTCAAGCAAGGCCAAACGGTCAAAGGCCTTTGTAGACTATACACGTCTGCAGAAGGAGGAGCAGTTTTTAGGATTATTCACCAGGGAAGTGAGTAACTGCATGATTAGGATCAGGAATGTGGGCCATAGATCTGGAGATGCAGGCTACATCCTCAGCTGTAGAGGGGTAGGGAAGTGGCAGAGGGAAGGGCTTCCAAGACCGGGGCCATCAGGCTCAAAGGGCGGAGTGTGTGATGGAGTGGGGGAGAGACTGCTTAAGGACCGTGAGGGTGGGGACGTGGATGTGGGCACGCACTGGGCTCCATCTCACCAGCTATGGGCTCCAGGGAGGAGACTGCTGGTCTGGAAGGCCAGTGTGGGTGGTTGCTGTGAGAGGGCAAAGGCAGAGCCTGGGGTGGACACTGACGGTTGGTGTTGAATGCAAAAGGGTTGTATACAGATGTTTGGGGGGGAAGTGCAAAAAAGAGCTGAAGTACAGATGTGCTGTAAGCTCATGACTGTTCAGGGAGTCTGAAGAAAACCATCGGATTCTGTTTGGTACTGACCAAATTTCTGAGCCAGAGTGAGAGCAAGGAAAACAACGTAATCATTAAAAACAACTGATATCTGCAAGCCTTTCCTATGAACTTTCCACGGACCCTTCCCATCCCTTGGGATCCTGCAGGGCATGAACCTGGCTGTCTATAGACTGTGGGGCTCTCACATGTGAAGGTACAGGCCACCACATGGCTCCAGTTCCTTGGGATATCCTGAATGACCTCTGTCTTTGGACAAGGTCAAGAGAGGAGATGCTTGGGCTCCTGTGGGGCTCAGGCTTTATCTGAGCCCTCTCATCTCTCCTCTGATCCCTCTGCTGCAGGCCCCACTATGGTCCACCCACCTTTGCACAGGTAGTAGGAGCCCACAAAACTGGTTTTGGTGGGCCGGGGCCGGATGCGCTTCCAGGTCTGGTCCTCAGAGCTCCGGAGTCGGCCGAGGAGGACATCCCTTTTGCACTTGTGTTCGAGGCCCTCGCGGTAGGTATAGTCACCAGCCCTGGGGCCTGCAGACAGGGTACACAGCGATGCAACTCTGGGAAAACCCACATGCCCTCATCGGGGTCTCTGCAGCTCTCACTGTACCTCCCCTGGTATGTGCTTGCTGGGGAAAGAGAGGACCTGGAAATCCCTCCAAGGAAACCAACGCATGACTGCCCTGACAGGCCTGGGCCTAACGGTTAGTCTGTCCATCTCAGTGTCTCTAGAATTGTGGGCCCACCCCTTCCTTTTGTGCAGGGGAGGGCCTTGTCTTCCTCCATCAATCTCCCACTGACACACAGGAATGTGGCATCCACATTCCTGAGATTCCCAGACCCTCCAGGGCGGACGGATGCCGCATGTATCTATGTGAGTACCTGTTTTGGGGTAGCATAGCTGGCAGGCCTGCTTGAACTCGTGGGTGGCAGCCAGAGGGTTCTTGATGAGCAAGGCGGTGTTGGGCATGGAGGGTTCCGGCTGTAATGGGGGAATGTTGGTCATCTCGGGGCCTGAGGGGTACCTGGGACCCCCAGGGCCGCACATGCAGTGGGAATAGGTATCGTTTTTGACACCCTCCTCCAATCTATCCTACCAGGATCAGAACAGTAGCCTAGGACCCTCTTCTATATCTTCTGAGGCCTTGTATTGTGGTACAAGAGCCCAGAACACCAGGACCGGCCTCGGAAGCCCCTGGGCTAATGGGGGACAATGAGTAGAAGCCATCACGGCATCCCAGACATCAACAGACAGGACAAAAGACCTGGGAGAGCCAGTGATTTTCCAGGGCCCACACAGTTAGCATCTAAGCTGAAGTCGGTGTGTATGCTGTTCACTCATGGTTTGGTGCGCTCTTGAACCCAGAGTAGGCTGAGCCTGGAGACCAGAGGCACGACATTGCTTATGGCTGCTGAGCCTTGTTCTAAGACAAGACAGAAGGAGTGCCCTATGTATGCTCTCCAGCATAAGGCTGGAGGAAGGGCCAGGGAATCGCCTGGGGCTGGTCCATTCCAAGGGTGCTCTTCTTGAAGGATGCAACAGTTCACCAACACAGAGAGCTCATCCTACCCCCACGTGGGGCTCATAACCCCGGGACAAATAAGGTCTGGTCTGGGAGCCCCACTTAAGGTACTCACTGAGGGGGCTGGCTTCTGAGTGCTGCTTGGGGGACGGTGGTCCTGTGAGCTGGTTTCTTCTAAGAAAGAACACAGAAGAGTCACGTACCATGGCCCAGAGGGCAGGAGGGGCCTTTACGGGATGCCCCTGTAATTTCTACCTCAGAGAAGCTCCATGGCTCTACCCTCCTCTTTTCATGGCTACAACTCTGGAGCAAAGAGGCTCCACCCTTGCTCATGCCTTCGGAGTCTTCCTGTTGTCCATGAGAGAAATTCCAGACTTGTAGCTTGGCTCACAGTAAGACCATGGCTCACCCACATTCCCCTGGAAACCCCTGCTCTGGCTATCCTAACAGCCAGACCCTGGTCCTCCACCATATGGATCCTCTATCTCCAAGCCATCAGGTCTTTCAGAAGGAAATCCTGGCTCCTCTCCCTCTGACATCCCACCCGTCCCTCAGTCTTGAGTGTCCTAGACTATCTCTGACCTCTAAAAGCCAACTCCATCAATGCCTGGTTGGTTTCCTACAACCCTGGCTCCCAGCCCAGAGGAGGGCAAAGGGAGCTCATGACCTTGCACCCCAAACTTGCATCAGGGTCACCTCCATGGGACCAGGATCTGGAGGGCTGCGCAGAACACCAGACGATGTCACTAACAGGCCCTACTGTGTGGTCTAGACACCCAGGCCACGGCTCAGGCTCCAGCAGTACCGCACACAGCAGAGATAAGACACTACCTTCTGTCCTGGACTATGATGGGGACAAGGGCTTGTGCTACGGAGGTGCAGTGCATCGGAGACAGAGCAGCACTGTTGAGGGAGTAGAGGGAGAAAAGTTCCCACCAAGGCCTCACCTAAGAAGGAGTCAGGCTTGTCCAGGGAGCCTCGGGTTGACCCAAAACTGTCAAGAGTATCCAGCCGAGCCTCAGAGTACGGTAACAGATCCAGGGGGTCCAGCGTGGGCCCTGGAGGGTCAAGGGCGTCCAGCACAGAAGCAGCCAGCTTCCTGGAGGGGTCCATGACAAGGCCAAAGGAGGCAGGAGGCAGTGGGCTGGACACGGGGATGGAGCCACCCACCACAGGTGGCAACAGTGGGGTCCCACCAGGGAACACAGGGATCAGCTGAGGCAACTCACTAGGCATACCACTGCCAGGCAGGCCACCCTGGACCAGAGACTGCAAAGTGGGGACAGAGCCAGGGGTCAGAAGAGAACACGACCATCCAGCCCTGTGTGAGTGTGGCACTCCAGTTTTAACTCCATGGCCTTAAAGGCTCCTGAAAGGAACCTTGGCTCTGCGTAATCCCTCCTGGGATCTGTTCTAAAGACTCCGGCAAGACCCTCCCAAGGCCCTCTAGCTTCCCAACTATGATGTGAACATGGGGCCCTGCCCTTCCCCTCTTCAGGGGACTGTGGGATTCTAAATAAGAGGCTTAGAGGGACAGAACAACAAGTCAGCAGCATGGCTCACCAGAGAGTCCAGGAGGGTGTCCAGTTCTGGACCAAACACATCCCCATCTGAGAAGTCATCCAGGCCCTCAGTGCCGGGGAGCGTCCTGCTGCTGCCGTCCAGGGGGCCCAGGAGGTCCAGAACATGAGGGAACAGGGGCATTGTGGGAGTGGAGGGGAGCAGAGCCGGGGAGCCTCGTAGGTCCACGTAGCAGTCTGTGGAGGGGGTGGGCTCAGTAGCTGAAAGGGCCCTGTGTGGTGGGAGTGTTGCCTAGCCACTAAGCCAACACCTTCCCTCTTCCCCTGTTCCACAGCGACCTGCTTTTTTTATTCCCTGTCCCGGCAGGGCTCAGAGGTAGTCAAGGAAGCAAGGCGGTCTGGAACTGGGGGTCCCTGAGTCACCTGGCTCTGGGGTGAGCAGTGCCTTCTTCAGGCACCTGTTACATATACCTGGAAGCCCACGGACAGAGGAAAGGACGCGAGGACTCTGAAATGTGCTCAACAGGGCAGGTATGGATGGAGGACAGGGACGAGCTGAGGAACATTTCACCCGCTTCTCAAGCGAGCGACAGTGTACTTCCTGTCCTGCCTCAGGGAAGCCCCTCAGGTGTCCCACTCTAACAGCTGCCACAGTACCTGTTTCGATGTCATCGATTGATCCCAATCCGTTAGAGGTTCCCTGTAGAGAGGAAGGTCGGGTGAGAGGGCAGGATGGACCGGGCTCAGGGCCCAGTGCATTTCCACGTGGCTAAGCCAGGGCCGCTCACCGAGGAAAGAACACCTGTCACGCATGGAGGCTGGTTTTTCAGCCAGGGCCTGGGCAGCTGTGGGCTGGGAGAGGCGTGACATAAACCAGCCAAGAAGGTGTACTTCGGGGGAGCATGGTCCCAGGGAAGACGCACCTCTGCGTCTTGGTTTCCTCACCCGCAGAAGGGTAGAGTCCTATTCATACCATGAAGTAAGGGTTTTGGGTTATTTTGGTTTTGCTTTTGAGACAGGGTCTTAAGAATAGCCCTGGCTGTCCTGCAATTCACTATGTAGACGGCTGGCCTTGAACTCAAGAGGTCTACCTGCCTCTGCCTCCCAATTGCTGGGATTAGAGGCTGTGACAAGGATTTTTACCAAGCCGTCTACATCACAGATGGTTTTTTTATACCCTCCCCCAGGCTCAGCCCTCAGCCTCACAGGACACTTCCCTCTCTCCAAGGAGAACGGTGGGGTCCATCCCCACTGCAGAGACGGAACAGAATTCACAGGTCAGGCAGCAACCTGGCCTGTAGTCAGACATTCCCTAGACCACAGGCCCAGTTCCAACTCAGAGGGTTCTGCAGAGTCTGAACTTTGCAGCTGCATGAGCTGAGGTCAGGTTGTTCTGGGAGAGCACTGTCCGGGTTCAGGGAAAGGCTGGAGCTTGCTCTCTGGTCTGGCCAATCTGTCAGCCTATCTGGACTTGTTTCCTTGTTTGTAAAGTAAGGACACACTGTCACACTGCCTGGAACTATTACGGAGACAAATCACCTCAGAAGAGTGCCTGGCACGCTCTGTTCTCATGTGTGTAACGTGTGCTGCCAGGAGGTTGGCTCGCAATGTCACTTCCCCAGCCTTCCTTCTTGGTACCCAGTGAACTCCTCTGCCTTGTTTCAGCTGTAAGGGACACAAGTCATTCCTCTACCCTGAATGCACTCCCTCTTTTTCCTGATGTTCCTGTGGTGGAAAAGGCCCAGACACTCACCATTAGCCACCCCCCCGCCCCTCAGAGGTCAGCAGTAGCAACAATTGCAGCACAATCCATCCAGACCTGCCTCACCTACCTTGCTTAGCCAGCATTCTGTGAGATGCTCCACAGCCCAAATACTGGTCAAGGCTGTCATTGCTGGGTCAGACTAGGACTGTCCGACTGAGGCCTGCCCTGGCCCTGTCTGTTCTGCCCTTTCCTTGGGACCAGGTACTTTTCCAGCCCCGCTCATGAGCCTGTCCACACCTGTCCCTCAGATAAGTTGCAAAGACCGAGGCCACCGTGCTGATCACGGAGCTGCTTTTCTCCGTGTAACACAGAAAGGAGGTAGTGGCACACGCCTTTAATCCCAGAACGTGGAAGGCAGAGGCAGCTGAATCTAGGTCAGCCCCGTCTACAGAGTGAGTTCCAGGATAGCCAGAGCTACACAGAGAAACCCTGCCTGGAAAAACAAAACGGTGAGGGGAAGACAAAGGAGGCCCCCAGAGGAGGCCCCACGAAAGCGTCTAAGGACAGCAGTGATGTACGATGAGTGAGGACTGCCCAGCCCTCCTGCTGCCCACACTTGCCACGCTACTCTTTCTCTGCCCTTTCGAACAGAACCTAATAACATCCTCTTAGCAATAAAAGGCCTAAGAAAGCCAAAGCCCTGAGGGAAAGGTTGGCCACCTCAGGCGCTCTCAGGATCTGAGCCCCAACACAAGCAGCTGCCAAGCACATACTCAACTGAACCCTGAGGAGGAACTATAGCAGTGGTCTAATGAATGTCTCTTCCTCTCCTGACTACAGGCCCCAGCTCAGGTTGCTCCCTGGCCTGCTTGTGAATCCTGTTCCCTTTTATTGGAAGGACCCTGCTGTTTGAGGTTGCAGTTCTCCCAGTCCAGACAACCATTCTGAGCTCAGCATTAAAGTGCAGGACTCCCTCTCCCCAGCAGGGCCTGCTGCTCTCTGCCTGACCTCATCTGAAAAGTGTCTTTAGAGAGATGCCCCTAAACACATCTGCTTTATGGCCTTTGACACAGTGCCCTGCTAGCTCTCCTCTCCAGGCACCTATAGGATAATAAGGTATTGTTTTCCCATTCATACGATGCTGTTTAATGTAAATCAAGCATCCTTGAAGTGCCTAGTTCTAACCAATTATGCACACCTACCCTTGGAGCCCCCTGCCCGCTACCCAAGGGGTATATAACCTTTGTTCTCTGGAATTAAAGTTGAACTAGCTCCCTGCACTGGTTCCCGGAGTGTGTGATCTCCACACAGTGCTCACCAGCCATTCCAGCCTTGTGCTTCATCTCCTGCCCCTCCTGACTTCATGGGCTAGTGGGAGACAGCCCCAGAGGCAGGAGGAGAACCTTACCCTTTCTAACTAGCTTAAGCTATACCCCCTCCCCAGACATGAAAACGCTTCCCAAAGAGGCTGCCTTGGGCTCCTGCTCCATCAGCTCACAGCTTCCTTCGTCTTGCCCACTAAGCTCAAGAGGACTTTGTCCTGTAAACTCTGAGAACTGCTTTCGAGAACAGCCTAGGCCACTCAGTTCTAGGCGCTAACACACATGGAGTGACCAACTGGCCAGAAAAAAAGACTCCTGTGCTGGAAGCCTTTGGGGAATGCAGCAACTAAATCTCACGTGTGATTGTCACCTACACTATACTGCCTATCCTATAGATTCAACAGGACGCCAGGGGCTCGGCCTACCACACCACCTGGTGCTTGCCTCTACCTTCTCAGATGTTTCCTGGACTGAGGCAGGCTTGGCCTTGTCGTCTCCACTCTGCTTGGGCTTCTCACAGACCTCCATAATGGATGGACCTCTGTGGATGTGGTTAGGTGTACCAGTAAGGAGGCAACGTTTGGCAAAAGGCGTGATAAGGGGCCTTGTGCCACGCATGGTAATATTTGTGGTTCACTGCCTGGCATCACCCTGACAGGTGAATCCAAAGCTCTTGAGAATGGATGAAGAGAGACAGGTTGGTATGAAGTTGGAGAACATCTGGGGTCCTGGGCCCCATCCTACCTGATCTATCACGCCAGCCAGGGTGCCATTACTAAGCAGAGAAAACGTTTCCAATTCCTGCCAGAGATTGGGGAGATGTGGACAGAGATTAAAACTGTGGAAAGAGGCAAGGCATCCCACTAGCCAGAACAGCAAGAAACCCTGACGCCTGACTCTGGGGTCATCAGTGCTACCTACCTAGGGCTTCCTACCCCCAAGACTACCGTCGCCACTTGCCCTGGCTCGCAGGGTTACAGTGGGTTTTTTGTTTGTTTTTGTTTTTTGTCTTCCAATGGTGACCTGGGCAGAGGATCTAACCGTACACATTCCTGTGACGTGCCAGGCACCATGCTCTCATTTTGGTCCTCCGGTGAGCCTGCTGAGGTGACGTAATTATCTGTCTTCCAGATGCAGAAACTAGTGAAAACATGCACTAACCCGGTCAAGGTCAGGCCAGAGAAACTTAAGCCATGCGTTCTGCTGCATGCAGCTTCCAGACACACAGCAGGTGATGATATGTGAGTGTGAACGAGCCCAGCAGATACTAATATTCACACAGGCACCATGAAGGGGGCGTCTGAGAACACAAAACTTTAGGGCACCAGGGTCAACTTGGGTCATCTTCAAAGTGGGCATCGGAGGGGCGTGTCTTAACAGCTAGGAGCATTCGCTGGTCCCTCCTTTTCCCCAAGGTCCTGCAACTCATTCCAGGGCTTTCAGCCAACAGGGAGGAAGGTCACCTGCTGTCATCCCCTCTGTCCTTACCAGGCTCTGGCTACCTTGCTCAGGGTCCCGACAGTGCCTAGGCCCGTCCCTTCACCCCTCTTCTTTATCCCAGATCCACTCACCTGGGGTCTCTTATATGCCTTCCGAACCCGAAGCCCGAGCTTCTGAGCCAGCTCCTGACCCAGCTGAGTGACATTTTCATCCTAGAGAAGGCAGGACACAGGCTTAGATACCCCTGGTGGGTAAGGTTGCCCGGGGGCACAGAGCTGTGCTCCTGGACATCTGTGTGGCCCTGGGAGGCGACACTGGCTTTCGAAGTCACATGCTGTGTACAGCAGGAATGATTTGTTTTTGTCTTTTTTTCTATCTTATCTCTAAGACTCCCTTTGTTGCTCTGGCTGGCCTTGAGTTCCTGGGATTATGGGTACACCCTACTGTACCAGGCTGTTTCTAATTTTTATTTATTTCTAGTGATGCTGGGGCTCAAACTATGTTGTTTTCCGTTTTAATACCAACAAGGTCTCTGTGTAGCCCTGGCTGTCTTAGAACTCTCTTTGTAGACCAGGCTGGCCTCCGGCTCACAGAGATCCGCCTGCCTCTGCCTCCTGAGTGCTAGGATTAAAGACCTTTGCTACCACGACTGACTAACACTTTCTCTTTATTAACCTCTTTTCTTTACAGTGTTGGGGAAGAAGCCCAGGGGCCTGCACATCCTAAGAAGCCACACCCCCACGGGCCACACCCCCAGCCCTTAACTATTTTACTTCTGGAACCCAGCGAGTGCTGGCGTCAGTGAGCACAGCCACTCCTTGACTGCTCACTGTCACCTCTGTCCCTCCTCAGAGGGAGCCATGCTGTTGGTCTGGTGTTTTCCTCCAGATCTTTCTAGAAAGGTCAGCGTTGTAAAGAAGAGGACAGGAGTCCCCGCACAGCCCCTAGCCCAGAGATAAAGCAGGAAGGACCTTTCATGGATGTGAGCTGATGTGTGAAAAGGGAAGCACTTTGTTCAAGGCCACACTGCTGGGGGAGGCAGGATGGTGTCAGACCTAAACCCGGGGCTGTTTCGGTTAGCCACCAGAGGGCTGTGACTCCTGATGTGTGCCTATGAGGGTGGCATACAGTAAATGCTTATAAAGTGAACAGAGGCAGTGGAGGGCCTATGGCAGTTTTAGTGAGGAAACGTCTGTGGTGGTGGGAACCACATAGGCAAGTCAAGCAAGCTCTCCGGTGGTCATTTCCCACTGTCTTTTCCCCACCCTGTGAAAGCCCTAACACCGACACCTCCACATGTGTCTCTGCATCTTGAAGATGAGGCTGAGAACACCAACCTCCCAGCACAGGGCTGCTCAAGGGTGACGCGCGTCACATACCTACGGCGCAGTTTTAGCAACGCCAGCTGGCAAACTGTGACCACATCAGCATCCCCAACCTCCTACGGTGGAGGAGGAAGCAGGGACCACGGGAGGGCCAGTCCGGATGTGTGGGAGACAGGACTCACGTGGGGAAGCGCGAGGGAGCACCGGCTGCTGCATTCATAGGCCTCTTTGTGGCGCCCCAGCTCGTTGAGGGCACGCGCCTTGCGGAACAGTGCCCGGATACTCTCGCCATCCAGGCCCAACGCCTTCTCGCTGTCCTCCAGCGCCTTCTCATACAGGCCCTACAGGAGACAATCAGACAATCGGGTCAGGACCTCTGACCTTTGGAGTGGAAAGCAGCCTTACTTCCCTGCGGAGGAACAGCATGGGCTCGGGCTCAGGGACCCGGCTGAAGAGCTCCTGGCCAGCTCAGGGAGAGAGGGCGTGACTGACTCTGATGGTGTGTGGTGGTGTGAACATGACTCCCACAGACTCATGTGTGTGAATGCCTGGCCCATGGCTGTGGCACTATTAGGAGGTGTGGCTTTGTTGGAGGAAGTGTGTCACTGTGGCTGAGGGCTCTGAGGTCTCATACATGCTCAAGCTATGCCCAGTCTGACACACAGTCTCCATCTGCTGCCTCTGGATGCAATACTGTCTGCTGCACGCAGCCACGCTTCCCACCATGATGATAACGGACTGAACCTCTGAAGCTGTCAGCCGGCTCCAGTTCAATGTTTTCCTTTATAGGAGTTGCCTTGGTCACGGTGCCTCATCACAGCAGTAAAACCTCGACTAACGCAGAGCCGCACAGCGTAGGGATGATGGGTGGTGGCGGGTACTGGGAGGACGCTAGGGGCGTGTTCTGTAGCAGGGGGTCTACTCGGTGACAGATCTGCCGGCTTGTCTGCCCTTGGCTCGGGACATCATGAGCTGGGAGCGTCAGGAACACCTCACGGAGAGAGGGTCACCCTGAAATTCTAGCTCAGTTCATCTGAGGTGGGGCTCAGATGAACTAGAACTCTCTTTGTGGCTAGTATGTTTTTCTGACGCTGTGGCTATGAATGTTCGTAGGAACGTACGCCCAGCTGGGTTCATGGAGGAGCCAGAGGCCTCCATCTTGTTTTCTGAGACACAGACTTCTCACTGGACCTGGCTTCACCGATTGGATAAATGCCTAGACAATGAGCTCCAACGGATGTTATATATACGGGGAAGGGTGTGAGGGGGTGAATGTGTGTGTATGTGTGTGCGTAGGTGTGAGTGTGTCCATATGAATACGTATGTTTGTGGATATATGAGTGTGTCTGTAAATGTGTGTGCATTACGAATGTATGTGCATGTGTGAGGGTGTGTGTACTCTGAGAATCAAACATCAAACTCAGCTCCCTTGTGCTTGCAAAGCAATAAGGCAAGCACTTTACTGAGCTGCCTCCACAGATTCCAGGCGCCGGCGTGGTGCACAGATACAAATGCGGGGAAAACACCCATGCAAGTAAAATAGAAGTTAGTATGAAAAAACTCAAACCAGGCACAGCGATGCAGGCCTTTAATCCGAGCACTGAGGAGGTGGAGGCAAGTGTAGGTAGCCCTGTGAGTTGTAGGCTAACCTGGTCTACAGAGAGCTCCAGGATAGCCGGGGCTACAGAAGGAGACACTGTCTTTTGAAACTGGAGAGCGGGACATAGGAAGGCTGTGGAGGAGGCAAGCCCAGGTGAGGGCGCACAGGGGCACGGTGAGCGCAGGGGAGGGCCCAGGCTCACCATGGTGAAGTAGCAGGCTGCCCTGTTGACATACAGCTTGCACAGCAGCTCCCGGGGCAGGGCCACCTGGTCGGAGGCGGCGTAGTCGGCCACGTTCAGCCCTTCCATGTACTGCACCAGAGCCTGCTTGTAGTCTTTTTCCCGGAACAGGTCATTGCCCTCGGCAAACAGGTTCTGCACAAGCTTGAGCAGGAAGGCCTGTGCAGGGCAGGCATGAGGAGGCTAAGCAGGTCCCCATCCGGCTGGGCTCAGGCACAGCCCTCTACCCTGAGGCAGCAGCCCTCCCCTGCATCCACCATCAGGGTGGCACTCACCTCATACTCTTCTTGCTTTAGGGGTAGGGTTGACCTGGCAGGAAAAGAGAGACACAGGACTGGGTGAGCCCATGGCCTGTGGGGGCCCAGGGCTAGCACTTCAGGCCTGGGGTGGTACAGGAGGAGGCTTCTCCCACTGAGACCTCGGTCAGCTGTGGCTGAGGCAAGAGTGAGAGGACTGCATGAAGGTCACCCAGTTCTGATGGGAGGACTGCGTTTTCCCCCAGGCTCTCCCAGAGGCAGAGGCTGAGCAAGATCTGCCCAGCAGCAGTTGTCCTCTACCTATGAGCTCAGCCCTCTCCCAAGGAAAGCAAAACCCCAGGCAGTGGAGGTTGGCTGGGTTTAGGAAGGGCCCAGGCCTGGGAAAGGCCAAGAGCAGAACAGTCAGACTCTGGCCAAGACAAAGCAGAGGGTGACTTGAATGGGGACAGGACTGCCTCTAGGAAACTGATACCTACTCCGGAACAGCGACCTCGTCAAACCAAATCTATACCGTAGGCGCATGGGTCGAGTCACGGAGGATCCACCTCAGGTGCCCTCAGTCTAGGAGGCTTTGCCCTCCTCCTGAGCTAACCCAAATATCACTGAGCCAGTGCCAGGCTCACTGACAGCAGCCAAGCCCTCAGCTAGACACCAACAAGTCACTCAGGGTCAATGGCTACACATCCTATCCTCTCCTGTGGCTAAAACCACAGCTCCTGTGAAAGACAGCATTGGCTCAGGAGAGCCTGCATGTCTGTCAGGCTGGAAGAAGGGCGGGGCTTGTCTCCTGGTCCCTCAGGGAGAGCATAACCGATGCTCGCTGGGGCAGAAGATGCAGAGGGTAATGGCAGGATGATCCGCTGGATAACCCAGGGACAGGCAGGCTCAGGCAGTACAGGCACATGTACTTGAGGCGTTCACGGCCTCTGCCTTGTCAGCCCCTTTCCCAGCTCATCGCAGCTCTCCGCGTCCCAGTGCACAGGGAGCAGGGCTCAGCCTGGAGGGAGACGAAAGCAGGACCCACCTGCCCACTGCCCACTTACTGAATGAACTGCAGCCCCTTCTCGATGTCGGCCTTCCGTTTCTGCCTCTCCATCAGTGTCTGCAGGGCAAGCACAGTCCATCAATCAGAGAGCATGTGTGTGCCGGGTGGGAGAGTTTGGGGTTGATGCGCAGCTGCTATCCCCACCGACCCTGCAGCTGTCAGAAGGCCTCTTTCTCTCCCACCCATCGCATGAAGGTTCGAAGGAGTCTTTAGAGTAACCATCTCAGGGATCATGCTTGCAGAACCACTGGACTCATTTGTGTGGTGAACCTGAAGGGCCAGGGTTATGTGGGGCCACCTGCCCTTCACCACACAATGGCCTGGGCATCGGTAGTTCCTGGGACATCTCAAGTTCAAAGGAAAAACCTTGTTTTGCTACTAAACTTGGTCATCTGCCCTACCAGGGACCAGAAACATAGGAGTACCAGGGAGAAGGAACATGGCCAAATGCAAACAATAGCCAATGACTGGACAGATGAGGGGCACCTGCCACAGGTCCTGCATTTAGTGTCCTTAGGCTCCTTTCACTCAGCAGCAAGAGGTGGGAGCCCACATACCCCCACCCACACCAGGGGAACCTCAGCTGGGGTCATAAGCTGGCAGGCCGCTGAGCCTACACTTGAACCCATGGTGTGCTTTCTTTCACTTCCACCAGCGGCCCCTTTGGGTCACTAATGGGCCCCGGTGGTGGCTGCCTAGGAAGAGTGCCAAACAGATGGCTGTGGGTGTCCCTGGCCTGCGCCTGGGTCAGGGCGTGGAGCTCGGCCCAGGAAGGCCCTCGGGAGTCTGTCTGCTTCCCTCTTTCTCCACAGCAAACCTGCAGGAGCTACATCTTTATCAGACAGTGAGGTGGGTGTGGGGCTGTCTAAGCTGAGGGGGACACAATGGGCACCCCGGGGAGCCCTCCATATGCAGAGAAACCAATGTGTGTATTCAAGGGCACTGACGCGTGCCCACCACCAATCAGGCCTCAAGGGACTGTGGAGAAGGCTCCTGGTCTGAGGCCAGTATTCACATTTGCTATGACTCTGGGCCTCAGTGTTCCATGGGGAGGATGGGCTGACGGCAGATCGCGTCACACCAGCTATCATGACGGCGACAGGGGGGTGACGGGTGCACAGTGCCTGCCACAGATGGCAGTCCAAACATCACAGGAACATGCATGATCCCACACTGCTCCTCCCTCTGGCGAGACACCGTACATGCGCTGCTTGGGGCAGACCCCTGGCTGTAATCCAGTGCCGAGGTGGGAAGCCAGCCATGACAGTTCCGGCTTCTCACTCAGTCTCTGTCCTCAGCTTGTCTGCCTGCAGAACGAGCCCCGAGTTCCTGCACACGACTCTGCCCCCTTGTCACGCCACCCTGCACCCGCGCTCACGGTTCCCTATACTTCCTGGGCTCACAGCAAAGGCTTTCCTCATGCACCAGTCTCTTTCCGTCTAGTTGGCCAGGAGCTGGGTCAGAGCCAGGCTCGTCCTGGAAGTACAGTTCAGTGGGGCACACAAGGCGATGCCAGTTACCATTCAGCGGAACCTGTGAGTTCAGGCCACCCACAAGCACCACATGGCATGGCCACATCTGCTGAGACCCCAGTGTTCGGACCTTGTCTAGCAATTCCATGGGTGTTGTGGCACTCACCTATAATCCCAGCGTTGGAAGCAGAGGCAGGAGGATCAGGAGTTCAAGGCCAGACTCAACTACTACAGAGTTTGTTCATCTGGGTCTAGGCTGGACTACGATTAGAGATCTTGTCTCATTAAACACACAAAACCACCAGCAGCAACAACCACCACAACAAAACAAGCATGGGGTTGAGGGCTGGAGCGATGGCTCAGCGCTTGAGGGCGCTGGCTGCTCTTCCAGAGGAGCCAGCTTCAAGCTCAGAAAGGTCCACCTGTGTCTGCCTCGCCAAGTGCTGGGATGACAGGCACGCACCACCAGGCCTAAACTGTGCTAGCCTCTTGAAGATCTCAGCGGGCCTGTACACGGCACAGAGTAAGTTAATGAATAAATGAATGAACATCAACTCGTTCAACCCAGCTATTTCACAGGTAAGAATGAGTAAATACCAAGTAAGTAAAAGAAAACCTACACCAAAAGAAATTAACACTCACATGCTGGGCATGGTAGCAAATGCCTGTAATCCCAGCGCTCCGGGAGGCAGAGGCAGGCAGATCTCTGTGAGTTCGAGGCCAGCCTGGTCTAAAGGGAGTTCAGGAGAGCCAAGGCTACACAGAGAAACCCTGTCTTGAAACACCAAAAAAAAGAAAGAAAGAAACAAACAAACAAACACTCACAACAGTGTTTCACACCTGCTGAGTGGTTACAATATGGCTGTCATGACCACCCCACTTTTACTTCCTTAAAGCTCCACAACAGCTTTAGAAAAATGGACACTGTTGACAGTCCCCATTTTGCAGAGGAAGTTGGGGGTACAGAAAACTAGCTGCCTCACCCACAGTGACAGAGTTGGTATATATGGATTTCCAACCCCAGCAGCCTGGCCCTAGAGCCTACCCGCATCACCTCTGCTGTCAAGCGAGCAGACCTGGCCATCCAGCCTCATGCTCAAGCCTTCCCTGCCTCACAGTAACTGCTGCTGCTTCTGATTACCTCAGGCACAGGCCCTGATGCCCCTCCCCCGGCCTTGACTGCAGTTAAAGCAAGAGTTGACTACACACTCAACTCCCTAACACAGAGTTTTTTTGTTGTTGTTTTGTTTTTTTTTTTTTTTTATTTTACTCGCCTCTTCCTGGACTCCAGGCTGTATCTGCAGCATCCTCCCACCTCTAGGATCCTTTCTGATGTCTCTGCTGTGGGCTCTTCTTTGCCCAGGCCTCAAGACCAGCGTTCCTGATTTCCCGTGGAAGGGACAGTGCTCCTGTTCTTTATGCCGTCCCCAGATGAGCTCCTGCATTTCATGATCTCATGAGTCACACTGGTGACTCACGACTCCACCTCCTGCCAAGTGTACCCCCCTCCTCAGCATTTCAGATTTTCACCTTCTGGGTAGTGGCGCCTGAATGTCCACTGCCAGGCTGGCCATGGCCTCCAGGTTTTTCCTAATCTTGGGGCCTCTAACCAAAACCCCGCTACCCATACCCAGAAAATTCCTATTCCTCTTTTAAGACCCCATGCCTGTGAGCTGGAGAGATGGCTCAGCGGTTAAGAGCACACTAACTGCTCTCCCAGAGGACCCAGGTTCAATTCCCAGCGCCCACAAGACATCTCTCAACTGTCTGTTACTCTGAGAGCTGATACCCTGACACAGACATACATGCAGGCTAAACACCAATGCACATAAAAAAAAAAAAAATGAGTAAGTTATTTTAAAGAATGTGGGGCGAGAGAGATGTCTCAGCAGATATGAGCACTGGCCGCTCTGCCAATGGACCAGTTTCAGTTCCCAGCACCCATGCGGTGGTTCCTCTGGCCACGTGGTGCACAGATCTACATACAGGCAAAGCACTCCTACACACAAAATAAAACCAGTATTTAAAAAGGCCTACTTCTTTCTGGTCAAGGCCGGCCTCGTCTACAGAGCAAGTTCCAGGACAGCCAAGGCTCCCCAGCAAAACCCTTTCTGAAAAAATAAACTACTTCTCTGTCCAAAAAGTCTTCTCTGATGCCCATCCCGGCTGAACACTGAACACATTCCTCCCACTGAGCACATTCCATACTGGACACAGTGTTGTTCCCTCCCCTCACCCTCTGCCTCAGCCAGAGCTCTGACCGTCATCTGGTCGCAGTTAGCCCCCAGTTCCTGCCACCTCTAACCTCCTAAGCATCTCTTGATGTGTGGAGAGACTCTCCACAGCTTCTCTCTCCAACTACAGGTCTCTCACAGACTGTCATCACGTCTTAACCACGAAACCCCTGAGGCTGGGGAGATGGCTCAGTGGTTGGAGCACTGGCTGCTCACCCAGAGGACCTGGATTTAATTTCCAGTAGCCACACGGCAGCTCACAACTATCTATAACTCCTGTTCCAGGGGATCCAACACTCCCACACATACACACAGACAAAACACCAATGTACATAAAATAAAATAAATAAAAACAACAAATGAACAAGCCAGGTGCAGTGACACAGGCCTATAGTCCCAGCACTCACGGAAGCAGAGGCAGGCTGATTTCTGTGAGTTCAAGGCCACTTTGCAGTCCACAAAATGAGTCCAGGACAGCCAAAGCTATACAAAGAAACCCTGTCTCAAACCCCACCCCCCCAAAAAAATAAAATAAAATAAAACAAAAAAGAACACAAACCAATCCAAACAAAAACAATGAACCCCTATAATTTGTCCCTACTCTAGGGACCAGAGCCATCTAATACCTACAGAAATATCATTCTCTTTCTCAAAACCTCTCAAAAGTGTGTACGCGTGTTGTACACACACACACGTACACACACACACACACAAAGTCTAAAAAAAAAACCACAGTGAAACCTGAATAAGCTGTCTAGTCTGGTAATGTACCAAGGCTGGTTCTCTGGTTTTAATAATATACATCAGCTACACAAGATGCCACTGTGAGGGGAAGCTGGGCGAAGGGGATTCTTGGTATAATTTTTGCAACTTCTTGTGAATAAAACGTTAAGACAAACAAACCTTCCTGTGACACCACGACCAAGAGGACAAAGTCCACATTGTTTTGCTGGGTACGCCTGGCCTCCCCTGATCCCGTGGCAAAGCCCAGAAGGTCACGCACCAGCAACGATGGACCATCAGGTTGCCTCCTCCATACCCAACACTTCTTTAAAGCTCAACGGTGATGTCTCCCCTGCCAGGAAGCTTTCTCCCCACTCCACCCAAGCTCGGGGCTCTATGCCCGTGAGGGCCTCCATGCTTGTGCTAGCTGATTGCAGTTATGTGCATGTCCCTAACTCCCCAGGTATCGCTCCTGAAGGCAGAGGCTGTGTGTAATTCATCCTTGAGAGCCCGAGAAACAGTACTTAGGAATGGATGGTCAGGAGGGGACTAGAGTGAGGAGGCTTTCCCAGCACAGGAAGCCTGAAACCTTAGCCTCTGATACTCTGAGAGAAGAGGCAATTACCCAGATGAGAAAACGGAGGCACAGCGAAGCGGCCGGCCAGGCTCCCATTGTGAGAAAGGACAGAGCCCCGGCAGTCGGCCCTGGGGCCCCCCTCAACACGGCCCTCCCCACACCCTGACTTCACCCTTCGCGCATGGCCTCAGGTTTAACTAGAGCCAGAATGCAGGCCGGCTACATACCGTGTCCTCGCCACCCGAGCTTCCGTCAAGCCTGAGGAGACTTGGCTTCCCCAGTCAGAGCAGGAAAGGTTTCACTGCACCATCCTCAACCCTGGCCAGCAACCTGGGTCGGCACTCTCTCTTCCCCAGAGCCCGTCAAGTATGCCTGCCCATCCTGGGCTCCCTGTTCTACCGACACCGGGGAGGGTCATGCTTCATTTCCACAGATCATCTGCAACCTGTTAACTCTGAGCCGACAGGGGCCATGAAGGGAGATGAGGAAAGGCCCTCCTGAGAGCTAGCACTCCCTCCAACGCTGAACAGGCGCACACTGCAGTCCTGTCCCACACCGCGGCATGCCCTTCTTATCGCGCCTCAAAGACTGCAGATTAGTAAAGAGCTCCTGCTTATCGCAGCTTCGGAATTACAGTAGCTACACCTTGTTGAATGAACTAATGAAGATGTCCAGGGCTGGGCAGAGAGCTTGGTCAGTAGAGTGCTTTCCTTATACGCACAAGAACCCGAGTCTGATCCTCAGAACCATGAAAAAAAGAGTTGGGCCTACTGGCACATGCTTATAATCCCAATGGTGGGCAAGCAGGGACGGGCAGATTCCCTGTGAGCTCCAGACCGAGACCTTATCTCAGAGAACAAATGGAGAGAAGAAATGGCTCAGGGGCTAAGGGCACTCGCCTCTCTGGGAGAGGACCCTGAGTCAGCTCCCCCAACCCGAGTGGCAGCTCACAATGATCCGTAACTGTTTCTGGGGGATCCGACACCCTTTTCTGGCCTCTGTGGTCACCAGGCACGTGCACGGTACGTAAATATACATACATGCAGGCAAACACTCATACACGTAAGATAAAAATAAATCTTAAAAAAAAAGGAAAAGAAAAGGAGATGGCTCCCAAGGAATGTCACCTGAGGTTTTCCCTGACCTCCACATGTACACAGGAACTCTATACATGCACATCAACACACATGTACAAACACACACTACCCACGTGCATCCATCCATCCATCAACACAAACATACGCAAGTCCACCGGGAGGACAGAACCGTTTCTCCTTGCAATCCCATCTATTTAACTCGGTGCATTTCCATACAGCGATCCGAGAAGGGACTGAAACAAAGGGCTCTGTCCTAAAGAACCACTTGTGTCCACTATCATATCAAAAGTATGATTTATCACCCCATTGTTCACAGAACAGTGAGGCTTAGACTGGACAGGGCAGGCCCAAGGCCACACTATCGCTGAGGAAGGCTAACCGCTGGGCCTACCAGAAGAGTTGGTTAAGAGGGGAGTGTGAAATAAATTGCCCACTGGCCTCGGCAACCTGCAGTTTGCTTTCTTTGAAATTGGCCATCTTTTTTTATTTTTTATTTTTTTGAGACGGGATCTCTCTGTGCAGTCCTAGCTGTCCTGGTGCTCACTATGTAGACCAGGCTGGCCTCAAACTCCCAGAGATCTGCCTCCCAAGTGCTGGGATTTATGGAGTGTGCCACCATGCCTGACAACTCATTATTTTTTGAATCCTTGTTTTTATTATTTTTAAGTGTATGTGTCGGCACATGGGTATGTGCAGGTGAGTTCAGCTGCCTGACGAGGCCAAAGGCTGCACATCTCCTGGTGCTGGAGTTACAGATGGCTATGAACCCCTCGACTGACCTTGGTGTTAAAAACCAAACTTGGGTCTTCTGGAAAATCATCAGTGCTCTCCAGCCCCTGACAACTTAATCCCAGCACACAGGAGGCAGAGGCAGGAGGATCTCTGTGAGTTTGAAGCCACCCTGGTCCACAGAGTGAGTTCCAGGACAGCCAAGGCTACACAGAAAAACTTGTCTTAAAAAACCAAATAAACAAAAAATGCATAGGACGAGGAAGGCAGAGCTAAGAGTGAGGCACAGAAGGAGAGAGGACAAGTGTCACCCAGCAGAAGCCAGAGAACAAACAGCAATGGGCCTGAGCTAGGAGCAAGCTGAGCAGGTTGAAGGAAAACATGGGTCAAGGGGCAAATAAGGTGCAGGGAGCAGGCTGTGGCTTGATCAGAGAGCTACAAATCCTCTGTGATTGGATAAATGAGGCTGGGCTGTGCCTGTATCCAGAAAGTTCTAGAAGGCTTCCAGCAGGAGTGACAGGGTCTCACTTAAGTCTCAAGAAGCTCCCTTTGGCTGCTGCATGTAAAATGACAAGGATTCGAGAAGACAAGAAGGCTTACTACAATAGTCCAGGCTGGGTGGAGGCAGAGAATGGAGAGGACTCAGGAACATCCTGGATGTTACAAAGGACGCTTGACATTACCTCACACTAGATGGTCTTTACAGCTGTCTAAATCGATCCCTGGACCTCCACACCAAACAGGTAGGGGTGTGTGTGTGTGTGTGTGAGAGAGAGACAGAGAGAGAGAGAGAGAATGTTACTGGACCACAGAAACAGAGACAGCGTTTTCTAAATCCGTCCCTGGACTTTTATAACACATGGGGGGGGGGGTGTTTGCAAATGTTACTGGACCACAGAAAGGAAGACAGAGGCCAAGAACGGTGGTATACTTGTGTGCGTGCTGGCAGTGTGTCTGCTGCTAGGGCTGGGAATGAAAAGCAGGATTCTGAGTGTTCCCCCCTGCTCTGTGTCCCTCCGCCTGTGTAGGGGCAGAGCATCATAGGAAGGAACAAGAGAACAGCTGCTCCAGGGCAATCTCTGAAACCCCCAGGAGGGGTGGTCACAGCCTGGACCGTCACTGTGGGGCTCACGGGCAGGGAATGGCTCCTGCCCGATACTGGCGCCTCAGAAACTCAGGCTGGCTGGAGGATGCAGCTGTTGGCCTCAGAGAACGGGACACCCTGATCTCTTTCAGAGCCACAGTTCAGGCACAAGAGGCTCAGGAGGTAAAGAAAACGTCTCCATTTTCTCCCGAGTATCAGGCACACGTCTTCTTTTGACAGGCTGCCAGGAAATTATTGACTGTAGCACAAGCATGATACTGCGAGTGATAGGATATCACACCCTATTGTAAATAAATTAATAAATGACTAAAGAAAGGCTGGGGATAGAAAATGTTACCGTCCAGACAGACAGGAGATGAACTGGGCTGGGCAGGTGAGGTGGCTCATACTGCAATGGGGAAGACGAGCAAGAGGGGTACAAAGAATGTGAGGCCAATCTGGGCTACTTGGTGAGTCTAGGCTAGCCTGGGCTATAGTATGTACTCCTGCCTTAAAAAAACAAAAACCAAAACGAAAAAGGGGGCTGAGTGATGGTGGCACATGCCTTTAATCCCAGCACTGGGGAGGCAAAGGCAGACAAGGTCTTTGTGAGTTCAAGGCTGGAAAAAAACTGGACTGGGAATTGGGGATACAGCTCAGTGTGATACATATACCTGCAACCTCAGCTCTTGACTGGCTGCCAAAAAGCCCCGGGGATCCTTTTATCCGAAGGGCTGGGATTACAAGGGTGCATCCCTGAACCCAGCTTTTTAGATGTGCGTGTGTGCGCGTGCAAATGTGTGCGCACGCACTTGTCTTTCACTCTCTGCTTCTTTGAGGCAGGGTCTCTCTCTAAACCCGAGGCTCACGCTTTCGTGGCTAAGCTGGAAGCCACTGAGCACCAGTGACTCTCCTGTGCGCACCCTCCTCAGACCTGGGGTTACAGGAGTTTGTAAGGACGACACTTGTTACATGAATGCCGGGATCCAAACTCATCATCACTGCCTAAGTGTTTTGGGTTTTTTTGTTGTTGTTGTTTTGTTTTGTTTTTCGAGACTGGGTTTCTCTGTGCAGCCTTGGCTGTCCTGGACTCCCTTTGCAGACCGGCCTCATGGGTCCAGCTGCAACAAGTGTTCTTAATTCCTGCTCTCTGTCCAACCGCTGAACCCAGCTGTTTTAATGTGGGTGCAGGGGATCAAACTCAGAACCTCTGGCCTGTGTAGCAAGCACTCTACCGGTCATCTCCTCAGCACCTGAGACGGAGGGAGGCATGGGAAGTAGGAGTTTAAGTCTGACCTCAGCCACACAGTGAGTCTGGTTTACACAAGACCCTACAAAACCCCTTGGAGTCCCACACGCTTGCCTCTGACTCCATCTGTACGACAGCTACATGGCTGTGGAAAGTGTTCCTGGCCTCTCTGAGCCTCAGGCTAATCATCTGCAAAATGCGGCTGATAATAGTAATAACTGTTTTGCTTCAGGGAGTGATTAGCTGGATCTGATATACAGGACACAGAAGGTGCCAAGCAGCATGTAAATATGTGGTAGCTGCTGTCCTTATTTCCACCTCGACTTCTGATATGAGGCTCAGGAACTGTTCCTGAAGAAGTCACCTGGGTGGTTCTGAAGAAAGGATGGTTTCTGGAGGCAGGAATGCTGTACGCCTTCCCCAAGGGGGCTCTCAGCCTGCTGAGGAGGCTGTGCTAAGGGGCACCTGCAGAGACCAGCATGATGCCTGCACAGAAGCAAACCCACAGAATGGGAGAGAGTTCCGGGGCTGGGGCTGGGGCTACCAGAGCGGGGGGCAGGGGGATATGAACCTGTTTGCTGTTGACCATTAAGGAGATGAAGGAAGCTGGCTTCTGTGCTGGTTCTGGAGTTGACATTGCAGTCACTTCGGCCATGCAGTCTCCAGCGGCGCGCTGCAGCCAGCTCCCCACCTTCTGTGCTCTCAGGTCTGCCCTGCTGGCCCCACCAGCCCCTCCACTCACCCTTTACGGTCCCTTCTGTAGACACACTCAGTGGGCTTTCCAGCCTTTCCAAAAACAGAGCCTTCTAACCTCTGCGTCTGACCTCTCTTCTGTTATCAGTAAAATGGGAGTAACAAGGCAATACCTATAGGATGATTTGGGGATTCAATAAACTGATCATCTGGGTTTGGCCACAGGGGAATTACTGGGTGGTTTTTGCTAAATTAGTAAAAGTTTTTCAAGTTCCCTCTAGCTTCTTCTTTTTTTTTTTTTTAAGGCTTATTTTACTTGGGGGCTGGAGAGATAGCTAATTGTTGAAAAACGCTGGCTGCTCTTCCAGAGGCCCTGAGTTTGGTTCCCAGTACCCACATGGCAGCTCACGACCACCTGCAATTCCAGTTCCTGGGGATCCAGTGCCCCCACACAGACATGCGTGCAGACAAAACACCAACACATATTAAAAATAAGTAACTAAATCTTTAAAAGACCAATTTTAAGACGGGCATGATGGTGCACACCTTTAATCCCAGCACTCAGGAAGGCAGACGCAGGCAAATCACTATGAGCTCAAGGCCATCCTGGCCTTCAAAGTGAGTCCAGGACAGCCAAGGCTACACGGAGAAATCCAGTCGGGGGGGGGGGGTAATTTTATTTCTAAGTGTGTGTGTGTGTGTGTGTGTGTGTGTGTGTGTGTGTGAAGGCTGTGTATATGAGTGCACGTCCCTGAAGAGGGCACTGGATCCTGGGGCTGGAGTTACAGGGTGGAGTTGCAAGCCACTTGACATGAGTGGTGCAATCTGAACTCAGGTCCTTTGGGAGAGTAATACATGCTCTTGATCACCTAGCCACCTCTCCCCTCCACTTAAAAAAACAAACAAGCAAACCCCCAAAAAACAAACAACAAAGAGAGTCTTCCTCTGTAGACCAGGGTGAAATCTTCCCGCTTCTGCCTCCAAAATGCTGGGATTGAAAATATATGCTACTATACCTGGTACCCTCTCTCTCTCTCTAGCTTTTTAAGACACGGTCTCTCCGTATAGCCCTGGCTGTCCTGGAACTCCCTCTGTAGAGCAGGCTGGCCTCAAATCACAGAGATCTACCTGTCTCTGCCTCCTGAGTGCTGGGACTAAAGGCGTGCGCCACCACCGCCCAGCTGCTTTTTCTTCATTTTTTTAAAGTTTTATTTTAAATTATATGTACGTGTGTTTGTATGTGGGTATGTGCACCTGGGCACTGGTGTCCAAGAAGGCCAGAAGAGGACATTGATCCCCTGGAACTGGAGTTACGATGCGGTTGTGAGGCACCCAACAGGGGTGCTAGGATCCTCTAGAGGGGCCGCATACCAGCTGAGGCATCTCTCAAGCCCTGACCCTCAGCTCTTTCACTGAGCTCTCTTGGATTATTATCAAACCCCATCAGACCTTAGGACTCCTCAGAACGTGCTGGTGCACGCCTGCAATCCCAACACTCGAGGTAGGGGCGGACGGCCACTGCATAACGGATGCCAACTTGGTTGCTACAGCCAGTTCCCAGGCTACTCTGTGAGACCCCCTCCCCCGTCTCAAAATTCACAATGTGAGTAATAATAATTGTAATAAAATTTAAATTTAAAAGAAAAACAAATGCTCTCGGGGCTCATTTCCAGAAACGGAAACTCAAGTACAGAAAGTCAAAGGGCAGGCAGCAACAGAGCCAGACTTGAGCTGAAACGCCCAGCTGCCCCCCACTCTGTGGCTGTCCCAGGTGATTCATTCCTCTGGCTTTACCTGTCCCTGCCTCTGTCCTCGCTCTCCGCTTGGAATGGCCTCTGTTCTGGCCTCTCTGATCCCATCTTTCAAGCATTCGCCTAGAAATTCCTCAAGAAAGACCTTCCACCCCAGGCAACATAAGCCTGCCTCCTCCACACTGGGGTGTAATTCAATTTGACAACATAATGGCTGAATGTGGCCTCCCAGCACGTCCGCCCTGGCTGGAGGCAGAAGCAGAAGCGGAATGGAAGCCAGTTCCTGTCCCTGGCTCAGGTTAATGATCCATATCTGCCCTGTGCCCAAGCTCTACCCAGGGTGTTCATGGAGGCCCCCAGCTGCCCCTAAGGAGTGGAATTACTTAATTCTGCAGTCAGGACTATGCTCTCTCTACAGCCATTCTGCTTTTTCTCTGGGGTGTGGGCACTCAGATACCCCAGTCCAGCTTTGGGCTTGCGGTGCCTGCTAATCTCTCCTAGCGAACCCTTATGGCTTTGGCATTTGACAACTTCAACTTCCCTGACCTTTGCTCCAGTCTCCTAACAGTGGAGATGAAGTGGGCAGGTGCACACTCAAGGGTCAGAAAGGCTCAGGTCCAGATACAGGAAGGCGACTTTGGGGGAGGCGACCACATGAACCTTGAGTCCTCCAGTATCTTCTCCAGTAAAATGGAGCCACGGGTGCCCGCCCTTCACAAAATATAATTAGACAAAATGGAAGTAAAAAATAATAATTTTTAGAACTGGGCGGTGGTGGCCTTTCATGCATGCCTTTAATCCCAGAACTTGGGAGTTTGAGGCCAGCCTGGTTTACTGAGTAAGTGTCAGGACAGTCAGGGACACAAAGAGAAACTGTCAAAACAAAACAACAAAACAAAAGCAAGAAAACAAGAAAGAAAAAAGTATGTGTATGTGTATATGTATAGTGCTTTTTGGTTAGTTTATAACCAAAGGCATTTCACAGATGTGGTGTCATCTGTCCTTCCTAGAAATTTTATCAGGCAGACCTTTTCTTTTCTCCCTCTCCCCTTCCCCTCTCTTAACAGGGTAATAGACCAGGCTTGGTCTTTAACTCACAGAGATCCGACCGCCCATGCGTGCCTCTGCCCCCCAAGTGCTGGAATCATAGGCATGCACCACCCAGCCTGGCGTGGGGGGCATTTTTTAATACTTCTTTTCCAGGTAAAGAATGTAAGGCTTAATGTGTGTCTTGCTAGAAATGTACACAGCAGAGCTAGGCCTTTGGAATAGTTTTCTGTCTCTGGATGTTCACCCTGTCCCAGAGTCCTGTGTGACCTAACAAGTTAAAAGGTCCTCTGGTAAGCTACTGTGAGGCAGGTCTTGGACCGAGCTCCTTATTATGGTCTGGCTGGAAACAGGAAGGTAAATTCAGTAAGAAAGCATGGGCTTACAGAGGTGGTCCGACGGCTAGGAGTCCAGCCCATACATGAGGGTCAGGTTCAGGAAGAGACCCTGCCTTTTCTGGAGTCTGTGCTTGCACACAGGTGCAGGCATCCACACACGTGTTCGTGTATGGACACACGCCATTAGCCTTTTGAAAATGAAACTGAGCTCGGTGCAGTGGCGTACACCTGGAATCCCACCACTCAGAGATGCAGAGGCAGGTGGATCTCTTTGAGTTTGAAGCCAGCCTGGTCTACAAACAAGTCTAGGACAGCCAGGGCTACACAGAGAAGCCCTGTTTCAAAAAAAAAAAAAAAAAAAAGAAAGAAAGAAAAGAAAAGAAACTGAGAACTTATGAAGAAAGAAAAGAGCTCACTGGTCTGTGCAGGACAGAAGGCAAGGTGGCCGTGGAAATGTGTAGGAGAGTTTCCTGTAGGAGGTGGAGCTTAGGATGAAAGAGCAGGATGCTTGCCCAAGGCAGAGGACAAGGAAGACTATCTTGGGTTAACTTCTATTACTGACTGACATTTTAATATTTTAAAAATTATCATCATTAGGTATATTTTTGGTTTGTTTTTTTGTTTTTGTTTTTGTTTTTTCGAGGCAGAAGGTTTCTCTGTAACAACCTTGGCTGTTCTGGAACTAATTCTGTAGACCAGGCTGGCCGTCAGCTCACAGAGACTCTCCTGCCTCTGCCTCCCCAGTGCTGGGATTAAAGTCGTACATCATGCCTGGCTAAGATTTTATTTTTTAAATCATGTGTGTGCACGTGAGTGCAAGTGCAGGTGGCGGCAGAAAGGGTGTCATATCCCCTGGAGCTGGAGTTACAGGCAGTTGTGAGCTGCTTGACAGAGGTACTGGGAACTGAACTCCTCTGCAAGAGCAGTTAGCCGCTGAGCCACCTTGCCAGCCACCACCACCCCTCCTTTTTTCCTTTAAAACAAGGTCTCCAGTCAGGCATGCTAGGCAGGCCTCTGAGTTTGAGGCCAGCCTGGTCTACAAAGTGAGTTTCAGAACAGCCAGAGCTATCCAGAAAAATGTAGAGGAATTGTAATTCAGAACATGGCTGTCCTGGCAAGAGATCACATCCAAAGATGTTCTAGGTCTGTGTGATCCAGCTGGAATACAAACATGCTTTAATCCAGGAGACAGAGGCAAGCAGATCTGAGTTCAAGGCCAACCTGATAGAGAGCAAGTTTCAGGTAAAGAAAAGCTAAGCTTAGATCCAGGACTGCTGGCACACACCTTTAATCCCAACGAAGGTAAGGTTGCTTTGTAAAAGGAAGCACTCATGTTTGAAAGTGATATTTAATTGATGGCAGAAAAAGTAACAAATCAGAGAAAGACTTGACAGAATAGGATATGCCCAACTCTCAGGAGAAGAGGGAGGAAAGGGAAGCTGCTTAAGGGAGCAACACAGAGAAGGAGAGAGAGGGGGCAGTTTTACCTGGACAGTAATAGGGAAACGGGTTGCAGACAAAGAACACAGGTGAACATGGAATGAGCAGAGAAGGAGCCAGAAGATTAGCAAAGGTTGTTTGGAGTTAGTTTGAGGTCAAGCAGAGCAATTCAGAGACTTAGAGAAGCCAGACTGAATAGGTCAACTTGGAGAGGTGTTTGAGCCAGAACAGCAGAGTTGAACCAGCTGGCCCAGAGCTCAGTAAGAACAACAAGGGGTGAGCTTATTCAGCTGTACGTGTCAGAGACTGAAAACATTCTAGGCCTAGATAAGATTGTATGAAGGCTAGAAGCATCCAGGAATAGACCTAGGTTAACTGACGGAGGCAATAATCCTCTGAGACAACTGAAATAAGCGAATAATAGCTATGCAGGTATTGTCATTTTAAGAGTCTCAAACCCACTATATTTGTACTGGGTTTGAGAAGATTGTGCTGTCCCATACCTAAGAATCAAGAGACAAGCTCATAAAATTGAACTCAGCATCCAAAAAAATTCAACAAGTAGCTAAGCTTGGTGGTACATGCCTGTAAATCCCAGCACTCAGGGAGGCAGAGGCAGGTGGATAACTGAGTTAGAGGCCAGCCTGGTCCACAAAGAGAGTCTAAAACAGCCAAAGCTACACAGAGAAACCCTGTCTAAAAACAACAACAAAAGAACAAACAAAAATTCAACAAGCCACACTGCTACATTCTGAACTGTCCTACCTAAACTGGTTATAGCTCACAGTAACCATTAAACAGACATTATGGAACCACAAATCCACTCTCTCACCCTCAGGGCTCCCTCCCAGAATCGGAGATTTGGAGTCTGGTAACTAGTTAGGAATCCTTGCTCTCTTGTGTAAATTTCCAGCATGATACCCAATTCTCTACACCTTCAAGTTCCTCATCTGGAAAACACGGATGGAAAATGTCTACGGTAACGGCCATGAAGGGCAGATGAGCCCATGTATGTCCAGCTCAGGATGGATGGACACACATACACACACACACACACTCCCCCTTCAAGAACCTGCTTCACCCAGCTTTGGGTCTGTCTTGGGAGTAGAGGAAAAGATTCTGCTGGAATTTCATGTCCAACATAGTTGCTATAATTATCGCATTTGTGTAAAAATTCAAGGCTCTGCATTCCACTATTTTCATCAAATTGGATGAACTGCTGGCACTAGGGAAAATGGCAAGAAGTTGGGGGGGGGGGGCGAGGACCTCAGTCCTGACTAACAACCTGGAAAAAAATGAAATCCCCCACGCTGTGGGCCCCCAGTCCCCGGACTTGAAGCCCAGACCCCTCCAGGTCCGTTCCCCCATCAATGTCCTGTTGGCACCTCAGCCATCCTGTTCTGTCAAGAATGAACTCTTTCTACACGATTCCTTCCCACTCCTGGGGCGTGTTGGGTGGAGGGGGGGGCTTTTGTCTTTGGGAAGGGCCCCAACCCAGGAACTTAACCAACACCTGAACCTGAGGGTCCTCTAAGCAGGAAAGAAAGAGTTGAGTCGCAGAGGGGAGCGTCCGTCCGCTGAGGGCCCTGGTGGGGGTCGGCTCTGCTTCTCCAGGGACCCCAGCCCTGCCAGGGCACCCCTCAATCGCCAGAGTCCCGGCACCCAGCAGCCCCCGTGCATCCCCCGCCTGGTTACTGCCCACCCGTGGCGGATGCCACGACCGGAAATGCCCTTCTGCTCAGCAGACCCAGACCGCGCCCCCCTTTCCTGCCGCCCCCTCCCCCAGGGCTGGGCCCGCAGGCCCCGGATCCCCGGACTCGCGTGGCCGCCGTAACCGACTCGGGCAACCCATCAGCCGGCCATTGTCCCTGGCCTTCGCCGCGGCCCCTCCACCTCTAGGCACTGCAGATCCAAAGCGAATACAAAAGGAGAGGGGGGATCCCCTACTGTCAGACTCGGACCACCCCCTTGCAGCGGGATCCGCAAAGCATCCGTGCAGCCCCGAAGCTCTAGACCCCGGGGGGAGACTGCTCCCCCCCACCGCCACCACGGAAGAAAACCCCAAGACATCCCCTGGGGGGCTGCACTGCAGATTCGATCTCCCAGGTGGCAGGTGCCCCGGCACACAATAACTTTGAAACTTTGGGGCAGGGGTACGGGGATCTGCAGAGAGGTCCCCCCACCAAAAAAAAGCAGTTCACGGTAAACGGGGAGCTATTGCATTATTCCTGCAAAGCCGCCTTTCCAGGTGGCCTGGCCCCGGCTTCCCGCGCCGCCTCCGCGCACGGCCCTGCCCCGGCCCCTGCCCGAGCGCCCCGGCCCCGCGCGCCCCAACCTCGCGCGCCGCTGGGGACGCGGTTGGCCGGGCCTCTGCCCCGCGGGGCTCGGCCGCGCCAAAGCACTCACCTCGGCCGGGCTGCGCTCCCCGCGGGCCTGCGCCGAGCCCGATAAATGGTATGCTATGACTAGAGGTATGATTACGTTATTATTATTAGTAATAATAAGAGTAAATGCTATTTAATTACGGGCGGCCGCATCCTGCTCCCGGCGCCGCCGCCCGGGCAGCTCGGTCCATGTGGCTCCGGAGCGCTTCACTTTCATTTCCAGCCCCCTCGGCCGGCCGCTCGCGGCAGCGCCCGCTGGAAGCTCCGTCTCCTTGCAGCTCTCCCTCCTCGGGTCCTAGAGAGCGCAGCTCCTCCTCGCCCCAGTCGCGCCCGGGGTGGGCGGCGCGGGCTGCGCACCTTGAGGGGGGTGGGGAGGGAGGAGGGAGTCTGGAAGCCCCCCTTCCCGGTGGACGGTTTATGCCTGGAATTCACCTTGATTTTCTTTTAAAAGTGCCCTTCCTTTTCTGGGCTTTTCTTCTGGCGGTTGTGCATTTCTGGGCGGATGCTGGACCAACCTCTGTTTTCCCCTCACCACCAACACCACCACCTCCAAACCCAGCAAAAAGCCACGCTTGGCTTTCCAGGTATTTTGCTGAAGGAAGACATCTTCAAGCCCCTGCTCGGGTTGTGCCCTTTTCGTTAAGAAGGACTGAATCAGGATCTCATTTGGCTGGCGTTGGTAGGAAGTTAAAAAAAAAAAAAATCAATGACTCTTGTTTAAGAAGGCCTGGCTGATTTTATTCAAGGAAGGGCCATCATGGTGGGTTTAGGGACCACTGCAGAGGGCTTTTGCAGTGATGCAGAGACACTGGGCTCAGCCCTGAATTCAGCATAACATGAACTGGCAAGGAGCAGGGCAGGGTCAGCGGCCAGGAAGGTAAGGATAAAATGTGAGCAAGCCCCACCCAACAGGCTTCTTTTCAAGTGTTTTTAAAGTCGGGTTTTTTGTTTGTTTGTTTTTGGGTTTTTTTTGTGTGTGTGCTGGTGTTTTGGCTGTTGGTATGTGTGTGCATGGTGGCCAAAGGAGGGCATCAGAGCTCCTGAAACTGGAGTCTCAGATGGTTGTGAGCCGTTGTCTGGGTACTGGGAACTTAACATGGGTCCTCTAGAAGAGCAGCTGGTGCCTTTAATGGCTAAGCCATCCTCTCTTAAAGATGGGTCATGTGCTGCTACATCACTTTGGGGGAATAAGTAGAGGAAGAGGATCCCAGGTTGATATTGATGCTGTGCAAAGGCGGGAGGTAGGGGCTTGGGGTTGAACAAACTTAGCAGGATTCTTGCTAAAATTTGGACAATTAGGTCAGGCTTGTCAGAGAACAATTTGAGGCAGAGGCAGGCCAGATCTCTGTGAGTTCGAGGCCAGTCTGTTCTAAACAGCAAGCTGCAGGACAGCCAGGACTACAGAGAGAAACACTATCTCAAAAATAATGATAATGAATAAAATTTAAAAGTAAAATTCAGAGAATCTAGAAATAAATACACAAGCCTAAAAGTCTAGGCCTATTTGAAAAGCTCAGGGGAGCCTTGGTAGAATTCTATCATAGAAAGCCTCTTTGTTGGGGGTCTTTCTAGAAGGGGCTTAAGGTTGCTAAGAGGACCGAGATAAAAGAGAGGCTAACCAAACAGATGATTTGTAAGCAGTCACGGTATAGCCTCAGAAATGGTTATAGACAGGCAGGATCCAGATCTATTGATTCCAAATAGTGTTTGCCCTACACAATAGGCACCGCCCTCTTGATTCCTGGAACCCGATCCCAGGAAGCAGTGTCCCGCTCTCCTCTTCATTTTGTGCACGTGTGTGTATGTGTATTTAATTTATGGCAGATCAGCTGTGAGCCTGGCAGGCTTCATCTCTACAAATGTTATCTCTTTGACAAACACTTGTGCCAGACATACCCTTGGGAGTTAGGGCTATAACAGGGAGACGAATTTTAAACAGTTAAATATGCTATAGCAGGTGCCTAGAAAGAACAAGAATCTAGGGCTCTGTTGGCTTATTCACAAAAAGAATCCTGGAAAACGGGTTTTAGCATGCCCATTTCACAGGTGGGTAACTGACGCTCAGAGATTAAGCTGTCCAAGGGGCAGCTTTGACTCCAGAGTCTCTGTGTCGTACATGACCTCTGGAAGTTTCTAGTAACTCTTTTTTTCAGGGCACGTTGGAAAGGGAACAAATGCTCATATGTTTCTCTCTCTCTCTCCCTCCTTCTTTTTACCTTGTTGTTGCTGCTGTTACTGTTTTTTGAGACAGGGTTTCACTGTGTAGCCCTGGATGTCCTGAAACTCACTCTGTAGACTAGGCTAACCTCACAGAGATCGGCCTGCCTCTGCCTCCTCGTGCTGGGACTAAAGGTGTGTTACCAGGCCCTGCCTGCTTCTGCCCTTGCAAAAGTTCTTCAGCTCTTTCCAGGATGTGGCTGCCTCCTTCCTCTTCACTACCCTGAGATTAGCAAGCACAAAACCAGGCCCTGGGATGATGAGAGGGGACAATCTCAGAAGCAGAAGCAGAATGCAGTGGCTCTCAGATGTCACTGGTGTTTATGTGGAAACAAGCCTTGGGTGACTTGGGATGGACTCAAGATGATGGGCTCAGGGTGGAGACAGCCTGAGCATGGCGACTTAAGTGTGGGCATGTTGGGCGAGGGCTTCTGGGTAATATGGTGAGAATCCGTAGGCTAACACTAGGAATACTTAAGATTCCTTGCTTTGGCATTTGTTGACTGTCTGACACACACCCCCCTAAAGCAAACCAAGCAATCTTAGAGTATCGGTTACCTCCTATCTCAAATCAAGAGTAAAACAAACAAACCATTGAGCCAGCTAGGCATTGGGGCATACACCTGTTATGGAGGCAGGAAGCAGGAGAATCAGACATTTAAGGCCAGCCTCAGCTAGCCCAAATTCTAGAAGACTGAACGATACCGGTGCCCAAACCTCATGTGCTCTCTGCCGAAGTGTCCCTGGCAGCTTACCACATCAGGCATCGCTGTTAGTAGCGTTCATTTCGGGGGTCAGGCTACTGAAGGCAGCTGGATTATTACACCCCGCCTCAGATGAATTAGCTGGCGAGAGGCCCGAAGATTCTGCCATCCCGAGCTGCTGGTGAAATGCAGATATCCTTCCAAGAGGAATGTCTGCTAATTAAGGGAGATTTGGCAGGATGCTGGCGTCTAAGGTTTTCAATATGGCATCAGTTTGTTAAGCTGGACTGTCAGAGATGTCCCAGCCAGAGGTGAGGTGCTTTGTTGGAGATGAGTACCAAGAATCTCATACCAGTAGACTGTTTTTGGAGGAGTCCTAATATTCAGCTGTGAGCTCCTGTGTCCTCACAGCAAAGCTGAAAGAGCATTAACAGCCCCTACCTATTTATCCTGAGCAAAGGTATGCTTTTTTTTTATTAAGTCTCTTTTTTAAATTTATTTATCTAATATGCATTGGTGGTGGTGGTGGTGGTGTGTGATCCCCTGGAACAGGAGTTACAGTCAGTTATGAGTTGTCATGTGGGTGCTGGGATTGAATCCTGATCCTTTGGAAGAATGGCCAGTCCTCTTAACTGCTGAGCCCTCTCTCCAGCCCCAATATAGTAAGTTTCTTACCATCTTAAAAGCCCTAAAAAGGTAGGGGTCATTTTTTATCTACTTTCAGGTGAAGAACAGACCCAAGCAGTTAGCGACTAGGTCAAGGTCACACATCTAAGGAAGAGACAGGGGCATGATTCAGTCTCAGACTTGCTGGCTATCCCACAAGCCATAACCACTGTTCCTCAGGGGGAACATCTCAATTCTGGATCTGTCATTCGTTACCCCCAAGGACTTGTCACGTGGGTGAGCCACTGGAGAAGGGAATCCGGGGCACATGCTCTGGACCTTGAGGAATTGATAAGGATATCATGTATGTATCCTTTCAGTGTGAACCTTCCGCACCAGGCGTAGACTGTTATCTCCAAGGAGAGCCTGAGCACGTGGCAACCTCAGTTGTCGAAGTCACGTTTGGGTTCATCTTCTCATTCCAGAAACATTCGTTGCGTTCATTGCCCAGTCCCAAGTTTTCACAGCTCTCGCACAGTGCCAGGTCTGTGACAAGATTTTAACTTGGTAACGCTCAGGGAAGGACCCAGGATGCATTCATAGCTCTAGTCTTAAGTTCCTTCTTCCTCATCTGTAAATTGGGTTCGTGGCAGAGCGAATGTGTCCCCACTAGAGGCATGTATTGAAACCCTCAATCCTCAGTGTAATGCTTGTATGATGTGAGACCTTCTGGTGATAGTCAGACCACGTGGGTGGGGTTCACGTGACTAGGACTAGTGCCCTTGTAAGAAGAGACACCAGAGAGGGTTGCAGGTGAAGGTACGTCAAAGGGCGGCCATCTGTAAACCAGGAAGAGGGCTGTCTGTATGCAGCCTGACTGTGCTGGGATCCTGGACTCCAGACGTTCCAGACCTGACTAAACGCTCTGTGTCACTAAAGTCCCCCGGCCTGTGGTACTTGTTAATACAACCTGGGGTAACACGGAGGAAATCGCAAGATGATGCACAGTCACACACTGACTGGCAATGGGAACGAGCTTTGAAAAATACATCAGTAGGTGATTTTTATCACTGTGCAAACACTGTAGAGTATACTTGCACAAACCTGGATGAGACCCTACCTGGGCTACATGCTTGCTGTCATATATGTTGTTCTTTGTTATTGGAAACCTCATTGTGGTGATTGTTCTTATCCTATAGGTTTTGTGATGATTATTTTATTTTATTTTTGAGACAGGGTCACACTTATATAACCCTGGCTAGCCTTGAACTCAGAGATCTGGTTGCCCCTACCCCTAAGGGCTGCAAATTAAAGCACATACCTCCACCCCTGGCCTGATTACTTTCATTATTTGTATATTTTATTGCTGTTTCCAAACAAAACACAGTAACGCACACACTACCACTGAACTAAATTCTCAGTCCCCCTGATGGTGGATTTTACGTGTAACGCGAGGGTGTCTAGACTACAAATAATGCCAACCGTTATTCCAGGCATCTCAGTGAGGACGTTTAGCATTTAAATTGGCAAGCGGAGTAAAATAGACCACCCTGTGTAAGGGAGGGGGGCCTCAGCCAGTCAGTGGGAGGAGCGCATCCTCTGCCTTCAGGCTGGGACAGTAGGTTTCGCTTTGTGCCTTCGGCCTCCATTTGAAACATTACTTCTTCCCTGAGCTAACCCTCCAGACTGGAAATAATATCATCAACTTTCTTGAGTCTCCAATTTGGTAAATACAAATCTTAGGACTTGTCACAGGGTTGGGCACAGAGCTTAAAGTAGAACCCTTGGAGGGCCCTGGGCTTGCTCCCGATCAGACCATGGAGGACAGCGTGGGGACTGTCAGTCGCCACTCTCCTGTGTAAACAAGTCTATCCATCCAGCCATTCAATTAGTTCTGTTTCACTGGAGAACCCTGAAGCTGGGTCACTGGATAAGTAAATCATGCAAAGCTTTGATATCTATCTATCCATCTATCTATCTATCTATCTAACATTTATGGGTGTCCTGGACTCACTTTGTAGAACAAGCTGGCCTCGAACTCACGGAGATCTGCCTGCCTCTGTCTCCTTGAGTGCTGGGATTGTGCGTCGCCATGCCCAGCTGCATCTGTGTAAATGTTAATTTAAAAATAAGAGGATGGGGGTGGGGGAGGCTGGGGAGATGGCTCAGCAGTTAAGAACGCTGACTGCTCTTCCAGAGGACCCAGGTTCAATTCCCAGCACATCAAATTAAAATTAGAATAAAACAATAAGAGAATGGAGGCATAGTGGCCCCAGCACTAGAGAGGCAGAGACAGGCAGATCACTGTTTAGTGAATGTGATAGTATTTGAATCCTTAGTACCCTATTGGTGGTGGCACTGTGCTTCCTGGGGAGGTGTTGGGGGTGTGGTCTTGCTGAAGAAAATACATCATTGGGGCTGGGGCTGGTGGCACATGCCTTTATTAATTAATTTATTTATTTCTCAGTGTAGCATTGGCTGTCCTAGACTTGCTTTGTAGACCAGGCTGGCCTGGAACTCACAGGGGTCCACCTGCCTCTGCCTCCCAGTGCTGGGATCACAGGTGTGCACCACCACGCCCAGCAACTTTTGGTGTCTTTAAAAACTCAGTTAGGTTATTGTAAACATGTTTTTGTTTTAATCCCAGGTGTGGGATATGGGGGTCTGAGAGGGGCCCTTTGCCAGCTGCAGATAGGAGGACACTGAGAGGGAGTAAGTGCCAGAGCCCAGAGAGTGCTCAGGCTCCATGGAAGAAGAAGGAAGAAGGCTGCTGCTCCTCCTCCCAGCTGCTCCGGGTTGCTGTGGTTGCAGTTTGATGAGAAGAAGCTTGAGATATCCTGAAACAAAGATTGGACTTGCCCCAAGCAACCAGCCTAAACAGCAGGAAGCAGCAAAAGAGAACTATGGTCCCTCTCCCTACTAACCTTCTTTCTCCCCTACCTGGTGTTGGAAGGGATTGGAGTGGAGAAGGGAGGTAGGGGCAAAAGAATCCAAAATAAAATAGGGTTCAAGACCAGCGCTGCACCTACCTCTCAAACTACAAGCCCAAATAAACTCTTTTTCTTTAAGTTTCTTTGGTCATGGTGTTTTATCACCATGACAGAAAAGTCGTTACTACAGGGGTTGGTACCAGAGAGTGGGCTATCGCTCTGGAGAACCTGGCCGGATTGCTTCCTGAATGAGCGTGGAAGACTTTGGAACGCTGGACTAGAGAAATGGTTGAATGTTGTAAGCAGAGCTTTAGTGGTGTGCGGTAGTAGAACCTGGAGGTCTAGTGTCGAGAACAATGTGGACTGTGGGGGGCAGGCTCAGAGCTTTCAGAAAAAATTACTAGCTAGCAATGGGACTGGAGGCCATTCCTGTGTTTTGGCTGCTTTTTGCCATTGACCTGAGAATTTGCTTTAAAAGGATGGATTCATTCTTTGGGCCGAGACGATTTCAAGACTGTTATACGGGTCTACAGTGAAAAAGAATAAACTCAGCAGAAAGAACACAAAATTCACAATTGAAGAAGAAAAAGCACCACTAAATAGGACGTTGCAGCCAAGGCTGGTGCTGAAAGACATGAGATCAGCACTGTTAATGGAGAGGCTGGCTGCTCTAAAATGGACTAAATGGAAGGGTGCCCTCAGGGGTACCTCACCCTGCTAAGTTTCCAGTTTGTGAAAGGAAAAGACCTGAAGGTTTTTTGATCCTAGAAAGCAACTGCAAACAAAAGCTGCTGCTAATGTAGTTCAAGGGGTTCATTCCAGGCTGTTGGCGGATCTTGGCAGTGACGCCCACATGGTACTGCCTTCAGACACAGGAAGGATACAAAAAAAAAGGTGTTATAGATCTTCCTCTGTGGTTTCAGAGAGCCACCAAAGCCAAGCAGCATGTGACAGAGGAGTTCCTGACCCTGAGAAGGCAGGAAGTCCCCGAAGGCCATTGAATGAAGCTGTGAAAGTGAAGCCTGGGTTGCCTTGGAGACCCCAAGATGTTGCAGAGGCTAGAGCCATGGGATATCTGTCAAGAAGACATGCACACAGGAAGTAGAACTAGCTGAGAGAGAGAGAGAGAGAGAAAGAGAGTTATGTTGCAAGTGTCAAAGCTAAAAGGACAGAGTTATCTAAAACCTTCAGAACTGAGGTTTCAGATATCAGGGCTGGAGAGATGGCTCAGCAGTTAAGAGCACTTGCTGCTCTTGCAGAGGACCCTGGTTCAATTCCTAGCAACCACTCCATCGTTGACTCCAGTTCCAGGGGATCTGTAAAACCTGGACCCTGTTGGCACCAGGCATGCACATGGTATGCATACAAACATTCAGGCAAAATACTTGTACATATAAAATATAAATAAATAAATAAGAAAATTATTAAAAAAAAAAAAAAAGCCCTAAACATCAAGAATGGAGCTATAAGTTTGGGCCTTGCGCTGCTGGTTTTCAGTCTTGCTTTGGTCCAGTAATTCCTTTCCTGCCTTTTGAAATGGTGATGTAAACCAAGTGGTAGTGTTGGGGTATGCACGCCTTTAATTCCTGCACCCTTATCCTTCTGGAACCATAAACCCAAAAGAACTGGTTCTTCTGTAAGTTGCCTTGCGCATTTTTTTTTTTTTAAAATCATAGCAACAGAAAGGTAACTAATACAGGGAGACCTTATCTCAAATAAATGAATTACTATATCAGGCATGATGGGGCACGTCTGTAATTCCAATACTTGAGGATGGGGGGCAGGAGGTTTAGGAGTTCAAAGCTGTGGTGGTTTGAATGGGTAAGCCCCCCCCATAGACTGATGTGTTTGAATGCTTGGCCCATAGGGAGTGTCACTATTAGGTGTGGCCTTGTAGGAGGAAGTGTGTCACTGTGGGGGCTGAGGTCTCCTATGCCCAAGCTCCGCCCAGAGTGGTACACAGTCTCCTGCTTCCTTAGATCAAAATGTAGAACTCTCAGCACCCTGTCTGCCTGCACTCTGCAATGCTTCCTACCATAATGATAAAGGACTCAACCTCTGAAACTGTAAGCCCAGCTCAATTAAGTACTTTCTTTTATAGGAGTTGCCTTGGTCATAGTGTCTCTTCACAGCAAAACAAAACAAAACAAAACAAAAAACCTGCTAACACAGAAAGCATCCTTGAATTGAATTCAGATTCTCAAGTGTGACAGTGATACTAAAAAACAAAAAACAGAAACGAAAAAAAACCCCCAACACTGAAGAAGGCCATCAAGATGGGTCACCAGAAAAGGTCCCTACTGCCATGCCTGTGGCACTTCCACACACACAAATAAACAAGTGTAAAATGGTTTTCCTCATTTGAGGTAGTGGGGGATGGTGGAGAGAAGGCTCAGAGATTCAGAGCACTGGATGCTCCTCCAGAGGATCTGGGTTCAATTTCTAGCACCCATATGGTGGTCTACAACTGTCTGTAGCCTCCAGGGGCACTGGCACCCTCTCTGGTCTCCACAGGTACAAGGTACACAAAGAGAGCATAGATGTACGTGCAAGCAAAGCACTAATATACATAAAACAATTCAATTAAAAATTCTTGAAGGGGCTGAATATATTGCCCAGCAGTTAAGGGAAATTGCTGCTCCTCCGGAGAGAGGAGAGACCAGGGTTCAATTCCCAGCACCCACATGGCAGCTCACAGCAATCTGTAACTCTAGCTCCAGAGGATCTGACACCTCTAGGTGCACTACACAAACACGGTGCACAGACATACCAGCAGCCAAAACACCCACACACATCAAATAACCTTTTTAAAAGAGGATCATGAGCCTCAAGCATAAGGTCAACTAGTGACAGACAACAACAAGCAAATAAATAAAATGCAGGCATTAACCGTGGTTTCAGTTGTTCTCAATGTATTATTATGATCATCCCTGCACTTGGGAACCTGAGTCAAGAGGTCATAAGTTCTAGGCCAGCTTGGGTTATTTGGTAAGTCTGACCCTATCCAAAAGTAAATAAATAAATGCAAAAGTTACATAAAACAAAACAAAACAAAACAAAAAACCCCTCATACAGGGCTGGAGAGACAGCTCTGAGGTCAAGAGCAGGCACTGCTCCTAGAGAGGCCCTGAAGCATTGATATCAAACATATTATTTACATAATGGTAAGAAAGGTGGCCTGGCAGTGGTGGTACACACCTTTAATCCCAGTACCGGGGGTAAGGAGGATCGCAGGCAGGTGTACCTCTGAGTTCAAAACCAGCCTGATCTACAAGTGCTTTCCAGAAGAGCCAGGGCTACAAAGGGAAACCTTGCCTCCAAAACCCAAAACCAACCGAACAAAATTTACTAGTTTTTTAAAAAAGGTATATAGATGTTTTTGCCTGTAAGTATGTTTGTGTACCACATATGTGCAATGCATACAGAGGCCAGAAGGTGGCTTTGGATCCCTTGGAACTGTAGTTACCATCTACTCTGAGACACCATGTCGGTGCTGGGAATTGAACCTGAGTCTTCCGGATGGGCATCTGGAGTGATTATCTGCTGAATCATCTCTCCAGCCCTACCCCCAACCCCACCACACACACACATTTTTTTGTTTATATTCTTTGAGAGTAAGTTGCAGACATCATGCTCCTTTATCTCTAATCACTTCAGCAGTTTTCTTCAAGAAGACTGTCTTACTCTGAAAATATAGAGGAAAATACAGTTCCCTCCAATCTCTCGTTCAAAAGTTAGCACAGGCTACTGATGGGGTTCCGTTCAGAGTTTTTTCCCGACACACCCAACATACAGTTACTTATTCGTAGCAATGGTTAGGTGTCCTCTTAGGACTTGTGCCATGATGAGGGTAAAAAGACTGCTACTGTTATTTTCTTTCCCATCATACCTACCCCACAGTACCATCAAAAGAATAAACTTAATGTCTGATACTAGCATTTAGTATACAGGCAAGTTTTGCTAATCATTTTAGTATTGTCCTTTATAGCAAACCTCTGTTGTCCAGTGAAAGATGAAATCAAGGCCCAGGTATTTCATGTGGCAAATATGGCTTTTTCATATTTATGTATTTATTTTTCAGTGCTAGAAATGAACCCAGAGCCTTGTGCATACACTTACCACTGAGCTATGCCCACAGAGCAACCACCTTCTCTGTACTGAAGTCAGTAACATTCTTCAATCTGCATGGCACACAACATTTTGGAACAATACAAACCAATTATTCTAGAAGATGGACTTGGTTTTATTTCTTTTTCTTTTTTTTTCATGATTTTGTTAATTTTATATAAAGAATGCGCGGCGATGCTGTGTCTTCGATATGCCACCATATGAGGCTATGAAGATGGGTGTTTGTTCTGTTATTGATGTTAATATGAACCACTTGGCTAAGGCGATGCCTGCAGGTTATCCCTCCTACAAAAATGACCGTTTTCCAATTTTTAAAATTATCGATGAATTCTTGGAGTTTCCTTTTAATTTCGTGGGAATTAAAAGAAAAAAAAAAGAGAGAGAGAGATCCATGCCTTTGACAGCAGCGACTTTATCAATAAAGTTGCATAAATGAGAGCGCAAAGCTCTACGTGAGGGTGAGGCTGCTTTGCCGCATGGTCTACCGGAATTTGTAGTCTGCGGGCGCTCCCAACACCAGAAGCCCGAGAGGGCGGGCGAAGAAGAGGGTAGCAAACTCTGAGCGTGGTGCTTCATGGGAGTTGTAGTTCGTGATGTGCGTCCAGTCAGGCCCGCGAGGGAGGACAGGACTTCCCTTCCCAGTAGGCTCCGCGCGCGGGCCCGGCAAAACCCTGCTCCGGCTTGAACAAATCAAATCGAAGGAAAGAAACTGCCGGCTTTCAAAAATCCTCCTCCGCCGCCATAATCGCTGGGGATCGTGGAGCAGGTGGTGTGCACAAGCTACAAGAGCAATCGCTGCAGCAAGGACAGGCTAGCGGACCGGTTCCTGGGACCGTACGGAGGCGCGGCGACCGGATCGGTTCTCACGCGGGCTCTCTTTCAAGCAGTCACCGACGCGCGCGTTCCGTGGTCCCACGCGGCGGCGCCGCCTGAAAGCGGTGAGTCGGGGCCCTCACGCTGTTCCTGTCACCTGCCTGGGCCACCAGGGCCTGGGTGGGGCGAAGCGATCGCTTCTTGCCTATGGTGGCCGGGGCGTTGGGGGTGGGGCGCTGGGCGGCGCTGTTCCTTTCACATTTGGGGAAACTGAGGCCTAGAATGGACACTAGCCCCAGCTGCCTCCCTCGGCGCTGCTGCCCGCGGTGGCGTCTCATGTTGGCATCCATCTCACCTGGAGGCGGTGCGAGGCCGCCTGGCATTCCGGGTGGGGCCCCGCTGTCCATCGCCGCCTCCCCTTGTCAGCCCACGTCCGCGCGGGAAGCCTGGCATGAGTCACTGCTGACGCCTTGCGGGGTCGATAGATGGATGTGCACCTGAGGACGTCTCCCACGCGGCCGCCCAGGAGCAGAGGGCGTTTGTGTATTGATTGATTGTGTGTGCTCCCTCGCAGGCCATCTGTTGACCTTGGATAGAGCAATTCCATCCCTCTGTGCTTTGGTTAGTCCTTCTTTAAAGTGAGCGGGGGAGGGCCTGTGTGTCTGTGTGTCCTCAGTCCCGTGGACTGAGAATGTGCCTCCTTTCCACCTGGAGCCCTACCACCCCCACCACATTGTCCCATCTTAGAACTGTAAGAGGCGGCTGAGTTCCAGATAGATTTTTTTTAGTCATCTTCGTGTTGTCATTCTTTCAGCCCCTCAATATGAGACCTTAATATCAGGACACTGTTCCTGTCAGAACAGCTTCATGCACTTTTATCTGCTAGAAACCCTACAGGAACCTTCCTGGTCCCTCATACTGATACACAGTGTTTCAAATATTCTTTGTGTCTTGGGTCTCTTGTTAACTATCTTTTCTTCTCTAACAGTTCCATTTTTTTTCATCTCTCTGCTCTAGCCATAGTCCCAGTTCCTCCTCTTCTCCCACAAACCTTTGCATATTCTATTCCCTTCATAAGAATGCTCTTCCATTCGTCTCCCCCCGCCCCATGGCTCAATCTGTGATATCTTTAGTTTCTTTACAGATGACACCTTTAGTCATTCTACAATAAACTGCACCCCCCCAAAAAAAAAAAAAAAGAAATCCAACAAAAACACAAACCACCTTCTTCCTTGCCTTTCCTGGTTGATTTGTGTGGCTTTGTATTATCCAGACTAGGTCTCATGTAGTCCAGGCTGGCCTCAACTCTCTTAGTAGCTGAGAGTAGCCTTCAACTCTTGATCCTCCTGCTTCACTTCCCAAATATTAGAGCATAGGTGTGCCCCACCACCGGCCTTTTTTATTATTTTACTTTTTTGTGGTGATAGAGATTGAAACCAGGTCCTCACAAATACTAGGCAAGAGTTCTACCACAGAACTGCCCCTTCCACAAACTTTTTCATTAACATGTAAAATATAGAATATAAGAATATAGAATATTTTGTTGAATATAAGCTTCAAGGGGTATGTGATTTACTGCAGCTCACCTGGCATTCAGAACAGAATCCAATACACAGTGTTTTCTCAATGTTTCTCCACATTGTCCTGAGTAGTAATTTATGCTTATTGATAAACTAATTAGGGTAGTTGTGTAAATTAAGGAAAAGTGATGGGAGGCTGCCTGAGCCCAGAGGGAAGCCTGGTATGGGACAGGGGTTTTAGGGGCTTTTAGTTAATACCTCCTAGATTTTTGCAGAGGAATCAGGCTCTGACCTTCTGACCTTTAGTAGGGTCACTATCTGCAGATGGCCTGGCATTCAGAAGGTGCTCAAAGAATGACTTGACAGTTCCCTGGGTTTTAGTCAGTGTTCTGTTGCTGTACAGAGGCACCATGACCAAGGCCTCTATTATAAAAGAAAGTATTTAAGGGGGGGGGCTTGCTTATAGTTTCTCGGGTTTATTTGTTATTGTGTCAGGAAGCATGGTGGCATGCATGGCACTGGAGCAGTGGCAGAGAGCTACAACCCAATCTGAAAACAGAGAGAGAGAATTCAAACATACGAGCCTCTGGGGGCCATTCTTATTCAAACCACTGCATTCTCTTTGGGATCATGGGATTATCCATTCTCTCTTCTCTGTAGTAATGCTGGGCATACAGCTTCCTGCATGCTAGACAGTTCCTCTTAGCTATACCCCAGCCCAACTATTCCAATCTGTTAAGCTTCCAGCTGTGGGTAACTTTGTCTCCAGTGGTAAGATTATTAAATACGTATTTGGCTACAGACCTGCTTTCTGCCATAGAAAGCTCCTGTTCTCCTAAGCAGTGATGGCATACACCTTTAATCTCAGCACTTGGTCGGCAGAGGCAGGAAGATCTTTGTGGGTTTGTGAGTTCCTGGACAGCCTGGTCTACAGAGTGAGTTCCAGGACAGCCACAGCCAAAACAGAAGCCCTGTCTGGAAAAACAAAAAGAAAAGAAAGAAAACTCCTAGTGCCGACTGCTGGCGCACAATCCCTTAGGTGGCACTGGGATAGGTGGAGGTAGTCATTAGAACAGATTTATCAGCACCTGCGATTTCACCAATCATGCTTATGTAACAGTCTATAAATCTCCAAGAGGACAGGGCTTGGAAGGCTTCCAGGTGTCTGAACACAGGAGATTCTTGGGAGGATGGTGGGACTTCTTGTGCATGGATGCTCTGGCTTCTTTTCTCATTCTTTTTCTATGCATTCTTTATCTGGCTGCTCATTTGTGTTCTTTAAAAAAAAAAAAACCTTTGTTTGCTGGCATGGTGGTGCACACCTTTAACCCCAGCCCTGGGGAGGCAGACGCAGGCAGGTATCTTGACTTTGAGGCCTTCTTGGTCTATGGGTTGAGTTCAAACCAGCCAGAGATGCACATTGAGACCCTCTCTCTAAAGAAATGTAAATGAATGAATGAATAAGTCATGTGTTGAGGGGGGAGGTCTGAGGTACCATTCCCCCAGACCTCACACACCCACCTTTTATAATCAACCAGTAGATACGTGTTTTCTGTAAGTTCTGCAAGCTGTTCTAGCAAATTGACCCCAAGGGAAGGGTCATGGCAACCCTAGTTCACAGCCAGTAGACGAGAAGCACAGGTAAACACTGAGGTTCATGACAGCATCATGTGTAGCGCAGCCTTGTAGACTGAGCTTTCATCTCTTGGGATCTGAGCGTGCTGGGAGTGAATCAGAGGACAGCCCGCAGCTAGCGCCCTGGGTGGCTGCTTGTTTGATGTGTTCAGTCTTAGAAATGTGTCATGAAGCAGAATGGGGAGGCTGAGTTTGTTTTCCACACACTGACCTATTGTGATGGCAGCCCTTGTGATGTAGATACCTCTGGTCTCCTAGGAACCTCAGGGGCTACTGTGGCATGCACAGTCTCCTGGCCAGGGCAGAAACCAGACATGCAGTGGCCTTAGCCTTGTGTGCCATCACAAAGTCATGCCAGCATGGGCAGTGGGACATTCCCTGGAATGGATGACCTGGATCCCATAGCTATCTATGTCCTGTTTGAGGAATGGGATCCTGAGACACAGTGCTGCCAAGATGATCAGGCAGGTGTGTGATTCCCGAAGCAGTTGTTGCTTTCAGGTTTGACTGCCCTACACTGGGTGTCTTTGCTGGGGCAGTTTGGAGAGGGGCTTTGGGAGTCGATCTCTCTTCTGCCTTTCCAGACTTATTTTTCTAATGCTGTATTCATTTCTCTTGGTGGCTTAGCTTGTGGATTCTCCGTGGCAGGAAGTGGGCTTTTATACCCCCTCTGACTAGAGATTTCAAGGGACCTCCCTTTACACTTTGGGGTTATGCTTGGGATCATACCTAGGGTCTTAAGTTTCCCAGAAGAATCCTTTTCACAACGTTGTAGGTGTTTTGTTTTGTGAGACAGGGTTGAACATGTCGTCCGGGGTGTCCTGGAACTCGCTATGTAGACCAGGCTGGCATCAAACTCAAAGAAAGCGACCTGCCTTTGCCTCCTGTGTGCTGGCATGAAAGGCATCCACCACTCTGCCCAGCTTGGTTTTGGGGTTTTGAAGTGTTGGGTACGTTGCCTGCATATACGTGCAACATTTATCTACAGCGCCCACAGAGGCCCTAGGTAGAGGCCCTAGCTACAGTACAGATCTAGGAACTGAACTCCAGTTCTCTGGAAGAGCAGCCTCTTAACCATTGAGCCGCCTCTCTTGACCCTTTAAAAAATGCTAAAAATTTAAATTCACAGTAGTGTGTGTGTGTGTGTGTTTAATATGTATGTGTGAGTGTGAGTATATGCATGTGAATTCAGGTCCCCTTAGAGGTCAGAGGTGTCTGATCTGGAGCTGAACTTAACAGGTGGTTGTGAACTGCCCAGTGTGAGTGATGGGAATCAAATATGAGTTCTCTTTAAGAGAAGCAAGTACTCAAAACTGATGATCCATCTCTCCAGTCCTCCCAAGACTGTTTTTTGTTTGTTTGTTTGGTTTTTTGGTTTTGTTTCAAGAAAGGGTTGTGTAGCCATGGTTGTCCTGGACTTGCTTTGTAAACCAGGCTGGCCTCGAACTCACAGAGATCCTCTGCCTCCCCGAGTGCTGGGATTACAGGCACAAACCGCCGCTGTGCCTGGCTCCAAGATTCTTTTTTAACGTAGTTTCATCATCAGTTTACAGATCTCCAGGAGAGCCCACCATTGTAGTCATGGCCTCTGAAGACATTGCCAAACTGGCAGAGACCCTGGCCAAAACCCAGGTGGCTGGAGGACAGCTGAGTTTTAAGGGCAAGAGTCTCAAACTGAACACTGCAGAAGATGGTGAGTTCCTGGGCTGGCCGGGGGTGAGGGTGGCAGGTGGAGACCTCAGGCTTTCTGAGCCTCTTCATCTTTATTGTTATCATTTGTTCTGGCAGCCCTGTGAGCTGAAGTCAGCGCCATGGGTCCATTATAACAGTGAGGCTTGTGGCTGGCATTTGGGTTCTTCTTTCTTCCACCCTTCTCCATCTCTTTCTTTTTTTTTTTTCAACTTTTTTAACCCCCAACACTAGATAAGAGGATAGAGAGGATAGATAAGAGAGAAAAAGAGGATAGAGAGGAACAAAAAGAGATCCTCGAATAAAATCAGAGGTTGGAAAGGAGGCTATGTTACTGTTAGGCTACTTCCTGCTGATTGGGATGTCTGGTTCCTTGGGGGAAGTTTGATCTTTGATGTCAGGATATCTGGTTTCTTCTTGTTTCTACTTTGCACACAACTACTTAATAAACCACCAACCAACAACCCCCACTGCCTCTGCAGGTCCTAGCATTTATATATCCTCTGAAAAGTCCCTGCAATTCCAAATGTCATACAATTGCAAAAACTAACTGCAGCTGGCCAAACCATGTCCCCAACAGAGCAAATTACAGTTAGCTGCTGCAGAGCAGCCTCATATCCCCACACCTGGGGTTAAAACGAAAACATATTTGCAAGTGATCATATTTCCTGCAGTTGAAGCACTGGCATTTTAATACCAGAGACCTCTAGCTACGGCCTGACCTATGGTATTAGCATGGTACACATTAGAACTGAAAATTGGTTGTATTCCTTATCCATTCGTCCATGGGCGATGACTGAGCCTTTAATGCTCTAATAACTTTTTTTACATTTGGTATTCCTATTTTCATATGCCAAGGTCTCTATCAACACCTGCCTTGCATCAGAGTCTGATGAGGCTTTGTTCACAGCTGAGACTAGTCTTTGTAAAAAATCGGTGAAGCTTTCCTCAGAGTCTTGTATAATCTTTGTAGACAAGGTGAACCCTTTCCCAGCTTCTCAACTTTGTCTAAGCTCTTAGCTGCCGAGTGACCTGGTTCTGTAGTAGTGTCATCAAATTGAACCTGTTCTTGTATACCAGAGTACTGCTCTTCACCAAGCAAATGACCTTTTACTATATTCATTCTCCTCTATTTTGATCAATATTCATGGCTTCCTCTCTCCACCACATTAACCATTGTAATTACAGACAAGCCTCTACTAATTATTCTATTTTGAGTAGCCCAGTTATTTAGAATTTGTTTCACATAAGGCAAGTGCATCCCATATGAAATCATGGTCTCTTTAAAATGCTTTAGATCTATCTATCATTTCTATAGGACACCATTCTATCTCGTCATCACCTTGTTCCACACCATTAGCAGGCATGTGCTGTCTGACTAAACTGGGAGAGCTGATGATGGTGATCTATAAGCCTGGCTTACCTCTCCTCTCACTCTGGGTAGGTTAGTTTGAGATTAACCCTTTCCCTCAAAACAGGATTTTTCATCAAACTGTCCTCCCACCATGTCAGCTTTTCTCTGACCTGACTGCCTTCCAGCACAGTCTTTCCCTCTCTCTTGCTCTCCTCAGTCACAGGGACTGAGACCTTTTGTTCTCCCTTTTCCGGTGCTCCTCAATTCCCAAGTGCTTCCACTTCCACCCACAGTTTTTCCAGTTGCCCTACCAATTCTGCAACCCTTTCAGAAAAACCTCTTTTGTTTTCCCATTTCAGCCATTCTTTTGCCTCTCCAATTTTTCCAGCTGTTCAGCTATTCTCCCGATCTTTTAAAAAACAAAATTTCTGGGAGCAAAGCAGGGGATATCTCAGCTGTAATAGCCTCAAAAAATTTTTGCTGGTGTCTTGAAACAAACTATCCATTCCTTCCACACAAACTATCCATTCCTCCCGCCCCCCTGTTGTTTTCTCTGAGGCATTTGAAATCAACTTTCCCACTCTGCCCAGCCCTACATCTGGGTGCTGCTTGTAATTGGTACTAGCTAATTTGTGGGTTCTTCTTTCTTCCACCCTTCTCCATCCCTTTTCTTTTACCCTTTAACCCCCTAACACTAGATATGTGAGAAAAGGGAAAGGAAAGAGATAGGAAGAATGTCAGGGGCCAGAAGGGGCGACTTTCTCATTAGGATACTTCCTGCTGATTAGGGGCGTCAGGTTCACTGGGTCAGTTAGATTATTGCTGTGGGGATATCTGATTTCTCCTTGTTTCTTTGCAAATGACGACTTAAACTGTGAGCAACAACAGGTAACCAGCCATTGGTGTATAGCCCAAACTAGCCTCACACTTTTCCATCTAGCTCAACCTCTGACTACAGGCTGGGTTCTTCCCACAGCTACTTTTATCCTCACTGGCCCAGGGCAACTGCCTTCTGTATGGCAGAGGCCTTGAGGAAGCTGCGTTTAAAAGTGTTGGGCCCTCATGGGAAGTTCCAGTCCTTGCAACCAGGCATCCTTGGGAGAGGGAATGGGGTTCCTGTCTGCCCATTCAGGACCAACCTGAAGCCTTTGCTGCCTAGAAATAAAAGTATCTGTCTTCAGACCTTGTGAGGCCACTTGGGGTTCTGGCTTAACCAGAGAAACTGGTTTGGATTTGCCAGATTGTCTCCTACACCAGCTAACTACTCCCCTCCCCCAGGGAACTCTTTGAACCTTGGGGTGATCAGGATGTCCTTCCCAAACAGCTTCACAGTACTTTGAAATTACAGATTCCTCGGTGGATACCCAACCCCTCAACTTCATCTGCTTTGTTTATTTTGGTTCCTTATTTGTTGTATTGGGTTTTTGTTTTATTTTGTTTTGAGACAGGGTCTCAGTATATAGATGAGGCTAGTTGAATTCATAAAGATCCTCCTGCCTCTCTGCTTCCTGAGTGTTGAGATTAAAGGCACACAACTCTACCTGACTTGTTTTGGTTTTGTTGGTGTTTTGTTTTGTTTTTCAAGGCAGGGTTTCTTTCCATCACCGTAGCGATTTGGGGACTAACTCTGTAGAGCAGGCTCAAACTGGCTGTGTAGCAGAGAATGGCCTTGAACTACTGATCTTCCTGCCTCTGCACTCCCATGTGCTGGTATTTGTGTTATCATCACTGAGAAGTGGGTAGAAATGAGACCAAGCAATTCATTCAAGGTCACTGATTTCACAAATACCAAGATTAATGAGGTCCAGCTGAATTCCCTGCTCCCAAGCTTCTGAATAGACACTGAGCTTAATTCAGTAAATACAAATTTCATAACACATTGCTTGTTGGGCCAGAGAGATTTATGGCTCCGTGGCTTAAGGCACTTTCTGGTTGGCCTGATGACCTGAGTTCAATCACTGGAACCCATGTGGTAGTCAGGAACTGACCCTTGCAAGTTCTAACTACAGTTTATGTGCACCCCCACACGCACGGTAAGTGTATGGCTTTTTCCCTTTCAAAGGCTTTATTCCCACTTCACCAACTTGAAAACTGACTGAGGTCAAGGTGCCCCCTTAGGGACACTGTCACCACTGGTGGAGGAAGGGTGGAAACTCGGGCTCTGAGCTGAGGCTGCAGCTCTGATTTAGTGCTTGTAGACAAGCCCTGGATTTGATGGCCAGCACTGCAGAAAGCAGACAAAGTTTGTCCTTGAAATTCAGGTGCCTAATCTCCCCACATCGCCAGCATTATAGTAGGTCACTAGGAACGCCCAGCTTACCCCAACCTGTGAGGAGCTCCTGACTTTGAGTGGGAATGACGTGCTTGGGAGGCAGAACGTGAGCATCTCTGAGAGATTTGAACGAAAGGTGAAACAGGACTTCCCTTGGGACCGTCAGCTCCCTAAATAATGACACGGGGAGACCTTTTATATTGGTTTAACAAGCCTTAGCTCTATAACTAGAATTCATCTGTTCTATCTTAGTTATGCTAGTCTGGCTACCTCTTACTTTCCATCTCAGTCTCGCCGTGGCCTTCTCTGTAACTCTCCCGTAGTGAATGCCTCCTTCTCTTAGTGACTTCTTTTTCTCTCATCCTCCCTCTGGGACCCTCAGACTGGGAACGAAGTCCTGCCTGCTCTCTCCTCCGCCCAGTCATTGCCTCACAAGCTTCTTTATTAAGCAATCAGAGATAATTGGGGAACAATTACATGTAACACTGATACAGGAAGTTCTTCAATAATCATGACAGTGCCAATGGGGGACTATACCCAGATCTCAGGCACAGAGATCAGCATCTGAAAACAGTGCACAAAAGCATCACTCCAGCAAAAGAAGGACCTGAGAAGTGAAGGCCACTTTGTTTGTCTACCTTTAATTAGTTTTTAACTTTTTTTTTTTTTTTAATTTGCTGAGACAGAGTCTCTCTCTGTAATTTTGGCTGTTCTGGAATTTGCTCTGTAGACCAGGATGGCCTCAAACTCACAGAAATTCTCTGGACCCTGCCTCCTGAGTGTTGGGATTAAATGTGTATTCCCCCCAGGCCTGGCCCTGCCCTTCTTGCTTTTAAGGCTTGTGTGTTTCCTCGAGCAGACAGCCATCTGGAAAGTCCAGTCTCTTGACATTAGAGGGTCTGCCTTTTTGGAGGAAGACTTGACAAAAGGCAAAGTGATCACCCCAGCCATTGTCCTCAGGGCAGCTGGAGAGGAGGCGCTTGCCTCATAATGTCACTCGTGTTAACTGATTAACAAGACCACAGTGAGTAGGCCTGTGCTTGCTTGAACATGGAATTGTCTGCACAGCTCTGTTCCTAAGAAGGCTGTGGCCTCTCTAGTTCTCCCGTCTTTGGAGTGGCATGGGTCCCAGCCCTCAGAGTAAATGAATTACAGGTGCTTCCTGAGTTACCCTGCTGCTAGTTCACGGCAGCCGAAGCCTGAGGTGTCTTCTCTTCACACAGCTAAGGATGTGATCAAGGAGATCGAGGACTTTGATGGCCTGGAGGCACTACGATTGGAAGGCAACACGGTGGGCGTGGAAGCCGCCAGAGTCATCGCCAAGGCCTTGGAGAAGAAGTCAGAGCTGAAGGTGAGAGCACAGGCCAAGGAGCTTTGTCCTCTCATGTTGCTACACCAGTTACCTGGTTCCTGAAATGCGGCCATCTTGAGGTAACCTAGGAGAACAGGAGTCTTAATTGGAGGTGGCACCCTTGAGAGACAAACTCGGGGAGTCTTTCGCTCGCAGTGCAAGTCTCATTCCACCAAGCAGCATGAAAATTAGCCAGCACTGCCAACAGGGGCCATTGTAACACACCCACTCACAGCAGCCAGAACTAGGGATGCGGCTTCTGCAGACACATTCTAAACGCTCCTGCTTTTGTGACATTCATCTGATGGTGTTGAGTAGGCTGGATTTTTATGTATTTTAGGAAACAGTTTGTTTTAGGTGTGTGGATATTTTGCCTTACATGTATGTGTGTGTGTGCAGTGTATATGTGCCTGCTACTTGGCAGAGGCCAGAAGAGGACATGGGGTCTCCTAGAGATGAAGCCTTAGGTGATTGTGAGCTGCCATATGGGTGCTGAGAATTAAACCAGGATCCTCTAGAAGAGCAGCCAGTGCTCCTAAACGCCGAGCCATCTCTCCAGCTCCTGAACTAGCTTTTAAAGTAATTGAAGGCACGGCACGCACCATTTCTCTCAATAGCGTGTAATACAAAATAAAATAGTTAAGTGTCGATTTTTAGCTGCACTATTGCCACTTAAAGGCTCTAAGCCTGGCCCCTTGTTCTCCGTTTGGTGGGCATGGAGGTGCAAATCTGAAATCCCGAGACTTGGGAGCTTGGGTAAAGATTAGGAGTTTAAGGCCAACCTCAGTTACATAGTTTGAGGCTGGCTTAGGCCACATGAGACTCTTGTATAGAAAACAACAAAAATAGCAAGCAGTAGAGATGGGTAGGACCCACAAGCCCCAGATGGAGGTGGTCAGAGGGGTTGGAAAGAGGTGCTTCTCCACGTTCAGGCCTCTTTTTACTTCTGTGTTCTTCTGTCACCCAGAATTGTCATGTTTTCACCAAAGGGTTGGACAGGTCAGAGAGAATTCCCTTCCCTTCCATGTCCCTCTAGCTGTGGCCAGAATATATCTAATTGCCTGCTGAGAAAACAAACTAGTAGTCTCCTTGGTGCCCAAGCTCTCAGGCTGGTGTGAGGCTTCCCGTGAGGCTGCTCCTGGGTTCTCTCCGGAGTTCTCCAGCTAACTCTTCCCTTCTTCCTGCACAGCGATGCCACTGGAGTGACATGTTCACCGGAAGGCTTCGGTCCGAGATTCCACCAGCTCTGGTAAGGGCCAGGCTGTGCTTTCCTGCGGGCACAGACACCCCCTCACAGCAGTTTTCTCCAGAGAGTTCAACCCCACAGGTCAAAACCAGGCTAGCCCAACACCTGCCTTGTGTCTGACAGGTGCTAGGTAGGTGAGACATGAAGGAGACCGCAGGACCCAAGCCTTGGATGGGAGGAGGTGCAGCTAGGGGCAAGCATTCCCAAGGTCCCAGTTCCCACACTGTGTCTCCCCTTGCTGTGACCACCCTCTCCTGGTGCCTTAGGGACCTTCCTCATGATCCAGGCTGTGTACAATCTTATGTGGCCGTTCCACCTTTCTATGTCATTCTTTTGCTGTGATGCTCAGTAGTGGCTCCAGTTCCCAGCCTTTGAGCCGTAGAGAGAGGGAGAGAGAGAATTAGTTGGGTCTTAGCGCGGGCTGGCAGTTGGGCTGCTCTAGGTCTCTGCCTAGGACAGGGCATCAGAAAGAATGAATTTTGGGTGGTAACTGTCATGCCTCCTCAGGCCTTCAGTACAAAGCACACAGTGGATTTCAGGAAAGCTCCTCACCACCCTCCCTCCCAAAGAAGCACAGCAGGGGGTTCGGGACTCTCAAATAGGCTAGCTACGCGGAACCAGCTCCTGAGAGATGGTGGAGTTATTCCCGCCCTGGAAGGATAAGCAGGGGTCAGTGTGGGCTGAGTGAACTATCAGGGTGGAACGGAGAGTCGAGCAGCTTTCTTGTGGTTTTTCCTGATCAGAAAGTAGGAACCTGGGACAGTACTGGTCCAGGGAAAAGTAGACACAGTGCACAGCTGTGGCCACCAGAGGGCAGAGGGCAGCTGGGGCCAGACCTTCAGCTGGCGGGACAGCCATCGTCTCTGGAAGGATAACAGGAAACTTTGTGCATGGTATGGGCAAAGGCAAAGTGTCCTCTTTAATTCCTGCCATTGTGGGCTGCTTGCCCACTCGGATGGCTGCGCCTCTTTCCCCATCCTGTCTCAGGCAAAACTACCTCTGGTCATTTCTCCTGGAAGAGCTGGGAGTGTCCTTTGCTCAACCCTCCTATTTTCAGCAGCATTCTGCTCAGATAGTCCTGAAACTTGAGGTGTTGATGAGGCATTCCTGCATATCCAGGAGCCATCTTTCTGCAACTCTGCTCTGCTGTCTGGAATCCTTCTGTGTTGACCGGCTGGCGCTCATCCTCAGGGAGCTCAGTGCCACCTCCGATGGAGAGCCTTCCCAGATCTTCTCCCCCCAAGCCCCACTCACTCTCATTCCAGTGTGGGAACATAGTCAGGAAAATCTGTGTCAAAGCTGGTGTCTGGGCCAGCAGGGCGGCTCAGTGGGTGCTTGCTGTGCACACCTCAGTTCAAGCTGCGTTCAGGCAGTAAGTGCCCTGGTGGAGAGAGAGAGAGCTCACCCCAGGTTGTTGTCTGCCTCTCTGCTTGCCTTGTAGTACTCATGTGCCTATACTCAAACACAATAATAATAAGGTAAAAATGGTGACGATGACGGCACTGTATAATTTTTAAGCCAGTGTCTGTGCCCCATTCCTCCCAACTTGCGTATGGTCTGTGGACAGGGCTATGCCTGGCACAGCAGTGGCACCTGGAGGTGACCGGGAGGGTGACTGACTTCTCTCTGTCCAGATCTCCCTAGGGGAAGGACTTATCACTGCTGGAGCACAGCTGGTGGAACTGGACCTCAGTGACAACGCATTTGGGCCTGATGGGGTGCGGGGCTTCGAGGCCCTCCTCAAGAGCCCAGCCTGCTTCACCCTGCACGAACTCAAGCTTAACAACTGTGGCATGGGCATCGGTGGTGGCAAGGTGGGTTGGCAGGCCCAGTGGTCTCTGCGGCATCTGCATCGGGCCTGTGTTCATCACCGTCAGGGGCTGTCGTCTGTCCCCTCAGAGGAGAAAAGCAATGCCTCAAAGACAGCCTGCAGCCCGGGAGGAAAGGAGTCCAGAGGGTCGGGTTGCCGAGCAACCGTTCCACGTTCTTGAGTTGCCTTGGCAACACAGGCAGTGCTGCTGCGTAACCTGCTCTGACCTGCTTGCTGTGCAGAAGGCAGGCCTGGGACGTCCCTGTACCAAACCTCTTGCTGCTCAGAACAGCGGGACAGCCCCGGTCATAACTGACCTTAGTTCCTGGACAGGGCTGCACCTCAGGTCCACCCTATGGCTGCTGGCATGCAGAGAGGGAGACTGGCCCTCCTGTTTCCCTCTTTTTCCGAGCCTCTTTCAGACCCCGAGATGGGACACGGCACACTAACAGGGATGGGGGTGTTTGTGAAGCCTCGTCTATGTACTCTGCTGGCCCTACCTCCATTTTCCTGTACGAGTGAACGAAGGTTTGGAGGGGGGAGTAGAGTTGGAGCCGTCACCACGGTTCCATTCTTTTTTCTTTCTTTCTTCCTCCCCTTGTGGCAGGAGAATTAAACACATCTTTGCAAGGGCTCTCCCGTGTGCTATGTCTCCCCCTCGCAGGCTCCATTCAGATTAGAAGAAACTAGAGTGAGTCTTGAACCGTCCCAGGCTAAGGAGACAGGGACCGCCTGTAGAGGTTGCGATATGATATAAAGGGACAGTGGGCAGGGTCCAGGGCTTCCCCGGGTGCCCCCTTCTAACACCCTTTCACTTATAGGGACCTTTTTTTGTATTTGTGTTTTTGGCTTTACAAGATGGGTTTCTCTATGTAGCCCTGGCTATCCTGGTTTCTCTAGGTAGCCTAGGCTGGTCTTGAACTCACAGAGCCCTGCTGCCTCTGCTTCCCGAGTGCTGGGATACAAGGTGCCTGACTGTTTTGTCTGAGAGACAGGTCATGTTGTAGCACAGTCTTGCCTCAGACTCAGTATCTAGCTGATCAAGACTTTGAACTTCAATCCTTCTACCTCTACCTCCTAAGTGCTGGGATTGCAGGCATGCCACACAATGCCAAGCTACCTCTATAACCAGAAGACAGTTTATATCTTCTGTTTGGCATACCTACATGGCCTACACCATCCATTGTGCACTTGGGGCTGTTCTTTAAGTAAAATAAAAGTTACGTAGGTACAAGTACTGTCAGATGGTGCAGGTGCGCCGCGGTCTAGCAAGAGGCCTCCTCGGGTGTCGAGTGTGGGGGAAAAGCTCAAGGCTTCGCATTCTGGTTCGGAGTCTGCTGATTTAGTGACCATGAGAAAGTGTCTAAGCTGGTTGCTGTGGTACATTGCTTATCTAATTACTCTAAAGATTGAGGCAGGATGATCACCAGCCTGGACATCAGGCTAAGACTGGAGGTGCTTAGAAGGCTGGGTTACAGCAGTGTGAGTTCAAGGCCAGCCTCAGCTACATAATGAGAGCCTGTCTCAGGGCAAGATTCCGGCCTCTTACAGCTTAGTTTCTTCATCTGAAAGGTTGAAATCACAACAGTTTTAACCCAGCAGAACCCTTCGATAATTGGGAATCCACACCACACTTGGCTTAAAATCCAGCTGCTCCATTTGCCTCCACTTGCCTTAGACCCCTGCAAGTAATAACCCCAGTAGATACACAAACACCAGAAAGTATAAAAAGTTTTGTATAAGCCAGGCACAGTGGCACACACCTTTAATCCCAGGTGGGGCCTATAAGTTCGAGGGCAGTCTGGGCGAGGTCCAGGACAGGGCTGCACAGAGGAACCCTGTCTGGGGAAGTGGGGAGGAGTTCTGCATAAACTGTGAAGTGCCGTGACCATTATGCTTTAGCAGTGTCCCTGATCCACCACTGGAGGAGGTGTTGGCTGGAGAAGGAGGCAGGTGGAATGAGGACCTGTCTTAAATTCTGCACACACCCGTGCCTTTCCCTACAGATTCTAGCTGCAGCTCTGACTGAGAGTCACCGCAAGTCCAGTGCCCAGGGAAAGCCACTAGCCCTGAAGGTCTTTGTAGCTGGCAGAAACCGCCTGGAGAATGATGGGGCCACTGCCTTGGCAGAAGCTTTTGGGGTAAGTCCTTTCTTTTTACCCTGCTATGCCAGACACAGAATGGGGTGGGTCCTAGCCAGTTGGTGGGATTCAGTGTCTTAGTTTTGTTGGGTTGAGACAGGGTGTGTCTCTGTAGCCGTGGCTGGCCTGGAACTCTATGTAGACCAGGCTGGCTTCATACCTGCCTCTATCTCTATCTCTCGAGTGCTGGGATTAAAGGTGTGTGTCATCATACCTGGCTTATTTTCTTTTTTTTTTCTTTTTTTTTTTTTTTTAGAGAAAGGGTTTCTCTGTGTAGCCCTGGCTGTCCTACAACTTGCTTTGTAGACTGGGCTGGCCTTGAACTCGGGATTCTGCCTGCCTCTGCTTCCCAAGTGCTGGGGTTAAAGGTGTGTGCCACCACTGCCTGGCTGCTTGTTTATTGTAGGTGTGTATAAGTGCCCATGCCACTTGTGGGTCAGAGGTGGCTTGGTGCAGTTGGTTCTCTCCTTCCACTTGACGTGAGTTCCAGAGACTGGACTTGGGTCTTCAGGCTCACAGAGCAAGTTCTGTGCCCGCTGCAGCACTCTTTGCCAGCTTTGTCCCGTTCCCTTTCCTGTCCCCATGTTCTAGGATACTGTAGGTGTGGGTGCTATTCTACCTGTGAGGGCCGAGACCGCCCTCGCCAGGAGTGGAGACGACGGTTTCTGTTCCCAACAAAATTTCACCAGCAGTAACCAAACCACCACAGCAGCAGCCCTGTGGTCTGGCCCAGGAGCTGCCCGTAAGGACTCTCACCCACCCTTGGTGGGATGGTCCTTACAGAGAGTTCTCCAGGCTGTCTTCAGTTAGACCCCTCCTGTGGCCTGCAGCCCTCAGTCCTCTGATCTGCTTAGAATCAGGTTCTTGTTCCCTCCCTGGTTTCCCACCCCAGGTCTGTAGGTGTTCTCTCAATATAGATGGAAAAACTGTTAACGAAATGTTATCTTCGGACTGTGGGGCTTAGGGGTACTTAGCATGGGTAGTTTCAAACCTATACACTTTGGTTTGGTTTGGTTTTTCTTATGTTTGTGTGCGCGCGCGTGTGTCAGAGAACAAATTCAGGTAGCGTCCTTAGTTATAAAGTCCACCTCCTTTGGGGCAGCATCTCATTTGGCTGAAGCTCAGGAATTAAGCTAGAGTGGCTGACCAGTGAGCCCCTGGGGTCCTCCTGGCTCTGCCTCTCCAGTGCTGGGATTACAGGTGCTTAACACCACACCCGCATCTTCATGTGGCTCCTATTGTTGGAACTCAGGTCCTTATTTTCAAGGCAAGCACTTGACTGCGCCCACTGTTTAGGTTTGGTGAGTGCTGGGTCTTAAACCCAGGCCTCATACTTTTCAGTCAGTGCCGAGCTGTCTCTGCGTGAAGTTCTCTACTCTGTCTGCGGCCGGGGCCTGTCCTTGAAAGTTTGAGGGTAATGAGGTCCAGCCCTAGTGCAGGAACGACTGTGGCGCTGAGGCGCAGGCTTCCTGGCTAGGAGGAGAGATCCAGAAAGCCTTCCCAGGCGTGAAGGCGGCTAGTTTCTGTCAGAATGACTCGGCCTAGAGGAATTACATGGGAAGAGAGGTGGGTGTGCACACGCCTGTTTTCAGGTGCCCCCTGAGGCCAGAGGCATTAGATCACCCTGGCATTTGAGTAAAAGGCAGTTGTGAGCTGCCCAGCATGGACGCTAGGAACTGACGTCATTTCCTGTACAAAAGCAGTGTGTGTTCTTAATCACTGAGCAGTTTCTCCAGCCCTTGAGGGTCTTTATTTTTATTTTGTGTGTAGGGGTTTCACCTGTGTGAGTGAGTCTGCGTGCGCCCCTGGTGCTCAGTGAGGCCGGAATGTGGATGCTGGGAACCAGCCCCAGGGAAGAGTTCTAATGAAGAGCTAACTAGATCAGGCTGGCCCTAGGTTGGAGTCTCTGAGACAAATAAAAATATCAACAAATGGGGAAATAGGAGTACTCAAAGCAGAGAGGATAAGGAGTCAAGGCCTAGAAAGGATGTGGCATGGAAGTGAGACTGTAGCTGGATAAAAGGTCCTCAGAAAGCAAGGGTGAGTGATGGTGCACATCCAGAGATGGCCGCCGCCTGCCGGTCAAAGCCAGGATGTCCGCCACCCCTGCTACCACCACTGCAAAGGACCGCAGACTAAGAAACCTCCATGCTGGCTGCAGGTCTTCTACTTCAGAGCCGGGTGAACCTGGCCAGTCTTTGGCATTCTGACCCCTCGTCTCATGCTGGTGGCAGTCCCTTTCTGTGTCTGTCGGACTACCCACTGCATGTCACTGTAGCACCAGGCCACACTGCTCAACTCTCTTCTGCCCCATAGGTCATCGGGACGCTGGAAGAGGTCCATATGCCACAGAATGGAATTAATCACCCTGGTGTCACTGCCCTGGCCCAGGCATTCGCCATCAACCCCCTGCTGCGAACCATCAACCTAAATGACAACACTTTCACTGAGAAGGGTGCGGTTGCCATGGCTGAGGTGAGGGATTGTCCATGTGGGCTCAGGAGGCTTGCTGGCAAGCGTCGCCCTGCCCCTACCATTCCACCCTTCCATCTTGAATACCATATGGCCCAACAGAGCAGGGTTCTGCGTCACAAGGTCCCTGCTGCCTGCTGCTGAGTGATCTCTGGGTCCTCAGTAGCTGGTGCTGGTCAAGGCAGAGGCTGCTGTGGCTCTGTTTCCTCATTGGTGCATTCAGTGCTTGCATATTGAGCCCTTTGTCCACGCCCAGTTTGTCCCAGGGGGAGGTTAAGCTGAATAGCAGGGTCTCTGCTTCAGGAGAAACTTGTACAAGGAGGGTAGGAGACAGCTGACCAGTTTGAACAGGCTCTGAGTACTGTACTGTGATAGCCCAGAGCTCTGGCCTCAAGGTGAGGGCCCATGGAAAGTGAGCTGTGTCACAAATGCAGCCAATGGACCTTAGACTCGAGGCTGGCTTCTATGGTAGCTTGCTTTTTTTTTTTTTTGGTTAAGGATAAAAGACTAGTCAGCTCTGACAAGTGGGGATAGGTGTTTCAGACACAGTGATCAATAGAATGTGAGAAGTCTACAGATTAATGAGGGTGCCGTCCTGAGTTGGTCCTTATTTAAATGACTGAGGTTCAAGGGATGTTGGAGGGAATAACGAAGGGAAAAGAAGGATTTGAGACCCTGTAGTATTGCCAGCTTTCTGAGTCTACCTGTAAATGAGAGGGAGCTGGGGAAGGTTTTATGCCCTGATGTGATGGGATATGATTAGATTAGATTCCTGCTTTAGGCAGGAATCTGTAACAGGAGAAGTAGTTTGGTTGAAGCTTATCCAGGGCCTCAGAGGCCGGTGGGCAGTGATCACAAGAACTGATGAGGTGGTAAGGTCAGGCCAATGTATAAAAATGATAGCGTCACCTTACATGCTTGCTTCCTCCTCTCAGACCCTGAAGACCTTGAGGCAAGTGGAAGCGATCAATTTTGGAGACTGTTTAGTGCGCTCTAAGGGGGCCATTGCCATCGCAGATGCTGTTCGTGGGGGCCTGCCCAAGCTGAAGGTACTACCCCGCCCTCTTCCTTTGAGAGTCTAGACTGTCCCATGATGAGGGGTCCTGCCTGTGGTGGTGGGGTATGGCTCACAGGGGATCTGGTGGGAAGGAGGGTGGGCCTGGGCCAGGTCTCAGCCTTCTCACTTTGATATAAATGTGTCAAGTACTTAGCATTGGGTTCATGACATTGTTTTCTCCCCTTTCTCCTATGCCAAAGCCCAAGCCTGCTCATGGGGAAGCTGAGGAGAGCAGAGCTTGTCTCCTGGTCCAGGTTTGGGTCCAGGTTTGGCATGACTCTCTACCCTCCCCTCTTGCTTTTTAGGAACTAAACCTTTCATTTTGTGAGATCAGAAGAGATGCTGCCCTGGTTGTTGCTGAGGCTGTGGCTGACAAAACTGAGCTGGAGAAGCTGGACCTCAATGGTAGGCTGCAGATTAGCCTTGGCCCTGACCAGTTGGCCCTGCACTGTCCTCCCTGACTTTCCCTTCCTTCCTGGACAGGCAACGCCCTGGGAGAAGAGGGCTGTGAGCAGCTTCAGGAGGTGCTGGACAGCTTCAATATGGCCAAGGTGCTGGCATCCCTCAGGTAGGGAACTCTGGGAAGGTGGTGCCAGAGGCCAGGGTCAGGCCTGTTCTCTTAGTTCCACTTGGTTTATCTCCACTATCTGCCAGTGCGGTAGCTGGCACCTTGTGCTAGGTGTTGGAGAGAAGAATGGAGAGCTTTTGTGTGTTCAGCAAAGGACCACCCTTAGGAACTGCGTGTGGGGAGGCCCCTTGCAGGGCTACTGTTCCCTCTACCTTTTTTTTTTTTCTTTTCCTGAGTCAGGGTTTTAATATATGACCTAGCTAGCCTGGAACTCATAGAGATCCCCCTGTCTCTGCCTTCCAATTGCTGGGATTAAAGGCCTATGGCCATCCCTCCTAGCAGGTCTTTGGCAGAAGTGGCAAATGGAGGATGGTGTGGGAGGTGCAGGAACCTGACAGGGCCAGCTCTCAGTTGCTAATAGGAATGGAAGATGTTCAGGCAGGAGGGAGATGTTGAGGTGGGCAGCAGTGGGAAGTTATTTTTGCACCATCCCCCTGCCTCAGTCATCCCTAGGGAGGCTTCTTCACATGCTGACACTTGTGTATATGTTCTCAGGGCAACTAGAGTGACATCAGCCTTCCACACTCAAGCTTTCTGTGGTCACATGGGATGTAGATTGCAGTGCCCCAGGCATCCCAGCCTGGGCAGATCCTGACAGGCTCCTCTATCCGTTTCCATGGGAGACTTGAGGCTCCTTCAGGACAGAGACCATTTCTGATTCTTCTGTGTCGGTAGCATGGTTAGCATCCCGGGAACTAAAAACAAATAACAGGCTCCCTGGTGACCCTTGTGTGCCATCCTGTGAGCAGAGCTCCTTGGCCTGGCCAGAGTCCATAAGCTCAGAGTTGGGCCTCTGAGTCAGCATGGGTGGCCAGGCTTTAGCTGGCCTCTCTCTGTAGTGATGATGAGGGAGAGGATGATGAAGAGGAAGATGAGGAGGAAGGAGAAGAGGATGATGAGGATGAAGAGGAAGAGGAAGATGAGGAGGAAGAGACACAGCAGCGAGGGCCAGGAGAGGAGTCAGCTACACCCTCACGGAAGATTCTGGACCCTAACAGTGGGGTGAGTTTGTTGTCATTTGCTGGGATCAGAGTCCTGATCCCCTGAAAGCCTGATGGGGACCAAAAGCTGGCATCTACTTGAGTCCAGTAGCAACCCAGGCCACATGGGTAGGATGGTTCTCAGAAAATCATTCCAGGCCAGACTTTTGAGTGTTTTTCCGGATTGTGAATGTACTCGTATGCTTGTTTATTCCAGTTAGAAATAAGTCACACACAGCACTATAAAAACATTTTTTTAAAATAAAACTAGCAAAAATTAAGCATAGTTGAACATGCTCATGCCTGTAACTCCAGGTCTTAGAAGAATGATGCAGGATGATTGCCAAAAAGTTGAGGCCACCCTGGGCTGGCATGGCTAACCCGTCACCAAAAAGCAAGCTCTGTTCTCCTCCCCAGCGGTTTGGTTACCTTGGTGGCTCCTTGGGGTGGGCTAGAGCTGTGACTAGGGTAGGCATGGGTTGCTTGCCTGACCCTGCTGGCCGCTTGTTCGTCTGCATCTCACAGGTTCTGAACTGCAGCTCCCAAAGAGTCTGGAGAGAACCATCAGACTGCCCACACACCTATAGAGCAGGGCTGCTTTTCTGAGCTCTGGGAGCAGCTGACTGAGAAAGGGCCTGTCAGGGTTAGGTTTCCCTGGCACTTGGTGCTTACTGGTAGCCAGCACTGACCCAGGCACCTGTCTTGTTTATGTGGCAAAGCTCTCCACTTGCACTAAGGCGCTATCGTGCCCTTAGCCCAAAGGCTTCAGGAACACCTGGGGCTGGCACCCAGAGAATCCGTCCTCTTGGGGACCTTGACGACTGGGTGAGAGCAAATTCTGGACCTAGGCTGTAAACTGGCTGGAGTAAGGACGTTACTCGAGTAGGACTGGGCAAAGCCAGGTGCAGGGATCTGGGGTGTGGAATCTACAGTCCCCTGTGTCACCTGTTTCTCAGGAGCCAGCTCCCGTGCTGTCCTCCCCGCCTCCTACAGACCTCTCCACCTTCCTATCATTCCCCTCCCCAGAGAAGCTGCTGCGTCTTGGTCCCAAGGTCTCCGTGCTGATAGTCCAGCAGGTAAGAGCACTGCCAGCCTCCCACTCCTTACTTCAAGTTAGAATCATGAGCTGTAGTGTATCTGTCATGAAGGTCGCTGCTGTGTCCCAGCAAGAACTGAGTAAGAGAATGAGTTTTTTGTGCATGCCCACAATGCACATTCCATGGGCTTCTTCCTGTCTAGCTGTTTCTAGAGCAAATGCCCTTTCTGGGTCACCTGTGTAGCTCCAATGCCAACCAGTCTCATGTGATACCTCATTCGGGGAGATCAGCCTTAACATTGTACTGGGGTATGGTTTCTGTTAACCTGGCAATCTGTGATGGAGGCCAAATAAATTCTCTTAGTTGTAAAAGAGCACTACATTTTTGCCAGGCATAGTTACACATAGCTTTAAATTCAGCCTTGGGAGGCAGAGGCAGGTGGGTTTCTTTAAGACCAAGGCCAGCCTGGCCTATATATAAAGATTTCCAAGCCAGCTAAGGGGTATATGAGACCCTGTCTCAGCAAGGTAAAAGTCTGTGGTGGTCAGAGAACAACTTTCAGAAGTTGGGTCCCCTACCCAGGACCAGCTTAGCTCTTGGCTTGGTGTCAGGTCCCTGTGTCTGCGGAGTTGTCCTGTAGGTTTACTCTTGTTCTAGACCTGAGAAAACTGGAGATCAGTTGACAGCAGCCAAAAAATTTGATCTGTGATCTGTTATTTTCATGATAAATGAGATTATATAGCATAAACATCTTTATTTCATGCTATTCTGCATTTTCTTTCTGAGTGGAGTTCTAAAGAGCTACCAGTGAGTGGCTCTAACACTTGAAACTGAGCCACTGTTTTTGGAAGTTGGCTTTTTCATTTCTTTGTTGTTAATGAAAGAGAAACCAGCCTTCCTGTGTGCAAATTTTGGATCCCTCTGATTTCTAGTGTTAGATGAAGATGCTGGCCATTGCCCTGGGAATAATAGTATTTAACCCATTTTCTCACTTGCTGCTCATACCTTTTGTGGGCCAGGTTTTCACCAGACTCTGGGGAGTAATCTGGGACAAGCAAGGGCCTTTTGCGGCTACTTTCCACAAAGTCAGAGCCGCAGGCCTCTGGCCTCAAACCAGCTACTATCTCTTGTCCTCAGACTGATACCTCTGACCCTGAGAAGGTTGTTTCAGCCTTCCTGAAGGTAGCATCTGTGTTCAGGGACGAAGCCTCAGTGAAGACAGCTGTGCTGGATACCATAGGTAATGTGAGCCGGGTCGACCTGCATGCTTTCCTTGGTCCCGAGTCTGGGGAGCTCCCCACCGTCATATGGTTGAATATAGAAGAACTTTAGCCAAGTAGGGTCAGGGCCCTGCCAGTCTTGAAAAGCCAGACAGTCAAAAATCCTCACAGCCCCATGAGCCATATCGTCACCGTACCTTCTCTGACCTTCATTCATGAAAGGAAGGCCCAGGGACAGGCTACTAATGACAGGAGACAAGGAGCAGAGACACATGTGCGTCTTTGTAGGCTGTGCTGCTCTGGGCTGGGAACTGTGCCACGGGGAGGGTGGCTGAAGCAAAAGCATTTCTGCAGCCACTCTCCAGAACTGTCAACATTTATGGACGCTAGAGGCCTCAATTCTTTTGCAGGGCTGTCAGGTCTCCTTTTCTCACCTACTATCCATAGCTTCCCTAATGGTTTTCACCACTGTGGGCCCTTGTGCAAGGTGGACGAAATGGGCATCTTATAAGGGGCCAGGGGAGGTAGCATTCCAGCACAGTCCCTCCAGCCCCAGTCAGCTGTGCCTGTGATCCCTCCCATGTCTTCCTCCTGACAGGGCAGAAGTCAGGGGCTCTGGATACCCTTGACGTACGCCGAAACCTCTCCTGCTGCCTGCATCCTGCCACTCCATTTTTGCTTTTCTAGATGCCCTCATGAAGAAGGCCTTCAGCTCCTCATCTTTCAATTCTAACACCTTCCTCACCAGGCTGCTCATCCACATGGGTCTGCTCAAGGTGAGGCACCCTGCACCCCAGCAGGTCACGGAAGTGGGAGGCAGGGCTCACGGCTAACCTTGGAGCTCACCCACCTTTATTGCAGAGTGAAGACAAGATCAAGGCCATCCCTAGCCTGCATGGCCCCCTGATGGTGCTGAACCACGTGGTGCAGCAGGACTATTTCCCCAAGGCCCTTGCACCCCTACTGTTGGCATTTGTGACCAAGTGAGTGTTGCCTGCTTCGTCTTTGTTGACCGGGTCGGGGCCCGCCAGTCCCGAGAGCCCCTGTCCAGCCCCCGTGCAAAGGCCAGAGTTGCTAACATTGTCCTAGCAGTTGGGAGACAGACCTTTCTGGACATGGAGCTCCTGGGACCCTGAGATGTCCATGGCACTCATTGAGCTGTCTTCTCCACAGGCCCAATGGAGCCCTGGAATCCTGCTCCTTTGCCCGCCACAGTCTGCTGCAGACGCTGTACAATGTCTAGATTTAAAACCAGCTTCTTGTCCCTCACCCTGTACCAGTGACTAGGGGCCTTGGATGGACTGAGCTCAGCCAACGTCTCCATTAGAAAGGACTTTGGCCAGAGGCAGGGGAGGGTCTTTGTCTCACGTGTCATATTGGTCCCTTGATACTGTGTTGGTATGTGTGTAGGTATGTACTTCCTGTCTGGATTACAGATAATCATCTCTACCTGCTGGACTAACCCAGTCCACTGTGGGGTATTGATGCCCAGGGGGAGGGGCTAAAAGCTGCTGTTATTAAATTATGCCAACTTAGCCATAGGCGCTGTTGGCCGACCTGCCTACCCCGCCTTTCTGTCCCACCAAAGCCTAGGGAGTTACTATGTGCTGTCCTGCTGTCTCCATCGTGCCTAAGGAACAGAGACTGTCAGAGATGCGCGGTCATCAGAAAGTGAAACTGGCCTCAACCATGTGGCCCAGAGGAAGAGCCAAGGGCCAACCTCAAAATAGTCCAGGAGTGGGGATTGCCTGGGGTGCCCTGGCTCTTGTACCCAGTGTAAGCAGCTTGGCTGGCCCAGACCTGTTCTTCATCCTGGGGAGGGAAGGGCAGGTAGGTCATCCCCTAACGCCTAAACTACATGTTGGGGCTGTTTTCTGAGACAAGGAAGTAGTGGGGGATTGAGCTGGGTAGGAGATGCCCTGTGACTTTCCATAGTGGCTGCATGGCCACCTCCTGCTTTCCTTTGTGTTGTGTGTCTGGGCTGTGCCTGGGAGCTTCACAAATAAAAGTCACCTGTGGTAGCTGCAGAGACCCAGAAGCTTCTTGCATCAAAAGTGGGGACATCTCAAGCTGGGTGTGGGGGCACAGGTCTTTAATCCCAGCACTCAGGGAGGTGGAGGCAGGTGGATCTCTGTGAGCATGAGGCCAGCCTGGTCTACAAAGTGAGTTCCAGAACAGCCAAGGCTACACAGAGAAACCCTGTCTCAAAAACACCAGGGACATTTCAGGACTCTGGTTCAGGGTTTAAGATGACCTGCTCTGGCTGGTGTAAGGCCGGGCCTCTCTATGCTGTTCATGGATCCAGTTCTACAAGCCTGTGCTTGAGCAGCTCTCAGTCTAGCCTTGAGACTTGGCAAAATGGCCCAGTGTGTGGACAGTGGGCCGTGAGGGAGGAGACCTTTAAGTACTGAGGATTCTAGAACACAGTCTTGAGGTTCAGATGGAAGCTAGCAGGTGCCATGTGACAGAGGGGCCTGCTTACTTTCCAGTAGGTGACATGAGGCTGGTTCTCCTAAGTAATGTGTACACAAGGCTGTGTACCTCAGACAAGAGCTCATCTTACCTCCAGGCAGGCCACCAGTGCCCGCCTCTGCACTGCGGTGTGCTCGGCTGCAGCCTTGTGCCCGGCGATGGAGAGACTACTTAGCAGCTGAGCGCACTGCTGCTCCGGCATGTCCCGACACCCACACAGTGGCATACAGTTTTCCAGAGCTCCCATTCCAGGGAGTTGAATCCCCTGGCCCTGGAGTTACAGCTATTGTAAGTGGCCCGGTGGGTGCTGGGAGCTGAACTGCGATTCTCTGCAAGAGCAGCAAGCATTCCTAACTACTGAATCTGCACTTGCCATTTGTGTTCTTAAACAGCAGGACACAGTGCCATGCTGATGCCATCTTCTGACATACGGGGTAATATGCCGATAAAATGCTCATAAAATAAAATTTAAAAAATTCTTAAACAATTTTTAAAATTTTTATTTTATGTGCATTAGTGGTTTTGCCTGCTAATGTGTATGTGAGGGTCTGGATCTGGAGTTTCAAGACAGTTGTGCGCTGTCATGTGGTGCTGGAAATTAAAACCCAGGTCCAATCAGTGCACTTAACCTCTGAGCCATCTCTCCAACCCCCAAAATAAAATGAAAAAAAATTTTTTTAAGTTATTTTATGTGCATTGGTATTTTTGCCTGTGTGTGTGTGTATGTCTGAGTGCCAGGTCCCCTAGATCAGGAAGTTACAGGCATTTGAGCTGCCATGAGGGTAAATCTCTTTGAAAAAGAAATGGGGGCTGGAGAGATGGTTCAGTGGTTAAGAGCACTGTCTGCTCTTCTAAAGGACCCAGATTCGGTTTCCAGCACCCACATGGCGGCTCACAACTGTCTGTAACTCCAGTTCCAGGGGATCTGACACGTTCACACTAATGCACATAATATTTAAAAATTAAATAAATTAGTAAAAAAAGAAAAAGCCAGGTGTGGTAGCGCATGCCTTTCATCTCAGCACTCAGGAGGCATAGGTAAATGGATCTCTCTGAGTTCAAGGCCAGCCAGGTCTACAAAGCCAATTCCAGGACAGCCAAGGCTACACAGGGAAACCCTGTCTTAAAACACCCCCTTCCACTCCCACCCCGAAAAATCCCCACATCAGTGATTTATACACACATAAAACTAAGGGGTTGGTGAGGTGGGTTAGCAGTTACACACTGATCTCCATCCTGAATTCAATCCCTGAGGCCCACACGGTGGGAAGACAAAGCCTGTCCCTGCATTACCCTCTACGCAGAAGCTGGGGTGTGTGTTACATACACACCCAATGACTTGTTTTCTTGTTCTCAATTAAAAGATGAGCCAGGCGGCATTAGTACAGAGGCAGAAAAAAGAGAAGAGACAAAAGCCCAAAGGGGAACAAGCATGTCATTTACTTGCCTGACGTGCCTGAAGCCTGCGCATCAAACAGGCATATTGCCACATGCTTATAGTCGAGCATTTTAGCACACAGGCGGAAGCAAGAGGATCAGAACTTTAAGGCTTCTCACAGTTGCATATTGAGTTGCAAGCCTGGGCTACATACGACCCTATCTCAGAAAGCTCCAACAAAAATAAGAGCTGAAAGGAGCATACAGCACAGCCAAAGGCTTTTTCACTGAGATGCAGAAAGACTGAAAATGTGAAGCCAGGGTTGGAATGATGGCTCAGTGGCTAAGAGTTCTTGCTCTTCTTGCAAAGGACTTGGTTCATTTCTCAGTGCCTACAGGGCAGTTCATAACCATCTAACTCCGGTCCTAGGGGATCTGGTGCCCTCTTTGACCTCTACAGGAACCAAGCACACAGATGGTACACAGATACACATGTAGGCAAAACATTCATACACATAAAACTAATAAAAGTACCTAAGTCTATAAGAAGAAAAATTGACACCAAGCTACATAGTGAGACTTTGTCTTAAAAACACATAGAAGGCAGGGGCATCAAGATTACCTGAGTTCAAGGCCACTCCGAGCTCCGGGACAGCCAAGGCTACATTTGAAGTTCATCTCAAGAGAAAACGAGGACTGGAAGATGGTTCAGGGGTTAAGTGTGTACTGTTTTTGCAGAGGTCCCGAGTTCTGTTCCCAGCACCCACACTGGGTGTAACCACTCAAAACTGCCTGTAACTCCAGCTCCAGAGGCTCTAATGCCTCTTGCCTCTGAGGGAGTCAGCATTCATGTGTATATACCATACATGCACACATAATTTCAAGTGAAAAGGTAATAGGCTGCATAGTAAGAACATGGAGGAGGGCCCTGGAGAGATGGCTCAGAGGTTGAGAGCACTGGCTGCTCTTCCAAAGGATTCATGTTCAAATCCCAGCACCCACATGGTAGCTCAAAACCGTAACTCCAGTTTTAGGTGATCTGACATTTCTACACCAACACATAAAATTAAGAAAACACTTGGGAGGCAGGGCCAGGTGATCAACAAGCTCTAGGCCAGCCTGGTCTGTAGGGTGTGCCAGGCCAGTGCTACACAGAGAAACCCTGTCTTTAAAACCATAATGAAGGGCCAGAGAGGGCTGGAGGATGGCTCAGAGGTTAAGAGCACTGGCTGTTCTTTCAAAGGTCCCTAGGTCAGTTCCCAGCGCCTACATGGTGGCTCACAAACATCTATAATGAGATCTGGTGCCCTCTTCTGGCACCAGGCACATATGCAGGCAGGACACTGTCTACATAATATTTTTTAAGATTTTTTTAGGTGCAAGTGTTCTGAGACCCTGTATGTCTGTGTGAGGATGCTGGAATTAGACAGTTGTGAGCTGCCATGTGGGTGCTGGGAATTGAACCTGGGTCCTTTGGAAGAACAACCAGTGCTCTTAACTGCTGAGCCATCTCTCCAACCCCAAATAAATCTTAAAAAAAAAAAAAAAAGGTTCTAGAGATTGATGGGGTGGGTGGGGCGGGACAGGCTCCTCAGGATCTGGGGAAGGCTGTGTGATCTTGGCCACACAGGTAAGTGTAAAGGTCACTAGCCAAGTGTGCTTAACATTCCAGGTTCCCCTAGTGCTAATCTGTGAGCCTGAAATTTCTGTGATTCCTACAGCTCAAACACTGAAAAACCACCATGAAGTCATGATGTGGGACTAGAGAGACGCCTTGTCGGTTAAGAATACATACTGCTCTTGCAAGGGTCTCACGATAACCTGTAATTCCAGCTCCGGGAGAGTCGACACACTCTCTGACTCCCATGGGTTCCCGAGTGCACACGTAAAACATCCTTAAAAATGTGATTTATCTCAGCTGGGTCTACAAAGCGAGTCCAGGACAGCCAAGGCTACACACAGAAACGTGTCGGGGCGGGGGGGGGGGGGCGGCAGGGTCATATGCGTGGAGAGAAGACACCATCTGCCCTTCCAGAGGTCCTGAGTTGAATTTTCAGCAACGACATGGTGGCTCACAACCATCTATAATGTGATCGGATGCCCCCTGCTGGCATGCAGTGTATATGCAGATAGAGTGCTCATCTACATAAAAAAATAAATCAATCTTAAAAAAGGAGATAGAATGGCATAACCCTTTAATGCCAGCAGTTGGGGATAAAAGGAAGAGGATCAATTAGGGTCATCCTTAGCTACTTTTGTTTTTTGTCTTGGTTACACAGAAAAACAGAATGATGGCTTATCCTGGACTCACTTGGTAGACAAGGGTGACCTAGAACTCACAATGATCCACCTGCCTTTAAAGGTGTGCACCACCACGCCTGGCGAGCTATAGTGTATTTAGGGCTATCCTAGATTGTGTGAGACATTCTCAAAACACAACCGACCAGGGCCTCACTGAGCTGGATCCTAGCGCCCACATGGGGAAAGACCTGCCTTCTGGCAAGCTCTCCTTTGACCTTCACACTCACTGTAGCACTTGCATCCATATATAAACTCACTCTAAAACTACAATTAAGGTGCTAGAGAGTTGGCTCAGAAGTTAAGGTCGCTGGCTGTTCTTCCAAAGGTCCTGAGTTCAATTCCCAGCAACCACATGGTGGCTCACAGCCATCTACAGTGAGATCTGGTGCCCTCTTCTGGCATGCAAGTACACATGCAGACAGAATACTGCATAAATAATAAAACCTCCAACTAGGCTGCTCTTGTAGAGGACCTGGGTTTGATTCCCAGCACCCATGTAAGCGGTTCATAACCACCCGAGAGTACACATCTAGGGAATCCACCCTCTTCTGGCCACCTTTGTACATTGCACATATGTGGTACACAGACATACATGCAGGCGAGCAAAACACCCATAAACAAAAAATTAAACAGATCTAGGAAGCCAGGCAGTGGTGGTTGCACACCTTTAATTCCAGCCGTCGGGAAACAACTCTGAGTTCGAGGCCAGCCTGGTCTACACAGCAAGTCCCAGGACAGCCAGGTCTACAGAGAAACCTTGTCTCGGCATAACCAACCTAAGTGTGTAAGCCAAACGATGGTGACGGCACACACCTGTTATCCCAGCGCTTTTGGAACTGGAGCCAGAAGACAAGAGCAGTCTCCGGTGCATAGCAGCTTCGCATCCAGCCAGGATTACGCAATACCCTGTGCCAAAAAGCCAAGCAAAACAAAAGTGAGAACTACACCATCAGAAACATGCGTCCGAGAGATCCTAGGCTACCTGAGTGTTTGCTGTTATCCAAATGTGCATGTGCTGTCGATGCAGGATGTCGTTTGTGGGTTGGTTTGTGTGTTTTTAGTGTTCTACTCTGCAGCTTTGGCTGACCTTGAACTCAGAACTCCTGCCTTTCTTGGGATTGAAGGCGTACCACCATGCCCAACCTTGGAGTTTTGAAATGTACACATGCCAGAGAGGGTATTTTATTGGACCTTTGTTTGGTTTTAGTTTTTCAAGACAGGGTTTCTCTGTGTAGCCTTGGCTGTCCTGGAGCTCACTTTGTAAAACAGACTGGCCTTGAATTTACAGAGACCCGCCCGCCTCTGCCTCCTCGAGTGGCTGGGATTGAAGGCCTGCGCCACTGCGTCCAGCCTGCTGACTCCATTTTAACGGAAAAAAAGGCAGAGGAGCAGTAAAAATATCTAAGGCGGGCCTGGACCGGTCATGGGCCATCTTGTAGAGGACCTGGGTTCAGTTCCCAACAAACATGGTGTTTGACATGTCCACTTTCGGGGGATCTGGCGCCCTCTTCTGGCTTTGGTGGGCACCAGGCACGCTCCAGGGCACACACACGCAGGCTAAGCACTCGAGTGTCAAGTAAAAAACGTAAACTATGTCCCATGAACCAGCAAGTCTGCCGCTCCTCTGTTGCCGAGACAGAGTCTGGCTTGCAGTGCAGTTCTGGTTCAGCCTCCTGAGCGCTGGGGTGACCGGTGTACACCACCAACTGGTTCATGCGTTAGGTCTGTTTATAAAATGGAATAACAAGTAACAGCTTAAAAAACAGGGCTCTAGGCACCAATTTGGATACTCCTCAATCTGATGTTAAAGTGAAAAGGAAAGAAAGCCGCAAGATACTGCGTGTGCAGCTTCAGTGAGTGAGCATATAAGCTCGAGCAGAAAGGAAGGAGTCCGGGGTTCCCGAGCGCCTGGGTTCCAGGCTCCTGAACTCCTGCAGCACCCCGTGCACCGGGTTCTTCCTAGGGTCCCTCAGACACCCCTCCCCCCCCCGCCGCCACCCACCCCCGCCATCCGCGCGTCCACGGACTCGGGCCTGGGCCGTGTTGCCCAGCCTGTGCTGGCCAGGCAGCCTGTAACTGCAGCCGCTGCTCCCACCCCCTGCCCACAGCCTGGGGAAGCCCCAGCTCAGCTGGGCTGCCGACAATGCTCCCCATTCAGCTCGGGGACGGCTTGCCAAGCCCATGGGCACGGTGGGGGGGGTGCGGCCGGTGTCCAGGCGGGGACTGTCCCTGGTCTTTCCCTTGTGCGGGCCTCCAGACAGGACTGGCAGCTCCAGTCGGCATGGAGGGGTGAGTTTGGGGGCCCTCGGGGTGCACAGACGAACTAGGTAGCCATAGACGACCCCTTTCTGTGCCTCTGAGAAGGGGGCTGCAGATCTTCCTGTACGGGATCTTCCTGTACCTGAGGGTCTCCAGAGGTGGGCCCTAAAGAAGGGAGGATGCAGTTGCCCCATGCTCCCCTGCGCTGTAGTCCTTTGGAGCCTTACGAAGAGAAATCCATGGCAGCCCTCTATGCCTTGGACCTTTGTCTCTTCAGGAATCAGCCTAATTGGCTCACTTCCTACCCTGCCTCCCAAGCCAGAGTCTGGAGAAAGCCAAGGCGCTGAGAAAACTAAAAGGAGATAAAGCCAGATAGTGACAATCCTGGGAGCAATCATGGGGAGGTGCAGGGGTGGCCATCAGGGAAGCCCTCTGGGAGTTTACCTGCGACTCAAGCATGCAGCAGGAGCCGAGTCAATTAGCTGTTGCTGGTCCTGTGCAGCGGGGCCGGGGGCACTTGAAGTGTGTGTGACAGAGAACTTGTACATTCCTCTGGAGGCGCGAGGAATGGGAACTTTCCACTAAAGGAGATACCTGGACAGCAGGAAGGTTTCCATTGGGAGTATCAGGGTCCACTCTGTAGTCTGGAAAATTCCCTTTGGCTGCTGGGGGGAAGCACAGGGGAGACCAGGAAAGCCACGGGTGACACCCCCCCACACACACACACGAAGAGATGGGAAGTGGCTGTAGTTGTAAGGTGGAGGGATGGAAAGGTGGGTGGGAGCATCAGTAAATGAATGAATAAGTGAGATACATTTTGCCCAGTGCAGTCCAAAATCCGGGTCAGTCAGGCTGTGTATGTACTCAGGCAACAAGAGGACAAAAGATAAAGTAAGCACAGAGACCTAAGCTGTGTGCCTACCGTGACAGCGTGTCTCTGACCAGAAGACTCACTCAGGGATCTCAGGCCCTTCAAAACCTGAACATCCCAATCTTGAGCCTGGGCCAGGTTGGGCCTTCCCTCCTGCTGCCAAACGGTCTTAAAACCAGAGCCACAGGGCAGAGGTGGGACTTAGTGGGCGGATTTTCTGCATCTTACTTTCCCCCTCAGTAAACCAGGGCTGGTAACAGAAGGTGTATCCCCAACCCCCCCCCCCCCATGAGGAAAGGGGGCCAAGCCAAGTGCCCAGAGAATGAAGGCCTGGAGGACTTCTGAGGCAGTTGTCCTATAACGGGGTTCCGTGCCCGCAAGTGTTGGGACCCCCATGGCCGGCAGCTCTCCCTCTTCTCTCCCAGGCCCCAGGTCACCACCCGGATCTTCATGCTGCTGCTGCTGCCTCTGCTGTCACCCCCGGGTCCAGCTTGGCTCGTCGCTGCCCGGCGGTGCCCACAGAGCTGTGTCTGTGACAACGCCAGGCGGCACACTACCTGCCGGCAGCAGAACCTCACCGAGGTGCCAAGCACCATTCCCGAGGTCAGAAGAGGGGGGACATGGCATGGGGTGGCAGTGTGGCAAGAGGGGAAAGGTGGCAGGAGCCAAGGTGCGTGCACACGGGCGGTTCTGCCACCGTCGGGGTTATCAAGTTCCCGCTCCTGGAGCCTGGGTGTCCAGGTCCAAAACAGGAAGACAAATAAGCAGTAAGAGCCAAGTCCGAAGGCACACACAGCACTCAGGAGGCAGAGGCGGGCAGATCTCCGAGTTCTAGGCCAGCCAGAACCTTGTCTCAAACCCCAAACCAAACAAACCAAGAACAACAAGATAATTTAAGGATTCTCTTTCGTGTAACTGAGGCATCTAGATGACCTACAAACACTGCGTTGGTGGCAGCTCCTGGGGTGAACTGGGGATGTGCTAACTCCCTAGGGAGTTAGGAATTAATGTGATAGAAAGCCAAGAGCGGTGACAAGCACGAAAAAGGCACAGTGAGGGCTGCTCGGTGGCTGGGGAGAATCGGAGAGGCCAAGGCTAGGCCTCGAAGCTCACCCTCCTTTTGCCGCTCCTGTCCGCAGCTGACCCAGAGGTTGGACCTCCAGGGTAACATGCTGAAGGTCATCCCTCCAGCCGCCTTCCAGGACCTGCCTTACCTCACGCACCTGGACCTGCAGCACTGTCAAGTGGAGGTGGTGGCCGAGGGGGCCTTCCGCGGCCTGGGCCGCCTGCTGTTCCTCAGCCTGGCTTCCAACCGCCTGAGCTCGCTGCCCCAGGAGGCACTGGACGGGCTGCACTCGCTGAGACGGCTGGAGCTGGAGGGGAACATGCTGGAGGAGCTGCGGCCGGGGACGTTCGGCGCTCTGGGCTCGCTGACCACGCTCAACCTGGCCCACAACGCCTTGGTCTACCTGCCCGCCATGGCCTTCCAGGGGCTGCTGCAGGCTCGCTGGCTGCAACTGTCCCACAACGCCCTCAGCGTGCTGGCCCCCGAGGCCCTGGCCGGCCTGCCCGCGCTGCGCCGCCTCAGCCTGCACCACAACGAGCTGCAGGCCCTGCCCGGGGCCGCCCTGTCCCAGGCCCGCAGCCTGGCGCGTCTGGAGCTGGGCCACAACCCGCTCACCTACGCGGGCGAGGAGGACGGCCTGACGCTGCCCGGCCTGCGGGAGCTGGCCCTGGACCACGGCTCCCTGCAGGCCCTGGGCCCCCGGGCCTTCGCCCACTGCCCGCGCCTGCACACCCTCGACCTCCGCGGGAACCAACTCAGCACCCTGCCCCCGCTGCAGGGCCCGGGCCAGCTGCGCCAGCTGCGGCTGCACGGCAACCCGCTGTGGTGCGCCTGCCGCGCGCGGCCCCTGCTGGAGTGGCTGGCGCGCGCTCGGGTGCGCTCGGACGGCGCGTGCCGGGGCCCGCGGCGGCTGCGGGGCGAGGCCCTGGACGCGCTGCGGCCTTCGGACCTGCGCTGCCCGGGGGCCGCGGCGGGGGCGGACGAGGAGGACGAGGAGGAGCGGCCGGCCGCCCCCCGCGCCCCGCCCCGGGCCCCGGGCGGAGAGGCCCCGGGGGCCGCGCCCTGCCCTCCCGCCTGCCGGTGCGTCGCCGAGACGCGCCACAGCGCCTGCGACGGCCGCGGCCTGCAGGCCGTGCCCCGGGCCTTCCCCAACGACACGCAGCTCCTGGACCTGAGGCGCAACCACTTCCCCTCCGTGCCCCGCGCGGCCTTCCCGGGCCTGCACCGGCTGCTGTCGCTGCACCTGCAGCACTGCGGCGTCGCCGAGCTGGAGCCCGGCGCCTTGGCGGGCCTGGACCAACTGGTCTACCTGTACCTCTCCCACAACCAGCTGTCGGGCCTGAGCGCCGCGGCCCTCGAAGGGGCCCCCCGCCTCAGCTATCTCTACCTGGAGCACAACCGCTTCCTCAGGGTCCCGGGGGCCGCTCTGCGTGCCCTACCCAGCCTCTTCTCTCTCCACCTCCAGGACAACGCGGTGGAGCGCCTGGAGGCCGGGGATCTGGCGGGAGCGCGGGCTTTGCGCAGCCTTTATCTGAGCGGCAATCAAGTCGCCCAGGTTTCACCTGGGGCGCTGGGTGCGGCTCGGGAGCTGGAGAAGCTGCACCTTGACAGGAACCAGCTGCGGGAGGTGCCCACCGGCGCTTTGGAGGGGCTGCCGGCGCTCAAGGAGCTGCAGCTCTCGGGCAACCCGTTCAGGGCTCTGCAAGATGGAGCCTTTCAGCCTGTGGGGCGGTCGCTGCAGCACCTCTTCCTGAACAGCAGCGGCCTGGAGCAGGTGGGCGCTGGGGGAGGCGCAGGCGGGAAGCCCAAGTCCACGGGAGTGCATTCCTTCGGCAAGCATTTGAGGCAGGGCATGAGACACCAAGATAAACCAGACATTCCCCTCATCCCTTAGGGAGTTCAGGCGCAGCTAGAGGCCTGTCAGGGGCATGGCAAAACTTGAGTCTGAGCTGCTCAGAGTCCCCAAGAGGCTTGGCCATTATAAGGGTGGGGTCCAGACCCCCCTGGACATTGTGTGAGTTAATAGATCAACCTGGGTCCTAACCTCAGTACTGCCCCTCCAACGTGGACCACCTTGGGCCTTCCATCTCTCTGATGGAGGGAGGATAGACCCGGGGCAGCCCACCCGGTAGGGGTTCACAAAAGGGCTTGGCACTTCCTTGCAGATTTCTCCCAGGGCCTTCTCAGGCCTGGGGACAGGCCTCCGGAACCTGTACCTGCAGAATAACCAGCTTCAGTCCCTGCCGGCACCTCTGGGGCTCACTGGGCTGGAGCTCATTGACCTCAGCGGCAATCCCTTCCACTGCGACTGCCAGCTGCTTCCGCTGCACAGGTAGGCGTACCAGCTGCTGCCAAGCCCACCTAGAAGGACGGTGGCAGCGTGCCCCACTAGGCAGCTTAGGGTAGCTGTGAGGATCTGCAGACAAGGACCAACGCACACTTGCCAGCTCATTACCACCTGAATGGTGGATGGTGTCTGATGGCGTCTCTGTTGCCGTGATAAACACCATAACCAAAAAGCAACGTGGGGCCCTGGACACAGTGTCACAGCCCTTGATCCCAGCCCTTGAGAAGCAGGATCGCGCAGACCTCTGTGAGATGGACGCCGCCAGTCTGGTTTATGTAGACCAGGCCAGCCACGGCTAACATCTATCCCAAAACACACACAAACAGCTTGGGGTGGTGGTTAGCTTATAGGTTATAGTTCAAGAAAAGCCAGGGCAGGACCTCAAGGCAGGGACTGCACTGAGGCAGAGATGAGGGAGGAACAAATGCTGCTTATTGGCTTGCTTGGCTTGCTTTCCTATACAACCCAGGACCACCTACTTGGGCTGGCACGGCCTGCAGTGAACTGGACCCTCCCACATCCATTATGAATCAAGAGAATGCCCCACAGGCCAAACTGGTGGAGGCAGTTCCCAATAGAGGTTCCTTCTTCCCACATGAACCCAGTTTGAGTCAAGCTGACGAAACCAAGTGGCACAGGTGGACTAAGTCTTGACTCTTTCATGAGGTCGGGATGTTGTTTCCCTTGCTGAGTGCGCTGCACCTAAGAAAGGCACCATGCACAGACAAGAAGCTGGGTGGGGTGACCATGCCTGTCATCCCAGCACTTGGGAAGTGGAGGCAGGACTCAGGAGTTTGAGCTCAGTTTGAGCCTCACAAAACAAAAACAGCCAAACAAAGGCTGGAGAGGTAGCTCAGTCGGTAGAGGCTTGTCTAGTGTGCGTGAAGCCCCAGATTCCGTTTCCAGGGCTTTAAAATATCAGGTGAGGTGGAATCCAGCACTTGGGACATACATACAGGTGTGATGGCACATGTCCATAACCCAGCACTCAGAGAGACAGAAGCAGGAGGACCTCTGTGAGTTCAAGGCCAGCCTGGTCTACAAACTGAGTCCAGGACAGCCAAGGCCATACAGAAAAACCCTGGAGTCAAACAAGCCTAAACTCTAGTCAGTGTAGGCTCTGGAGTTTTATCCCATGAGCCCCGTAGCCTCATCTGTGAAAGGGCTGAGAGCAATCCAATCCACGTCATCATGGCTGCTGGAGAATTGAGTGGACTTAGCAGATATGACGATGGTGGGGTTTGGTACATGGTCAGCACTGTCGCCATTTTTATCCCCCTTTTATGCAGAAGGGATCAGAGATTTAAAGTGACTCAGAGGTGAGCCACCTGGCCAGAACTCCATAGGCTGTTCCTCCTTCCTATTCTGCCTCCAGGTTCCTTACCACTCCTCACGCTCCTCAGGAAATCCCTCACCCACGTTTGCCCGGAGCCCGCTCCATATCTCCCTTTCCTCTTCAGGTGGCTCACTGGGCTGAACCTGCGGGTGGGGGCCACCTGTGCCACCCCTCCCAGTGTCCGTGGCCAGAAGGTGAAGGCTGCAGCTACTGTCTTTGAAGCCTGCCCAGGCTGGACCTCCAGGAAGGCCAAGAAAACCTCCAGGGTCAGTGCCAGAAGAACCCCCATCCACAGAAGACCTCGAGGAGCAGACGAGGTTGGCCCTTAGGCTGGAGGTTTGGGATGCAAAGCTGCTGGGAAGCCAAGCCCTGACTTTTTTTTTTTTCCTTCTTTCTTTAATTTTTATTGAGACAGGGTTTCTCTGTGTAGCCTTGGCTGTCCTGGACTCCCTTTGCAGACCAGGCTGGCCTTGAACTCACGGAGATCCGACTGGACTGCCTCTGCTTCCTAAGTGCTGGGATTACAGACGTGCGCCACCGTGCCCTGACTCTTCTTGGTCCTGACCTGTGACCCCTGAGCTGGACAATGACCCATGATCTCATTGCATGATGTAGTAATGTCCCTTCTCCTCATGTCTTAAGAAAGTGACCTCATGTTTTCCTGGACGCCATAGCTTATTTATCCCACTCCTGTTTTTCCTGCGGCTCTGTTGACCCCACCCTCTGCCCTCCTGACCTCGTAGGCCTGGCTCTTCTAGGGGAGCAGAATGGAAGTTGAGGTAAATTGGCTCTGCCATCTACCACCTCCCCTTCACAGGTTGACGCCATTCCAGTTCTGCCTTTCTCCTTAGGGTACCAAGGTACCCTCGTGCGCCAGCCTGGGCTGCAGGGGGATAAAGTTTAGCTCAGGCAGGTGGGCTGTGCAGGAGAAACAGCCTTCTCCAAGGGGGTTTTCACTGAAACAGGTCTCTTTATTAGAGGTGAATAAGTACTATATAAACCTTGGGGAGACAGGCACGGTGGCATCGCCTGTAGTCTCAGCACTCAGGGGGCAGAGGCAGGCAGATCTCTGTGACTTTGAGGCCAGCCCGGCCTATAAATCGTGTCTAGAACGGCCAAGGCTGCACAGAGAACCCAGAAACCCTGTCTCAAAAAACAGAGTGGGTAGGGATTTTCGGTGTGACTGTACATCCTCGTCTGGGGCCGAGGTGCTAGGAATAATTCGTGTGCGTGAAGAGGAATTCCAGGTGCTGGACCCGTCCTTATAAGGAGTTTGAATACTTGAGGCGATCAAATGTTGTTTCTGTTAGCTCCGGGGGTTGCCATTCGTGTGCATGAAGAGGAATTCCAGGTGCCGGACACATCCTTGTAAGGAGAGGTTTAACCTAAAACCAGGCCACCAGGCTATGTGACTACCTCAAGGATGGCAGAGGTGGGGGTCGAAAGGATACGTGCCCTGGGTGGAGCAGGCCCAGAGCATGGAGGAAGCAGTCCCTACTCCTGCCGGTCTCAGGAGGAGATTTTTGGGGGTTTGGACGCATCTTAACCTCACTCTTGCTCACTCGATGTGACCCAGCTTGAAATCTCAGCTGTGGCAGAGAGTCCTGATGTATCAAGCTGAGCAGGCTGCAGGTTGCTGCTACAGGGTGAGACCCTTTATGAGGCCCTGACGAGGGCAAGGCCAAGTGTGGAGTCCACGGGGAGGAGACTGTGTCATAGGGGGAAGCGAGCATGGGGAAAGCTGGGAAGGTGAGGAGGAGGCTGTGCCCGGCCCATCTCTGGGTTTGAAGGCTTGAGGCGATCAAACGGTGCTTCTGTTAGCTCCGGTGGATGCCATGAGATTGGACCACAAACAGAGAAACAATAGGAATGTGCCTGGCTTTTGGGGTTTTGAGGCTGGACTTTGATTTCCAACTGGAGCCTGGGAGTAGATGGATCCTACCTTGCTGCTTTGGCCAGCGGTGGCCTGTGACATTTCCCCGTCCCAGGATGCCTCTTTCAATGTGCTACTCTCCATCTCTTCATACCTTCCCTCCATTTTCACACACCTCCCGTTTTGTAAAGATAGCAGCTCCACATCCGGTGACCTTTAAACTTATTACCTCTCTGAAGATCCTAATTCCGAGAGGTCACATTCTGAGTTATTGGGAGTTCAGTTATCTTCTAGGGAAATACAATTGAAACCACAAAACTGTCCCTTGTGGAGGAGCAGTCCTGTGGAGGCAGGTTTCGCTTGAGGAAGGAACACCTGGTGAGGGGCTTGGAGCTCCCATCTAGCTCAGGGGGTAAAGCACTTACACACAAGCACGAAGTCCTGAGCTTCAATTCCCAGAGACCCCATAAAAGCCAGGCACACAGCACGAAACATCTGCAATCCCAGCATTCCTACAGGAAGACAGGAAAGTCCTGGCAGTTCACGGGCCAGCCAGCCTGGGCTCACAGGGAACAGCAAACGGCAGAGATGGCGGGGTGGGCTGGCTGGCGGCCCAGAACCTGAGGGTGAGTCCCATTACCCATGGAAGGTGGTTTGCGAATGCTTGTAACCTGAGCTCCAGGGGGGCCTAACCCCTCTGGCTTCCATCAGCATTCACACAAGAGTTGGGGGGAGGGGGGTGAGAGGCAGACACGGCGCCTGAGGCTGTTCTCTGATTCCCACACATGAATGTTCACACACATGGATGCAGGCATGTGCACGCACAAAGAAAGGCAAGATCTCGAGCTTCAGGATACAAATCCTCCCTCAAAGCCAGACTTGGAGCTAACCCTAGCAATAGTAGCAAAATTACACAATTGATGCTCCTTGGCGTGCTCCAGGCTTGTGCTAGTCAGGTTACACCAAAGTAGCTAGAAACCAGGCGGTAGCACTAGAAATGGATGAAAGGGAGGGAGATGGTGACAAGCGATAGTAATCCTAGTACCTTCCAGGAGCACAAATCCAAGGTCAGCCTGGGCTACTCAGGATTATCTCCATAAAACTAAAACGGATCAAACGGCCTAAGAAGTGCCCACAGTCCTCTTGAAACCACCATACCCCTCTTATTGACAGTTTTTACACATATTTGTGCCTGTGCGGGCACATGTGTCATGGTATGCACAAGGTCTGAACCCAAGGAAGTCATTTTCTGCACCTACTTTGTGGGTTCCAGGGATCAACCTCAGGTCCTCAGCTTTGTGGCAAGTGTCTTTGTCGGCTAAACTGTCCTGCAGCCCATACCACACCCCTTCCAAGGGCAGGCTAGCTGGAGGTGGACTCTTCAGAGCTCGTGTGAACTGTCCACACCCTCCCTGGGGGGGTGGTGGAAAAGGATGGTGCCCCGGGTATGCTTGCCAGTGCCAGTGCCGGGGAGAAGGCTGGCACGATTGCTGTGCTCTCGTACTCTGCATGAACCCATCGAGCTTGGCGTGTGGCACATGAAAAGCACACTAGGGAATGTCCCAGTAACAGTGATAACTTTGTGGACCACCTCAGGCTCACTCCCATTGCTGTCCCTTAAATATACATTTAAGGGACCAGTATATTTAAGGGACCAGTTTATATCACGGGCCTGCCTTTTTCCCATGAAGCCAAGATACACCTCACAAGGGCACCCACAGAAATGAATTAGCTGCCTCAAATGTGTAAGCTGGCGCCTAGCGGAGCAGGCCCCCCTCTCCAGAAAGGTTAAGAAGCAGAGGGTAACCTGAAGTGTTGAGATCTGGCCCAGACGGTCACTGCAAAGCCTCCAGTGAAGGACAGGGAGTGTGTAGAAGGTACATTAGGATGATGCTAGCCAGCAACTCAACCCAAGGGCATGCTGAGGCAAAAGTCCACATTCTAATAGGGCCCAAAGTGGCAGCTCAGCACTTAGGAGCACTGACTTCTAGAGGATACAGGTTTGGTTCTTAGAACCCAGAGAACTCTTATCATGAGACCTAGTCCCACAACTCTGGGAACTGAGGCACAGTTGAGTTCAAGGCCAGCCTGAGGTACAGCGTGAGATCTGACCCGTTAGCAACGATACTGCAGGTTATGTGCCTTTTTTCATTTCACTAGCACTAATGATCCAGATTTGTGCCACGTTGGAACTGGGGATGGGTGAGCTCCAAAAACCACCAATGATAATACAGCTGGTTGTTATGGAGCCAGAGCAGTCTTTTCTGCTTTTCACTTTTTGTGGTAACTCTTGTAGTAAATTAAAAAAAAAAAAAATCAGAGTACTTATTATTAGCCCTATTATTATCATGCATGGCAGTATTATCTAACCTGCTCTCACAAATAAGACACCTGTTAGATTTGTAATTGCCTTATTTACCTTGGGCCAGGCAGATATTTCACTCACACTGTCTCAATAACCTCACCACCCATCTCCCAGCCCCCTTCCAATGCCACACACCGTAATCCCCTCAACTGGTCTTTCATTCATAACCCTATGCTACTTGCTTAAATTCTTCATCTGAGATCTCTGGAGTCCTTCCTCCCAGGCCACGTGGTTTCTTTTCAAGATTTATTTCTTATGTATACAATGTTCTGTCTGCATGTACACCTGCACGCCAGAAAGGGGCACCAGATCACATTATAGATGGTTGTGAGCCTCCATGTGGTTGCTGGGAATTGAACTCAGGACCTCTGGAAGAGGTCTTGACCAGTGCTCTTAACCACTGAGCCATCTCTCCAGCCCCTGCCCCTCCTGGCTAATCCATCCTGGTGTCTTCCTTCTTCCTGTCCCTGGGTTTCCTGTGACCCTCTCTGTCCTCTAAAGACTGGGCACCTTAGCCACACCTACCCCACTCTGCCCTGTCCAGGTATAGGCTGTTCAACCTAAATATGTCTTCGGCAGGTTTACAAAACAAAGATAGGTGTGACCAGATCTTAAGGGTCAGAACAGCCTCCAACAGTCTTCACACTTAATGCTGGACTGGTATGTCAGAATATACTCTGTGAGTCTGACTTCGGCAAGGGACTTGTCTCCACACAGGTGTGGTGGCAAACATCTGTAACCCAGCACCCGGGGCATACATACAGGTGAGGTGACCCATGTCTGTAACCCAGCACTCGGGAGGTGGGAGATCACAAGTTGAAGTCAGCCTAGGGCGGATGAGACCCTTTTAGTTGTTTTACTAGGACAACAAGAATCTGCCTAAGCTCTAGTCAGTCTAGGCTCTGAAGTTTTACCAAATGCGCCCCATAGCCTCCCTTTGCTCATCTGTGAACCAGACAGGGTGTCCTGGGAGGCCAGGCCAGGGCTGGAATGAAGGCCAAACATCCAGCTCTTTTGTCACGGGACCTCATGTTCAAGACACCTATAGGCACACTTGGGCCATCATCCTCCCAACACCCACTCCTGGGGCCTGAGGCCCACTCACTAATACCTCATCTTTTTTTTTCTTGAAAGATTTTATTTTTAATTACATGTTGTATACATTTGTACCCACAGAACAGGCACAGGCTCCCTCTGGAGCTCAAGGTACAGGTGGCTATGAGTGGGTGCCAGGAACTGAACCTGCCTTTTGCTGTGGTCTTCCATCTATTCCCAAACCTATTTACCCTGAGGAAATGAGGCCAACATGGTCATCTTTCAGGGCCTAGGTTCTGCACAGGGTGGGCTGTCTAGCAGATGAGGCAGGACCAAGTTCTCTCTGAACCTGCCCAGTCTGTGGTGAATGGTCCACTCAGACCTCTCCTCAGGGATGACCCAGCCTGGTCCAGAGCAAAACGCTTCAGCGTATTTTCAGATGATGGAGCAGACTGCCCAGGGAAAGCCCAGAAGGGGGCAGCACTAGGCAGCACAGCTGCAGCCACTCATGACAGGGCCACTGGCCTCCCTGCTGCTGTCCACACCAGCAAAACACAACAGCCACGTGCAGGAGCCCCACTGGTTCCCAGGATGTTCCTGGATGACCAGTTTCAGAAGCATCTAACTGGGGTCAGGGGCACACCTGGAAACCCAGCACTAGGGAAAGAGGCAGGTGGACCTCTGAGCCTGAGGCTCAAGCCCAAAACAGGACGACAATAGACTGTCTCAAAAAAAAAAAAAAAAAAAAGTGTCTTAAGTGGGAAATACAAAAGCTCAAACTTGACATAAAGATGTAAGCTGAGCAGTTCTATGACCCAGGCAGGGGGATGGAAGTGTTAGGTCCAACCCAAGCAAGGCTTTAGGAACACAGAATGCATGAGCCAAACTATTGTCCGATCCTGTGCCCAGCAGCAGGTAGCCTGGCCCAAATGTCTTCCCAACTGTTTGTTCTAGGAAGGGAAGTTGGTGTTCCTCCAACCATGAGGTCAAGGCCACTCACAAGACACCCTGGTCACTTCACAGTCACTTGCCACAGTGGGACCCTAGGGCACTAGGTAGGACAAGGCGCCCCCAGGAGACACGAGGCCCTCAGTTTGGCTGAGGCAGAGGAGGCTCCGTTCACCAGAACGTCGGGCTGTCCACTCACAGCTGCTCTGTAACTTTACTTCCACCACTTGTCTGGGTAGACACATGCGATCAGTCTAGTTTTCCAGTGCACTGAGGGTGCAATGAGTGTGTCAGCTTAGAACTCAAGCCGAGCAGCCAGCAGGCCTGGCCAGAGGGCAGAAGTGGGCCTGGAAGACCAGGCTGTCCATTCACTGCACAGCAGTAGAGCTGGGCCTCCTCTCTGCTCCATGACAAGGCTTAGCTTCAGCTAGGGTCCAGGCTGACGCCAGGGAAGTCTCAGCTGTCCTTCTCCTTCTTGATGCTCTCAATAGGGAAGGACAGCTGTGGGCTGGGTGACCTGCTGGGCGATGGAATGTCCTGGTGCTCCTCCTTCACACACACAGCAATAACTGGGGAGAGGGAGGGAGTGTGAGACAGTGTGGCTGCCTGGGGGTGCGATGAGAGGTTCATAAGGAAGTTGGGTTCCTTCAGAGAGGGCCTTTGGGGATAGCGGGGAGCCTACATGGCCAGCTTCATCCTCCCGCCACCCTCCCAGAAGCAGCAACAGAGAAGGCCCAAGACTGCAGGCATAGCCAGTGAGATGGCTCAACAGATAACAGCACGTGCAGCCAAGGCAACAACTGAGGTTCATCTCTGGGATCCTACGGTGGGAGAGAACCAGCTCCTGCCACTTGTCCTCTGATGGTTCCATGTGTGCTATGGCACACTCCAACCCCCCACTCCACCCTGAGGAACATCCTAGCTTGGAAGACTACGCCAGAAACCTGGCACCTGCCAACCTGCATCCACCTTAGTGAGCATGGGTTGGAGGCATGAGAGGAGGAGGAAGCCAGGACGCCTGGTTGGACAGACTGCTTAGTTCAGAGTGTGTGGGGTACGAAGGAGGCTTTCCAGTCCAATGGTTCAAAATTGGTGCCTGGAAAATCCCCTTCAAACATCACTATTCTTTTGTGTCCAGGTGGAGGAGCAAAGAGTCCACCTCTAAGAATGGAGCAGCCTGGCCCTGACAACCCAGTCTTACTGTCATCAGAAGCCGGCTCCGAGACCCCCAGGGCCTGCAGGTTCTCCTCCAGAAACGGTTTCTTGGAGCCCTGTCTGAGGGGCCGAGCCTTGGCTGATGGGATCCTTTTCCCTATGAATAAAAACAAAACAAAGCTACTGTTAGTGCTAGCACCACAGGGTACAGTGGCCCTGGACTCCAGGTCTCAATACCCCTCATTGGCCAGCTGCCTGAGGTCAAAGCAATTGTAGCTGCTACTTTTCTTTCTTTTGTTTCCAGCCAAGGTTTCCCTGTGTAGCCCTGGCTGTCCTGGAGCTCGCTCTGTAGTCCAGGCTGGCCTCGAACTCAGAGATCTGCCTGCCTTTGCCTCCTGAGTGCTGGGATTAAATTTTTAATTGTCACATGGCACATTCAGGCCCCCACTTTGAGCAACACAGTCTCAACACAAATGTCACTCCTGCCCAGAGCGCTAGTTCCTGCTGTGGTTTTATCTCACTGCAAAAAACAAAACAAAACAAAACCCAGCACATCCTCTTCTTCCCCGGGGACCGTGCTGTAGAACTGCCTTCTACACCACACACTCGAGAATGGCTTTGTCACCTGCCCTTCCAGGCCCACCTCTTGTAGCCCCGTGAGCAGAAGTTCCAGAAGGGCTTGAGGGAGGAGCAGCCTTGGGAGCCAGGGTTCCTGTGTCTGCCTTTTCCTCAGAACCCAGCAGCTATAGGTTGCTTTGGGCAAGCAGCAGCAGGGATGGGACCTGACCCCTTTTCTTTTTTTTCTCTCTCTCTCTCACTCAAACGTCAGCCTATTTCCTCAGTGCATACTACATTCCTATTTGTGGTCTGAATTCCCCAAAGCACAGGGTCCCCAGGGGCAAGTTCCAGGAAGAGGGACCTCAGAGACCTATGTACGAGTGGTACCCCAGAAGCCAATGCTTGGTGTTTTGGGGCTTCACTTACTTTTCTTCCCAAACTGTTTCTTTTTCTTCTTTGAAGACTCTTTGCCCTTCTGAGGTGTGTTTGGTTCTAGTGTTTGAAAGAACAAGAGATGAGAAGAGAGTTCTGGACGGGCATAGGGCACTTCCTAAAAGACCCTTGGCCCTCATATATGGAGTACTCCAAGGAGAAAAGCCAGAGTTGGACGGGACACTGAAATCAGGATGGGAGAGGGGCTGGAAACAGCTTTCCCATCCACCCGTCACCAGGCCTACTCGAGGGGTCTGGGTGCGCAAGGGCCCAGGCATAGGAGTGGGCAAGATGAAGAGCGTGCTCCGCAGGGCACGGGGAGAGGGAGACAAAGAGGTGAGGAGTGGAGCAAGGCTCAGCACACTCTGCTTAGGGCAACCTGGAGACGCCTCGGTCTCACGCCAGAGGACAATGCTGGGCACGGGAGGAGCGTTTGGCAGGAAGGAAAAAGGCAGGTGGAGAACATTCAAGGGCTCTCACTCCCGTCTTCACCCCCCAACGCCTGACCTGTGGACACAGGCGGCTGGAGCTGGTAGCCGGTGAGCTCACACCAGCCGACGGGGTAGATGTCCGGGGACTCGCAGTCCACCCACTGGTCATACTCGCTGTCCCAGCCATCGAAGTGGATGCTAAGGAGCCGATGCACCACTCGCTTCACGGTGGCCACACAGATGAGCCGGGGCTCCATCAGGTCCACAGCCTCCAGCTTCATGCCCACCTTGAAGCCATGGTTGGGGCAGTCCTGGTTGGGGGAAGAAGGCAGTTGCCCCGCTGGCCAGTGCTAGGCTGTAGCAGCTCGCCCAGGTAGGCAAGGAGCTGCTGGCAGAACTGGGGGTACAGAGAGGGGCGACTGGAGAGCACTTCAGACGGCGACCCCACTGCTCTCAGGTGCCAACCCCTCTACGGGGAAGGGACTAGTCCACACTGGCCCAGCGCGTATCCATGCCGCAGAGTGTTCTAGAAGCCGCTGACCCCAGCAGAAAAGACTTGAAGAAAGGGTTGAAATTGCCACCACTGCTGTCAGTGGGCAGAGCGAGCTCCTGGCTGCCCCCCCCCGACCACCTGACTCCAATGCTGGAGTCCCCTCACCATGTTGAAGAGTCTTGCTGGAGCTGCTTTCGACTTGGTCCTCTCCAAGTAGGTCTCCCAGTCGAAAGGCTGTGTCTCATACCCTGGGGGCAGGACGTTGAGATGGAGAGAAGAAGGGAGAAGCAGTAGTAAGTGGTCAAGGGCAGAGCTGCTGGAGCCACCGAGGCTGGCTGAGACCAGCCCAGTCTGCTGCCCTTCTCCAGAATGACACCTCCAGGTCAGTCCTGTCACTCAGGTCATGTGCTGCCCTCAGACACAGGAGTTCTGTACACAGCCCAGGCAGTGCAAGGGCAGTGGTGGCTATGGATGCCCATCCTCTCTCTCATGCCAAGGTGCCACAGGGGTCTAGGCTGTGGCCTTACCTTTTGGGGGCGTGAGCTCAATGTCATTCTTTTGGCAGAAGGTGGCTGGGAAGATGGCATGGGAGGAGGCATGGTAGCAGAACCAATCTGAGCCGTCTGTGGAGGGGCCCCCATCCACACAGATCATCAGGTAGCCATCCAAGAGAACCTACAGGAAGGGCCGGCACGATGGCTCAGAGGGTAAAAACACTGCTGTCTGGCATGACCTATGTTTGATCCCTAGAACCTACACAGTTGAAGGACAGACCAACTACCACAAATTGTCCTCTGACTCCCATGCACATAAATTAATGTAATTAAAAACAAAACAGCCCTAGGGGAGGGTAGAGAGAAATACATAGCGTTGTATCATTAAGTGGAGACCCTCCCGAGTATGGCGGTTATGACCTTATGACAGGACATGAGGCAGGTGGATCCAACTGGAGGGTTGAATTCTGCCTTCCACCAAAACAGCCCAAGATGTCTGGCAGAATACCCAGTTCTCAGGAGTGTGCACCTGAGGGATAATGTACCCTCTCCAACCTATGCGAGCCAGGACTGCACCTGCCTTGCTGCCTCCGAGCTCTCGGTAAATGGGAAGCATGTGGCCGGGCAGAGAACAGCCTACATGGACAGTGTCTTAGGCTGCAGCAAGGACGGCTATTAGGAGCAAGGAGCTGGGCTGAGGCTTTGGGCATGCAAAACAGATGCAAGTGGCAGGAAGGCCTATACAAAGGGGCAGTATGGAGCCTGCACCTGACACAGGATGAGTCTTAGATATTTAGTTACAAGTCCTAACATGAAGGTAGGTTCTGAGTAAAAAGCAGTGATGGTCTCTGTCTACCACAAACAAGTACAAAACAAGCAGCCAGTGTCAAAGACCCAAGAGCCTGGCAGTGGGAGCAAAGCTCCTGCCAGCTGGCCCTCAAGACAGCGTTGCTGGAGGCAGGAAGAGTGGCCTAGGCTCACCTTGCAGATGGTTGCTACACAGATATTGCCAAGATTCAGAGGGTCAATGGCCTCTAGTTTCATTCCTTCCTCGAACCAGCCACCTTCCGTGTAGACAGCTCGGACCTTAAGGAAGGAGGCAATTGGGGAGTCAGGGGAAGGTACAGGAATCCTTTGGACACTTCGGGCCCGGGATGGACACAGGGCAGGGGACAGCCCTATGGGTGTGGCAGCACGCACCTATAATCCCACAACTTAGGAGGGAGGCTTCGACAAGCCAACCTGGGCTACAGTGAGACCCTGCCTCAATCTACTCCCCTAAAAAGGTTCTCAAGTATGTTAAGGACTGTGGAACAATCTGTTACAAAGAGTGAGGGACAGGCCCAGAGAGAAGCCAACGGAGGGTTCTGGCAAGAGTTAAAGTGCCCGAAGGCTGCACCTCACCTTCTTGAAGAGGTAAGGAACAGCATCACAGTAGATCTTCCGGAAGGTCGGGTGATTGGACATGTCGCATCGTCTCTCTTGGGGAGATGACAGAGAAGGGAGCTGAAGGCAGCCACTGTTATCACATGCTTCCCCCAGAAGTACGGGAACCTGGTTCTCAGGACACCTGGTTCTCAGCTGTGCCCCAGCTGTTTTCCAGATGGCAAACAGAAGCCCCCTGGAGCGGTCGTGTGGACGACCCAACACATGGGTCCTTCATTCTGGCACTGCGCCAGCAGCAGCGGAGCTCCACCTTGATTTTGCTGTTCACAGCCTGAGCCGAGTGACCCGCGTCACTGGCCTCTCTGCCCCTCAGTGCTGTCACTGCAGGGCAGCAACACTGGTCCACCTCACCACACTACCGTGAGGCACAACCAAGGTCCTACTGATCTTTAGGGGGCTGGGCCTGGCGTCACACCAGCCAGGGGCCCTACTGACCTGACATCTTGATGCCATGGCCGACCCGCCGTGACCAACCCACGGGGTGGATCAGGGGACTCCACATGTGGCACCAGAAGTCGTCATCGTTGTCGCCGTCCTCATAAAGGAGCCGGAGGCGACCCCCAATCACCGTGTCCACCACAGCCATGCGGGTCCGAGACACCTGGGTCTTATCCACGACCTCCAGGCGCATGCCCTGCCGAAAGGGGTACTTCATGCTCTCCACCATCTGCGGGAACGTGAGGAGGCGTGCTTCAGTTACTCAGCCCTCACATTCTTGCCCTCAGCAATCGCCCGGTGTGGTGGCCCACACCTTTAATCCCAGCACTCAGGAGGCAGAGGCAGGAGGAGCTCTGAGTTCGAGGCCAACCTGGTCTACAAAGTGAGTCCAGGACAGCCAGGGCTACACAGAGAAACTGGAAAAAAAAAAAAAAAAGGCAAACCACACAACACCGGCTCTTCTGAGGACTCAGATTTTGTTCCCAGCGCCGATACGGCAGCTCACAACCTTCTTAACTCCAGCGGTCACCATCAGACGACGCTTCAAGGTTTCTCTGAGGCAGTGACCTCCACAGGCTTCCAGCGAGCCTGTCTAGAGCCCTCTACTGTCTCCCCAAATCTCATTCTCTCTAGTCATCTTGCTCCATCCAGGGGCTAGTAGTCTTGTTCTACCTGTTGCCCCCCACCCAAGTGCAAAGCGGTTGGAGCGGGGAGCGGTCAGCACAGGCTCACAGAGTTGTCCATGTGGAAGACGCCCACATTTTTGTAAGTGTGAGGAAAAGGGAGGCCTCCTTGCTGCCCCTGTGGGCCACACAACGCTGCCTGAGCAAGTTGGCAACTGTCCCAATAACTAAATCTGCCAACAAGACACATCTGCCAGCAAAGTTGAGCTTTGCTGACTATGGAGTATTAGGAGAAGCTCACGGAGGAGGCAAACATCAAGGAACCCAGTGAGTTAAAAGGAAAAATAACCTCTACTGTGAAAAAGAAAAAATGCTTACTTGAGGTGCACTGAACCAAAAGGCCAGTTCTCCAGGAGACCTGCCAGGCACAGCTTTCTATCCGCACCCAGTGCCTTGCCTGTGATGGCCTGATTTCCACTCCATCTTTATGTTTCAAAGTTGGCTTCTGTACCATCCAAGGCCCACCCATGCAGCTACAATCCAAAAGCCCTTGTCTCTGAGGAGCCGGTTTGCTACCTGCATCCCTGAGAATGTCTCCAGGCAGCAAGTGCCCACACTCCCTGCATCCTACCAGGAAACCCACCCCAACCTCATTTATTTTTTTATTTTTGAGACATGGTATCTCTGTGTAGCCCTGACTGTCCTGGACTCACTCTGTAGACCAGGCTGGCCTCAAACTCAGAGCTCTGCCTGCCTCTGCCTCCCGATTGCACAAGTGCTGGGATTCAAGGCGTGTGCCACCCCCCTCATAAGGATACCTACCCTGAATGCCTCAAGGTGGCACCGGCACTTATCTGGGAGGTGAGGCCCACCAAGGTGGGACACAGTGCTCTGTGGAGCCCAGGATCAACCCCTTTGAATGTACACATGCTTTGGTCAATATAAGATCCACTTGCCAAGGCCTCTCAAGTGCTGGGGTTAAAGGCATGTGACACCACAACCAATCCGTACTGCTATCTTTTACCAACACATAATAACATCTCTTTTCATGAATACTCTGTGTTTGCAAGTTTTCTGTCAACTCAAGACAAGCTAGACAGAGTCATTTAGGAAGAGGGAAACTCAACTGGGAAAGTGCCCCACCAGACAGGCAAGCTTATGGTGCTTTTTTTTTTTTTTTTTTTTTTTTAAATATTTATGATTGATGTGGGAGGGACCAGGCCACTGTGGGCAGTGCCACCCCTGAGCTGGTATTCTGGATTCTATAAGAAAATAAGCTGAAGTCACGCTGTGGTGGCATGACTTTAATCCCAGCACTCAGGAAGGCAGAGGCAGATCTCTGTGAATGCAAGGCCAGCCTGGTCTACAAAGTGAGTTCCAGACAGCCAAGGCTACAAAGAGAAGCCCTGCCTCGACAAAACCAAAAAAAAAGAAAGAAAGAAAAAGAGAAAAGAAAGAAGACTGAGCAAATCATGAGTGAGGCTAGTACGTAGTTCCATGGCCTCTGCTTCAATTCCTGCCTCTAGGTTCCTTCCCTGAGTTCCTGCCCTCACTTCCTTGGATGATGGACCATGATGTGGAGGTGGAAGCAAAACCAACCCTTTCCTCACCGAGCCGATTCGTGGTCCTGGGCCTTATCATAGCGACAGAAACCTAAGATAGTCTTGAAAATGCTAGAAGCAAGGGCAAGAACCTGGCAGATTTTAAAATCCAAAAGATCAAGAAAGCACCCTGATCAAGGTGGTGGATGAGGGTCTTGCAGGGAGGCAGGTGGCCACCCAGGGAGGCAGGACTGGGCTGAAGACTGACAAACAAAAGGCCAGAGAGTACTGCGACGGGGGACTGGAAGCATGGTTCATAGTGCTAGTCTATGCAAAGCCCTCGGTCCTACCCCCCAGGACCACAAAAGCAAAACAAAGCACCTGAAACGAATCACATGAAGGATGCAGAAAAACAGGAGAGGGATGGCAAGAAGGGGAAAGAGGAGAGAAAGGATGGGAGAGAAGGGAAAAATGAGCAGGGAACCCAGCCAGACCTTGATGTGGAAATCTGCAGGAAGCGTCCTGGAGCCCACCAGCCGCTTCATGAGGTAGCTTTTCCAGTCCGTAAACTTGACGTGGATGGCTGCAGAGACAGCGGCAGATGCTGGTAACACGGCTGACAGCACCTCACCAACCCAGGGACCAGCTGGAGGGACTATTAAATCCTGCCACTTCAAGACAGCGACAACTTCATCTTACAAAATCAGCCTCTAGGTGCTCAGAGAGAGAGCTCAGTGGTTTAAAGCACTGGCTGCTCTTCCAGAGGACATGGGTTCAATTCCCAGCACCCACTTGGTGATTCACCAGCATCTCTAACCCCAGTTCCAGAGGACCCGACATCTCTTCTGACTTTCTCAGGCTCCTGCACACATGGTAAACAGACATTCACTCAGGCACACACATACACAGAAAATAAAGCAAATATATTTATACACACACACACACACACACACACACACACACACACACACACTCACACACAACAGAAACAACAAACAGGCTCTATAAATCCAAACTGCCCGGGGACTTCTAGGCTGGATAGGGGAAGGAACAAGAAGGCAAGTACATTTTGTTCTTGGGATAAATGTACGGCAGGAGGTTCCACTTCTACTCAGAGCCCTACGGGGACTGGCGTGGGAGCTCCCTCGATACTCACTCCGCGGAGGCACCAGGATTTTGCTGTTGATGGCACACCAACCAATAGGGTGGACGTCCACTGTCCCCAGGTTGCACCAGAAGTCATGACTGGAGTCATTTTCAAAGCCTTCATACCGAAGCAGCACGCGGTACCCTGAAAGGAAGGACAAGGGCACCTGGGAGGAGATGGAGACGGTGCATCCGCAGGCTCTCCTCCTCCTCTACCCCAGTCAGATTCCCTACTTCCTATTTCAGTAATTCTTTCCAGGCACGTGGGGTCCCTGATACACTACCCGCTGACTGGATATGCCGCCTGGCAAACAAATTGTCTGCCCTGGCCAGAGGAACACCCACCAGCTGCCTGGATGACAGAGGCGATCCAATACACCCGGCTAGGGAGCACAGCATCGCCGTTGAGGACTTCCACCTTCATCCCCTTCAGGACGTCTTCCCACTGGTCATAGAGGGGCACCTGTATGGTGAGGAGATCACTGAAGGGGCTCAGAGGAGCCGGCTGCCTCAGGCCTGAGCCATCTTGACCTCTACACCTTAACGTCATGCACCGTGCAGAAAATTAGGAATAAAGGGGTAAACAAGGTGTGTTTACTGTCCCAAAACACAGAATGGCAGGGTGCCATCAGACAGACATGGGTGGAGGCCTACAGACCTGGATTCTCATCAATGCAGGGCCAGCTCTATCCGTGTGGCACCTCGGTGCACCTGGATACCTGTCACCCTGCCGGCTGCACAGCAGTGTCTCAGCAGAGAGATCAGCTCCTTAATGTCATGTGACCTGGGCTCACACATGCACATTCTACCCAGTGTCTTCCAACTGTGCGATTTCTGGCTACCTTCCCAATGCCTAATCCTTGATTTGCTGCCAATGGGAACTTGATCCTCCTTTGGGAGAGGCATCTTCTTTCACTATCAGACCTGGGCTAAGCCAGCAACAATCCATCTCCGTAGGCAGACAGGCTCACATATACTTGGGAAAGCATGCAGTGGCCCAGGCACACTTGGCAGCTCTTTACTATAAGTTTTGGTTTCTTTAAAACCTCAGTTATGGGTACATTTACACAATGGAATACTACTCAGCAATTAAAAACAAGGAAATTATGAAACTGACAGGCAAATGGTGGGATCTAGAAGAGATTATCCTGAGGTTTCGCAGAAGCAAAAAGACACACACGGTATATACTCACTTATAAGTAGATATTTGACATATAATATAGGTTAAACCTACTAAATCTACACACCTAAAGAAGCTAAGCAAGAAGGAGGACCCTAGGTAAGATGATCAACCCTCACTCAGAAAGACAAACAGGATGGACACTGGAAGAAGGAGAAAACAGGGAACAGGACAGGAGCCCACCACAGAGGGACTCTGAAAGACCTACCCAGCAGTGGATCAAAGCAGATGCTAAGATTCCTAACCAAACTTAGGGCAGAGTGCAGGGAATCTTTAAAAAAAAAAGGGGGGAAGGGCGGAGGGAGATAGTAAGACCTGGAGGGGGCAGGAGCTCCACAAGGAGAGCAACAGTATTAAAAAATCTGGGCACAGGGGTCTTTTCTGAGACTGATACTCCAACCAAGGACCATTCATGGATATAATCTAGAACCCCTGCTCAGATGTAGCCCATGGCAGCTCAGTATTCAAGTGGGTTCCCTAGTAAGGGGAACAGGGACTGTCTCTGACATGAACTCAGTGGCCAGCTCTTTGATCACCTCCCCCTGAGAGGGGAGCAGCCTTGCCAGGCCACAGAGCAAGACAATGCAGCCAGCCCTGATGAGACCTGATAGGCTAGGGTCAGATGTAAGGGGAGGAGGACCTCCCCTATCAGTGGACTTGGAGAGGGGAATGGGAGGAGGTAAGGGAGGGAGGATGTGATTAGGAGGGAATGAGGGAGGGGGCTACATCAGGGATACAGAGTGAATAAACTGTAATTAATATAAAAAATAAAAATTAAAAAACCCAAGTTATGTTATATAAATGTTTTTGTTTTAATCCCAAGTGTGGAATTTTAGTTTGGGCTTTAGTTTGTCCACAGCTGATAACTACCTCCAATGGGGCATGGCCTTTGCCAGATGTTAATGGCCTGCCTTGTGCAGCATGGAGAGGGGCATGGTCTAGGACTCTGAGAGGTATAAACAGGAGAGCCCAGAGAAAGAAAGTGTGGCGAGTGGCAGTTTGGAAAGACCAGAGACACTTCATGGCACAATGGCTTGGAGGGAAGAAATGAAGGAAATTACTTGCTGCTTTTGCTGTATAAATTGGTATAGCCCTAAACAAAACAAAACAAAACAAAACCATCATGGATATTAAACAGCTGGGAGAAGTAAAGGGGTCTGCGCCCCTCTCCCCACTAACCTCTACTACCTAAGGTAGGACCTAGCATTTACATGTAATTGTGCAGGGCAATCCAGGAAGGCAAGGCGACTGGCCTCAGGTCAAAAGACAGCCTCAAGAGTCCTTCTCTTGGGCTTTACGAAATGGGATTGAAAGGCAAACAAACGAACGAACAAACGAACGAACGAACGAACGGGCTTAATGGCTCATACCTGTGAGCCAGCACAACTGCTCTCAGGCCAGCCTGAGCTATATTGTGAGACCCTGTCTTAAATTTAAAAAGAGATGACTCAGAGGTTAAGAGCACTGGCTGCTCTTTCAGAGGTCCTGAGTTTAAGTCACAGCAACCACACAGTGGCTCATAACCATCTATGAGCTCTGGTGCCCTCTTCTGGCATGCAGGGATACCTGCAGACAGAACACTGTATACAAAATATATAAATAAATAAATCTTAAAAAAAAAAAAAGAAGAGAGACAAAATTAGACCTGTTGTAGGTGTTACTCTAGCTAGCAGGAGGTACAGCTGAGTTAAGCTAGCACTGTTAAGTTCCTGACATCAAGCTCATCCAAACATCTAAACAGGGCCCCAACCCTTCCTTCTTCAGGAAGAACTGGAGGGTGGTAGAAAGGTCCTTAGATGCAGCTGGAGAGATGGCTCAGTGGTTAAGAACACTGTCTGCTCTTCCACAGGTCCTAAATTCAATCCCCAGCAACCAGATGGTGGCTCGTGACCATCTATAATAAGATCTGATGCCCTCTTCTGGTGAGCAGGTGTACCTGCAGATAGAGCACTTATATACATAAAATAAATAAATAAATCTTAAAAAAAAAAAAAAAGGATTGGCTGGAAAAAGAAAGAAAGATCCTTAGAAGAGGCCCAAGGGGGCAGCTTGGTGGTATAAAGTGGCAGGAAAAAAAGGCCGTGAGAGTCAATTTGCAGAAGGCTGGGCATGGTGGCACATACTTGTGATTCCAGCACTTGGGGAGTAAGTGGGGGCGGGGGGGCTTACACAGGATGACTAAAAGTTAAAGGCTATCTGCAGCTATATAGCAATGTAGAGGCCAGCCTGTGATACATGAAACCCTGTCTTAATAACAACAAGAACAGGTCAGGTGTGATGGGTGCACACCTTTAATCTCAGCACTTGTGAGGCAGAGGCGGGCAGATCTTTGTGAGTTCCATAGAGAATCCCTGTCTCCAAATACCAAAATTTAAAACAAACAAGAAAACAAAACCCAACCAACCACCTGTTCCCTCCCCCATCCACCCAACCCCCCAAAAACAATACCAGGGCCGGAGAAATGGCTCAGTGATTACGAGCCCTCTATGCCCTTCAGAGGACCAGGGTTTGGTTCCCAGCACTACAGGGCAGTTTAAAACTGTCCACAGTACTCCACTTCTGGAGGATCTGATGCCTTCTGGGTTTTTTTTTTCCAGATAGCTCTGTAGACCTTGAACTCAGAGATCCACCTGCTCCTGCCTCAGAGTGCTGGGATCAAAGGTGTGCGCCCCACTGCCCAGCCCTGATGCCCTCTTCTGCCCCCTACATGCACTAGGCACACGTGTGATGCACATATGTACATACAAGCAAAACACCAATGTACGTAAGATAAAAATAAATCAATCTAAAAAATAAAAATAAAAACAAACCAAAGAACCAAACAAATGCCACAAACAAAACAAAAACAATTTGTTTTTGTTTTTTTGAGACAGGATTTCTCTGTGTAGCCCTGACTGTTCTGGAACTCACTCTGTAGACCAGGCTGCTCTCAAATTCAGATATCCTCCTGCCCCTGCCTTCCCAGTGCTGGGATTAAAGGTGTGCACCACTACCACCCTGATATCAAAAGCAATTTTAAGCACTTAGGGAGACAGAGGCAGATCTCTATGAGTTCAAGGCCAGCCTAGTTTACAAAGCAAGTTCAAGACAGCCAAGGCTACACAGAGAAACCCTGACTCGAAAACAACCAAACAAAAATTTTAATGGGGTAAAGAAAACATCAAAAATGAAAAAAAAAAAAAAAAAAAAAGAACACCCTCTGAACTCAGACCAAAGAAAAATTCTATTTTTAATTAATAAATAGAAAATAAACCTCAGAACAGGGACTGTCTCTGACATGAACTGGTTGGCCTGCTCTTTAATTTCCTCCCCCTGAGGGGGAAGCAGCATTACCAGGCCACAGAAGAAGACAATGCAGCCACTCCTGATGAGACCTAATTGACTGGGATCAGAAGGAAGGAAAAGAAGTCCTCCCCTATCAGTGGACTTGGGGAGGGGCATGCATGCAGAGGGTGGAGGAAGGAAGGGATTGAGATGGGAGGAGGGAGGGAACCATGGGGGGGGATACAAAGTAAGTAAAGTGTAATTAATAAAGAAAAAAAATTAAGAAAAAAGAAAAAAAAAAAAAGAAAATAAACCTCAGAAAGCAGAAGCAGTTGTATAAGGTGCAAGATGCTCTTATTTTTACATTTTTTTGGTTTTTGAAACAGGGTCTTAATATTTAGCTCTGGACACTATGTAGACCAGGCTAGCCAAAAAATTTACTTGTCTCTGCTTCTCAAGTGTTGAAATTAAATGCATTTTTATATATGTATAATATAACACACACACACACACACACAAATATCTGCATCTGTGTCTACACCCCAGAAAGCATAGCATCCCATGGGAATATAGGTATAGATGGTTGTGAGCCACCATGTGGTTGCTGGGAATTGAACTCAGGACCTTTGGAAGAGCAGCCAGTGCTCTTAACTACTAAACAATCTCTCCAGCCCTCCAGAACAAAGGGAGATTTCTGGGGAATGGCCACTGTTCTCAAGGATTCTGTCCAGGCGGGAGCAACTCAACTGAGGTGTGTGGGGAGCAATGAGGCAGGCAGCCTGGGGTGTCCCTCCTCCATTGCCGGGGCACTCACGTGTTTAAAGCAGCTGACAGGAGCAGCCTTGTAACTGTGATCCTTCAGGAACTTCCCCCAGTCAAACCCTAAGACCAGAGCTGTGGAGCACAAAGGAAGACTTGAGGCAGGGTATCTACAGCAACCATGTTACAAGAACCCGGAGGCAGGACTGGAGAGACGGCTCAGCGGTTAAGGGCACTGGCTGCTCTTCCAGAGCTCCTGAGTTCAAGTCCCAGCAACCACATGGAGGCTCACAACCACCTGTAATGGAATCTAATTTCCTCTTCTGCTGTGCGTGAAAACCGAGCACTCAAATACATAAAACAAAACAAAAAAAAAAAAGAAAAAAGAACCTGGAGGCCCCACAGGGTTCTAGAAACAAGTCCCTTTATCATCACGAATGGCCATCAGGGCTGTGAAGCAGAGGGGCATCCAAAGAGAAACTTCTGTCCCTTCTTGCTGCACAGAAAGGGAAATTCAGATGTAGGCTTACATTTCTCCTCCTGTACCCAGTCACTGGCCACACCTCATCGGCATGGGTAGGAAAAGGAGCAGACCGCCCACCTGGCTGCGAAACGCAGTTTTGCCCTCATTGGGGCTCTGTGTAACGTGCTCAGCAATCACTATGCTTGAATAACTGAGACCCCTTCCACCTGCTCCACACATCCTGGACTTCCCCTGCACCAGGGAGAGAGAAGTCATGGAGACAGATACAAAGAGAAACAAAGCAGCTAACTTCTCCTTTCTTGGTGATGAAGGACCCAGGCAGCTGCAGGGCCTAAGGTCATTTCCACAAATGCCAGCAGGTGGACACAGTTTACCATAGGCCTGGATCCCCAACTTTCCAGCAGGCTACCTTTTCTGGTCCATACTCTTAGGCAAGGCCATCCCCACCCTGGTCCCCCATCCCAGAATTGTCTCACCATCTTGTCCTGTTGGTGTCCCATCTGCTAGCTGTCCTGTGCCCTGGGAGTGGAGGAAGGCTCCAATCTTGGCGGACCAGGCTGCCTTGTGCAGGACTTTGGCTTTCTTGGTGGGTGGCTTTCCCTGGAAGGCAAGAAGGGAATTACGCAGGTTGGCGGCTGTGAACCTGAATCTATTTCTATTTGGCCTTGTTTTTTTTTGTTTTTTGTTTTGTTTTTTTTTTGAGATACAGTGACCTGGAATTTGCACCTGTTGTGTTCTGCCTCCTGAGTGCTGGGATTCCAGACATGTGCTACCGTAACCAAGAGAGAAAGCAGAGCTTGGTTGGGCCCTGCCGGCTACCTAACCCCTTTTGGGCCTGAGTTTCTTCTGTGAAACTAAGGGTGAGTGAGAACACTCAGGAGACAGTTACAGAAGGACGGGGCCAGTAGAGCTACCAATGAGGGAGAGAGTGTCACTCAGGCCTTTGACTCCTCTCTAACATTGTCACTGAAGTCCTCTCTATGCTCCCAGCCCCACGGAGAGCTACAGCTGAGTGGCTGCAGAGGGGCCCGATACTCTCTCACCAAACCCACAGGCAATATTTTGTACCTGGAGAGAACATTCTGGACAGCTTTTACCAGGCGACTCGGGAAAAGCTCACTTACAATTAATCACTTAATTAAGATAATGAAGCACCCAACGACGAAGGCCAGGAGCCCAATCACCACACCAGCTAAGCAGAGGCACACCTGCGGAAGGTCTTAACGAAGTGGTTCTCAACCTGTGGGTCATGACCCCTTGGGGTTGAATGTCCCTTTCACTGAGGTCACATATCAGGTAGCCTGCATATCGGATACTTACATTACAATTCATAAAAGTAACAAGATTACAGTTACGTAGTAAAAATGAAAATAATTTTATAGCCAGGAGATGGTGGCACATGCCTTTAACCCCAGCTCTCAGGAGGCAGAAGCAGATGGATCTCTGAGTTCCAGGCCAGCCTGGTCTACAGAGCAAGTACCAGGACAGCCAGGGCTACACAGAGAAACCCCGTCACAAAACAAAACAACAACAATAATTCTACCATTGGGGGTCACCACAGCATGAGGAACCGTATTGACGGAGTCAGGTATTGCAGTGTTAAAAGTGTTTGAGCCTTTTAAAATAGGAATCGCTGAATGTGGGGAAGGCACCCTTTAACCCCAGCAATGGGAGGCAGAAGTAGGCAGACTTTGTGATTCTGAGACCAGCCTGGCCAGCCAGAGCTAAATACTGAGACCCTGTCTCAAAAAGAAAATAAGGGCTCTGGTAAGGCGGCTCGCTGGTTAAGAGCACTGGCCAGGCCACTCTTTCCAGAGAACCCAGGTTCAGTTCCTAGCACCCACACGGTGGCTCACAACTGCTTCCAACTCTAGTCCCAGGGGACCTGACACCCTCTTTAGTCTTCTCAAGACACTGTAGGTATGTGGGCATAGACATACAATCAGACAAGACACTCATACATATAAAATTAAATCTCAACAAATAAGTAAAATAATAAATAAATAATTAAATGGGGATCACTTCCTGAGGCAGGGCCTCATGCACCTCAGATGACCTCTAGGAATGGATCCCCCTAAAAAAAAAAAAAAAAGCTGCCTAAGCCATTTGCTTCCAGTCACAGGATGGTTCCACCTCAGCATCCAGGCCCCAAGAAGGGTGCAGGCAGCTGCTCTCACCTGGAGTCTGGCCAGGATGCTGGCCTTCTTGGAGTTGGAGGAGTAGCTCCTGGAACATGAGACGCTGCAGAACCTCTTGGTCTTTGAGAAGAAAGCTTCTCTCGTGCCCACGATACCACACATCTCACAGACCGCTGGGAAGAGAGCTCGGCATGTGACTCCCTGACATAATCACTGTAAGTCAAACCAAACCCCGGGCTCCTCAAACCCAAGTGCCGAGCCAAGCATGTCAGCGTTAGGCGCTAAGGCTGACGGGGTGTGAGGAGGACAGTGTATGGAGTTCTCTTCCAAGACCAAGTTCCATGTGCTGCTCTTAAACTTGTCTGCTCAGCTGACCCTTAGCCACCAGCCTCTCCTGCAGCTTCGACTACAAGTGTGTGACCCTCCATCAGCTGACACGTGCTTGTCCCTTGGCTCTGAATCAAGGGCCAAGGCTAAGGGACTGGAGAGCCACGCGAACAACTGCAGGATCTGGTAGACAAGCTTTAGAGAGAGGAAGGTGACAAGAGGAAAGGTGCTGAAGTCACTCAGGGCTTGTGGGCCCTTGCTCTCACAAGGAGCATGTGGACAAGCTGTGTTCGCCTGGCCTCATGCTGGCTCACTTGAGGCGCTGCCTGTAAGCAGTGCCGTGGCGGGAGATTGCCACGCCCTGGGCCCCAGTGACACACTGCATCTGTGCTTTACCAGCTTCCCAGGTAACTAATCTGCAGCCAGGGTCACCAACCAGGCCCTGGGGCCAGCTCCTCCCCAGATGATTCCTGCTAATCCCGCCATTCTCAGATGAGATAGGGAGGTCACTTTAACCTGAATGCTCCCTTACAACTTGCCAACCTGCAGCCCACAAGCTATCTGTTGCCCTTTTGTGCCAAAGTACTCACACCACTTCTCACCTCACACTCAGAAGTGGGGGCTGCTCAGCCTACCCACACTAATGTAATGCCATCTAACAGGGGCTGAATAAACACAAGAGGTGGAGGAGAATTACGCTTTGAAACTAGACTGCAGGAGAGGAAATGGCCCTTGAGGACAGTCCCTTAGAGCTTCCCACACCGCCTGTGTCCGTCCCCTGTTCTTCCCCAACTTCCGGACTCCTCCATCTTCAGGGACAGTGTAAAGGCACCTGGCTCAGAACCACTTCCTTCCAAGGAGCGGGCATTCCCGGGGCTGAGCAAAGGCAGAGGTGAGGTGGGTAGCTCTCCTGCTTCCCTCTCTTCATTTTCTGTCTCACTTGACTCTCCTAGATAGGAGCTGCTCTCACTGCCCGCACTGCTGTTGTAACTCCGGAAGCTGTCGTAGCCCCCAAAGAGTTCCAAGTCATCATCCTCCTCTTCTTCCATTGGCTCTGAAGATGGCGCCTCCTGTGGAAGAATGACACGTGCTTGCTTCAGGAAGAGAGTTTGCAAACCTGCTAATCCACCCAATGTGATCGTGGGATTTGAACGCTGGTTCTCTAAATAGGTAGTAGGAGCTCTTAGCTGAGCCAGGCAGTGGTGACACACAGCATGATCCCCAGCACTCGGGAGGCAGAGGCATTGGGAGGATCTGTGAGTTCTAGGTCAGCCTGGTCTAAAGAGTGAGTTCCAGAACAGCCAGGGCTATACAGAGAAACCCTGTCTCGAAAACAACAAACAAACAAAAGAGCTCTTCACCACTGAGACATCTCCTCAGCACCTGACAAGATGTTTTCTCAGGGTGGATGAGATTGAATACAGATGGGGTTACTTCTGCATAAACAAGCCTGTCATAAGTTAAAATATAAGCTGCGATGCTGGAGAGATGGCTCAGTGGTTAAGACCTCTGGTTGCTTTTCTAGAGGACCCAGGTTAGATTCCCAGTACCACAAGCTGGCTTACATTCACTTGCAACTCCCCGACCCAGGGACTCCTCTGATGCTCTCTTCTGACCTCCTGGGCATCATGCACACGCATGATGCAGACATACACAGCAGGCAAAATGTTTATATGATTGTTTTGGTTTTGTTTATATCATTTTTTGAATTAAAATGCTAGGGGCTAGAAAGATGGCTTAGTGGTTAAGAGCACTGGCTGCTCTCCCAGAGGACCTGGGTTCAATTCCCAGCATCCACATGTCAGCTCACAACGGCCTGTAACTCCAGTTCCAGGGGATCTGACACCCTCACACCAATGCACATGAAATAAAATTAAATAAATTATTTTAAAAATTAATAACGGGGCTGGGGAGATGGCTCAGAGGTTAAGAGCACTGGCTGCTCTTCCAGAGGCCCTGAGTTCAATTCCCAGCAACCACATGGTGGCTCACAACCATCTGGTGTCCTCTACTGGCCTGCAGGCACACATAATAAATGAATAAATCTTAAAAATAAGATGCTGGGTGTTACAGGCACAAGCCTTTAATCCCAGCACTCCAGGAGGCAGAGGCAGGCGGATCTCTGTGCCTTCAAGGCCAGCCTGGTCTACAAAGCTATTTCCACCACCACCCAGCTAGTTGACCCTCTCTTTAAAGAGAGAGAGAGAGAGAGAGAGAGAGAGAGAGAGAGAGAAGCAATGGACCTGGATAGCCCCAGAAAAACCGGATGGTAGCTTGGGTACAGAGCAAAATTCCTAAGAGGGGGGTGGGAGGATCCTGAGAAAAACCAAGACCCAGACTATCCAAGGAGGCTTTGGGTCAGACGACACCCAGAGAGTAACCGTACAGTGTATGTACCACAGCTGTGAGTTCAGCCCTGATCGAAATCAGCTACTGATCTCAGGGCCAATCGACCTAACCTCTGTGGGACTCAACCCATGACAGGGAAGGGTTGGCTCACAGGACGTGAGGTGCAGACGTCACATAAAAACCTACGGAGGGAAGCGAGACAGAGATAAGGAAAATGAGGCTTTGGGCCAGGGTTCAAATACCATCTCCAGGCTTCCTAGCTGTATGATCCACAGCAAGCCAACTACCATTGCCTCAGTTTCCATAAAATAGGGACAATGCCACTATTTAATAGTTTCGGAAGAGGGGATGATAAAAAGCAAAACACTCAGAACAGTGCTCAATAAACGCTGGCAATCATTACTGCTTGAAAAAGGAAAGAGACTCCAAATGCAAGGCGCGGTGGGTCACCAGCTACGGTACCACGGAAAAGGCAAAACTCTCCACGGTCTGGAAACTGACACACGTGGAGCCAACCTCTTGCAGTTTCCAGCTGTGTCATTCCAACAGGCTGTTTGGACCCGTCCCTAAAGAAGATGGCCTTGAGTATTCTGGAAGACCAGCACGGGAACGCTCCAGGAGTGAAGTAATAATCACCTCTGACCTCCCTTTACTTCCCGCGTGGAAGCGACAGGCCGCACAACCCTAAAGCTCAGGACCACGAAACCAAGAAGACAAGGAAGTGGAGCCACAGTTCAGGGACCAGTTTCTCTGCCCCTGTTTAGGAAGGCGTTTCCACCCCTCCTCCATCCCATCCATCCCAAGACCAAAAGGGACCCCGGAGGCCTCCGACCCGGACTAAGCTCCCTACCTCAGTTTACCAATCCTGCAACCTTCCGCCTCCAAGGCGTCGCTAAAATGGTGCGTCCGCCGAGTGAGGGGTTCGGGGCTCCCTTCCCCGGAAGGGCTGAACGCTTTCCCTCTTACCTCGGTGCCCAGCGGTTTCTCCATGATAACAAACTCGATTTCCTCAACCGTCACTAGGTGCAGGAAGCCATATTGCCCTCCCCGCTCTCCGAGAGCGTGCTCATTGGCCACCGCGCCTGGGCTGCGGACCAATCACACCGCAGGAGAGAGAAAAAGCCGGTTCCGCGCTCGCCCGCGCCCCGCCCCCGCTAAGGAGGGGTGGGGAGCCCGGGCGGTTATGGGAGTTGTAGTTTTCTGGGGGGTGCACGAGAAGGGGCGTTGCCTTAGTGACGGGGACATCTCCTGGAGGGTGCTTCTCACGCTGTCCTCTGTAAGGCAATTTTCAACCCTCCGGAGCACCTAGGATGGACGCGCCCGGGTACCCAGGTAGGAAGTAAAGATGCCCTTGCGCTGGGATGCCTCGCAGAAATGCCCCGTCCCTCTTTCAACTCGGGCAGAAACTGGGCTTCCCTTCATATTCCTAGATCTTGAGCCACCCCCTGGAGTGTGCTTCCTCTACCAGGACCACGCCTTAAAGAAAACTGAGTATCCCCCGAAGTCTGTCCTCTGTCCGCAGTGCCTCAGTTAGTGGTAGGAACCCACAAACCTCTTCCCGCTCCGTGCTGCTGTATCACGAGTGCAGTCAGTGGTCCCGTCATGTTCACCAACTCCTCTGAGGGTTCCTGAGACCTGGGGGGTTGTGTATTGTCCCGTGTGTGGCTGAGCACGCCACTGACACTCATTTTCTGCGGTTTCAACAGTTGCTGAGTTTTTGCAAACAGCATTGGGTTTTAGTGAGGCTTTCCTTTGGGGGCGGCAGAGGGCAGTGAGGTATGAGCAGAGACTCATTGCGTAGCCCTGGTTGGCCTGGGAGTTTGTCCAGTTTTGAGACAGTGTCTCTCACTGAGACTAGAGTTCACCAGTTGATGAGACCGTGTGGCCAGCAAGTCCCAGGGACTGTCTGTCTCTATCTCCCCAGCACTGTGGTGAAAGTACACAGCTTTTAAGGGAGTGCAGAAGATCTATCACACGTTTTCAAGTTTACATGGAAAGGGTTTTATTGACTGAACTATCATCCCACCCCTGAATCTTCACCTTTAATCCACACAATTTATTTATTTATTTATTTATTTATTTATTTATTTATTTTCTGGTGCTGGGGAGATAATACAGGACCTCAGACAAGCAAGGCGAGAGTTCAAACTGTGAGTTACAGTCTAAACCCTACGGAAGTGATGCGGTCATTCTCTTGTCTCAAAGTCCTAGCAACCGTGCTGGAGAGATGGCTCATCAGTTAAGAGCACTGAAAAAAAAAAAAAAAAAGAGCACTGGCTGCTCTCGAAGAGGAACCAGGTTTCCTTCTCAGCATCCATGTTGGGCTGATCAAAAACACCTGGGACTCCAGCTCTAGGGAATCCAAACCCGCTGGACTCTGCAGGCACCCATGCTCATGTCTCTCTCTCTCTCTCTCTCTCTCTCTCTCTCTCTCTCACACACACACACCCTATACACTTAATAAAAAACAAAACAAAAGAACAATCCTCCTAGGGCTCATCAGTTAAGAGCGCTGTTCTTGCAGAGAATCAGAGTTCGATTCCCATCATTCATATGTCTCCCCAGTTGCACAGCCTTCTGGAACAGACATACATGCAGACAAAACATCCACACATAAAATAATAATAAATTCGGAAGTCAAAGCAAAACCAAAACCCCTTCTGGCTTCACTTTGGATTTCAAATAAATTCTTTTAAGATTGGGAGACTTGGTCTGTGATCCTGTTCCAGCCTTCACAGCTTTGCTGGGTGCATCTCTTCTGTTGTTCGGCACTGAGCTTGAGGTGACTTGCAAAGTGAGAACCAGGGATACAAACTGGACAGCATATAATGTCCACAAAGCAAATTCCTTCTTCTTTAAAAGGTCACTATCATCACTATCAGCCGGGTGCAGTGGCACATGCCTTTGATCCCAGAACTCAGACCTTGGGAGGCAGAGGCAAGCAGATCTCTGGCTTCGAGGCCAGCCTGGTCTACAAACTGAGTCCAAGACAGCCAGGGCTCTGTTAAGCAGAGAAACCCTGTCTGGAAAAAACAGCAGGGCATAGGGCCATCCACCTGTAATCCTAGCACTGGGGAGGCAGAGGCAGGAGGATGAGGGGCCCGAGTTTATCCTGCTGTGTTGTGTGTTTCAGCCTACCTTACATAAGACCGTTCAAAGCTAAAGACCACTCTCTGGCTGCTTAGTGCAGAACAAACTGAAGGCAGGTCAAGAGAAACAGCAGGAAGGCCAGTTAGGAACTTCCTGCAGTAACTCAGATGAAAGATGATGGCCGCTCAGATCAGGGTGGAGGCAGAGAGTGTGAGAATAGTATCGGGTGGGTGGTAAGAGGGAGGGATCTAGAATAAAAAAAAAAAATTTTTTTTTTTGAGCCAGGAATTCATGTGTCTCAGGCTGTCTTTGAGTTCACCATGTCAATGGGAGTACAGGCAGGTGAGGCAAGCCTTGCACTGTGAGCCCTCATCTCAAAAACAAAACTTCAGGAGGAATGCATGCGTTTGGGTGGGAAACAGGGAACTGTGAGTTCTGCTGCGCCTCAAGACAACAAAAAGACATCACAATTAGAACATGAACTCAGGTGGCACAGCAAGGTGTTGTAACTATTGCCTATAACGTCAGCACTCGGGAGGGCTGTCTGAGTTTGAGGTCAGCCTGGGCTACAGAGTGATTTCCAGGCCGTTCTGAGCTACAGTGTAAGACCTTAAAAAAAAAAAAAAAAAAAGAGAGAAAAAAGAAAAAGGAAAGGTGGTAGGGATGTGAGCCTGGAGAGCTGGTTCGGTGGCTAAGAGGAACTACTGCTCTTCCAGAGAACCCAAGTTCCGTTTTCGTATCAGACAGCTCCCATCTACCTGTAACTCCATCTTCACAGGCTCTAGTACTCTTGTCTGGCCATTGCAGGCACAGGTAACACTTTCACACACACACACACACACACACACACACACACACACACACAGACACACACACACACAAATAAAAAGATGGGGGGCTGGAGAGATGGCTCAGAGGTTAAGAGCACTGGCTGTTCTTCCAAACCTCCTGAGTTCAATTCCCAGCACCCACATGGAGGCTCACAACCATCTATAATGAGATCTGGTGCCCCCTTCTGGTGTACATGCAGGCACACATGCAGGCAGAATACTCTATAAATAATAAATAAATCAATATTAAAAAAAAAAAAGATGGTGCTGGAGAGATGGCTGCTCTTCCAAAGGTCCTGAGTTCAATTTCCAGCAACCACATGGTGGCTCATAACCATTTATAATGAGTCTGGTGCCCTCTGCTGGCATGTAGGCATAGATGCAGGCATAATACTGAATAAAAAAAAAGATGGATACGGTGATGTTTGTCTTTAGCCCCAACACTGGGAAGGCAGGAGGACCACTATGAATTCTAGCCTGGTTTACATAACAAGTTCCAGACCAGGAAGGCTACAAAGTCTCATAATAACATTAACAATAACATAATAATAATAATACCCCCCCCCTTTTTTTAAAGAAGGTAAAATAGAAAGGGCTGGAAAGATGGTTAAAATCACTTTCAGAACAAGCCTGACCACTGAGTTTGACTCCTGTAACCTGAAAGTTGTACTCCGACCACCCTGTGTGCAGTGTGGCATGTATGTGCCTGAATGCACCCGCACACACTTCCACAGTAAGCAGCAAACACGGAGCTGGAATGTGGCTCAGCTGGTGGTGCTTACCCAGCCTGTAACCCCTGACCTGGAGGACGGATAGGTTCAAGGCCAGCCTGGGCTACGTGAGACACTGTCTAAAACAACAACAAAAGCACGCTTAGTCTGAGACACCTAAGATACAGCAGAGCAAACCTAAGAAGACAGCCGGCACCAGAGAACCCAGACCTGGAGGTGGAAGTCCTGTAGCTTGGGACATTTTCCCATCAAGTCTGAAAGGGTCAGAAGAGCCCTCGTCCTGTTTTTATTATCTTTCTAGCCTTAATGTATGAAAACAGAAGTCCAAACTTCCCAGTTTTATGGTTGGAAAGGTAGAGCTGGGTCCCCTGTGATAGGAGCCCTTACCTAACTTTAAATGAATTAGGAAAAATATGCTTATTTGTGTATTTTATATGCATGATTACCCTATTTGCATATATGGCTGACAGAAGGCGGCATTAGATCTCATTATAGATGGTTGTGAGCCACCACGTGGATGCTGGGAATTGCACTCAGGACCTCTGAAGAGCAGCCAGTGCTCTTAACCGCTGAGCCATCCCTCCAGCCCTGTACAAAACTTTGTTGAGTGGAGGTTGGGGATGACCTCTGCAATGCAGTTCTCTCTGCCACCTTATGGGACTGGAGATTGAATTCAGGTTATTCAGCCTCTTTACGGAGCCATCTTGTTGGCTGCATACTTTTTTTCAGACAAGGCCTCTATGTAGCCGAGGCTGGCCATTATTCTTGTGTCCCTAGACTTCCTTCCTTTTGTTCCCACTCCTCTCTTTGGTTGAGACAGGGTTTCACTGTGTGTGCCAGGCCAGCTTCTAACTCAAGAGACATATCTGCCTCTCTCCCAAGTGCTGGACACCATCATGCTCTGCTTTTGTTTTTTTCAAGACACGTTTCTCAGTGTAGTGTTGGCTATCCTGGAGCTTACTCTAGACCAGGCTGGCCTCTGCCTTCCAAATGCTGGGAATAAAGGCATGTGCCACCACTGCCTGACTCTGCCTTCTTGATAGGGTCTCACAAGAGACTGTCTCACAAGAGACGGACAGTGATAGTGGGGACAAACCCTTGGCCTTAGCCTCCGAGAAAGCACCCTACCAACTCCTCTGTGACCCTAGTCCTGTCCAGCGACTCCCACCACCACCACCAGAGGGAGCCAACATGAGCGCACAGGCAGCTCCTAAAGGGCCTAGAAGCATGTTCTTATTCTTGGTTAGACCTGCCCCACAAAGTTGTCTGCTGGGTGACTTGATCTAAGTCAAGGTTGTCCCCGGTGAATACCAGCGTGTTCAGACCCATCTGAAGATAATGCTTTTCTACTTCAAGACTGCAAAGTTGTATGAAGAACTAATCTGAGTCATGAGTAGTGTCACATGTCTGCAATCCACGTACTCAAAATGAAGGAGCAGGATTGCTACAAAGTTGGGACTACATGAGAGCCTGCAACAAAACTAAACAACAAAAAACCCCTCTCAAATCAGCCATGGGCCAGAGAACTGCACGAATGACTTGTCAGGGAAGGACCCTGGCTAACTTGTTCTGACTTGCACATGTCATGCAGACACAACAAAGTAAATGCAGGAATTTTTAAAAGGCCCTTCTTTACAGGAAAAGTCCTGAAGCAAAGGTCTCTATGTTGCTTGTGCTTATCTGTGAACTACACCAGGCAGGCCTCAAAATCAAGAGATCTGCCTATCTCTGCCTCTCAAGTGTGGAGATTTAAGGATTTGTATCCCACCAAAGGCTAGCAACTTTTTTTGAGAGGTAGCCCAAGATGCTTTTCCTGTGTGGCTTCCGCATCTGGTAGCTAATAGCACTTTCACTTTGACATTTGGCTGATAGAGATCACACTTAACACCTGAACTTTGGAAAAATTCATCAAAATGTAGTAATCTGTTTTCCATGTAAAAGTCAGAAGGCACACCAATACTTCCCTTTTCCTCTTGCCCTAAACAGCAGGCTTGCTAAGGAGATTTTCTTTTGCAATTGTGTCGAGATTGAATAAACTGGGTCCTCTGTACCTTAGCTGTCCTTCATTTTGCCACACAGCTACGACTTTTAGCTTTCTCTTCCTGTCTCTACCTTCTGATTCTGGGACTGCAGCTTTACGCCCACCATGGCATTTATGTCTGGCTGGGGACTGGCGAGTGAACTTGTCAGGCAAGCACTCTGTCAGCCTCATCTCCAAGTCTAACCTGGCGTTCTGTGAGACAAAGAGGCCTAAAGAAATGAAACAAAGCCCAGTTGTCTGTCTCACACAGTTTATTTAACAATAGGTAATAAGAAATCAAATTTAACAGTCTATACAGTGATCCAAAGTTCATATTTATAAGTAATCAACCTTAATTGCATGATTTACAACAATTGAGGGTTTTTGCTTTCTATTTTCAAGTTTTACAGAAAGTGTATGTGTGTGTGGGGGCAGAGTAAGGAAGAAAGCAAGCGAAGAAACCTCAGACATCTGCATGTTAAAATCACCCCACTGGAGTCATTTCTTACCCTCTTTTTAAATTTTTTTTCCTTTGTTAGCTGTAAAAATAACAAAAAAAATTCTCTCAAGAAACAGAAACCACAATATTATAATACATCAATTTGGCAGCTGCCCCTGTATATTTTGAAAAAGTCATTTTTTTCTCTACATGTACAAATTATCTTAATACTTTTAAGTTTTACACTCAGACTTACGGAATAGAAAATTTTCTGGAGCACAAAAGTTGACTTGTAGGGGTGGAAAGAGGAAGTTTTTTTTTCTTTTAAATGTTTTTAAAAGAATGAACATCTTTGCACCCAGAGAAAAAAATTGGTATTTTAATATATTTATATATATTTATATATATATAATGTAATTTTATGTAACATTAACCCCTTTTGTCCTCTGGTTTTAGAAATGTTCTTTAATTCTTCCATAAAGTGAGGAAAATAGGGAAAAATGTCAACCATCTGCACCAGTAAATAATAACTATTAATATTACATATTTTCATTAATTTAAAAAAAATAATAAAACCTATTGGAGGTGCAAGGCAGGAGCATATGGTTGGCTTCAGACCTCAGTCGCCTCCCAGTGCACACTTGAACCACACACACAAGGGGAAAAAGAGGGCTGGGGTAACCAGCCATAACAAAAATATATTCTTTGTATGTAATCTATTTATCCCTCAGGTTCATCTGGCATGTTTGCTTTAAACCACAAACTGCTACTGCACAGTTCTTAAATGTTCCAAGGAAAATTGTCTTTTAGGCTAAGAAAGATTCAAAAAATTTTTCAGTACAAAAAGTCTTGTTAAGAGAAAATATTTTTTTTTCTTTTTCTTTTTTCCTTTTTTTTTTCTTTTTTTCTTTTTGCTCCCAAAATACTACAAGGTGTCTCTAGTGTATGTCTAGTGTACTCTGTGAGAGGTTTGAATTCAAGTCTGCACTATCGGTGCTCAGTCCGAGGTCCGTGGTGCTTGCACCGTGGAGGTTTGCCATGCCTGGATTGCTAGCAAGCTGGGAAAGCATTGAATTCTGGTCTGGGCTGGCAAAATGCCCTTGTTCCATGGGGTTGGCAGCCTGGGCAGCTACCAGTCCAGGATGTGGGGAACTGGTCTGTGGAGAAACATGGTGTGGAGAAGGCTGAGGCTGCATTCTTGGAGATGGACTGGAATGGGGAGGCTGAGACTGTGGTCGCGGAGAAGGGACAGGCTGGGGAGAACGCACTTGATTGGATAGAGAATTAGGGATTGGCTGACCTTGTAGGTGTGGGGACTGTGCCTGATTTGGGAGCATATGCTGTTGTGGACTCATAGGGTTAGGCTGAGCAGGAGAGCCCATCTGTTGCTGAAGAAGTCGCTGCTGATAAGCCTGAAGACTGGCTCCTGCTTCAGCCCCCAAAGCCTGGGGAAGCTGGCCCATCTGTCCCATATTTCCTTGCTGCATCTGTTGCATGTGATGCTGCATCCGCTGTTGCTGCTGCTGCTGCTGCTGTTGCTGCTGCTGGGGTGGGTAGCCAATTCCTTGGGGCTGCTGGAACTGGTTGTGGTTGGCCATTCCAGGGCCAATTCCTGGCCCTGCTCCCTGCTGCTGCATCATCTGACGTCTTAAGATGTCTCGGAACTGTGAAGGCATGGCGTTGTGATTTATGTTCATTTGCTGAGCTTGGGGACTCATTCCTCCCATGGGCGGCTGAAGCTGCTGCTGGGGCTGCTGCTGGGGCAAGCCAGCTCTCTGAACACCTGCCTGCATAGGATTCATGTTCTGCAAGGCTGGGTTGGAGTGGACACCTTGCTGACCAGGCATGGTAGGTGGCTGTAACCCTGGCTGTCCCTGCGGCATGCCAGGCTGTCCTGGGAGAGGTTGTGGATTAGAGTTGGCATACTTGGCAGCCCGCTGCTTGATGAATGCAGCCAACAGCTGGGGGTTGGCGTGAAGGATACTAAGCACCTGTTGCTGCTGTAAGGGAGAACTGGGAGACCTGAGAGTCCGCAAAAGGTTTTGTAAGGCTTGTTGAGACACAGTGCCTGGCTTGAGAGGGCTCACACCTACTTGGCCCAATCCTGGTTGTGGAGCCATGTTCAAGGGCTGACCATGCTGAGCCACGGACATCATGGCTGGCCTTGGCATCCCTGACTGCATCTGTTGGGGCTGAGGCATTCCTCCTTGGGCCCAAGGTGGCTGTTGTTGCATTCCTGTGGGACCCATTCCTGGTTCCAAATGCCCACCAGGACCTCTGGCCATGGGAGGTGGGTTCATGCCCATAGGGGCCATGGGTGCCATCTGGGGCATCTGGTGCTGGATGGGCCTTTGGAAAATCTGTACATGGGCCATCTGGCGCTGTGTCTCTGCTGCCCTCTGAATCTGCATTGCCATTTCTACTGCTGCAGGTGGAGGCCCTGGAAGTGGGGGCTGAGCAGTCTGAGGTGGGGTTGGTGGGGTCACTTGGCCTGCTGCCTTACCCTGGGACACAGGGCCAGTAGTTTGAGTCCTGGGTAAATAGGGTGTCATGTTGTTGGGAGGAGTGGGTTGAGGCTGAGCGGTGGGTTGGGGCTGGGGTGTCTGTGGGGTGGCTGGCTGTTGGCCAGTTGGGGTGGTGGGCGTAGCAGGAGTTGGAGACGGCAGGCCCTGCTGCTGCCCTGCCACACCAGTCCGTTGCATGCTGGCCATCCTCCTGCGGAGCATCTGAGCCTGTTGGAGCCGGTGCTGCAGCTGTTGCTGCCGGAGCTTTTGCTTTATGTTGAGGCAGAATGGCACCGGACACTTGTTTTCCTGGCAGTGCTTAGCATGGTAGCAGCAGAGGGCAATAAGCTGTTTGCAGATGGGGCATCCACCGTTAGTTTTCCGTTTGCAGCCTTTGGTGTGCTGCACAACCCTCTTCATCTTCTGGCAGGAAGGCAGGGAGCAGTTGGCATTGCGGCACTGGCAGGCATGCACCAGAGACTGGATGCAGCGCTGGATGCTTAGGCGACGAGAGTCTCCCGGGCTCTGTGTGGCTGCAGCTTGCTGGTTGTTGCTCTCATCATCCAAGCCAAGGCCTAATTTCTCCATTTTGTGGTCATGGTTTTTAGTGTTATAACATGTGATACACAGGTCATAATCCTGGAGAGGAATGAACACAAAATGGGTCAACTCTGCAAAACTTTAACAATTCAAAAAGCATTTTATATATTTTGGTGGCTAGAAAAGCAGGTATTTGTAACACATCTACATCACAGTTCAGACACTGAGGCCCACTGGGGCCTGTTCTGCCCTTCCCACAACCTACCTCACACACAGTGCAATGCCAGCGTGTCTCCACGTGGTGCTTGCACTCATTGCAGGTGTAGACAAAGCGATCTTGACTCTGTGTATGCAGCTCCACCAGCATGCACATGGTAGACCACTGGGCTCTTCGGAGCGAAGAGAATTCCAGGTGCTTATCCCTTGCAAGGGTAAGGAATGCATCTCTACCATCCATCAGGTCACAAGGGATGAGAGGGTCAGGATCAACAATGGGAGGCAGGGAGTTGGGAGCAGGACAAGCGATGAGGCGGATTACAAAGAAGACCTGCCAACAGACAAGCTCATTGTGACTCTCCAACTATAATGCCAGTACAACAGAAAGGCACCAGAGGACACAGCAGGATGAGTTAGCTGACAATCCTTCTCCATCCTTGTTTGAGACTCAGGGCAGCTATAGTGGCTCACAGCACTTGGGGACAAAGATAAGGAGGATCTGAGTTTGAGGCCAACCTGGCCAACAGTTCTAGCATATCCCACCTCAAAAAACAAACAAACAAAATCCAACCAACCAAACCAAAACTCTGAAACTCTTATTTCCTGTCAGTAGAACTCCAAAAAAAGAACAGTCTAGGGCTAGGTGTGGTGACACAGACTTTGTAATGCACCTGTGCAGTCTGACAATCTAGCTCCTAAGATCAGACAAAGTCATGGAATATATCCACAATTTTAGGTCAAATTAGGGGATGGAGAGATGGCTCAGGACTTAAGATCCATAGGACCAGGATTTGCAGTCCCAGGAACCATACGCAGCTCACATCTGTTCCTTCTGGACTCAATCAACACTGGATGTGCATGTGGTGCACTTACATATATACCTGTAGGTAAAACACACACACACACACACACACACACACACACACACACACACACACACACCCCAGTGTGTGGAGAGATTGCTCAGTGGTTGGGAAGGCTCTTCCAGAAGACCCCGATTCAATTCCCAGCCCCACCAAGGCATCTTACACCTGTCTGTAACTTAAGGTCCAGTGGCTCCAACTCACTAATACAGACATACATGTAAGACAAACATAAAATGTATATAAAAATAAAAAATTAATTATTAACTCGAATAATTTACCATTAGCCTTTCAAGCAGTACTCTCCCCTCAAATTGGGCAAGGCTATTAGAAATGTATTCTGATATTCGTATCCAATAGAGTTCAGGACCTTCCTTACTAGTGGCATAGCTGAAGGGACAGTATTAGCTTTGATCATATCAATCTGTTAGTAGACAGAGGAAGGAGCATATAAAAGAAAATGGGTGTGATGGCTCATGCCTTTAATCCCAGCACCTGGGAAGCAGAGACAGGTGGATCTCGGTGAGTTTGAGGCGAGACTGGTCAACAAAGTGAGTCTCAGGACAGCCAGGGCTGTTTGTATAAATAAAATAAAAAGAAATTGGTATGCTTACATCTGAGAAGACAGTTGAACTGTGATAAGAAAAAATACATGGGCTGGTAGCCTGACAATAGTAATGTGGATGAGGAGGGCAGGATCAGGAGCTCAAGACTGTCCCTCAGCTACATAGTTGGAGGCCAAACTGAGCTACACAGGACGAACTCAAAAACAACAGATTATTCCTTTCTTACCAGCATGTGGTGCTTCAGACATACATGCAAGCACCCATACATGTAAAATTAAAATAATAAAGCATGTGAGGAACACTGTAATTCAATTTTAATTTAGAAGAGGGTTTAAATATGGGACTATGAGTATAAATGTTTTCTCTCAGTCAGTTTCCTGAGTCATTTACTTAAAGCCTAATTGACTCAGTATCTTCATTCATGTTTTTCCCCTAAGTACCATTATAAACTGGAATGACACTGGGACTCTACATAACAAGAAAAAACGTTGGCAGATTGCCATCAACCCCAGAACTAGGAAGATAGATGCAGGTTGATCTCAGTGAATTCAAGGCCATACACAGCTAGACAGTAAGACTTTGTCTTAAAAAAGTCACCAAACCAAGAAAATTAATCAAAAGGACTAGACAAACTATGTTTACATTTTAAGACACAATGCAACACCATGTAAATTCTTAACAGCCACATAGTTAAAACATTTTCTGTCTTGGGTTAACCTAACTCCATACAGATAATCTTTTCATCCCAGTCACCCCTCAAAACCATTTCTTTCTTCCCCATTTCTAAGAAACTGGAGTTTTCAACACACCACCAGGTTGGGTGGGCAGTTTAGACATCCACACCCCTGAGCTGACTCTCACCTCTTTATGCTTCTCCATGGTGGCATACAGTTTCTGAGATAGGTCATTGGACACATTGGGCATACCAGGCTTCTTCTTATTGCCCCTACTCAAGCTGCTCTTATTTTTGCTGGTTTTCTTGTTATTTTTCTTCTTAGCATTTTTACTATCTCCTTTTGTTACCTATAAGGCAGTACAAAAGAGAAATGAAAATGTTAGCTTGTTAAGACAGACCTGAAAATAAGACTGAAGGTCAATGACTCTCTTTTTTGATAGCTGCTTATCACCCACACTTTTTAATGTTTTTTTTTTTAAACCCGCAAGAAACTATTCTTTCATATGTGTGTGTGCAGCTCTATGTATGCCACTGGTGTGCAGGTGCTCAGAGGCTCTTTGACTCTAAAACTGGACAGACAGTATGGGGCCCCTGCTGTAAGTACAGGAAACAGAACGGACCTGGGTTCCTCTGGAAAAAACAGCAAGTGCTCAATACTTACCCATTGCCTCCTGATAAAGACCCCAAGCTTCATTAAGGAAATGAAAACTTAAAAAACTTTTATATCTAGAAACGCCCCAATTTGTGGGACAGTGGTGGCACACGAATTAAAATCCAGCTCTCAGGAGGCAGAGATAGGTGGATCTCTGAGTTTGAGGACAGCCTGCTTTATAGATTCCAGGACAGCCAGCGCTACAGAGGAACCTTATCTTGGGGGGAGGGGAGAAGGAAGGGGGAGGGGAAAGGAAGGGATCGAGGGAGGGAGGAAGGGAGGGAGGGACAGAGGGAAGGAAGGAAAAAAGAGAAGAGAGAGAGAGAGAGAGAGAGAGAGAGAGAGAGAGAGAGGAGAGAAGAGAGAAAGAAAAACAGCGCCAGTTTGGAGAAGCTGTTGACTTGTGTGTCCAGATTTGGGACAGGACTGAAGAATGAATGGTGCTATGGTTGGCAAATAAGGCAAGGAATAGGGAAACCAGCAAGCCAACTTTGGTTTTCTCTTCTACTTACAACCTATTCAGTCATAAATTTAACCAAAGATGAAGCATTTTGGGAGCAAGTGAGACTATGCATGAGATTTTAAGTGGACACTTGCCTTCAAAGCTTTTGCTTTTTTTTTGGAGTTGGAGGCTAAACTTAATGTAGAGGCCTCGCGTGAGCACACACCATGGCACACACTTGCGAAGGCCAGAGGACAACTTATGGGAGCCAGCTCTCTGCTTCAACTGTGGGTCCATGGAGTGAACTCAGGGTTTGGTGGCTGAGTGTCTTTACCCAGAGAGCCATCTGTCCAAGCTCTTTATTGATTTTTGGACAAGGTTTCACTATGTACAAGTCTGGCCTTGGAACTCAAAATATATCTGCCTGCCTCTGCCTCCCGAGTGCTGAAATAAAAAGGCGTATGTCACCTTGCCTATGCAGTGGGATTTATTCCTGTGTCTGGCCCTGTGACCTTCAGTGTTGGTTGTCTCTTGGACTTCTGGGAGAACTAAAAGAGGTAACAGAGGCTGAGAGAGAAAAGTAGGGACAGAGAAGAAAAAAAACTGAAAGGAAACTGAGTAGGACTGGACTGGAGCGAGGTCAGAGACAAGTAGGACAGGAACTGGGTTAGAGAAGAAATGTGGTAACAGTTGAGCTAGGACAAGAATCCACTCAAAAGAGCAAAGAGAGAGAGAGAAAATCCAAAACAACCAAAGTTACTTTTGGGGGCCAACATGAAACAAATATCCTAAAGGCAAGCATCTTTAGTATACAAAAAGAACTAACTGGATTCTCCCACATATTTTAAAAGGAACGTCAATTCCTGAAGTACCGATATTTTATACTGATAAAAATGAGTTGGGAATGGCTGGTTATAGTCAGAAGAAATACGCAAAGTAATTCAAAGCCCATATGCTTCAGTTCAAAAATCAGAGTTGTATTATTAGATTTTCCTGAACCTTTTAATATAATTACTAACTCTCAATATGCAGAAAAGAGTTGTTTTGCATAGAGAAACTACTAAAGTTACTCCTGATAATTCAGAATTAACATTATTTAACTCACAGAGCTCTACACGCCTCTGTCTCCCCGAGGGCTGGGATTACAGGCATGTGCCAGCATGCCCGGCATCTTACGTATATCTTACATTTAAGTTGCTTTAAAAGCATGGAAAGACTATGGGATACAGTCTCTCAATGGCAGAGAACCTGCTTGGTGGCAGCAGGTATGATCCCTAGCACTTCTGGAAAAATATAGCAGAGAATAAGTCCACAAAGCCTATAGCAGTTATAATTTGGCCTATTCGATACTTATTTTTGTACAGTTTTCCAGGAGTTTATATTATTCATGGTCCAGAACACTATTTAGAATCAAAGTAACTCTTAGTCCTGAGATAGGGTTTGCCAGCTATGCAGCCAAGGTTGTCCTTGAATTAAGTGGCCCTAAACGCTCAGATTAAGATATATGCATTAGAGATGGGCCCGTGGCACAGGCCTGTAATCCCAGCAGTCAGGGAGGTGGAGGCAGGTGGATCTCTGTGAGTTCAAGGCCAGCCTGGTCTACAAAGTGAGTCTAGGACAGCCAAGGCCACACAGAGAAACCCTGTATCCACAAAAGCATTACACCTAGGAATTTAAATGGCTTTTATGCTGAGTTGAAAGTGTAAACTCCTTTCTGTATTATCGAACAGACATCAGACACTGCATAGAGAGAAAGCCCTTACGTCAGTACTCTCATTGCTGGTGTTCTCTTCCCGTTTTCTCTCTTCCTCTTCCTGTTCAAGTTCCTTGATGCTTTCTTCCAGAACGTTGGGCCAGAAATCACCTTCAAAGTAGGGTAACTCTTTTGCACTTGTTAATCGATCTTCAGTAGCTTGTTTTAAAATATCCTGCAAAAAAAATTTCAAGTAAATACAGGTAGAAAAATTTAAGCTTTCCCTTTTTTATAAATAAATAAATAAATAAATAAACAATAAATAAAGGCTTTAATCCTACGGCAAAAATGAAAATGTCCTCTAGAGCACATGTGCAAGAAAAACATTCAGAAATGTTTAATTTTTAACAACGCATTTCCTTCTTTCTTTTAAATAGGGTCTCACAAAGTATGTACACCCTTGGTTGCCCTGGAGCTCACTATGTAGAGCAGGCAGGTGGGCTTCAGAACTCAGAAAGATCCATCTGCTTCAGTTTCCGGAGTGCAGGAATTAAAAGCATGTTATCATCAGCATGCCCGCTTGTTTTCTTCCAAGACAAGGTCTATCTATGTAGCATAGGATGGCATGCAATTCTCTACATAGATGTGTCTGGCCTCAAACTCAGTGATCTACCTGCGTCTGCCTACCCAGTGCTGATAAAGGCATGTACTACCATGCCTTACCCATGATAGATTTAACTTTGTTTTAAGGCAGGGTTTTTCTGTGTAACAGAGCCCTGACTGTCCTAGAACTCTCTTTGTAGATCAGGATGGCTTTGAACCCACAGAGATTTGCCTAACTCTGCCTCCCAAGTGCTGGGCGTAAAGGCATCACCATGACCAACTCAATTTAACTATTAAAATTTATATTTATTTATTTTATATGTCTGAGCATTTAGCCTGTATGTACACATGTGAACCATGTGTGTGCATGGTGAGCACAGAGCTGATCAAAGGGAGTCACATCATCTGGAATGAGTGACATGGAGGGATGTGAGCCACCATGTGGGGTCTGGGAATCGAATCTGCTGCATCTTCTGAAAGAGCAACAACTGCTCTAACTGCTGATCCGTCTCCCCAGACCCCCATGACAGTCTGAAAACTCTGAAGCCTACTGTCTCCTTTTCCAAAGTGAGAGAGATTATAGGCAATACTAGCAGACCTTACTCATCTGTACGTCACCTAACACCCAAGCCTTCCATACTTTGAAATTTTTTTGTATTAAAAAATAAACTTTAAGGAATTAGCATAATTATAGCGATTTACACATTATAAGGCAGAACAAAACTTGTCAAAGAGAAAACAAAAAATAAAAAAAGGAAGACTGGTACACTTCCATGTTCCAACTGACCTTGTAGTCATGAACAATCCGTTCTGACACAGCCTTGTCAAGCATCTTTTTGTACCATTCTTGTAGGCGCTTGGGCTTTGGAATCTTTTGATCAGGTGGGTGGCAATGGAAGATATAGTCATCCCCTTCACTTGGTGGACATGCCCAAATATGCCCTGTTGTGTATCTAAAAAAAAAAGAGAAGGACAGACATCATGATATCATTATATCTGAAAGAGCAACAACTGCTCTAACTGCTGATCCGTCTCCCCAGACCAAATAGTCCTCTTAGAGTAGCCAAAGCCCTGTGCACACATCGCTGCACACAGTGCTCCACTGTAAACTACAAGGTAAAACAACATGGACAAACACTTACTCCCAAAACCCATCTACATTCTTAGGCCCCCTAAGCACTAATAGTTCTGTTATCACCTATTTGTTTTGAAAGGCCATGGAGGAGTACTGTGAATTTCATTTATAGAGATCGGCATCACTTAGCTCTTGATCCCCAAACCCCTAACCTGTACTTCAAGAATAAAAGACAGGCTGGAGAGATGGCTCAGTGGATAAGAGCACTGGCTGCTCTTCCAGAGATCCTGAGTTCATTCCCAGCAATGACATGGTGGTTCTTAACCACCTGTAACGGAATCTGATTCCATCTTCTGGTATGTAGGAAAGCACGGCACTCATATACATGATTAAATAAATAAATCTTAAAAAAATAAGAATAAAAGACAACTATATTGCAAAGGAATAAGAACCCATCCTAATAAATTAAATGCAAGGTGAACTGCTAGGAGTAAGTCAAGTGGCATGTACTCTCCAGGATTGATGTACTTCCAGGAATACCTTCAGAGCTTAATAAATGTAATCTCCAACCCCAGGCCTCCCACATACCGGGATTGTCAAGCACACACCACCACATTCAGGATCAAGAAAAAAATTTTGATTTTCAAATGAGTAATATCAACAACTTTTAATTCAAACTGTAAACACAATGGCTTAAACAAAACAGAGCTAAACAATTAATGAAGTAGGAAGCTCATGGTGACATCAGCTTCATTATCATAGAGGATGTAACAAAGTCCTGGCTTCACTCTAGCATGAAAAACTTAAAAAGATTGTAATCATAAAGCCAAGCATGATGGCAGGCACCTTTAATCCCAGCACTCAGGACAGAGTGGCAGGTGGATCTCTGTGAGTTCAAGGCCAGCCTGTTCTACAAAGTGAGTCTCAGGATAGCCAAGGCAGTTACACAGAGAAACCCTCTTCACACACACACACACACACACACACACACACACACACACACACAACCACACTCTCTCTCTCTCACACATTCTAATATGCTTACCCTAATTTCTTGACATATTCTAAATATCCAATTAGAATTTCATGATAGACTGCAGTCCGCAAGCATTTAGGACGAAAGAAATGAACACTGTCGAGGTAAGATATGTATACTCTCCTATATCAAAAAAAGAAAAAAATATGTTCCATCACAAATTATTATTAACATGGATTTCCTGTGCTCTGTGCAAACTGTTATTTGTAAACTATGAAAGGAAATTCATAGACTGTAACTATGTGGGGACCCGAGTTGGCCTTGGCTTCCATCATGCTATATTCATTATCACATTTCTGCCTAGTGTGCTTTTATACTAGTTATAATATGAAAATATTTCCCTTGCCATTCCCTCTCCCCCAATGAGAAGCTTGTCACAGCAAGTCCTACCTCTGGTTGGGTGGGGGACAGTCAGAGCCATACTCTTGAACATGCATGCCAAAGAAACACAAGTCAACACCATCAATTTCTTCAAAAGCAAACAGGGCCTTGGTTCGGTATGGAAAAGATTCTGCCATCTCTCCACTATCTACAAACCTACACAATTCAGATAGAAAGGAAACCACATATCATTCAGGTTGAAATCAACAATAACTGAGTAAGCACAATTGTGGATCTATTACGAGATTACAAGATACCTTGCTTTCATGCCTGGTTTCACCTCTACAGTTTTGTCAGAAGCGTGAACAACCCTAACAGTGACTTCTCCTGATTCAGGGTGATTTTGTCGCCTCAGAAAGTCATTCACTCGATTCTCCAGAAAGGTACCAAGTCTGGTAGATGGCAACCCTAGGAAAATAAAAGTAAAAAGTTACCAAGGTATGGTCCTATGCTAAGTTATCATGGTTCCAATTTTTACTGTCAACCTCTAAAGTTCAGCTAACCGGATAGATTTGTTTTTCAATATTGTAAAGTAACTCTGATATCCTATGAGGCATCACAAAGGATTGGGTAAAGCAAGAAGGCTCCTTAAATTAATTTTGCAAAAGAGGAAACACTCCTGTGACAACAATTCAAGTCAGTCACTTTTACATCTGCCTCACATTATGCATGTGCCAGAAAGGGAGAAATATGGGGGAGGAATGTATTGACAAGTCCTTTTTTTTTTAAACGATTTTTAAAAAATATAATTCAATGTGCACTATGCTACAGAATTATTTCATTTTAGCTGAATTTTCTTTTTCTTTTTTGAGATAGGGTCTCACTACATAGATGAGGCTGGCCTCAAACTCAGAGATCCATCTGGCCCCGGAATATGAGAATTAGAGGTGTAACCACAACGCTTGTTATAAACAGTTAAAATTGATTGATTTTGGCTTAATTTCTCTAGGACATGTGTTTGTGTGTCTGTGTACACACATACCTGCACATTATATACATATATATTTTTTCAAGACAGGGCAGGCTGGCCTTGAACTCAAGAGACCTGCCTACCTCTTCCTCCTGAATGCTGAAATTAAACGTGTGCACCACCACCACCCGCCTACATATAATTTTTTAAACCAAGGTTTATGTCTAAGCATGATACTTACTTTTAGCAGAAAACTTATTTTCTTTCCTAGTTCGTGCAGTTTTCTTCAAACAGCCATCACAGACAAACCTAAAATGTAAACCAGGACTTTGCTTATATAGCATAAACATTTAAGTACCATGTAACAAAATCTTTTTTCATTCAAATCCAGTTAAAACTAAAAAAAAAAAATACCTGGCACGAGTTCCTACATACATAACAGAGTTAATATAAGCAGTGTACACGTTGCATTTAGAAGGCAGGCTTGGGAGTTCTAGCTGAGAGAGACAGAGAACAACTGTAATCCCAACTAGGTGCTAATGGAAGACAGAAAGATCAGAAGCTCCTGGCTGGCCTGGGTTACAGTGAGACTGTCTAAAAACACATACCAACAAAAAAGGAGCTTTCTGTGTTTACATGCTTTGTAATCCCAGAATGTGAGAAGAAGGGCTGTCAAGGCTATTCTTCATTATAAAGCAAGTCTGAGAACAGATGAAAGTTACCTCTCATTAAGCATACACAGACACAGAGATAGACAGACAGACACACAAACACACATCAAAATACACACACAGATTTCTGTAAACATACACTAGGCAAGTTCTCTACCCCTGAACTGTGTCCCTAGTTATTATACCCAGGCTGGCCTTCAACTCTCAATCTTCCTGGGTCAGCCTCTGAAGTAGGAGTCCTGAAGTTATATTCTACAATAAAAAAATTTCTGACTTAAAAAAACAAAGCAAGGGGCTGGAGAGATGGCTCAGAGGATAAGAACACTGGTTGTTCTTTCTAAGGTCCTGAGTTCAATTCCCAGTAACCACACGGTGGCAAATAACTATCTATAATGATATCTGGTGCTCTCTTCTGGTATGTAGGCACATAGGCAGGCAGAATGCTGCATAAAAATAGACAAGAGCAACAAAGACCAAAAGCAAGCTTAGTGTCTTTAATTGTTCCAGGATAGCCAAGGCTACAAAGAAACCCCGTTTTGATGAAAAGAAAAAAAAAATTTATAATCCCAATACTGAGTTCAATGGTCAACAAAAGGAACCCTGTCTCTAAGATTTTATTTACATGAATCTCTGGGTATGCGCCATTTATTTGTGTATCTTTAATCTTTATGGAGACCAGAAGAGGGCATTGGATTCCTTGGAACAAAAGTTGTAAGTAGGGGGCTGGAGAGATGGCTCAGAGTTTGAGAGCTCAATTCCCACAACCACATGGTGGCTCACAACCATCTGAAACCATAGCTGGTGCCCTCTTCTGACACGCATGCATGCAGGTAGTACATGTTATGATAATAAAAAGTTGTAAGTAGTAGTAATCTGCTAGCCTGTGGGCTGAGAACTGAACTTACAGAGTATCTGCAAGAGATCTACTCCAGCCTCAATGATTGTCTTTAAAAAGAAAAACAAAAATAAACTTTTATTATGTATAACATGTTCTGCCTGCATATATGCCTGCAGGCCAGAAGAGGGCACCAGATCTCATTATAGGTGGTTGTGAGCCACCACGTGGTTGCTGGGAATTGAACTTAAGACCTCTGGAAGAGCAGCCAGTGCTCTTAATCTCTGAGCCATTGTCTTTAACCAGCTGACTGATCTTAAATTCTGAATTGTAAGAATTCTCTTCCAGAGAAACGGGAGTTCAATTCCCAGTCCCCACATGGCAGCTCACAACTGTATGCAACTCCAGTTCCAGGGAGTCCAATACCCTCAAACATATACGCAGGCAAAACACCAATGCACATGGAAAAAAAAAAAAAGATTGTAATTATCAACAAACATTTTCAATTCTGGTATATTTATATTTAGAACAGTTAACACTGGCTTTAATAATAGTACAACATTTCCTTCCTTTCTTTTTTGGAGGTTTTCATTGTGTGGTCCAGATTTAAGATTCTTTAATGCATACAGGTATCTGACTACCAAAGGCTGGAATTATAGGTGAGAGCCACCACACCTGTCCAGCTATTTTACAGGTGTTTTGGTTATCTTAACACTTAAATGGTGAGTGCTTTATTCAGTGTGCTAACTCCTCAGCTGCTCTTTATAGTTTTAAAATGGGTTTGTACTGATCCTTTTCCAATCCCAATGGCAGTGTTAGGATAGAACCCAGAGCCAAACTTATGGCAGGCTTGTGCTGTTCCAGTAAGTGAGATTCCTGATCCCAAAGAATGATGCTTTGTTCAGGTATGGTAATGCACACCTTTTATCCCGGCACCCAGGAAGCAGCAACAGCCTGGTCTATGTAGCATGTTTTTGTCCAGCCAGAGCTACACAGTGAGATCCTAACAAAACCAGTAACTTTGAATACTTAATACAGTCATGAAGAGAAAACAAAACACTTCTGCCAATGTCCTAAGCCTCACCCAGTTGGCCAGATGATCTCATGGTGAAGGACACAGATCTGGTGCATCTTTCTTCCACATTCTGTGCACTCAACAAACCTGGAAATAAAAAATATAAATATAAATTCTAAGACAGACCTTGAAACAACACCAACCAAAAATGTTCAGTAGCTCCTGTAAATTTTGACAATTCAAAAGATCTTTCGTGCCCAAAGAGTTAAAAAATTTGCTTAGCTGAGTGTTTTTTGTGTTTGGCATTAATGTTATAGGGAAAGCAAACTTCAGCAGTTACTAAACCAATGAACCAAAATTTTAATCTAGAAAGGCAACAAGAGATGGCAACTACTGAAAACCTAGAGTCACCCTACTATTTTCAGAGCAAACAGAGGGAACCTGTACTTTTCAGTGCCCTGGGCTCAGCAAGCAGACAGGTAGTATAAGAGATTTTAAGTATGCACTGGAAGTAATCTGATGCTCGATAGGAAACATTAAAATAAACTAACTGTAAAGGTGATAGCCTGAGCCCCTGAATTTTTCTTACATTCCTAATAGCTATTAACATTTATGATATGCAAATATCAGCCAGAGAATATTAAGTTGTCTTGGAAAAATTTAGGCCCAGATTATACTAACAATTCATGGAAAATACTTACAGTTCAGGATCCAGCGTATCATTTTTTCTCTTGGAAAATTGTTCTTTATTTATTGTACTAAAAAAAGAAAATGGACATAAATGAGAAAATAAAACCCCAAAATAATGACTACTAAAATATATAGCAATGTGAATGCTGTTTGAACAAAATTCATTTTTTTTCCTCTTAAGACTGGATTTCCCTGTGTGTATCCCTGGCTATCCTAGAACTTGCATTGTAGACCAGGCTAGCCTTGAACTCAGAGACCTGCTTGTCTCTGCCTCCCCAAAATTCATTTTCTGTAAGTATTTCTTGGGTCATAGCAAATTCAGTTGTATATACGGAAATGTTCTCCAATATTGCATATTTAACAGACATACAACCCCTCTGGAAACAGAGCATCTTATATAGCTATTGCTAGCCTTGAGCTCACCTGCCTCTACAGTCCTAGTGCAGGGATTAACGAATATGCTAATATGTACAATTCTTTCCCTTTTAAATTCTGGTTCGATACAGTGTAGTGTATATACTTTTTATAATCTGCTGTTTCCACACTGTGAACATGGCGTTCACTCAGAAGGCAGAGCAGGTGAGTTTGAGGCCAGCAAGCTCTACATAGTGAGTTCCAAGACAGCCAGAGGTACACAGTTGAGATTCTGTCTTGAAACAAACAAACAAACAAACACAAAAGAATAGTTTTATTTGGAATGCTGAGGACAGAGAATAGCCTGGAATTTGAGGCTAGTGTAGAATACAAGGTAAAATCCTATCCCAACAAAACTCCAGAAACAACAAAGAAACCGACTAGATGACAGGTAGCTGTGGTGCTGTGCATATCTAATTCAGAAACAGGAGGATCTCAAATTAAAGACCAACATGGGTTACATAGTGAGATCCTACAGGGGTGGTGATAAAACAAAACAAAACAAAAAAAAAAAAAAAAACATACAGCAAAAAGGCTACTTTTTCAGTATCTGAGGGAAGTTTGGGTTTAGAAACATGGTCGAATCTGTATTTTGTTGTTTTGGAAACAGTGTTTCTCTGTGTGGCCTTGGCTGTTCTGTACTTGCTTTGTAACCCAGGCTGGCCTTGAAACCACACAGATCCACTTCCCAAGTGCTAGGATTACAGGCGTGTACCAGCATCAATTTCTGCATTTTTAGGCAATGGTGAGAACAGATGCTAAGTGCATGCCTTAGGTTCCTGCAGTTATCTCAGACTAAATTTGAAGGATACATTTGTTTTCATTTCATACTACTTATTTTTCATAGCTTCCCATATTGTCCAGCACTGTCCCCCCCATAAAGAACAGTATCCAAATTAAAAGCGTATCTTACTTTCTAACCTTAGATCCTTACTGATTTAAGGTCTAGAATACCTGACAGGCCACAGCAGGAAAGTCCCTCCCTAGAGTGGACTTCTCTGGTTTTTCTAGGCTCCCAGCATCTATTCTGCTACATAAGTACCCAGCGCCTACCACATGGTATTTCAACAGAAATTAAAGGGAGTGTTGTTGTACAACATAAACTAGAAAATTTATCCAACTTGTCTCAGATACTTGTTTCACTAATACTATAAATCTATTTATCTTTAGTAAATATGAAGACATGGAAATTTGAAAATTTCACTCAAAAGTTCTTTGTTGTTTTTTAAGTTAAAATATACTATCTAATTCTATGTTAAAGAGACTAGGGCTAGAGAGATGGCTCAGTGGTTAAGAGCACTATCTGCTCTTCTAGAGATCATGTTCAATTCCCAGCAACCACATGGTAGTTCACAATCATCTATAATGAGATCTGGTGCCGCCTTCTGGTGTGCCGGTGTACATGCAGATAGAGCAAATAAAATCTTAAAAAAGAAACAATTTACAAACAAGCAAACAAACAAACAAAAAAACCCTAAACCTGGCAGTTTAGGCTGTATATTGAAAATTATCTTGGCATTTGCCAAACACTAAAAATGTATGAAACTACAAAGCTCCAGGAGGGCTCACTTAACTGTTTAGTAAACTCTACTAACTGAATGGTCTCCTAACCTACAAGAGAAGGTGTATGGGCATTATGAGTACAACTTCCTTCAAAGCCAATAGAGTTATGAAAAGCTTTTGCACAACTTTTCAATGTTAAGAAGACAGGCTCAACAAGTACTTATTATTAAGATGAATGTCCAATGCTCAGATAGCTCAGAAATATCTAATAGCATTCGGTTATGCTAACAGAATCTAGACTAACCAGTTGAGGAGCCAATAGCTATAGACAAGTATAGGTACCTCTATGTGAGAATACAACTGAGAATCAATGTCTAATTTACCTTAAAATCAGTTGTATTTCAATAGTGGGATACAATGTTGGACAGACACAGTATAAGATCACGTAGAAATGCTTGAGAATAATCACCTGAGAATGGAGAAGTAGAACAGCACACTCAAAATGATATACTTACGTTTGAGGTTGGGAAGGGTCATCCCCCAAAGAAACGCTCTCCCCTTGGATTTCATTGAAACACTTCTCACAGAAATGATACCTGTCGGCAAGAAGGCCATACTGGGGTGAACTGTTCCGTTCACACAACACAGCCCAAGCCAAGCAACGAAGCCACCAATCACAGCAGGCCAAGGAGGGGAACGGGAGCAGAGAGCAGGTCATCAACGGCGACAAGGACATTCAATGATGCAGATTTATGGGCCCCACAGTTTGGGTTTGTTTTGTTTTTTGTTTTTGTATTTATTTATTTTTTTGCAATCAAAGCCAAGTGCAGACAACGACAAGCATGAGGGAGAAAAAAAAAACAAAACAAACGAAGAAATGAGGGATTGCAAGACAACAAAAAACAAAAGCAAGACAGGACAACACAAAGCAGAAAGCCAAGGCAAAGCACATATTAGCATTAAATATCTCAATGGGATCACAAGTAGCAAATGATTACAGCAAATAAAAAAAGACCTTTCATCTAGATCCACACTGCTTGATTTTACTACCCAGTGGTACTGCACACAGATTTTTTTTTGGGGGGGGGGGAGTGGATTTTTTGAGAGAGGGTTTCTCTGTGTAGCCCTGACCATTCTAAAATTTGCTCTGTACACCAGTGTGACCTCTTAACTCTGAGATCCACCTGCCTCTGCCTCTCCACTGCTGGGATAAAGGTGTGAGGTACCACTGCCAGGCAAAATGCTATCTTTTTAAAGGTTAATCTGTTGACATAAAAGAGCATAGTAATTTTATATGCCAGTTTTTTGGGTTTTTTTTTTTGTGTCATTTTGTTTTTTACTAGATTGGACCCCTCCTAGGTTTCAAGGAGTAAATAAAACAAGCCTAGATTCTATACCTGGAAATTAGCATTAGAAACTAACGTTACAGTAAATAAAAAATTAGAATTCTAATGGCTGGAAACCAGAGCTCACATGTTCAATCAAACAGAACACCATAGTGTTGGCAGCATTAAAGAAGCACAGGGCAGTCACTGCTCCCCCTTACTGTTCTGTTGCAGAGGTCCAAGAACACTAACTAGATGAGCCCTAATGCAGGCCGATTACTACCAACAGACTGAGTACTCATGATCCAGAGATTAGTGTATATACAACTTATGTGATTATAGCCTCTGGGCAAGAGAAGAGTAAGGCAGAGAACCCTGTATACCCAAGTCTCTGAAGACTTGGGTATATGTATTTTCTTCTCACATTTTCTTTCTTTCTTTCTTTCTTTTTCAGACTGGGTCTCATGCAATCTAGGCTGACCTCAAATTTACTTCTGTAGCCAACTAAGGACAACTCGGAAGTGATCACAGAATCTCTACCTCTCAAGTGTTTGGATTATAATCATGAACCACTGTGCCCCATTTATGAGGTGCTAAGTTCAAACCCAGGCTTCATGCATTCTAGGCAAGGACTCTACTAATTACTAATTAGCTACTCCTCCCTCCAGGAGATTTCTTTATTCTTATTCTGCCTGACACAAAGTAAGTATTTTGGAAACCTTTTTATACTAAATCCAAGGTGAGAAAAGGTCACAAAACTTGTAAAGCTACTGTTTCTTTTACTAGAAAATAGTGTAACTTTGCAAACAAAAGCAAAGAATTAATGTTTTCAAGCAGGTAACATATGAACCACAGTGTATGTATGCGTGCACCAGAACATCTGGATTGCATGCACTTTCTACAGTAAGGACACATGTACCATGGTCCACACGTGGTTGAGCTTACCTGTTCTGGTAACTGTAATAAGTGGCATCACGTGGGATTGTGCATAACTGTTTGCCATAGCAACACAGTGTCTGTGGAGAGAACTCCAACTGCAAAAGAAAGTATTTGTTTAAGAGCACAAGGGCCTAAAGTACAAGGCAGAACAGTCACAAGAACAAATCAGAAACAAGCCAGCTCTCACCAGTAAATCACAATTAGCCACTTTAGTTTACAAAAACTACGACAACTTTACTACTCAATTTCAACAGGCTGAACAAACATATCTGTCCAACACTATTTCCATATACCTATATGCAACATGGGATGTAACACTGAGAACTGTTATGTACATGAAAAAGCATCATATGTGGAGCAAGCTGCACCCTTGGGGAACAAACTAAATAAAGCTCCTACTCCATGAGCTCAGCCTGATGACTCAATATACTAGATATGGCCAGCTTTACAAACAAGAGAGCAAGCAAATAAATAAATAAATTGTTTAAGTCTTCACAGAAAGCACAATCTAAATACATTGCTGTGTGTGCAATAAATGAACACCTTAGGAGGAAGGGCCTATTGAGGTCAGGCAGCACATTGGTAAAGTGATTCAATCATCTGTTTTGACCTCCATTAACATGGAAAAAAAAGAGAAGAGACGTTGAGACTCTGTCCAAGTCAGAAACAGGGTACTTTTAAGCCAAGAAAACACTAGATTCTACATATCTTAGGAATTAAAGGCAGCTCCAGAAGCTACTCACCTTTCTGCCGCAACAATATCCAAGGCTTTGCATGACAGGGTCAATTTCTTGCTCAAATACCTCAGATAGTTTGGAGCAATATTTGTAAACCCTTGATGTTTTACGGTTATATAACCAAGCATTGTTGAACATGAGCCAAATATCATCTATATATTGCCAGGGCTCTTGGTACTGTCCAGTATCTAACTTCCTCTTGATTGTAGAAAGATCCATGGGGCTCTTTACAATATCAAAGTAATCCTAAAAGTATAAGCAACACCACATCACATACTCATGAGCAGGGTATTTAGGGAAGACGGAGTATCTTCCTATTATCATCATTAACATCTTGACATGTCTACTTCCCAAAATTTGACTTAAGTCTGTCACTTCTTTAAAATATTAATATATACATATATGAAGAGGCTTTGCAGACTGAGAGTCTCCAAACAATAGGTCCAGATAATTTGTCACATACATACAACAGAACCAAATATCTTTAAATTTTGAGCACTAAAGAGGCATACAAATCATAGAATATCAGTGTTCTAAGGTAACAAAAAACATATGGAAAAAAAAATCCTGAATAAACTGTACCCCAGAAGAGCACTCCCAATACCAAACTTCCAAACTTTTCAACACTAACTTTGGGAAGGACATTGTGACAAATGCCTCTAATCCCAGCATGCAGGGAGGCAGGGGCAGTTAGAAGACTATGAATCTGAAGCCATCTGGTCTACATAGTCAGTTTCAGGCCAACTAGGGATAGATACACAGTGAGAGCACCCAACCTCACCCCAACCCCACGCCAGTATCCAAACAAAACAACAAAAAATCTTAAGGTTTGAAGTGGGGGGGGAGGGGAGGGAAGAAACACTGACTGATGATGGCTCAACAGTTAAAAGTATTTGCTGCTCTTATACAGGACCTGGGCTCAGCTTTCAGCGGTCAGAACTAGGTAACTCACAACACTAACTCCAGTTCTATGGGGATTTAACACTCTTTTGGCCTCCAGGAACCAGGTACCCACGTAATGTATATTCAACAGGCAAAAAATCATACACACAAAATATAAATCTTTAAAACTAAGGGACTTGTCTTTCTGTCCTGATCTACAGCTGTTCACGTGATAATAAACTGTTAACCCCAGAGCTGCAACTCTAAGTACACACAAGAGAAACAAATCTATAGCCACATAGAAATTTATCCACATTCCTGCAAGGTCAGTGCTAGAAGGCCGATGCAAAACTTAAAAGTTCAAGGGTCACTTGGAATGTAAAGTAAGATACTCTGAAAAATCAAAACAAAAGGGCAAAGCAGTTCTTATGTAAGACATTCACAGCACACGTTCTCAATAGCCAAAAACTGGGAATAACCAAATGTCTGCCAACTAAACATACACAAAACGCAGTAGCATCAAGATAACTGAGTATTAAATGATTAAAAGCACTGAATGAAAGAATAACATGGATGAATCTCAAAAAGTTATGTTAGTGCCTGAGGTGTGGGTCAGTGCAAAGCATTTCCTAAGTTTTCATTCCACACTGATTGTGACTCTCAACACCAGAATAGAAAAACTAAAATAGAAGAATCCAGAGCAATTAGGCAGCCCTAACTTTCGGAAAGTAAGAGTGCTGATTTTAATGGATATAGGGTTTATTTGGGGGAGGATATGAGAATGAATTAAAGCCATAGTGATAGTTGTGTAACAGTGAAAACACTAAAAATTTGCTCTGCTTCTCTAACATATAAATCATGTCCATAAAGCTGTTTCTCAGTTTAAAAGAAAATACAGAAATACCAAATACTTACAGGGATTCCTAGAAGCTGTGGGTCTACAGGCTGACGAAAGGGAAGGGATTCTGGGTCCTGCCGGTAAAGTGCCTCCAATGTTGGCATCAGAGCCTGGCGTAATTCTTCCGGTTTGAAAACTTAAGAAAGAAAAAAAAAAGTCCAAAAAAATCAGTTATTGGCTGAGCAAAAGGATGCTAAAAATATGTCCAAGTTAATGAATGTTCCTACAGCACCTGAAGAATCATAGAACACAAAAAGTTCTTGTCATTAGACTAAGAACTTTCTAATTTTTTTTAGCTCAGTTACTTTTCCAGCTACAGATTTACCGAGAACTTGGCAAAATAGAAAATAGATAGATAGATAGGCAGGCAGGCAGGCAGGCAGGCAGACAGACAGACAGACAGACAGACAGACAGATAAATCAAAGGCGCCTCAAAACACAGAAGAGACTTCATTAAGTAACAGTCCCAAAGATGTCTGTAGAAAGAGAGGTTCTGTCAAGCAAAACTAGAAATGTCATCCTCTTTGAGCTGGTGTGGTAGAAAATGGCTGCATTTCTAACACTGGGCACGATAAAACAGGAACATCGTTTTATCAGGCCGGGATATAAAGATTAAGGACAGTCTAAGTTACCTAGCAAGTCCCTACTAAGAAATAAGACTACAGGGCAGAGAGGAACCATACAATGAAATCCACTAACCAACCACCAAGGAATAAAAAAGAAAATGAAAGAGAAGAAAAGACTTTTTATGACACCAGTTTTGAACAATGGGGAGACAAGACCTGGCTTCTTCAACCTAAATTAATCAAAGGCACTGAGAAGAGTTTTTCATTAAAATGGGTAATACTTTATTACCAAGAGCAAAGACATGTTCAGCATTTAGATGATACATATTAGACTTAACCCTTGATTTGTGTAATTCAAATGGAATGCAAGCTACAAAGAATTTAAGAAACATGGCCAATGATTAAAAAAAAAATTGAGTTATATTTTTATCTGTGAGCATTTGTGTGCCTGTGTACATATGCTAAGACATCTGTGGAGATCAAAAAACAATTTGTAGGAGCTAGCACTCTTTCCAGCCAGGAGCCAGGAGTGTGTATGTGTCTGTAGAGTATGTATGGAGTCTGTATGTGTCTCTATGTCCGTAGATCAAGGGTTATTGTTAGATGGGTTTTTATTCAGGTCAATAACCTTGTTTTTGTTTTTCACATTTAAAAAATATTTTGTGTTTTTATGTTTGTTTGAATTTATATGCTAGAGCCTGAGGAGGACAGAAGAGGGTGTTTGGTCCCTGGAACTGGAGATAGAGGTAGTAAGCGAACATGTGGATGCTGAAAATTGAATCTGGATCCTCTGAAAAAGCAGATAAGGACTCTGAAACTCTCTCCACCCTATATCCTACCACGTATCAAAACAGTATCTTACTAGGAACTAAACTCACTAGACACCAAGCTATAGGAATCCCCACTTCTTTACTTTCCCATTGTCAGATTACAAGTGTGACACAAAGCCCAGCTGAGACAAGATCTCACTGTCTATCTCAGCCTTGCTTGAAATTTGCTATGTAGTGAACAAGGCTGTCCTTGAACTCAGATTCATGTCTCTGCCTCCCATGCACTGGGATTAAAGATGTACACACACCTGGCATATCCACACAAGTGCTAGAAACAACTCCCATCTTCACTATTTGTGAGCCAAGCATTTTGCCAATAAATGGTCTCCCTAGCCTTTACTTACTCTTCTTCTTTGACTGTCCAGGAGCTGGGGAAGACTGTGTAGCCGAAGTATTCGGCTGGTCTTCCTCCTCTTTTATTTCAGGTTTTAACTCAGTGCCTCTCTCTTCCGTTTCTGTAGGTTCCACTTTACCATCGTCACCTTTACCCTAGAAGACAAGGCAGGAATTTTTCAAACACACACCTGGAAATAAGAACATTACCATCACCTTATTTACTCTTCTTTACTATGGACACATACAAATCTCCTTTAATAACAGAACCTAACTGCTCTATTCTTACCTCCTGAGCATCATCAGGTTGAGCGTCTGCTGGTTCCGGTTGATCCACCTCCATCTTAACCTCCATTTTCACTTCCTGTGAAGGTTGCTTCTCAGGAATAGTCTGAGAATTCACTTCCGTGCTACTAGTAGATGGAGGGTTTGATACCTGGCCCTCAATGCTTACAGTTGGCTGAGAAAGCTAGAAAGAAAAAGGGAAAAATACAAAAAGCATGTCAATTTTATGCAATCAGAATTTATATTTAAACTACATGGAAGTAGCCACTGAATTTGGGAGCAATGTCACTGGATCCATTACTATGTTTCGTCTTCCTCAGCTCATTTTAGGAATGGGGGATACAGGACTAACCAATGTTGGCTAGTTGGCTTTACGTGAAACAGCTACCAAGGTTTTGTTGCTGTTATGTAAGTTCCAAAGATGACTATTTCAGAGACGCTGACAGTATTAAAAGTAAGATTAGGGCCAGGCAATGGTAGTGCACACCTTTAATCCCAGCAGATGGATGACGATATCACTGTCTACCCTTAAGAGTGTTCAGGCCTTAGAATATAGAAAGAAGCAAAAACTGGGCAGCAAAACTAAACAAAATCTTCCTTTTAGCCTTTCTATGCTAGCTAGTACTATGGGATAGAAAACAGAAAATAAACAATTCTAACTATGTACAAAAGAACAAGGGATGAAACAGAAGTGAAAGGAATGGTAAAGAAACACCACTGGAGCTTAACTTGCCCTATGGACACTCTAACACACATCTACTTACCGGAGTCGAAGGCTGAGGAGGCAGCAATGGTGCTGTGGGGGTAGGAACAGAGGCTGCAGTGTTCTGCTGTGAGCGAGGCTGTTGCTGGGACTGGTCAGCAGAAGGGGCAGCAGGAAGTGAAGGCTGAACTTGAGGAGGAAGATGTGTTGGTGGTGTAGGTGTCTGTCTAGATGGGGGATGCAGAGCTTGGGGTGGTGGTCCAGGTGGTATGGCAGGAGGTGTAGGAACAGGTGGTGGAATTGCTGTTGCTGGTGGTTGCTGAGTCCCTATGCTTGGGGGAGTATGATGAGGAGTAGGAGTACGACTGGGAACAGGAGAAGGTGAGTTCTGATGGGCTTGTTGAGGCAGAGTGGGACAGTGAATATGGCTCCCTTGAGACCCTGGAGGCATTATTGGAGAATTCACTGGGCAGGAAGAACTGGACATTTGTGCCTGTTAAAATGAAAAATATACAGTATTTACAAATACATATTATTTACTACACATAGTTCTATAAACAAAGAATAGCAAACTTTTTTCGTTCTAAGACAAGGTCTCACTATGCAGACCTGGCTAGCCTTGAACCAACAGAGATACATGCACATGTGTCTGTCTCCAGAGCAAGGATTAAAGGTGTGCATGCCTGAATACCATCAGTTTTCAAAAAGGAAAGAATGGACCATTCGAAATCATAAAGGGTTATTACTATTTAAGTGTAAGTGTTGAGTACCTGCATGTATACATTCCTACTATATATACGTTTCGAAAATCGGTCACTAAAGAGAATCAGATCCATTGGAAGTGGAGTTATAGGCAGCTGGAAGATACCTGATGCAAAACTGGAAACAGAACCAGTATTCTGAAAGAGCAGCAAGTGCTCTTAGCCTCAAAGCCATCTCTCAAACCCTAAAATGTTATTTTTAAGTATGTTTTCCTTGGCCAATCATGGTAGTGCAGGCTTTTAATCCCAGCTACTTGAGAGGAAGTAGGATAGTGAATTAAGACTAGCCTAGACCACACGGAAAGAATTCAAGGTAATCCTGAGCTACTATACTAAGATTCTGGCAACTGGTAGAACACTTTCAGTACATATGCAGATGCTGGATTTGACCCCTAATAATTAAAAAAAAAATGTTTATTTCTTCCATTAAAAAGACTGAGTGCCAGGTGGTGGTGGCACACACCTTTAATACCAGCAGTTGGGAGGTAGGGGAAGGCATATCTCTGTGAGTTTGAGGCCAACAAAGTCTACAGAGCAAGTCCAGGACAGGACTACACAGAGAGCCCTTATCTCAAACAAACAAACAAATAAATAAATCAAGAGTTTGAAATGACCAACATAATATCACAATACCACTGCCTCTTGCTCAAGTGCAAAACAGGGTGTGATAAGGCAAACCCAGAATCCTAGCTAAGCTAGGAGGCTAAGCCAGAGTATCTGACATTCAAGGCTTACAGTGAAGACTAGGCCAACTTGAACTACCAGAGACCCAGTCTCAAAACTCCAAATAATTTTTGTGTTTGTTTGTTTGTTTGTTTGAGACAGGGTTTCTCTGTGTAGCCTTGTCTTCCCTGGACTCGCTTTGTAGACCAAGCTGCCCTTGAACTCACAGAAATCCACCTGCCTCTGTCTCCCCAAGTGCTGGGATTACAGGTGTGCACTACCATGCCCAACTCCAGGTAAATATTTTTAAAAAGAAAAGAGAGTTTGTTTTTGAGTTAAAGGCCAGGCTTAAACACTAAAACCTGTCTCACTATTTTGACCACAGTTAAGAGGGCACACTTGTTATGACAACTAGCATCAGCACTTCGTGTCTACCACTCCAATCTAGGACCTTGCATACACTCTCCAGGGCAGAAGGAGAGAAGGGACCATATACTGCTATCCTGTATGTGAGCCCCATGGCCTGAGTACCTAAACCTGCACACACGCACACTTACGAGTAATCTAAACAGTAAAAACATACTTGAGACACTGGTGCTTGACCGCTGGATGGAGGCAAGGGCATGTTTGTTACATTCATTCCTTGGGATGGAAACTGAGTCTGGGAGAGGAACTGGTTCTGGCTGGAAGTCTGCTGCATTCGAGGTCCATAGCCCATAGGCTGCAAACACAAAAAACAAAACAAAAAATCCCACTAAACCATACAGCACCAATTGCTTCATTACAATTATTCTATTACTGTAATTAGCAATCACTCTTACTCTGCTATTTAGGTTTTGGAATAGAGAGAAAGAAAAGACAGTTCAGGGAGGAGAAACATGAGTAATAAGTAAAAGAACAAACCACTTAAAGAACCAAGAACAATAGACTCGTAACTACCAACATGTATCATTAAGAAACAAGAGGGTGAAGGAACAAAGGACATTTTCTTGGCAAACAGCTACCTAGAACAAGAAAGAAGCAAACTGAGTCCTCTCTTCACACTGGAGAGTAAATTAGTAACTGCATGGGCTGTTTGCTTCAACAACACAAACCTAAGATTCCTAAAAGGCTGGAAACAAAAATCAAATGACTACTGGCTAATGTGGTATTCATGATCTGCAAACATGCTAAGACTGTTAAACTTCACCTCTAAAACTGTTCTACACGAATCCAGACTGTCCTTTAACAAAAGGAAACATGGAGAACTAAGAAACATAATGTAAAAAATTTACTTTTCCCAGCACGCAGTGAGGCAGAGGCAGGCAGATCTCTGTGAGTTCGAGGCTAGCTGGGTCTACAAAGCAAGTCCAAGACAGTAAAGGCTACACAGAGAAACCATATTTCAAAAAAACAAAACAAAAAACCCCCAAAACAAAAAACACCCCATTTTTGTCAACTAAAATGGACAGGGCTCATGGTTAAATGTGGCAGATTTATGAGATCTAACACTAATGCTGAAGAACTCCAAAGACTCAAGAAACTGAGGCATACATGCACTCTCAAAGACAAGAAAAGCAGGATGAAGGACTACAAAGGGCTAGTTAGTGATAAAAGAAATTGCAGCCAGGTGGGAGGTGGGGGGAAGGGAGGGCAACAAGACACTTGAGACCCTAAGAAGCAATTGCTCCCTCATCACCTTTGCAAAATTTTTTGGCAGTTTTCTGCTTGGGTGAACAAGGACCTGTTGCAGAGTATAAGAGCTCCTTAAGACTGAAATGCCAAAATGGGAAAGTAGTTGCTTCTGTCAGCTTTTTAGTATCTATTGGTTTTTAAAATACATTTTATACTTACATATATACATACATTTGTCTTTATGATTGTATTCCACATATATAGCTGGCTTAAGAGGCCAAAACAACGTATCAGACCCCAGAGCCGAGTTACAGGCAAATGTGGGCTGCCCAGCATGGGTCCAGGCAAACGAACATAGGTATTGGGGAAAATCCAGAACATAATCTTAACTGCTGATCCATCTCTCCAGTATCATTTCTAGGGGCTCACTAGGTAGTCCAGGTTAGACTAGAAACAGCCAATCCTCAGAATACCAAAGGGCTAGGATTATTGTTTTATACTGCCACACAAGGTTAGCATTGCAATTAAATAACCAAAACAAACAAAACCCCAAACAACTATGAGAGTAGTTTTGGATGTAAAAAGTGTTCAACAAATTAAGTAAGATACCATGGTATTCATCAGAATTCTTAACTATACAGTAAGCTATGATACATGTGTATACACTTTGGAAAGTTGCTGACCCCAACTAAACTTAGACAAATTTTGTATTATTTAACCATCACTTCACTGGCCACAGGTTTTGCATTTACTGCAACTTAACCAATTTCCTGACCTGTAGATTCATGATTTCACTACATCTACTTTCAAAATTGTATCAACTGTGTGTGTGTTTGGGTACATGTGCCACAGTAAAAATGGGAAGCCAAAGGACGATGTATAGGAACCGGCTCTCTTTTTACCAGATGGGTATAGGAGAGTAAATGTGTTCATAAGGTTTGGGACAAGTGTTGTTATTGACTGAGCTATCTACCTAGCCAAGTTATTTTTTGTTTGTATTTGTGACAGGGTTTCTGTGTGTAGTCTTAGCTGTCCTGGACTTACTTTGTAGACCAGGCTGTCCTGGAACTCACAGAGATCTTACCTGCCTTTGAGATTACAGCCACCACAACTGGCTGGGCAAGTAATTTTTTAAATTGCATTTATGTATTTATGTATTTATGTATTTCTGTGCCACAATGAGCATTGCAGAGGGAGTTAGTTCTCTTTGCTCCCTGAGGGGCTAGGGAAAGAATTCGGGCTGTCTGGCAGCAAGAACATGTATCAACTAGGCTTTCAGATCACATACTTAAAAAAAAAAAAAATTATACACCACACTTTATTTTATGCACATTGGTGTTTTGACTGCATGTATGTCTCTGTGAGAGTGTCAGATTCCCTAGAATAGGAGTTACTGCCATGTGGGTGCTGGGAATTGAACCTGGTTCCTCTAGAAGAGCAGCCAGTGCTCTTAACCACTGAATCATTTGTCCAGCCTCATATATTGTAGTTCCAACAGAATTTTAATTTAAGTTAAATCCATGTAACTGCAGGATTAATTCCACAGACGCAATCTCCCTTTTTGTTTTTGAAATCTGGAGTGTATGTATGTGTGCATGTACATGGACACTGGGTAGGTGCTGTGGAAATATGAATGAGACAGGATTGGCCCTTAAACATTTCATCTCCAGCCAGTGGAGCTACCTGGGAGGGATTAGGAGATCCTTCAGCCAAGTACAGCCTTGCTGGACACAGTATGTCAGTACTTGTGAGTTTGTAGCTTTATGATCCCCTTTCAGTTGGACCACTCTGCTCCTTTTGTGTGGCTGAAAAGAAATTAATCTCTCAGATTCCTGCTTCTGTTGCCACACTCTGTATGCCATTATAAATGTCTATTACTGAGAATCTCAAGCCCAAATAAACCAATCCGTTAGGTTGGGTTTTTTTTCACAGTATTTTATCATAACACACATAGGAATGTACTTTCTACTTTCTCTACGTTTTAGAACTAATCTATTTTAGTGCATTCTTTCCATCTGTGTGTGTGTGTGTGTGTGTGTGTATACACATTCATGCCGTGTGCTCATGGAAGTCAGACAAGAGGCCCTAGAACTGTAGTTACGGATAATTGTGAACCACTACAACTGAACCTGAATGCTATCCAAGAGCAACAAGTGCTCTTATTAGCTGAGAGAATGCCTCAGCCCCTCCACTTTATGTTAGAGACAGGGTATCATACTGAACTAGGATGGCTAGCTAGTAAGCTGTAGGAAATCTCAAACTGTAACACTGGGGTTTTAAGCCACCACACCCTGGCTTTTATGGGCTCAGTTCCTTATGCTTTCACACCATTTCCCCAGCCCCTCTATATGATTTTAGGCAAAAGATACAAAAATGAATTGTGTTGTATATTAATAATTTCTGCACTTCCACTTCTTTGAGATTTTGTTTTCAGCTGGGCCTGATAGCAAACACCTGTAAACCTAGCACTCTGGAAGTCAGTAGACAGGTGGATTTCTGTGTCTGTGTCAGGCTGGTCCACATAAAGAGTTCTAGGATAGTTAGGGCTACATAGTGAAATCCTAGTTCAGAAACAAAACGAGCTGAGCGTGGTGGCACACCAGTATTCTGTATTCCAGTATTCTGAGAGGCAGAAGTAGGCAGACTGCTGTGAGCTTCAGGCCAGCATTGTCTAGGACAGCCAAGGCTACACAGAAAAACCCTGTCTTGAAAACAAAACAAAACAAAAAAACCACCTACCCACCCCCCCAAAAAAAATTACTGAATGTCTCCTCATTTCTAAACTATATACTGCTTAACTGGGACTAGGGATGTTTTCTGCTGCTAAGGCAACAACCAAATCTTACACATGCGGTAACTGTGCCATATTAAAGACCAACAAAGCTGTACTATTAGGAAACAATCTCAAATTGTCAAGATATCTCAGATAAAAAGACACTTGTAACCAAGCTTGACAAGCTTGACTTTGATCCCTGGAACACACATGGAAGGACAGAGGTAATTTGGATGTGCACGCAGATACAAACACTTTGGTCATAGAATAAAAGGTGTATTGCTTAAACAGGTATAAATATTAGGACTAGTTTTTCAAGTATTTTTTTAAGGTAGTATACAGACAACACTAACCGGATTGAGCGCCCCAGACTGAGACAACTGTCCATGGTGCTGAAGAGGAGAGGGCTGCCGTGGTCCGATGGGGGGCTGGGGCATATTCATCTGTCCAAACTGATTCAAACCTGTGAATACATGCAGAATTTTATCTCAGTAGTTTTCTGAATTTAAGGACAAGAAGTAAGTTTTTAAATGTTATATGTTTATAGATGGTGGTGAGCTAGCATGTGGTTGCTGGGAATTGAACTCAGGACCTCTGGAAGAGCAGGCAGTGCTCTTAACCTCTGAGCCATCTCTCCATTCCCCAAGATGTAAGTTTTAAATGTGATTCTGCTCATTTTTTTGGGAACAACAAAGTAACACTTAAACTCTGAATCAATTTGTTTCAGTCATACCAGCTGAGCAAGGGCATTATTTGTTCGCTCTATCTACTATCTATCCATCCATCCATCTAGATTTTTCAAAACAGAGTATAAAAGAAGCCCTGGCTGTCCTGGAATTGCAACATGCAAAACTGTTTATGATTTTAAATTTTTGAAAGAGTCTCACTTTGTAGTGTAGCTCACTCTGCCAGCTTTTCTAGCTCAGATAACTTTTCCTTCTGTATTCTTGCCCAGGCTAGCCTGAACTCAGCCTTGAATTCATACCTGGCCTCTTGTCCCTGCCTCCCAGATACTCACATCAAACCTGTAAACTGGTAATAGTATTCTTATTTCTGCTATTTTTTGACCCAGGGTTTCACAATGTAGTTCTCCCTAGTCTAGACTTCACTCTGTAAGTAAGGCAGGCTTTGAACTCACAAGAGAGCCACCACCTGTAAGCACCTCCATGTCTAGCATGTCTAGGTGGTTCTAAACAGATGCTTATTTACTGTGATCTACTCCTGGGCCTGTCAGTCAACTTGCTTCCTCATTTTCCCTTCCTTGATGGATTTCTAATACAAGAGATTTTCAAATTTCCAAAGCAGATAATTATGGAACTCGCTGCTGAATTAAAATAGGAATTAAGACAGCAAGAGTCATTTTGTTCTACATCAGGGGCTCTACAAATTAACCATGTATTTTTTTCCTAAAATTTACCAGGTTGAGGAGTTATCCGAGGCATCATCTGGTTTGGCACACTGCCACGGATCATAGCTGGATCAGGTAGCGGACCATCTGGAGTTGAAGATAGAAATAGTTAAGTATTATTTTGTTTCTTAAAAATAACAAAATCCCATCAAGTATTATTAATAACTAAAAATCTCAAAGAACAAAGGTTTTAACTGGACAATAATCTGAAGAAACAGCATACATATTATACTAGACCATTCATTTTGTGCATCTTAAAGGAGATTAAAATATGGAACTGTTATCTTTTTAGGTTATCATCTATTTAAACACTTTCAACAAGGTCTACTGAGTAGTGTTGCTGGGCCAGCAAAGCAGCTCTGTGAATAAAGGCACTTGATTCTGAACCTAGCAACCTGAGTCTGATGCCCAGGATGTACAGAGTAGAGGTAGAGTGTCTCGTGCACATTGTCCTCCACTCTCTGTAATAAAAATCATTTCTATTCTTTTGGGTAAGGGTAGACTGAAATTTCTAACCTAGCACAGAGAAAGCTAAAAGGGTTGCTATGAGTTCAAGTCTACTGTGGGATAGTGTGAGAACCTGTCTCGAAACAAAAAGCGAGCAGCTACCTGCAGAGCTCCCATTATACAGACATGCCAGCTTTTCTAACTTAGAAGTTTTCCTTCTGTATCCTCCCCAGAATACTTAAAGCCTAAATTAGCATGCTTTCCCAGGGCACTTTGGACTTCCACATTCATTTGCTGAAGCTCTTTCCCTGCCCTTCAGCCATGCCTTTGCTTGCTGACCTCCCATGCAAAAGGCATGGCTTTCCTTCTTCCTCTGCCACCCTCCAGGCCGCAACTGAGATGTACGCTTGCATGCCCTGTTGTTTTTCCTCAACACAACAAATACTGATATTCCCTACTGTTATCTTTATCACACAACTGACACAGCCTGTGCTATTTACTCTTCAAAACGATTTGTTCTTTTTCTGAACATTACTACTTATAGTCTATCCATCAAGTAGTAAATTAAGCAATCCCTAACAGTCAGATATATGATTACTTCACAGATCAAGAAGTGTTAAATCAGAAATGGAAGCTGTTTATGTTATAAAATGATGCTTTTGAATATGCAGTATTATGTCATTTTAAACATGAATCTGTTTATATTGAAGTATATGGCCAGGTTTGGTGGTGCAAACTTTTTAGTCCCAGCACTTGAGAGGCAGAGGCAAGCAGAACTCTATAAGCTCAAAGCCAGAATGGTCTACACAGTAAGACCCCCATGGAGTAGTCTGAATGAAAACAGCCCCTTCTAAACTCGTATTTAAATGTTTTGGCCTCCAGTGAGTGGAGCTATTTGCAAAGACGAAGGAAGTGTAGCTTTGTTTGAGTAGGCGATCTTGAGTCTCTAAAGTTGGGCTCTGAGGTTTCAAAAGTAAAACCATGTCTCCCACCTCTACTTTCTCTGCCTGTGGATCGAAATGTAAAGCTCTCAACTACCGCTCTAGTAGTAAAAAAAAAAATGCTTTCTTTTAACAGGTGTCTTGGTCATGGTGTCTCTTTCATATCGCACTAAGGCACCCTGTCTCAAAAAACTTTAAAAAAGCCACTAATAACAAAAACAGTACTTAACTATCTATTGAGCCCTGATTTTAGTTCATATACCAAAATTTCCTGGGTACCTATCAAATACAATACAATGGATGCTGGAGAAAGCCAGTGAAAACATGTAAGCTGTCATTTTCTATTTGAAAGGCTCTCTTGGGCAGTAAAAATAATTGTAGAGTGTCAAGTTATGCTAATTATTATACCCTGAAAGGTTACATTTGTCCACTAGTTTTTAAAAGTGGGTATATTATTCTTCATATGAAGAATAACTAAGCTGGGTGTGGTCACACACATCTTTATCCTAGCAGTCAGGGGGCAGAGGCAGGATGAGGGCAGCCTGGTCTAAAAAGAGTCTAGAACAGCCACAGCTATACAGAGAAACCCTGTCTCAAAAAACCAAAAAGGAAAAAAAACAAAGAAAATATAACAAAAAGCACTTACTGGTAGTCAATCCTGGTTGTTGCTGCCCCATGTTAGGCCCAGTATTCATAGAAACTGGAACCATGCCAGGAGCACTTGGTAGCATGTTTTGTTTCTGTAGTCTAGTCCTCCGTTTCTCTTCTAGTTCTTTCTGGATCTTATAGATCTTCTCAGCTAGGAGGTGGTAGTATTCCGCCTTGAGTATTTTTTAAATAAAAAAAAAAAAAAGGAGAAAGCAGAAATTGATTAACAGAAAAAATATCTAAGATCAAATATTGGTTTCATTCGAAGAGTGGTCAATAACTAAAGCTGCCTATAGAAAGAAAGGCAGGCAGATCTCTGAGTTGGAGGTTGGCCTATTCTACAGAGCAAGTTGTAGGACAGTCAAGGCAACACAAAGAAACCCTGTTTTGAAAAAACTAAAAACCAAAAACAAACAAAAACAAAAGTAGGCCCTAATGTATCTGAAGTCAATAATAAATGAGCTTATGGTAGCAATGACATGTGACTAGTAATTTCACTATGAATTTACAAAATAAACTTCTAGAAATCTATTTATAAAATTCAAAACTGGCAATTTATAGGGTCCAGAAAGAATAGCCTACATTGTAGTACCAATTTTAAAACGTTCAATTTGAAGCAGAGAAAATGCTACTTGAGATAAAACATCCAGGAACTGATTCACAACATTCTATGGAAGAGAACGAAGAATTACTGACACAGCTAGTTCCAGAACAGCCAGGGTAGACGAGGAGGGAAAGGAGAAAAGGTGAGGGAAAGAATGAGAGTTAAAAAAAAAAAAAAAAAAAAAAAAGTTAAGATAACTGATATACACTTAAAGACATTGCTTTGTCAGCCAAGCTTAGCAGTACATGAAATGCTAGCACCCGGGAGAGAGACAGGAGGATCAAGAGTTCAAAGTCAGCTTCTATTACAGTTTGAGAGCAGTGAATTTCACTTGGAACCTTGTCTCAAACAAATAAAATGAACTGCTTTTTGTATTCTGTCTGTTCAGAATTAGGAAGAAGGATCAGTAAAGCTAGAGAATACTGCTAGAAACACCAGCAATGTTTGTCATTTTAAAGAAGTGGCCTCTCAAACTCATATGATCTGCATGCCTATGCCTCCAGAGTACTGGTATTAAAATTATGTGCCACCAAGACAATTTAAAATACAACAGACCCACTAAAAAACAAACAAACAAACAAACAAACAAACAAAACAAAACAAAAAAAAAAACCCCTCCATGCTCACTCTATTGTTTGCAGATTCATACATGTCCCCTTCTACTTTCCGAGCATATGCAACAAGATTTTCCATCCGTCGGTCTTTTAAAGCAGCAGGATCCGGAGTAGGAAATATGGCTTGAACACTGGAACATAAAACAGCACCACTGTAATAACATGTCAGCTTTACATACACTCACAAAGCCGAGCACAGTGGCACACACTTGTAATCCCAACAGTCTAGGAGGCAAAGGCAGGCAGATCACTGTGAATTCAAGGTTAGCATTGTCTATAGAATAGAGTAATTTCAATGACAGCCAGGGATACACAGGGAAACCCTGTCTCCAAAAAAAAAAAAAAAAACACCCCCACAAAAAGTAAAAAGTCACTTTTTAAAAAAGTTGTTAGTTTCAATGGGGCTCATCTTTATTTTATTTATTTTTACCTGCACGTATGGTTGTACACCATGGGTGTGCACTGCCCACAGAGGCCAAAAGAACAGAAAATGATCAAGGATACTAGGACTGAAATTACAGACTATTTTGACCTGCCATGTAGGTGTGCTGGGTTAAGTTTTTTGAAACAGGGTATAGCTCTGGCTGTCCTAGACTAACTTTGTAGACCACACTCTCGTCAAACTCGGAGATCCAGCTGCCTCTTCCACCCAAGTGCGGGGATTAAAGGCATGTACCACCATGCCTGGACCCCAGCCAGTGCTCTTAAATAAGCTATTTCTCCAGAGCCCCAAGTAGTGTAGTTTTCAACAATTACCAACAGAATCATGTATGCCTATTTTTATTCTTCTCTAGTGTTGTAACAATTTTGAACATGCTTTCTTCTTCTCGAAGACAGCATTCTTCTGTATATCCCTGGCTGTCTTAGAACTCCAGGCTGGCATCAAATTCAGCGATCAGACTGCCTGCTTGGATTAAAGGCATAGGCCACTAAAACCATGGAATGTTTTTGTAAAGATTGATAGATTACAATTACTAAGCAAAACTTTTGTTAGTGATGGTCAAAGGGTTTCTGTAATCATGAAGAGTGACATCATAAAAATACCTTCTAGACAGCTGGACAGACTGCTTAGTCATTAAGACTTTCAGTTCCAGTTGTCAGGCAGCTATGGTGGCTCAAACACCCTCTTGCACTCACACCCAGGCAGCATAAACTCACATAAAAACATACATATGAGTAAAATTAACTACTCTCTGGTCTTTGTGATTCTACTAAAAAGTTATATGGTGACACATAAACAAAGAAAACCTGATTTTTCCTCCAGTATCATGAGCCTTTAGATACTCCTCCTGAATTTATTTGGCTTATTAAAACAAAACCCAGTAACTACTCAAAAATTTTAAGAACTTGTAAAGGAAGAGCAAGAGACTGTAATTTTGCTACCATACATGTTTCACACTGTAAAGTTGGGTCTGGTGACCACCACCTTTACTCTCAGTACTCAGCAGGTAGAGAAAGGAAGATCTCTAAGTTCAAGGCCAGCCTGTTATACATATCCAGTTCCAGATAGCTAAGACTACAAAGAGACACTATTTCACATGACAGAGAAACAGGTGCCCACTGTAGTAATTCCCTGTAAAGTATGTGGCCACGGTATTTTTTAGAAGACTTATTCCAGTTTCAAGATGTGTGTGAGAACTTGCACATACTTATACACACATGCAGGAGCCTTGCATCCCTTCAAGTCTGATCCCCTTTCCTCCATACTAACTACCACACCTAGTTGATATGGGAATTGAGATCAAACCACAGCTTTATGAGCCTAGGCAAGTACGATATGAAATGAGCAACACTGCCGGACCCAAAATATCAACAATTTTTATTCAACTTATTTTTCATGTATGCAGGACAAAGGATTGGTGAGAAGGCCAGAGTACACCTTCAAGAGTCAGTTTTCTCCTTTCCACTGTGTGAGTCCAGGGATGGACTCAACAACAGAGCCTTTACCCACTGAGCCATCTCATGAACCACAGACAAACAATTTTAAGTAACTTTAAAAATAATTTGAGGCATGATAAATTATATGTTAATGATGATTATTAACATTATATGTTAATAATGTTATTGTAAAATAACATTAAGAAACCAGAAAATAAAACAGATTTAAGAAGCCAGGCATGGTAGCATATGCATACAACACCACCTAATACCTGGGAGAAGAAAAAGAGGATCAGGAATTCAAAGTTAACCTGTGTGTAATGATACTCTCTTCTGACTTCCCTCCCCCAAACCCAAAACAAAAAGAATGACCTGAAAAGTAGATTAACAACAAGAGCCTAGCTACACAGAAGTAGTAATATGGCTTTGGACGTTAACATTCCCAGCATTTGGGAGGCACTGCTGACAGGGTAATTTTCTGGTTTGCTGACACAGAGATTCTCTGTGTAGCTTTTGCCTGTCCTGGAACCTGCCTGTAGATCAGGCTGGCCTCGAACTCAGAGATCCACCTGCTTCAGCCTCCAAGTGCTGGAATTAAAGAGGTGTGCTGCCACCACCACCCAGCTGACAAAAACTCTTATAAATAACACATGTCATCTTACTTACAGTTTATGAACAAGGTGGTTTCGAAGATCCTGAGTAATATCTTCATGCCACTGTTTCCGAATTCCAGTACTAGATGGCTGAGCTGCTGTTGGCAAAGGACCCAGGGAGGACACGCTGGCATTTTCACTCATCATTGGGCTTTTAAAATGAGAGATAAAATAGCTTTAGTGAAGAAGTACTGGAGAAAGACAACTTAATTAGAGCTAACAGTAATTACTACCATGTGTATGAGACTATGTGCTGTTTGTGTGAGCATATTTCAGTAAAGAATACTTTATGAATGATAAAAATTAATTCTTGTATTTACAAAGCCAAGACTGTCAACAGACTGTGTTGCCATGTAGACACACCTTCCCTCTAAGGCCCTTAAGCAATAACTTAAATAGCATTAAAAGAAACATTCTTTGAAAACTTCATACACATGCACAATATATTCTAATGCTATCCGTCTTTTAAGAATGGGATGGAGCAGCAATACAGAAACTCCCTACTACTTTTAGTGACACAAATGTCAAGTAAGGCTACACATGGACATCCTGCCTAATCCCTTGCCTAAAAGCTACCAGCAAATCAAAAAAAAAAAAAAAACTAAAACACTCAAGGTAATTAAGTATTTGAAGGAACCCAGGGAACAAACTTACTTTTGAGAATTTATGGCTGAATGCAACATGGAGTCAGAAAGAAGATTCGGTGTCTGAACCCCAACACCTCCATTTACTCCCATAGGACTAGCACCTGGGCAAAACATAGCAAAGAAATAAATAAAATAGGCATCATACAATAAGTACCATAAACCAAGTGAAGAAAAACGACAAATTAGAAAAAAAACTAGCATATATTATTAGCGATGCAATTAACAATACATAAAGACTAACCCATGACATTACCTTACAAACAAGTAAGAAAAGAAGCACAGAAGCTGGAAAGAACACTTATTGGTAAAGTGTTGCTACACAGGCACAGCACTAGAGTCCAAATCTCATGCACATACATAAACATGGATGTGGCAGTGCTCCAATATCACCAAGTGCCAAAAGGGGTGGTCTCCAGACCTTACTGGTCAGCCTTATTGGTCAGGCAATGAGTGAGCTCCAGCCTAATAAAGATACAGGCTCAAAAAAATAAGGCAGCGAGTTAAAAAGGAAGACACAGACCTTGTCTCAAAAAGGGTGCTCTTGGGAACAGCTAGATGTTGTATCACATTTTTAATCACAGCACTCAGAAAGCAGAGGTAAGGGCCAGACATACTGGCACATGCCTTTAATCTCAGCTAAGGCAGGTAATCTGTCAGTTTGTCAAGGTCAGCCTGGTCTATAAAGTGAATCTAGGACAGCCAGAGCTCTGTTACACAAAGAAAGCCTATCTTTAAAAAAAAAAAGGGGGGGGGGGAGGATAGAGAGATGGATCAGCGGTTAAGAGCACTATTTGCTCTTCCAGAGGTCCCGAGTTCAATCCAAGCAACCACATGGTGGTTCACAACCATCTATACTGGGATCTGATGCCCTCTTCTGATATGTAGGAGACAGAGCAGTGAAAGAAAAAAAAGAAAAAGAGAAAGAAATCTGAGAGAGAGAGAGAGAATATGAAAGAAAAGGCAAGCAGATCTCTGAAAATCAGAAGTAAACCTGTTCTACCTCAGAGGGTTTCAAAATAATCAGAGCTAACCAGTGAGACCCGGTCTCAAAAAGAGGAAGAAGAGGAATAAATAAGAAGAGAAGAAAGAGGAAGAAGAAGAAGAAGAAAAAGAGCTGGAAGATGGCTCAGAGATAAACAGCACTTGCTGTTCTTGAAGAGGACCTGGGTTCAGTTCCCAACCCCTACATGACAGTTCACAGCTATATAAAATTCCAATCCCAAGAATCCAATAACTTCTTCTAATCTTCTCAGGCTTTCCATGTGGTACATATACAGTGAAGCAGAAACATACAAATCCAGATAAATATTAAAAACGAAAAATATGACTGGTGAGCTCTGTAAGTAAAGTGCCTGCCATGCTAACATGAGGTCCCTCTGTGTTCAGACCCGCAGCACCTATGATGTGTACTTGTAATCTCAGTACATTTAAAAATATTTCAATTTCAAAAAATCATTTAGTAAAAAACAAAACAGAGGGAGCCAGGAGAGGTAGGAAAGCAGGGATACAGAGAGAGGGAAGGAAGGGGGGGGGAGAGGAAGAAGCATGTCTACCTACAAGCAGATTAATCTTGATTCAGACATGCTATTCACACATTTAACTAGGATCACCTCTAGACTAAAAGATGCACTTACTCATGTTGTTCATGGGCCGCATGCCTTGGGGAGACTGTCCAGACTGCTGACTTTGTTGATTCTTTGCTTGCACCTGGGCTTGTGGTGTAATCTGGTTTACTTGGTATGGTAGTCCAAGAGCAGCATAGGCTCGCTCTATAGAGCTGGGGTCAATCTGACTAACAGTACTTAGGCTAGGGGTAGACTGCTGACCCACTCCTAGAGAGCTAGGGTTTCCAAGCCCAACCGGCGCTCCAGTCAAAATTGCTAGAGAAGACAAAAGACACAGTATTAAATAAAATATTACAGTTGGTTTAAAAAAAAAAAAAAGTAAAAATACTTAATGATTTTATAAAGTTTTATTTACTGAAGTGTCTGAGTAGTATAGCTCATGTCTCCAATTAGTTTTTAAAATAATTTTCTAGTCACATGCTTCATATGTACTTCCAAATCTCTCTCTTTCTCCCGCTGTCTCTTTCAAGACATGGCTTCCTTGTGGAGCCCTGGCTGTCCTGGAGCTTGCTTTGTAGATCACACTGGCCTCAAACTCAAAGAGCCGCCTGCCTCTGCCTCCAAAGTGCTGGGACTGAGGGTGTGCATCACCAAGCCCGCTTCCAAATGTATCTCAACACTTAATACTTCATATTTCGTGGAAGAAAGACACTGAAGCTGCACTTTTAAAATGTACTATTTTTACCTATTACTTTCCTATAGGAACAATCTTATCTTCATCTGATAATTTTATAAAATCACACATACATGCACGCACCCATCACACCTTACTTGGAACACTGAGGTAGGCAATGTCCCTGAGTTTGAGGCCAGCCTGGTCTACAAAGCAAGGTCCAGAACAGACAAGAATGTTACACAGAATATCCCCATTTTATCTATCTATCTATCCATCTATCTATCTACCTGCCTACCTATCTATCTACCTATCGCGGCAGGGTTTCTCTATGTAGCCTGGCTGTCCTGGTCTTACTTTGTAGACTAGGCTGGCCTCAACCTCACAGAGATCTGCCTGGCTCTGCCTCCCGGGTGCTGGGATTACAGGAATGTATCACTGCACTCAACTTAGAATATCCCTATCTTGAAAACAAAAGAGGCCAAAATAACAAACAATGCCCCAATTCAACATTTTTTTCATTTGATCTACTTGGTTGCAAGTGTGTAAAAGCAAACCATTCAATGACAAAACAATGATACTTCAATTTTGGAAAATAATAATAATAATGATAATAATATTAATAATTAATAATAATAAGGTGTACATTATAATCAAAGTATTCAAGAGGCCGAGGCAAAAAATAGCAAAATCAAACAATCAACAGAAGTCTCACCCTAGCAAGCAGACTCTATATAGCCTGTCAAGAGGTACGAGTGTGCTTCTCAAGATACCCGGATATAAATCACCAAGATTTAATCACTTACACTGTTGATTTCGCTTATCCCCAGCATTTTTGAGAGGAAGACAGACAGGACAATCATGCCTTGTACAATTCTTCCAGTGTGAAATGATTTGTCGAGAAGATGCACAATGTGCCACTGAAATAAAACAAAAAATAATTTTTTTAAAAAAAACAGGAATAACAGCCAACTTAACAGTTTTAATAATATATGTGGTACCTCTTTTAAGTAAAGATACTCCAAGCTATTGTGCAGAACACAGGGCAGAACAGTGATGCCACACATAAAAGTATTCAATGGGGTAAAAAGTGTATGGGGTTGAGTATTTGCCCACATGGATATGACTACGCCTTTAAAAGTACTACCTGAGCAGTGCTGTGCCGGAACAAATCAATAAACAAATATCACAAAGTATAAGACTTTAAAACTTCCTCTCCTACCATATTCTACTCAGTTGTGGTTATATAGCAGCTGTCTTTACAATTTCCCAAAGAAAAGACCATCAAGATTATTTTGCCAAAGTAGATAAATTGTATTTTGTCCAGATAGCTTTTTTTTTTTTTAAGGTATTACGACAAGCAAATGGGTAATGTTTAAGTTGGGAAGATAGTTCAGTCAGTCAAGGGCTTGCTGTGCCCTAGTACCCACAAAATGTCAATCGAGTTAATCCCGATACTTGGTAGCTGGTGACGATAAACCCCCAGAACAAGCTAGCAGTGACCTCTGGCAAATTTAGAGATAGGAAGCACTCAGTAAGAGTGTTCATCTACCATGTACAAGGATCAGGGTTCACTGTACACGGACACAAACAAGCCAATGTACATCACGATGATGTATTTTATGGGTCTCAAATGCAGCAGAGTATCAAGCTGCTTTGTTTATAAAGAGGGGAAAGCAAATTTATGTATTTTGATATCAGAATATGTCTACGTCCATAATGTCACCAACATACTCAGATAAAGACATCACCCTAAAACCTACTCACCTTGACAGGACTTGCCTGACTGGCAATGTGTCATGTGGTTTAGAACATTTTTCATGGTGCGACAGTGGGGAAGATTGCACTGCCTCACTTCGCCATTAGCTTGCTCGCGGCGCTGGCACTTGTGAGCATGTAAAAGGAGAACAAGCTGCTGCTGGATAAGCTTGCGCTTCTCTGGATCAGCTGTATGTGCTCCAGAACCCATCCCTGCTGCAACTGGAGTCACAAGGCCTGACTGCTGGACCGATGGGCTAGGCTGTTGGCCCTGAAAGATATAACAAAGACACATTTAACAGTGTCATAGTGTGTGCAATCTTTTAATAGGGACTACGTATTTTCAAATTAAACCATTATTGGTGATCTACTATATGCCAAACTTCATTTTTTTATTTGGATGGAAAGAATTCCATAGATACATGATAGCTTCTATTATCAGAAAGCTTAACACAGTAAGAAAACAAATTATAACACGTCTCAGAAATAGTCAAAGTATTAGACACAGAGACCTAAACCAAAATGAGCTGGTAAACTTCACATTCTCAATATTGGAGGCTGAGACGGTAAGATCCAGAATTCAAGGCCAGTCTTCTACATAGCAAGTTTGAAGGAGCCTGTTATCAGATGCTGACTCAAAAAACATACAGGGGCTGGAGAGGTGCCTCAGTGGTTAAAAGCACTTGCTTCCTTTGCCGGAGATTTGAATTCTGTTCATAGATTACATATCCAGAGCTCACAAACTCCTGTAACTCTAATGGATCTAACAAACTCTTCTAGCCAACTTGGGACACCAGCATGCATACAACACGCACAGAGACACAATTAAGTAGAAATCTTAAACCAGAAAACCAAGTGTTCAAATTAAAGGCATGTGCCAGCATGTCCAGAAAAAAAAGTAAGTTTGAGGGCTGCAGAAATGGCTCAGAGGCTAACAATACTGGCTATTCTTCCAGATGTCCTGAGTTCAATTCCCAGCAACCACATAGGAGCTCAGAACCATCTACAGTGAGATCTGGTACCCTCTTCTGGTGTGCAGATACACATGCAGGCAGAATTCTATATAAATGATAAACAAATCTTCAAAAAACAAGAGGAAAAAAATCAGGTCTTTTTGTTTTTGTTTTTCCAAAACAAGTTTTCTCTGTATCGCCTTGACTGTCCTGGACTCACTTTATAAACCAGGCTGGCCTCAAACTCAGAGATCTGCCTGCCTCTGTCTAGGAGTGCTGGGATTACAGGTGTGTGACAACATGCCTGGCTAAAAAATGGTTTTTATACCTCCAGCTAAATAAATAACTTTTCCCAGCAAAAGTTATTCCTTAGGATAGCGAGGAAATGTTTCATTATCTTTGTAATATTTAAAACTTAACAGGATTTCAGAAACACAGACAATAAACACAACACAAAATACAAAACATGTAAAAGAAAGATAAAATTACTCTAGGCCAAATTTCAAAAGGCAAAAACGAACTATTTAGTAATCTTAAATTCTTAACTAGAAACTGTTTGAAGCAAATCATATCCACCTGTGTTGTGTCTGTGTCTAGAGCCACCATACCTTTCTTACTGAAAAGTCCCCTTTCTTATTGACAAGTTCTCACCTTAGCTCTGGCTGGCCTTGAACTTGCTATGCAGACATGGCTGACCTGAACTTACAGAGAGCTGCCTTACTGGAAACCTTTAAACAGATGAAAACTTTTAAACAGATGAAAACCTTTAAACAGATGAAAACCTTTAAACAGATGAAAACAGGTAGTGCTTACTGAAGTTTAACAGCAGTAAAATGTGTACTGGGTTCCATCCCAAAGAGAAAAAAATTTTTTGAGAAAAATTACTTTGTTATACTAATGCAAATAAAATTTATATAGTCCTTGTGAGTAGAGGTCTTTGTGTTGTCTTTTCAAGAGCAGAAAGGTTCTGCTTTCCTTCAGTCATGCTCATCAGTCAGGCCTGCTGAAGGACAGGCTCCTGAGACTTCACTGGAGCACACTCTCATTTTGGATTATTCTTCCTACTGATCAATAGGCACATGAAATAAAATCCCATATGAAATTTTACAAAGTGAAATTCCAATCTAAGGCACAAGGAACCCCCTCACATGATTCACCCATCACGTATCTTAAGGCTCTGAGTATATATAATAACAATCAGCCTAATGCTCACAAAATGGCTCAACAAGTAATGCTAATGACCTAAGTACAACTCAAGACTCACACTAGAAGAAAACCAGCTTCTGCAAACTGACTTCTCACACCCACATGTTCATCATGTGCACATACACCTAACCTATACATACATACATACATACATACATAAATGTTACAAATAACAAAGAGTTAGGCAGAAGTGGAACATGCAACTTAATCCCAGAGCAGGAGTAAACAGATCTCTGTGAGTTCAAGGCCAGCCTGGTTTATTGAGCTAGTTCCAGGACAGCCAGGGCTATATAAATAAACCCTGTCTCCAAAAACCAAAATGAAAGGAAAAGAAAAAAAATACTCACCATGTTGGGCATTCCCCCACCAGAAACTGCCTTTTTGTCCATTGCAAATGGAGATAAGCTATTTGGTAGTACAGTCTTTGTCTGAATTTGGAGACCAAGGCCACTCGCTCCAATCTGCTGTCCAGAATTCTGCGTGTATGGTGAACCATAAGGACTAGGATTGCTCATCATTCCCATCTATGTAAAAATCAGAAAACAAAATTTCACTCTCCATATTACTCAGACATTATCATACCCATACTTCATGTTCTATATTTAGAAAACCATCTTAAATAAAATCCTTTGATTAAATTAGAAACTATACTGAAGGGCCCAGCAAAACAGCTCGGCAGGTAAAGGTGCTCACTGCAAAATCCTACCAACCTGACTTTGATCCCCTGCATTCCCAAAGGTAAAAGGGGAGAACTGACTCCACAGGGATCTCCTCTAAGCTCTCTGCCTGTGCCACGGCAGATGTGCCCTTAACAATACACACACACAATAAATAAAACCCAAATCTAGAAACTAAGACACATGAATTAAAGTAAGTATGCTTTTAAAAGCACATTTCACAGTTAAAGGTTTAAAAAAAACAAACAACAAAACCTGAGCAACAGGTAGAGATTCTGGAGTCAGAATTTTCAATGTCACACTCAGCTGTAAAGAACCGGGCTACTTTTTGCTCTTCTCAGTTTCTCTAGAGCCATTCTATTACACAATGAAGAACTTAAGCAGTTTATGTGTGCACATCCATGCACTTACCACAGTGCATGCACATGCAGAAGTTAGAAGACTACTTGATGCAGTCAGGGGCTCCAGGCTTGTCAATTGTTTTTACCTACCAAAACATCTCATAGGCAAGCCTTTAACTAAGCTTGGATCTTGCTGATTAGGCCTTCACCTCTCCACTGATGAGATTAAAAGTCTATACCACCAGAGCCATTTTTTAAAACAGGTACTGGGGACTAAAAAGCCCCTGTGCTTGTGTGGCAGCATTCTTCCAAACAATCTTTCTCAAAAAACCCCCTCCCAACTATATTTTCAGACCAGGCTTGGTTCTGTGAAGCCTATAACTCCAGCACTTCGGAAGAAACAGAATTACCAATTCCATGCCAGCCACATTCCCACTATTATATGACTACCTGATATTAACTTGTAAAGGAAATAAGTATTAAGATCACAAAAATGCAAAATTTTTTTCTTCTTTAAGTAGTATTACTTACACACATAATTTTTTATTATTTGTACAGTATTCTGCCTGCACACCAGGAGTGGGCACCAGATCTATATCTCACTATAGATGGTTGTGAGCCACCAGGGGGTTGCTGGGAATTGATCTCAGAACCTTTGAAAGAACCACCAATGCTCTTAATCTCTGAGCCATCTCTCCAGGGCCCCTCCCCTTTTTATGAGACAGGGCTTATCTCTGGCTCTCCTAGAACTCACTTTGTAGACCAAGCTGTCCTCAAACTCAAGAGGTCCGCCTGCCTCTGGCTCCTGAGTATTGGGATTAAAAGCGTGCACCAGGGTCCAGCTACCACTTAAACTCTTTCTCTTGAGACATAATTTCCCTATGCAGACGAGACTGTTGTATTCCTGCCTCCGCCCCTACAGGGCTGGATCATAAACACATACCACCACACTTGTATTTATTTTATGTGTGTGAGTATTCTGCCAGCATGTATGTCTGTGTACCACTTACATGCAGAGCCTTCCAAAGCCAGGAGAGGGCATCAGATCCCCACTACATAGGTGCTGTTTTTTGTTCCTGGGTCTTCTAGAAGGGGAGAGCCAGTGCTCCTAAATACTGAAAAGCACTCACTTCTCCAGCCCTTGATTTATTTATATTTAAAGTACTAATATTTATTCTAAAATAATTGTAATATTTATGCCTATGCTGATTTGCAGTTGTGTGCGTGTATATATATATATGTATATAAAATTCATTTATAATTGCTTCCTTAATTAAAAAATTCATAGGATGAAAGCCATTTTACCACAGAACTCTGAATGACACCATAAAAGACCAAGAAGTAACAAATGTTTATAAAAGTTTATAAAAGGAAATAAAATGCAGAAATTTCTAAGCTGCCTTGGTATCTGTAATTATAATGTCTTTATTCACATATCTCTCAATACAATCTGGTGTTTTCCCTCAGAATTCCACCTTTACATCATTAGACTGTTTCTTGAAGCCTTTTCTTTCTTCCCCATCAAACAGAGTAAGATGGAACTATATTTGTGTCTGCTACACTGTTTTTTTATCTCACTTCCTTCTATAACTGATGGTTTCAGATCTCCAATTACCCACTGGCCTAACCTGTCAAGACCTAGAAAGGATCAGTGCTGTACTCCCAGACTGAAACACTCCATCCTGCAGGGAGCTCCTTACATAGGAAGCCAGTAATTCCAATAGCTTCAGGAAGTTCCTGAAAACTGACTAGATTCACTAGGTTCCTCCCTGCCAGCGTAAGCACAAGGCTGAGAGTCCCCCTCAGAGGGAAGATGTGCAGAAAAGACTCTCAGAGGAGAAAAGCTGCAAAGACTCTGAGGCCAGACCAGCTGCCCAAAAGCAACAGAAACCAGCTGCCAGGAAGAGGTTTCAGGCACCTGGACTTTTCCCAGCTGTTAGGCTGCCTTCAGGAGGTGCAGTGTGCTCCAAGTTCCCAGCTTTGTGAGCTGTTCACCCATGCTGGGGTGGGCTTTGGTGATATAGATGTCTTTTAAGTCATTTCTTCTCCTGTCAGTGACCCTTCACACTTATAAGAAACCCCTATAAAGGTCATTGGTTTACCAAATCAGATTTTGGTGGTATTTACACTTTAGCCTGAGATTCCCTATCTGGAGTAAGTAGCTGTGTGTGTTGTGTCTCCCCAGGATAAGTTGTGTCAAACAACAACCAGGAAATGACAAGCAAAAGACATCTCTTATACACAAAAGCCTTCTAGGCATCATTCTTCCTTTGCTAAAAAAATAGCATTGCATATATTAAATACCTATTTATACTTAAATTCCTTCAGAAAATTAGGAATGTAATAAAATACATATAAAAACGTTATAAATGAAAATAAGGGGTCGAAGAGATGATTCAGGTAGTTAAGAGCACTTATTCTTGCAAATGGCCCATATTCCAGGAACCTGCATAGTAACTCACAAACTTCTATTAATTCCAGTTCCAGGGGATCATCTTCTGGCATTTGGTGGCACTAAACAAACATGTACATGATACACAAACACTCATACAAATAGTTATAAAAAACAACAAACGTAACAAACAAACAAGCAAGCAAAAAGCACTCTACCAGGCAAGCTCAAGCTCAGAATATTAACATTCAGGAGGCTGTGACAAGAGAACTGATTTTGACAGCTCTGTAGTTTGAGACCAACCTGGAACAAAACAGAAACAATGCCAGACTTGGTGGCACATCAGTATGCCATACATATTTAGGTCCTCCAGCAGGCCAAAGGCATCAGATCCCCTGAAGCTATATTCAGAGGCTTGGAAACCAGCCATCATAGGTGCCGGAAATCAAATTTAGGTCCTCTGAAAGATCAGTACAAGTTCTTAACTGTTGCGTGAAAATCTCTCTACAACACTAATTCTCAATATAAAACTTTAAAAATCAAGAACTCTTAATGTTGGAAACACAGATCTCAGTTAATATAGTTCTTGCCTGGCATGCATTAAGACCTGGGTTTGGTTCCCCTACACCCCATAAACCAAGTGTTACACAGTATATGGCTGTAATCCCAGCATTCAGGAAATGGTGGCAGAAAGATGAGTATCACACAGGAAGTTGGAGGCCAGCCTGGGATATTGAGACCCTATCTTAAGTAACAAGAATTCTTCTAATATTACATACAAAAAATTATCATGGCGTGATGCCAGGAGTAAACTCCAAAAATTATGTTATCACTCCTGTTTTGGGTAATGGCATTTATTCCTAAAACCAAACACTCACTTTAAACAATTAAACTCAGAAGTTTTTTTAGGGAGTGCTGGTGATCAATCCTGGGGTCTTGCTCATACAAGTATACATTCTACACTGAACTCTGAACTACATCCTAAATGTGGCAAGATTCACCCCACAACCACCCTCCTGTTCTTTTGAGACAGGGTCTCACTGTGTGGCTCTGGCTGTTCTGGAACTATGTAGACCAGGGTGGCCTTTAATTCAGAGACCCATCTACGTGGCTCTTCCTCCCAACTGCTGGTATCAAAGGTGTGAGCCACCGTGCTCAGCTTAAGATCCATTTCTTGCCTGGTGATCACACATGCCTTTAATCCAAACACTCAGAGGCAAATGGATTTCTGTAAGTTTGAGGTAACTCCAGGGCAGCCAGTGCTATACAGGGAAACCTATCTCAAAAAAAAAACAAAAAAACAAAAAACCTTTATGTGAAATTTCCTATCAAAACTTAAGCTCTACGAGGGCAGGAATTTATGCTTTATTCATTGGCATTTATCCAATTCCTTAATCAATGAGGATATAATCTGTGAAAGGACACACTAGAAAGATGTCTCAGTGAACTAGAGGATTTACGTTTGGTTCTTCAGGAGGCTCACAACTGCCTATAATCCCAGCTACATGGGGAAAATCCAATGCTTCTGACCTGAAGCCTCCATGTGCACTGCACATACCTATTTGCAGACATACACATTTAAAACAGCCACAATGTTTTTGTTGTTGTTTTGTTTATTTTGAGACATGGTTTTTCTGTATAGACCTGGCTGTCCTATACGGTCTGGCACCTAATTCAGAGATAAGCCTGCCCCTGTCTCCCAGAGTGCCTGGATTACAGGCATGCACCACCACCACCTGGCAATAACAACTTTTAACACACCAACTTAGGTTCCTCCCAATGAACCTCTCTGCTTTATAAAAAATTTATTTAATTTTATGTGCATTGGTGCTTAGCCTACATACATGTCTCTGGGTGTCAGATCTTGCCATTACAGACAGTTGTGAAATGCCATATGGGTGCTGGGAATTGAACCCAGGTCTCTGTAAGAGCAGTTAGTGCTCTTAACAGTTGAGCCATCTCTCCGGCCTCCTCTTTCTGCTTAACACTTGCCTGACATAATTAGATAAGTTCCATATATCTCCATGTTGACTGCTGCTCCATTCGTAATAGGTAGGAAACAGAAGCAGCCTAGATGTCCACCAACTAAAGAATGGCTAAAAAAATTTATACATACACAATGAAACGCAGCTGTAAAGAAAAATGAAATTTGAAGGAAAATAGATGGAACTGGAAAATACAAAGCATAAGTTAACCCAAGCCTAGAAAGAGAAATTCCACAAAATATCTATTATGGATCTTAGCTTCAAACTTTTAGATTTGTATGTTTAACTTGAGAGCATCTTCAGAGGTCAGGGCACTAAGAGAGACCATGGCAATGTCTACGTGGTTGAGGGCAGGTGGGGTAGGAGGGAGAAGAAAGCATTTGCTATATAAACCTGAAGACACAGGTGTTTAATCCACATAACCCTTATTAAGACTGAAGAAACCACCACCAGAAAGTTCTCTTCTTTCCCCACTGAGGAACACAAATATCCACAAATAAATCACATATAACAATAAAAAAATGAAAAAAGCTGGGTGCAGTGGGACACCCCTTTAATCCCAGCACTCAGGGAGGCAGAAATGGGGGGCTTTGGGGGAAGGAGAATGATCTCTGTAAGTTCGAGGCCAGCCGGGTCTACAAAGTGAGTCCAGGACAGCCAAGGCTACATAGAATTGTTTAGGTCTAGAAACATGGCTCAGTGAGTACACACGATTGAAATGCAAGCCTGATATCCTCTGACCTCCACATTAAGTGTGCCCACCTTTACACGATCATTAAAAATACAGTTGTTAAGTGTGAGCCAAAAAGTCTGCTTTTGTTTTTTGTTTTTTTTTTGAACTCACTGATATCCACCTGCCTCTGCCTTGTAAGTGCTAAGGGATTAAAGGTGTACTACCACCTTGCAAAGAAAAAAAAATATTTAAACAGAAGTATTCTGCGCAAATCAGTACTGCTGCTCGCATAGGTTACTACTAAATGAAAGTCTCAGTGTGGGATATCACACCTGAGATACTCCACACACAGAGATACTCCACAAGCCACCAAAACAGACCATTGCTATTACCATTGCCACCTGAACTAGACAGAACACTATTGGTGAAAACCTCAGACCCAGGTTACAGAACATGGAGGAATCAAGCTGGAATGCAGCTAGAAGTTTCCTTCCTGCTGACTAGCTTTCATAGTTCAGAAAGGTATAATATAGCAAACTGCTAGGAAAGAAAGTCATCAATGACCTTATGCACCTTGCAAGCCACAACACAAAGCTTCTAAGTGAGGGGTCCCCAATGATGCAATAGTATCCTTACTATTATGAGGGTAAACCATGGGTTTCTAATTGGATTTCAGACCTGGTCCACAGGAGGAAATTTATGCCTCATCCTGTAGAAGCCCAGAGCTATTTGCTAACATCATATCTGAATATAATATCAAATCACCTTCTTAGTAATTTTGTTTATACCTACACACTAATGCTTTTGTGAGCCTTGGTCCTGGATCAGAGAAGCTTCTTTCTGTATTGGACAGTGGTTAATGCAGAGCTGCATAAAACAAAACTGGTCAAGGTGCTTGGAACAAGTGACTGTTGAGTGTTTAATTGACAAATGGGATAATTATATCAAACCCAGGCTCAAGGAACAGAGAGGGCTGCTGTAAAATGCCAGACACAATATGACTGCTACTATAATGAACTCACAACAAAACTTGAATAAAATCTGCACAAGAGTAAGATGATTCAGGGGTAAAGGAGCTTCTGTGCATGCAAGTTTGGTAAGAGTTCACCTAGAATCCACGTAAAGGTGAAAAGGAGAAAACAAAATTTCAAAAGTTGTTGGGATCCTCATATACCTGCTGGAGCCTCCAATGCATACTCACATTTTTTTTAAAAAAAAAGGGTGAAGGAGGTAAAGAAAAGCCTGTACAGCATGGAGCCAGTTAACATCTCATCATAGACAGGGGAAAAGTTCATTACTAGCAGTTAATGGTTGCTAGGCAAAACTTAATTTTCTTCAGCGGTATTAGCACAGAACAGCTGCCTATGCTCCAGTAATATCCTATGCTCACACAAGCAATCCTAACTAACTCAGTGTCACAAACAATAATAAAGACACAAAAAGCTGGCTACAGTGAACCATGCTCTTAATTCCAGTATTACTACTGAGAGAGGCAGATCTATGACTTCGAGAACCGTCTGGTTTACATACTGAATTCCAAGCCAGTCAAGGATATTTAGCATGACATTGTCTCAAAACAACAAAAATCTCAAACAAGGTCCAACATCTATCTGGTTATCAAACCACCTATAACGCTAGTTAAATTTTCATTGGTTTCATTTTTACATGCTCAATATCATAATATCATCAACTATGAACGTTTAACATGAAAGAATCCTACCCTCACCCTTCCCGTTTCCCCAATCCCAGACTGAGGTGGTGAAAAGAATGAAAAGAATTAAGATGGGGTACAGCAGCTAATTAAACCATGCACGAAATGTTACGGGAGGCAGAGGAAGGAGAACCACTCTAAGACTCAAGTCGGCCTCAACCACAAGCAGGTTCTACGCCAGCCACATCCATAGCAAAACTTTGCTTTTTTTTTTTTAAAGATGTTTTTATTTGTGGGTGTGTGTATGTGCCTGATGGGTTGTTGTGCACAATGTGTATGTGTGCGTGTGCCTGCACAAGCCAGAGAGAGTTGGACCCCCTGGAGCTGGAGTTACAGGAAGTTGTGGGCCACTTGCTGTGGGTGCTAGGAACTGAACTCTGGTGCTCTGCAAGAACAGCCCAAGATCTAGACTCAATAAACACAAACATGCGTACTCACACAGTCATCTGAGAAGCAGAACAAATGAACTCTCTATTTAAACAGTGTTAATACCTAGGATCCGAAAATTGTACTTTTTTAAGGAGGCTACAAGAATAATGTGGATTCTAAAATGAGATGAAAATATTCCAAAAGTTAAGAGGTCAGAAAGATTTGAGAATTCACAAGCAACCATTTGGAAAAAATCATGAAGGTACAGATACCAGTCAAGCATAAAAATATTTTCTATAAATTTAGTAAAGGAGCTCATGATTTGTACCAACATATTAGATCGTTGGCATACACACAAATAACCTCAAGCTCTTCCTACATCACTAAAACAGCCCGAAGGCTATTCTGTAAACAAACAAAAACAAGACCCACCTTAAGAGGCTGGGGGCCTCTCAGTCCTGTTTGTCCTCCCATCTGAGGTGAGGCCTGCTGTAGTGGCTCAGTCAATAAATTGCCAGCATTGCCCATCCCTGGATTTGGGTACTGCATATTCGGCCGTCCCCGACCTGCTCCAATTGAACCATTCATGACTTGATTGGGCATTATCCCTTGTCCGTTGCCTGCAGCCAACATTCCAGGATTCATGCCAGCACTCACCCCTGTGTTCATTCCCATGGCAGGCTGATTCACCGGACTGTTCATCACACCTGTTGTGGACTGCGTAGGACCCTGGTTTGGTCCACTGTTGCCCATCCCCATGTTGGGAGAAGTCAAGCCTGTCTGTGCCATTGGGCTTTTAACCATGCTATTTATCAAACCTAATCCAGGGCTGTTCTGTTGGGCCTGGCTGGCCATAACTTGGCCTGGGCCACCAACCCCCATATTGAGGTTAGGGGAACTACCAGACCGTAGCAATTCTGACAGCTGTTTATGTTTAGAGGCTGCATCTTGTACTATGCCCATGCCAAGGCTTGTCTGAAGCTGACTAATATCGCCACCATTGGTTAGTCCCAGTTCCGTAGAGTTGATTAATTCATCTGGTAAGTCATGTTCCAGGTCAAACAGCGAACCAAAATCTAAAAACAAATAGAAAAGATAAAGTTTAAGTTTGACACAACCAAAATCAGAAGCTCTCAAGACAGTCTGGTTCTTGGTAAGCATAAATTAATCTATCTACAACTCTCCATAGAAAACTACATATTAGCTTTTGGATGGCAGCTTTTCATAAACTAAAATAGTTATGCATTTTTTTAAGGGCTAATTTTGGTTACCCAAACAGGTTATAAGACTTAAGAACTGTGCCTAAAATAAGACCAAGGGGGGAAAGAGGGCTACTAAATGAGTTGCTGAAAACTTAGTATTTAATAATCATCAAGGGGCTGAAGAGATGGCTCAGCGGTTAAGAGCACTGGCTGCTCTTCCAGAAGACCAGGATTCAATTCCCAGCACCCACATGGCAGCTCACAACTGTCTCTAATTCCTGTTCCTGAGAATCAGGAATGTGTGACCTCCTCACACATTCAGGCAAATCACCAATATACATAAAAATAAATTTATAAAAATGAAAAATCATAAAAAGGTATGCTGGACCAGAGAGATGGCTCACTAGATAATGGCTCCTGCAGCCAAGCCTGGTTCATGACCCAGAACCACATTAATAAAAGAGAACCGAGTCCTGTAAGCTGTTCTTTGACCTTCACACCCACACGTGTGACCCACACAGACATGTACACACACACACACACACACAAATTAATGTAAAAACTTTGTTTTCTAATTGTTACTTGTAAGTGTTTATGTGTGTGCCCTTGGAGATCAGAAGAGCCTCAGATTCTCTGGAGACAGAATTACAAGTGGTTGTGAGCAGTCTAACTTAGGTGCTGGGAACTGAACTTTGTCTTGTTGAAGGGCAGGAGGATGCTGTTAGCCACTGAGCCTTCTTTTCAGACCTTTAAAAAAATTTTTTTTAGAAAGATAAAACTAAATTTAACATGATGGCTCATGCCTATAATCCTAGCATTCAGGAGGCTGAGGAAGGAAGAACACTGCAAACTCAGGCTTGCTTGGCTACAGAGTGATTTTCATGCCTCCCTGAAAGTAAAACCTGATTCTCAAAACAAAAACTTCAAATTGATGAAATAACTGGGCAACTCCAGAATTCCTTATAAGTAAATACTGTACTATATAGACAACCAATACAAGTTTGGATGCAGTAGAAAAGAATCAACAGGTGAAGGGGCTGTCTAACCACTGTTTATCACTTCTCAGATCACAAGTATAGGCTTCACTAGTGGAGCAAATTTCCTTACATATAATGTGTATCCTACACAAGTTTGCCTTAACAAAAATCTAGCCAGAAATGGGCATAAAACAATGCTTCTGTGTACCCTTAACATACAATAGCCACTCTAGCTCAGACAAGAATTATAGTACATATTATACATTTTGGACTTAATATTGGCATGTTACCATGTTAGATCAGCAAATGCTTTGTTGTGTGGCAAGGGGAGAATGTCTTGAATTGGCTTTTACACGTGCAGACAAACAAGCCAGTATGACTTCTACCCAAAGTTAAATACAGCACACTCCTATAATTCCAGTACCTGGGAAATGGAGGCCAGACAAGGAGTTCAAGGTCATTCTAGACTACAAGAGACACTATCTCAAAAACCATTACCATTTTGCTGACCCCTGAATTGTAATGACCTGTTTTAACCCTTAAGTGTTTAAATTCCCAAAAAGCCAGGCATGGTGGCACATTAATCCCAGCGCTCAGGGAGGCAGAGACAGGCACGCAGGTTGCTGTAAATATGAGGCTAGCCTGGTCTACAAAGTGAGTCCAAGACAGCTAAGACTACAAGAGAAAAACCTGTCTCAAAAAAAAAAAAGAAAAAGAAAAAGAAAAAGGTTTTGAAGAGCTTTTAAATGGAAAAAAAAAAACAATGGAAACTGGGTGTGGCGGTACACACATATAATCCACAGAAAAATCTAGGGAGGAAGATCAAGGGTTCAAAGCCAACCTTTCTACATGAGATCCTATCTCAAAATAAAACAAACTAGTGTTGTGGGCTAGAAGGAGGACTCAGCAGTTAAGAGTATGCAGAACTCTTAAAGAGAACTAGAGTTCAATTTTGAGTACCCAAACTGGGTGGCTCACAAATGGCCTCCTGAGGTATCCACACTCTCAAGGATATCCATACCATTCATACAAATACACAATATTTTTAAAAATTTTATGACAAGCCAGGAGGTGGTGGCTCGTGCCTTTAATCCCAGCACTCAGGAGGCAGAAGCAGGTGGATCTCTGTGAGGTCAGCCTGGTCTACAAAGTGAATTCCAAGACAGCCAAAATTACAGAAAAACTCTGTCTTGGGGAATTTTTTTTTCTTTTTAACAAAATACAGGACTGGAGAGATGGCTCAATGGTTAAAAGCACTGACTGCTCTTCCAGAGGACCCAGGGTTCAAATCCCAGCACCCTCACAGCAGCTTACAACTACCTGTAACTCCAAGATTCAGCACCCTCACACAGATATACATGCAGGCAAACACCAATGCATATAAAATGAAAAAACTATTTTAAAAAGTATACTATTAGGTATTTAACATTGAACATACTTGAATCTACATAATCAAAAATTAGTCCAGGCTAGAGAAATGGCTCAATGAATACAAATGCTTGCTGTACAAGCTAGGATCACCAAAACCTGTAATCACAGTGGGAGAGACTAACAAGACCAAGCTACCAAAAAGCTCAGATCCAGTTCCCAGTCAGGCTCACTTAAAAACCTGTCTTCAACATAAAAAAGCAGAATGTGATTAAGGAGGACACCCCAAATGAACCCCAGACTTCCACATACACACATCTGCACGTATACTCACATGGATGCTAATATGCACATACCACACACACAAAGTGATACGGGTCTGAAAGATCACGTTTATGACCCACTTTATTTATTTATTTATTTATTTATTTATGTCTTGTCATGTGTCATTTAGGCATGGTTTCATATATCCCATGCTAGTCTGGAATGCTCTATGTAGCTGAGAATGATCTTGAGCTTCTGGTTCTCCTGCCTCCATCTCAAAAGTACTGGGATTAGAGTTGTAATCCTGATCCAGTACACCTGATTATATTTGGTGCTCTAGACTGAACTCAGGGAACTGAGCTCCATAGCTCTAGCCCTGGAGTCTAGATTTTGTTTGTTTTGACTTTTAAACAATCTGACCAGCCCTTCTACCAGAAAAACGTAATAAGCCAAGTAAGAGCTGGAGAGCCTGCTCAGTGTACAAAATGTAGTGCAAAACAAGCAAGCCACCCAATTCAGGTGGCTTAGACCCATGTGTAACTCCAGTTCCAGGAAACCTGACATTCTCTGCTGATCTCCAAGAGCAGTACATTCGTTTGTACAAACCCAAAAACAAAAACACAAATAATTAGAACAAAAAAAAATTTTTAAACTACAAATAGTTGGGAATATAAATTTTGAATGAATGTGATCTAAAGCTACCATTCAAAGAATTGACTAATATACGAATACTTTTTTCACTGCTTCATTGTTGTTTACATAATTGAGATTTTAAATATATCTCTTTTTTACTTTCACTGGTATATCCAAGGAAATTATCAGCATACTGAACATAGTGAATGAACATGTACTGAACATGTCATGAATTATGGAGAAAAATCAAACATTGTTTAAAAAAAAAAAAAGCAGGTCCAGTCTACCAAGATGGCCAGCTGGTAAAGGCAACTCCTGCCAACCTTGATCCTCCATTCCCACATAGTATGGTAACAAGAAAGGCCACACAGACAAGTTGTTCAGTGTTGTGGCACAAATAACATAAAAGAAAGAGAAACTTGAAAAAGGGGGCTGAAAATACAACTTAATTGTTAGAGTGCTTATTTAACACATGATGTTTGGGTTCTCTCCCAGGTCCCAAACAAAACTAGGCTTGAGGTGGAGCACTAGAGAGATGGCTCAACAGCTGAGAGTACATATTGCTCTTGCAGAATTCAAGTTTAGGTCTCCTACTCAAGTGTAGGTGCCACAGGCCTTTAATTCCAGCTCTCAAGAGGAAAAAGCAGATGGATCTCTGTGTGTTCAAGGTCAGCCAAGAAAGACAAACCCTCTCTCAAATAGATAGATGGATGGATGGATGGATGGATGGATGGTAGGTAGATGGATAGATAAGCTGAAGGGGCTAGGGAGATGGCTCAAAGGTTAAAAGCAGTGGTTGTTCTTACAGAGAAAGAGATTCAATTTCCAGCACCAACATGGTGGCTCACAATCATCTATAACCTAAGTACACTCAGGGTACAGACATACATGCAGTTAAAATACCCATACACAGGAGCTGGAGAGATGGCTCAGCAATTAAGAGCACTGGCTGCTCTTTCAGAAGGCCCAGGTTCAATTCCCAGCCCCTACATGACAGCTCACAAATGTCCAGAACCTGTCACCCAGACATACATTTAGGCAAAATACCAATGTGCATAAGATTAGCTATAGATAGATAGACAGACAGATAGCATAGATAGATTGATAAGTAGATTAGATAGATAGATAGAGAAAGCTGGTTGGTTGGCACATGCCTGTAGACCCAGCACTCAAGAGGCAGAGGCAGGCGGATCTCTGTGAGTTCAAGGCCAGCCTGGTCTACAAAGTGAGTCCAGGACAGCCAAGGCTACAGAGAAACCCTGTCTTGGAAAAAAAGAAAAACAAAAACCAAAACAACAACAAAAAAAAACACTAAAATGACATCCATACACACAAAAGAAAAATAAATGAAACTGCAAATAAGCAGTGTCTTCAGATTTAGGACTAGCCTGGCCTACAAAGGGAGTTCCAGATCAGGCAGAGCTACAAAGTTAAGACTTTGCAAATGGTAATAGTAGTAACAGAGCTCAAAAAACTGCAGTGACAGCTCAAAGGGTAAAAGCACTTACTGCTCCTGCAGAAGACTCAGGTTCTGTTCAAAGAACCCACATGACACACAGGTGGTACACACACTTGTATGCAAACACTCATACACATGAAAAATAAATAAACATCAGCTGAAATGGCTAGAAACAGAGCTCAGTGGTTAAAAGCACTTACTGCTCTTTCAAAAGACTTGCACTCAGTTCCCAGCACTAAAGCTGGCAGTTCACAACTACCTGTAACTCCAGCTCCAGTGGATTCTACTCTTTAAGCACCACAGACGCGCCCACACACACATAAAGGAAAATGCTTGGTTTTGTTTTTTTTTAATCAACTAAATGATATATTCACATTAAACCTAAACCTTGTGTTAACACTGTACACTTCTTGATTTTCAATAAACCTCAGTTTATTCAAAAGCAATACCTGCAAGAAAAATATAAACAGGAAAAAAATGTCTTTTTTTTTTTTTGCTCTTGAGACAGAGTTTTTCTGAATAGCCTTGGCTGTCCTCAAACTCTCAAACTCAAAGATCTACCTGCCTCTACCTCCTGAGTGCTGGAATTAAACATGTGCACCACCATTACCCAGCTATTTTTTTTTTAAATCTCCTAGAGTTGCCAGAAAGATAGGTAAATGAACTGACCAACTGAATCCAGATCCTAGAATAATATAAAGGTAAGGTAAACAACTCCACAAAGTTCTACTCTAACCCACACATCAAATGCATACTCAATAAAAAAATAATCACCAGTTAAAAGAAAGAAAGGAACAAACAACAAAATAAAAGAAAGTCTCTACCCAGGCAGGGATGACACAGTCTAATCTGCTGGCACTCAGGGAGGTCTGCATTCTAGGCCAGCTTGGTCTACAAAGTTAGGACAGCCACTCTGCTCTCAGGTTCTCTGCCTGCAACGAGGCTGTGTACACTGCCATCAGAACAGTCTTTCACCAACACTTTCCTACTCCTACACATTCTGTTTTGATAACCAAAGAACTGCAAATTCCTTAGACTGTGTTATCCTCTCTTCCATCTGTCTCCATGAAAACACCCCAACCACACAGCATAGGTTCTAGTCACATCACTTGTATTTACTTTATGTGAAATACTCTTCCTCCTGTCTAAGAAAAGCTAAGTACTTTCATCAGCCCTAACAACTTTTTTTAAAATACACACTTTGCTACATGAATTTCTCCAGCAACAATCAAGACCCATGTCTGAAATAACCCTATCACCTTCCTTTCTTTTTTCTTTGCAGAGGGTTTCAAGACAGGGTTTCTTGAGTCCTGGAACTCAATCTGTAGACCAGGCTGGCCTATAACTCACAGAAATCCACCTACCTCTGTCTCCTAAATACTGAGATTAAAGGCATTTGCACCACTGCCTGGCCCCTATCAGCTACCTTTAAAGATTCCAGAGCACTATTTGGAAAAAAACACCTGTGTGTTTGTATTTGCACCACCTCACCAGATCCTACACTCAGGAGCAGATAGATACCACCTTGGTTCATCTTTGTATCCCAATGCCTAACCCTTGGTAAATACTCAGGAACTGCTAGCTACAAATGAAGATAGCGCCTTACTCAATTCAGAAGAAACTTAAAAATATCCAAGTTTTAACTCACTCTCCCAGCATATTCATTCATTCACTCACACACAAATACATATGCACACTTCCTATAATCTCTTAGTAAACTACCTACCCATCTTCCACAACTTGAAACTTGGGAATAAGCTTAGATTTTTATCACCTAGTTACTTATACTGGAATCAATACCAACTTAAGTCTCAGCTACCTAACTTCCAAACCTTCCCACTTTTTTCCATCTTCTGTGATCAAGACCACCCTTACTAGAGCAAGCATCCTTTAAATCTCACTTCTCTTACTTCCTCTTCGCAAGTCTTCCCTCACTTTAGTACGTAAGTATAACTTTGCATCCATTCAAAGAGCTAACATGTAAATTTTAAACTTCTATAAGCATTGTTAGTCGCACATGGTTAACCCCTTGTTCATCTCTAACTTCTTGCTGTCCCTCCAGACGGGTGGTATTTACAGGTTCTTGGAATGATCACAGTCTAGCCTCATGTAGTCCCCTATTCCAGTCAAGGGATACTCTTATTAGCTTTATCGAGTATCTACTTTAAGACTCCTAGACAGTAAACAAATTCTTCAAAGATAGCCACCTGTGTCTATAAAGGTGGACCATCATTGTAATCCCAGCACTCAAGGAGGATAAGGCAAAAGGAAGGAAATACCAGTTCATTATCAGTAGGAATGGGGAGCCGGCTCCATCAGTAAAATGCTAGCCACTCGAGCATAAAGTCCTAAATTTGAGGCCCCAGTACCCATGTAAAAGCTAAGCAGTGACATGTAATCCCAACCCTGGGGAGAAGTTGAGAGAGAAGCCCCGAACCTTGTTGCCCAGACTATCTTCACCAGTAAGTTTCAGATTAAGAAAGTCCCCAACTCAAAAATAAGGTCAGGTGTGATTATGGAAGACAGCCAAAAATCACCAGCTTGTCCACACACACCACCAACACATAAACATATATGTATACACACAAAAATAGTATCACACTGTGACCAAGGTTTCTGGTTCTACATGTAAATGCAGTTCTTAATCCTTAAGCTTGGTATTAATGGCTCAGACCTGTGATCCTGACACAGTAGAAGCAGGCATGATTGTTACAGTTTGAAGTCAGCCTGAGTTATAGTATAAGACTGTCATGTATGTATGTATGTATGTATTTCTTGGTGTGATAGAAGAAAACAAAGAAGCACTACATTTTTCTTCCTCTTTATAAGAATCCTTTTGGCCTTTTTAATCCCAGCATTCAGGAGGCAGAGGCAACTGGATCTCTGAGTTTGAGGCCTGCCTGGTCTACAGAGTTCCAGGAAAGCAAGAGCTATACAAAGAGACACCCTGTTAAAAAAAACAAACACGAAAGCATCTTTTTTGCCATTCATGGTGATTCTACCGGAGGACACAGGGCAGGCAGAAGCATCTCAAAAGATTTCAAGGAGAAAGCGGGCACTCTGGGAGACAGAGGCAGGAGGATCTCTGAGTTCAAGGACAGCCTGGTCTACAAAGCCCAGAACAGGATTACACAGAGAACTCAGTCTGAGCTACTGGGCTATACAGTGAATTCCAGGCCATCTTGTAGCGCAGTAAGTCTTTGTCACAAAACAACAAAAGCAGTGCCTGAAAAGATGGCTCAGCAATGAAGAGCACTTGTTGCTCCTGCTATGGTTGGTTCAATTCCCAACACGCACATGGTGTCATATAGCTGTCTTTTTTTTTTTTTTTTAGCACAGGCCCTCACTCTAGTCCAGGCTGTCCTGAAATCTGTAATTTCTTGCTTCCAGGTCATTTGTTGTTATTTTGGTTTCTTCATTTTTATTTACTACATTATAGCCCAGGCTGGACTCAAACTCTCAATCCTCCTTGCCATGGCCTTCATTGCAGAAATTATAGGTGTGCACAAATGACCGCGCCCAACTCAAAACTTAATTAAAAAAAAAAAGTTTCAAATTTTTGTATCATCCTTGCACAGAGGCCATGCTAATCTTCTCTGTATTACTCCAATTTTAGAATATGTGTTACCAAAGCCAGCACAAAAGTTTTAATTTGTCTTAATCTTTGGTAGAAGTTGTTTCACTCACCCATTAATTTCACTAATGTTTCTTATACTCAAAATAATTTCAAATCAGGTATAATGTAGCATGCCTCTAGTCCTAGCTACTAAAGAGGCTGAAATGAAAGGTTGGTTAAATCCTAGAGTTTTCAGACCACCTACATAAAAGAGCAAGACCCTATCTCAAAAGGAAAGAAAAGGAAGGAAGGAAGGAACAAAGGAACAAAGGAGAGAAGGAACTAAAAACCACAAAACAATTATTTCCTATTTTCCATTAATTAATGGCAGACTGACCTCTGAATTGTTTCTGTAAATTCACGAAAATTTGTTTTATACTTCCACTTAGGAGGTAACATTCTTCCTACACTTCTTACCTTTCTTTAACCATTTAATATGTCTACAAACACCACTGTGTATTGATTTTCAAGTGCTTTAATTTATTTTCAAGTTGAATAGACTACAGGAGGTAGAAAATAAAATTCCAAAGGGCAAAGGCAGAAACCCTCTTCTCCCTCCCTTCCTCCCTCATCAATTCACTGGGCATGCTAACACACTCTCTACTTATGCAACAGAACACAAGCTCCTGCTAGGAAAAGGCACCCATACTGTAACACACAGGACTTCCAACTTAAAATGTCACTTTATCTCACTGTCAACCAATCTTCTTGAGATCCTATCACTGATTTTACAAGGCCTTGAAGAATTTTAAAGTACCAGACAATGTGTTCTGCTATTTCACCACCGTCAGCAATGCATCACCAAACCAAGGGGTTGTTCAACCTATTTGATTCAGAAGCAACTAATATACAGTTTACAACTAAAAAAACAAAATTAAAATATAATGCTAAGTAGGATGATAAGTCACTTACTTATACAAAGTTAACTTGAGAAAAACTGAATTTTAAAAAATGTGTGGCTTGCCCCTATAATCCCAGCACTAGGGAGGCAGAGGGGAAAAAATATCAAGACAATCATTCTTACCAGTTCTCTAGTGCTTATACTAACCTAGTGGTCAAAAGTCAAGTTTACTTTATACAGTATGTCCTTAGTGTCTTTGAAATTGGGGAGGAGGACTGGTTTGGGGCACAAACCCAAGACAATCCACTTACCACAGTAGGGCTACAGAAGAAACCTTAGCCCTACTTAATTGTGATAGGTCCTAAAACTGTTACCATCTTGACATAGCCTGTTCTTAAGTGCTCTTAAGTGATTTCCAAGCAGTGACAAAATGTTCACTGAGCAATGAAAGAAAAAGAACACTGTCATCATTGCTGTCACTTAGGGTCAGTTCAACAAGTATTAAAAAAAAAAACAAAAAAAAAAAAAACACTTACCTAGAGACCTAATAGGTTAGGGACAGAGAGAAGGAGAGGACTCCCCCATCAGTGGACTGGGGGAGGGGTATAGGAGGAGGAAGAGGGGACAAGGGAGGGACTACAGCTGGGATACAAAATGAATAAATTGTAATTAATTAACAAAATTAACTTAAAAGCTCACCTATTAACTTCTGTTACCAATTTTAGGGAGGGAGGGAGGGAGGGAGGAAGGGAGGGAGGATGGTGGCACACGCCTTTAATCCCAGCAATGGAGAGGCAAAGGCAGGTGAGTTCGAAGCCAGCCTAGTCTAAAAAGCAAGGCCAGGACAGCCAGGGTTTGTTACACAAGAGAAATCCTACTTCCAAAAAATTAAAAAAAAGTGGGTTAAATACTTATCTGTTTTGAAGTACCTCAGAGCTTACCACCTCACAGATTTAGTTTTCTTATAAAGAAAACACATTCAAACACTTGACAGGTATATTTATACTACACACTAATTTACTTTAAGTTTGTGGAGTCCAGCTGGAGAAATAGCTCAGCAATAAAAAGCTGTGGATGCTCTTCCAGAGAACCCAGGCTCAATTCCCAGCACCCATATGACAGCTCACACTGCTCTGCAACTCCAGTTCCAGGAGACCCAATACCTCACAGACTCGTACACAGGAAAAAAAAAAAAAAAAGGTTGAGCTGGGCTGTGTTGCCGCACACCTTTGGTCAGAAGCAGTCCTGGTCTACAGACTGAGTTCTAGGACAGCCAGGGCTTCAGAGAAACCCTGTCTTGGACAAAGGGAAAAAAGGGTTGTAGAATCTAGAATTTTGACTAGCTCTAGATAAAATAAAAATCAGGCACAACTACTTTCACATTTGTTAAATAGCCAACTGACTTCTTAAAAATCAAAATACAAGCCAGGTGGTGGTAATGCAGGCCTTTAGTCCAGCACTGGGGAGGCGGATCTTTTATTTTGAAGCCAGCCTAAGTCTATAAGAGTTCCAGGACAGCCAGGAATACAAGGAGAAACCCTGTTTCAGAAAACAGATAGATAAATAAATACTGACAATGCAGATTTTAAATGTAAAATGCTTCCTTATAAGTTACCTAAAAACATGTATTACTATCATATCTGTTTCTGGATGCAAAGAACTACCCTCCATGGTAAGTCAAGAAGAGACAGCACTTTCTTTACACTCATTCCCCCACCCCTGCAAAAAAAACAAAACAAAAATGCTAGGCTGGTACAATTTAAATTGTATAGCAGCTGGGACTAGTGGCACACACCTTTAGTCCCACCAGTGGGAAGATGAAGGCAGTCAGATCTCTCTAAATTCCAAACCAGCCAGGGCTTTGGAATGACACCCTGTTATCAAATTTAAAACTAAATAAACAATAAAACAAAACAAGCAAACAAAAAAAACCAAGCCTCGAGAACTCTTGAGGCACAGGCAGAAGGTTCTCAGTGAGTTTTGAGGCCAGTCTGGTAACATTCAGAATTCCAGAGCAGTCAAGAGCTACATAGAAAGACCGTGTCTCCAAAAAAAAAAAAAAAAAAAAGATTTACTAAAAATATATACATATATATTTTACCCTCACTACAACTTTTAAAGTTACTGTTATTAACATAAATTAATATAAACCTTAGTACTAAGAATAAATCAATCTCAGTGTTGAATTTTTTTCCCATTTAAAGCTCTAGTAATTGGTGCTTGGGAGGCAGATGCTGGTGGATCTCTAAGTTCCAGGTTAGCCAGTCTACAGGTCTAAACAAAGACATAGACACACACACACACACCAATTACTCCAGTAATTGTATTCAAAACATTCAAAGCAAATTTTGCTTTTTAACGAGTTAAGTTAGCCAAAGCTATACAAGTTAGGAAAGTATATAGATCAAACTCTAGAGAATACAGTAGACCACCTGTACAGAAATGTTTGAACAGAATTTCAAGACTAAGGCACTGAAAATCAAGACCTATCAAAATAATTCATTTTAAGATTCATTTCCATACTTTGTTTCCTGTCCCTGGCTAGGTCAAACGCGCTAACTTGTGAGCACATTATGGAACTACGTTTATTATGGGGCAATGTCTAAAGCCGAGTGGTAGTGCGCCCCTTTAAAGCCAGCACTGGGGAGGCAGAGGCAGGCAGATCTCTGAGTTCCAGGCCAGCCTGGTCTACACTGTGAGTTCCAGGACAGCCAAGGGCTACACCAAGAAATCCTGTCTCAAAAAAAACAGGAGAAATGAAAGTCTATGCATATCAATTTTGAAGTCATAATTTTTTTTACTTCCCTAAGGAAAAAAACATGAAAGCTGGTTACGTGTAACTAAAGTTAGTGCCTTGCAGAACACTTCAAAATTCATCCTTCCCAACTGTTGCAGGTTAACAAAACTCATGATTCATAATACAAGTGCTAAATGCAAAATAAAGCAGTTGTTCTATCTTCTTTTCATAGTCTAATATAAATCCTACTCAGAAACACGGTGAACAAGTTCCCTACAAACTTGCAGAGCACCTTCAACTGCACTGTACCCTCTAACTGGCAGATGGAGGGGAGGCGCTCTGAGCCTGTTCTCTAAGGTAGAGACGCTTGTGGTAAGCGGGAACATCTTTGTGGACTGTCAGATGACCGGCCATCACTGGTCTCAATTATCCTGGACTCTCAAACAAGTCAGATGGCAAAAAAGAACCAGGTTGGTAACCTTCAGAATAACACCAAACTAACAGGAAGCAGAAAAAAAGAACGGGATGATGGAAAGTCTCCCTGCATGTCTCCTAACAAAGGGGCTGACTGCAGGAAAGAACTCCTTGATCTTGTAAACTGAAACTGCAAAAAAGGTCCAAAAAGTAAAACAAAACATACACAAGCACAAAACCTACTATACATTTCTAAACATGTGCAATTATTTTAGTTGGAAGTTCCTGACAGGGACGCTTTCAACTCATTTCTAAGTAGTTAATTCAAGAAAAAGCTTCATCTTTTCTCTTTCCTCCGAGTAAGGAAAGTGTCAACAAACTGCGAAAAAAATGCCTCAGGTCACCTCACCTGAAGACCCAGTTTGAGACACTTTGATTCCACACTGACTCTTAAGGAAAAGATGAGAAGGGGCCTAAGAACAGTATTTTGTTAAACTTCACGTTACGGTTAAAACCTTGGATCGCACACACCAAGATTTTTTTTCTTCCATCCCCATTCCTCAACAGAAAATCTGCTACACAGGAGCAAAAACCTTTTTAAAGTGGGAAAGCAGAGGAAAAAGAATTCAGTGCAGCAGGAGAGAAAGATTTGAAATCCCTCATTCACCAGTAACCAAAAAAAAAAAATATATATATATATATATATATTATATATATAAAGTACATAAAAGCCCTTACACACGATGGTACCGGCATTTCTCAAATTAAATTGCATGGTGCCAACAATAAAGGTCCATGCAGCACCCACTTCCGAGCTCTTAATTCCAGAACACACAACGATGTGACATGACATAGTGTTGCAATGAATGTATCAGAAGGCGAAGAAAATGGTTGGGCTACTGGACGTCTCCGACCAGACCATTCAGGCACCTTCAAGACTAAAAACACCAGCCGGGGAAAAGGGGAAGAAACACGCAGAAACACCGAGGGATAAAGGTGCAACGAACAGGACGGACCAAGGGAGACGTGGAGAGCCGGGAGCCCCGAGACTAACCTGTGCCGTCGCTGGCCGACGCGGAGAGGGCCGGAGACGAGAGTTTAGGCCGCTTGGCTGAAGGCGGCCCCGGTTCCACCACATTCTCGGCCATTTTTAATTCTTTCGGAGATGCGGCCGAGGAAAACAGAGAATCCCGGGGAAAGCTCCTCTTCGGCCCCGGGTCCCCGCCCCGCTCCCACGGGTGGGCTCCGGAGCTCGGCCGCCACCCGGGGGGGGGTGGGGGAAGTTCCTTTTTCTCTTCGCCCGGTCTGCGGCGGCCGGAGAGGGATGCGGACTCGACAGAAATGGTAGGGGCAAGTGCGAGGGGCCGGGCCTGAGCCGGGCCGGGAAGAGGGCACGTCCGCCGCAACGAAGCCTCGGGAACTCGCGGCTCTACAGACGCAGTCCCCAGCCCGCTACGGCGGGCGCCCGCCCGGCCGAGGTCTCCCGGAGCTGCGCCGCCGCCATCAGCCTCTTCCTCCTCGGCGCTATCCTCCTCCTTCTCATCGCCACAAGGAGGCGGGGGCGAAAAAGGGGGAGAGGAGGAGGCGACCAGAGACACTCACCTCCTCCCGGTGCCCCCTCCCGGGCCTGCGCCCCCACCCTGCGAGCCCTCCTCCTCCTCCTCCTCCTCCTACTCCTCCTCCTCCTGCCGCTGCGCTCCGCGCCGCCGCCGCCGCCGCCGCCGCACCAGCCCCTAATGGCCGCGCCGAGCTCCGCCGAGCCGAGAGCCAGAGTGGCGCCGCCGCCGCCTCACATCGCGCGGCCGACAGCGGAGGCGAGGCGACGACGGAGAGCGCGGAGCTTCCCCCCGGCCCAGGGGGGCCGGGCCGAGCAGGGCAGCCCGCCCGCCCGCCCGCAGGCCCGCGCCGAGCCCACCGACGCGGCCTCTCCGCGCGCCGCGCTCCCCGCCTCCGCCCGCAGAGCCGCGGAGGGAGACTAGCCCGGCCGCCTCGCCGGCCCTCGCCCCCCACCCCCGGCTGCCGGTGCCGGGCGCTCCCGCCCCCCCGGGGCTCGGCTCGGGGCCGCCGCGGACGGCGGGCGAAGGCGCCGCGGGGCCCGGGCTTATGTAATGTCCTCCCCCCCCTCAGGCGTCGACGCCGGTCCCGGCCGCCGTGGGGGTGTGTGCGGGCGGGAAGGGGGCTGGGGGTCGCCTCAGCCCGTGCGCCCCGGGCCCCCTGCCACTGTCTCGGCCGCGGCCGCTGCTCTCCGGCCCGGTCCCCTCCGCACTCCCTGCTCCCGCAGTTCGAACTCAGCCGGGCGTCCCGCTTGCCCCACTCTCGCCCGGTCCCTCTCGCTCGCTCGCTCGCTCTCTCCTCTCTCTCTCTCTCTCCCTCTCCCCCCCAGCCTAGCACACAAACAAGATGGCGGCTGTTGTTTCTTGCCTCTGCCGAATCCTCCTTACAGGATAGCGGTAGCGGCGGCGGCCGGAAATGAGCCAAAGATCGGGGGAGGGGGGGCAAGCAGGGATGGGGCCGGGGGCTCGGGGGCGGGGCGGGGGCGGGGCTTCGGCCTAGCAGCTCACACAATGGGGGAAGCAGCGCCGGGGGCGGTGCCGGCTCTAATTATGGGATCCGCCCAAGGGCCCAACGCGGTAGGCGCTTCCGCAAACTCCCCCGGCGTCACTCGGTGGCTCCCTTTAAAGGGGAGGTCCTGAAGAGGTTGGGGGGGGTCCGGGGTGGACCTAGAACGTATTTTCAGTCGGTGGACACTTAGGTGCCTGGGCTGGGTCTTTGCGCAAAAGGCGGTGGGAGCTCCAGCGCTCCTCGGCGAAGGCCGGCAGAGGCACGGTCCGATCGCCCGGTTTCGCCCTCTCGGGTTGATGGTCCTGGAAACCCTGTTAAATCCGCAAAGCACCTGCGGTTTCGGGATAGACACACATTGCATCCCCTCCCCGTTCCGAAAGGAACGGTTCATATCCCAAAGTCAGAAATGCGAGTCCTTTTACATTTCTCTGTGAAATGTCTGGTGCAAAAGGGAAAATTTGGACTGCGGAAATAATTGTCGAGTAGAAAAAACTGGGGTGGGGGGAAACCACAGGGAGGCGATTCAGGGCTAGACTCCCGCATGCTTTTTTTTACCCATCTCGTGTCTACACACCCTTACCAGGTACCACTCTCAGAAAAGAAGCCTTGAGAACTATTTTTCTGAACCTGCCTGAAACTTCCAAGGTCCTTTGGGGATGTTTCCACCCATCTCTAACAGATGAGCTTAATATAAGACCACGTTATGAAGTGCCTTAAATATAACGTAAATATGGAAGACAAGAAATGTTGAGTGCTAAAAATACTGCAACGCTAGAAAAAAGTGAGGAAATGTGCCTATGAAGTGTAGGGGGGCACCACAACTTAGCCCCAGAAAGCAGGGAGCATGCTTTCAGGTTCCTGGGATTCCAGGGTTTTCCTGTGTTTAGCATCCTGAAATCAAATGGGGTGGGGAAGGTAGCAAGGTTCCAGGTGACACTGAATCTTCAAGCCATTACCGATTGGATAGTGGGCTTGCCTACTATTCCTGAGACCTCAAGTTCAGGCGACAGGACTTCCGGGAAACACATTTTTCTCAGATTTGTCTTTTTTTAATTACGTTTATCTTGTGCATCTGCCTCTGTTGTTGTGTGTAAACGGGTGACGATACTTGCCCATGGCCCACATGTGGAATCCAGAGGACAAACCTGGAGAAGTCACTTCTCTCCTTCAGTACAGTATGGGCTCCAAGGTTCCAACCCAAAGCTACGGCTTAGCAGTTTGGGTCTACACCGACTGAACTGTCTCATCAGGCCCTATTTTCTGTATTTCCAATCTTAACCTGTTTTGCTAGTGGCTGGACTTCCTTAGTTTTTGCCACTTAAGAGAATAGCTTAAGAAACTAAATTAGCTGGGAGGTGGTGGCACAGACTTTTTAATCCAGGCCTTGCACAGAGAAACTCTTTCTCAAAGAAGAGAAAGAAAAACTAGAAGCTGGTGAGGTGAAGACCAGATTTCCTTCCCAGGAGCCATGTGCTAGAAAGGGCAGCCTCCGAAGAATAAGAGACATCTAGAACTGACTGATGGATCCTATGAAGCAACTCTGGAAGGGCAGTGGCAGACACACCTTTAATCCCATCACTTGGGAGGTAGAGGCAGGTAGATCTCTCTTAAGTTTGAGGCCAGCCTAGTCTAGAGTTCCAGGATGACCAAAAAACCAAAACAACTAACTCCAGTTGCCTACCTAATTGATTTTGTCTTGTGATCTGGAAACCTAGTTAAAGCAAACTAGTCGGGAAGAAAAATGCAGTACCTGGGAATTGAAGCCATGGTTTGGAGTAACTAGGCAAGGGCTCTCTACTGCTGAGCTACAGTCCAACCCACAGAGTGTTTTTGATTTTCACTTTGAGGCAAGGTCTCATTAAAATGCCCAGGCTAGCTTTGAACATGCAGTCCTCCTGTTTCAACCCCCTGAGTGCTATAATGATGACAGGGTTACGCCACCACACACGGCTCAGGAAGTAACTCCTGAAAACTGTCACAGGATAGGGCTAGAGATGTGGCTCAGCTGGCAGAGTGCTCTCCTAGCATGTGTGAGACCCTAGGTTCAAATCTCCCAAATCTCTGGCACCATGACTAGGCATGCTTTATCCCAGCACTTAGAGAATGGGGGCTCGGAGGTAGAGGGGAAGGCAGGACAAGATCAGGACCTTAAAAGTAACTTTAAAAACATCAAAAGTGGGATCATGCCTTTAATTCCAGTACTTGGGAGGAGGTGACAGCAGGGAGATCTCTTATTAGTTTGAGGCCTGCCTGCTCTACAGGAATCTCTGCCTGATTTCAAGGACAGCATGGGCTACATAGAACCTATCTCCAAATAAAAAGAATAAAATAAAAGGTGGGATTTTAGGGGCTGGAGAGACACCTCTTCCAGCAGACCCAGATTTTATTCCCAGCATTGACATGGCCAATTTATAACCAGGCATTGCCCACATAGCATACATTTAGACAAAACATTCATAGGTCTTCTTCAAAGTAGGGAGAGGCAGGTAGATCTCAGTGAGTTCAAGGCCAGCCTGGTCTACAAAGTGAGTCAAGGACAGCCAAAGCTATACAGAGAAACCCTGTCTCAAAAAAAAAGAAAAAAAAAAAAAGTGATAGCCAAGCCTGGTGGCACATGCCTTTAATCCCAGAACTCTGAAGGTGAAGGCAGGCAGAGATCTGGGAGCTCAGGGCCAGCCTGGTCTATACAGAATTTCAGGAAAGTCAAGGCTACATAGAGACACCCAAAGAAAAGACTATGACCATTGTCTTGGGGCTATAGCTTAATGGTAGAGCAGTTGTCTGATAGGCGTGAATCTTGGCAACTATCCTCAGCTCTTCAAGAAGAGAAAAACACTTAGGCAATAGAAGTGGTCTATTAGGAATTGGGGGACGCAGGAGACAATAGAGACTAGCAGGTAAGAGTTGGGACAATGAAGCCAGAAAGTGCTGGGCTTCAAGTCCTGCTGTATCCTTTAGAAACTATGTGACTCAGGCAAATTAACCATCTATGGGGTGAGTTTCATAATCAGGCCTGCTCTATTCTGTGGCTGGGCAGTAGAGCATGGAGAGAGCATGGAGTTAGTTTGCCTTAGGGTGTATCCCCATCACAGGAAGAGGAAGGATGGTAAAGCCACATACAATGCCTGGTGCATAGTGACCATCCAATACACCGTTACCATTTTGCATCATCCTATGGGGGAGAATCTCAAGTTTGAGACCAGCCTGTCTGATAGAGACTCAAAAACGATGAATAATAAATTATTAACGAAAAGGAAAGAATTGAATATAACTCGAAAGAGTTATCAGGAGCCTAGGGAGATGGCCCAGTTAGAAAAGTGTTTGCCTCACAAACATGAGGCCCAAGCTTTGATCCCCAGCACCCGCATTAAAATACATTTTTCAAAAACTGGTAGCAAGGGGCTGGAGAGATGGCTCAGTGGTTAAGAGTACTGGCTGCCCTTCCAGAGGTCCTGAGTTCAACTCCCGGCAAACACATGGAGGCTCCTGATCCTCTTCTGGCATGCAGGTGAGCATGCAGATAGAGCACCCATACACATAAAATAAATAAATCTTTTTTTTTTTTTTAATTAGCATGTAATTCCAGCAGAGGCAAGTGGATCTGAGTTCAAGGCCAGCCTGGTCTGCAAAGCTGTCCAGCACAGCCAAGGCTACATGGTCTGGAAAAACAACTAAAATAGGCAGCTGGAGAGATGGTTCAGCAGCTAATCTCTACTAGAGGTCCTGAGTTCAATTCTCAGCACACAGGTGAAGATGCACATAGAACAATCATACATTAAATAATTTAAAAAAAACTAAAATAAAATAAATAAATGGAAATTAAAAAGTGGTAGCACACACCTGTAACCCTAATACTGAAGAAGACAAAGACAACAAGGGGAATCCTGGAGTTTTCTAGCCAGCTGACTGGCCGCACCGGTGAGCTCCAACTTCAATGAGACCCTCAAAACATAAAGTGGCACACAGAGAGAAACCCTGTCTTGAAAAACCAAACAAACAAACAAAATCGATGGAGAGGTACAGAGGAAGACATCCAGCACTGAACTCCAGCCTCTATATGAATGCACACACATGACCATAGACATGCTCATGCATACATGACATGATCTACCAGACGTGTAAGAACTAGAATGACAGCTTGGACAAATTTAATGCCGAAACCTCATGAACAAAGCCCTTTCCCAGGTGCCCTGACGACTGCCGGAGAATCAAACCCCCGAGAGCGGATGTAAGAACAAGAGTGATTGCATTGGCCTAGTGTGGGCCCATCACTTACACTTGGCTAAGATTTCTTTTTTTTTTTAAGATTGGTTTTCCTTAGTGTGTGAGTGCTCTATCAGCATGTACACCTGCATGGCAGAAAAGATCACCAGATCCCATTATAGATGGTTGTGAGGTTTCTCTGTAGTTCAAGGCTAGCCTTGAACTCACAAAGATCTGCCCATCTCTGCCTCCTGAGTGCTGGGATTAGCTTTACTTCCACAATCTTTTTTTTTTTTTAAGATTTATTTATTTATGTATATGAGTGCTCTGTCTCCATGTACCCCTGCACGCCAAAAGAGAGCACCAGATCTCACCATAGATGGTTATGAGCCACCTTGTGGGTGCTGGGAATTGAACTCAGGGCCTCTGGAAAAGCAGAGAGTGTTCTTAACCACTGAGCCATCTCTCCAGCCATACTTCCGCAATCTTGATGAAACATATCTGGATTAGTCAAGTTCCCGGCAGCACTAGATAGAACAGTTCTGGCTGGGCTTATAGAGAGGAATTGTAGAGAGTTCTTATTAGACACAGAATTTCACTTTGGGAAAATAAGAAAATTCTGGAGTGGAGATGATGCCAAAACATGTAAATGCACTAAACTATGAACTTAAATGATTAAAATAGAAGCTTATTATGGTAGCACATACCTGTAATTCCCAGCACTGAGGAGGCAGAGGCAAAGGATTCAAAGTTTAAAAGCTCAAAGCCAGCATAGGAAAAATACCCTGCTCTATCTTTTTGGTTCGTTTCGTTGTCAAGACAGGGTTTCTTGGTGTAACCTTGACTGTCTTAGACTCTCTTTGTAGACCAGACTGGCCTCAAACTCACAGAGATCCACCTGCCTCTGTTCCCCAAGTGCTGAAATTACAACCATGCACAGGCTTAAAAATAGTTTTCTTTTCTCAGAGTAGCGGTGGTACATGCCTTTAATGGCAGAGGCCAGTGGGTCTCTGTAAGTTCACATGGTGAGCCAAGGCTGGTGAGAGAAACCCTGTCTCAGCTCGACAGTGGTGGTACATGCATTTAATCCCAGAACTTGGGAGGCAGAAGCAGGCAGATCTCTGAGTTTGAGGCCAGCCTGGTGGTCTTCAAGTTCAAGGACAGCCAAGGCTACACAGAGAAACCCTGCCTTGAAAAACCACATTTAAGCCAGGCACAGTGGTACATGGCTGTAATGCCAGCACTCTGGGAGGCAAAGGACAACAGCAGCATAACAGGGTAGATGGACTTACCAGTGAGACATGAAATAAGTCAAAAAGACAAACCCAAAGCTGGGTGGGACAGTGCACACCTTTAATCTCAGGGCTCAGGTGGCAGAGGAAGTCAGGTCTCTGACTTCCTGGGCCAACCTGGTCTACAGAGTTAGTTCTAGGACAGCCAGGGCTACACAGAGGAACCCTGTCTCCAAAAAACCAAAAAAATCAAAAAGTCCCCTTTCCGTGAACCAGAGCCTTGTCTCCCAGTTCATTTTTGATCCAGTAAAGCTGACAACCTAAGATTAACCACTACAGATAACAAGTAGGACTTACGTGTTTATTTTGAAGTAGGGTGTCATAATATAGCCATAGCTGGTCTGGAGCCACAGAAATCTGCCTGCCTCTCCCTCCTGAGGGTTCGGGGACAGCAGGACAGCCAGGACTACAAAGAGAAACCCTGTCTCAAACAAACCCAGCACTCAGGGAAGCAGAGGCAGGTAGATCTCTGTGAGTTCAAGACCAGCCTAGGTCAAGCATGTCCAGGACAGCCAAGTCTTGTTACACAGAAGAAAGAAAGAATGAAAGAAAGAAAGAGAGAGAGAGAGAGAGAGAGAGAGAGAGAAAGAAAGAAAGAAAGAAAGAAAGAAAGAAAGGGAGAAAGGGAAGAACACGTTGTACTATATATAAGCACACACAAATACACAATACCCCTTCTGTAAAACTAGAGGGCTAAGCAAGTGGCTCAGCAGTTAAGAGCACTAGCCGCTCTGCCAAAGGGCCTGCGTTTGATTTCCAGCACCTACACAACCCCTCACAACCCTCTGTAACTCCAGTTCTAAGCAATTTGAAACTTTTAGGCCTCCGGCCTCTGAGGATGTCAGGCACACAAGTGGCGGTGCCCAAACACAAAGCCAAAACACTCCTAAACACAACACTTTTAGGAATAGTGGCACACCCCTTTAATCCCAACACTTGGGAGGCAGAGGCAGGCAGATCTCTGCGAGTTCCAGACCAACCTGGTCTACACAGAGAGTTCCAGGACATTCCCAGCTATCTAGTGAAACCCTGAATGGAAAAAATAAAATAAAATAAAATAAAATAAAATAAAATAAAATAAAATAAAATAAAATAAAATAAAATAAAATAAAAAGCCAAAAAGTGAATCCAGACCCACTGGCACAATGGATGAAGTGCCTGCTACAGATGTACCAGGAGCTGAGTTTGGACCCACAGTACCCACAAGAAAACCCAGATGTGGTGGCCCATCCCTGCAAACCCTGTGCTGGGAAGTAGAGAAGGGAGGATGCCCAGAGCTTGCTGGCCAGCAAGTGTAGCCAGGTGATGAACTCTATGTCCAGCGAGACCCTGTCTCAGAGAAACAGGATGTACAGCCAGGCAGTGGTAGCACACACTTTTAATCCCAGCACTCCCGCAGAGGCAGGAGAATCTCTGCGTTCTACAGCCTGATCTACTCAGTGAGTTCCAGGACAGCCAGAACTGCACATAGAACCCTGTCTCAAAAAAAAAAAAAAAACAGAAAAATAAAAAAGATTGAAAGAGAAAGACAAAGCCGGGCTTGGTGGCACACGACTGTAATCCCAGGATTCTGCGAGACAGAGGCAGGCAGGGGGATCTCTGTGAATTTCAGAAAAGACGGTCTACACAAAGAAACCCTGTCTCAAGAAAGAAAAAAAATAAAAATAGTGAAAGACAGCCAACTCTATCTGTTAATACATAGGGTTTCTCTGTGTACTTCGGCTGTTCTTGCCTTGCTTTGTAGATCAGGCTGGCCTCAAACTCAAAGAGATCTGCCTGCCTCTGCCTCACACGTATCCCACAAACAGGCACTGTCTTAGTTGGGGCCTCTATTGCTGTGATGAACCATGATCAAAAGCAACTTGGGGTGGAAAGGATTTACCTCATCTTTCAGCTTATAGTTCATCATCCAGAGAAGTCAAGGCAGGAATCTGCAGGCAGGAGTTGATACAGAGGCCAGGGAGGGATGCTGCTGACTGGCCTGCTCCTCCTATCTTGCTCCTCCAATCTTGCTCAGCCTGCTTTCTCATATCACCCAGGAGTGGGACGGCCCACCTCGAGCTGGGCCCTCCCACATCAATCATCAATCAAGAAAATATGCTAAAGGCTTGCCTCCAGGCCAATATGGTAGGGGTATTTTCTCCTCAACTCAGGTTCCCTCTTCCCAAATGACTCCAGGTTGCATCAAACTGACATAAAACGAGCCAGCACAAGCACATGTGCTGTTTTTGTATGTACTCATAACTCCAGGTGCACACAAAGGCCAGGGGCATCAGATCTTCCAGAGCTGGAGTTAGAGCAGTTATGAGCCGCCAGATGTGGCTGCTGGGAAAGGTACACACACTGATACACACACATATTCAACACACAGCACCTACATGATATGCTCCCTGTATTGCAAACACATCCTAATCAAATCAAATCAAAATAGGCAAAACCAGAATTGTTCCTTTGTACCCAAAAACGGAGCTCCAAGGGATGGTAAGAAGAAACATATGCAAATGAGATCTCTTTTTGATGCCTTGCTGCCCCTCAGCTCAGGCCATGCATGGTAACTATGGCTGCATTGTGTGGACCTATCAGACGGAGATGCTACCCAAAAGATCTCAAAATAGCTCTGCTCTGCTTGCTGTGGCGGCTCGCCTCTGCTCCAATCAGCAATAGCTCGCTCTTCACTATTGTTGCTATGTGACAAACTATTGGCTCTCAGCCTTAATCCCAGCCTCCAGAGAGGGAGGGAGGGCAGAGGGTGTTTGAAAGAGGATCTTGCCCAGAATCTGTGTAACAGGGATTCCTCGGCAGGAGATACAACCTAAGGCATCTATTGTACAGCCTCAGGAGGAGGGAGGACGCTGGGGAATGTGGCCTTGAAGATAAAAAACATCAAACCAAGCCCAAGTGGTGGTTCAAGTGTGTAATCCCAGCTCTCAGGGAGGCAGAGGTAGATGGAGCTCTGTGAGTTTGAAGCCAGCCTGGACAACAAAGTCCAGGATAGCCAAAGATACACAGAGAAACCCTGTCTCAAAAAAAAAAAAAAAAAAATAGATATACAAATCAAACAATCCAGTTATCCAGTTGGTGGTAGCGCACACCTTTTAATTCCAGCAGAGGCAGGCAGAAATCTGTGAATTTGATGTCGAGCCTAGTCTGTAGATAGAGTTCCAGGACAGCCAGGGCTAAACAAAGAAAGCTGGTCTCGAAAAATAATCAAACAAACAAAATAACAAAAAAAAAAATCAATCAATCAGGGGCTGGAGAGATGGCTCAGAGGTTAAGAGCACTGGCTGTTCTTCCAAAGGTCCTGAGTTCAATTTCCAGCAACCACATGGTGGCTCACAACCATCTATAATGATATCTGGTGCAGGCAGAATACTATATATATATATATATGTGTGTGTGTGTGTGTGTGTGTGTGTGTGTGTGTGTGTGTGTAATAAATAAATAAATAAAATCTTTAAAAAAAAAATCAATCAAACAAACAAACAAAAACCCAGCTCAATTCACTGGACATTTGTGAACTTTAATTTGGGCTCAGATTCAAAAGTCACACGTTCTCCATCTTCCTCTGCTGGGCTTTTAGAGAGAGACAAACTCACAAATGAGCCACACCACATGAGTGACATTTGGGGTACAACATGGGCTCTCAGGATGAGCCCTCAGAGGGGCTCAACTTTGGACATGGTGAAAGGGTTACAGGAGATCCATATAGAATTCCGCCACGGGACAGACAGTCCGGTAGTGACATCAGAGACCATGACAACGCCCTGTAGCAAACAAGAAGACAGTGTGACGCCTGGCCTGCAAGATTCTGATATTCCTCCTGTAAAGAGGGCCAAGGAACTAAGTCTGAAAGGGGTTAGAGGTGTTGTCTCGGTAGAAAGGGAAAACACCCTAAATCAGGCATTAAACTGCAGGCTCATAAACCTAGAACCTAGGAGGATCAAGGGTTGAAGGTCAGGGCTGGAGAGGTGGCTCAGAGGTTAAGAGCATTGGCTGCTCTTCCAGAGGTCCTGAGTTCAATTCCCAGCACCCACATGGTGGCTCACAACCATCTATAATGAGATCTGTTGCCCTCTTCTGGTGTGCAAGTATATATGCAGACAGAATATAAATATAAACAATAAATAAATAAATCTTAAAAAAAAAAAGAGTTTAAGGTCATTATCAGGGATATAGTGAGTTCAAGGCCACTTTGGGCTAAGTGAGACCCTGACTTAAAAAAATCAGCTGGTTTGATTCCAGCACTTGGGAGGCAGAAGCAGGTGTAACTTTGTTGAGTTCAGAGCCAGCCGGGTCTACAGAGTGAATTTCCAGACAGGTTAGGGCTACACAGAAAAACAAAATATTAAATTAGAGTGAGGTGTGTTGGTACACAACTTTAATCCTAGCATCTGGGGATGCAGACAGATCTCTGTGACCTGGGAGAGTTCCAGGACAGCCAGGGCTATGCAGAGAGATGCTGTCTTAAAAAAAAAAAAATTTTTTTTAATTAGTGGCTAAAGAGATGTCTTAGGGGTTAAGAGCACTTGCTGCTTGGGAGCACTTCTCTCTTGCAGAGAACTCAAGCTTGGTTTCTAGGAGCCACAAGAGGCACCTGTAACTTCAGTTCCCGAAGAACCCGATGCCTCCGGTCATGCCCACACACCAGCACACACATAATTTAAAATAAAAATAGTTTTAGGTTCAATTTAATTTAAAACTGGAAAAAACGTAAGTGAGAGTAATCAGATAACTCCTTGAATCCGTGTGGAGAAAGGGAGTATGCTTGACACAAAGGTCAGGATCTGAATCGCGGCTATTGGTGCTGTGGCTCATTAGGGAGCTAAATAAATGGCCTAAGCATCACCAGGGGCATGCAGGGCAGCAAGGCTGCATGGATCCCTTCTTCCAACCCGACACACATCCCAGACCATGTGACCTCAGGTACAAGTGCAGGTGACACGAGAGGAGCCTCTCTTTGTCCCCCTTACCCCAAGGCTCACTGCAGGTTAAGCCTTTAAACCACTTTCTTGACTCATCTCAGCATAAGTCAAAATAAGAACAATTCGAAAGTATTGTGTGATGGTATACATCTAAACCCCAACACCCAGGAGGGCAAGGAAGGAAGATTAGTCCCAGGCAAGCCTGGGATACACAGTGAGTCAGTTCTAGATCAGCCTGGGCTACTGAGCAAGATTCTATATCAGAGGAAAGAAAGAAAGAAAGAAAGAAAGAAAGAGAGAGAGAGAGAGAGAGAGAGAGAGAGAGAGAGAGAGAGAGAGAGGGAGGGGGGAGGAAGGAAGGAAGTGGAAGGAAGGAAGGAAGGAAGGGGAAGGAAGGAGGGAGGAAGGGAAGGAAGGAAGGAAGGAGGGAGGGAGGGAAGGAAGGAAGGAAGGGGAAGGAAGGAAGGGAAAGAAAGAAAGACAGAAAGAAAGAAAGAAAGAAAGAAAGAAAGAAAGAAAGAAAGAAAGAAAGAAAAAGAAAGGAAAGGTTTAGAGATGGATCAAATCTTAAGACCTTAGTCCAATTCGTGTGACCCAGATGGTAGGAGAAAACTGACTCCTACAAGCTGTCTTCTGACTTCCACAAATGCACACCCACCATCCACACACATAGAACCATAAAAATGAAAAGAAATAAATGATGTAACTTAACATTTATAAAGAGAAAGCAATTTTAAATAATGTATAGGTCAACATTCTCATTTTTTTTTTATCATTCTCATTTCTGTTTGTTTGTTTTGTTTTGTTTTTTTCCAGACAGGGTTTCTCTGTGTAGTTCTGGCTATCCTGGACTCACTCTGTAGACCAGGCTGTCCTGGAACTCAAGAGATCTGCCTCCTGAGTACTAGGATTACAGGCATGTGCCACTACTGCCTGGCTCCACTGATTTTTTTTAACTTATTATTTTTTAGGTGTGTGCGCGCCTGTTTTTGTACGTACTCATAACTAGAGGCGCACGTGAAGGCCAGGGGCATCCATTGTCCTGGAGCTGGAGTTACAGCAGTTACGAGCTGCCAGATGTGGCCGCTGGGAAAGGAACACCAGCCCTTTGATCCATCTGATCCATGATCCATCTCTCAGTCCAGGCCCCCTCACCCACTCTTGTTCAGAAGCCAGGGTCTCATGATGTACCTTTGGTTGGCCCGAAACTCACTGTGTAGACCGGGGGTGGCCTCTGCCTCCCGAGTGAGTGCTGAGATTAAAGGCTTGGCTATGCCATCCACTATTGAAGCCACCTCTGTTCACTTGCGCTTTGTCCCAGCTCTGCTTTCTGTGATGACCAGATGGGTTTGGCATATACTGCACACCCCTAATTTCAACATTTGTGAGGCTGAGGTTGGAGGTTTGGTGCAAGTTTGAGGATCAGCCCACACCACATAGAGCTCCAGGTTAGCCTGGGATACAAAATAGACTCCTATGGGGGCTTAGAGCTCAGTTGGTAGAGTGCTCGCCCAGCAAGCACAAAGAGAGGGCTTGCGTGCCCAGCGCTACATTAACCTCCCCTGCCTACCCGATTCCAGTCCACCCTGAAATTTTATGAGAGCCCGGCTCAAAAACAAAATAAAAACAAACAAACAAACAAAAGAACGCTACACAGGTAGCTGAAGAGATGGCTTAGCAATTAAGACTTGAGTTTCCCAGAGCCCATATTAGGCAGTGGACAAAATTACAGCCCTCTTCTGCAAACCCCCACCCCACCCCCACACATGTGGCAATGACTACACAGAGAGAGATAAGATAGACTCATATACTTAGAAATAAAATAAATTAAAAACAACAACAACAAATGGCTAGGTAGTGATGGCACACTCCTTTAATCCCTGTACTCAGGAGGCAGAGGCAGGCAGATCTCTGTGAGTTCAAGACCAGTCTACAGTTCGTGCTCAGCCAGGGCTACATACAGAGAAACCCTGTCTGGAACAAAAGACAAAAAAATTAAAATAAATAAATAAAAGAAAAAAGGGGAGGAGGACTACCTAGCTGGAAACGAGGAAGAGATCCTGCCTCAAACTAAGTAGAAGGGAGGACAGCTACCTGAGGCTAAGTCCAGCAGGTATGGGTACTCCCACACCAGTGCCGTACACACTTATGCGGACATGCCCAGGCATGCACAACGAGCCAGTTGAGTCCTTCCTTACACCGCTGGGAGAAGCTGAGCAGGCTGAGAGCAAAGAATAGCCTTAGCATGCACAGTGCCCCAGTCTAAGGTTCGAGCTCCAGGACCAAAACGAGTAAACAAAATGTTTTCCTGCTCTTGTTGTATTAGAGACCATATAACTTTGAACACAGATTTATGTGACTTAAGGATTTAAACCATGAGGGGCAGAATAGCTCAGCTGCAGGATACAAACACCTTCTCTTTTTTTTTTTTTTTAGATAATACCAAAGTTCTGAGTATTTATGAATATAAACCACAGAAAATGGTCCATGAGTTACTGTTATCAAGTTTCTTTCTTCGCTTTCTTCTTTCTCTCTTTTATCCTTTCTTCTTTCTTTCTTTCGTTTTGTCTTTGTGACAGAGGGTCTCTATTATGTAGCTCTGGCTCCCCCGGAACTCATTTGTAGACTGAGAGATCTAGCTGTCCACCTGCCTCTTTCTCAGGAGGGCTGGGATTAAAGGCGTGTGCCGTTACATCGGAGCAGAGTTGTCAAATCCCTTCATTTTAACCACCCTGAAGAGAGTGGACTAGTTCCTTGTTGTGATTTTGGTTTGTGTTGTTATTTGCTTCTCTGCGTGTTTGTGTATGTCTGTGTCTGTGTTTAACAAAAGTTCTCTTGCATCCCTGACTGAAATATGTAGCCTTGACTATCCTGGAATTCATTTGGTAGATCAGGCTGGCTACCCTCACAGAGATCCACCTTTGTGTGCCACCAATGCCCAGCCAGGAAGCTGAGGAAAAAGGAAGAATTGAACAAAATGGGCCCATCAAAAATATTCTCTGGAGAACTGCCTTCCTCTAGCTACGCGCCTTTCATGAGCTCCCAATCTGAAACATCTAATTATGAGTTCTCTAAACCTGACATTGGGAAAACAAGTCTTTAACAAATGAGTTTCTTACGCAAACAGCATGAAAGGACAGGTTCTGGGTTCATCGAAGGGATCTTGTTCTTGGAGTGGAGCTACACACCTTTAATCCAAGCATCTGGGAGGCAGAGGCAGGCAGATCTCTGAATTCAAGGCCAAATGGCATATAGTGAGTTCCAGAGAAGCAGGGCCAGCAAGGACTGCATGGCAATTTAAGTGCTCAGTGACCAGGGACTGGTTAAACACAGATTAATATTGGTTTGTTTGTTTGTTTCTGTGTTGTTTTTTTTTGTTTTGTTTTGTTTTGTTTTTTTTGACAAGGTCTCACCATTGTAACCCTGGCTGGCCTGGAATTTGTTATGTAGACCAGGCTGGATTTGAACCTACAGAGATACACATAACTGTTTCCTTAGTGCTGTGACTAAAGCCATGCATCACACCCAGCTGAGTTTAGTGTTCTTTTCAAAGGAGTACTATGGAGGTGGTTTTCGATCTTTCCTTTAAAATTATTTGTAGCCAGGACGTGGTTGCTTACACCTTGAATCCCAACACTTGGAAGGGAGAGAGGCAGGTGGTTTTCTGAGTTCAAGACCTTTCTGGTTTATAGGAGTTAGGGCTACACAGAAATACCCTGTCATGAAAAAGAAATAAAAACAAACAAATAAAACAACATAAAAAAAAACAAAAATTATTTGTTAAAAATTACAAAGTGTTATTGTTTTTACATGTCTGGATGTGAAACAGCACATACTACAATATGCTTATGGAAGTCAGAAGACAACTTTTAAGAGTTGGTAGCCAGGGGCTGGAGAGATGGCTCACTGGTTAAGAGCACTGTCTGCTCCTCCAAAGGACCTAGGTTCAACTCCCAGCACCCACATGGCAATGCATAGCTGTCTGTAACTCCAGTTCAAGGTAGTCTGACACCCTCAAACCAGTGCACATAAAATAAAATAAAATAAAATTAATTATTAAAAAAAAAAAAAAGAGTTGGTAGCCAGACATGGCGGCATACACCTGTAATCCCAGCACTCAGGGAGGCGGCAGCAGTCACATCCCTGTGAGTTCAAGGCCAGCCTGGTCTACAAGTTAAGTCCAAGACAGCCAAGTCTACATAGAGAAACCCTGTTTCAGAAAACAAAAATAAATAAATAAAAATTTTAAAAGAGTTGGTTTTAACTGGGCATGATGGTGCACACCTTTAATCCCAGCACTCAGGAGGCAGAGACAGGAGGATTGAGTCTGAGGCCAGCCTGGTCTACAAAGTGAGTCCAGGACAACCAAGGCTATACAGAGAAACCCTGTCTTGGAAAAATCAATAAATAGGTAGATAAATAGAGCCGAGCGTGGTGGCACACAGCTGTAATCCCAGAACTCAGAGAGGCAGAGGCAAGTGGATCTCTGTGAGTTCAAGGCCAGCCTGGCCTACAAGGTCTATAAGTCTAGTACAGCCAGGGCTACACAAAGAAACCCTGTCTGGAAGAAAACAATAAACCAACCAACCAACCAACAAACAAACAAATAAAAGCAATTCTAGGACAAAGGACAGCCAGGGTGGTAGGGCAGTTATACAGAGAAACCCTCTCTTGGAGGAGGGGGAAAGACTTGTTTCTCCATACCAGGCTTGGTGGTATAGAACAGAGAGGACTACACAGACAAAACAAAAGAGAGTTGATTCTCTCCCGCTACAGGAATACAGGAATGGGACTTGAACTCAAGTCATCAGGCTTCCATGGCAAGTGCTTTCATTTGCTGAGCCATCTCACAGCCTCTTAAAACTGTGTTTTAAGCTGGGCACGGTCATGGTGGCGTCCATCTGTAATCCTGGCACTTGGGGGCTGAATTAGGAGGCTCTTCAGTTCAAAACAAGCTACATGGCTTATGTCAAACAAGGGCCTGGAGAGATGGCTCAGCGTTTAAAAGCACTGGCTCCCTTCCAGAGGATGCAGGTTCCATTCCCAGCACCTACAGGGGTGTCTGTAACTGTAGTTCCCGGGGATCTGATGCTTCTTCGGGCCTCCTTGAACACCACACATGCATGTGGTGCACAGATGTACAAGCAAAACATCCAGACACATTAAGAAAAAATCTGTCAGGTGGAGGAGACAACAGGTGGCACATGGCTTTCCTCCCAGCGCTCAGTAGGCAGAGACAGGTGGGTCTCTGCGAGTTCAACGCCAGCCAGCTCTACAGATCTAGCTCCAGGACAGCTACACAAAGAAACCCTGTCTTTAAAAGCAAACAAACAACAACAACAAATAAGTTTGTTATTGTTTTGGCGGTGGTGGTGGTGGTGTATGTGTGCGAGTGTGTTGTTAAAATTCCTTCCTTCCCAGAGGGAGACATGAGCAATAAAGCAACTCTCTTCTCCTAAGGTCCCAGTGACAAACAGAAGTTCATTCTGGAAACTCAGTGAGTTTATCGGGCTTTCTTACACAGAGGTTATTTACAGGGACGTGGGTGCCCCTCCCCCAACGGGCTGTTCCTTGAAAAGCCTTTACCTAGCAGGGATGAGGGCTTTTTCTTAACCCAATACATAACATTGCTTTGTCTTCCCTGGACCATATGCTCTCACCCTTCTGATGCCAAGTTCACTGAAGGCAGAGTTGCAAATAACTAAATAACTAAAATAGGAAGGATCTGTATACTCAGGTGAGGCTCTCTCCTGCCCTCCCGTCCCTCCACTGGGGCTGTAAACAGTCAACAACAAATTTGGCTGGAAAGAATATTTCACAAGGAGGTGAAGTTGAACTCTCCAAGAAAGTCGTCGCTTGGCTTGAAAAATAGTCACTAACAGTGAGTGTGTTTGTCTGTGTGTGTGTCCATGTGTGCAAGCACGTTTGCTTATCCTTGCAAATGAGAAAAGCCAGGGATCTACATCAGGCGTCTTCCTCCATCTTATTTTATGAGAGAGGGATTCTCACTGGCCTGGAACTCACTGATTGGCCAGATTGGTTGGCTAGCAAGCTCCAAGGCCCACCTGTCCCCAAACCCCAGCACAACGGTTACTTACAAATTAGTTATCTAAGAAAAGGAATGTCTCCCAAGATGTATGGTTAAGAGGGAGAACTGGACTGGTAAACAGCTCGGTGGTAGAGTACTTGGTCAGGATGTTCAAGGCCTTGGGTTCAATCCCCAGCACTACAGAAAGGTAAAATAGGCGGATAGAAAAAGAATACTGGGGTTGGAGAGATGGCTCAGCAGTTAAGCACACTGGCTGCACTTATACAGAGGAGTCAGGTTCTGTGGCCAGCACCCACGCAGCAGCTCACAGCCATCTTTACGGCCAGTGCCTGGCAGTCCAACACCCTCTTCTGACTTCCTGAGGTACCAGGTACAGGTGTGGTACAGAGCCATACACAGAGGCGAACACTCACTCATACACGGACAACAAAATAAATGAATAACTGTATTCATTTAACAAAATAACTGTATTAAATTCTTTTGTTTTCTTTCTTTCTTTTTTTGGTTGTTTGAGACAAGATATCTCTCTATGTAGTCTTGGCTGTCCTGAACTTGCACTGTAGACAGGATGGCCTTGAACTCAGAGATCATCCGGTCTCTGCTTCCCCAGTGCTGGGTTTAAAGGGGTGCACAACCCCTGCCCAGCTGAATTCTTCTTAAAGGCCAGGTCAGTGCTCAGGTCTGAAGGTACAGCGCTGAGCCAAACAGAAAACAAACGTGTATGTAGGGAGACGTACACTGGACACATGATAAGCGCTAGGACAGGACACACAGTGACACAGGTGGCAGGGGCATCCAGGGGTCCTCTGGGTAGGCAGGAGGCCTCAGATTCACTTGGAGTGGTCTCGGAGGCAAACTGGGACAAAAAAGAGAATCAACCCGTGGAAGTGGTTAAAGGAAGAGAAGCCCCAGTGCAGGAAACAACATCTTTGGAGGGAACAGAGCAAAAACCATTTGAGGAACCGAAAGAAATTCTGTGCAGCCGGAAGTAGACATGAGCCAAGCTTAGAAGAAGCCATGCAAGAAGCCAGGTATAATGTGGAGAAGGGACCTAGAGGGACAAGAGCAGCTGGGTACGGTGCTGTGTGTCTGTCATCCCAGCCAGGGGGAGGAAGAGTGTCGTTTGAAAGGAGTCTGTGAGTTCTAGGCCAGTTTGTGCTACAGAGTGAGACTCTGTCTCAAGAAAAAAAAGATCAGTTAGGAAGCGGAGGTATAGGTGGCAGGCAGAGTGGGGTGACGCTGCAGCGAACACTAATTCCAGCACTTGGGAGGGAAAGACAGGTGGATCGCTGGGTTCAAGGCCAGCCTGATCTACAGAGCAAGTTCGGGGCAGCCAAGGCTACGGGGAGAAATCCTGTCTGGAAAACAAACAAAAACAAAGGAGGAGGAGGAGCCACAGGAGGAGCAGAAAGAGGGGGAGGGGAAAAGGATGGAGGAGGGGGGAGGGGAAGAAGGAAGAGGAGGAAGAAAAAAGAGAAAAGGAAGAAGAAAAGTTTTATCATAAAAAACAGTGAAGATATTCGCACCAAGTCTGATGACATGAGTTCAGTCTCTGAATCTACATGGTGGAGGAGAATAGACTTCTCATTGTGCTGATTTCTACATGCTCGTTCTGGCGTGGCTGCTCTCTCCCTAATAACAAATAAATAAATAAATGTTTAAAAAGTGGGTTTTTTGTTTGCTGTTACAGGGTTTCTCTACGTAGTCCTGGCTGTCCTGGAACTTGTTCTGTAGACCACCATTTATAATGTGATCTGATGCCGTCTTCCGCCATGCAGGTGTACATGGAGATAAAGCACTAAGATACATAAAAATTTAAAAAGAAATCTTAAAAAAAAAATTAAAATACAAAGGGGGTCAGTAGTGGCCCACACTTTTAATCCCAGTGCTCAGGAGGCAGAGGCAGGCAGATCTAAGTTTGAGGCCAGCCTGCTCTACAGAGTCAGTGCCAGGACAGCCAAGGCTACACAGAGAAATTCTGTCTCCAACAAAACAAAAGAAAACAGCAATTCCTAGGCATGATTATACATTTTATTTTTTTTTATACTCAGTACTGGAAGGCAGAGGAAGGTGGATCTCTGTGAGTTTGAGACCAGCCTGTTCTACAAAGTGAGTTCTAGACTAGCCAGGGGCTATACAGTGAAGCCCTTTTCCTACATAAATAAAAAGCCCCTGCAAAAGTGACCACAGGGCCGCCAGGCGTGGTGGCACACACCTTTAATCCCAGCACTGAGAAAGGCAGAGGTGAGAGTTTGAGGCCAGCCTGGTCTACAAAATGAGTCCAAGACAGCCAAAGCTACACAGAGAGACCCTGTCTCAAAACAAGCAAACAAAAATTGACCACAGGCTGCCGGCTGCCTACATCCTGGTCTTTGGCAGTACAAAGGATGCTACAAAAAAAAAAAAAAAAAGATGTGATCCGAGGGTTCTCCTGGCTGTTCCAAACTCTGGCATTTTCCTCTGCTTCTTTTGTTTCTTCCCGCTCCCCTAGCAATGTGATGCCTTGGAAGTTCCTGGAAGCTGCACAAAATTCAGGAACTTTGGCTACACTGTCAGCCAGCTGAGCTCTGCCATGTGTGCTAGACAGCCCCTCCAGCTTCAAGAAGAGACTGGAACGTGGTGCTCCCAAGTAGGGGCGATGGTGCTCTCATGTGATTGATGCTCTCACTTCGAGCGTCACCAAGGAGCTAGTAAGGGTCTCTCAGATGTTTGTGGATGCCAGGGGATCAGACAGTAGACAGTGAGGCCACCAGAAGCAGCATCATTTGGGCTGCTGCCTGCTCAGGGCATCATGGTACAGCTTTCTACTCTGCTCAGGAACTGGGGTCCAGACATGGGAGACTTCAGCTCTGTCCAGGCCCGCAGCCACATATTTGTACCTGAAATGACTCCGTAGTAACAAGAGCTTTTTCTGTTGTTGTTGTTTTTGGTTTTTTTGTTTTTTGTTTTTTGTTTTTTTTCAAGACAGGGTTTCTCTGTGTAGCTGTGGCTGGTTGTCCTGGACTCACTTTTTAGAGTTTAGGCTGGCCTCAAACTCACAGCCTGCCTCTGCCTACCTGAGCACTGGGATTAAAGGTTGTGCACCACCACGCCCAGCATTACAAGAGCTTTTGGCTTGAATCTGTAGGTAACTTTTCTTCCACCTCAGCAACCACTGCACAATAAACATTACAGACGGAAAAAAAAAAAGTAAGCATAAAAACAAAACACATACACACAGAAGGAAATTCCTTACCCTCCTTTGTTATGTTTTATAACACATTTGATTAACTCAGGCAGGGTCTCACTCACGGATCTACCTGCCTCTATCTTCCCACTGCTGGGATTAAAGGTGTGTGCCACCAAGCCTGGCTTGCTTGCTTACCTGTTGTTTTTCCATAGGGTTTCTCTATGGAATCCTGGCTGTCCTAAACCTGGCTGTGTAGACAGGCTGGCCTCAAACTCACAGGAATCCTTCCATCTGTGCCTTCCAAGTGCTGGGATTAAAGGTGTATAGCAGCGAGTATTTATTTATTTAACCTGTCTCGAAAAGCAAAACAAAATAACAGGAAGAAAGAAAGAAAACCTTATTTAAAGCCATTTGTCTACCAAGTTTGGTCTCCTAACCCATTGCCTCATGTGTCTTAGGGGAGGTCCAGAAATCAAATCTGAGTAACACAGGAGTTGATGATCTTATGTAGTTTTCTTGTATTTATATGTGTGATATGTGTCATATGCAAGCTCATAAGCGTGGGCATACATGTGTTCTGAATCATGTAGTGGCCCAAAACTGACATCAGGTGTCTTCTTTGAATATCCATTGAAGTCTTTGCGCTGAGTCCGGAGCATGAGGAGGCAGCTACCCAGCTTAGGCAGCGCGCTCTGGGGATCCCATCTCCACCTCTGGAGTACTAGGACTACAAACAGCCTTGCCTTGGCATTTTCATCGGTTCTGGGGATCCAAACTCTGGTTCTCATGATTTCAGGGCAAGTGCTGTTCCTGATGAGCCATCCTCCCACTTAGATGTGATTTATTAAGAGAAAATCCAGCCAGGCAGTACAGTGGCGCACACCTGTAATCCCAGCACTCGGGCAGGCAGAGGCAGGTGGATCTCTGTGAGTCTGAGGCCAGCCTGGTCTACAGCCTGGTCTCCTGAGTCCAGGACAGCCAGGGTTACACAGAGATACCCTGGAGTAGGGGGGTGGGAGGGGTGTAAAGGGAAAGAGAGAAAATTCAAGAAAGGAAAAATGTTCGAAAAGGGAAATGAACATTTGAATATGGAAAGTTCTTGCCAGATGTTCAAGTGATTAAGTACCATAAACCAATCCTGGGTGCAAGGGAGGAGGAGAGAGGAGGAGTGTTCTGAGTTGAAAACTGTGACTTAAACAGCATTAGCATATCAACTGGGCCTGAAGCCAAAGAAAGAAACCAAACTTGGAGGAAAGTGGAGCCAAGAGAGTTTTGGGTTTGTTTGTTTTGTTTCTTTTCGAGACAGGGTTTCCTTTTGTTTTCTTTGGTGACAGGGTTTCTCTGTGTAGCCTTGGCTGTCCTGGAACTCACTCTGTAGACCAGGCTCACCTGGAACTCACAGAGACGTACCTGCCTCTGCCTCCTGAGTGCCAGGGATAACGGCTTGTGCCACCATGACCTGGCCTTGGGATGGTTTTTCTAAGCAAATGGCTTTTAGAATGAACCGGTGTTCCTAGGAGATCTGACTCTAGTAGCAACCTGCAGCTTGGGTTGGAAAACCAGATGAGGAGAAACCCCAGCTCTTGAGTACAGCTTTGAATTTCTTTAACCCCAGCGCTCCAGAGGCCGAGGGCAGGTGGTTCTCTGGATCTCTATAAATTGGAGGCCAATCTGGTCTCTGTGTATGTGTGTGTGGGGGGGGGTGTTCCAAGTCAGCCAGGACCACATAGTGAGACCTAGTCATTAAAAAGGAAGGAAGGGAGAACTTAGGGAGTGGAGAAGAAGGAAGGAGAAAGGAAAGGACACCAATGCTTGCTTTCTGGTCTGCCAGGGATCACCAAACATTATATGCCAGGGTCTACCTTGCTAACTAACCTTCATCCTCAGTGTGAGTGGAATGATTCATGATTCACACACCTTTGGATGTGTCTGTGATGTAAGGTCCAGAGAGGACAACCTAAGAAGGGGAGGACTCACCCGGAAGGAGAGCAGCACCACATCCTGGTGGTGCAGATGGAGCAATCATCTTCCTTCCCGCCTCCCTTTCCTCTCTCCCTCTCTCCCTTGGCCTCCCCCTCTCCCCCCTTCTCCTTCCCCTCCTCTCCCCTCATGGTCTTTTCTCCTCTGCTCCCCCCTCCTCCCCACCGCCCAGGACGGAGATTATGTGGCCTGCTCAGCTTTACAACACCCTCCCCAAAACAATGATTGAAACCAGGAGGCAAAGTAAGTCTTTGTTTCTTGGAGTCCCTTGACTTCCAGGCAGCTCAACACAGCTCTGAAGTGACACAATCAAAACCCAGGGAGCACGGAGACAAACCAGATCCTACACTTGCTCTCATGGGATTCAGGAGCCAGGATTAGAGAGCACCTAGTGAGTGAACCAGTGCTGTAGCATGGGGCCTGGCAGGATTTCTCAGTGGGTAAAGAAATAGACTTTCTTTTTTTTGTCAACTGGACCCCAGCTAGAGCAATCTAGGAGAGGGAATGTCAGCTGAGAAAATGCCTCCCCGGGCAAGCCCATGGAGCATTTTTTTTTTCTTGATTAATTATTGACGTGGGAGCATCCAGCCCACGGTACGGGGAGCCTGGGTTGTATACGAAAACAAACTAGCTTGGTGTGGTAGGCTTATGTTTTTAATCCCAGCACTCCAGAGGCAAAGGCAGGTGGATCTCTGTGAGTTAAAGGCCAACCTGGTCGACACAGAGACTTACCAGACAGCCAAAGCTGTCCAGAGAAAACCTATCTTGTCTCGGAACAACCTAAGGAAGAAAAGAAAAGAAAAAAGAAAGAAAGAGCAAATCAGGAGGATCAAGCCATTAAGCAGACCTCCATGCTCTCTGTTTCAGTCCCAGCCTCCAGGTCCTGCTCTGAGTTTCTGCCCTGACTTCCCTTCATGAAGAACTGCAAGGTGAAGTAAACTCTTTCCTCCCCAGAGTGTTCTCGGCCATGGTCTTTTCCTAACTAAGATCCCCTGCAAGCCGGAAACTCTGAGTTCAATGCCCAGAAATGACTTCAAGGTAAAAGGACAGAACTGAGTTGGGGGTGGTGGGGCACACCTGTGATACTAGCAGAGGAACGAGGATCTCTGTGAGTTCAAGACCAGCCTGGGTCTACAAAGCAGGTCCAGGACAGCCAAGGCTACACAGAGAAACCCTGTCTAAAAAAAAGAAAGAGGAGAAGTGATTACAGAGTTGCTCCCTGCTCTCCACACATACGTCATGGTATAGATGCCATCCCTCCACGGCCTACATACATGATCACAATGAAACAGGAAAGAAAGTAGGTTGGGTACAGGGTACTTGGGAAACAGGGCATTGGGAGGGGTCTAAGGAACTAGCAGGGTAGTTCCCTTCACGGAGGGACAATTAGTGCCAGAGAACATTGCCAGAGCATTGGAAGCAGCGGGGCAGCACGGGGAAATGTGGAAATGCCAAGCTCAGGAATTATCAGAGTTCGGCAGGAGGCCGTGGGTACTCGTGTGGAGGAAGAAAATAGAGCCGGACCTGATAACACAGGCTTAACCTCAGGGCTTGCAAGACAGAAGAAGGGCAGTATCTGTGAGGCTAGCCTAGGCTACTTGGTGAGACCCTGTCTTAAAAAAAAATTAAAAAGTTACAGTTAAACATACCCAGCATTTAGGGCATTTCTGGGTTCTGGGGAACTGGGGAGCCCAGCTGCCAGTCCTCAAGCTGGCAGAGCAAATACTTCAACCATTGAACCTTCTCTCCAGCTTCTTCCCTTCTGTAGTTTTGAGACAGGGTCTCAATAAGTAACCCAGGAGAGCTGGGAGGTGTGACACGTGCCTTTACTCCCAGCACTTGGGAGGCAGAGGCAGGTGGATCTCTATGAGTCTGAGGCCAGCCTGGTCTACAGAGTTCCAGGAGGACAGTCAGGGCTACACAGAGAAACCCCACCTGTAAGAACAAAACAAAACAACAAAAACAAAACATTTCAAGAGAGCCTGCAAGGCATGTGGATCCTGCCTCAGCTTCCCAGTTGCCGCAGTTACAGACCTGAGCACCACACCTAGATTTCAAACTCCTGATTCCGAGGGTCAAGAATAGGCCCGTGCCACCACGCCCACACCACCTGTGCTCTTAGACAGTCATGGCGTGAATCTGGCCACCTAGAGCAGGTACATTTCTATTTCAGGTCCTTAAACTGCTGTCTCCAGGGAGAAATAACAGCGCGTAAGGATCTAGGAACGGAGTCAGAGCAAGCAGAGACCTGGGAAAGGAAAAGTGAAACCCGTTCTCAGTAACATCAGCTAACCTTTGATTCCTGCGTATGTGGAAGCAGTTCCAGGAAACAGACATTGTGAGGACCTGGGCTACCTGACCCTAGCCGGGAATTCCGGGAATTCTAGCTCCTGGGGAGGCAGAGGCTGTGCACCTCCCGTGCCTGGGTTTATTGTTTTTTTAAAGGACGTCTTTACGTAGCTTGCTCGCCCTTTCAACTCATGATCCTCATTTCTCAGCCTCTCAAGAACTTAGACTATATGGGTTTTGCCACTGATGGAAAAGAAGGTTCTCCATGTTGCAACAGGAAATGAAGGTAACCTGATTGGAAAACTCTCTCAGTGGACTGGGCTGGTCTTGAATTCACAGAGATCCACCTGACTCAGCCTCCCTGAGCGCTGGGATCAAAGGTGTGCGCCACCACTGGCTGGCTTCATTTAGAAACTGTATCCTAGTCCATTGGTAGGAGCTTGATCTCACAACCTTTCTTTCCCAAATAGCTAATCAATGTGAAGGGGAGGATTGTGATAGTCGATGTGTTAGGCAAAGAGGCACCGTGAAAGATAGGAGAGGTTTATAGAATATCGGTTATTGGCAGGCTAGCTACCTTTCATACAAAAGAAACTTTTCACAATACACACACACTACATATACATATGTGTGTGTGTATGCACATACATATGTATATATATATGTATACATGCATGCATATACATCTATGTTTGTATATATTTGAGACAGAGTGTCTCTGTGTAGCCCTGCTGTCCTAGAAGTCCCTATGTAGTCAAGTAGACAGTGGCTTTGAATTCACAGAGATCTTGTTCATCTCTGTTTCCCCGGTACCAGAATAAAGGGGTGTACCACCGTGCCCAGTTTCCCACCACTGTGCTTGACAGTAAGGGCTATAGTGAGAGACCCTGTCTCAAAACAAACAAACAAACAAGAAAACAAAATTATTTTCCACAATGTTCAGGCCCCAGTATATACCTTCAATATCTTTGCCTTTGTATTCACTGATACATTAACATAGAAAAGTCTATTCAGGATTCAGGTGATCAATACCAATATATTCCTGACATATGTTGGAATAATGGCTCCCAAAAGATTACTATGTCCTGAGGGGTACATATCTGTAATCCTATCCCTTGGGATGCCATGCAGAAGCAGTGTTAGTTCAAACCAGCCTAGATTACATCACCAGCTCAAACCCTCAAAAAAAAAAAAAATCAATGCCCTAATCCATAAACTATATTAATATATTATACTAACATATATATTAATATATATACAATTGTGTAGACTTAGATTTTTCATCAAACTTACTTTATTTAGTGTTCTTAAACACTCTTCCCTCCCTTCTAACACCTCGACCTCAGATAGGAGATTAGTAGGGAAAGGGGCTCTAGACCTCTATTATCTACTTCCTGCTGATTAGGGTCAATGGATCTTTCCAAACTCACTTTTCAGGATACTAGCAGTCCAGTCCAAAGGCCCACACTAAGCACCAACAGGATTCAGAAGATCAGGACAAGTCAGCAAAAGCCACAAAACTCAGTTGGATTGCCCTGAGAAGTTCTCTGGAATGTCTTTTTCTGTGAAGTCAAGTGTTGAAGCATGAAGATCAGTGCAGCGATGTCCATTGAAAAGCAATGCCCCACTGTGTGCAGGCCTCTATATATCTCCTCTCCTCAGGGTCCACCATGGATGTTCTCAGCTGGCCAAGTCACACCCCTTACACGTGAGAGTTCACGGCAAAACATCATGTGCCAGTCTCTAGCAAAACAGCTTACAGCAAAACATCACAGGACAAAACTGAGTCTTCATGGAAACCAACAGCTTCCACTTCACAACTATATTACTGTATAACATATGTAATTGTGTTAATATGTAATATATAACTGTGCTAATAATTAATATAGTATATTAATATATCTCTATAGTATATATTAATATACAGTCATTAAAACTGTATTAATACATAATATAGCAACTGCATTAATATATTAATATATTAATTATATATCCATATAATTTTTTAATATATTTATATAATATAAATATAAATATATTTATATTTAAATATATTTATTTAAATAAATATATTTATATATTTCTATAATATATTTATTTGAATAAATATATTTATATAATATATTTATATAATATATTTATTTAAATAAATATATTTATGTAATATATTTATATATAATTATATATATAAATATATAAATACTTATATATATAAATATATAATTATAAATATAAATAAATATAATTATCTACTATGTAAATATATTTATATATTTATTCAAATAAATATATTTATATATATTTATATAATTATATGGATATATAATTAATATATTAATATATTGATGCACTAATATATTATTTATATAATCAATATATTAATGCTTGATATATTATATATTGATAGTTATATATTGATACAGTTACTTATGGCTATATGTTACATATTAATATAGTTATGTATAAATAAAGTTATATAGTATATGTTGACATGGACTATATATTGACATATAAATATATATAGTATTAACATATATACTATATAACTATATATATGAAATAACTGTATTAATATATATAAATATAAATATAGGGTTTTGTAAATGTAATTAAGGGTGTCAAAGTGAGATTATCCTGATATAATGACAAGGTCTACAAGAGGGAAAGAAGACAGCAGTTTGAAGCCAGGCATCATGATACACTCCAGTCATTCTTTTTTTTTCCCCCCCAAGACAGGGCTTCTTTGTGTAGCCGTGGCTTTCCTGGACTTGCTTTTGTAGAGGAGGCTAGCCCTGAACTCAGAGAGATCTGCCTGCCTCTGCCTCCTGGTATTAAAGTCCTGGTATTAAAGACATGTGTCATTCCTTTGGGAAGCTAAGGAAAACCCAGCCCAAGTTTAAGGTCAGGGTGAGCCACTTCAGAGTGTTATAGATCAGTCTCAGGTCTACAATTAAATTGTCTCAAAGAAAAATAATCCTGATAGAGTTGGGAGATAGCTGAAGAGGAATTTTAATTCAGAACATGGCTGCTCAGCAAGAGGTCACACCTAAAGACCTTCTAGGTATGTGTGATCTGGCTGAAATACAGACACACCTTTAATCCAGAAGACAGAGGCAAGCAAATCTGAGTTCAAGGCCAGCCTGGTATAGAGCAAGTTTCAGGGAAAGAAAAGCTTAGGTCCAGGCATGGTGGTACATGCCTTTAATCCTAGTACTCAGGAGACAGAGCCATGCCGATCTCTTGAGTTCCAAGTTTGAGAGGCAGTGAAGTGGAGTTGAGTTTTTAGCAGTTCAGTTTGTGTAATTCAGAGGCAGTTTTGACCAGGAGAGTTTTACAGAGACAGGCTGAAGACATGGGTAAAGAACACAAGCCAGAACACAAGAAGGAGCCAGAAGATTAGAACATATTGACAAAGTTAGTATGAGGCCAAGATGAGCAATTTAGTCAGAAGCTGGGAGAAGCCAGTTTGAATCAGCCAGCTAGGAGTAGAGTTTGAGCCAGAACAGCTGAGTTGAACCAGCCAGCCAGAGTTCAGAATGAACTAGAATGGGTGAGTTTATTCAGCAGTAAGTCTCAGAGGCTGAAAGCATTCTAGGTTTAGATTAGATTGTATGAGGCTAGAAGCTTCCAGGACTAGGCCTAGGTTAGCCGACAGAGTCCCCAAGCCTCCAAGAGGACAGTTACCTCAGAAGAATAAACGTTATGTTATCAGATAGCCTGCTGTAACGTGCTTGCTATGTAAACATAAGGACCTCAGCTCAGCTCTCCAGCACCCACATAAAAGCCAGGTGAGGCAGCATGTACCTGTTATCCCAACACTGGGGGTACAAAGGCAGATTCTGGGGCTCACTGGGCAGTCAGCGTAACTGAAAGGTCTAGATCCATAGTTCTTAACCTTACTGATACTAAGACACTTCAGTACAGTATTGAATGCCGTGGTGACCCCAACCATAAAATTATTTTCATTGCTACTTCATAATGGTGCTTTTGATAATGTTATGAATTGTAATGTAAACACACATGTTTCGGGTGTTCTCAGGGACCCCTGTGAAAAGGTCACTCGAACCCTACAGGAGTTAGGACCCACAGTTTGAGAACCATGGCTCCAGATTCAGTGAGAGATGCTCTCTCAGCAAACAGAGAGCAACCCAAGAAACCTGAAGTCCACCTCTGACCTCCACATGAGCATGCACAGGTAAGCAATACCTTCTACACACACACACACACACACACACACACACACACACACAAGCAAAAAATAAAAAAGAGCTGGGCATGAAGGCACACGCCTGTAATCGAGGCGGAAGACTGAGGATCAGGAGTTCATGGTCATCTTTGGTTAGAGAATGACTTGGAGGCTGTGTTGGGCTGCATAAAGCCCTGTCTCAACACCAACCAATAAAAACTAGAGGTGGAGGCTCATACCTGAATTCCTAGCACTGAATTTCATGTCAGAGAAGAACTGCATAGTTAGACAGCATCAAAAGTCTAAATATGGAGGCTAGCAATCAAGAGCACTGGCTGTTCTTTCAGAAGACCCAGCTTTGATTTTTTTTTTTTTTTTTTTTTTTTTAGCACTCACACAGCAATGGACAACCATCTGTAACTCTAGTTCCACAGGATGGGATGCCTTCTTCTGGTGTGCAAAAACAACAGGTATGTATGTAAATGGTACATGGCCATCCGTGCAGGCAAATGCTCATATACATGAAAACAAAATCTAAACAGGGCCAGCACAGGAGCACACACCTTTGATTTCAGCACCTGAGAGGCAGAGGCAAGCGCGTCTCTGTGAATTCAAAGCCAGCCTGGTTTACATAGGGAGTTCCAGGCAAGTCAGGACTATACAGTGAGACCCTGCTTCAAAAAGCAGACAAGCCGGGTAGTAGTGGCGTACACCTTCAGTGTCAGGACTTGGGAGGCAGAGGCAGGTGTTCTCTGAGTTCCAGGGCAGCCTGGTCTATAGAGTGAGTTCCCAGACAGCTGGGCTACACAGCAAAACCCTGTCTTGAGGAAAAAAAACAACCAACCAACCAACCAACCAACAACCAAAACTGAGCAGGAACTGGAAGGATGGCTAATTGGTTGAGAGCATTTGCTACTTTTTCAGCATGGCCGTGTTTGGCTCCCCGGTTAGCTCACAACTGCCTGTAACTCCAGCTCCAAGTGACAAGGTGGACTTCTGTAGATTTCCACAGGCACCACACCAACCCACTACCCAAAAGATGAAATAAATCTTAAAAACAACAACAACAACAGATAATAATAAGTGTTAGAGATATGGGGAAGACGGGTTTCCCTTCAGTGAATGGTAGAAATAGAAAATGTCTATATATTTTATGGTATATTTCTATGGAAAAGAGTTTAGCAGTTCTACCCAAAAAATTATGATGGTTATGCAATATATATATATATATATATATATTTTTTTTTTTAAAAGGAAGGCTGAAGCAGGACAAAACCAAAGCTGAGCCTGGTTGCACAGGTTTGTAATCAAGCTGCTGGACATGCTGAGGCAAGGGGCTGACGAGCTCGTGCCCTTTCCAGGCTACAGAGGGCTGTCGCTGAGTTCAAGCGGGAGCGGTGGCACACGCCTATTATCTCGGCTCATGGCAGGTGGGTGGGCAAAGGCAGGGGCAGGAAACGTTCAGGGTCACCCTGGTTTATATACTGCGTTTCGTTTCGTGCCAGCCTTGATTATACAAAATCCTGTCTCAAAACGAGTGAGGAGAGAGAAGGGGGAGGGAAGAAGAGAGACGAGAAGGAGGCATTGGTAAAGAACACATGCTGGATAATCTCACTCGTGTAGAATGTCCAGAATAGACTAACGCATACAGGCAGAAGGCGGATTAATGGGTGTAAGGGTATGTGGAAATTGGCTGTCACAGGGAGTGAGTGAAGAAAATGTTTATATTTTCCCCTTCTTTGTTTTTTTTCCCCCCACCCCCACTCCAAACAGGGTTTCTCTGTGTAGCCATGGCTGCCCTGGACTCACTCTGCAGACCAGGCTGGCCTCAAGTTCACAGAGATCCACCTGCCTCGTATGCCACCACTGCCCAGCTAGAAAAGAATGTTTTTAAGTTGACCTTGGTCAGGCCAGGCGGTGGTGCAGGCCTTTAATCCCAGCACTCGGGAGGCAGAGGCAGGTAGATCTCTATGAGTCTGAGGCCAGCCTGGTCCACAGAGTGAGTCCAGGACAGCCAGGGCTACACAGAGAAACCCTGTCTAGAAAACAAACAAAGAAAGAAACAAAATAATAATAAATTACATTGTATTTAAAAAAAAAAAAAAGTTGACTGAGGTCAGCATAGGTGCTACATGGTGAGTTCAAGGCCAACCTTTACTGCAGGTGTGAGACCCTGTATAGTCGTGGTGAAGTTCACAAAAGTCTATGGCCCTGCTGAAAACCACATATTGACTGGATGGATTCCATGGTGGGAAGTGTCTCCAAAAGGTGGAAGGGATGGTTGAGGCATCCCTTGGAGAACAGACTGCCGCAGGAGAAATAGGTTGGGAGCTATTGGGCCACAGACAGGAATGAGCACTGCAAGGACATCACATCGACAGGTCCACAAGTTCAGGATGGAGCCCTGGGGCTCTTCCATGCTGGAGAGGGACACAGGGAGGGCTTCCGGAAAGAAGCCCAGCAGGGTCAGTGGACAATCCTAGACACTGTGGACAAGAGGCTGGCAAAGGTCCGGTGGGTGAAGAGGCTTGCTACCAAACCCGACAACCTGAGTTCAGTCCCCAGGCCCCATCAGGTGACGTCAGCGACTTTCTCTGACATTCACGCATGTACAACAGCACATGTAGGACAGCCCGTGTTTGCCCCAGGCCCTGCAAATTACATATATGCTTTTAAGGCACACAAGCTGGAACGGGGAAGAACAGGTCACAGGTGCCAAGGGAACTAAGTGAGCTGAGGCTAGCAGGATGACACAGGGTCTATCTCAGGCTGGCCGGCACCTTTAACAAACAAACAAAGAACAGTGAGCCCAGCTGAAATCTCCCCCATAACAGAGGCTGGGGGCTGCAGAGATGGCTCAGAGGTTACGCTGCCTGTTCTTCCAAAGGTCTTGAGTTCAATTCCCAGCAACCACAGGGTGGCTCATAACCATCACATAATGAGATCTGGTGTCCCCTTCTGGCATGCAGGCATATATGCAGGCAGAACACTACATAAATAATAAACAAATCTTTAAACAAAAAAGAGAGAGAATAGGTTAAGTTAAAGGACACAGAAAAAGAAAAATTTCTGGTGTCATCTACTCCAGGGACATTCTCAGCTCTGCTGCTGCTGGCCTCATTGACTTTGGGATGGCCCTTCACTGACTCATCAGCTCCTCAACAGGACTGGTCTTGATGGCCCTGTAAGCTTTAAGGGGAGAGCAGTCTTGTAGTACATGCAAGCTGCCTAGAGCAGGCAAAAGGCATTGTTTAAAAGGCTCTGGTTCCTTAGACAGATAACTAGCTGCGTTACTTGGTCATCTTGTAAAACTTCTCTGCACTTCTATTTAAAGGAATGTTAGTACAGGCTAGCCCAACTCTCCCACAGGCTTATGAGCAAAGCTGCCAGTAAGCCATTTAGATAGGGTCTGGAGCACAGAGGCTCCCACAGTTAGATATTCCTCGGTTAGGAAATGTACCTCAGTTGGCAGAGTGCTTGCCCATCGTACACAAAGCCCAAGGTTCGATCCTCAGCACCCCATAACAACTAAGTGTGTAACACATGTCTGCAATCCTAGCACTTGGGGAGTGGAGATAAGAGGACCAGAGGACCAGAGGAACAAGGTCATCATTTATATAGTTGAATTTGAGGCCAGCCTGCACCATCTGAGACCTAGTTTGAAAAAAAAAAAAAAAAAAAAAAGAGTTGGATGGTCCGTTCCTGTCTGTCTCAGCTCTTATTCAGATGCATGTCTGCTTTTCTCTTCTTAAATAACAAGTAGGTAAAGCCACAGGGGAAGGGGGGAGGGAGCAGGGCTTTCTTGTTTGGAGACAGGGTCTCCTAGGCTGGCCTCCAACTCAGTATGTTGGCCTCCAACTCTCTTTGGTTTGTTTGATTGTTTTTTAATTTAATTTTCTCAAATCCAAGTCTTTAGGTAGTTGAGGATGGCCTTGAACTCCTGATCTTCCTGCCTCTACCTTCCCAGGGCTGGGATTTCAGGCTCCGTTTAGGGAACAACTTTACAAACCTCATATTTGAGCCAGTTCGGACCACATCTTCTGAACAACTCAGGTGATTATAGCCTGGCGACACTGGAGTGGGAATGGACAGGGAATTCAGACAGCAGAGCGTTAGGTCTTCACGTGGGGGGAGGGGCACTTGGGAACAGCGGGCGTTCACTAAATTTCTTCTTAAGATGGCACCGGCTGGTCGGGTGTGGTGGTGCACACCTTTCGTCCCAGCACTCAGGAGGCAGAGGAAGGCAGATGGGCCAGTCTGGTGTCTGGTGTACAAACTGAGTTCCTTCCGGGACCGCCAGGGCTAAACAGAGAAACCTTCTGGGGTGACAGGGTGAGGGTGGGGGTACGGTAGAGGCAACGTGATTGCCCCTGTCACCCGGAGCCGGAACAACTGCGCAGGAGCCCTTCCTTGTCTAGTCCCCTACATTGGACCTGCAGAACCTTGAGAAGCTGTGACCCAAGGCCAAGAGCTCGGTCATAAATCACCGGTGGCATCAGCGGCTCAGCTCAGCGTGATCTGCACCACTCCCTGGGGTGGGGGCGGGGAAGAAGCAGAGGCTCCAGGCCATTATTACCCTTCGCATCCCCAAGCCAGGAGTAGCTTTCCTTTTGGCTTTGGATCTTTCCCGCCCAAAGCGTTTTCTTCCACACCCAGGGGTCTGTCGCTGACACAAAGAGCAACATCGTGTTAAGGTTACGCTAGAAGATGGCTTGGGGGAGGGGGTTCTGTGATAAAGTCACTCCTTGATACAGGGTGGGGTCAGGTCCATCTGGCTAGTGCCCTCCTGAGAAAGCTAGTGTGCACCGGAAGCAACTCACAGAGCCCACTAATGTTCAAAACACATGCTCCGAGCTGGGAGCCCAGAGCCCAGGACAGCATGCCGGCCAACCACTTCCATCAGTCCTCAGCCACCAGGGAAACTGGATCCAGGGTGACTAGTAAATTCAGCCCCAGGGTGTGTTCCCTGCAGGGCACCAGGAGGCTGAATTTTTCTTTTATCTGATGAGAGTGAGTTCCAGGCCATTTGTTTTGCTCCTGTTTGATTCACAGAGGAAGGGTGAATCAGTAATGGCAGCTTTGTTCATGTATTTATTTGTTTGTTTGTTTGTTTTTCTATTTAATAGAGAAAATAGGCAGAGGAAAGAAAATTATTTATAGTATCAATGATTGCTTTTTTTTTCTTTTTCTTTTTCCTACCAGTGGATTCATAAAGACAAATGAAACAGGAGAGAGTGGAAAACAAAGGTATAGGTCCACACTCAGGCTGTGTGTGCCTGTGATTCCAGCTCTTGGGAAGAGGAAGCAGGAGGATCAGGAGTTCATAGTCATCTTTGGCCATGGAGCGAGTTGAGGCCAGCCTGAACAAAAAGAAAAGCACATATTTGAGGTCTAGTGTTAAAACACTTTGCAGACTGGATTTTGGTTTATTGTGTAGGCTGGCCCCAACTCAAATGCTCCTTCTTCCACTTCCTCCCTAGTGCTATAGAAGTATAGGCTTTACATTTTTGTTTCCATCAAGTTGGGCTGGAGAGATGGTTCAGAGGTTAAGAGCACGGGCTGTTCTTCCAGAAGACCTGAGTTCAATTCCCAGCACCTACTATGGCAGCTCACAATTGTCTGTAACTCCAGTTCCAGGGGATCTGATACCTTTACAGACACACATGCAGGCACAACACCAGTGCACATAAAATAAGAAGAAGTTATTTAAAAAATTAAAAGTTGTACTCCATCCTTATTAATTCATACTGTGCATATCTGTACATGTATGTACATGTATGTCTCCAGGCAGGCGTGCCACAGTGGAGGCACATGTGGAGGTGGAAAGGTGGAAAGAAGGCCCAGTGGTTAAGAGCACTGGCTGCTCTTCCAGAGGAAGTGGGCTACTAGTCCGACACTTACGTGGAACTATCTGTGATTCCAATCTATACCCTCTCCCAGCCTCTGAAGGGACGGGGCACACCTGTGCTGCATAGACTACAGGCAGGCAGAACACTCAAACACACAAAACTAAACAATTAAAAGTGTCTTAATTAAAACATAAGAGATTTTCATAGGTTTACTTTTTGTGTGCTAGTGTTTTGCCCATAGGTATGTCTGTGTGCTATGTAAGTTCCTGGTGCTCATGGAGGCCACAAGAGAGCATGGGAGCTCCTGAAAATGGAGTTACCAATGCTCTGAACTAAACTAGGTCGTCCGGAAGAGCCAAAAATACTCCTTTGTTATGGTTTGGTTTGGTTTGGGTTTGGTTTGTTTCAGACAGGGTTTCTCTGTGTAGCCTTCCCTATCCTGGACTTGGCTTTGTAGACCAGGCTGGTCTTGAACTCACAGAGATCCTCCTGCCTCTGCCCCCCAAGTGCTGAGATTAAAGGTGTGCACCACCATGCCCAGCTTGTCTTTTTGGTTTTCAAGATAAGGTTTCTCTGTGTAGCCTTGGCTATCTTGGACTGCTTTGTAGACTAGGCTGTCATCGACCTCATAGAGATCTGCCTGCCTCTGCCTCCCCAAGTGCTGGGGTCACAGGCGGGCGCCATCCTGCCTAGAGTGCAGTAAGTACTCTTAAATGAAGAACCATCTCCACAGTCCCTATTAAAAAAAAAAAAGCCTATAAAACCAAACTACGGGGCTGGAGAGATGGCTCAGTAACTAAGAGCACTGGCTGCTCTTCCAAAAGACCTAGGTTCAGTTCCCAGTACCCACATAGCTGTAATTCCAGGACTCTGACATCATTATACATACGTACATGCAGACAAAATGCCAATGCACATTAAATTTAAAAATAATAAGTCCAAAATGTATATGTACTCACGTACAAAGTGAGATTTTGATACTTGCACACTTTGTGTATCCTTCCTACTTTCCACCCTTCTGGGTTGTTATTTATTTATTTATTTATTATTTATTTATTTAAAGTCAGCAGAGAGGAGGGAACCTCTGTTGAAAAATGCCTTTATAAGACTGGGCTATAGGCAAGGCTGTAGGGAATTTTGTTAATTAGTGATTGCTAGAGGAGGGCCCAGTTTATTGTGGGTGATGCCATCCCCAGGCTGGTGGTTCTGGGTTCTAGAAGAAAGCAGGCTGAGAGAGTCATGGGGAGCAAGCCGGCAAGCAGCACCCCTCCATGGCCTTCAAGTTCCTGCTCTGTTCACATCCCTGTCCTGACTTCCTTCAGTGATGTACCACAATGGGGAGTGTAAGCCACAGAAACCTTTCCCTCCCCAGCTTGCTTTTGGTCATGATGGTTCCTGATAGCAATAGCAACTAAGACAGAATACTACTGTGCCCAGCTTTTATTAAAAACAGCATCTCACCTAGCCCAGGCTAGCCTTGAACTCTCTGTATATCACCAAAGATGACCCAGAGATATTAATTTTCCTGCCTTTACCTAAGTACTGTGGGATAATGGGCCTGAATCATCACTCTCGAGTTTGGGGATTTCATTATGATTATATTATATTATATTATATTTTATTTTATTTTATTATTTTATTTTGTATGTGATATGTGTACAGCACAACCTGTAGGGGTCAACTCTCTACTTCCACCACTCAGACCTCAGGGACTGAATTTAGATTGCCTGCACTGGAGGCTGCTGTGCCATCTAGCTGGCCTCTTGTTTTTGTGAGTCTTGTGATATTGCCCTGACTGGCCTAGAAATCACTATATACATGAAGTCGGCCTACATCTTGGGATGATCCTGCTTCAGTGTCCAGCTCTGGAGTACAGGCAGACTCTGCCATAACAGGCTGGCTGTCTTTGTGCTTTGGAGGCAGGGTTTCACGTATCTCAGGCTGGCCTTGACTTCACTAAGTATCCAGGGATGACCTTAAGTCCTCCATGTTACTGCCTCTACCTCCCAAGGGCTGGGCTCGTATGACTTACTTACATTTTTTTTTCTTTTTTTTTTTTTTTTTTTTTTTTGACAGTGTTTCCCTTTGTAGCTTTGGCTGTCCTAGAACTTACTCACACACTCTGTATTAAAACTCACAGTGATCTGCCTGCCTCTGCCTCCCAAGTGCTGGGATTAAAGGCTAAGCCCTCAAGTTTTTAAATAAAATATAAATGGGGGAGGCAGTGGGGCTGGAGAGACGGCTCAGTGGTTGAGAACACTGGCTGCTCCTCCAAAGGACCCAGGTTCAATTCTCAGCATCCACATGGTAGCTACCAACTGTCTGGAGCTCGGGTTCCAGCGGATTCAGCACCCTCACACAGACACACACGCAGGCAGAACACCAGTGCATATAAAATAAAAATAAACAAATCATTAAACATGACCTAAGTAGGGGCTGAAAAGATGGGTCAGTGGTTATAAGCACTTACTACTTTATCAAAAGTCCGCAGTTCAGATACTAGCACCTGAATTAGGTACATGTATGTTTGTGAGTTACATACATGTAGACAAACCACACAAGAAATGACTACATCTGTTTTAAAATTTTTAATTAGCATTGTGGTACATGCCTTAATCCCATCACTCAGGCAGGTGGATCTCTAGGCAGGTGGAGTTCAAGGCCATCCTGGTCTACAGAGTGAGTTCCAGGACAGTTAGGACTACACAGAGGAACCCTGTCTTGAAAAACAAAACAAGCCAGCCATGGCGGCACACGCCTGCAATCCCAGCACAGAGGCAAAGGCAGGAGTGTCTGTGTGTGTGTATGTATAATGTGTATAAATGTGTTTTATACATATACATGTATGTTCTGAACAATTAATTAAAAACAGTGCTTATCATCTCTTACCTCCTGAGTAACCCTTATTGTGTGGAATAATCATAGGGCAGGCTGGAATCTTCAGTTCTGTTCTCTCACATAGCATCCTAAGGAGTAGCAATTCACGTTGCAACATTTTCTTTCCAAGTCTCATCTGCAGGGGCTGCTTAGCATTCTGCTGAGGTAGAAAAAAATGGTGTCATGTAATTAGCAGTTCTGTAATCGGTAGCTTTCATCTACTTTTATTGCTGTTATATTTTGATTTAAAAAAAACTTCACTTTTTGTGCATGTATGTAGTACTGTGATTTGAACCTCATGCCTTAGCTGGGGTGTGGTAGTGCATGCCTTTAATCCCAGCACTTGGGAGGCAGAAGCAGGTGGAGCTCTGTGAGTTTGAGGCCAGCCTGGTCTACAAGGCAAGTCTGGGCTTTGGCTACAAAGCAATATAAGGAAGGCTACCCAGAGAAACCCTGTCTCAAAATGCCAAAACAAACAAACAAAAAAAGGTGTGTGTGTGGGGCAGGGCTACATACAGAAACCCTGTCTTGTAAAAACAAACAAACAAACAAAAATGAACCTGATGCCTTGCCCATGCTGGACAAATGCTTCATCCCCAACACTATTTGCTTTTTCCTTTGCCCAGGCTAGCCTTGAACCTCCATTCTCTTGCGCCTGCCTCCACAGGAGGGGACGTAGACATATTCCTGCAGTCTTCTCTTTCATAATTACTTTGTCGTTAATTGTTTTGATTCGTTTTATTTATTTTTGTTGTTGTTTTGTTTTAAGAAAGGATCTTTAATGCCTGATGCTCCTGCCCCTACCTCTGAACTAGGACTACAGGTGTGTGTAAACCACTGTGCCCAATAGACGATGGCTTGATGCCATGTTCCTTTAACTCCAGTGCTTGGGAGGCAGAGGAAGGCAGATCTCTGTGAGTTCTAGGCCAGTTTGGTACAAATAATCCAGCTTCAGGCCAGCCAGGTAACACATTTCCACAGTAACACATTTTCTCAAAAATAAATAAAGAGATAAACAAACACTTACATGGACATTATGAGTTGCTTTGTTCCTTAATTTCGAAGAAATGTCCTTGGAAGATTCATAACTGTCCAGTCATTGTAATCAAAAGGCTTGCTTTGTGACACGTGGCATAAGCCCCCGAAGAGAACATGTGTTACACACATGTGTGTCATAATAGACCACTCTTGAAAAAGCCCTAAAGGCCAGTGAGCAAACATGTCACACTAGATAAGGCTTATGACAACCCAAAGCAGTGACTCTGCGTAAGTGACTTTATTGAGCTTACTTATAGCAGTACGGGTGGCCCTGAAACAGCCACAAAGTCCCACTACGGCACGGATGACACAAACTCTCCAGGGCTACTCTTTGGTCTGCATTCTACCCTCGATATATTCCAGCACCTTCTTTTTAGAAAAAAAATGACATTCATTGATGCGCATGTGTGCATGTATGTATGTGTGAGTGCTTTGGGGCCCGCACAAGTGAGGTCGGAAGACAGCCTTTGGGAGTCAGCTCTCTCCTTCCTCCATGCAGATGTTGGGGATCAAATCTGGGTTATCGGCCTTGGTGGCAAGCTTGCTTGCCGAGCCGTTTCTCCCAAATTTCTCTGGCACCTTCTGAGATCACGGGCAGCTGGGATAGAACTCCACAGAGCTGGCCAGCCTGCGCGGGAGGGACCAGCTGGAGCCCTAGGTGAGGGTCTCCCACTTCCTACGGTGAAGAGACACCAAGCATCTCTTGTGGTCCCCTCAGGCCACCACAAGCGCCCGGACTGAGATGGTAAGGGCTGGGCTGTGCCCTGACGGCATTCCAGTCACCTGCCCTGGCTGCCTTCCCTTTTGTCCATGATTTAGAATTACGGATGGAGAGCGGTATTGGATCACTGGAGTTACTGAGTTTCATTTGGGGCTGGGGATGTAGCTCAGTGGCAGGACTGGCTACCTATAACCTTTTTCAGTCCCCAGACGCCTCACAGAGCCCAAAACAAAAGGTTAGCATCGCTAGGCAAATAAGCACTTCTTAACGGAACTTACCTCTCAGAGTCAATAGAAGAAGCCAGTGCAAAGGCCGAGAACACAGCAGCTACAGAGGCAAAGTACGTGTCAGACGTGAGGACTGGGGTCTCAGGCCCAGCCTACTTACAATCTTAGCATGCAAATGCCAGAGAAGTGGGACAGGGGCAAGCTGACTAGCTGAACTGGTGAGCTCCTGGTTCAAGACTACCCCATTACTAAGAGGCTGCCATCAATTACCCTATCAACCTGGTGTCATCATGTCCTCTGTGTGTGTGTTTGTGTTGTCTTTTTAAAAACAATTTATTATTATTTTTTCTTATATATACTTTGGTGTTCTGCCTACATGTATGTCTGGGGAGGGTGTCGGATACCCCGGAACTGGAATTACAGACAGTTGTCAACACTAATCATGCATGCAAACACACACATACCTGCAAATACGCATACAAACACAAATATGTGTGCAGGGAGGAGCAAGGGCGAGGAGGGAGAGAATAAAAGTGCCGTTGAGAGTGGTGAGCCAGGGCTGTATTCCTGGGACTTAGAAGGCAGAGGAGGAGGATTGTCTAAGAGCATCCTGTCTGCCTGGCCAGCTTCAGGCTAGCTAGCGCTGTCCATAGTGAGGTGTATAGTGCACAGCCCAGGTATCCCAGCACTTGAGAGGCTAAGAAAGGAGAATCATGGGTCCAGAGCCAGCTTAGGTTACATGACAAGACCCTCATCCCAGAAACAAAACCAGAAACCTTCCCGGAGACTTACTGTGGTATCCTGTTTCAATATTGTTTGAACAGAAAATGCTCAAACATCCCAGCGTCTCGGGACTACTCAACAGAGTCAATACCTCATCACCACGCCTCTTACGTTTCTCTCCCTGTTGCCTTGATAAAATACTCTGACAAAAGCAGGCGAAGGGAGAGGGGGCTCGTTTCATCTCTCGGTTCGGGATGCAAGTCCAGCGAAGGCAGGGAAGATAAGGCAGCAGGCCCTTGAAGCAGATGGTCATGTTTTTGTTTTTGTTTGGTTTTGCGGCTGGTCATGTTGCACCACCAATCAGAGGAGAGCAACGCACGTTCCTGCTCACTCCCCCCGTTCCGTTTATGTGGTCCACAATGCCCCGGCCAGGTTATTGTCCCGCCCGCCCGCAGTCAAGATGGGCCCTCCCTCATTAATTAATCTACTCAAGGTAACCCCACAGGCACACCCAGAGGCCCACCTCCCCGTCAATTCTAGATCCTGTCAAGTTGTCAACACTAATCATCACTTTTTACCTAGCTACTGCCATGACAACAGAGCCCCTTTTACCAATATGCCTGGACTTCCCTGAGGACTGATATGCGGCCATCAATTGCCAGGTCAACTTGCAGTCACCTCCTCTCTGTCTTACTGTTTGGAGTCCAATAAGGTGGCCTTAAAGTTTGCCATATGTGGTCTTCTTCCTCTTCTTTGTTTTTTCCAAGACAGGATTTCATTGTGTAGCATGGCTCTCCTGGAACTCACACTGTAGAGCAAGCTGACCTCAGGCTCAGAGATTCACTTGCTTCTGCTTCCCAGGTGCTGGGATTAAAGGTATGCACCAACAGCGCGCAGGGAACCAAATACTTTCTTCACCAGACTGAAGGAAAAGGAGCATGCAGAGAAAACTTCAGACTGTTGAGGCAGAGGAATCAGGAACCAGACTGGGCCCTGGGAGAGCTGCTGGTGTGCAAAAGTGCGTGCAGCAACCTGGGGGGAAGGTGAGGCTCCGTGAGCACTGTAATTTCAAACTGTCCACTGACAAAAGGAACATCCACTGTGTGACATCATAGAGACTCCTCCCCTAAATGCACAGATGAAATCCGTCACAGGATTGGGTGAGCATGAACCCGCTCTTAGGCGGTGGGAGCACCTGAGCTGGGCTCAGCAGGCTGTATCTCGGACAAGTACACCTTAAGAGCCAGTGAACTCTCTGGCCGTTCAGTGCATGCAGGTTGGGCTTCTGTGGTAGTTTGACTGGAAATGTCCCCCCAAAGGCTCTGGCATTTGGGAACTTGGTCCCCAGCTGGTGGCACCGTTTGGGAGACACACTTCAGAGGGGGTCTTATGGGAGAGAATATGTCATGGGGGGTTGGCTTTGAGATTTGGGGTAGTTTGAAGAATGCCCTCCAACCCCCTCAGGCTTATGTATTTGAATACCTGGTCTTCAGTTAGTGGAAGTGTTTGGGAAGGATTAGGAGATGTGGCCTTGCTGGAGGTGTGTCCCTTGGGGTAGACTTTGAGGTTTCAAATACCCGTGCCATTCCGTTATGGCTCTCTGCCTCCTGCTTGTGGGTTAAGATATAAGCTCTTAACTATTGCTTTAGTGTCATGCATGCCTGACTGCCGACTGCCCTCAACCGTGAGGGTCATAGATCTACCTGCTGAAACCGTTAACCCAAAATAAATGACTCTGAGAAGCCATTGCACGGAATTGTCAAAGACTGGATGTGTTAGAGATGGTGCCAGAGGTGTGACATCTCTGCCAAGAAGAGCTGCATCCAGAAAGTGGGACTAGCCCAGGAGAGAAAAGTGTGCTGCGTTCTGCAAAGAGTGAAAGGCAGAGCCATCTAAGCCCTTTGACAGCAGGCAGGAAGCTACAAGATTTGCAGTGTGCCCTGATGTATTTCAGTCTTGCTTTGGTCCGGTTTTTCCTCCCTGTGCACCCCCTCTCCTCCCTTGTGGAAAGGTAATGTAAATTCTGTGTATGTTGGAAGGGTTTAAGCTGCACTTTTATTTTACAGGGCCTTACAACTAAGAGACTGGAGTCTCAGAAGAGCCTTTGGACTCTCTTTTTTTAACGTGCACCAGTGTTTTTTTCCGTGTATATATCTGTGCAAAGTGTCTGATCTTGGAATTATAGACAGTTGTGAGCTGCCATGTGGATGCTGAAATTTGAGCCTGGAGTTCTTTGGAAGAGCAGTCAGTGCTTTTTACTGCTGACCTGTCTCTCCAGCCCCAAGCCTTTGGACTTTTGTTTTTTCTTCGAGATAGGGTTTCTCTGTGTATAGCTTTGGCTGTTCTGGAACTGTGTAGACAAGGCTGGCTTGAACTCAGAGAGCTGCCTGCCTCTGCCTCCTCTGGAGTGCTGGGATTAAAGGGTGTATACCACGACTGCCTGGCAAATTATAATTTTTAAATTACATATATATATATTGTTTAAATTATATTTAATTTCATTTTGTTTGTTTTTGAAACAGGGTTTCTTTGTGTATCCATGACTGTCTGGAACTCATTCTCTAACCCAGCCTGTCCTTGAACTCAGAGATCCACCTACCTCTGCCTCCCAAGTACTGGGATTAAAGGCACCTGCCACCACTGACCAGCCTTTGGACTTTTAAACTAGGTCAAGACTAAAAGATTATAAAGGCCTTTGAAGTTGGAATAAATGTATTTTGCATTGTGACACCATGACACAGCCAGAAGCCTGTAGGAGGCTAGAATGGAAAGCGATGCTTTAAACAAGAATGGCCCCCATAGGCTCCTACATTTGAAAACCCGCCTCTCCGCCATTGCGGAAACTGTTCAGGAAGGACCAGCAGGCGTGGCTTTGCTGGAGGGGGACGTCTCACTAGGGAAGCGCTTTGTGGTTTCAAAAGCCCGTGCCATTCCCAGTTAGCACTCTGCCTTGTGCTGGGCTCTGCTGTGGTCAATAAAGATGAGTGTTGGCCTATATATTATGATTAGCCCTATGATCATCACAGCAGTCAGCTAACCCGCTACCACAAACAATAAGACACACACACACACACGTTAGATGTTATAATTGCTTTATTCACTTACACCATCTCGATAACCTCACCATCCATCTCCCAGCCCCGATCAATGCCATACACCTTCATCCTCCTCACCTGGTCTACCTTCCATACATAACCCTATGGTACTTGCTTATATTCTTCATCTGGGCCTTTTCACACCATTATTGGAGTCTTTTTCCCCCATCCCACGTGGTTGTTTTGTTTTGTTTTGTTTCTCCACACTAACCCATCCTGGCATCCTCCTTCCTCCTCTCTTCCTGTCCATCTGCTTCTCTGCTCCTCCCATTGCAGAAGCTCGGGAACCTTAGGCATGCCTACCCATTTTGCCCTGTCCAGGGATAGGCCATTTAATCAACCAATCAGGTATATCTTAGGCAGGTTAATAAGGATAGGTGTAACCAGATTTTGGGGGGCAGTATCAGACCAACCTACAATAGTGCTTGCTTTTAAACTCTTTTATTTGGGGTTCCTTAAAACTTCTCCCTTCTAATCCCGGTTAGTGGAGAAAAGGGGTGTAGATCCCTTTACTTCTTCTGGCTGTTTAGGGTCGATGGGTTCTTTGGGGGCTATACCAATCTCTGTCAACAGCCAACACAGCGGTTTCCTCCAAGCCACCGTTCAAACCTTTCTCTCTGTCAGCTGGCCAGCTGCCACACTATCTGTCTCCGGTGTCTCCAAACTGCCATTCACCACAAGCTACACTCTCTCTCTGGGCTCTCATATGTATATCCTAGACCGTGCCCCTCTTGGAGCAGCACAGGCAGGCTGTTACCAGCTGGCAAGTTCCATGCTCTGCAGGAGGCAATTATCTGCTGTGGACGAAAAAGCCTGAACTAAAATCCCACTTGAGATTAAAACGAAAACGTATTTACATAACGTAACTGAGTTTTAAAAGTAAACAAAACCTCCATTACATGCTTGCATATCCTTTAAGGTGTGAACTTTCAACGGCATGGTGGCACACATCTGTAATTCCCAGCCCTCAGGGAGGCAGAGACAGGCAGATCTCTGCAAGTTCGAGGCCAGCCTGGTTTACAAATTGAGTCCAGGACAGCCAAGGCTACACAGAGAAACCTTGTCTCAGAAAAAATAATATTAAAAGGTGAGTTTTCCGCTATTCCTGCAATGCCATGCCTGCCTATCTGCTGCCCTGGGTCATGGCGTTTATCACAAATAGGAAAGTAACTATGAGGCGGTTTCAAACCCACTTGCCCTTCCTAGTTCTCTCCCCGCTGGTTTGAGAGCTGATCCCCGCTGCCAACATGAACTCTTAAAACCTCTAGGACTGTAAATCCAAATAACAGATGAACCTTTTTCTATAAACTGCCTTGCTGTGGTGTTTCCTCACCACAGCGTACGACTTTTCCTTTTCTAATTTTGTGCTTACGTGTCAACCCTGCAGAGACCAGGTAGATCCAGGTATCCGCCTTCACTGCCCTTTACCTCATCTTTTGAGGCGGAGTCTCTCAGTGGACCTGGAACTTGATGGTTAGGCAAGGCTGCCTCGGCCTCTGCCGGCACTGCCATTCTAGGTGGGTGCTGGGCTCCCAGCTCATGCTTGCGCTGAGGGGACCTTAGCTACGAGCCCTCCCCTAAGCCCTTTTTTGTTGTTCTGGTTTTTTTTTTTGTTTTGTTTTGTTTAGTTTTTTTGATACAGGGTCTCAGGTAGCTCAGGCTGCCTCCACGTCATGAATGTTGAGATCACAGACGTGTAATACAATATGAAACTTGCCTTTACATTTTCTATATAGTGTACCATGGCTAATCTGCTCCAGGCAGAACATCCTGTCTCAAAAAAAAAAAAAAATCACTGCAGATTTGGGGATAGCCTGGTCTACATAGTAAGCTCCTGTCTCAAAATAAGCAAGCAAATGAATAGTTATTATGTTATACTCTTACAATCAATAAAGGAAACTTGCACTTGGTCACTTGTTCTGTCCTCTCCCTCCTTTTCTGCAAGGAGCGAGTCCTGAGTGAACACAGATTGTTGATGTGGACATGTCAAGGGCTCTGGTGCTTCTGCCCCATGGGCCTGGCAAAGCCTTTTCCAGGGGAGACTTAGAGGGACAGTAAAGCCTTCTTCTGGTCTGAGTGTGAATGCTGACAGTGTGCAGAGGAAGTGTCCCCCGTGGCTTTCTTCCCCTCCTCCACGTTAATGTCCTGAAGACAGTTCCCCTACAGACTGCTCCTACAAAGATTAGGTAAACCTGCCTACTTGCGTAGCTTTTGCACAGGCCTCTAAGTGAGGACTGTGACCCCACATGGTGTCATGTAACTCATTTTGGGTGAAAGATATATAGCCAGAAAGGTGTCTGGACCCACAACCCCCCCCAAAGTAATTCAAACTGATACTCAGAATGAATCTGGGGTGTCTGGCAGTATTAGCCCAGAACATGCAACTCCTCCTGAACACAAAATGTTCATGCTTTGTACTGCACACACTTTTGGTCCCAGCAGAGGCAGGTGGATCTCTGAATTCAAGTCCAGCCTCATTCACGTAGTGAATTTCAGGACAGTCAGGGCTACACAGTGAGACCCCCATCCTGAAAAACAAAACAAAACAAAGCAAAGCAAAACAAACAGAATGTTGAACTGCCTCGGATTTGAGACTAGGGTATGCTATGAATCCTGGGTATTGTGACAGCACAGGCCCACATGGCACTGAGACTTCATTTTAGCATAAGGAGGCCCCATCTCTGGCCTACACAGCTTCAGGAGTCTAGCCAAGTGCAGACAAAATCCTGCAGGTCGGCTGCCCTGAGCAGGGGGTCGATTAAACTTTGCCACAGAAGCGAATGCACACTCAGCCCTGGCTCTTGGAGATCGCTGGCATCCTGAGATAGCCTGCTGCCAGACCCAGGGCTTTGCTCTACTAGATAAACCCCTAAAGAGGCGCAGGTTTCGATTTTCCCTCTGTTGTGGTTCTGAGGTTTTGTCGCTAACAAATTTGGTTACCAAGCAACCATCCACCTAGGCTGTATCAGTGATAACGAGGGGAGGGCTCTATTTGGTATAAACACCACTGAATCTTTTTTCTTAAAAAGAAAAAAAAGCTAGAGGTGGTGGTGCATGCCTTTAATGCCAATACTTGGGAGGCAGAGACAGGCAGATCTATGGTTTCAAGGTCAGCCTGCTCTACAGAGAAACCTCATCTCGAACAGCATCCTAAATTCTATTGCTTTTGATGCTGTCTTAGGTTTTTGTTTTGTTTGGTTTGGTTTTTTTTGAGACAGCGTTTCTCTGTGTGGCCTTAGCTGTCCTGGACTCACTTTGTAGACCAGGCTGGCAGCACAGAGATCCACCTGCCTCTGCTTCCCTGAATGTCTTGGGGCTTTTATTTTTACCATGGTGCACGTGGACCATGCTACTGGAGGAACTGGCTTGGGATTATCAAGGTGGAGCATGTTCAAATCCCGGACATCTCAAACTTGAGGTCTAAAATCTCACCCTGGGACCGGCAGGAGTGGGGCTGTTTCCATGCCTGCCTCTGAGCACGCAGCACGGAGACCCTCAACCCTCAAGTCAGTCAGGTAGCAGGCACCTTGATGCAAACAGAGCATTCCCAGCGTGCCAGTCCCAACCAATGGAAGGTGTTCACCCCAAAACCCTATATCCAAGGTTTATATAGTACCTGGAACACACACACACCCTGAACTTGGGCAGTTTCGCTAATAAAGGACCACCATCTGTTTCACTGGCTGTTTTCTTACCGAGCTGTAACATTTGGGAAAGAAGAGCTCCCCTTTTCCCCAAAGAATCCATCTCCGGACTCTCAGACTTGCCTGTCCGTCAGGCTTTTGTCTTGACCACTGCAGCCGGCCACTGCAGCCACCACGGCCACCGAAGCCACCTCACAGCTGCCTCCACCACTCGTCCACGGGAGCCAATGACCCCAGCTTCCATGCTGCTTGCTGTGGTGTTCATCTGTTGCTGAGGCAGCCGCCCTTTTCTGCTCTCTGCTGGGATTACAGGATGGGCCACCACCACCCTGCTCACAGCCCAGTCGTATGGAGGCTTTTTCAACTGAGGCTCTCTCTTCTTTGATGACGCTAGCTGTGTCAAGACGACATCAATCTAGGCAGGATAGATGTCCTCTTTTGGCCTCGATGGCCATTATGTACCCATGGTGAATAGATATACGTATATACACATACACGCAGGCAAACACTAATGCTGTCTATCTTTTTGATATTATTATTAATTTTGGCTTTTTGAGACAGGGTTTCTCTGTGCACACTTGGCCCTCCTGGAACTTGCTTTGTAGACCAGGCTGGGCCTCAAATTCACATTGATTCGCCTGCCTTTGGATGGGATTAAAGACACGTGCCACCACCATTCTAGCTGCACGTTTTTTGTCTTTTTGTAAGGTGAAGGTATGGTTTATACCTAAAGGTCAGTGACAAACTCCTTGTCCAGAACATGAGAAGTCCTAAATTCAATCACAAAGACAAAGATGGCCACACAGTTGCTGAGGAGACGTGGACTTTCTCAGTTCTATTATTCCTCCATCCTATCAGACAAGAACAGACACCAGAGGGAACACGCAGAGGAGGAAGCAGGGTAGCTGTGGTGGTTTGAATGAAATGAGATGTCCCCCATTAGTCTCATGCACTCGAATGTCTTGTCCCCAGTGGGTGGCTATCTGGGGAGGCTTAGGAGGTGTGGCTTTGATAGAGGAAGTGTGTCCCTGGGAGCAGGCATTGAGAATGTAAAGAATCAAACCATTTCAAGTTAGCTCTCTCTGCTTTGTCACTGCAGTCCAAAACAGGAGCCATCCATTTCCTGTTCTGGCTGACACGCCTTGGCGCCTCCGTCATGGACTCTAAGCCTGTGGAACCGTAAGCCCAAACAAACCCTTTCTTCTATAAAATGCCTTGGTCCCGGGTTTTATCACAGCCACAGACAAGCAGCTAATACAGGGGACAATCTCTTAGAGCTTGTGGGAGGAACTCTACTTGCTGATGCCATCACCCGAGAAGCACTCCCGGGCAGACACCAGACACAGCTGCTCTGTCTGTAGGGTAGGTAGATGGTTGGTGGCCGTCTACAGCAGGCACTTAGGTGGCACAGCTCCCTTTCTTTCACCTCTTGGGTTCTGAGCTCCTTTTCTCCCTCCTTACCTCACTGTCAAGGTGTTTTCCTTCTGGGTGTGTCTGTAGGGGCGCATGCCTGCAATCCTAGCCCTCAGGATGTCAAGGCAGGAGCACTGCCAAGAGCCAGGGCTACATAACAGACTGCTTCACAGAAGCCACACACACACAGATTAATAAATAAAATCTAAAAGCTGCAAAACAAACATCACTATTAACTTGCCCCTGAGATGGCTAATTCTTCACACTAACTTGATGAGGTTATGGGAAACCTTGAGCAATGACCAAGCGTGCTTTATGGGCGGGTCTGTCAGGGTGCTCCTGGAGGGAACTGGCATAGGAGGGGGCTGAAAGGGCCACCCTCTGTGTGGACGACATTGTCCAGTCAGCTGGAGACAAAGACCAGTAGCCTCCTCCCTCTCTTGGAAAGGGGCACAACCCCCTTCTTGCCTTTGGACATCAGAACCCGAAAACTCTCACTTCAGGTCACCAGAGTTTAAACCTGTACCTCCTCTCTGGGGCTTTTAGGCCTTCAGCTTTAGAATGGGCATTAATCGGCCTGGCCCCCTGTCACTCCCCCACCCCCTCACACCCCAACCCCTGGTTCAGTCTGAGGCTTTTGGACTGTGAGAGAAACACACAATTGAGTGTGTAGGGTTCAGGCAGCTTTTCACAAGCCATCTAGGCCAGCAGGGTGTGGTGGCACACATCTTTGATCTTAGCACTTGGGAGACAGAGGCCGGTGGATCACTGTGTGAGTTGGAGGCCAGCCTGGTCTACAAATCGAATCCAGGGCAGCCAGGGCTACACAGAAAAAGCTTGTCTCAAAGCAAACAAACAAGAAGACTTCTAGACCTCCATAATCCATTCCCCCTAAAAAATTCTATCTTATAGGCCGCAGGCATGACCCAGCAGTAAAGCTTTTTCCTAGCATGCTCAAGACCCTGGAGGCAGGCCCCAGCATCAAAGGAGAAAGAAAGGGGGAAAAAATCCAAATCCAACTAAACCTAGATAGAACCCTTATCTAAATCAGCCATATTTAGATTTCCCCGAGTTCTAGTTCTTGGGGTAACCTGAATAATCAATTCCTGGCATGCTCACAGGCTGGAGGAGGAGCCTGATATCAAATATAGACCCAGAAGCTGGCACAGAAAGGAGGCAAGCTTACAGACACTGCAACTGGCAAGACTGGAGACTGCCTTCAACCTTGCTGATCCAGTGGCTGGAGCTGGGAAGACGTCTATGTTTTCCTCTCTTTGAAGTAGCATGTTAGAACACCCAGGGGTCAGGGAAACTCAAGAAACCTGATGGCTCCCGCTTTATAAAACTCTGCTTTTTTTTTTTTTTTTTTTTTTTTCAACACTGAAAAATCAAAGGCCTGACATAGTGGTTCACATGGGTATTTTCCAGCACAGATGAGGCCGAGGCAGGGGGATTGCCATGAGTTTGAAGTCAGTGTGTACACTGGTACTGGGTTACAATCTGAGACCCTGCCTCAAAGAAACACGAAATGAAAAAAAAAAAAAAAAAAAAACAGGTGTGGTAAGTCAGACTGAGGCAGGAGGACAGCCGCAAGTTATATAGTGAGGCCCTGTCACCCAAAAAGTCAAAGCCCAAACCAAGATGAAAGCAATAAATGGCCAAAGTGAAACATGGAATTTCCACTCACTTGCTTCCCCTGCACAAAAATGTGCGTGTGTGCCCGTACTGTTCTCACACACTAGCAGGCACACTCCCTCTTCTGGAGCTTGTAACCTAGCAACCCAGCATCCACTGGGGCAACAACCCCTCACCACTCCATTCATGCCTCCAGCAGACACTGACTGAGCTGCTCCCACGCTTGGGATAAACAGGCACTCAAAAATAGAATTGTTGGATGAATGAACGTGAAGGTACTGGGATGAATGAGACCCCAAAGGAAGGCAGTGCAGACAGGCACAAAAGAACTTAAGCCAAGGCACAATAGACGCATGTATCCATATGTAAATTGAAAAGCGGAAGTCAATCTTTTTGGGAAAACCAGTCAGGCAAAAGAGAGGGAATTAGTTCAGGAAGGTCGTGAAAGAACATCAAGAGTTTTGCTAGCACAAGAAGAAACAGGATACAGCCAGGCATGGTGGTGCTCTCTATAATCCCTGTGTTCAGGAGGCTGAAGCAGGAAGGGAGTCAGTTCAAAGCCAGCCTGGACTACACAGCGATTTTTATTTTTTTAATTTTGTTTTGTTTTGAGACAGGGTTTCTTTGTGCAGCTCTGGCTGTCCTAGAACTTACTCTGTAGTTCAGGCTGGCTTCAAACTCAGAGATCTGCCTGCAAGCCGGGTGTGGTGGCGCATGCCTTTAATCACAGTGCTGGGGAGACAGGGGCAGGTGGATCTCTGTGAGTTTGAGGCCAGCCTGGGCTACAAAGCTAGGACAGCTAGGACTATACAAAAGAAACCCTGTCTGGAAAAAACAAACAAAACAAAAAACCCAAACAAACAACAACAACAAAAAACAGAGATCCATCTGCCTCTGCCTTCTGAGTACTGAGATTAAAGGCACGAACCACCATGACCCAGCTCCTACCTGGCATTTTTCAAAAACATTATCCTGGGGGCTGGAGAGGTGGCTGAGTGTCCTCTTCTAGAGGACCCAAGTTCATGTTCTAGCAGCCATGTCCAGAAGCTCCCAACTGCTGGTTACCCCAGCTCCAGGGGATCCTATACCTCTGGCCTCTGCTAGCACCTTTACGCAAAGCCCACCCCCCAAAACAAACACACACACAACTAAAAATAAAATCCTAAAAGGAATTATTGTATGTAGGCAGGGTAGGCTTACATGTCTACCACAGTGGACTCGGGGCAAAGAACAACTTTGTGGGATCAGTTTTCTGTGGGTCCTGGAGATTGATCCCCAAGCTTGCATGGCAAATGCCTTTACCTGCTGAGTGATCTCAGGGGCACTGTATGGCAGTGTTGGTGCTGGTCCAAACCACACAGGGATACTCTCTCAGAAAGCACAGGGTGGTGGTGACACACACCTTCGATCTCAGCACCGGGAGGCAGATCTTTGTGCGCTCACAGCCACTGTGCTCTACAGAACAGGTTTTCCAGAACAGCAAGGAATACACAGAGAAACCCTGTCCAGGGGGTTCGAGTGGGGAGGTGTGGAATGGGAGGGAGAAGGAAATAAAGGAGGAAGAGAACCAGAAGAAGAAGAATTAGATGCCAAAGCAGGTGCTGCCGCCATCCTGGGCCTGTTAAAACCCAGGAGCTGGAAGCAGGAGGATCACGAGTTCAAGGCCAGTTTAGGTTACAGGAAACCTTGTCGTAGAAGGAGCCAGGTGGGTGTGGTGGCTGTTGTGAAACACTACGTCTGGGAACATGAACAAGCATCTACTCACCCCAGATAGGAAACCAACACTGGAATAAAGTGATGCCACTACAGTGCAGCTTGGCGAGTTTTGTTTTCTTGGAGGGGTTACTTACGGGACTAGCCATGACTCACACCCAACCCCTCATCGGCACAGGTGACAGCTCGTGAAAGTCGGAGTGCATTGGACAACTCTACAGCTTGGAGGGTGTTCTTTCCCAGTGGCTCAGTCATTTCTAGGCCAGCGGTTCCTAACGCTGCATGCAACCCTTTAACACAGTTCCTCATGTCGTGGTGACCCCAACTGTAGCTACTATTTTTTTATCATCTATTGTATTGCGTTCTTATAGATACCACCCTTCACCACCCCAATTCTTTCCAGCACCCCCATTACCAGGTAAGAAGACAGAAAGTTAGAGGGGGAAAAGTGGCCGTAGGTCTCTACTTCCTGCTGATCAGGATGGCCAGGTTCCTGGGGGCAGGTCCAATCTTTTTCGTGAGAATATCCAGCAAACCAGCAATCCAGAAATCACAAACACAGCAGCAGGCCCCAGCAGCAGAGTCGGGAGAGGAAGCAGCAGCAGGGAAGGCAACAGCCACCCCGGCTGGCCCTCTCCTGGGCACTCCACCTGCAGCTGGCACAAATCACGCCCCTGCCAGAGCATGAGACACATTATAGTCAGCTGTTATCGACAATCTGAAGCAGCCCATATCCCACACCTGGGATTAAAGCAAAAACAATCAGGTAACATTACTGGGTTTTTTAAGAAACCAAAATTGCCACTAATTGTCACTACACCCAACCGTAAAATTATTTCGTTGCTACTTCGTAAGTGTAATTTTGCTACTGTTATGAACTGTAAATATCTGTGAATAGGTGGCTCAGCAGCCCCCGAAGGAGTTTCTACCCACATGTGAGAACCCCGCTGCTGTAGACATTTCAGCTACTCTCTCCAATTTCAGGGTTTCTCTGTGCAGCCCTGTCTGTCCAGGCTTCACTTTGTAGACCAGGCTGGCCAGCTCAGAGATCTGCCTGCCTCTGCCTCCGAGTGCTGGGATCACAGCACAGGCGTGTGTCACCCACCACTCTGGCTCTCTCTCCATTTCTTTCTTTCACACTGCTCAGTCTGTGCCTCTTGGAAGCAGCTCAGCAGCCTTTACTGCTTATAAACTCTTAGGGGGCCAAGGTTCTAGTGTCAGTTTCAGGGACTTCCTGACTCTTTTAAGTTGTTTTCTTCCTTTTTTGAAGGAAAGTGGGAAAGTGTAGGTCTTTAATCCTGGAAGCCAGGAGTCAGAGACACATGGATCTGAGGTCAAGGCCATCTTGGTCTACATAGTGAGTTCCAAGCCAGCCAGAACTGAGACAGGGTCTCGAAAAGAAGAAGAAGAAAAGAGCTGCCAGGCAAAGGTTGAGGATGGAGCTGTGTAAAATACCTGAGTGGGAAGATGAATGGAGAAGAGGGTAGAGGCAGAGATTTATTTTTCTTATATATTTAAGATATCGTTTATGGCCGGGCGTCGTGGCACACTCCTATAATCTCAGCGCTTTCAGGGCCCAGGATCAAATATCCCCTCAAAGACTCCTAAATTCAGCCCTGTACTGGTGGTAGTGGGGTTGCTGTCGGAAGAGACAGTGCACGCCTTTAATCCCAGCACTATAGAGAGAAAGTTTGAGGGGCTGGAGAAACTGGTCAGTGCTGATGAGGGCACGCTGCTCTTGCAGAGGACTTGAGTCTGCTTCTCACCACCCACATTAGGCGGCTCCCACCTGCCTGAAGTTCCAGCTCCAGCGAGTGCCTGCACTGCTAGGCACAAACCTACATGCACGCACATAATTAAAAATAAAGTCTTGGTATGGTGGTGCACATCTTTAATCCCAGCCCTTGGAATTCAGAGACAGGCAGATCTCTGAGCTGGAGGCTAGCCTGATCTACAAAGGGAGTTTCAGGACAGCTAGAGCTACAAAGAGAATCCCATCTTGAAATTACACGCCCCCCCAAAAAAAAAAAAAGACTCCAGATGTCACTTTTCAGCCCTCTTGAATGGCCTCTGAAAGGCTAAGCAAAGCAGGAGTACTTGCCTGGGCGGTGTGGGAGGAGGAAGTCACAGGGCTGAGGTATACCAGCATGTTCAAGTGGGTTTATTCTGTAAGTCAAGAGAGCTTGCCAGCTGGCCACACCCTCGGGAAAGCGCTCTACAGCAGCAGCACAGAATGCCCCAGTACAGGTTAACATTGTTGAGAAATTGAATAGAGGCCAGAGTGCATCTACAAGATGCAACACTGGGCTGTATTTCAGCTAGAGTGTCCCTAGGATATCTGAGGCCCTGGGTTCAACCTCTGGCACCAGGAGTAAAGGCAAGGAAGGTGTGGGGTAAACGTTGCCTCACGTCTGGAATCCCCAGTGCCTGTCGATAAGAATGCAGAAGCACAGGGCAGGGGGTCATACATTCATCCCCCGAGGCAAGACATACACAGCCACTGTAAGGAGAAGCAGATTAGGATGGCCATTAGGCCATCCTTACACAGATCTGTGTGACAGCCTCAGCTGATGGCTGCTGTCAGCCTTGATGGGAGAAGGCCGCCTCCTAGGCAGATATGAGCCAGTTCTTCCACCCAAAGCCCATCGAAGGAAGGGAAGGCTGGGTTCTCTTCAAGAAGGGCCTGCAATGCCACACCAGGAAAGGCCACACCAGGAAAGGCAAGAGAAACGGCTCAACTTCTCCAAAGGGACTATTTGTCCTAAACTAAATTTCTCCTTTACTGTTATCCCGTTGCTGTCCCTGGACTGGCTTTGTAGACCATGCTGGCCTGGAACTCTCAGACTTGCCTGCCTCTGCCTCCCTGAGTGCTGGGATTACAGGCGTGCACCACCTCACCCAACTAAATTTCTGGCTCTCCCAAGGCTGGGTGTCGGATGCCAGTCTGAATTGATATCAGTACAAGGCGAGCCAAACACCGCTACAGTCCCCTCAGGGGATGAACAAGTAGAAACTGGTGAGGACAGAGCACAGAGTTGAGGGTCTCTGACAATCTCTCAAACCTCTGATTAAGTGATCGGGATAGAACAGCTGGGCATAGTGGCAAATGCCTGTGACCTCAGGACTCACAGTCTAAAGGCAGGAGGACCACAATGAGTTTAAGACCTTCTATCAAAACAAAACACCCCACACACATACCAAACAAACAATAAACCAAATATCTTAAGCTGTTTGAGCCTGAGGTATGGCTTGTGGGGGAGGGGGTAGGAGTGAGGGGGTGTCCAGGGTTCCATACCTAGTGCTACACAAGAGAAGGAAGAGGAAGAGAAGTAGAGGAGGAAGAGGAAGTGGGGAAACATCAACCATGAACCCAGGGGAAACAGGAGCGACCAGTAGGCTGGTATATAACTCAGGTCATGAAGGCACAGGGCACACTGCCATAATTTAACCAAATAGTTCCCCTTGTCACAGCTGCTATGGCGGTCGAGCGTCTTTTGCGCAACAGAGCACAGCCTCTGCTGCTTGGTATGTGGCTTTTATCTAGCTAGCAGGAAGGCGACTTGATGCAATTTACCTTCATCTGGGATGGATGGCAGGCCACATTCTCATCCATATCTCAAGACTAGCTTTCTTGCTTTGTATCATAATGTAACCCACGGTCAGCCCCGGTGGCTCATGCCTCTCACCACAGCACTGGGGAGGGATTAGAGGCAGAGACGAAGGTGTTAGCATAAAGGCAATTCAGCTGGCCTGCCTTCAGGGTCAACTGCTTACGTCATCACCTGCCAAGGCCTCCTGGTGCGCCAGGTGTGGGGGAGTTATATGGACTTCTCACCCCAGTTCTGTCTCTGTCTCTTACTTTGCATCACCAGCCCCTCCCTCAAGCTGGTGCAGAAGGGAATAAATAGACTAACCCAGGACTCAGAGTGTCTGTCTGTCTCTCTCTCTCTCTCTCTCTCTCTCTCTCCCTCCCTCCCTCTCTCCCTCTTTCTCTCCTTCTCTGTCCCATCTCTGTAGTCCTTGGCATGGGCTGGCCTTGGTGCCACCCGCCACCACCACACCATTCTTACAGATCATAATAGGTGAATCTCAGGGAGCTAGACCATAGCCTGCTCTACAGAGTAAGTTCCGGGTAACCAGGGCTCCATGGTGAGAGCCTGTCTCCGAAAAACAAAGCAGTGCCATAAAACAATACAGCCCATGGATCGGGGTGCAATTTTGTCGTAGCAAGCACAGTGTGCACAAGGAAGTCTGACCTCCAGCAAAATAACAAGTAAAACTATAGGCCAAAGAGTCTGGATTAGACATTGGTTTTACCCTAAAGCACATTCCCTTGAAGCTGCTGACCGAAGAAAGCTGGACTCCATGCTGATGGAAAGCCTCAGCAGATAAAGACCCCTGCGGATAGAGGCACCCGGCCATCTGAGTTCAGCCAGGTGTCAGTTCAGTACCTGCCACCCAGACACTGCGAAGGGAACTGACTCCTGAATGTTGGCCTCTGACTTCCACAGGTGAGCCGTGGCATGGGTCCACCTACCCACACAGTCTAGCACGTGCTTACACACACGTAGTAAATAAAATGCAGCCGGGCAGTGGCGGCACAGGACTTTAATCCCAGCACTCAGGAGGATCTCTGGGAGTTCTAGGCCATCCTGGTCTAAGAGTGAGTTCCAGGACAACCGAGGTTACACAGAGAAACCCTGTCTTGAAGAACCAACCAACCAACCAACCAAAATAATAAGTAAATAAAATTTAGAGGCATACCACCTACAGCCCCGTGCCAGGACCAGGTCTGTGATGTTCATAGGAATCACTAATAGTCATAAATACGCTTGTCCACTCTTCTTCTGTCTAGTTTGTTCATCCTCTGCTGTGATTTAAGCAGGATAGGGTTCTTTACATGGCCGAGTTACTCAAACTTCATTTTCTTTTCTTCTTTTACTTTTTGGTTTTTCAAGACAGGGCTTCTCTGTGTGGCCCTGGCAATCCTGGAATTTGCCTTGTAGACCAGCCTGGCTTTTAACTCACAGAGATCCCCCTGCCTCTGCCATTAAAGGTGTGGGCCACCAAAGCCCGCCTCATTTCTGAAGTTTGGGTGCACAATGGTCCTACTTTGTTGAGGTTGCTTTCATTTCCCACTATTTTCTTTTTCAAGACAGGGTTTCTCTGTGTGTAGCCTTGGCTGTCCTGGAATCACTCTGTAGACCAGGCTGGCCGTGAACTCACAGAGATCTGCCTGCCTTTGCCTTCTGAATGCTGGGATCAAAGACATGTGCCATCACACCTGGCTCACTCCCACTATTTTTTTTGTTTTATGTCTCTGCCTCCTGAGTGCTGGGATTATAGCCTTGTGCCAGCACACCCATTTTATGTGATGCTAAGGATTGAACCCAGGGCTGCATGCATGCTAGGTAAGCCTTCTACAAGATGAGCTACATTCCTCAGCCCTGTGCTCAGTTCCTCCCCATTCATTGTCGGACATGAATGTTCTAGAAGGTGCTACACAGAACCTTCTGCATTCCTGCAGTTTTCTACCCCGTTTGTTGTATAACAATTGAAGTTGATAATTGGTGCAAACTGTCCCAGTCAATAGACTGGCCTCCTCATTCACTAATTGAAAAGTTCCAACTATACAGATCCCAATTCAATGGAACCATAGTCATGACACTTAATATTAGGAAATACTCCACATTGACAGTGAAAACATCTCATCAGAGCTCAAAGTTGTAGAAGCAGGAAACTAAAGGACATTTTTATTTGCCACAGGAGAGACTCCTGTTTCCAAACCTTCATACAGCTTCATGGAGGTACTGTTTTCTTTGGCTTGGCATTATGGGAGACTGAACCAGTGGACTTCCTTATACTAAGCAAATCCTCTACTCCTGAGCTCCACCCCCACCCCGAGCATGACATATCGATCACTATCAATATATGGCTTATAGACGAACGTCTATGCTATGTTGTGTCAGACAGGTGACATCCTTTTTAGTGTCTTCCACTCTGACTCCTCAAACCTGAGAGCAGAACCTCCTCCATTCCTCCCTTCTCAGGCCAGCTGATTCTGGATGATGAGCACAGGGAAACACTGGGTTATTCATGGATCTACCCCCTGCTACTCATTTTTTTTATATGCATTGCTGTGCAGGTTTCCAAAAGTGTGTGAGGACACCAGAAAAAGCAGTTGACAACAGGTTAGATCCGACCCAAAATGCATGTCTATTCTAGCAGCCTTGTCCGTAACTCAATGTCATCAGTTTACCAACAGCTGGACAGCCGGTCTCCCTGGGTCTGATAGCATACGGGTGGCAGTGAAGCCGGCCTTCGTCTCTGCTTTTGGGAGCCTCCACACTTAGGAATGAGTGTGTGTGTGCTGAAGAGACGGCTAGGCGGTTTTAACAGCGCTGGCCACTCCTGCGAAAGACTCAGGCTCAGTTCTTGGCACCTACTTGGTGGCTCGCAACAACTGTAATTCTGGTCCCAGGATATCCACGTCATCTTCTGGCCTCCAAGAACACTGCATACACACAGTGCACAGACCTACATGTAGGTAAAATATCCATATGTTAAAACAAAACAAAACCAAGACCTTGGAATTCACGACGTAAACCAGGCTGGCCTTGAACTCAGAGATCCACCTGCTTCTGCCTTCTCAGTACTGGGACTAAAGGAACCACATGTGGCAAAAATCCACAGTTCTTGATTACCTAGATTAAACACACACACACACACACACACACACACACAGAACCTGTTACAAAAATACATAAGAGGCAGTGGCTCAGCAGGTAAAAGTACTTTCAAAAAGCACTGAGTTGGACCTCTTGGACAGATGCTTAGGAGAGAATCGGTTCATAAAAGAAGTCTCAAAAACAAACAAACAAAAAACAAAACAAAACAAAAAGCCAGGCCTAGTGGCAGGTTCCTTTAATCCCAGCACTTGGGAGGCAGAGAAAGGTGAATCTATAGTAATTTCCAGGCTAGCTAGGGCTACATAGTGAGACCCTGTCTCAGAAACAAAGCTGTCCTCTGACCTCAAAGGGATTGTGGTCCCTTTGCACAAATAAATGTAGTTAACACACAAAAATAAAACAACAATTAAAACAAGGCCAGAGGCTGGAGAGGTGGCTCAGTGGTTCAAAACTGAGCTCTTAGAGAGGATCTGAGTTCCCAGCATTCATGTTGGACAACTCAACCTCCTGGAGCTCCCTAAAAGGGGATCCAAAGCCCCTTTTCTGACTTCTTAGGACAGCTATAAACACATGGCACGTGCACACGCATGGGCGCAAACACACCCACACCCGAATAAAATTAAAAAAAAAAAAATTAAGTTCTGAGAAAAGGAAAGAAAAGAAAAAGAGCAAGCAAACATCCTGTCTGCTCACCCCCCGTTGTCCTCATCCCACTTAAGGGTACAAACACTCCGTTTTCCATCCTTAAACGCTCTTCTTTCCTCAAGAGCCTAGTTCAGTCCCTCGCCTATCACGGCCACTTCAGCCTGCAGCTAGTGGTCTTAATTAAGCCCCTTTTTTTTACCAGTTCTGCCATCCACAACCGGCTCCAGCGCCCACCGGGCCATCCGAGGGCCCAGAAAACACCGCCTGCTGATAAAAGTAAGTCTTCCTAGATTCCTGCCGGCGACGTTCCCGGACCCGATAAAGTGATAAAAAAATCTCTTCCCCCATCCCTCCATCTTTATTTCAACTTTTCTTCTTGTTGCTGCTGCTGTTTGATCTGCGGGGCTTTTTAAGGAAAAGTCTCTACAGAAACAAGGAGACTTTCCTCGGAACAGAACACAGCAATGCTGCCGGCCGTAAGGAAGCCCAGATGCCGAGTCTGGGGTTTGTTTCCCAATCCCGGGGAAGGGCAGCGGTGGGGGTGGGCGAGGAGGGGGTCGCGGGGGAGGGAGGAGGCGCGCGTCGGGACCGTAACTTGGGTCCACGTCGATAGAGAGCCGCGGGAGAAGCCCCGCTCCGTCACGACCCTCCCCGCCGACGGGAACCCTTTGTGTCGGGGCCGCGGGGTTTCGGTCCGACAGATTTCGGGGGGGCACGCCGTCCCTTTCCGGAGCGCGACCCGAGCGCCGAACCTTTCCGAGAGTTGCCCGGCCGCTGCAGGCCGGGGGCCCCGCCCTCCGCTCCCCCGGCACGTGCTGCCCCGCGGCCCGTCCTCCCCACCCCCCTCCCCGGGCACGTGACCGGCCCCGCCCCGCCCCCCGAGCGGCGGGGAACGCCCACCGGCCGGCCGCGGGGCTGGGGCGCGCGCCAGGTTCGAGCCGAGCGCTCCGACCTGGGGGCGCCGCGGGGGACCTCGGCCCCCGGGAGGGGTGCGGGGCGACACCCCGCCACACACACGCCGGGAGCGGGAGGGAGGGGACGTGTCCTCCCCCACACACACCCCAGCGCCAGCCGGGCGGGACGCGCGTCCGCTCAGGTACCTGGGTGTGGCCAGCCCCGGCCCCCGCCCCGGGCTGAAGGCCCCGCTCTGCGGAAGTAGCCCGAGCCACCGCCTTTGTGTTTGTCACTCTCGTGGGTGAAGAACCTCCCGGGTCTCCTTTTCCTTTCGGGTCCTCTCTCCGGTCCCGCACTCTGCCCTGCAACCTTGAGCAAGCCGCTCCCGCCCCCTGGGGTGCCGCGGTGTAGCCTTACAGCGCTCGCCCTGGGCGGGGTACACGCGCGCGCGCGCGCACGTACGCAAAGTTCTTTTCTTCTCTTCTTTTTCGTTTCAAAGTCGATGCGTTGTTGAGCGGACTGGCTCCAGCCTGTAATAAACGTCAGCGCTTGGCTGAGGCAGGAGGAAAACTGAGAGTTCGAGGCTAGCCTGGGCTCCTTCATGAGTTCCGGCTTAGGCTGGATTAGGGTTGAGACACCACAGCCTGAACCGAACAAAACAAAGACAGACAGACAGAAAGAAAGAAAAAAAACCCAACCACAACGTTGCGGACCCAGCCACCGCGGCGTCTGCGTCCCTTTTACGCGCCGCCTCCAGCAATGGCGTCCGTGCCCCGACTCGGGCCCAGGCACCAGCCTGACACAGGTGGATCCAACTGCAAAGCACAGCGGGCAAGAGTGTGGGCCGGCTTGGGGTCGGGGTGTGTCCCAGGCTCTGAGCCTCCAACCGTGCACCCGTTTGCACATCAGGGTCCAGGAAGAAAGAGTGAAGGATGGGGTGGGGGTTGGGGGAGGACAGGACTCAAGCTGGAGGTGAGGATGGTTGTTGCAGCGTCCCGGGGCCAGTGCGATTGAGTCATTCCTCCCGCCAACCGCTGGCTCCTGAGTTCCCCTCCTCACCCGCCCAGTGATCGAAAGCATCGGGGCTGGGTTTATGGGACATCCGCGCTGACACCCCTCAACCAGTGACCTCTTGAAGTCTGGGTTTCCTGTTCTGTGTAATGGGAGTGGCCCTTTAGAACAGAGCCTTGGGCACCTGCTATGCTTCAGCAGAAAAGCCCTGGTCCTTGGGCTGCTTGCTTCCGAGGGGAATGAACAGGCGTCACGGGGAGCGTCCTGGAATACACATCCAGAGTTTAAAGCCATTCAGTCAGGGCGGTTACTTCTTTCTTTTCAAGTAATAGACACTTCGGGCAGCACACCTGCTTGGAGACATTGCTGAGATGAAGGTAGCAGGCTTGGCCTGAAGAAGCCAGTAAACGAGTTGACCCTCTTCGGGAGTGGATGTCACCACTCAAGTGGGTTCTGAAAGATGCCAAAAAACTAGCTGGGCGCAGTGGCACATGCCTGTTAATCCTAGCACTGGGAAGCAGAGGCAGGTGGATCCCTTTGAGTTGTGAGTTCGAGGCCATCCTTGTCTACAAAGTGAGTCCAGGACAGCCAAGGCTACACAGATAAACCCTGTCTGGAAAAAACCAAAAGGGAAAAGGAGGGAAAGCAACAATCAGCCTGTCCAGTCCCCTGCAGGTGAGAGTGCTAAGTGGAGGACCTCCTCCCACCCCCTTTCAAGACGGGTTACTCCTTGTGTCCCTGAAACTCACTCTGTAGACCAGGCTGGCCTTGAACTCACAGAGATACCCCTGCCTCTGCTTTCCAAGTATTCTTGGGATTAAAGGCATGTGACACCACCACAATCTCCTTAAAGATACATTTTGAGTTCCATTTTTTTATATGTATGTTCACAGGTGTGGGATCGTGTACGTACAGAGGTCAGAAGACAACAGGTGTGAATGAATTCTCCGTTTTCACCAAGTGGGTCTCAGGGACTGAATTTACTTCATCAGGCTTGGTGGCATCTGGCCGACCTGGACCCCAAAATCTCTAGGCACTGCACTATACTTAAAACTTTGTCCCCTAACTTCCCTTTGGTGCCAGAGATCAAACCAGAACCCTGCTTACATAAATTTTGGTTTTGTTTTTGAGACAGGGTCTCACTGTGTAGCCCTGGCTGGCCTGGAACCTCAGATTCACAGAGATCTGCCTGCTTCTGCCAATCAAGTGCTGAGATTAAAACCGTGTGCCACTGTACCTGTTTTCAGGCAAAAGTTTAAAAACAGGTCACGTGTAACTTTAGAGTTTTCCATCTGTAATCCCGGCAGGCGGGAAACTCTATGGAGAATTTCAATTTTAGGCTGCCAAGACTCCATAGCAAGACCCTGCCTCAAAAGATGAATAAGAGAGGCAGCCATGGGGATCCTTGCCTGTAATCCTGTTTCTTGCAAGGCAGAAGAAAGGATCAATGCAATTCACCGCAATTCCAGGTCAATCCTAGCAAGACTGTCTCAATAAATGATTTAAATAACTTAAATAGCATTAAAGTCTTTATGGGCTCCGTTCATGGCTTTCCCCCAGCTTTGGAGAGGGAAGTGGGGTTTCTGTCCAGTCTGAATGCATGGTGGAAATTTTGTTATCTGGCCCCAAAGGTTCGCCACAAAGCCAAGAGAATTAACAAATTCCAGTACGAGAGGAATGACTGAGCTGGGAGGTGGTGGCACCCACCTGTAATCTCAGCACTGGGGAAGCAGAGGCAGGTAGATCTCAAAAAAAAAAAGAGAGGACCAGCGGTCATTTTGGAGGTAGAGCCAAGCCCTGGCTGAGTGTTGCATTGACTACAGGTTTTTCATCCTGCTCTTCTGAGCATTTCCAGTCTGAGTGCCTGGTGCCAGAGCAGAGTACTACTTTAACCACTGAGATGGCTCAGTGGTTCAGAGCACTGTCTGCTCTTCCAGAAGTCCTGAGTTCAACTCCAGCAATCACATGGTGGCTCACAACCATCTATACTAGGATCTGTTGCCCTCTTCTGGCGTGCAAGTGTACATGCAGATAGAGCATTCATCTACATTAGATAAGTAAATAAATTTTTAAAACAAACAAAAACAAAAACCCTGGCCTTCCCAAGGACCAGGGTTCAATTCTTAGCTCCCACATGGCAGTTCACAACTACCTGTAACTCCATGAGTCTAACGCTCTCTTCTGGCCTCCAGAGGCACCAGGCACACAGCATAGATACACATGCAGGCAAAACACCCGTACACGTAAGACAAAAAGTGTGATAGGTGAGGTTTATGGCCCAGTGGATAAAGCAGCTGCCTCTCAAGGGCAAATCCAGGGATTTTGACCACGAACTCATGTAAAGCTGGACTCTGCAGCACAGGCCTGTAATTCTGTGGATCCCAAGGTGAGTTGGGAAAATCCCTTCAAGGTCATCCTGGTTCCCCCATTAGGGGACTAGACTCTGTCTCAAACAAAGTGAAAGTTGTCCTTTGACTTACACACACACACACACACACACAGGTACACACTCAAAGATATAAAAACAAATAGTGGTGGCCCAGTGTCTTAATATTTCCAGCATGTCCCACACAGATGTCTGGGCTCACATTCTAGAAGTTAATGGTCCAATTGTTAATCTTTTTATTATTATTTCTATTTTGTTTTTTATTTTTTTTTTTTTTGAGGCAGGGTTTCTCTGTGTAGCCTTGGCTGTCCTGGACTCACTTTGTAGACCAGGGTGGCCTTGAACTCACAGAGATCTGCCTGCCTTTGCTTCCCTGAGTGCTGGGATTACAGGTGCCATGCACCACCATGCCAGGCTACCAAGTCTTACTCTTCCCATGCCTGAGTCTTCCTTAGGTTCTTTTAGGGAGATCACCACTCCATTTTAATCTCTCCTTCCTGGATTCCTTGAAATACACATTCCATCTTTCAACAAAACTTAGTAGAAGAGCCGGACATGATGGCATAGGCCGGTAATCCCAGCACTCAGGGAGAGAGGCAGAGACGAGCAGATCTCTGTGAATTTGAGGCCAGCCTAATCTACACAGTGAGTCCAGGAGAGCCAAGGCTGTGCAGAGGCTAAGTGACAGTGGAGTGCTCAGCACTAAATGGGTCATCTGTATCAAGGTCCCCACCCAAGCTGAGAGTGCATCCTGGAAGGAGCATAAGAGTGCAGGAGCCGGAGGATGGAGAGGAGTGTTCTTTTGGACATGATATGGTCACTGAACTCAGGAACTCCCTGAAGCGTGGCTGCCTGCATAAGATCAAACCATCAAATCGGTCAGCATTCCAGTAGGCAGCATTAAATGAACTCAGTGGGTTAAAAAGTGAGAGGAGGAGCCTGAGAGATAGCTCAGAAGAGCACTGTCTGCTCTTCCAGAGGTCCTGAGTTCAATTCTGGCAACCGCATAGTAGCTCAAAACCACCTACACTGGGATCTGATGCCCTCTTATGGCATGTAAATAAATAAATAAATAAATCTTTAAAAAAAAAAATGAGAGGAGGAGTCTTAGAGATGGCTCAGCGGTCAAGGACACTTGCTGCCCTTCCAGTTTTATTCTCAGCATTATGTGGTGTCTCAAAATCCTCTGTAGGGGCCGGAGAGATGGCTCAGAGGTTAAAAGCACCCTCTCTTTCTTCTTCCAGAGGTCCTGAGTTCACTTCCCAGTCACCACATGGTGGCTCACAACCGTCTATAATGTGATAGAATGTGGCATGGAATGTACGTGCAGATAGAGCACTCATATACATAAAAAAAATTTAACAACAACAAAAAACCCCTGTAACCGAAGTTTCAGGATCTGACCTCTTCTTCCAGCCACTGAAGGCACCAGGCATGCCATGGTAAATATACATTCTTGCAAAAAAAACGCTTATACATGTTTTAAAATAATTTTTAAAAAGCTGGGCCTGGTAGCTCATTCCTTTAATCTGAGCACTTGGGGGTCAGAGGCAGGTGGATCTCTCTGAGTTCAAGGCCAGCCTGTTCTACAAAGCAAGTCCAGGACAGCTAAGGCCTGATACACAAAGAAACCCTATCTCAAAAAAACTAACTAAATAAATGAATAAAATAGTTTTAAAGATCTGCCTCCCCAGTGTTGGGATTAAGCTTATGAGCAACCACCACCCAGCTAAACAAATCTTTTTTAAAAGTTGGAGGTGGGAGGGTAGAAGAGTCAGGGGCTGGAGGATCATGAATTGGGAGTTCAAGGCCATTCTCGCGCCATCTTTGTCAGGCCTTGTAGCATATAAGCAAACAGAGTGAGTTTGCTTTCTGTGAGTTTGAGGAGAGCCTGCTCTACATTAGACACTACCTTAAAAGGAAAAAAAAGACCTCACACAGATGTACGTGCAGTCAAAAAACCAATACATATAAATTAAAAAGAAAAAGAAGTTCCACCTCTTGGCAGTTTGATTAATCACACACACATAATTCAGGCAACTGGGGAGACTGAGGCAGGAGAATTGCTGAGAGTTTGAGGTTGCCCCAAGGGTCAGTGAGCTCCAGACCAACCTGGGCCACAGAACAAGATGCCGTTTCCAAAAAAATAAAAAAGTTGGCATTCCTTCCACCCTTTATTCAGAGGCCAGGGCCCTAGGGCTGCCCTAACAAGCTAGGCTCCGCTACCTGTCCTTGAGAGGCCAATTACACAAAGCTGAGAAAGGAGAGTCATCGGATGCAATGTGGCCACCTTGGGAGGAGGGATAAAGAGATCCAGTGGGTACAGAGGGCAGAACTAAGAACTAAGCAGCCCTGATCAAGGTGTGTCCTACCCATTACCAGCTCCAGCCTGTCCTATGAAGGGCCTAAGAAATGTCAGAACTGTGTGAAGTCCCTTCCTGGGGACAAGTTCCCCCTGTAGTAGGCGCCAGGCTTCAGCCTTTCTCTTTTCTGGGGAAATTCCAATCCCTCAGGGCCCATTGCTTTAATAGTCTAGTAGCCAGAGTATCACTTTAGAATACCTTCATTCCCACCTGGAAGGTTACAGTCTCGGGCTGTGTCTCTTTTGGTTTCATGTAGCCCAGGCCAGCATGGAAATCGAACAGCTGAGGACAGCTTTGAACTCCTGATACTCCTGCTTCTATCTCCCAAGTGCTGGGATTGCAGGCTCGTGTCTTTTAAATGTTCCAGAAAACTCTCATGTGTCTCCATTTCGTGAGGGCCTCTCTGGATTTTTCCGTCAAGCATTTCTCAGAGGTGATTTCATATGGGCTAAACTTTATCGTAGGCCAGGAATGGGCTAGCCCTGCCCACAAATAATCCCATTGAGTACCTGTACTCTCTCATTTTAGAGTTTAGGGACTTATGAAGATAGAAAGCGTCAGAGCCAGAGCCGGGATTTGAACTGATGCTGTTGTCTTGCTCTGCTGAGACAACAATGAAGGATCAAGAGGCCAGGTTGTTCTTGGCTTACTGGTTTGCAGGGCCCAGCGGCACCTGATAAAACCCTGGCCTTCCTTTGCAGAACAGCTTAAAAGGGAGTTTGAGGGGACCTGTCAAAGGATTGTTACCATGGCAACACCATCTTGCTTTGGGGACGTACATGGGTCTAAGAGGCTGGACAACAAACACAGGTTGCAGATGAAGAGGCTGTACCGGTCGGGGTTCCAGGGAGTTGAATGAGATCTTGGACAGGCCCGATGTTCCTGGTTCCTCTGGACTTGCTCCATCTCAGGCAGGTGCAGGTAGGTATTCGGGCTGAGGCCGCATCAGAGAACACAAGGCACACAGAACAGCACCCATCGCAGAGCACCCTGCCTCCCCAACATTCACAGACCTCATGGCTCCAAGGAATCTGCCCACTTATTAGATAACACCTGTGGGACAGACAGAGGTGTTTCTGCAATAAGGAATTTCCCCTCAAAAAAAAAAAAAAATCAGGCCAGCAAGATGGTTCAGGGGTTACTCAGGGCAGGGGCCCCCAAACCTGATGTAAAAGTACTTGTACATGTAAAATGAGAATAGATACATCTTATTAAAGAAAGAAAAAGAAAAACTTTAGAAGGGGCTTGGGACATAGCTCAGTCGGTTGAGTACTTGCCTAGGATGGAGTCCTGAATTCCAGTCCTGCTATGGCAGGAGCAAGCACAGAGGCTCACACCTTCCGTCTCAGCACTGGGGAGGTAGTGTTGATCTCACCAGTCAAGAATAAGACCACTACCACAATTTCTGAGCCAAATCTCAAGTAAGATTCATGAAGTGCTGGCCAGGAAGATGGACAGTGGCCAGGTCCGAGACCCAGGACTCTAAGAGTATGGCCCCAAATTCCATTAGTCAGAGGCTTATAAAGGCAAAACCCATGAGACTCCATACTTCCTACCTTCACCCAATCAGGGCAAGCGTGCATCCTGAAGTGCTTCCTGCCTAGGTACCTTCTTTAAGTGTGTCATCAAGCACATGCTGTGCAGTTGGGGCAACCAAGCTTGTATACAGAAGTGAAAACGCAGGGCGGCTTGTCATCTTACACAAACAGCAGCTTCCAGCATTCCAGGGCGTTCTCTGTCCTTGGGCAAGTGGGGTTCACAGGTTAGAGGCATTTTTGCTTTATAGACCTCTTAAGCGCAGTGATTTAAACTTAAAAACATAATTTCCATCATCATAGTAGAAGCTGAGGTAGCCACTGGAACACCAGAAATTCAAAGTCATCCTTGGCAACGTATTGAATTTGGGGCCAGCCTGGGTGATGCGAGACCAAATCTCAAAACGTAAATGAGGCTTACCTGGAGACAGTGGGAGCATTGCTAACAATGTTAGCTCTCAAGAAGCCCGAGACTGAGGATTAAGAGTCCAAGGCCAGGCTGGATGAGGTGGTGCACACCTTTGATCCCAGCACCGGAAAGCAGAGGCAGGTAGATCTCTGTGGGTTCTGAACTGGAGGCCAGCCTGGTCTACATGGAGAGTTTCAGGCCAGCAGAGGCTACATAATGAGACGCTGTCTCAATAAACAAACAAACAAACCAGTCCAAGGCCTGAGCTGCATTAAAGCATATCTACTCCTGTTTTCCTCCTTTGAGTGATGCAGCTCCCACTTCGGGTCCTAGGTACCAGGTCCTAGGCTCACTCCATAATACCATAAAGAAACGTCAAGTGAAGTAAAACCTTCCCTGTTATTGTCCCTGCTACAAGCATTTGCTTTCTCCCTGCCCTGATAGCTGGGGCTCAGCAATCAGCAAAGCCCTGAACGTCCCCTTCTGCTCCCACTCCCAGTGACCTCATTAGGAGCCATGCGTTCCATCAGCAGTGGCTACAAGCCAGAAACTCTGAGTATAAAGGTAGGGGAAATGTAGGTGTCGCTGAGACTCTAAGAATGGCAAAGGTGAGGGAGCAGGTGGGGGACAGTGAAAGAGAAGAGGCCTGAGGCCTGGTCCTGTGTTACAGACGTATTAGCCTGGAGCCAGTTAATTGAAAGCAACAAAAAGTTCATCCAGGTTCTAACCTGTACTCACTCCCCTTGGGGCTATTAAAAAAAAAAGGTCCTGCCTGGTGTGGTGATGCACACCTTTAGTCCTCAGGGGGCAGAGACAGGCAAATCCTGTAAATTCAAGGCCAGCCTGGTCTACAGAGTAGTTCTAGGAGAGTGGAAGCTACGTAAGGAAACCCTGTCTTGAAAAAAAATAAAAAGGTAAAAATTAAGCGGGGCATGGTGGTGCACGGCTGTGATCCCAGCACCTGGGGAGGCAGAGGCAGGCAGATCTCTGTAAGTTCGAGGCCAGCCTGGTCTACAAAGTGAGTCCAGGACAACCAGGGCTACACAGAGAAACTCTGTCTCAACAAAAGGTAAAAAATATATCTTAAATTTTTATTTTCATATTTTGTGTGTGTGTGTGTGTGGACAATGAGGCCAGAGGTGTCAGATCCGCCTGAAGCAGGTTATTATACTCACCTAAAGTGGGTGCTGGGGCTTGAACCTGAGTCCTCTGGAAGAGCAGTATATGCTCTTAACCACTGAGCCATCTCTCCTGTCCCATAACAGAAAGTCTTGAGAAAAATTAAGTGTGAGAAATGAGAAAAGCTAGGCACAGGGCCACATGGCCTGTGCCTATAGTCCCAGCTCATTGAGACTGAGGGGTGATGACTGTTTGAGCACATACATTTGGGGCCAATCTGGGAGATATAGTAAGACCCTCACTAAAAAGTAAAGGCCTCAGATAGATTCCCTAATTAGGGTGTGAAAATTGGTAAGCAAAAGTCTGAGGCAAGCCAGGTAAGGTAGCCCAACCCTGTAACCCCAGAATTCGGTAGGAGAAGACAAAAGGTCAGGAATCACAAGGCCTGGCTCTCTCTGTGTAGCCCTGGCTGTCCTGGACTTGCTTTGTGGACTAGGCTGGCCTCACAGAGATCCACTTGCTTCTGCCTCCCCGAGTGCTGGGATTAGAGGTGTGTACCACCAGGCCCGGCTACGTGTGTACTTTTCTGTTTGTGGTCAGAGGACAAGTGATTTGGAGAGTCAGTTCTCTCTTTGCACCATGTGGGCTCTAGGGGCTGGAATTCAGGTCATTAGGTTTTGTGGCTAAACATCCTTACCTGCCTTGCTACGGCCTCAGCCCTGTGTCTTGCTCACCACCCCCATGCACCCACTCCCAAGTAGAACCTCAAATAATAACGAGAAAACAGAAGACAAACCAAAGTGAAGATATTCTATGAAATGCCTAACCAGTTTTCTTCAAAAGTACCGCTGTTATAGTCAGGCCTAGTGGCCAGGCTATTGTAATCCAGCCATTGTGAAAGCTGAGGCAGGAGAATCTCAAGTTCAAAGTCTGCTTGGTCAAATAATGAGACCCTCCACAGCAAAAAGTAAAAGCTGGGCATGGTGGATACATTTGTAATCCTAGTGTTTGGGAAGTGGAGATAGTTCAGGAAGCAGATTGGGAGTTCAAGGCCAGCTACAGCTACATAGTGAGTTTGAAGCCAGCCTGAGCTTCAGGAGACCCTGACTCAAAAAAACTGCAGTGAGAATTTTGTTACTTTGGTTTCTTTAAAAAAAAAAAAAAAACCATGATAAGAATATGTTTTCATTTTAATCCCAGGTCCAAGTGTGGGGCTGTGGGGCTACTTTATAGCAGGTGACCACTATTTGCCTCGTGCTCTAGCAGGGAAATGGTTTTGCCAGCTGCAGATTTTCTGCAAGCGCAGGATGTTTGGAACTCTGGGAACTTTTCAGAGGATCTATAAATGCCAGAGCCCGGATAGGTGGGCTGCTGATTGGTGGTTGGATACTGTTGGTTTCAGTTTGTTGAGCAGTCACGTGCAAAGAAGAAATTATGTATCGTGACAGTGAAGATCAAACTTGCCCCAAGGAGCCCAATAATCAGCAGTAGTCTAAAGACGCTTCTTTTACTCTGTTCTTTTTTTCTCTCCTATCTAGTGTTAGAGGGTCTAAAGGGAAGAGAAAAAAGGGTGGAAGAAAGAACCCACAAAATAGCAAACACTGGCTACAAGAAAACCCAACCCAAACTAAACCAAAACAAGAAAGCTGGGAGTGGTGGCACAGACTAGACCTCTGTGAGTTTGAGGCCAGCCTGGTCTACAGACCGAGTCTGAAACCAGCCAAGGTTACATAGTGAGATCCCGTCTCAAGGAAAACAAAGAAAAGCCCCAGAGCCTTCTAGGATGAGTCAGTGTGTGAAGCCCATAAGCCTAACAAGTGGAATTCAGATCAGTTCCTGGGATCCACATGCTGTGAGTGTGGTCTGTGTGTGTACAACTGTGTTCAGGCAGCAGCCAGAGGTGGAATTTCCCCAGGAATCTGATTCTGGGACAGGGAAAGGGCTGATGTCTGACACCAGCCATGAAGGAACTTTCCTCTGGAAGACTTTCTGGATCACCTTGCAGGTCAGAATGGTTCCCCAGGCAGCAAGCACTTTGGCCAGGACTGCTAAGCAATGCTTACCCCTCGTTCCCCACTTCAACCGAAAGCTGGAACACCCCAGACAGGCCTGGGGGAGCCCTAGACCTCCTGTTCCTCTTCACAATGTGGTTATATTGAATGAATGCTCGCTTGACTGGTCTGCTGGCGTCTGCACGCAGTCAACCCTTCATAATTGTCGGGAAAGCTCATGATCAGTAGGGGTGACCACTTTGTAAATCTACCAGGCCAGGGCCCGCACACTCAACCATTCCAAGTCAGTGTCCTAGATCAGGTAGAATTTTTTTTTTTTTTTTTTTTTTTTTTTTTTTTTTTGCAGTTTAGGTACCTGAGGTTCAGACAGGGTCAGGATTGGAACTCAGGTCCGCCTGCCTGACTTTGGGAGTCCTGGCTCTTCCCTCCCTTGCACTCTGGCCTCCCTCTACAGCTCACTGGGTCCTCATTCAGTAAATATTTTGCAAAGCCTTCCGGCCCCTCCCCCACCAGAATCCCAGGCCCTGTCTTGCTTCAATGGCGACTCTGGTTAGTGTGCCACAGACCTTGCTTTAGGAGAGCTTAGGCCCTAGCGCCCGAAGAACAGTGTCTCTAGGGACTGTGCAAACCCATCAGGCGGGCTGCCCTCCGGGAGCCCCGTAGCAGGTGTCCCCAGCAGCCTCCCTAGGCTGGAGGAGGCGGGCAGGTCACACCCAGCACACGCCTTCAGAGGGAAGTGCAGCCGCTACCGGCAGAGGCTGGGCCGGGGGTCGCTGCTGCCTCTGCCTGGAGCAACAGCCATGACCAACAGGGGTCTAAAGCAGGGTGATCTCCCGGGTTGCAACCTAGCAAGCCCCACCCTAGGTCTGTAGAACCGGAAGGGCGTCCTCCTCGGACTCCTCAGCTCCGTCGTCCCTCCCTCCTCGCCCTCCCTCCTACCTCTCCCTCCCTCCCTCCCTTCACCCCAGCTCCACCCCCTAGCCCAGTCACTGCTCCAGGCTGCCCTGGGGCTTTCAACAGAGTTCCTTCCGGCAGCTGGCCGCTGTGTGTTTGTTTGTGTTTTGCTTTTTTGACAGGGTCTCATATGTCTTAGATCTTGTGTGTTTTTCGACACAGGGTTTTTCTGTGTAGCCTTTGGCTCTCCTGGAACTCACAGAGATCCTCCTGCCTCTGCCTCCAGAGTCCTGGGATTAAAGGTGTGTGCCACCACACCGGGGCTGGTGGTGTGCTTTTTTTTTTTTTAAATACCTCTCACAGCTTCCAGGCTGGCCTCAGACTTGCTCAGTTGCCAAAGGACAACTTTGAACTCCTGATCTTTCCTGTCTGTACCCACAGAATACTGGGATTAAAGGCATCCCAACCTAGTAAAGTTTTGTGTGTGTGGTGGTGGTGGGGAAGGATGGCTTTGTTTAGGACAGGGACTCTGGCTATCCTAAAACTTACTATATAAACCTAAGATCTGCTGGCCTTCACCTTGTGAGTGCCGAAAGGTGTGCTCCACTGACCTGGCCACGAAGATAGTTAAAAAGACCGTTTTTAAGGGCAGGAGCGATGGCTCAGTGGTTAAGAGCTTCTGCAGAGGGCCCACGTGTGGTTGCCAGCAGCCATACCATGGCTCACAACCAGCCCCTTTTCTGGCTCCACTGGGCACCTGCACACCCATGCAAATACACACATAGGTTTACTCTACACACTTATGCATAACTGAAAATAAATCTAGCTGAACAGCGGTGATGGCTCAGACCTCTAGTCCCAGCACTTGGTTCAGAGACAGGAGTGTCACCAAGGCCTTTGGTTCCTCAGCCCAGCTTCAGGTTCAGTGAGGCCTTGTCTCAAGGGAATATGACGGACAGAGGTAAAGTAGGGCCACTTGACACCTTCCTCTGGCTTCTGCTCAGACAGGTGTACGCCCATGAACTTAAGCACACAAAAACGAGCATAATAAAATCTTATATTTCATATTAATAATGATGTTTGTTTATTTATTTGTTTATTTTGAGACAGGGTTTCTCTGGGTAGCCCTGTCTCTCCTGGACTCCCTTTTGTAGACCAGGCTGGCCTCAAACTCACAGAGATCTGTCTACCTCTGCCTCCTGAGTGCTGGATTAAAGGGGTGCGCCCCCGCTGCCAAGCGAAATTTTAAAAATCGACCCTGGGTTACATAGTTTCAAAACATCAAAACCTGGAGCTAGAGAGAAGACCCAGCCGTTAAAGAGCACTGGCTGTTTGCAGAGGGCATAAAGTTTGATTCTCAGGCCCCACGTGGCAGCTCCCACTAACATCCATAACTCCAGTTGCAGGGTGTCTGACCTCCTCGGGCACTGCACAAGCATGTTGCACATACAAACACGCAGGTTAATACCTGTGCTGTGCGCGTAAAATAAAAACAAATCTTGAAATTTTCTTCTTAAAGTATCTTAGTTTATGTGTATTTCTGCACACTGTGTGCTTGGTGCCTGACAGGGACAGGAAAGGGTGTCCGGTCCTCTGAAAGAACAGACAGCAATCTCCACTCCCCCGTTTATTTACTTATTTAATCACTTTATAGCCTGATTCCAGTCCCCTCCCTCCTCCTCCCCAGCTCCCCCTCACATCCTTCTCTTCCCATCTCCCCTCCCTGAAGCCAGCAATCTTAAGCACTGAGCATTCTCTACAGCCCCAAATAAATCTTAAGGAAAAAAAAAAAAATCAAAAGCCTTTAATCCCAGGATCTCGGGAGGCAGATCACTGTGAATTTGAAGTCAGCCTAGATAGCAAGTTCCAGTCAAAACCAAACAGGGGTGAGTGAGGAGACCTTTATGAAGAAGGCAATCCATGTTCCTGCCTCCCAACACTCCCGGCAGCCCCCACTGAGGTTCTTCACAGATCTATCAGCTGGGCTGCAGTGGCCTTGACAGGCTCTTCAGCGCCAGGAGCAGAGGAGCAAGGACAGGGTGGCAAAGGAACTTGTCATGCCAGGCTACTTGAGGGCAACTGGGTTTCCCAAACCCCAAACCAGGTGATCTGGTCTAACAAGGATTGTCCCTGCTGAATTCAGCCCTGCCTGCCCAGGAAAACCTGTGTCTGGGGGTTGTTGTCACCTGAGAACCTGTACTTCCTGGGCTGGGAGGGAAAAGGCCTCCAAGGTCATGTATTTAACCCTTCAGGTCCCAGGGATCTCAGATCTGGGAGGGAGTTTATTTTGTCTTCATTTTGAAGTGTCGCCTTAGAACCCTGGGCCTCAGCCCTGTTAGAAGGTTCTCTACTGCTGAGCCCCTCCCCCAGTCCGCAAGTGGGTGAAGAAGGCTCAGTGCTCAGGAAGGAACTCAGCCAAACTCAGTGTGAGTGGCTATTACACCGAAAGCTCCTGTCAAAGCTGGACCGGTAGCCCGCAGGAATCCCTGCAGAGGCAGGAGGAGCTCTGGGTTCCAGGCCAGCCTGGTTTACAAGCCCGTTCCAGAACAGCCAGGGCTCCACAGAGAGACCCTGAGCAGAACACAGACAGAGCTGTGTATGTAGCTGTGGGTATACTTGGTTATCCACACAAAACTATGAGTTATATCCCCAGCACCTTATAAAACTGGCCATCGTGGTGTACTCCTGTAACTCCAGTATGGAGGCAGAGACAAGAGGAACAGAAATTCAAGGTCCTTCTCAGTTACAGTGAGTTTGAGGCCACTGTCTAAAATACACACGTATCGAGGAAGAAGAAAGAAAAAAAAAATCGATTGATGGCAGAATGAAGCAACAGTCAAGCCACGTTCCTCCTCCATAGCCACACCTCCTCCATCTGGAATCACCCTTCCAAGTTAACAGGCGTCATGGGAAGCTCACAGAACTTTTAGAGTAACAGCTATCAGCAATGCGGGACAAAAAGAACAGACCTTTCACTGAACTAGCCAGTTCAAGCCAAATTAAAAGTATAGAAGGCAGGTTTGCTGGGGCAGCTCTAGGGTGGGTTCCCCTCGCTTACAGGAGGAGGTCAGGGAAGTGTCTCCCCTGCAGGGGAGACAGAAAAGTGGGGTTGGGGGTGGGGGTGCAGAGAGAGAAAGCATGGGCACAGAGAGAGAGAAGAAAGGCTGAGAGAGAGAGAACCAAAATGTCTGGATTAGGCCCTGAGTTTGGAAGGTTCAGGGTGGAGGAGGGAATACTCCAGCCATGCCGGAAAACAGGGAAGGGACTGAGGGATGCTGGGAGATTCAGGAGGCCGCATCTGTTTTGGTATGTTAAATAGGCACCTCAGCCACGTGTCCTGGGTCTGAAACCCAACAAACTCTTTTCTAAGCTGATAGTAGGGGTTAATATAAGGTAACAAAGAGCTGAGCTGAGATTAGATGGTGTGAGAGAAACAGCTGGGCTAGCAGGGCAGCTCAGTGGGTAAAGGAGCTTGCCACCACGCCTGACCTTCACATGTACATGGTGAAAGGAGAGAAACAGCTCCTGAATGTTGTCTTCTGGCATATACACGTGTGCTCGGGTGTGTACATGCCATCCCCGAAAGCAAAGTATATGCTTCTGAGTTCTGCTGCGTCCGCACACCATTCCAGCTCGGGTTTAGACAAGTCTCTGACCTCACTCTAGCCCCATGCCTGTTGTCCCCGGGTCACCCAGCCTACGTGACCCATACACTCACATTTTAAAAACTAATAATAAGAGCAGGGCATGGCGGTTCATGCCTCAAATCCCAGCACTCGGGAGGTAGAGGCAGGTAGATCTCTGTGAGTTCCAGGACAGCCTGGTCTACAAAACAAGTCCAGGATAGCCAAGCTACACAGAGAAAGCCTCGAAAAACCAAACCAAACAAACAAACAACACCACCAAACTAAACCAAAACAAAAACTTAATAAGAATAATCATAAAATAAACTGGGCAGTGGTGGAGCACTTGGAGACAGAAGCAGGCAGATCTCTGAGTTTGAGACCAGCCTGGTCTACGTTGTGAGTTCCAGCTCCAAGGCAGCCAAAGCAACATAGAGAACTACCCCGCCCCCCCAAAAAAAATGCTGGTTAGGTTGAGTCATTGAAACATGGCTACGTAACTAGCCTAGAGCTCACTATGTTGTCAGGCCGGTCTTCAGTTCACAGAGACCCTCCTGCCTCTGTGGTGCTGCTCTCAAAGGTGTGTGCTCGCTCGCACGCCCGGCCTTCTTCTTTTTACCTGTTTTCCTAAATGATACCTATGTATGTACGTGGGGGGAGGGTGTGTGTGCCTGGGTGCAGGTGTCTGTGGTATGAAATCACTCTGAAGCCACAGGTGGAGGTGGTTGTGAGGAGCTTGAGGTGGGAACCAGGCTGCACTCCTCCACAAAACAGTAGGTGCTCTTGATCTCTAAGCTATCTCTCCACTCCTCCTCTCTGCCCCTAAGAAGCATCATCTCCATTCAAGTCCCCCTGCTCCAGCTCCGTTTGGTCAATGGCAACTCCTCACATTCCGCTGCTGCTGTGGTTCGATGCCTTTGGCATCCTACCCGGCCTTGGGCCTGCTCTGCCCTTGACCTCCCCCTCCTTGTCTCACTTCCTCTCCCTCCATCCCTCATATAGCCCAGGGCCAAAACTTGGTCCTTAGCATCTTGCCTCTGATTTACTGAATCTGGGCAGCCTTTCCTTCCGTTGTGGCCTTCTGCTTTCTGCACACCACACCCGTGGGTCACAGACATGTGTGTGTGTGTGTTTGTATGTGTGTCTAGTGCTTCCTGTTCTCTGTCACCATAGATAATTTTTTTGTTGTTGTTTTTCAAGACAGGGTTTCTCTGTGTAGCTCTGGCTGTCCTGGAACTCTCCTGTAGACCAGGCTGGCCTGGAGCTCACAGAAATCCTTTTGCCTCTGCCTCCTGAGTGCTGGGATTAAGGTTGTGTACTACCACTGCCTGGCTATAAAATGTTCTTTGAGTTCACTTCTGTGTGGCTTTTCTCTCCTGGCCGTGTGGATTGCACAATTTCTCATGTGACTTCTCTCTACCCATCTCTGCCCATCTACCAGGGTTCCCCAGTGCAGAGGCAGTTCTGACAGCCTCCTCTAGCCTCAGTGGACATTTGCACACAAATACTCAGACAACAAAGACATATATAAAAATAAATCTTTAAAAAACAAAAAACGAGCAGGGCAGTGGTGGTGCATGCCTGTAATCCCAGCACTCAGGGAAGTAGAGGCAGGTGGATCTCTGTGAGTTTGAGGCCAGCCTGGTCTACAAAGTGAGTCCAGGACAGCCAAGGCTACAGAGAGAAGCCCTGTCTTGAGAGAGAGAGAAAGAAATTAAGCTGGGTTGTGGTGCTGCATACCTTTGATCCCAGCACTCAGGAGGCAGAGACAGTGCATCTCTATGAGTTCAAGGCCAGCCTGGACTACAAAGCAAGACCAGGACAGGCCAGGGCTACACACAGAAACCCTGTCTCAGAAAGCAAAAAAAGAAAAGAAAAACAAAAAAACAAGGCCCATATAGGTTTTGAGGTCTGATGGAGAAAGCCACATTGCCAGTGAGCTTGGGACTACTCATTCATAAATGTCAACCAACCACGTTCGGGGCGCCGATACTACTCACTAACTTATATTGTAGCAGTTCCTTGGCTTGTGCTATGAACGTATTCTTATAAACAATAAACCCGTATTTTTATTTATGTATTTATTTTTGGTTTTTCAAGACAGGGTTTCTCTGTGTAGCTGTGACTGTCCTGGACTTGCTTTGTGGATCAGGCTGGCATCAAACTCATAGCCAGAGAATGAGAAAGAGCCAGAATTAGAACATATTGCCAAAGTTAGTATGAAGCCAGGCAGAGCAATTCAATCAGAAACTGAGAAAAGCCAGATTGACTAAGTCAGCTGGGAACGCAGTCTGAACCAGCACAGCTGAGTTGAATCAGCCAGCCAGAGCTCAGAAAGAACAAGGAAGGGTGAGCTTTTTAAGCAATCAATTTCAGAGGATAAAAACAATCTAGGTGTAGGTTAGATTATATGGAGGTTAGAAGCTTCCAGGACTAGGCCTAGGTTAGCAGACAGAGACAACAATTAACATCAGGAGAGAAAAACTACTTTACATGCCATGGCTGCATGCTGAGAGTATGGAGGCAGAAAAGTGCACCTTCAGGAGGCAGGGCCAGTGACCCACGGAGAAAGGATGACTCCAAACGGGGAAGTCATCACAGCCAAGGGCCGATAGTGCGCTAACACAGTGTGAGACTCTGAAGGTGAGGAGGGCGATGACTGAGGCAACGAGGGCCATGGCAGAGCCTTCCAACCCCAGCCTTTGCTCCATGGAGTCCCTACTGAAGGGCCAAAAGGAACCTGAGGAGAGCCAAGTCAGCAGATAAGAGGTTAGGGATCTGGGACTTCATTGTTGGCTTTGGGCAGCCAGAACACAGCAGCAGGAGCACAGGGCGGACTAGGAGGGGTGAGTGATTGGGGCAGATTAAGGGATGATCAGAGTCTACAGGGCTGTGCAAGCGGAGGGTGCAGGTAAAATGCAGGTTTGGGGCAGTGTGGAGTGGGAGAAGCCCACTAGTGTCCCTAGGAACGCTTTTCTGCTTGGAAAGCCACCCCATAGGTAGCCCATCACAGCCTCGTGCTCGGAATACTTCACCTGCAGTGCCCCCAAGCCCACAGGGCTCTGATCATACATGGTCTGTGGGTAGGTGCTACAACTCTCCATTCTGCCAGTCCCCAAATGCATGGCCCCACCACCCTCCTGCTGCTTAGGAAAACACTCGGAGCTCACCCTAGGCTTTTTCCCCCTGGCCGTGGCCGAGTCACTTGGAGGCTCAGGCGCATTCAAAGTTTAGCCTCACGCATGAAGGAAGAAGGCATTTCGGCTAGAGGTGTAATGGATGTCAATACTGCTCCACGAGAGGTGCCCTCATCCACTGTGGCCTGGCACAGAAGCTGCCAAAGCCTTTGACAAGCGCCAGGCTCGTTTTTGTGTGCGTGCATCCAACAGGGAGGAGGTGCTCTGTGCTGAGCACCGAATCAACCTGATTAACACTGATGACAACAACCAGGAGAGGGGGCTGGAGAGATAGCTCAGTGGTTAAGAGCATCAGCTGCTCTTCCAAAGAATCTGGGTTCGATTCCTGGCACCCACTGTGGCATCTCACAACTGTCTGTAACTCTGACACCCTCACACACATGTACAAGTAGGTAGAACACCAATGTACATAAAAATAAATAATTAATTAAAAAAATTATATATATATATTTTTTTAAAGAAGAAACCGGGGGCCTGGAGAGATAGCTTAGTGGTTAAGACCACTGGCTGCTCTTCCAAGAGGTCCTGAGTTCAATTCCCAGCAACCACGTGGTGGCTCACAACTATCTATAATGAGATCTGGCACCCTCTTCTGGCATGAAAGCAGAGTATTCATATACAGAAAATAAATAATTAAATACTTAAAAAGAGAGAAGAAACAACCAGGGGAAGGGGTAGGCCTCTGTAAAATCGATCGAGGAGGGAAGCCACGGAGGGTGGCTGGCTGCAGTTGTGCTGTAGTTAAGGACTATGGCAAAGAATCTCAGGCCCAGGATGGCATCGAGGGGTATCACGTGAATAAAAATCTTGGCTCATTAAAAAACAACGGGCTGGAGAGATGGATCAGTGATTAAGAGCACTGTCTGCTCTTCCAAACGGACCCAGGTTTAATTCCCAGGACCCACAACTGTAACTCACAACTGTAACTCCAGTTCCAAGAGATCTGACACCTTCACACTAATGCACATAAAATAAAAATTAAAACCAACCAACCAACCAAACTCTATTTTCTTCACTATTTTTCAGGAACCCAATGCCACATGCCAGATCTCTTGTGTAATAGCTACCCAGAACCCAACAGAGCTCACCGGTTTCACTGGAGTCCTTGTCTGTATCACCTCCACCCCCGACTTGTGACCTGGGTCTAGATGGCCATCCCTCTCCTTCAAAGCTTTGTCCAAACATCTTCTCCTCTGGGAACAGGCCTGTTCTGAAGGTGCTATCTAACCTAGCCCTGCTCCCTTCTCTTTCCCCACTGCCTTTCTCTGCTCCCTCTCTGCTCCCCTGTGCTCCTCTCTGCCCCTCTCTGTGCCTCTCTGCTCTCCCCCATGTTCCCCCCTGCTCCTCTCTGCTGTTTCTATACCCATTGATTAGATGCTACTCTTCCCTTCTGCAGAACTGGTTCTGGTGAACTAGCCAAGGCACCGCCTTCTGACAGACTGAGTCCCAGCCTTAAAACTGCTCCCAGCTCGGGGTGGGGGTGGGGGCTTCATACATATTTGTCGAATAAATGGATCTGCTGCAGGCTGTTTTTGTTTATGCCTTCTTCCCTTATGGGCCTCAAGAGCTCATTCTGAAAGTCAAAAGCTGGATTTATGTATTCCTGCTCCAGCAATTCCAATTCTCCCCTTGGCAATTAATCTTCTGTGTTTAGGTGGGGAGTTAGGAGCAAGGAGTTGTGCCAGCAAACTTGTTGATGCTACTCGTGGGGTAGAGAGCGTGTGTTTGTCTGCGCCATTCTGGGCCTGTGCTTTGCTTTTCCTTCCTTCCATCCATCCATCCATCCATCCATCCATTCATTCTTGTGTAGCCTTGGCTTCCCTGGACTCACTTTGTAGACCAGGCTCGCCTGGAACTCACAGAGATCTGCCTGCCTCTCCCCCCCACCCAGAGTGCTGGGATTACAGGCATGTGCCACTGTGCCTAGATCTTTCTTTCCTTTTCCTTCCTTCCTTCCTTCCTTCCTTCCTTCCTTCCTTCTCTCTTTCTCTTCTCAGTCTTTCAAGACAGGGGTTTCTCTGTGTAGCCCAGGCTGTCCTGGAATTTACTCTGTAGACCATGTTGGCCTCAAACTCAAAGAACCTCTACCTCCCAAGTGCTGGGATTAAAGGATTAAAGGTGTGTACCACCACCACTTTGCCTGGCTTTTTCTTTTTCTTTCTTTCTTTCCTTCCTTCCTTCTCTCTCTCTCTCTCTCTTTCAACAGGGTCTCTCAGTTATGTGGCTCATGCTGTCCTGGAACTTACTATGTAGACCAGGCTGGGCTCTAATGAATAGATTCACCTGCCTCTGCCTAAATGCTGGGATTGAAGGCTTGTGCTCCTATACCTGGCTGACATGCTTTTCTTAAAGCATCTTTCTGCTTTTTATGCAGTTAGCTACTACTGCATATTAAACAAAACAACAAACAAACAAACAAATAAAAGGTGGGAGAATGTAGCTCAGCTGGTAGAATGCTCATCTCTCACAGAGGAAACCCAGCACATGGTGGCCACCTGTAATCCCAGCCCTTGAAAGAGAGAGACCGGAAGAGCAGGAGTTCAAGGTCATCCTTGACTAAAAAGTAACTTTAAAGCCAGCCTGAGCCACATGAGGTCCTGTCTCAAACAAAACAAAATCTCTCTTGCCTCTGACAGGAAGAATGAAGCAGGCTTCAACACCCATGTCCCTTTCGAATGAAAATAAAGACATGAAAACAATCAGAAAAGGAAAATGAAGACATGACTGATTCAGGGTATGGTTGGGGAGAAGGGTTTTATTGTAGATATGAGGGAGTGTATGGCCAGAGGTATCTGTGAAGGTCCAGGCGGAACTGGGCCATGAGAAGAAAGAGACAGAAGAGAGGAAGAGAATAAAGGGGAAGCGGGGGAACTAAGAGAGGAGCTGTAGACCAAGAGGCCAAAAGCGCATGGGAACTAAGAAAGCACATGGACAAATGGCCTCTACAGGGAATCAGAAAGAATCGGCAGGAAAGCCCAAGCCCTAGGCAAGAGAGGTTGAAGGTAGGAAGTGGATGGGAGGAGCCTCTGGTGCTGAGCAAGACTTGTCCCAGATTTCTTTGGGACCTAACCTGATTCTTTCTTCCTCTCTCTCTCTTTCTCTTTCTGTCTCTCACTTCTGTCTCTCTTCCCTTTTTTTTTTTTTCTTCTTCCAGACAGGGTTTTTCTAGGTAGCTTTGGCTGTCCTGTAACTCTCTTTTGTAGACCAGGCTGGCCTTGAAGTCACAGAGCTCCACCTGCCTCTGCCTCCCCAAGTGCTGGGGTTACAGGTGTGTGCCATCACTGCCTGGCAAAAGTGATGGGTTTCAAAACCCTTGTGGGTTTTAAAGTCGGGAGCCGGGTGCACATTACCATTTCTTCAGCTGAACACCGCTGTCAGGGGGAGAGGCTGTACCTGAATTTGAGCTGGATGTGGACCGGCAGTCAAGACGAGAAGATGTCCAGCTCTCTCAAAAACAAAACAAAAAAGAAAGGAAATGCAGATTCTGAAGAAGTGAGAAGGGAAACATGTAAAATGAAGAACAGGGGACAAGTGGGAGCTGTCCTGAGAGAGCAGGGGGAGGTCTCACCGGCGGACATGTTACCTCAGGTGCAGTCTCCAGGGCCATGGAAAGACTTTCTTCCCCTGAGACAGGGTCCTCCTGCCTTCACCTCCCAAATGCTAGGTTTACAGATTCACACCTAGCTCAAGAACTTATATTTTGATTCTCAAGGCAAGAAACAGCCCTTGATCAACTCAGTCTAGTAAGGAGCTTGGTATGTGTCTGTGGTCTGGCTACACACACAGAGGTTCCAGCAAAGACAGCCTCCTGAAAACAGTGAGACCCCACTGGAAAAACAAACAAACAAATAAACACCCCCCCCAGCAACAAAGTGAATTGGTAAAACTATGTTAAAATCTGCACTGGAGAAAAGTGAATGAAAAAAAGTGTAACGGTTCACTGGGTAATTGTGCTTGCCTCTGTGGGAAATGGAGTCCTTCCTATCAAATACTATAAATTCAGCCCAGGAAGGGATTTTTTTTTTTTTTAATTACTCCTAGCTGGGCATGGTGGCGCATGCCTTTAGTATCAGTGAGTGCTCAGAAGGCAGAGGCAGCCTGGTCTACAGATTGAGTTCCAGGATAGCCAGGGCTACGTGGAGAAACCCTGCCTCAAAAATAAATAAATAAATATAGATAGATAATAAATAAATAGATAAATAAGTAAATAAATATTTTTATCTCGTCTGCCTTGTAAGACTTGTACAGAAATGAAATCGTTTCGGTCTTCCCAGCCAGTGGAATCCACATAAAAAGGTTTAGTCTAGGAATTTGATGTCTTGGAGGAGTGCCCCTTCCTGTGTGCCAACTTTCCTCAGACTAGCCAGCTGGGAAGAGGCACAGGTGCCACCATCTTGCCTCCTTGCGCCCGCTCTTCAAGTAACACCCTCTTTTTTTTTTTTAAGATTTATTTATTTCTTAAGATTTATTTATTTCTTATATATACATATTCTGCCTGCACCAGATCTCGCTATGGATAGTTGTGGGCCACCATGTGGTTGCTGGGAATTGAACTCGGGACCTCTGGAAGAGCAGCCAGTGCTCTTAACTGCTGAGCCATCTCTCCAGCCCGAGTCACACCGTCTTGATCAAGTGTAACGTTCACTTCTGTCCAGACATTTCATTTAGATTGATAGACATTTTCTCTGCGACCTGGAACTTGCTGAAGACCTGAGTGTCATCCAGTAGATCAGATCTGGTGGAGGAGGACTCAGCCCTCTATGTTGTCTTCTGACGTCCACATGACCACCATGACATTTGAACAAGGACACACTCACATAGGCAGACATACACAATACAGATCTGTAATCTTTAAAGTAAAAAATTTTAAAAGTAGATCTGGATGCACAGGCAGGTGAACATCTTTTTTTTAATTTATTTTATTTATTTTATTTTTTTTACATCTATGATTTCAAGGCCAGCCTGGTTTACATAGTGAGTTCCAGGACAGCCAGGGCTATGTAGAGAAACCCTGTCTCAGACAAAACAAAATGAAAAATAGAGAGCGGGGCATGATAGCTTGTGCCATTAAAAAAAAAAAAAAGATTATGTGTATATGTATGCAGTAGATGAAGATGTAAGCCACCTTATGTAAGAGCTGGGAACTAAATTATTTTGAGACAGGGTTTCTCTGTGTAGCCTTGGCTGTCCTGGACTCGCTTTGTAGGCCAGAGATCTTCCTGCTTCTGCCTGGGATGTTACAGATTTTACCCACGGAGCCTGGCTTTTTAATGTATACAATGTTCTGCCTACAGGCCAGAAGAGGGCACCAGATCGCATTATAGATGGTCTTGAACCACCATGTTGTTGCAGGATTTGAACCCAGGACCTCTGGAAGAGGGGCCAATACTCTTAACTGCTGAGCCATCTCTCCAGCCCCAGTATATATTCTTAATGTGGAGCTATCTCTTAGCTCTGGTTCACACGTTTAATCCCAGCAGAAGCAGGCAGACCTCTGTGAATTTGAGGCCAGTCTGGTCTCCACAGAGTTCTATGCCAGCAGCTGGGCCTATATAGTGAGATACTACCTCAAAAACAAAAACAAAAAAAAAAAAAAAAAAAAAAAAAGATTCTTCAGTAATATAAACTACATGGATGAGAGACTGCAAATTCAATTCTCAGCACCAATTAAACAGAAAAGATCAGCTCAGGGCCAGGCGTGGTGGCACATGGCTGTCGCCCCAGCACTCAGGGAGGCAGAGGCAGGTGGATCTCTGTGGCAGGAGGTGAGAACTGACACCTGGAAGTGGTCCTCTGACCTCCATATTCATGGTGTACTGCATGAGCCCCGGCGCTCACATGCGCAATAATAATACAATCAAATATTAGTGACACATAAAGACTAGGGATGCAGCTCAGTGGTCTCCAAAGAAGAAAACCTATGCGTGACTGTCAAGGATGGGCCAGCCCCAGATGAGGGCTTTACCAGCCGCTTGAGCACCTCAAAAACAGAAACCATGAGCGGTGGCGCATGCCTTTGGTCCCAGCACTCAGGAGCATCATTGAATTCGAGGCCAGTCTGCTCTACAAAGTAAGTTCTAGGACAGCCAGGGCTACACAGGGAAACCCTGTCTTGAAAAAGAGAGGGAGAGAGATACAGGGACGGGGAGAGAGAGAGCAAGGAAAAGAAAAAAGGAACCCCCATCCAGAAACTAGGAGCTGCCTGCAACTGGAGTTACAGCAAGTTGTGGGCCGCCTTGTGGGTGCTAGGAATCTAACCCAGGTTTTGGCAAGAGCAGCCATTGTTTTCGTTGTGTTCCCCCCACACACAGTGTTTATCTGTGTAAGCCTTAAGTTCAGTGATTCTCCTGCCTATGCCTCCCAAGTGCCGGGATTAGAGGGGGAGGCAGTCAGTGGATCTCTGTGAGTCTGAGGCCAGTCCAGGACAGTCAGGGCTCTTACACAGAAAAACCCTGTCTCGAAAAACCAACCTTCACCACCCAACCCCCGAAAAAGCCAATAAAACAAAAGGCGTGTGCCACCGGCATGGTTTAGGCAACTCTCCAGTGTTGTCCTTGCCCATCTTTTATTATTTTTTTCCACACTAGGTCTCACATAGCCCAATTTAGTCTCAAATGACTATGTAGCTGAGGGGGAACTGCAGTCCTCCTGCCTCCGCCTCCCAAGCGCTGGGGTTGGTGTGTGCCACAGGGGGCAGACTCTGAATCCGTGTCTGCTTGACTCCCAAGCTGATATGCTCAGCTGTCAGGCCTCCCTGCTCCCCACCTCCTCGGTGTGCTCCTCACCTCACCTTTTACGCCCTGTAGCGACATCCTCTACAAACCAGTCAGTTAGACGGTGGCCAGACATTCCCTTCTAATTTCCCTTCTCCCTTAAAAGGGAGAACCTTTAGAGGGAAGGAGCGAGGGTGCTGCCTGCCACTGCTTTCAGTTTGTCCTGTTCTCTGCTTTGTCCTTACTATACGCAAGGTCAGGGTTGAGAGTGCAGGTCAACAGGAAGAAGGCGCTTTGTTAAACCGGGGGTTGGAGGAGCGGCCGCGCTCTTGATCATTAAGAAGGCCTGGCTTCTGTCTAAGCTGTAACTGGTCAGAGGCCTTTCCCTCAGGCATGCCCTGTGAGCCTCTCAAGCTATCACAGCTGCTAAAGATGGGGAAATCTTGGAACCAGAAAAACCTGGACTTTAGACCCTAGGTAGGTCAGCTGAAATCAGTCCCTCACTGATACTACGGTTTTTAATTACATTTTTACTTAGGGAGGGCAATGTGCCCATGCCATGGCACGAACCTGGAGGTCAAAGGACAACTAGTAGATCGCCATGTACGTCTAGCTCAGGTTGCCAACCTTGGTCGGGGGCAGGTGTTCTTAAGCTCAGCCATCTTGCAGTCCTGATTTTTCTTTTCCCCCATGTAGCTCTACAGAATCAGTTTATTAAGCTACTCATTTATCCATCCTCTTACCAAGCTCACCCAGTAGACTATGACCTACCTGCGGGCAGACTTCAATGAGCTCCACGTCTTCATGGAAAATAAGTAATCCTCTAAGAGGGCAGATATGTACCCAAACCCCAACTCAAGGTCTCATGCAGCTCAGCTAGCCTTAACTATTTCACCAAAAATGACCTTCAACTCCTGATCTTCCTGCCTCCAAATGCCAATTGCTGGGAAGCATGCCTTAAATCCCAACAAATGGGAGGCAAAGGCAGGTGAATCTCTTGAGGCCAGCCTGGTCTACAGAGCAAATTCCAGGTCAGAGCTGCCTGGAGAAACCCTGTCTCGAAAAACAAAACAAAATTATCAATTTGTTTATGCATCTCTCCAGACCAGTTGTCTCTGAGAGGAGCGTATTCCCAATGTCTCCTACAGGAAGGGCAAGCAACATGTTTACCCAGGAAATCAGTTATGCAGCCTGAATGCCAACTGGGATGGTTAAGAGATTTCTGGTGAAGGTGGCAGTCCTGGAGCATAACCGAAATGGTCCTAGCTACAGCTACCTCCACGTAGCACTCATCATATACCTGACACTCAATGGCAGTTAAGTGGAGAAACAGGGTTTAATCGACGTTAGACTTTAAAGGTCTTCATTACTAGAGGTTTGCAGAATTCCTAGGCTCCAGTATCCCTTTTACAATCCGAGAAACAAAATTAAAAACATCTTTGAGTTTGAGGTCAGCCTGGTCTACAAAGTTAGTTCCAGGCCAGCCCTGTTTATAAACAAGTAACAACAACAAAAAAATCCAACCAACCAAACAGCAAGATCTTAAAAACTTGAGAACTGAAAATTTTTACTTATCTTTCTGTTGGGAGAAATCCTACGTGGGGAATGTACAAAGGCCTTTTGCAGGCAGGCATGAACTGAGGGTAGCTAAGGCAGCTGGTTTTCTCAGGACAAGATTCTACCTTAAACACACCATAATGGGTATCCAACTGAGGAAGTCGAAGCTGGGGAGATGGCTCGACAAAGCACCTGCCTGGCGAATCTGAGTTTGGTCTCCAGCACCCATGCAGTCAGATGTAGTGGTGGGTGGCAGAGGCAGGGGGATCCCAGGCAGTCTGACCAGCTGGCAAACTCCGTGTCCAGTGAGAGACCTTATGTGGAAAACGTGGTGACAAAAGACCCAGCAGCAGCCTCCACGTGCCCACTCATCGATGATCATCCCCACTGCCACCCATAAAAAGAAAAGAACAAGTCTGTTCTTTTGAGACAGGATTTCTCTGTGTAGCCTTGGCTGTCCTCACCTCTCTTTGTAGACCAGGCTGGCCTGGAACTCAGAGAGATCTGTTGCCTCTGCCTCCCGCTTGGCTCAAAAAAAAAAAAAAAAAAAAAAAAAGTATTTTCTGAAGGACAGAAATGTGATCTTGAGAGTGATGTAAACACACACACACACACACAAAGAAACATCACTAGCACTTGGGAGGCAGAGACAAACAGCTCTCTGAGTTCGAGGCCAGCCTGTCTACAGAGTGAGTCCAGGACAGCCAAGGCTACACAGAGAAACTCTGTCTTGAAAAACAAAATAAAAAACACAAACAGAAAACCACCCAGAAACATCATATATTAACATATTTTTATTAAAATTAACTTTGAAAACAACAAAAACCACAGCATTTGTTTCACATTTTTGGCAAATTTTTCTGCCTAACAGAAGACAGTTGGGAGTCTCAGATCTTCGACATCTGACCACTGCTTTGACTGGAAGTAAGTGAATTCCTTTCACCTGCAATTGCGCTGGAGGAGGGAAGGATGTCGGGACCTCTGAAGAACCATTAGCCACATGAAAACCACAGCAACAAAAGCTTCTCAGAAGAGGCTGCAGGCACTACCTTAGCATCAGCATGGCAAGACCTCCCATGGCCAGCATGTTTAAAGGAGACCTGAGTGCTTGTTAACTCAATCTGAATTCTTCTCCTTAGTTATGCCAGCAACTGAACCCTGTGCTGAGCTACAGCCCTCAGCTCCAAACTGAAATTTCTGTTTTAGAAACAAGGTCTCCTGGACTCAGAAAATCCTTCTGATTCCCAAGTACCTGGGATTACAGGCATATATATTCAAACTGTCCAAACATCAATTTTTAAGATTACTCTAGTGCCAGGCAAAGTTACATAGTAGGATGTTTGTAAAGCTTTGTTCTAGAGAATGCAACATGTCATACACAACCAGCACCGAGCTGCAGTGTTGGAGCTTCCCAAGCTTTTCTGTGCCCACTTGATACCATTAAACTTGTTCTTGGACTCCCTCGTGAGAGAAGCCCAGAGCCGACCTGGCTGGTCCAGGGCTGCCACGTCCTTCCTCATTCAGCTGCCTGGTGCTATCTCAGAAGGAAGACAGAGCCTGAGGCGTTTCCGGGCGCTGGCGACCCACACTTTGACAGGTTCCTTGTGACCTTGTGATGATGCAGTTGCAGGACAGCTCTGTTCTGCTGAGCAACAGTGCACTTTTCCAGGCTGGTTTTCTGGCTTTGAAGAGGCTGCTTCTCAGATCACTCCGCATACATAAGACAGCAACCATTCTCCAACTTAATGACTTTATTTGACACAAAATGCAATATGACTTCGGGAACAGCAAACTCCAAAGACAAAGGAAAGGAAAAACAAAACAGAAACAAAAACCATGGCTCTATCTAATTTATAGTTAACGGGAAGGCAAGTCACTAAAGGAGTAACAAACGGATAAGCTTTATGGGAGAGTCTTTCCTAATGCCCATACCTGAAAGACAAAACAAATCACCTCATTAGGAACTGGAGAGTAAGACCATAAAACCTTTTTTTTTTTTTTATAGGCAGGGTTTCTCTATGTAGCCCTGGCTGTAGACCAGGCTGGTCTCAAATTCAAATTCTGGGATCAAAGGCATGCTCTAAAATGTTTCGTTTAGTAATAAGAATGTAATCAATTAGCTGTAAGTTTGGTATCAGAATCAATCAGTTGAGTTAATAAGCCAAAGGGATGTGGCACTTGAAAGGCTGAGGTGGGAGGGGCCTCGTAAATTTGGCCAGCCTGAATTACAGAAAGAGATCTGTCTCAAGAAAAAAAAAAAATCCCAAACAACAAGAATGGGTTTTGGTGGGCACATTTGTGACCCAAGACAGAGGTAGGAGGAATTCCAAAAGTTCAGGCCAGTCATCGATACACCAAGAGACCCCAAACCTCAAATACATCAAACAAGGTATGGTGGCACACACCTTTAATCCCAGAGCCCAGGAGGCAGAGGCAAGGTGAATCTCTGAGTTCTAGGGGGCCTGGTCTCCGAGTGAGTTCCAGAACAGCCATGGCTACATAATAGAGAGACCCTGTCTTCAAACAAACAAACATACAAAACCAGCACATTAAATAAGTATGTGAGCTGGGCATAGTAGCTCAAGCCTCCACTCCCAGAACTTAGGAGGAAGACCCAGGCAGGTCTCTGTGAGTTTGAGTCCAGGCTGGTCTACAGAAGACAGCCAGGGCCACACAGAGAGACCTTGTCTCAACAAAAAGGGGGTGGGGTGGGGGAAGGGAACGACAGCGCTCCACCCCCCAGCTGCCTTCAGCTTGAGGCCAGAAGAACACAAAACAGAAGCCCCAGACTTAGAACCCCAACAGGGAAGAAACACCTACTTTTGGAATTCCCACTCTCTGTTGTCCAGTGGACACACCTGCCTCGTTTTGAGCCATCGAGAGATGCAGTGGAAATGAAAAGCATGCTGAAAGAGAAGACAAGGTGTTATCCGTCACTGCAGCCGCCGGCAACAGCAGTCCTGGGCTGCACAGTGGGGAAAGGCGGGTTAGACAGCAGCCTTGGCTGAGGGCAACATTCCACTGGCCTCTTGGAGCCCCTCTTCTGGGTAGGCGCATCTGTCACATGACACGCCTTTACTGCTACAGAAATCACTCAAGGAGCACAGGAGCACACTGTGACAGTGGGGTCCTGTCTCTCAGGGAATGCGAATCCTGGGCCATTTAGCTTTCACTGCTCCGAGAAAGAGGTCCTGATCACACAGAGGCTTCACATGTGAAAAAAGAGAACTGTCCTTTCTCAGCAACAACTTTTTAGAAGATTCTGTCCCTTCAGACTCTTAACACGACTCATCATGCAAAGAAAAAAGCAGCCAGAATTTTTGCATGCTTATAACCTCAGCACTTGCGAGGTGAAGGGGGAAGCAAGAATTCAAAATCAAGCTTAGCTAAACACTCAGTTCGAGACCAGCCTGGGCTGCATGAGACCTTGTTCAAAAGAAACAAGGCCACAAAACAAAGCTCCCCTCCCCCAAATTTCCAGGAGGCAGAAGCTGAGACACTCTCAGCACATCTAAGTCCTGGGGACAGCTCACCTGAATACAGGAAAGGCACCTGTCTGTGGTGCCCCATCCCCACCAAGCATCTGGCAGAGCCCTTGTCTCTCGGAAGAGAAGAGCAAGTGCCTACAAAGGAGGTTTAGGTACAGGTGGACCCTATCTTTCTTCCTCTTAATTTAAAACGCAGAGAAGAGTGTGTTTAGCAGATGGTGCAGTTTACCAAGGGCACACCTACAGGGCCCAAGTTTATACAACCATTACCTCACTCAAGCCCACTGCAACCCTGGAGAGCAGGCTAGACAGATACTACTATCTGGAGCTCACAGCCAGGAAACGGAACCTCAGACAAATGACTTGTCTAATTCACAGAGCTGGTTCATACAAAACTAGGACCTTAGCCTAGTCTGGAGGCTTCTGGCATAGCATGCCCAAGCTCTCCTTTATGACAAGCTATCTGAATAAATTCATCTTTATCTAAATTCATGAAAAAAACGTTTTTATTTTTAAGACAGGGTTTCTCTGTGTAGCCCCAGCTGACCTTAAACTTGGGGGTCTGCCTGTCTCTGCCTCCAGAGAGCTGGGATTAGGCATGTACCACCATACTCTAAAAGCCAGGAGTAGTGGCACAACCCTTTAATACCAGCACCTGGAGGCAGATACAGGCATATTTCTGTGAGTTCCAGGCCAACTAGGGCTACAAATTGAGTGTCTAAATTAAAACTAAATAAATAAAATAAATTTATTTCTGTTTATGTTTGTGGGCACAAGTATGCGTGACACTCACATGGAGCTCAGAGGATAACCTGTGGAAGCAAGTTCTCTCCTTCCACCATGGGGGTTCCACAGATTGAGCTCTGATGGTCAGGCCTGGCACCAAGCACTTCTACCAGAGAAGCCCCTCAGCAGGTTCGCCCCTTTCCCTTCACACAAAAGAATGTTACCTTTAGTCTGAAAGCAATAGGGCAAAGCTCCTGAGGTATCTCCTCTGTCTCTGTTTAACATCACCCTTTGGTTAATGGAGTCTGTGAAGTGGCCATTGGGTCTGGATGAAGGAGGAGGAGTGGGCAGGAATGGCTGGGAAGACAGCCTCAGGCCCCAAGGAAAGCACCCTGCACTAGAAGGGCCACTTCCAAAACTATATTTAAAGATTATTGTTTTAAATCATGTGTACGCGTGTCTGCTGTGGGCATGTGCAGGTGCCTACAGAGGCTGGAGAGCCGGAGCCCCAGCGCTGGGGCCACAGGTGGCTGAGCTGCCTGCTATGTTGCTCTGGCTGCTGGAAACTGAACACGGGTTCTCGGGAAGAGCAGTTTGTGTCCTTAAGGGCTGACCCCTCATTTAGCTTCCTTATTTTGTTTTCTCAAGACAGGGTTTCTCTGTGTAGCCTTGGCAGTCCTGGACTCACTGTGTAGACTAGCCTTGAACTCACAGAAATCCACCTGCCTCTGCCTCCTGGGATTTCAGGAGTATGCCACTGTGCCCAGTGCTCGACGTACCTTTTAAAACATCTACTTATTTGGGTGTGTACCTGTGTGTCAGTTAGGAGGCTAACCTGTGGGGGTCAGTTCTCTCCGTCTCTACCATGTGGGTCCTAGAACTCAAGCTCAGGCCATAAGGCTTGGCAGCAAGGCCCTTTATCCACTGGGCCATCTCACTGGCCCTCTAAGCACTTTAAAAAAGTTAAATCATTTAATCTCGTTTACACTTTCACTATTAGGCATGTTTTACCTGAGGGAACCCAGGATCCAAGATGTGAAAAGTTTCAAAAAAGTTACTAGCAAAGTCAGACAGCAACAGAAGACCTAACCCAGGCACCTGTAACCTGAATCATGACGGAAGCTGTGCACCCTGGGCCTGCTGGTCTGTCTCAGCGAGTGCACTAAGACTGTAACCACTAGAAATGATACATTGCTGTCTCATCTCCACAGCTGTCACACCCTGCAAGGCTGTACATTCAGTCCAACAGTGAGGCTGTGTTAAATAGTTCTGGCAGAAGCCATAAACACACACACACACAGAACTGAGAACTTAACACTCAACCCATGCACCAAACTTCATCCCACAAACACTTCCCTTAAAAGATCTGTTCAGGAGGCTGGAGAGATGGCTCAGAGGTTAAGAGCACTGGCTGCTCTTCCAAAGGTCCTGAGTTCAATTCCCAGCAACCACACGGTGGCTCATAACCATCTATAATGAGATACACATAGGCAGAATACTGCATAAAAAATAAATCTTTAAAAAAAAATAAAAAAAAAAAAGAAAGGTCTGTTCAGAAGAGGCACACTTTCCCATGATGGTGTCAGGCTTTGAAGACAGCCCCTGAAGATGGCTGAATATTCAAAACATTGCTTAGGGAAGTAGGTCCTCTTAGTAATTAAGACAAACTTAGTCTTTCTTTGTAATAACTACTGTTTAACTGATGAAAGGTGAACACCACAAGGCTTTAAACTCGGCTGTTACTATTTGAGTACCTTCTGGGAGAAAGGGGGGCTACTGCTATTGTCCCTAAGTCTCAAGCCTGGAAAGCAGGAAGAGCAGCAATGCATGCACAAGCCACTCATAGGTAAAGGGGTTCCTTACGTTACAGACGCCCCACGCAACCGTACACTCTTCCGAAGTGGCGGACGCCTGGTTGGCCTGACATTCGATGCCTGTGGGAACAAAGGTAAGAGCATCACTGACCTGGGGGCGGCAGCTTCCAACCCAGCCAGCCAGGTCCTGAAGTGGTTAGCTGGCCATTACCGTTTGCAATGGATGTGGGAAAAAGCGAAGAGGGAGGGCTGTGTGGTGGCTCAAACCTTTAATCCCAGCACTCGGGAGGCAGAGGGTAGTTAGGGCTACCACCCTAATATTGTTCCCCCTAATAATTTTCAAGATGAGCAAAGCAAGAAAAGTGACAATGCATTTACAAAGTGTTGTTGAAGATGGCAACCAAATGAAGTCTCCCTCCTGAAAAACAAATTCAAAAACTATTTGGGTTGGTACAATTATATCAAACTAGCAGATGGGAAGCAGAAAATGCTGGTGTATCTGGCCTCACCACTGGCCTTTCCCCCGCCCCTCAGAGACCAGAGGCCAGGCTATGAAATCATAGACCTGCTTCTGCTGTTCAGAGTCACGTATGTTCAGGTAGTATAGCCTGGCCGCCACCTGAGAGACTCCAAGGTCTGTGCTGTACAGTCAAGAACTTACTGGGGGTGGGCCGGGTCGGGGGGTTCATGCCTGTAATCCAACTCTTGAGAGGCAGAGGCAGTCACAGCTCTCCTGAGTTCCAGAACAAGGCTTACTGTACAGTGAAACCTTGTCTCAAACAAAAACAAACAATGCACCAACAACCCAAACCAAGATACACATAACAGAGGCAGGTGGATCTCTTGAGTTTGAGGTCAGCCTGGGCTACACAGAGAAACCCTGTCTCAAAAAAAAAAAAACAAAACAAAGAAACCAGCCTCCTGATCCTCCTGTCTCCACTTCCCAAGTACCGGAATTCCAATATTTTACCTCGTGACATTTTGAACATATATTACGAGGAAAGCAGAGGCCGCAGAATCATGAATTTGTAGTCAGTCTGGGCAATACACAGAGTTCTAGACCAGCCTGACTATGAAGCCATCTCAAAACAAACAAAAAAACAAAACAACAACAAAAAAACCCCAAAACAAGCCAGGCCTGGTGGTGCACGCTTGTGATCCCAGTACTAGGGGAGGCAGAGGCAGGCGGGCTTGTGTGAGTTCAAGGTCAGTCCGTCTTACAGGGAGAAAAAAAATCCCAAACTAAAAAACATACACTGTACTATGAGGCAACATTAAGTGTCTAGCGGGGAAACATGTCAGTGTTTTTGCTGCTCCCAGCAAGTACATTCTGTCCCATCTGAGACACACATTGTCACGGAGGACAAGAAGGAAGCTGCATTTTGTAATGTTTTGTACTATTTTCAGATGAGAGCCCCCAGGAAGTATGGTTTTCTCTGGATGCAACTTGTGACAATACAAGGGACAAACTGGCAGGCACACAACCAGACTCCACCCGTATTTAAGCTGCTGTGATTGAGTGATGGGTTCCTCCCGTCTACAGTAAACACAGAAGCTGCCGATCTGCTCTCGATGCAGTACGAAAAGAAAAGGTCAAAGTTCAAAAGAACTCTGAGCCACCAGCAACTACTAGCAAATGTCACAAGTACTTCCCAACACAAAACTTGGTTCATGCTTTCCAAGTTGAAGGGATCCGACTATTACACTATTTGTTTTTGTGACCCACTAGCAAATATTCAGGGCAATTTTCTTACAGACTAAACAACATGTTGGAGTAGTAAATAACGTGAACATAACAACCACCTGAATAAATGACATAAAGGGACAGTGTAGCATGTCTTGGGACTATCTGAGAGAACTACCAATAGCCTATGAGTGAACATGTAAATGTGGAGTGGGGGGGCACAAACATCTAACAGGAAACAAGCACACACACGTGCACGGACACTGCACTGCTTGAGTCTGCAAATGCAGAATTTGAGATTATACAGGGCTGGCTATAAATTTACTTTATAATTGATTGTTATTTATTTAATGTGTAAGGGTGTTTTGCCTGTACCAGAGGGTGCCTGCTGCCCGTAGAGGCCAGAAGAGGTCATTGATACCCTAGAACTGAAGTGACAGACCATGATTAATCTGCATGTGGGTACTGGGAACCAAACCTGGGTCCTCTGGAAGAGCAGACAGTGCTCTTATCTCCTGAACCATCTCTCCAGCCTAACAAAAACTAGCTCAGATAAGAGTACTGTAGTTCAAAGCAGGTTCCAGGACAGCCAGGACTGTTAACACAGAGAAACTCTGTCACAAAAAACAAAACAAAACAACAAAACAAAACAAAACAAAAAAAAAACCAAACCAAAGAAAAACCCAACAGTCAGTGTGGTGGCACACACGTGTAATCCCAGAACTCTGGGAGGCAAAGGCACGAGGATTTCTGGGAGTTTGAAGCTAGCCTGGTCTACAAAGTGAGCCGAGGACTGCCAAAGCTACACAGAGAAACCCTGTCTCAAAAACCAAACCAAACAACAACCAAAAAAACCCAAACCAAACAAACACCTCCCCCTGCCCCCCAACAAAGAATACTATAGTTCAAATCTTAGCCCTGGCTGGCCTGTAATTTGCCACTATACTTCTGCTGATGTCTCCCAAACTCTGGGGTTACAGGCATGCACTTCCATAGCTACCTTCAAAGACAATGTTCTTTCACTATTTTTACACCTGTGTCTGTATAGATCAGAACAAGTGGCGACTCTGCCTACAGCTCATTCTAAATGGGATCTTGCTGGCTTTACAATGAATGTATGCCGTCACACATCACTTTAAAAACAATTCTACTCAAGAGGCAGAGGCGGGTAGCTCTCTAAGTTTGAGATCAGCCTAATCTACAAAGTGAGTTCCAGTATGGCAGGGCTACACTGAGAAATCCTGCCTCCAAAACCAAAAACAAACATCTACACCAAACACTCCAATGGATGTACCTAAGGATTCTGACCTGCCTCTGTATCTACTTGTGAAGGAGAATGGGCACATCAGGATGACCACCCTTTCTGTAACCTCGACTCCTTCCTGCCCTCCCTGAGTTACTTACAAAGATCCATAATGTGGTTCCTGCAGATGGCACAATTATCAACCACAATGTCCCAGGCCCAGAGGGCTACTGCGTTCCACTGAAAAGAGAAAGGAGGAAACAATGCATTTTCCTTGTAATATATCAGACTTGTTAGGACTTCAGATTTTGGTTACCACTCCCTGGATAATATTATCGGCACTACATCAAAGGATAGCAATAGATAGCGTGATTCCTAATTCATCCAAAGATGGAGTGTGTGAACATGGGGGTCTTTAAGTGTTTGTTTATAATGTAAAATAATTTAGCTAGCCAAACCAAAGCAAGCAAATTAGAAATATTTTAAAACATCTGATTTAAAAACGTACAAAATTACTGTGCAGTGTTCCCTGACAGTTGTGGAAGAACTCAGAAACCTTCCTAAATGTCTGCTCTTCAAGCACTGCTGGACACACGTGCAGGGAGGCAACCAGAATTAACTAAGATGATGACTGGATCATAAAGTGAAAAATCCTGGGATAAGCTGGGCAGCTAGTTACCTACCGAGTGTCAGTACAGAGAACAAGGTCATCCCCTAAATCTTACAAGATTACTTCTCGATAAAGTAGAATCCACTACAGCTTTCTTTTCTTAACAAGTAAACTGATATTCTCAAACTTTTATATGTCCAAACTACTGCCTTGTTAATTCTAGTAAGTCATTCAACTGGCTTCTGCAATTACACACACGTGTGAGACATCCCTTTTAATGACTACTTTGGTTTGACTTCTCAAAGTCAACTCTCAGTTTTTAGCAACTTGTACATTACTTCTATTATTCTTCAATATGGCTGCTGGCTGTAACTGAGCAGCAGTGGCCACAATGAGACGCAAAAAAAAAAAAAAAAAAAGGGAAAAAAAAAGGGTTGGGCAGTTCCAAAAGTAATATGTAAGAAAACACCTTCCCTACTTCAAGATCTCCATTTTGAACAGATTTATGTAATTTTAAATAGGAACCGACCCTTCTCCCAAACTGTTGGGGAATAGCATGCAAAAAGATGTTCCGTATTTTTGCTTTTCTGTTCACATGCCATTAACAATTAGCACCCCACCTTCCTAAATGCCACAAGTTCTGGGCTTGCTTTTAGAACAAAGCCCACCAAGCTTTTTAATTACTTTTTTTTGTCTGTTTGTTAGAAGAGTATCCGGACATTAGAGAACCATCGAGGGCTGGAAACTATGTGACAACCAAACCAGCAGACGGCTCGGAAGAACCAAGCTTTCCACTCGAGACCGTGGGTTTGGAGGCTAATGGAGGCCTCCGTACAACCGAGGACCCACTCCGGGTCCCTGGATGCAGGAAGGGGCGGGACAAGAGCGCCGCAGGGTTCCCCAAAGGCCTCCCCTGCGGCAAGATCTCCCGTCCTCGGCTTCCTCCGCACTGCCCCATCCTCCACCCGCCGCAGTCTCCCCGCCAGTCTCCATCCCACCACTCCGCCCCGTCCTTCCCCCCATCCCTCAGCCACTCGAGTGACAGCTCCAGCGCTCGGCTCCCGCAGAGAAGTCGACCCCGCGTAGTTCAGTAAGCAGCTCTGCGATTGGCTGCGCGGCTCCCCCGGCGGCTCTAACATGGCCCCGGACAGTGGGCCGCGGCCGCGCCGATCAACCCTAGGCCCGCCCCCCGGCTTCCTTTCGCGGTGCCCGGTCCCAGGAACGCCCTGAAACGAAGCCCTTTCCCCCGCGCCTAGCTCATCCTCGGGCCTGCCAGCTGTCTCCGCGCCTCCCTCGCTTCCCCGAGAAAGGCGCTGGCGAGACCCAACCTTTTTCACTTCAAAGCGCTTCTTGCCCGCGCCGCTGTTGGTGCCGCTGGGGGTATCCACATCCATCGCCGCCGCCATTTTGGAAACACACTGTCCGCCGCCGGGACACTGCGCCTGCGCGTCGGCTCACATTTCGCCTCCTGCTCCCACCACCAGGCTCCTCCTCCCGCACCCCTCCCCTCATTGGCGTGAGCGGGTGCGAGGGGCGGAGGCTTCGGTCACGCCCCTTAAAGGCGCAGGTCGCGGTTCCCCTTTCCTCTCCGCTGGGGAGGTGGATGGAGTAACTGAGGCGGGGCCGGGCGGGGCCGGGCGGGGCAGGAGGACGTGAGCCAGCCGGTGGGAATGTCCGTGAGATCCCAAGCTGGTCCGTCTCTGGGACGCTCCGCAGACTGGCTAGCTCGTCTGGGGCGGCGGCTGCTTCCTTCTTTGCTGGGACCCACGGTGCCGCTGCCCCCGATGCTGCGGTGCGAGGGGCATGGGCGTGTCCTTGGAGACCCGAGACTCCGCGCGGGCCTGGTGCTGCCCCTGGCCGGCTTCGGAGCCTGGCGGTCCCCAGTCTCCTTGGCTGCCTGTGGCCAGCCTGCTGAGTTCTCAGTTTCAGTTTGGGAAATGATTTGATGGGGAGAGGAAGAGGCCCGAACGTCCTGCCGCAGACCAAACGGAGCAGGCATTCTGCAGCTCTGCCTTCACCTTCCCAGCAGAAAGGGGCCGAGAACGCTTAGGCGTCTGGGAGATGCCATAGCACTTCCCGTAACCAGCCATCCCTAAATGGTCCTCCCTTTCTCCTCATTTCCTATCCGAGTTTGGTACTTGTGCCACACTTTACACTAGTTCATCTGTAGTGGCTGAACTTGAATTTGGGTGAGGTATTCTGATTTCCTTACCGGTCATTTTCATCAAGCTAAAGAGTTTGTACTTTATGTCATGCTCCAGTGTTATTCCAGACCTCCGTGGTTTTGCCTCCTAAGCCTGCAGAGGTATGACTAGAATACATCACATTTGAATTTCATATATATATATATTTTTTTTTTGTTGTTGTTTTTGTCCTATAATCCTAGGACTTGGAAGCAGGAAGCTTTAGTGTTCCAGTTCTCGCAACAGGACAACAAAGTTTTTATCTGAAATGTCACATATCCTCTTAGGATAGTTAATTATTGGAGGGTAATGGAGTATGTTGTTGATACCATTGCTGAGCAGGACAGTACATCCAAAACACCACCACAGCTTTAACTTGCACAGAGAAAGTGTCTGAGAGCCTTGCAGGGGTTGTATGTGATTGCCCAAGTTCTGACTCCCATATTAAAACTGTCACTGATTTATTATGTGTTAACAGACCCCTGTAGGGATGCTAGAAACCCACAGCTAATTAAGACACCGAGGACATATATATCCATTATTCAACAAATATCTTGAGTGCGTATTAGGTCTTGTAAATTTTGGTTTACAGCCGGGCGTGGTGGTGCATGCCTTTAATCCTAGCACTCAGGGAGGCAGAGGCCTGGTCTATAAACCCAGTCCAGGATAGTCAAGGCTACACAGAAAAACCTTGTCTTGAAAAACCAAAATAGGAAAAAAAAAGAAGAAAAAGGAAATTCTGTTGCCTCTACCTCCCAAGTACTGGGGATAGAGGAAGAGAACCATCAGGCTCAGCTACACCAGGTCCTACTTTAAACAGGAAAGTCACAGTGATGAAGTCAACTCTAAGTAGGGAAAGAAAACACAAATCAACAACTGTATGAGGAAGTCAGGGAGCAACACACGCTTTGAAAAACAAGATGATGAGATTGAGGGAGGAGGCAACAGTATGTTAATTGTTGCCTGATTAATATTCATACATTTGAAGAAAGGTATTGGGCAATTTTGTTATTGTGCGAACATTCTAAAAGGCACTTACACCAACCTAGATGAGGTAGCCTGTTACACACTTAGGTCCTAAGGTTAGCTTACTGCTCCCAGCCTCTAAACCTGCACATACTGTCACTGTGCTGAATACCATAATCAAGTTGAACACAGGTATTTGTAGATCTAAACACAGCAAATAAACATTAGAAATGTGCTATAAAATGCTGGCCATATAACTCAGCTGTAGTGCGCATAAAAGGATCTTTTAAAACTCATCCTTTTCAGTCTCTCTGTAGACTGAACCAGAAAAGTCCTTGTCAGGGACAAGTCTGTTGATTATTGTTCTGTTAGGCCCTCACCCTACACATCCTTTTCCAGATTTTTGTCCCCTAATATATACTAACTAGGTCAGAGGCATGGGAACAGGTTTCATGTAGACTGCAATTACCAAGTACCCTTGTGCTGGGATTACGGGCTGTGCTAATATGACCAGTGTAGCTGGGGATTGAATTTAGAGGTTTATGTCAGGCAAGCACTCCACCAACTGAGCTACATTCCCAATTCCTGTTTCTTTCATCTTTCTTTCTTTCCTTCCTTCCTTTCCTCTCTCTATTCGTTCTTTCCTTTCTCTCTTTCTTTTTCTTTCTCCTCTTTCTCTTCCTTCCCTTCCTTCTCCCTCCTCTCTCTCTCTCTCTCTCAGACAGTGTTTCTCTGTGTAGCTCTGGCTGACCTGGAACTCCCTCTGTAGACCAGGCTGGCCTTGAGCTCAGAGATCTGCCTGCCTCTGCCTCCCTTTCCCTAGTGCCAGGATCAAAGGAGTGTGCCACCACTGTCCTGCTTGTATTTCTTATTTCATATATTTGTATGCATGGGAATGTTCTAAGATGGGGGAAGGGAGGTATTCATCTTGTTTTGTCCGAGACAGTGTCTCCCATGGCCTTGAAGGCTAGGCTGACTGTGCAGTGAACCCCAGCTTTATTGCAGTTGGTTCTGGGGCTTGAATTCATGCTTATAAGGCAAGCCATCCTTTTTGACTTAAGGCCTCTCTATGTAGCCCTGGCTGTCCTGGAACTTGCTATGTAATCCAGGCTAGCCTTGAACTCACAAGACATCTGTCTGCCTCAGTCTTCAAAGTGCTGGGATTAAAGAAGATTGGGTCTTGCTGTGTAGCCTGTGCTAGCCTAAAATTCACCATCTTTCTATCTCTGTCCCACAAGTAATGGTTTACAGGCATGCACCACCACACTCAGCTTTAAGTTTTCAGTTTGTAACCTTTGTGAAAATGGATTATAGACATTTGTTAATAAGGGAACAGCATTAATCAGCAGGTCCTTTGCTGTGATAGCACTAGAATGGGATTTGGATGATCTTAGGATCCTATTTATTTATTTATTTATTTTACTTTTTTTTTTTTCCCTTTGAGATAGGGTTACTCTGCATAGCCTTATCTGTGCTGGACCTGCCTTCCTGAGTGCTGGGATTAAAAAGCTTGTACCTTAAATAAATAAATAAATGCGTATTTTAAAGACATGGTTTCACTATGTAGCCCTGGCTATCCTGGAACTCTCCATGTAGACCAGGCTTGTCCTCAAACTCAACCTATCAGGCAAGATACATCCACTAAAGCAATAGTGGCATAACCGTTCCAGGGGTAACCAGCCATTCTTGTTTTGTTTTGTTAATTGTATTTGAGGCCTGTTCCACTGGAGGAAATTTGTATCAGGTCCTGGAAGCCTGTTCAGAAGCCTGTGGCTAGAGAGGCTGTTAACCTTAGTAGGGACACCAATGCTGTTTTGCTAAAATGGACATCATATACCTGTCAAATTGCCTTCTATATATGTTTTTGTTCAGAGACTAGTGCTGCTGTCAGTTTTGGTCACAGAATTTCCTTTTTTTCACAGTAGGTAATGGTTAGTGTTGGGACTTGTAACTGGTTAATGTGGACAGAACAAGTGACTGTTTCAGGGTCATCCCTAAGTGGGTATCACTTCCTCTAAGGCTCAGGGAACACTTTGGGAGAGGGAGCAGAGACAGTGTAAGATCCAGATGAAAGGGTGAAACATTGCGGAATGCTGTCGTCCGGGTAGGGCATAGCCATGGCACCCTTGAATGCTCAGCAACTCTGATAACCTATGCAAGGCTTGCGGAAATTTGGGCCCATCAACATTCTCTCCTGGAGGCTTCCCTCCCAGGATCTACAGGAAGGCAGGTGGATAAGGGAGATTTTCTTTTTCCATGTTGCCACTGGTTGCCCATACGTCTGTAAACAACCCCTCACCCATTTTTTTTTTTCTGGGTAACCTTCTGAAACTGATTGGTACACAGAAAAAGACCCTCCTCCCCCCTCAAAACAAAACAAAACAAAACACCCATGAAAGTCGAAAGGGAATTAGCTGAGAAGAGGAAGATCAGTGAGAGCAGGAAGGAAGGCAACAGAGCATAATGGACGGTGAATCAACTATATTATTTATAGGCTGGAGAGATGGTTCAGCAGTTAATAACACCTGCTGCTCTTCCAGAAAACCAGTGTTCTATTTTCAGCACCCACATGGTGACTTATAATTATCTGTAACTCCAGTTGTAGGAGCTCTGAAGCCCTCTCCCGGCTTCTACAGGTACTAGACACACATGTGGTGCACAGATATAGTCAGGCAAAACACCCATATACATAAAAATTAAAAAGTGTATGCATGCACAGAAGTAGCATAATAAGACTATGTACAACTGTTACTCATACTTTAATAATACATCATTAATATGTGCTAATACAAAAACGTAAAAGAGCGCTGGCGAGATGGCTAAGATGGTTAAGAATACATGGTAGGTGTGATAGCACATGCCTTTAATCCTAGCACTGGGAGGCGGAGGAGAGACAGGTGGATATCTGTGAGTTCAAGGCCAGCCTGGTCTATATAGAGAGTTCTATGATAGCCAGGGCTACCTAGAGTGACCGGATTTAAGAAAGTTAACCGTGGGTCAAGAGGCAGAGCAAGAAACCTGTTGACACAGGCTACAGAGTGGGAGGGACTTTGAGTGGAGGGGTATTTAAGACAGAAGAAGAAAGGGCTATTAGCTCAGGCTCAGGTTTCAGCCTAGGCTTCAGCTCCTCAGATCTCTGGCTTTTTGGCCTTTGAGCTAACAGGCCTTTGGCCTTGGATATTTTCCTCCTGGGTTGTCAGTTGAGCTAGTGAGCCTTTTTGGTGTTTTTGTTTTGTTTTGTTTTTTGTTTTTTGTTTTTTTCTATCTGCACCTGAGCTAAAAAGGAAAGTCAGCTGGGTGCTTTCTCTACCACCCAACTGGTTAACTTTATTAAATCTGGTATACAGAAAACTCTAGGATTAAAGGTGTGTGCTAGGCCTGGCTGAACCACACCATAATCACTGGTTTAAAATAAACAGAAAGTCCTTGGTGTAAAAGTGTGACTAGGGCTCAACCACATCAAACAAGAAACAGGGTTTTACAGTTCATAATTTTAGGGTTCAGAATGGGATCAAATATCCTGCAACACCTATGTCAAAATAAAGCACTTTAAAAGGATTATAGAGTTACACTGGGCATGTTGAATTATGAATTCAGCATTCAGGAAGTTTCATGCCAGCCTGAGCTACACAGCAATACCTGGTCTCAAGATAATAACTCAAGATCAGAGAGCTGGTAAACAGTATGTTCATTTTTTGAGTGCGCTGAAAATCAAACTTCAGCAACTACATCATGCTATTTTAGACAGCTGAACATTTAGGCAAGGCCTTGCATAAAGATGAAAAGCAGATTTTTTTTTTTTTGTGTGTGTAATTTTGGCTGTCTTTGAACTTACTCTATAGCCCAGGCTGGCCTCTAATTCACAGAGATCCACCTGTCTCTGCCTCTCCAAGTGCTGGCATGCACCACCACTGCCCAACTGAAACAAAAATTTTAAAACAGATTAATTTATTATGTATACAATGTTCTGTCTACAGGTACACCTGCACACCAGAAGAGGGCACCAGATGTCACTATGGATGGTTGTGAGCCACCATGTGGTTGCTGGGAATTGAACTCAGGACCTTCAGGAGAACAACAGCCAGTGCTCTTAACCTCTGAGCCATCTCTTTAGCCCCCGGAAGCAGACTTTTTAAAAGTAATTAATTTTTTATTATTTTCAACTCATGTGTGTCAGTGAGTAGGTGCGTGTGAGTATAAGAGCGAGAGTCATTTGATCTAGAACTGGAGACGCAGGCAGCTGTGAGCTATACTCGGAAGGTTCTGGGAAACAAACAAGAACAGAGCTCCTAAGGGCTGAGCCATCTCTCCAGTCTCAGGATTAGAAAAGAAGATGACATGCCTGCTCCTAGATATGATGACGGAGGATAAAAGTTTTCTGTAAGGAAAGGGAGAACAGAGCCAGAGGCAGAGACATCTGGGAGAGTCCAGAGCAGATATGAGCCTGAGCCACCTGAGGGGCTGGCAGCCAGGTAAGCTTTGATTGGTTACATAGGCACCTCAGCTATTTGTTCCAGGGTTTAAGTCTTAACACCAAGAGCTTCCAATGGCCTTAAAAAATAGATTAATTTCTTTTATGTGTATGAGCTATCTCTCCATGCACACCTGCATGCCAGAAGAGGGCATCATATCTCAGTACTGATGGTTGTGAGTGGCCGTGTGCTTGCTAAGAATTGAACTCAGGCCCTCTGGAAAAGCAGACAGTATGCTAACCACTGAGCAATCTCTCCAGCCCTTTTTTTTTTTTTTTTTTTTGAGTCAGGATTTCTCTGTTTAGCTCTGGCTGTCCTGAAACTCACTCTGTAGACCAGGCTGGCCTCAAACTCAGGCCTGCCACTGCTTCCCGAGTGCTGGAATAAAGGCATGCACTCTGGCCACAACCACGGGGTTCTCCTTGGCCTTTCTGATGCTGAATTCCCAAAGCTGGGCCTTTAGGTCCAAGTTTATCCACTTTGAGTCATACCTGGGAGAGGGAAGAAGCTCTACTAGAAACCATCTGTCACTGGGTGCCAGGCATGAACATGTAAAATAATTTCCTGACATATAAAATAAACACATCTATATAATATACATGAATTTCAAATAAAAAGAAACAAATCTTTAAAGGTGCATGCCACCATATCCAGCCTGAAGATTAATTTTTAGTTAAATGTGAGCATATGATATGTGTGCAGGCACCCTTGGAGGTTGGAAGCCAGAAGAGAGAATCAGCTCCCCTGCTGCTGAGTCACAGGTAGTTCCTGTGAGCTACCCAGTGTGAGTCCTGGGAACTCAAGTTGTTTTTTTTTTTTATTTTTTAAAGATTTATTTATTATGTATACAATGTTCTGTCTGCCTGTATACCTGTAGTCCAGAAGAGGACACCAGATCTCATTACAGATGGTTGTGAGCCACCATCTAGTTGCTGGGAATTGAACTCAGGACCTTTGGAAGAGCAGCCAATGCTCTTAGCCTCTGAGCCATCTCTTGAGCCCAATGTGGGGCTTCTGCAAAAGAAGTACCTGTTTGTCACTGCTGAGCCTTCTCTCCAGTTGCTTGCTCTTTTAGAGTTAAGCTCTTTCTTTTTTCCAGGTTGGCCTTGAATTGGATCCTTTGTTTTGTCCTTCAAAGTAGCTGGGATTAGAGGCAAGGAACTCTCTGACTAATCTAGTGATTTATTTGTGGGTGTGTGACCGGGGACATGTGGAGCTCAGAGTACGACTTGACTTGCAGAAGTGGGTTCTGCTTGTCAGAGGTCCTCAGGCTTATGTGACAAGGGCTTTCAGCTGCTGAGCTATCCTGCGGGCTCCAATTTCCTCTTACATTTGAGTAATATTCCATTGTGTAGATGCCATAGTATCTTGTTATCTTTTCATCTGTCAATGGACATTTGTTTTTTTTCCACAGTCTTGGGTACCACCAACAATATAGGTATGAACTTGAATTGAGTGTGTAAGTTTGTCAAGTTTTCAAGTATTTCAAGTATTATGAATTTAGAACTGGAATTTCTGGATACAGGTATTTTATTTACTCTTTTGAGAAACTGACAAGCAGACTTTGTAAACAGCAGACTTTTTTTTTTTTTTTCCTTTTCTTTTCTGAGTCTAGCTTTCTAGTAGCTGAGGCTGATCTTGTGCCCCTGGGCTTATGGAATGGTGGAAATCTGGATCAGTATTTACAGTCACAGTAATTAATGTCCAAGTAATTATGTCACTAGCATAACTCTGGATTTTATGACCCTAAGTCAAATACTCCAGGGGTGTGGTTTCAAGAGCTGCTCTGGAAGGGAAGGGTGGCTCAGCAGGTAAAGGTGCCTGCTTGTGAAGCCGAAAGATACGAGTTCAATTCCCTGGTAGATGGAAAGAGCCACTTTCCACAAGCTGTTCTTTAAATTTTCCCCTATCTCATGTACACACACACACAGACACACAGACACACAGACACACAGACACACACACACACCTGGATGTAACTTATAAAGGAAACTAAAGAGCCCTGGACGACACAAATTCTGTTATCAGGATGGAGGTTGGCATGGCTTACCTTGGAGAACATCCTTACCTGTCACTTGTCATCTGTCACCAGGAGCCCTAGATTCACTGAGATATGGCCACAAAGGTACACTGTCCTTGGATTACCTATTTTAGCAGCAGCTGTTATGTGAACTGGTCCTCAATGAAGTTAAGGAGTCTGTTTTGGTCACAGCTCTATTGCTGTGAAGAGACACCATGACTAAGGCAAAAGAGAACCTTTAATGTGGGGGCTTGCTTACAGTTTCAGGGGGTTAGTCTATTTATTATCATGGTGAGAAGCAGACAGGCACAGCACTGGAAAACAGTAGCTGCGAGCTTTGTGACCTTATCTGCAGGCAGCAGGCAGAGACAGATTGGGCCTAGCACGGGTTTTGGAATCTTCAAAGCCCCACACTGACATACCTTCTTCAACAAGGCCACACCTCCTCCAACAGGAACTAACCTCCTAATCCTTTCCAAAGAGTTTCACTGACCGGAGACCACACATTCAAACACATGAGTCTACGGGGACCATTCTCATTTAAAACAACCGAGAGTCACAGAACTGCTGGAGTCAGTGTTTCAGATCCATGAGGACTGAGAGGTGTGGGTGCTATGGGCTGAAGACCTGCAGGGTCATTGTATTCTAGCAGGCGGTAGCTCCCGAAGGCCGAAATCTATTTTTCCTGCCCCGCATACTTTATTCATTGCCTTGAATTTGCTATGTAGCCAAGGATTATCTCGAACTTTTAAAAAAAATAATTCTTTTTAGAATTACTGACTTTTACTTCTAGTAAACTGGTGTTTTGCTTTCATGCATACTGTGTGATAGATACATACTGTTGGACCCTCTGAAACTGAAGCTACCAACAGCTGTGAGCCGCCATACAGGTGCTAGGAATCGAACCCCCAGGTTCTCTGGAAGTGCAGCCAGTGCTCTTGACTGCTGAGCTCTTAGCTTGGACCTTTAAAATCATTATTGTTTGCATTGGTGTTTTGCCTCCATGTGTGAAAATGTTAGATTCCCTCGAATTGGAGCTGCCGGCAGTTGTGAGCCTGGCGTGCTGGGAGGCGAGCCCAGGTCCGATGGAAGCGTCGGTGCTCGTAACTGCTGAGCCCCCTCTCCAGCCGCAACACCCTCACTGCTGGAGTGCTAGGATTACATTCCTATGACACAGTGCCGTAACTTGAAAATTCTATTAGTAACTTAACTTAAAAAATAACTTAGGATTTTATTAGTAAAACTTTTTTTTTTTTTTAAATGTACGTGGGTATTTTGTCTGCAGGTAGCTCTGTGCCCCACGTGCATGCCTGGTACCAGCACAGGCTAAAAGACGGTGTTAGGCAGCCGGGCACGGTGGTGCACACATGTAATCCCAGCACTCTGGGAGGCAGAGGCAGGCGGATCACTCTAAGTTTGAGGCCAACCTTGTCTACAAAGTGAGTCCAGGACAGCCAAGGCTACACACAGAGAAACCCTGTCTTGAAAAAAAGGAAAAAGAGGGTGTTAGTTCCCCTGGAATTGGAGTTATAGTTGTAAGCCGTTATGTAGGTGCTGGGAATCAAACCCAGGTCCTCTGGAAGAGCATTGTTCTGAGCCACCTCTCCAGCTCAAAATGATGTAGATTGAATCCCTAAGAGTGTATACCATAACAGTGTTTGGTATACTTGGTTAATGTAACTATCAGTATTATGCAATTCAAGAACATTTTCATCCTTAAAAAATAAATTCTGCAGGGGCTGGAGACATGGCTCAGAGGTTAAGAGCACAGGCTGCTCTTCCAAAGGTCCTGAGTTCAATTCCCAGAAGCCACATGGTGGCTCACAACCATCTCTAATGAGATCTGGTGCCCTCTTCTGGCATAAACACAGGCAGAACATTGTATACATAATAAATAAATAAATCTTAAAAAAAAGAAATCAATTCTGCAATGGTGGCACACACTTTTAATCCCAGTACTCAGGAGGAAGAGGCGGCCAGATCTCTGAGTCTGAGGACAGCCTGATCTACAGAGTGAGTTCTAGGACAGCCAGGGCACAGAGAAACACTGTCTCAAAACACCAACCAAAAAAAAAAGGGGGGGGGGGGCGGGGGAGAATGTCATAAAATTTCTCTAGAATTTTGTTCATACTTTTTCCTGTTATAACTTACACAATGCATTCTCTATTTAAGTCACATATATTTAACCCTAAGTTTATTCTACTGTACCATACAAAGAATCTTTTGTAGAACAGTCTGAGGCTAGCCTGGGATCCGGGGTTGAAAATGTCTCACAAACAAATGTGTCTTTCTACAGGTCAGGTTTGAAAATGTTAGTGTGAACCTCTATGGAATGCCTCCAACTGTGTGAGACAGGATCTACCTACTCCTGTCCTGGCCTCAAACTCAGAGATCCTCCTGTCTCTGCCTCCAAGTGTTTGAACTTCCACATGTGTGTCCTGGTGCCTGCCCATGGAGGCCAGAGGTGTCAGGTTCAACGGGAGTTGGACAGGTGACTGCCTGAGGTGCTGCATGGATGACCTGAGGCACCTGATGGCCCCGAGTCTCAGACCTTTTAAAAGTTTCCATATTCGGGGCTGGGGAGATGGCTCAGTGGTTCAGAGCACTGTCTGCTCTTCCAAAGATCCTGAGTTCAATTTCCAGCAATCACATGGTGGCTCACAACCATCTGTAATGTGAACTGATTCCCTCTTCTGGCAGGTGTAAATGCAGATAGAACACTCATATACATAAAATAATTAAAAAAAAAGTTTCCTTATTCAGCTGGGCAGCACTGGTGCGCACCTTTAATCCCAGCACCTGGGAGGTAGAGGCAGTCAGACCTCTTGAGTTTGAGGCCAGCCTGGTCTACAGGGAGAGTTCCAGGACAACCAAGGCTACATAGAGAAACCTTGTCCTGAAAAACCAAACCAAACCAACCAACCAACACCGGAAAGTGCCCATATTCATGATTTTGCAAATTGATTCTACTTCCTCACAAAAAAATCCACTTTCACTCTAGGTTGCTCAGGGCCATGGCTTTTAAGTCATTAGGGTTTAGTGCTGAGGGCTTACAACAGCTCTCATCCCCCTCCAGGGTAGGATCCTGTCATAGTCCACATGGCCTCAAACTCAAACTAGCAATTCTCCTGCCTTAGCTTTCCTACTGCTGGGGTTGCAGCTGTGTGGTACCATACTGAGCCTGACAGGAACTGTCAGGAGCCTGGTGGTCAGCTTTGTGGAGTCAATCTTGTGGAGTCTGGACCAAATCCATTGCTTTTTCTTCCCCTCAAACAATGAGCTTATTGAATTTACTTTTTTTTTTTAATTTTTTAAAAAAGATTTATTATGTATACAGTGTTCTGCCTACATTTATGCCTGCATGCCAGAAGACGGCACCAGATCACATTAAAGATGGTTGTGAGCCACCATGTGGTTGCTGGGAACTGAACTCAGGACCTCTGGAAAAACAACCAGTGCTTTTTAACCTCTGAGCTATCTCTCCAGTCCTTGTGTTTACTTTCATCATATTGTATACCAGTTAGTATTTTGTAAAGCAAAATGTCCTTACATTTAAAATCTATAGACGTCACTGCCTTGTATTAGTCATGTTTTGTTGCTGTGGTAAAACATTATAACTGAAAGCAACTTATGGAAATGTTTATTTTGGCTTATGTTTTCAGACTAGAGTCCAAATGGTGGGGAAAGGGTGGCAGGAAGCTGCAGGTTGGCTATATTTTATATGTATACAGGAAGAAGTAAGGAGAGGACAGGAAGTGGGATAAGGCTATACCGCTCACAGCCTGATGCCAGGAGCATACTTGTTCCAAAGAGGCTCTAACTCCTGGAGGTTCTGTAACCTCCCAAACAGCGCCATTAGCCAGAGACCAAGTGTTCTAACATGTGATCCCATGATGATGATTCTCATGTAGACCACCATAAGGCTAAGGTAAAACACACATACCACCTGTACAGTTTTATAGCATATTTAAAAAATGACAGTAACAAATGCATTCCCCGTACTGGGAAATGCTATATCCATTTTTCATTGAAAAGGACATTAAAAAGTAACAGCACTATGTCCAAAGAGAACATATATAATTGCACAAAAGTCATACAAAGCATTAAGAAATGCTGATCACAACTGCAGTTACTGGGTTCTGGTGGGCACATGCCCTGTCCAGTGGTGACTGCTGGTCCATACAATACTGATAGTCAAAGCTCCTCAGGACAAAGAAGCCCATTCCCATTGCGGATTTTAACGAGGGGTTTCTGTTGTAGTGGTGGGAGTTGATGATGTCACGGTCGCCTTTTCATTACCCCAGGAACATCTGAAAGCGCTTCAGATCTGCCAAGGTCTAAAGCTTGCACAATCTGCTTAACTTTGGGCCTTAAATGCTACTTCTGGAAATTAAGAATAAAAATATTAGCCACACAGTGAAACCATCTTCTGTGCAGGGCTCTTGATCACATCACTGGCGTGGCCACCCACTTAAATTTCTTTCTTTTGGTTTTTTGAAACAGGGTCTCTCCATGTAGCTCTGGCTGTCCTGGACCTTACTATGTAGACCAGGCTGGCCTTGAACTCCCATATCTGCTTGCCTCTGCTGAGTGCTGGGATTAAAGGCACGTGGCACCTCTGCCTGGCTTAATATGTGATAACTTTCATTTATTATCTTCTAGTCATGATGGTTCCAACTCAAACCCCAAGCCTGTTGAATTGCCGGGAGTTGCTGGGAGCACGTATAGAGGAGGGTAGTGCCATTTTCCCCAGGGGAGAGCATACTGTGCTTTCCTTATGGTCTGCTCTGAACACAGGGGAGCAGAAGGCAACAGCCACGCTTTCCACTTGCAGTCTCTATATTATTATTTTTATTTTTGGGAACTGAGCTCTTATATTGATGGTTGCGAGCCTAGCTTTTAATGGCTGAGCCGTCTTTCCAGCCCTTATTTTCATTTTTGAATCAGGGTCTTACTCTGTAGCTCAGGCTAGTCTTGGATTCATAGCAATCTTCCTGCTTCAGTCTTGTGCTGTGATTACAGGTATGAACTACTATGCCTGGGTGCAGTCTGTCTGTATTATTCACAAAGCCAAAAGAAGGGATGTATCATGGATGTTTGGAAAAGTAGAAAAAGTGAAAACTTTCTGACTTAAGGGCCTAAATTTTAAGACAGAATGCTGACAGTGAGAGGTTTTCCTTTCCGACTGGAGAAGAGTTAGTAAGGGCTGGGTGTGAGTGCCTGCGCTTGCCTGACTATGAAGACCTGGGCTTACCCCTTAAGCAAGAGAATAAGCAGAAGAAGGGAGGGAGGAGAGAGACCACAGCCATTACTGTTAAAACAGACAGGGACATGGAGGTTGTCTTACTGTGTGCTCCAGGTCGGTCTCCAGCCCACAATCCTCTTGCCTGTGCCTTCCAAGTGCTGCGACTACAGAGGTGTGCCACCACACCAGCTGTACAGAGAATACTATTGGTGTATTTGCTGTATGTGTGTGTCCATGCAAATGTCATAGCACGAGTGTGAAGGTAACTGGTCAACCTTAGGGAGCTGGTTCTCTCCTGTCACCACGTATTTAACTCATCCCAGGTATTTAACTCATCCTTGGTAGCAAGTGCCTTCATCACTGAGCCATGCTGCTGACCTGTGTGAGTATTTTAAGTTATGATTAGAGGCACATAGCCTCAGAGACTATGAGAAGATATTAATCCTGACTCTAGTATTTCTACTGCAGGTTTTTTAATTAAAAAAAAAAAAATCTGGCCTTCCTGATAGGAGACAAACACCAGATTCTGAAATAAACACATAAAATCATGATGTGATACTGGATACCCAGACAGGGTACCTTCATTTAAGTGCTATTTTTTTATTTTAATTTTTTTGGCTTTGAGACAGGGTTTCTCTGTGTAGCACTGGCCACAGGAGCTGGGCATGGTGCAGGAAGATCAGCAGTTTGAGGCCAGCATCAATTGCATACTGAGTTTGAGGTCAGCCTGGGCTACGTAAGATCCTGTCACAAAGCAAATCAAAGCAAACTGAGAATGACACAGGCACAGAGTGACATTTTTGCCAAAGAAAAGAACCTATGATGGAAAGGAAGGTGGATGCTTGAAGAAAGAATCCTCTTTAAATTGAAGAAAGCAGAGCGCAAGGCCTGGATCTGCACAGAGACAAAGATACTTTCAGGTCTTCAGTAACCAAAATGGCAAGAAAGATCCGAGACTCTTTTGTTGGCTGGTGTTGCTGAACTGTGCTGAGTGGAAAGACTACAGGACACCTGTGTTCCCTGAGGCTGGAGAGGTCCCATAGATGTGCAGAACCTGGAGCAGGGATGCAGAGGTCAGGGAAGGTTCATATTGGCCACCTCAAACATGAACAGATAGCTTTTAGCACAGGCAGAAACACTGGTGAAGTTAAACATGAGCCTTATACAACCATCTTAGGATATTACATGGATCTCAGCAAAATTGCAGAAAGGAAAAGAAGAGAGTTCTTGGCTGAAATGTGTTAAATAAAATGTAGGGGTAAACCAAACCAAACCCCTATTTTACATTCACATGTTAAACTTTCTGGATCGTTAACTTGTCAGATTAATGTCACTAAAGTCCTAGTAACAGACTGTCCCAGAGTTCTCGTTTCCAGGTTTACATCTATTTAACATGAAAGCATCCTCATATACAAAGATCTCCACTCAGAGCTGTGCAATGCCCCTCAGAGACACTGACTACTTGCATAGGCAGGGATGCCAGCCTGGCTCCCGGGCTCTAAGTACGCTACAGCGGTGGTCAAGAGGTCCTGCTGCAGATCTGCTCGATGTCATTCCTCTCTTTGGGACAATCTGCAGAAAGGATAAGAGGTGAGTCCTCAGTCACCACCACATCATCCTCAATCCGCACTCCGAGACCTCGAAACCTCTCTGGGGCATCTCTGTCATCCTCTGGAATATAAATGCCTGAAGAACAGAGAGAAGGGCTATGATCAGTGACATAACAGTGGGTTAGAAGCAAGTTCACCGCTGTTACAATTTCCTCGTCTGTGCCTGACGGTTCTGCACTCTTGTACCTCAGAGCTCTGAGAAGTTCATGAACAACAGCATGCACACAGTCTGTGGACAGGAAGCTCAGTCAGGTGGCTCTCATTAGCTAGCATTACTACGGTAACAGCCGCTTTCTTTAGTGGACTACAGGCTGCCCTGATCTATGGAAATACTAATCATGATTCTGTCACGGTCTAGTGGTTCAAGGAAGTCACTAATTTACAAATATGTTATATATATTAGGAACTAGCAGATTACATAAATGTATATCTTTCGTTGCCTAATAATACTCTGCTATTTAGTTAAAATAAAGTATGAAGTTGGCTGTGATGGCACACACCTGTACTTAGGAGGCTGACGTAGGATTATCAGTTAATTCTTGGCTTAAATCAAAACTAAAACCAATACAAGAGCTGGGCGAGGCAGCACGCGGCTGTGATCCCAGCCCTTGGAGGCAGAGGCAGGCAGATCTCTGTGAGTTCAGGGCCAGCCTGGTCTACAAAGTGAGTTCCAAGACAGCCAAGGCTACACAGAGAAACCCTGTCCCACCAAAAAACCAAAAACCAAGCCAAACCATACAAACAAAAACTCCAAAAATGAAGGGAAAAAAAGACACAGTGAATTAAAACATTTAAAATATAGAGGTATAGCCAAAGCCATAAAAACTGGCAGTATAAAGTTTTTTTTTTCTTTCTTCAAACAAGCTAGGAGAAAATAAATGTATGTATTTAGAAGGAGCTGGAGAGATGGCTGCTCTTACAACTGGGTTCAATTCCCAGCACCACAAAGGGGCTCACAACTATCTGTAACTCTAGTTAAAGGATGCAACATCTTTCTCTGGCCTTCAGACATTGCACACATGTAGTGCATATACACATAGGCAAAATACCCATCTACATACAATAAAAATGAAGATTAAAAAAAAAAAGATTACTGGAAAAAGATTATTGAAAAAAGATTACTGGAAAAGTCTAGATGCCCCAGGGACTTTCGTGAGTCTCAGGAACCAAGGCTGGCTCTGAACTCCCAGTCTTTTGTGCTGGGATCACAGGCATGCACCACCATGCCTGGTTTCCAGGCACTCTTCCTAAATCTCAAGTCAAGTGGATTTTAGGCCTTTGCATAGTAAAGAACCTGAAAACTAGCCGGACATGGCAGTGCATAAATTTAATCATGGAGTTCTATGAAGTCAGAGGCAGCTGGATCTCTGAGTTCGAGGGCAGCCTTTTAAAGAGTGAGTTCCGGGACAGTCAGAGCTACACAGAGAAGCCCTGTTCTGAAAAAAAAAAAAACAAAACCAACCAGCCAATCAAACAAAAGAACCTGCAAACTTCCTCAGTCTTAATAAAAGACCAGCAATGGAAGCAGCCTGCCTCAAAAACCAAAAACCAAACAGACATTTCTGTTATAATGCATGCCATTTCAGACTCTGGGTTCTGTTCTTACAATGCGAGCTGCACCATTTTCTTAAGAGTCAACTCTGTTAACAACCTTTGCATCCACTGTGGTCACCTCACTTTCCACTCTGCCCAACAGGCACTCATCTGAGTCAGGTAGCCGCGGGATGATGGAGGGTAGTTCACTGTAGGCAGCAGGATGTTGCAACAGACCACTACTAACTGTGAGACTGCAACGAATTGGTCCTGGTGGGGGCTGGAGAGATAGCTCAGAGGTTAAGAGCACTGACTGCCTTTCCAGAGGTCCTGAATTCAATTCCTAGCACTCACATAGCGGCTCATGACTTGGTCCTGGCAAAGTCAGGATTAAAAAAAAGATTCATTTCTTAATATCGACTTACAGAAAGCATTTGGCCATCCTCTGCTTATCAGGAGTCAAATGAAACAAAGTGTGATGTGAATTAAGAAATTAAGCAATGCATACTCTGGTGTTGACCCATGCCCTACCTGGTTCAACTGTGATCACCATACCAGGCTGCAGAGGGAGTGATCGAGGCATGTCTGGAGTGTCATGGACGTCCATTCCGAGGTAATGGCCAACATGATGAGGGCAGTATTTCCGAGCTGCCTAGAAAAGATAATGACCACAGTACTATGAGGGCAAATTTGGCATTTATAAAGCAGTGAATGTGGTGTTAGCCACCCGTTTCTGTTATTTATGTTTAACCTATCTTTGGACTAATGCTTAAGAGATCTGACAAACTGCAGCTTTTGTGTGGGGGTGTGTGTGGTGTGGTATGCCTGAGTGTGCATGTGCTGTGCGGGCACACAGGCCCATGACGTGCCTGTGGAAGCCAGAAGTCAATGGCGGCTGTCTCCCTCTGCAGAGCTTCCCTTGTGTCTTGGCTGACCGGCCGGCTGGTTGACGGTGTTTGTGTGTAGGTGTGCATGCCTAATGTGTGTGTGGAGAAGAGTTCGGCTGGTTCTCTCCTCCACCTCCCACCGGGGACTGAACTGAGGCCATCGGGCTCGCTGTCACATGACTATATACACGGACCTATCTTGTCATTCCCCCACCTTGATGAACTTGAAGCTCTTGGCGGCTAGATTAGAAGGTGAGGAAGTCCCCGGAGGTTTCTCCAGTCTACCTCAGTGCTGAGATTATGGGAACAGGCTGCCATGCTTAGTCTTTTCTTTCTTTTCTTCTTCTTTTTAAAACATTTACTTAATTTTACTAGTGCTTGCCTACCAGCATGTATGTTTATTCTGTATCTACCTCCTGACCCTGACCTCAGTGGCCTGAAGAGGTTGTCAGATCCCTTGGAACTGTAGTTACAGGTGGTTTTGAGCCTTTATGTATGTGCTGGGAACTTGGGACCTCTAGAAGAGCAGCCAGCACTCCCAACCTTTGGGCCATCTCTCCAGCCCCGACATCTACCTTTTTTGTTTGTTTGTTTGCTTTATTTTTTTGAAACAGGGTTTCTCTGTGTAGCCCTGGCTGGCCTCAGGGACCCACCTGTTTCTATCTTCCAAGTGCTGGGATTAAAGGCATGTGCTCTGATGCCTGGCCACACCTGCCCTTTTCTGTGGATGCTGGGGATCTGAACTAGGTCGTCATGTTTGCATTAGGAAGTACTTTACCCACTGAACCAGGTCCATGCCTGGCAAACTGTTACTTCCTCTATGCATACTTACAATACTGCATTCCATCCCACTGTTAAACTTATTATACATGAGCAAAGGAATTCCAGCAATAACTGACAAAAGGGTATAGTTCAGTGGTATCTGCCTACCACATATAAGCTCTTCAATTTAACCCCTAGTTCTAGGGGGAAAATCTTTTTGGAGAAAAGGAGGACAGCAATGTTCTATTATCTTTTCAATTCGTATATCTTAAAAAGGAAGACACAAAATAGGAACACACACTTGGAATCCTAACTCTTGGTGGGTGAAGTCAGGAGAAACGGGAGTTAAAAGCCATCTTCAGCTGTTGAGTTCAATGGTCCCTCCCCCATATAAGATATAACTCGCACATCTCTCTTGGGTAGTCTACTCTAGAGACCCTAAGTATCCTATGTCAAATTGTGGTGCAGGTATGACTGTGTATTTATTGGCTTAGCACAGGGAATTTATAACTTCTTTGCTAGTAGGAGTCCTGGAAGTCTACACTTGGAGATGGAAGATGCCTAATGTTTGTGTGGTTCAGGATTTGCAGTTATATTGGATACCATTACATTAAGGTGGAGGCAAAACCCATTAAAGGCAGCCCTTGGGCATTTTGCTAGGTCTGAAGCAATAAACAGCCTTCCTGCTGACCTGCAGAACCCCCAGGAAAGGATTAGGAGCTAACCTTCTCTCCTTGTTTGTGTTCCTTGCCACCTGCCTGTACAGACCTCATCTTATGTTTCTGAGTACTACACTGGCTCTACAGCAGCCAATGAATCACAATGTGCTGCCATCTTCTGGCAAAAATAAGTACAGACCCATTTTGTTTTAATCCATGTTATATGGATTAAAGAACTAAAAGACAGTGTCTAAGCAGGGCACAGACTGGGCAGCGTGCTGGATGCTCAGGACTGGGGCGAGGAGGAGGGTACCTTGAAGGCGTCGTCCTTGCTGGCCTCCGCAAAGCCCAGGTCCTTAAGCCTCTGTCCTGTCAGTGTGAGCATCGTGCTGTACATGTTCTCCAAGCTTGCCCCAGGGGCGCACAGGGTCAGGCAAGCTCTCTGGATCTCTAGAACAGCTTCATAGAGTTCTGCCTGCGGCGCCGTGAATCTAGGAACAGGAAAGTGAAGGGATGTACTATGTGTCCGATGCTCAGCCCTGGCAGATGTTTTACCAGACAGTCATCTTCAATAGTTTCTCCAGGTTTACTTTAGTGATTTAAATGTTTTCTTCCTTTTTATTTCTTCCTGGTGCTGCGGTTTGAACCAAAAGGCTGTGAATACTAGGCAAGGACCTATCATTTTCCTTTCCTGTTTAAGCATTTAAAGTGTATGAACTTCTGAACTGAACTGGCCGTGGTGATATAGAACCCAGTAATCTTAATACTCAGTAGGCTGAGGCAAGAGGATTATAACTTTGAGTCTACCCTGAGCTACACAGTAAGCTTGCAATAGCTTGGGTTACTTAGTCAGATCCTGACTAAAAGAAAAGCCACAAATTTTTGCTTCAGTTGTATTCTCCTAATATTTACATACAGTATTTTCATTACTATTCCATCTGAAATACATTGCAATTTATTTTGCTGATGCCACCTTTTTTTTTTTTTTTTTTTTTTTGTGATAGGGTTTGTGTATCCCCGGCTGTCCTGGAACTTGAGCTGTGGACCAGGTTAGCCTCAAGGAACTCAGAGATCTGCTTGCCTCTGCCTCCTCAGTGCTAGGATTAAAGGATGTGCACCACCACTGCTTGGCTACTGAAGCTGTGTACCGCAAGTGATGCAGAATGCATTTACTAGCTTCTGTTAATTTTTTATTTAGAGTTTCAGTATGAAGTCCAGGCTGGCCTTGAACTGTTATATTAAAAAAAAAAAAGTGTGTGCATTGTGTGTCCGCATGGAGGTCAGAAATGGGGCATGAGATCCCTGAGGACTTAAATTACAGTCATGCGCGAACAGTCTGAAGTGCTTGCTGGGATCCAAACTTCAGTCCTAATACACGGCAGTAAGTGCTCTTAACTGCTGAGCCATCTCTCTAGCCCCCGGCCTTTACCTCTTTATCATCCTGCTTCAGCTTCCTGAGTCCTGGAGCTAGAGAAACACTACCACATCTGTATCATACTCATTGTTTTCTAACTATTTGGAGATTAAAAAAAAGATTTATGTTTCTTTTAAATTATGTGCTCTCTGTGCTCAGGATTTGTACATGTGAATGCAGGACTGCATAAGGCCTCTGGAGCTGGAGTAACAGGCAGCTGGGAGCCACCCAACCTGAGTCTTCCGAAAGAGGAGCAAGAACTCTTTTTTTTTTTCTCTCCTTTCTCCTTTTTCCTTTGTTGTTGTTTTGGAGACAGGGTTTCTCTGTGTAGCCTTGGCTATCCTGGACTCGATCAGTAGACCAGGCTGGCTTTGAACTCATAGCAATTTGCTCGCCTCTGCCTACTGAGTGCTGGGATTACAGGTATGAGCCACCACTCCCAGCTCACTCTAGTTAAGATTTATAGAGATGGCTCAGTGGTTAAGAGAACTGGCTGCTCTTCCAGAGGACCTGGGTTTGACTCTCAGTGCCTACATGATGGCTCACAATTGTCTATAACTCCAGTTTCAGGGGATCCAATGCCCTCTTCTGGTTTCTGCATGTATTGACACAATACATGCAAGCAAAATACCCATACATATAAAACAAAACAAAACAACAACAAAAGATTTACAGTTTTTCCCTATAGTAGATACTCTTTAGTACCTTCAAATTGTTTTTAATATTTTGTTGAGCTTTTATAATTATGTGTGACATGAGGATATTCTACCCATGAGAATATTCTATTGTACCTTGAATAAAGCCTTGTAATGAGAAGGAAAAAAGCAACAACAAAACTCACAGCTGTATATACCAAGACAAAGTGCACGAAGTTCTTGTGTTAAGTCTTTCTATGTGCCTTTCTATGCTACATAATGAGCAAAACGGCCAAAACAAAACAAAACCCCACAACAACAACAAACCAGTAAGAAGCTTCGTAAAGATCGCTACCTTGACCTCCAAGAGGCCCTTAGTCCAGTTACATCTCTACGCTAACTCAAATGCTGAGACGCCAGGGGGCATGTTACTCTGCAGAGTCCCTACCTGCCGTTGACAGGCCATGTCCGGGTGATGTCGCTCACGTAGCAGGAAGACTCACAACCTCCATCAAGAAGCACCATTTCACCATCCTGGAACAAAAAATAAAAGGGGAGGAGGTTGTAGCTGGTTTTTGTGGGTTCTTCTTTTCCCCACCCTTTACCCCCCAACCCTCACTTCACCCCTGCCACTAGACAGGAGAGAAAGCAGGATAGAGGGAAGAAAGAGACAGAGAGATCCTTAAATCTAATTTCTTTTTTCTTCTTTGAGCATGACTACTAACAAACCACAACCAATCCCTCTGAATAACCAACAACTACCCACCTTATCTATCAGGGCTCTAGCATTTATATACTCCCTGAGAAATCCCCAGAATTCTGAACATCACAGAATTACAGAAACTATCTGCAGCTTGCAAAACCATGCCTCTGCCAGAGAACAAGGCAAATCAAAGCTGCTGTGAAGCAGCCCCACATCCCTACATCTAGGATTAAAACAGTATTTCTGTGTTTTTTAAGATATCAAAATTCCAGAATTCTCACTACAGGAGGTAGCAATCTCCCAATTGCAAATTGTTTCTTCTCGTCTAAATGTCTTTGGCAGTTAAGAGCTTAGGAGTTTGAAGACAGCCTGGGCCACAGGGTTAGACTTTTAAATTCCACTCCTCAAACTACAGTACAAGCAACATTTTTTTTTTTTTTGTGAAAAATGATATGTTTCTAAATAAAAAACTAAACTGTTGCAATGTTTTAATTTTCATGAATTTCTGTTTACTTCGGTAGGAAAGGTGGCGAGTCTTAGAATGGCCTTGGCATTCATGCTATTGGATATCATGTCACAAAGTTTCTAGGTTGCTCTACTATATACTTGTGACCGATATCTTAGTAGTCTCATGAAAATTTATTTAACCCTTTAGACCACATTTTGTTGTTCTAGAGCAGTGAACTAAAGGCAGCTGTTTGTCAGTAGGACTGCTGTCCAGAAGCTACGAACACATGGTTTCAAAGCTGGGTATGGTGGTGCAGGCTATAATGCCATTACCTGGGAGATGGAGGCAGGAGGGTCACTCCAAGTTTAAGGCCAGCATGGGCTATATAAGAGAATCCTAAGCTAGCTTGGGCTACGGAGTAGGACCCTGCCAACATCGCCACTGTGCCCCCAAACAGTCTCTGAAATTTATAAAGTTAAAAATTAAACAAAATCAAATTATCTAAATATATATTAGTGGTAAAATAAAGAAAATTAAGGTATAGACTAGAATGTAGCTCAGCAGAGTGCTTGCCTAGGGTGCACAAAGCCTTGGGGTCCACCCCCGGCACTGCACAGAATGGGGTCTCATGGCATCTACCTGTAATCCCAGCTGCAGAGAGGGAGAGGCACAGAGGAAGGTTCTGGGTCATTCTTGGCTACACATTGGGTTCAAGGCCAGTCAGGGTGCCATCAAACCCTGTTTCTAAAACACCACTCCCACCAACCAAACAAAAAGAGAAAACAAAGACACGATTACCACCACAATAAACAAATGCCTGAAACAAAGAAGATCCTGAAGTAGTAGTGAGAGGAAGCCCACAAAGGAAAACACCAGCTTGGATAGTCCCATACACACTGCAAGGGAGGCAATCTGCCTGGATCCATCCAGCTGCAGCCTCAGATGCTGCCTGCGCACCATCGCTTGCTAATGATTAATGCTTATTGTTTTATCCACTAAGCAAGCATACTAGTAACTGTTCTTACTTAACAGGGCTACTTCAAAGACTAATGAAATTATATCTAAAAAACCATTTTATAAATAATAAAGTGTTTTTAAATGGCACTCCATTTGTGAAGGGAAAGGTAGCAAGTTCTCTATTGGGGATCCTGGTCCTCTCCAGAGCAGAATGCAAGGGCATTCTGATTACCTTGATGAGCTGATTATTCTTCACATAGTGCAAAGTGTTGGAGCGGTTACCACCTGCAACCACAGGCGGGTAGGCTAAGATGTCCGCACCTCGGGCCCGGCACTCAAATTCAAACTGAAAAACAACAATATTTGACTCACATAATTTCTGCGGACCTGTCCCAGTCCAGGCTGTCTTCATCCACCGCAGAGGTGTGTACTGTGGGTCATCACTGGAAGACTGGCCATACTTAACAAATATTTTATGGCATCAACGCCCACGTTTCTTTACCTCTTACCTGCTGTACTTTCTAGTCTGTAAATACCCTCTTACATCAATCCTGTTATCCAACTTTACTATACATAGGTATTTTTTGAGACATGAGCTCATGTAGCCCAGGTTAACTTCAAACTTACTATACAGCTGAGGATGTTCCAGAATTCCTTCCTGATTGTCATGTAGATACTTCCTAAGTGCTGGAATTTGACACATACCAATACATCTGGCCTCGACCTTATTATTTAATCTCCTGTAATTTAAGCTTCCAGTGGTTTTCAAAGTAAGTCCAGAAGAAGACAGAAAATCTGTAAAGAAGGCTGAGTCCACAAACACATATCAGGCTATTTTTATTAGCTAAACAACCAAGATATGGCTTGTATTTTTAACAATACCTCTAAATGGCTAATTTCAGTCTTAGAAATAATTACCAACCTAAACGCTCTGGGGTAAGTGGGAAAGGATGCTGGGAAATTGTAAATTCTGCCACCTTTCGCAGACTCTGAGGCTGTCCCACTGGCCCCACCCAAGTGCTGCCTCAGACCTTTTCTTCTTTTACATGCGCCCAGTGTTGGGTCTCCTTTCAGTGGGGGGTCTTCATTGGCTCTGCTCTGCACTCTTCTTCAATACAACACTGTGTGTGTTACACGCATAAAAGTTAACAGTAACGTTTGAGAAGATGCCATCACCTTACACCTGCCCGCAAGCCAACTCACGATACCCGTGAACCATGAACTCACCATGCATTTGCCCCAACCGGACCTTTCCCACTACCTGAAGCTCACCTTCGCATAAAGAAAGGCTTCGTCTACTGGAGCTTTACTGGCAAACATGGTTTCTATGAAAGCCTGCAAAGAGATGGAGGAGGAAATGAATACAGACTTATGTTGTCTGTGAGTCTGTGAGTCATTCAAAATACTGGAGTTCAAATAAAAAGCACCCTTTCCCAGCTGGGCATGGGGGCCATGCCAGGGCTACACAGGGAAATCCTGTCTCAAAAAAAAAAAAAAAAAAAAATTTTTTTTTTTTTTCAGTGAACCTCCCACAATTAGGTTTGAAGTAGCAGATACAATGAAGTTAGTGGTGTTTGGAAACCTTAAGGAGCTGGAAAAATGGACTGGAAGGAAAATGATAATTGGTAACAGCTCTGCTAAATGCTCAGGGTGTAGCAATGGCTGAAATTAAGCTAAGGGTCCCTGCGATGAGCTTCTCTCTTTAGTTAGCAGGTGGAGCGCTAACCAAAACAGGCCACAGTAACATCACAGTAATGATGAACTGTGATACAACTGAAATTAATCAGTAATAAGTGGTGCTGCAACACTATGAGAAATCAGGGATCAAAGAGTTGTCAGTGAAGGAAAGAAGCCACTTTCTAGGTCACTATATACAACACTTGATAAACCCCTGTAAAAAAAAAAAATGTTTTCTGGGAGTTTTAGTTTTAAAGGAGTACCATTTCTTTCTCTTTAGACAAGATCTCACAAAGTAGCTCTGGCTGGCCTGGAACTTGGTATGTAGTTCAGGCTGGCCTTGAACTCACAGATATCTGCCTGCCTTTGCCCTCCCCCCACCCTGCCCCAAGGTACCCATCAGTATGCTCAGCAATGAGTGAGAGCCCTTGCTTTAAACAGAAATAGGCTGATCAGGCTAAGCAAGAGCTCACCTGGATCCACAGAGCAATGACGTATTTATCAAGAGCCTTACTACAATTTCCTTTTATTCCTTCTGCCGCCTGACCAAGCCTGGAGTTCAGAAGAGGGCATCTCAATGGAAGAAGAAGAAAGTGACCACTAAGCTAAAACACATGTTGCCTTCAGAGCTGGTCAAAGAACTAGGCAAAAATAAGGGCCCTAACCACTTGTGTGAATGCTCACTTGGGCCACTGTCACCAGACTGGCAAATGGCGTGATAAGCAGACGTGGAGCATGAATAACTGGACAGTGGAGCACCTACATGCGCTGTCACAGGAGCGAGGGACACATGGTCCTTCTTGCCATTCACTGTGTGCCCATGGCAGTTAAACAACTGTTCACATAAAGAAGAGAGAGGAGGAGAGGAAGGAGGGAGGGAGGGAGGAAAGACGGAGCTCCTTTATGAAGGAAAGTGTTCTTTGAAAACCTCTATGGCAGTTTGGAAGGCTGCTGAAACTCATGAAAGAAACCCTCTGTCAAGAAGCTCAAGGAGACTGGAAGCAACAAGGTTATGTCTCATGTGATCTCTTGACATGGTGATCAAGTCTGTGACAGCAGTGAAAGAAATTCATCAGCATCGTGCTCATCAGTGACATCTTGCACTGGTCCCAGCAGAGCACAAAGTGTTAATAAAACGTGTCCTGTCAGCAATCAATCTGTGCAATGATAGCAGTGGAGTAGCTTAATGGTGAAACCAGAATGTCTACATCACTGGAAAATAGGGTTAAAATTGATGATATACTTGATTGTAGTAACCATTTCACTATGCATACTGTTAAAGTCATCAAAATCAAAAGAAGTTGCTTAATTCAGTCCTAACTAAAAAATAAGACAAGGACCAGTGAGACGACAGTGGGTAAAGGTGCTTGATACGCAAACCCTCGAATGGATGTAAAAATTTCTATGTAAAGAAGAGAATATCATAAATTGTCTTATGATTCTCCATAAGCACACTGCACCATGTGCACATAATAATAAAAAAGAAAGGGTCTCATGCATGACTGTCTAATACCTATCAGAAAGGATTACCAGAACCACAAACTTTCAAAAGGTCACTGCAATCTTATGTAAAACATACTCCTGCAAAACTTGCCTATCTAACCTCAGATTGGCACTAACCCCGTTACTCATTCTTGTGGACAAGGCTTATTGCTTCAAAATGTTGCACAATCTTTGCTTTTGCCTTGAAAAAGTTTCCCTTTGCCGTAACATTGGATGCACTCCCAGCTCACTAAACATTCCTGCCGCATGTTACTCTCAAACAAGTAACACTGCTTTTTGGAGACTGTTACTGAGGCTGACAAATACATCATTAACCTTCTGTAGAAGTTAAACATAGACCACAAAGTCCAGAGAGGTGGCTCAGTGGGTAAAGGTGCTTGTCACTAAAACTAACAGATCCGAGTTTGATTGCAGAACCCACATGGTGGAAGGAGACAACTGAATCTCACCAGTCATCCTCTTACCTCCTCAAATGCACCATGGCATGTTTCTCTCTATTACAAATAGAGGAAATAAGAGTAAACTAAAAATAATAAATGAATAAATAATAAATGAAAAAAAGGGCAAGATTATTGCTGTGGTGATAAAAACCAATCAATGGGTGCTACAAAAGCTCAAGAAATGTTCTGTGTGGGAGCAATGCTTACTGCATCAGAACAATATTTTTTTTGGCTTTGATTCAGATGCCCTTCAGGGTGAAGGATTACAAATCTCCTCTATGTAATAGGTATACATAACCTAACAAGAACTTTCTGGCTATATACAAAAAAATAGAAATGAGACCAGATTTGTTTTGTCTATAGTTTTCTTTCTTTTTTTTAAAGATTTTATTTATTATGTATAAAGTGCTCTGCCTTTGTGTACAGCTACATGCCAGAAGAGGACACGAGATCTCATTACAGATGGTTGTGAGCCAACATGTGGTTGCTGGGAATTAAACTTAGGATCCCTGGAAGAGCAGCCAGTGCTCTTAACCCGGTCATCTCTCTAGTCCTCTTGACTGTAGTTTCTTAGGAAGGATATATTGGGAAACAACCTATGGAAATACTTGAAAACACATAGTAACAATAATGTGACTGAATATTGTGTAGCTAGCCATTAATTGTGATTAAGATAAAAGAGCTAAAATATAATGACAAAAAATTACATCTGGGCAGTGGTGGCCCACGCCTTTAATCCCAGCACTTGGGAGGCAGAGGCAGGTGGATCTCTGAGTTTGTGGCCAGCCTGGTCTACAGAGTGAGTTTCAGAGCAACCAGGGCTACACAGAGAAACCCTGTCTTAAGAATCAAAAACAAACAATTCACCCAAACAAAACAAAATTTTGATATGTGTGCTACAACATAGATGAACCTTAAAGACATTAAACTAGAAATAAGCCAGACACAAAAGGCTAAAAATATTGTATAATTCTGTTAATATGGGATAGAGGAGGAGAGACGGAGTTATTGTTTAATGCATATACTGTTTTAGTACGGGATGATAAAAAGCTCCGAGGAGGAATGATGGCTATGATATATAACAATGAAATACTATACACTTAAAAAATTACTAGTGCAGTGGGGCATGGCACTTGATTACACCTGTAATCCCAGCACTTGGAAGGCACAGCAAGTGGATCTCTGCAAGTTTGAGGTCAGCCTGGGCTTCACTGAGAGTTCCAGATCAGCCAGGTCTACACAGTGAGACCCTGTATATTAAAAAACAAAAAGTAATTAATAGTAAAGAAATTAAAACAAAAACAAAAACAAAACAAAACAAAAAAACAAGACTAGTATGAGTTGGCTATGGTACTATAAAGTGAGAACCAGTTTCAGAAAACAAGTTTGTGTTAATATGGTTAATTTTTTATTTTATCACAATAAAGAACTGGGGTTTGTTTGTTTTTAAAAATAGTCTGTATCAGTTTGTTAGTACTCAGTGAAATTAATACTCGATTAACAAAAAACAAAACCCCTGGAGAGCTTTACCCATCTGTGTGACAAAGTAAAAAATCCCACATGGTGACTGTATCTTGGGGCCCCTAATTCTGGTAGTCTGTGCAAGTGCTATGAATGGAATTACACTCTCTCAAAATTCATGTGCTGGGCCACCATGGACCTGCAAATGCAGACAGAGTCTTTAGGGGATGTGGTGGTCTGAATGAGAATGGCCCCCATAGGCTCATATATTTGTAGGCTTAGTCCCCGGCCGGTGAACTGTTTGGGAAGGATAAGGAGGTGTGGTCTGGTACAGAAGGCCTGTTGCTGGGAATGGGCTTTGAGGTTTCAAAAGCTCACACCAGGCCCAGTGTCTCTGCCTGCTGCCTACAAATTAGGATGTAACTCTCTTAGCTACTACTCCAGTGCCATTCCTGTGTGCTTCGTACCATGATGATCATGGACTATCTCTGAAACTGTAAGCAAGCCCCCAGTAAAATGCTTTCTTTTGTAAGAATTGCCTTGGTCATGGTGTCTCTTCACAGCAATAGAACAAGTTACTGAGACGGGGGTAATTAAGGTCAAGTGAGGCCATAAGGGTGGATCTTTAATCTGATAGGACTAAGGCCTAAGGAAAAGGCACTCACCTCATGTAAGGACATAGCAAGAAGTTGGCTGTCTGAAAGACAGGAAGAGTGGACTCATCAGAAACTGACCATTTTGGCGACCTAACTTGAGCCTGAAGGATGAACTGTGAGAGAATACATTTCTACAAATATCTGATTTATGAAAGAAAATGATCCTGCTTAGCCCTAAGGCATGGAGGACAATGAGGGTGCACCTAGCTCTGGATCTCACGCTGCAGGAGAGGTCTGGCCTCTACACACCTTCATATGTTTGTTCTTGTTATTTTGTGCCTTATGTAAGTATCTTATTTCATGGTTTAACGTCCTTTTCAAGTATCTTATGGTGTATGTATTAATATGCACTCAGTAGAAACTATACTTCTAATCTCTAAATTTAGATTTTTTTGAGTGAGACATGAGAGTGTGGTCTTTCTCACTGTGCTGAGCAGTGGCAGTGAGCCCTAGCTCTCAGCCACAAGCTCTCAAGGATAGCTACGATGCTCACTAGGCCAGATGTCTACCATATATCACCAGTGTGCAATGCTTCCAATGACGGGTGTGTTGCAACCTAATCCCATCCTAAGTCTAAGAGCACACATAATGAACTAGGTTAGTAAACACTGTCATTAGGTATCCTGAGCCTCTGTCAGCAACCAAACTCTGATTCAATTAGTCATGTTGTTCCAAAGAGGCAACAACTAACACTAATGCATAAAGACCTGTAGCTGGGTTTTGCTGCTTTGTGGGTTCTCTGTTTCCCACCTTTTATCTACAGAGTTTCAGTCCCTATCACCAGATAGGAGAGAAAGGATAGAAGGGAGAGAGAGATAGAGATCCCTGAATCTAATTTCTTTTTGTTTCTTCTTTGCTTGTAATCTGGTTTTTGTTGCTTTGTGGGTTCTTCTTTTCCCCACCCTTTATCTGAAACCTCCTGCCTTGTTTCATTCCCCTATCACTAGATAGAGAAAGGAGGACAGAGGAGTGAAAAAAAAAGAGATATTCATGAATCTAATTTCTTCCTTTTGCTTCTTCTTTGAGCAAGACTACTAACAAACTACAATCAAACCCCCTGAACCCACAACCACCCGCCATGGCTCTCGGGGCCCTAGCATTTATATACCCTCTGAAAAGTTCCCAGAATTCCAAACATCACACAATCATAGACACTATCTGCAGCTGTCAAAACCATGCCTCTGCTAGAGCACAAGGCAACTCATGATCTGCTGCTTCGGACAGTCTAAAGCAGCCCCACATCCATATATATCTGGGATTAAAACTAAAGCACATTCTTATAGTATTTCTGTGTTTTTAAAGAAAACAAGATTCCAAAATTGTCACTACAGAGATCAGTTTTCATCGAAGCAGCTTCATGTTACCTTGCGAGGCACTGAGCATGCTTATGTGTTCACGAAACACACTGAAGAAGGTAGATACATGTGACCTGTGAGGTCACACAACGGCATATGACATTCAAGGGGCCACTGAAGGTGAAAAGCTTGAGTTTTGTGATCCGACAAAGAACTTTTAATAGCAGCCATACCTCTGAGGTCAGCTTCCCAGCAATCTGCATTCTCTTGATTTCTGCAGGAGACTTAACTAGCCGTAGGTGCTGTATCAGCTGTTGGACGCTCCGAACCTTGTTATTGCTTCTGGCTTTGGCTTCAGTTAGATGCTGCATGTAGTCAGAGTGGAGTTGAGCATGAGAAGGCTTCATCCAGTCATACCAAACCATGCTCGTCTCAGCTTAAAAAGGGAAGGCAGAAATAAGTTTAACAGCCGCACAGGCTGAAGGTGCACTTCAGCGGCAGGATGTATCAGAACTGGAAACAGCTCAACGGTGGAATACTTGTCTAGCACACGCGAGGCTCTTATTCCTTCTAAAACCCAAACAGCATAACAACAAGAAATATGTTGAGAAAGACAAAACTATGAAATCTATTGCGTGGAATCCTGAAAGACTGGGCGACACTTTCGCAAGACTGAAGCATCTACTGGGTTTGACATAAATCACTGGAAATGTCATTCTTTGAAAGGGGTGTGATACTCTGGGAGATACATAGTTTTCTGTCATAAACGTCAGTGTTCTTATGAAAGTGACAGATGAAACTAAAGCTTTATTTAAGTTTGGATTTTTTTTTAACTCTTTTTTTGAGGCATAGTTTCTTTGTGTAGCCTTGGTTGTCCTGTACTCATTTGGTAGACCAGGCTGGCCTCGAACTCAGAGATCCACCTGCCTTTGCCTCTCTGAGCACTGGGATTACAGGTGTGTGCCATGACACCCAGCTCCAGGCCAAACTTTTCCCTCTCTCCTGGACTCAGCTTAGGCCAAACATTTTAAAAATAAACTTGTCATTAAATGTACAGTGCATGGGAAATACTTAATTACAACAGTATATGCTTCAATTATTTGAAAAATTAAACACTCTCTATTACTTATATTCAGTGTATGGAATTAAAGCTCAACATTTCCTGGTTTGTCTGACAGTGCTGGGGTTGAACATGTGGCCTTGGACATGCCAGGCAAGTGAGACACTATGAGATACAACTCCAATGCAGGTTTTTTTCCTTTAAACTTGTAAATAAACTTATTAGATTGATTAATACTTTCCGGTATCTAGTACTTTTACCCGTCAAACTACGGAGAATAATGGCTCAGCCAGGCATGGTAGTAATGGTAGCACCTTTAATCCCAAAGGCAGGTGGATCTCTGTGACATTCAGGACAACTAGAGCTACACTGACACTCTGTCTCAGAACAAACAAGCGAACAAAGAGAATCCTGACGGGGATGGTGCGGCTGCTCAATGGGCGAAGGTGCCGGGCCAGTAACTTTAGCTGGCCCCAGGAGCCCAGTGGAAGGAGAACTGACTCCACAAAGTTGCCCTCTAACCTCCATACATGTGCTGTAGCGCATCTGCCCCCACGTCACACACACAAAATAATAAAAGTAAACTTTACAGATATAGTGGATTAAAAAAAAAAAAAAAAGAAAGTGAATGAGTGAGGTTCTTTCAAGAAACACATGCACTGTGAGGACTTACCTTTAGATGGTTAAAGGAAATAAAAAAAAAAGTAAGTGTAAGAATGTTTATGTGAGGGCTGGAGAGATGGCTCAGAGGTTAAGAGCACTGTCTGCTCTTCCAGAGGTCATGAATTCAATTCCCAGCAACCACATGGTGGCTCACAACCATCTATAATGAGATCTGGAGCCTTCTTTGGGTGTGCAGGTGTACATGCAGACACAACATTGCATACATAACAAATAAATAAATCTTTAAAAAAGAAAGAAAAACAATGTGTGTGTGCCATGTTTACGCCTGCTGCCTGCAGAGGCCAGGAGAGTGTGTTAGATCTCCTGGAAATGGAGTTAGAATAGTGTGAACTACCACAAGGTACCAGAAATCAAACTGGGTCCTACGGAAGAGTAACCAGGGATCTTAACCACTGGGCCACCTTTCCAGCCCAGGTTAATTTTGGCTGCCAAAGCTGACAAAGACAACAACTATGTAAGCAGGTAAAAGTCCAGAGAGAAAATGCTCTTGGGCTCAGTAGTTATGTGGGTTTGCCCAGTCACAACCCGAAGAGAGGGCTTATCACACAACTCAGGCTGATCTTGAACTTTCAGGGATCTGCATGTGCCAGTCTCCCTGAGTGTTGGGATAAAACGGTGTGTTACCACATTGAGCAATAGTTTTGATTTCTACAAAGGACATGTCTCTCTCCAGGAGAATTATTTTAGAAAATTAACTACTATAGGCCAACGAGGGCCTGGACTCTACCTTGGCCTGTGATCTGACGTTATTAACATTACCTTTCAGTTTTGGTACAAGATGTTGAAATTCTTCCACTGTGTAGGCTTCGTCCACTCCAGTTAGGGCTATGGCTCCATCAGTGCCAGACCGAGGGCCATCCCACAGTTCCCGCCCAGGGTCTCTCCGAGGCACAAAAAGCATGGCCTTGTGGGATGGTAACTGCCTCCCAGACAAGCTCTGAAGGACCAGGATGCTGTCAGGCTCTTGAAATCCACAGAGATACAGGAAATTGTTGTCTTGGTGGAATGTGTAGGGGATGTCATTGCTCATATAGTATGTAGGGTTAGAGAGGACCACCACTGCGTGGTCTGTCGCACTGTGCTCTTGTGCTTCCTTGTGGATCAGAGCCATCAGTTTATGTCTTCGAAGTGCATATTCCACCTGAGAGAGTCCTGGCGTCACCTCCCCTGGAATTGGCAAGAAAAGAAAAAAGTCAATTCATGTTTTGAAAGGCTACACTGCTGGAATATTTAAAATCATTACTATCAGATAAAGACATCTACAATCATTTCTTTAATGACATGGTACAGGTAGTAAGTAAGATAACCCAGGCTTTTATTTCACTGCAAAATTGTAGTCAAATGTGACTGCATTTGAAAAATTGTGATTATGAACCCATAAGCTTTTGTACAGAACTTTAGCTCATTCTTTTATTCATCTAATCAAGTATTATTTAAAAACATCTGTCTTACTCATTTTTATGTGTATGGGTATTTGCTTGCATGTATGTTTGCATACCATGTGTGTGCTGGTGCCCTCAGAGGCTAGAAGAAGGTGTTAGATCCGCTGAACTGTAATTATAGATGGTTGTGAGTCACCATCTGGTGCGGGGAACCAAACCTGGGTCCTCCAGGGCTGTTATGCTGAGCCATCTCTCTAGCCTCTTACAGAACATTATGATGTGGTAGGCACTGACAGGCATGTGGTCAAAGTTTCCCTGAGATTTCAATATATTAAGTACATTTTAATACATTCTTTTTGTATGACTTCCATGTAAAAAGAATGCAACTTCCACAAAGACATACGTTTTGATCTGTTCAACATGTTCCCAAGGCACAAAATAACTGGAATATAGTAGACTCTTGAAGTGTGACTGCTAATGGTCTACAGTTTTTGTTGTAACAGTTGGCAAAAAAAATTTTTTCCCCTCAATTTTAAGATCTCTTAAAAAAAAAAATCAGTCAGGTATGGTGGTTCATGCCTTTAATCCCAGCACTCAAGAGGCAGAGGCAGGTGAATTTTTGAGTTGAAGTCAGCCTGGTCTACAGAGTGAGTTCCAGAATAGCCAGGACTACACAGACAAACCTTGTTTCAAACATTTAAACAAAAAACAAACAACAAAGAAACCCCGACTCAAACCAACCAACCAACCAACACCAAACAACCCTCCCCACTCAATCTTTTCTGAATTCCTAGGTGTAATGTAAGACCTGCCACCCTTTATCTTGTATTTACAGTGAGTGAGGCATGTCCACTGACAGCCACAGTAACACTAGCCACAGTTGAGGCTGTTGTGAGAATCAATAAAGCATGTGGTTCCTTCCACCCCCTCTAAATTTTTACTTAATACTCACGTATTCCTCCACTAGCTTATCTGTGTGAGGTGGCATTTACATGCCACATGTAGCGTTCAGAGGACAATCTGCAAGGGCCAGGCCTCTCCTCCTACCATGCTGGTCCTAGAGACTGTTTGGGCTGTAGATTTGGCAGCAACTGGCCTTTTTTTCCCGTTAGATTTAATTTAATTTATTTTTTCTTGGGGGGAAGGGTATTTGTTTGCTTCTTGTTTTTTGAGACAGGATTTTTGTGTAGCCTTGGCTGCCCTAAACTTGCTTTTGTAAACTAGGCTGGCCTCAAACTCACCGAGATCTGCCTACCTTTGTCTCCGAATGCTGGGATTACAGGTGTGCATCACCTGCCTGGCTTTTCATTTTATTTTATTTTGAGGCAGGGTTTCTCTGTGTAGCCCTGTCCGTTCTGGAACTTGCTCTATAGACCAGGCTAGCCTCGAACTGAGAGATCTGTCTCTTGAGTGCTGGCATTAAAGGTGTTGTGTTACCACCAGGCTTATTTTATTTCTTTTGTATGAGTGTTTTGCCTGCATGTATGTATGTGTGCCATGTCTGTGTCTGGTGCCCACAGAGGCCAGAGGGCATCAGATGCTCTGGAAATAGAATTATGATGGTTGTAAGCCTCCATCCAGGTCCTCTGAACAACCATTTATGGGCTGTAGAGATGGCTCAGTGGACATTCTCTTGAAGAAGACTTAAGTTAGGTTCCCAGGTCCCATGTTAGATGGCTCACAACTGCTTAGAGCTGTAGCTCAAGGGGCTCCAAAGCCTTTGGCCTCCAAATATGAACTCATATGCACACACCCACACAACTAGAAACAAAAAAGTAAAATAAGAAGAGTAATTTATCAAAGCATATCCCTTCAGCTTACACTTGCTGTTGCCAATAACTTTGTCTGAGATAGAAACACATTCAGTGTCCAAGAGCGCCCTGACCCAAGGGCAGAGGAAGTGATTTGTGTTATGGACATTTCCACCTCACGGGGTGGAATGTGCTACTTCACAAGACTCATGGGCTTGTTATGTTCCTGTATGTTTCTATTTGTACTTCCTTTCTGTTCTCCCGGGTGAACTATTAAGCAGAACTGATTCCCCTCCCCCCCCCCCAGACAGGGTTTCTCTGTGTAGCCTTGACTCTCTGGACTTGCTTTGTAGCCCAGGCTGCCCCAAACTCAGAGATCCATTTGCCTCTTTGTCCCAAGCGCTGCAGACCCTGGGTGTTTCACCTGTCCTCTGAGTCCCCAGCCCTCCCTGCTGACCTCACATCGCAGACTTGGAGTCTTTGGCAGTTTTCTACTACTAGGAAACACCTGATGTTTTCTGGGTGTTCACTACATGTACAGTAATAGCAGCTCTGTACTGACTCATCAAATCTATAAAATGACTGTGGCACTATTAATTCTCCTGGTAGTGGCCTGTCTCCATGTGTAAATATGCAAAGACAGCTATGAGGCAGTACTGTGTGAAAAGGTACAGAGCAAAACCACAGACAGACATAATTTTAGAAAAGAAGCGTACTTTTCTTCACAGTGCTCTATCAGGAGTGAAATTAGAACACACTAATAGAAACCTCTATTCAACCTGCTTCTGTAGTACTTCAATTTTAAGGTGTATATGCTTTGTAATTAATTTCATAAAGAAAAAACAAAGCTGAAAAGTGAAGCTTTGGGCTGGACACGGTGGTGCACACCTTTGTCAGGACCTGGTGAGCACAGGCAGGGGATCTTTGTGAGTTCTAGGCCAGTCCACACCACTCCGAAACTGTGTCAGACAAAAAGGAAAAGAAAGAAAGACACTGGGGCCAGGGAGGTGTCTGAAGCATGAGGCCCTGACTTTGGACCCTCAGTCTCCATGTAAAGACATGAGCTCAATGGTACACATAATGCTGGTGCTAGAAAGACAGACAGATGATCTAGAGCCTGGCTGGCCACCCAGTCTAGCTGAACCGACCAGGTCCAAGTCCGCTTTAGATACTGTCTCAAAAAGTAGAGTGGAGAGGCCCGAAGTGAAAGCCTGAAGGTGATCCTGGTCTCTGTAAGCATCCCTGAGCATACGAACACAGATCTACAACATCACTGTCGTACTGGACCCACACTTCCAGGCAACCCCCATTCTGGTCGGCATTTATACAAATTCAGCTTTTTGCTGCTATGGTAATCATCACTGCACTTACATCCTAACAACTTTATGCCCTATATATCCCTGTCTCCCCTCACCCCCTCCGTGTGTGCCGTAGTTAAATATGCTAAATCAGAGGAGGGCCTTGGAGTTCTCTTTGTAACCATGTCCAGCATGCATAACTCAAATGTTTTATGCTTTACTTTGGAACTGTCTAGTTTTACTTACTTGTATAGAACTAATTGCAGCAAATTCTGCAGTTTGCATTCTATTAATAAAATACATTTAGGCCCGTCATGGTGACACATAGCTCTGATCCAGCACTTGGGAGGCAGATGCAGACAGAGCTACACAGTAAGACCCTGTTTCAAAAAATAACACAACAACAAAAAACAAAATCCAAAAGACCTTATTTAATTAAAAATATGTATAATAAAAATTCCTTTCATTTTTATTGATGATTAAAAGCCATTTTGTTACAAGGTCACATAGGTTCATTCCTCTTTTCCGTAAAACTTCAATTTGACCAGGTCTTGACCCACTTTCTAAAATTCAACTTGTTCTATTCCCTATACCCTAACCTCCACCCTGATAAGATGTTCTGCCAAATAATTTTGAAATGTTCTGCCAAGTTCCTATGTAACAAAAAAATCCTTGGAAACTCCCTAGCCTTGCAGTTTTTTGGAGCTATCTAAGCCCCACTTTTTTCTATGTTCCTTGTTATCTTTTCAACCTTCACATTAGGGAGATTGTCCTGTTTGACCAAAAACAAAGCTTGCTTAATTTGACCAAAAAATTTGGATAATGGTCTTTACTTTCCTTCAGTGGGATTAACAAAGAACCCATCCCCACATCTTTTTCCTTCTGAGATGGAGCCTTGCAAGTCTCCTAGAACTCGTGGGCAGAAATCTGGACTTTGTACCAGAGCACAGCTTAACTCTCTAATAACTGTTCACATAAAGTTTGCCATTGTTTCCCAACATTTGAAATTTCCTAGTCATCCAAGCAGCAAGCAAAGCCTGGTGGTGCATGCCTGTGATCCCAGAACTCTGGGAGGCAGAGGCAGGCAGATTTCTGTGAGTTCAAGGCCAGCCTGTTCTACAAATTGAGTCCAGGACAGCCAGGGCTACAGAGAGAAACCCTACGGTAGGGGGAACGAAACCAAGCAGGAAATGTGTGTGCTGTGCATGCGTATGTGTAATGGTGTGTGTGAAGGACAAGCAAGGTCTGACTAAGAAGTAGAGTGAGAGCTCCCTGCAGTGGGGAGAGGGCCCGGGAACGGGCTATCCAGCAGATAGCAAAAAGCAAGGACTGATTATAATTTGAACTTCTGATCCTCCTGCCTCCATCTCCAAAGTGCTGGAATTACAAGCATGTGTTACCACACTTAGTTTTCAGGGTTCTGGGGACTGAAACCAGGTTCCTCCGCATGCTGGGCAAGCACTCTACCAACCCCAGCCTCACTTAAAGGCATCTTTCCAGCTTTATTTAAAACATTTCTTTATGAAATCTACTTTCCTAAGAAAGTTTGTTTGAAAAGTCTTTAAAATATTGGCCATATTTTTCCAAGTCTAGTAATTATCAACAGTTTGGAATGATCATTAGGTAAATACTTTCAAACTTCCAAAATCTCCAAACAGTAAAGTAATAAACCACAAGAAAAGCTTACGCGGGAAAGGTACCTTTTCATCTGCGGGGAGAGTGCAAAGCATGCAAAGGAGTGAACTTTGTATACTATCAGTAAACTTGGCAGTTGCAATGGCCTTTGATCACAGAACCAACAGTCAATCTGGCCTGAATGTCTTCTGATAAAATTGCTGTGCCTGAGTAGGCATTCTGGCACTTTGTAAAACTGTAAATTATTAAAGATTAAAAACAGAGGGGCCCTTCTCACTACTTTACTGAACCAATCAAAAGGCTAGCTGTCTCATAATCAATCTAAGACTGATGCCCAGAAGGAAGTTCCTCAAAGACATTTAGGACCGGGCCTATACAGAGAGCAAGATGAATGTTCTTCCCCTTTGTTAGCCAAGCAGAAAACCCAGAGAGAAAAGGTAATAAAGGCTGAAAATAGATGGGAAGATGCAGTTTTTGCTGTAATCTATGTATGTAGTAGGAACGGTTTCCTATGGAAGTGGGATTCCTATGGAAGCAGGAACTGTTTGGGGGAACTGTCTGGAGCACTGAATGATTGTGTGTGTGGTTTGGGGTGTGTGACAAGGGTGTGGGTGTGTGTGTCTGCCACAATGTACATGGAAAGGTCGGAGGAAAGCTCTGGGTTTCTGTCTTTATTGTATGACTTTTACATGTCAAACTTAGGGCCTTCCGCTGCACACTGGGCCTTTACCACTGGGCCATCTTCCCACCCCCCCCCCCCCGTTTTTATTTTTAGACAAGTCTCCAATAGTCAGGTTGGCCTTGAACTACTGATCCTCCTAAACACAAAATTTAAAAGATAATAAAATGTTCTATATATCACCAAGTTTTAGGTTATACTTACGGCTATCTTTGCCTATCTTTGCCAAAACTAACTTAATTGTAGATCTTTACAACTCACTGGACATATATTTTATCTGACTAAAAACATACACTTAAACTTTGTTGTTTTTGAGACAGGGTTTTTCTGGGTAGCCTTGGCTGTCTTGGACTCTCTTTGTAGACCAGGCTGGCCTCGAACTCACAGAGAACTGCCTGCCTCGGCCTCCTTAGTACTGGGATTAAAGTTGTGTACTATCATGCCTAGCTAAACTTTTTTTTTTAAATGTGCCATTCTTTATTACTTTTTTTTTCAAAGATGTATTTATTATGTATACAGTGCTCTGCCTGTATGAACACCTGCACACCAGAATAGAGCATCAGATCTCATTACAAATGGTTGTGAGCCATCAAGTGGTTACTGGGAATTGAACTCAGGACCTTTGGAAGAACAGCCAGTGCTCTTAACCTCTGAGCCATCTCTCCAGCCCCCTAGCTAAACTTTTATATTTAGGGAGACTTCTTTCACAGCTGGGGATAGAGTTCAGCGTAGAATGTTTCCTTGCATGAGCAAGGCCCTGTTGCTCCATCTCCAAAACAGCAACAGCAGCAACAACAAACACATAAAACCCACACCAACACCCTTCCAAACTCAGTTGTATTTCCTTTTCTTTTTTTGTCTTCTTTTTTTTTTTTTCAAGACAGGGTTTCTCTGTGTAGCCTTGGCTATCCTGAAGTTCACTTTGTAGACCAGGCTGGCCTTGAACTCATAGAGATCCACTTGCCCCTGATTCCCTGAGTGCTGGGATTACAGGAGTGTGCCACCATGCCCAGCTAACCAATTGTATTTCTTTTTATGTACATGTGAGACTGAAAATATTTCTGTATCAGTATTATTTGTCTTAACTGTTATGAGCTAATGTATGGTTAAGAACATGGGTTGGTCATGGTGGTGTACAGAGAAACCCTGTCTAAACAAACAAGCAAACAACAACAACAACAAAGAAAGAATATGGGCAGGGTATAGCTTAGTGGTAGAACAAGACTAGTATTAGCAGGCATGATACTCCTGGTCAATTCCTCCAGGAAGAAAAGAAGAGGCAGACTCTGGTGTGTCCAAATCCTAGTTTAGCAAACCACTTCATGGCCAGGCTTGGTGGTGTACCCCTTTATGGCCAGCACTTAGGAGGCAGTTGCTGGTGGATCTCTATGAGTTTAAGGTTAGTCTGGTCCACAACCAGAGTTCCAAGACACACAGAGAAACCCTGTCTTGAAAAACAAAACAAAACAAAACAAAACAAAACAAAACCTACTCTGTGACTTGGGAAGAGCCTCAGTTTTCTCATCTATAGAACAAATCATAGGGGCTGCAGAGATGGCTAAGAGGCTAAGAGTACTGGCTGCTCTTTCATAGGTCCTAAGTTCAATTTCCCACCACATGGTAGCTTACAACCGTCTGTAATGGAATCTAATTCCCACTTCTGGTTACATGAAGACAGAACACTCATATACATAAAATAAACAAATCTTTAAAAAAGAAATAATAAATAATATGTACTTTACAAAGTTGTCAGGAGAAAAAACAAGTTCTCAAAATATTTATAGCAATAAATACTATATAAGTGCTAGCTATAATTACTACCAAGATTAAAGATTTTACATTTGCTGGTCATGGCTTACACCTTTAACCCCAGCACACAGGAAGAGAGGCAGAGGCAAGTGGATAGATCTCTGTGAGTTTGAGGCCAGCCTGGTCTACAGAGTGAGTTCCAGACAGCCAGAGATACACAGAGAAACCCTGTCCTGAGAAAATAAAAAACCAAAAAAACCCAAACAAACCACAAACCAACCAAACAAACCCAAGATTTTACATTTGTTAGCTATGTGGTATAGTGGCACTTAGGAGACTGAGAAAGGAGAAACCTTTTGTGGTTAATCTGTGCCACACATTGAAATCGTGTCTCAAAATGACAGTACAGTCAGGCATGTGTAGTTCTGTATTTCTACAGATTTGGAGAACAAGGTCATCCTTACACTACACAGCAAGTTCAAAGCCATTCTGGACTATATAAAACCAAGACAAACAAAAAATGATTATACTGCAGATGTTGTCATCATGGTAATGCATGGCAGGTAGGACTTGGAAGAGCAAAATAGTGGCCCACTTTTCACCTCTAAGTAATTATGTGCATTGAAGTCTCAAGTCTTTGGTTTTCTTCATCTCACAGACACAAGTCAGCAGTGCTCATTTAGGGGACTGCTGGTTAGTCCCCTATCCCATGGCCAGCTTAACAGAAGTTATAGTCATCTGGAAAGAGGGAACTTCAATTGAGAAATGCCTCCGTAAGACTGACATACAGAGTGGGGCATGGTGGCACACGCCTGTAATCCCAGCACTCAGGGAGTCAGAGGCAGGTGGATCCCTATGAGTTTGAGGCCAGCCTGGACTACAAAGTGAGTCTAGGACAGCCAAGGCTACACAGAGAAACCCCGTCTCAAAAAACCAAAACCAAAAAAAAAAAAAAAAAAAAAAGGCTTGACCACAGGGCTGGAGAGCTGACTCGGCAATTAAGTGCATTTGTTGTGTTAAGAGGATCCGGGTTTGATTCCCAGCACCTACACGGCAGCTTACAACCACATATAACTCCAGTTTCAGGGGTTAGATTCTCTCTCCTGGTCCCTGCAAGCACTGCATATAGGTGGTGCACAGACAAATGGAGGCAAAACACCACACACTTAAAATAAATTAATAATAAAAAGAAAATCAAGGGCTGGAAAAATGGCTCATCAGTTAAGAGCACTGGCTCCAAAGGTCCCGAGTTCAATTTCCAGCACCCACATGGTGGCTCACCACCATCTATAATGGGATCTGATGTCCTCTTCTGGTGTGTATATGGAGCACTCATATACATAAAATAAATAAATCAATCTTACTGACCATCAACGTGAAGTAGACATCTAGGTAAAAAGCTATAAATGTAAGAACATTACAGCACACAGCTTTTGTTGTGGATTCAAGGTTGAAGGCTATTTCTCAGTGGAGAACACACATATAGTATTTATGAGGTCCTGGGTCTGCTCCCTAGCACCAGAAAAACTCCAGTTCCAGAGGATCTGGTATCTGATGCCCTTTACTGACCTCCACTGACACCAAACACCCCCACCAACCCCCACCAGAGGAACTAACGTGCACATGCAGGCGCACACATATACAGGCAAAGTACCAATACACAATGTGAAATAAATCTAACAACACAACAGGCTGAGGTGGCATGGTGCCACACACCTGTAATCTTAGCCCTTGGGGAGGTGAAGGAGGAAAATCATCCTTGAGTTGCAGGTCAGAGTGGGCTACAAAGGAGGCTCTGTCTCAAAAGCAAATGCCATTATTTCCCATTCCCCTTTCCTTTCTAACCCTTAGTGATCTTGCGGCTTGTTGAAATTTGATGAAGCAGGTCTATGGGGTTTTGGTATGTATAGTTATTTTTTTTACTTTATTTTTATTTTATGTGCATTGGTGTTTTGTCTGCTTGTATCTGTGTGAGGGTGTCAGATCCTCTAGAACTGGAGTCACAGACAGTTGTGAGCTGCCATGTGGGTGCTGGAAATTGAACTTGAGTCCTCTCAAAGAGCAGCCAATGCTTTTCACCACTGAGCTATCTCTAATGGTTTTGACACATTCAAAATGATTTTGACTTGTCATTTCTTATGTATCTCTCTCTCTCTGAGACAGGTTCTCACTGTGTAGACGAAGATGGCCTTGAGCTCAGAGACCCACTTGTTTCTCTCTTCTAAGTGGTGAGATTAAAGGCACACTACAGGGGCTGGAGAGATGGCTCAGAGGTTAGGAGCACTGACTGTTCTTCCAATAGGTCCTGAGTTCAATTTCCAGTAACCACATGGTGGCTCACAACCATCTTTAATGAGATCTGGTGCAGATGTACATGCAGACAGAAGAATGGATACATAATGAATAAATAAATATTAAAAAAAGGCACACTATACATTTAAATCTTTTAAATAGCATAAAACAAAACAAATAAAACCTTATATAATCCCACCAAAATAATGTCTTTAACTGATCAGATATTTATTTTATTTTGAGACAGTGTCTCACTATGTACCTCTAGAAGTTCTGGAGCTCACTATGTAGACCAGGGTAGCCTTGAACTCACAGAAATACACCTGCCTCTGCCTCTTGAGTGCTGGGATTAAAGGCATATGACACCATATCTGTCCTTTTCAGATTTATTTAGTTATTTTTATTATATGTGTCTGAATTTTTGTCTGTATGTACGTCTGCATACCAGACGTGGGGTGTCCCTGGAGTCCAGAAGAGGGAATCATCTCTCCCTGAGATTTGTGTTACAAACATTTGCGAGCCACCATGTGGGTACTGAGAATCAAATGCAGGTCGTCTGGAAGAGCAGCCTAAGATCTCAACTACTGAGCCATCTCTGCAGCAGATACTAAAGTCAAATCTTTAACAACTTACTTTTGAAAAATGTACTTCTTTAGTGGAGAACTTACCTAAATTCTATGAAAGATGGGTTTGTAACTAAAAAACTTTTTCCCTATCTATCTGTCTATCTATCTATTTATAGATAGATAGAAACTTAGACTTAAACTTAGAAACTTTTAAGAGCAGACATTTTGGGAATGTGAATCTGTAACAATAGTATTTTTTCTGTGTAGTAAAATTATAAGTAACCAAAGTATGCCCTTCTACATTCTGTATTCTTTGTCTCACGTGTAGGACTCATTTAACAGGAAAGAGATTGACATGTTTTCCTAAAGTTGTAAGTTGTATACATTACTGTAACTATGCTAAATAGTGCAAAGTCACAGCTGACAAAAATTCATTCCTTAAGCTGACTTCAGTTATGTAAAAGTCTTTTGTTTTAAAGAGAGGGGCTCAAAATGCAGCCCTGACTGTCCTGGAGCTTACTATGTAGACAAGGCTGGCATCAAATTCACAGAGCTCCTCCTCCTTTTGCCTCTCAAGTACTAGGACCAAAGGCATGTGCCATCACTACTGGCTAAAAATGTGTGTATGTCTATGTATGGGAAAATGTGCACGATTCATGCGTAGGTACTTTTCTACTGTATAGTCTGTTTGCTTAATGGCGTGGCAGATGGTCCCTTTAAAGTTTATGACATTGATGATTCTGTTTTGTGAAAATATTTTATGTAAGTATATATGTGCATGCTTACACCACTGATCTTTATTCCTAACACAATACTTTGACCAGATACTGGCACAATACTGAAGAGTGGCCATATCCTTCCAAGCGTAAGAGCTCATACTGTTGTGAAAAAAAAAAAAAAAAAAAAAAAAAGCAAACTTTCTGGCTCCCACATGTAAACTATGAAAAAGAAAAGGGAAGAATATATCAATGTGTGCACTCACAAGAAACTATTCAAAGTTCTATTGTTTTCCTTTTAAAGGAAATTTTCAGGTTATAAACGGTGGGCACCAAGACTGAATATTGATGTTTTGTTTCAAGTTGTTTTTAACATTTTTATCAGAACAATATTCAGATCTGTGACAAAGGCAAAAATGAAAGTTATGTACGGAATGCAGAGAGCAAAGTAATTTAGACATGAAGTAATTTATCTTTGTATGATTATAAGGTTCAAGACCTGGGAAATGCAGCTTACCACATAAAGGATTTCACCACAAGAAATCAATCATTTCAAAGCTGGTAAAACTTGAGTATCAATTCTACCCTTTCTTCTTCTTTTATCTCCCACCCCCTGAAGGTTTCTCTGTGTAGCCTTTGCTTTGTAGAACCAGGCTGGCCTCGAACTCAGAGAGATCTGCCTGCCTCTGCCTCTCCGAGTGCTGGGATTACAGGCATGCGCCACCATGCCCAGCTTCTTCTTCTTTTAAATAGAAACTACAGGTAGGTTGATAATTAAAAAGAAAATTTAGTAGAAACTGGACTACTACTATGCTTACCTTACAGCTTTAAAAAACTGATTTCTTGTGTGTTTCAGTGGTGAGCTGCATTTCCTGAGTGTCAGCCGACTTCCCAGCAGGAATTCCAGTCTGATGAAGAATCAGCCAAAGGAAGTCCTCACTGAGGGACACACTGGTATCATTCACTGAGTGGAAACAGTGAAAGAGTAACATATTTCTAAAGGGAATTGACATTAGTAACACATGTGCTTTTGTAGCATCTTACAGAAATACACGCTCATCTTCCCATGCTGGAAGGAGTAAGCAACTTTCCTCAAAACCCTGACTTTTTCTATAGAGCATTTGGTTTTACAACCTGCTTGCCCATCTCTGGGACGTTCCATAAATGCATCATCGCCTTCCTAAACACAAAACAAAACGGTTTGAAGTCTCAACCTGAGCAATTGTGATGGCACATGTTCTAGCAGCAGCTCTGGGTGAAAAACAAAATAATCCTTCACAGTCCTTTGCCTAACTTTTATCAGCTGGAGTCGGCCACTTCTCACAGTGAAAAACACCTGGAAATTTTGCTTAACCTACACCGAAGTAATTCTGCTAAACAAAATTTTCAAATGAACTTTTAACATATTATATAGAAACAAAGAATCTATAGATAATAGTTCTAAACACTATAACTTAGAATATTTCTTTAAAAAATACTGAAATATGGAGCTGGAGATGGCTCAGAGTGAAAAGCAGTGGCTGCCTTTTCAGAGGACTTGAGTTCTTTCCCCAGCATGAATATGGCAGCTTATAACCATCTCTAACTTCCAGTTCCAGAGGTTATAATGCCCTCTTCCGGCCTCCAGGGGCAACAGGGACATATATGATACAGAGGTACATGTAAAGACAAAACATCCATACCAAAAAGAATTTTTTCCTGAAATACATACTTTTTACTGGTTATTCTGAATTATAGTTTATTGCACTTATTAAGACTGGATGTCAATAGAGTACTAGTTGCTCCATGAACACATCTAAACTTAATTAAAATAAGATTAAAACATCAACTCCTCAGTCACATTAACAATACTAGCATTGTATAATTATGACACACAGCTAGTGGGAAAAATTTTAATGCATAGCATTATTCTAGACAGAGTGATGGCTGTTACCGTCAAAGGCCGTACCTGGTCTGAGGAGGTGTGGGTGTGTGACCGGGCTGGGCTGGCCTAAGTATCGGTTTGGAATCTTCTCTGGCACAGGCTGGAGGGAGTATCTTCGCTGTAAACATGACACGCACCCTGAAGAAAAAACAAGGACGAAATGGAACAGAGGCCAGGGCCATCTTCACATAATGCATACTTTAGTCCAGTCCTAGCAGTTTGGATCCTTACAGAATATACATCAGCATTTCTGTCCTCCTCCTTCCAATATGTATGTGGCTCTTTATGCTAGAGCTGTATTGGGACCTAAGAAACAAACTTTTGCCTACTACAGTTTAACGAACACAAACATAACCCAGTTATGAATAAGGAGCTATTATGAGGAAGAACAAGTAAAAGCAAAGAAGGGTCAGAAAGGAGTTCAGCAGGAACACGAGGCTGTGTTCTAAAACGTAGAAAACTAGAATGAATGTTTTAATTAAGACAATGTTAGCTATAAGGAAACAAGTACTTACAATCTCATTTAATCTTAGATTGTTAGACTGATAAAATAATGTATGAAAGGTGCTTACTCATAGCTGATAGACGTGAGTATGGTTAGCATTAATTTAACCAAACTGCACTGGTGCATTCTCCTGTGTTCTCCCTGCCTAAAGGCTGGACTAGTCTACATTGTGAGGTCTAGGACAGCCATGGCTACATAGACTCTGTCTCAGAAAACACAAACAAATGAGTTATCAGAACCAGACACAGAAAAGCAATTTGTAAAAGGTCACACAGCATTGAATAAAATGAGATTCAAATTTAGGACTAAATTCAAAATCTTTGGACTTATTCTTCCACACTATGGTTAGACATACACTATCACACTCCTGATGTGCAGACTTGCTCACGCCTGTTCTTGTATTCTGACCTCCAGAACTGAGAGAAACAAACCTCTGTGGTTAAAGCTGCAAAATTCATGGATTTTTTTTTTTTTTTTTTTTTTGTGGCAGCCTCAGAGACTAATGCAATGACTCCCTAAGCCTTTAAGGCACTGACTGATAACTGGCCGCACTTAATACAAGTCTATGAAACTACTCCCCCTCCCCCCACCTGGGACAGGGTTTCTCTGTGTAGCCTTGGCTGTCCTGGAATTGACTACGTAGACCACATATGGCTGCCTCTGTCCCCCAAGTGCTGGGACTAAAGATGTGTATCACCACTGCCCAGCTATGTCTTTGCTTTTAAATCAGGCCCAGGAAGAAAAAGAGAGCAAGTGCTGAGTAATTTTTAAGATTTTTTTTCTTTTTCTTTTTCTTTTTTTTTTTTTCCAGAGCTGAGGACCGAACCCAGGGCCTTGCGCTTGCTAGGCAAGCGCTCTACCACTGAGCTAAATCCCCAACCCCCTTTCTTTCTTTTGAGAAAGGGCTACTCTGTGTAAGAGCCTAGCTTTGCAGACCAGGCTATCCTTGGACTCACAAGGATCTGCCTGCCTGCCTTTGCCTCCCGAGCACTAGGATTAAAAGCATGTGCCACAATGCCTGGCTCCAATTTTTAAGATTTTGAGAAAATAAACTTTATTAGCTGGGTGGCGGCAGCCACACACCTTTTAATTCCAGCACCCACACAACTACCACCATCACCACCAAAAACTTTACCAAAAACCTTTATTATAGAGAAATTCCAAAATTAAAAAAAAAAAAATCGCATTCCAAAATTAATCAGACCCAAAGTTTACAGATGTCAATGAACTTTTGTATAGTTAGAGCTGGAACTGGAAGCTTTAGACCTTCATGTTGCATTTTATATTTTCATTACCAAATATACTTTTTTTGCTCTTACCCACCACCAAAAATGAAAAAATCCACCACCAAAAATGAAAAAATCCACCACCAAAAATGAAAAAATCCACGAGTTAGAACCAGAAATATACAGAGAAATAAACTGATCAGTTAGCTCAACTCTTCACTGCTGAGTAATTCCTGTTCCAACTACAGCTCATAAAACAGAGCATAGCTGTACTTTCTCTTTCTACAACAGAAGAGGCATACTATAGGTAGCCAATTATTCTGTGTCAATTTATTTAAGTGATACGAGCTAAAGAGATGAGTTTTGCTTTTGGAGATACAGTTTCACTATAGTCCTGGCTGCCCTGTATCTTTCAATGTAATCCCCACTGGCAGGGATTGAGGTTGTCAATGGGCTCTGCCATGTATGTATGTATGTATATTTGAGACTATGTAGCCTTGGCTGGCCTTGTACTTGCCACGTAGAGCAGGGTGGCCCTGACCTTACATCCACCCACCTGCCTCAGCCTCCCTGGTGCTGGGGTTAAAACATGTACCACCATGGCTGGCTTACTTTTCCACTTTATTACTGCACATTTCCCCAAATTTTGAAGGCTTCTTAGGAGAAGATTAGTCCCACACCCAATTCTCTAACTTTTCTCTGGATCACACTGTCCCACATTTTACAATGTCTAGACCCTAAACTCTATAAAGTTCTGGTCTAAGAAATGAGAGGAAAGAGGGGAATTTGAGATCAGGCTCAAGTTGAAATTTTAAATTTTTCATTAATAAGTAACAAAGGTTTCTACAAATTATTTTATCCCTTAGAACTCCAGTTTCCTTATGAACACAAAATATTTATTTTGGTGGAAAGCTGTGCCAGTTAAATGACAAAGTAAAAACAAACATACTATGTGCAGTGATACAGAGGGTATTATCAGCGCAGTCACATGTATTCCTCTAGTATATTAAGCACGTACACTAGGTAGAACTTACATTGAGTTTTAAGTGTTTCACAGTACCTCTAGTTTATCAAAAGAAAACCCACAATTATTCAGACCTGGCAAAAAGTTTAAACCACATGCTACATTTACTATGTCACTGAAAAGAGTTTAACTGAGGTATTGCAGAAAGAAAAATAGATATAAACAGGGATGGGACAAATAGTAAAGGGGATTTTCTGGGGAAAAATGACAGGAAATAAAAGATTAGATAGAACAACTAATCTTTTTTAACTTATGGATAATTTACCTGAAAAGTCAACTTAAAAAAAATTATTTTTTATCAGCCATGCTGTGGTGGGTCATGTCTTTAATTCCAGAACTTGGGAGGTGGAGGCAGGAGAATCCCTGAGTTCAAAACCAGCCTGATCTACAGAGCTAGTTCCAGGACAGTCAGGGTTACACAGAGAAACCCTGTCTTGAAAAAAACAGTAACTGAAAAAATTACTGTAATTGTTATGTGTATTGCTATTTGCCTGTATGCATATGCACACTTATGTGACTAGAGCCTATGGAGGCCAGAAGACTGCATCTCCGGAGCTGTAGTCACAGACGGTTGAGAGCCAACATGTGGGCACTGGGAACTGAAACCTGGTCCTCTGTAAGAGCAGTCAGTGCTCTAAAAGATGGCTCAGCCCCTCAACCTTGGTCTTAATTGCTTCTAACTGAACTTTATTCTACTTTTCAAAATACAATTGATTGTCTATGTTGCAGTCATTAGCCCACAGAAAAGGAAATCAGATCACCAAGCCTGTATACCTAATCGACAGAGGGTTGTGGCAAACACCAACAATCCCAAGATACAATCCTAATCATACCAGAAACAACCAGCATGTCCACTGGATTGACAGTTCCTCTGGATCTCAAATGTAATACCATCTCCTCACAAGTTTCTAATAACCAATGTGGAACAGCCCTCTGCCCTGTCCATCACATTCTTCTCATTTGTTTTTGAGAACATAAAGGTAATAATTTGAGATACCACATTTTCTCAAGTTATTTTATGCATTTTAAAGTTGTTTTTTTTTGAGACAGGGTGTGTCTACATAGCCCTGTCTTAGAACTCATTATATAGACCAGGCTGACCTCAAACTCATAGAGATCCACCTGCCTCTGCGCCCCCTCCACAATTGCTGAGATTAAAGGTCACCAGAGTGTAGCCAGTATTTTATGCATTAAAAAAAAGTTGAACTTACCATTTTATTTTTTTAAGATTTACTTATGTATACAATGTTCTGTCTGCATGTACACCTACATGCCAGAAGAGGGCACCAGATCTCATTATAGATGATTGTGAGCCACCATGTGGTTGCTGGGAATTGAATTTAGGACCTTTGGAAGAGCAGTCAGTGCTCTTAACCTCTGAGCCATCTCTCCAGCCCCTATTTATACATTTCTTATACTCTTATTTAATTGTTCAGACAGAGTCTTCCTCTTAGTCCAGGCTGGGCCTGGAACCCTCCATAATACTCCCATCTCAGCCTTCTATGTTGGGATTACAGGCATGAACTACCTTAGCCATTTTGTATCCCATTACAATTGAAGCATCATGAAAATTGGTGCTTCCGCTATCAGCAGAAACTACAGGTGTCTGGTACAAAAGAGCCTTTGTATACTGATACATAAATGTACAGCTTTCAAAATCTTTACTCACATTTCAGAAACAGGGCCACATTATGTAGTATGGGGTAAGTGGCTTTTACCTGGGGTAGTACAATAAACATTGAGTAGGAACAGACCCTCTCATCTCTAATGCTACTGCCAGCAGAAAGCCTGAATAGTAAGCCACCGACTCCAGCAAATCTTCCGAGACCATGAACCAGGGTACCTCTCACACAACTAGTTTATCCATCTGGTGTATTTTCCATCGTAGTTCTTACTGTAATTACTTATTTATATCTTCTATTGAATGTATGTATTTTGACAAGAACAAATGTGAGTTTTAGGATAGCCAGTGCTACACAGTGAAAGCCTGTCTCAAAAAACCAAACCAAACAACCGGAAACAATGAACTATGCGGTAATTAAGGCTCAATAATACAAAGGTTAGAATATATAAAAGGAATGCTGCGGCCATTAGCAACAGCTTGCACCAAGTAACATGGGCGAACTGCCCTTGGAGGACCCAATCCCTACCTCTACCCCAGTATGACACCATAATGCAGCCCTGACATATACATGTCCCTCTGCTCGCCACACAATCAGAACCCTCAAGTTTGTTAGCAGCCCACAGTACTAACATTTCCTTTAAAGCAAAAATGTGCCTATTTGTAGTCACTTCTACCACCGCCAGCAGCAACAGAGCCTGAGCTGGAGGGAAAAGTGCTCACTTTCAACGGTGTTAGTTTCTAACTGTCAAACCATGGTGGACTACTACGCCACTCTAGGAGTGCAGAGATATGCGTCACCAGAGGATATTAAAAGAGCATACCATAGAGTGGCACTTAAATGGCATCCTGATAAAAATCCAGAAAATAAAGAGGAAGCAGAGCAAAAATTCAAAGAAGTCGCCGAGGCCTACGAAGTATTATCAAACGGTGAAAAACGGTCCATGTATGACAAATATGGCAAGGAAGGATTAAATGGCAAAGGTGGAAGCCATCTTGACGACGAACGTGAGTACAGTTTCACATTCTGTAAGGCAGATGACCTGTTTAAAGAATTTTTAGGTAAAAGGGATCCATTTTCGTTTCACTTCTTTGAAGACCCACTTGAGGACCTTTTAAGAAGTTCAAGAAACTCCAACGGCAGCAGAAGGAGAGGCGCAGGATCCTGTTCCTACGACCACCCCTCAGTGTTTGCCAGGCTTTCTTCTTATGATCCGGAATATTCGTCTTATGTTTCACTGGGGTACGAGGACCTTACTTCATTCTCTCCCCTGGCATTTGATGAAACTGGGGTGGGCAATTACATACCCATGACACCTTCAGGCAAATTTGTTAATGGAAGACATATTAATATAAAGAACACTTTTGAGAACCTCCATGTGAGAGAAGCTGAAGATGATGGTGGGCTGAGATCCTTTCTTGTGAATAGTATGTCAGATGAAGAGGGCTTTGCAGAAAAATGTAACTGGAGGAGACATTTCAACAATTATTCACCAAATTACTACAGCCCTCCAAATATACCTCAATATACTCTTGTGGAGAACAATGAACAAGGTACACCTTGGGTCACCAGCAAGAAGGATCCTTCCATTTTCTCAGCAGGATTTAAAGATGGTGGTAGGAGGAAAAAAAAGAAGCACAAAGAGGGGCAGAAGAAGAAGTCAAACAAAAGGAATAGCTAATTGACTCTAGACACATTAAGATCATATAACATTTGAACACCACCCTTTTGTGTGTTTTGGTTAATCAAAGAGTTTTATGGATAACACTTATTTATGACTATGTAAGATTAGGTGGGTGTTTTGCTTTGCTTCTCTGTTTTTGAGACAGGGTCAACTATGTAGCCCTAGCTAGCTTGGAACTTGCCAAGGAAACAAGGCTGGCCTCAGAGATCTGCTTATCTCTGCCTCTCAGGTACTGGACCCGAAGATATGCACTACCTCGAGTGAGTCCTTCCCCCAACCCCTCCCAAGACAGGCTTTCTCTGTGTAGCCTTGGCTATCCTGGAACTCATTTTGTAGACCAGGCTAGCCTCCAACTCACAGAGCTCCCTCCCGAGTGCTGGGATTACAGGTGCACGCCACCATGCCCAGCAGAATTTTTTTTTTAAATAATGTTTTTTAACAGGATTGTGGACATTTGGTCAGCAGTTGTTCGAATAAGTTATGCCCAAAAAGATGAATGTGTGGTAACTGACTTCAAACTATGGAAAACTGCAAAGCTTTTTTTTTTCTTTTAATGTTTTGTTTCTGAATGGTTTGAATATAGAATTTTTCCCCCAGTGGAGTTTATGATCTATTTAATTTCTTTAATTAATACTGTCACAAATTTCTTGTGAATGTACACAGCATTAGGTGATAAAATCTATTATAAAACACAGGTTCAGACTATACCAAGTATTTTAAATTTGAAATAACCAGACATATTTGCCCAGATATTCACCAGCTCTATTCATAGAACCCAAGAGGTGGAAGGAACCCAAGCACTCAAGACGAAGTTATTAACAAAAATTGATGAATCACACTTGTGTGCACTCACGCTCATGCATGCACAGTCTCAGAAACAAAACAAAACAAAAACCCTGCCATACTGTCTGCCTCTGTGGCTCAGTTGTTTGATGAGGGCCATTTTAAACCAAACAAACCAAACAAAAACAAACAAAACTTGTTATTTGGTTTCAACATGGATGAGCTTTCGCAATAATTGGAATACTAAAATCTTAAACTGCAAAGTGAAATAAGCCAGTCACTCACGGACAAATAATGTTCACATAGTATCTAAAGCAGTCCAAACAGAGACAGGAAGTGAAAAAGAGGTTGTTTGGTGGCTAAAGAGCTTCAGACCTGAAAAAGAAAAAATTCTGGAATCCTACATCTCAATAATGTGAATATAGTTAATACCATTGAACTGCACATTAAAAAAATATCTGATATGTGAACTAAATTTAATGTGTATTATGCCACAGTTAAAAAAAAAAAATAAAGGCAGCATTTCTGGATGTGGTGGCGTATACCTTTAATTCCAGCACTCAGGAGGCAGAAGCAGGCCAATCTCTTTGTGAGTTCAAGCCATCTTGGTCTACAGAGTGAGTTTCAGGACAGCCAGGGCTACACAGAGAAACTGTCTTTAAAAACAAAAACAAACAAACAAAAAAGCCAGTATTACCCAAGATTACTTCAAACAACCTGGATATATCATGTGTTGCAATCCATCACGCTCTTCAGGCATAAAACTTTTGAGTTTCATCTTGCTCGAATGTGCGATCTGGAAATGGGTTACTGTAAAACAGGTATAGCTATTCCATTTAATGATCATGTTGGGAGAAAACACAGCGAGTTACAAATACATTAGATGCCAAACAAATGTTATGAGCTAAATACTAATTTCAAAACTGGTAGTTCTTAGTTTTCTGTAATGCTTTCATCTTCATGATGAAGGCTTCACAACCTTTTATTCATCCTTTCATTCACTCAGCACTATTTGAGGGCCTACTATTTGCTGAGCATTGTTAGGGTTTGTTTTTTTTTTGGGGGGGTGTTGAGTGGGGGACTGGGTTTCTCTGTATAGCCCTGTCCTAGAAATCACTTTAGAGACCAGGCTGGCCTCAAACTCAGATATGCCTGCCTCCCAAAAGGTGAATGGCATCACCGCCCATCCAAGTGTTAGGTATGTGAGGTATACACAGCACTAAGCAAACAAAAGCCATAGTCTACAAACTGAAGATAGATAATAAATGAAGGAAAATAGGATCTGCTGGTGATTTTTAGTTGCTTGATTAAAGAGATAGCCAAGTGGATACTTGGTGAGATAACTCCAGCTATTTGGACTAGCAAGGTGCAGTGTTCCTAATGTTGGCTGCATGAGAGGAGCGTGAGGAGCACTGAGATCAGTGCCTCAAATTAAGGATAGCAAATGGATGACGCCAAACGATGAGAGGAAGCAGATTCTGCAGAGACTGCTTGATCACCACATGCATGGTTACTGTTACACAGGAGAAACTAAGCCAGAGGTTTTGAGGAGGAATCACATATTGAAATTGGCCTCCTCTGTTGCTGCCAAAAGACTCAAGCAAGGTTAGAAAAAAGGAATCAAACTATTGCCACAATCCATTTAGGAGATTATAGTTCAATGGCAATGGGTGTGTATGTGAGTGACAGTGATAACATTAGGATATCCTGGACAGGATACACTGACAGAGTATGACAAGAGTTAGGGCCAACAGTTTTTGGAACACAGGAAATAGAAGCATGGAACTGTCTTAAGTGAGACAGGAGAGAGGGTCTAAGTTTTGGAAATGTTACATGAGGGATGCTTGGCTTTATTAAGACTGAAAACAATGTGCTACAGGACTTGAGTTTATACACTGCCATTAAGTTCTTCCTTAATAACATTTACTGGCAACATATATCCTTTTTTAAGATTTATTTTTATTTTATTATGTGCATTGGTGTCTGGCGCATGCATGTCTGTCAGATGCCCCGGAACTGGAATTATAGATGGCTGTGTGGGTGTTGGGAATTGAACCCTGGTCCTCTGGAAGAAGAGTGACTGGAAGTCAGTGACCGCTCTTAACCGCTGAGCCATCTCTCCAGCTCCTTTTCTTTTGTATTTTAGAAATGTAATTATCATCAATTCTAGGCATTATTAAGATGCTAGTCTCAAATTCCTGTAAATCACTGTATTATAGGATTGCAAGCAAATCACCCAGCAGCATTAAAACCAATCATTTTGTCCAAATAAGTACTAAACTGAAAGCCAGAAACAACTATAGTACCTACTATTTTGAGATGACTACCATAGCAAATGTGAGCTTTTGTTTTGTATTGTCTCAGTGAGTAGGTATGTGGGGAGGAAAGGTAATTTATTCTTTAGGAGAAAACAAGGACAATTAATATCCAAATTCATTTTTCAGAAAATAAAATCATAAAAGCTTAGGGTACTTTAAATGGTATTTACATGTGTCATTTATATGATTAGCTGTCTCCACGAAAGATTAAAGTTGAAAAGAAAAATCCATTTCCAGAACCAAAAACCCAGTAAGAATGCCCTCATATGTCCCCTAATTTGTCTCTCCATTTTTCTTTGAGCTGGATTGCATGTAGGGCAGGCTGACCTTAAACTTGCTATGAATTCAAGGATGGAGATGAACTTCTGATCCTATTTTCTAAACAATGGGATTATAGGAATGTGCTACAACATCTGGCCATTTAACCACCTTTAACTAAAAATCAAATTTAATTCTTTCCCAATAGCTTAAACTCCCCCCCCCCCCCTTAAGACAGGGCATAGCTTGGCTGTCCTGGAATTCACAGAGATCCACTCGCTTCTGCCTCCCCAGGTGCTGGGATTAAAGTCGTGTGCCATGACATTCTAATTGTTTCTTCAAAGAAGATACATGGTCTTTGCTGAGCCAAAGCTCAGCTTTTTCCATAGTATGCCCAGGAATACCAGTCCAAGATTTACCACAGGAAAGAGGGCTCAATGGACAAAAATACATTTGCCAATCACTGCTAAATATATCATTTCCCTTTTAGAACTTAAGACTGACTGGGAGTATACAGATTGCAGCTTATGCATTTGACCAAGTAATCATTTTTTAAAAAGATTTCTTATTTATACAGTACTTCGCCTGTATGTATGCCTGCACACTGGAAGAGGGCACCAGATTTCATTATAGATGGTTATAAGCCACCATGTGGTTGCTGGGAATTAAACCCAGAACAGCCAGAGCACTTAACCTCTGAACCATCTCTCCGGCCCTCAAACAATCATTTTGGCATAAATACCATAAAATGCTCAGGAATATTAAAAAAAAAAATTCCCCATCCATATCAAGTGAAAATGTTTAGTACCACCACTGTTCTTGGTGTTCTGTGGTCATGACAATGTTTGCTGTCAGGATGACTCTCACTATCTGCTTTGTGAGACCCTCAAGTCTTAAAATCCAATCTCTAAAGGCGTGCCTGCATTTCCCTCTCTATCTCTGCTTATTATATCCTCCTTTAACACAGAACCTTTATTTCATTAGCATATTTAGTAAGCTACACCACAGTTATTTTAGTGTTCACATTTGGTACTCATGTTTTGTTTAGGTTAATTTCCTTTTCTATGTCAGATTTAACATGTATCTTAAATGCCTTAATTCGAAAAATGCATATTTTTGTTTTGTTTTTTTGAGACAGGGTTTCTCTACGTAACAACCCTGGCTGCCCCAGAACTCTCAGAGCTCCACGTGCCTCTGCCTCCTGAGTGCTGGGATTAAAGGCATTCACCACCACAGACAATTGAAAACACAACTTTTAAATATTCAATTAGTAGTTTATTTTGCTTCTTAGATGACTAGCAGCATATTCCATCTCATAAAATCTTTCAACCAACTAGACCTTAAATGAGCAGCATTTGTGGGGCTAGAGATGCGTCACTCAGTGGTAGAGTCAGTGCTTACCGGTGACAAGCTCCAGGTTCAATTCCGTCACCTATAACCAATTAGACAACAGACACAAAAACAAACAAAAATCCAAAACAAAACGAAAAGATCCTAACCCCCTCAGCTACCCTGACTTCATATACGAAAGCCTTCCTCAGGTGAGAAAAATTTTTGTTTGTTTTTGTTTCATTCAATCTTTTTTTGAGACAGGCTTTTATTTATGTAGCCCTGGCTGTAGTGGAACTCACTATGTAGACCATGCTGCCCTCAAATTCCGAGATCCACCTGCCTCTGTCTTTCTAGTGCGGGATTGAAGCATGTACCACCACACCTAGGCTATAATATTTCTTATGGTAGCCAGTATTCCTTACCTAGGTTATAAAGTTTCTTATGGTAGTCAGTATTCCTTATCTAGAGCAGCAGCTCTCACTCAGCCTGGGTCACGACCCCTTGGGAGGGGGCTGAATGATTCTTTCACAGGGGCTGCATATCAGATATTCACGTTACAATTCATGACAGTAGCAAAATTATAGTTATGAACTATCAATGAAAATTATTTAATCTTGATCTTTCTAAAGAAGGGCAACCACATGTAGTTGGGGAGGGAGGTTCTGGGAGGAGTGAATGATGAAAAGACACTGTATGAAAGCCTCAACAAAAATATATTTTAAAAAAAGAAGAGTAACCAAGAACACTACAGATATTCTAAATCTATTTATGAGAAACTCAAAACCTAAACTTCAAGGATAACACAATACTTACAATGCAAAAAATCCGTTCCTATCTTTCCTGAGTTCCCATACCACTTGGGTCAAGGCTAATCACTGAGACATAATGTCATTTCTTGCTTGTCTTCTCCCCTTTCTTGGCTGTGAGCAACTGTGGTGGAGTACAGAAGGCAGCCACAATAACTAACTCAAAAGTTACTGGATAAAATTGCACTTTTCGGCTCATGAAATGAGGTTGCAAAAGCACTCTACCAAGCAGAATTAGGGCTTAGAATTGGGATAAACGACTGGACACAATCATGTAGCAAACATCTGGTTTAATTGTGTTTCAGTTCCGCACTGGTAAACTGAAGATTCAATGTAGCTCTTAAGCTAAAAACTTTTAGTGGTAATTTAACTAGATGCTGAACTTACTTTCCTTAGAAGCAACACATAGTAAATTTACAAGTCTTTTATATATTTTTAGTTCAGTATCTAGTCCTAAAGCTGGACCAAGCCAGGATTTACACAAGCTTCCGGGAAGTCAAAGAAGCAAAAAGCTGGTTTTAGCCACAGCTTGTGATTATAATTGATGGGTCGCACATTTTCATTCACAGCTTAACTATTAGGATTACAGAACAGAGAGCTAACAAAGTAATTCATTAGCAGCGAATCCAAGTATCACACACACATGCCAGGACAAATTTTGATGTCAAATATCCCATTTTCTGGTTAACATTTTGCATACCTCACCTAAAATATAACTCAATATTCGGTCCCCTTGCAAGGCTGATGACTCATCTTTTCAGGATAAAAATTTGTTACATTAACTGCTCACCATACTGTACACGGAGGGTTCACATTCCCCGGGGCTCTATCACCTGACTGTTAAGACTTTTAGGCACGTCCCCCGTCTACTACTTTATAATCTGCACTGTATAAAGCACTTGTTCCTGAGCGTGTTTCTTCTATCTTTTGAGCCAATTCTATGAAAATTTAAAAACCCAAAACATTTTACTTTGCCCTAACAAAAAACAAAACAAAACAAAAAAAACGGTACTTGACATAAGACACTTCAGCCAAGTGTGATGATAAAAGACACGATATTTTGAATTCGAGTAACTCTGAAGACAGTCCCTCGGAGTTCCCTTCTCTTCAGTGGCTTCAGCTCCCCAGAATAACAGAACCTTAAGCCCACTCTTTCCCAGAGTAACCCGGTCAATTAAAACAAACAAACAAAAAAACCCACAAAACTTCGTTGGGGCCCCAGGAGCCGACTGGTCGGAGAACCAGGGATCATCAACTTGTAGCTCTTTGGGCTGCTTTAGGCTTCTCCAAGGGAAGACCTGAAGGGGACGCCGGCGGGAAAGAATCTAACCTGAGAGGCTGCGGAGCCTTGCTATGGCGGGAACCAGCTTGGGGACTGAGAGCAGGGAAGGCATGGCCAGCACCCACGCGTCAGGAAGAGAGAGTACAAACTGCGGGGAAAGAAGCCGCCAGCGCAGCCGCGTCGCCAGGAAACCAGCCAACCGCCCCGCCCCTTCCGGCAGACGCCTCTCGCGGGCTTTCTCCCAGGCCGGCGCGGAGTGGTGACGTCACCGGCTGGGTTTTTGGCGCGCCGGCCCCCCCGCCCCGCACACCTAGTACGGAGTCTCATTATGCTTCGTTCCCAGCTTCCCATACCATCCTATGCCAAAGGCCTCCTTGTGTCCCGCTTGAAAGCACACACGCAGGGTCCTTTATTTATCCCAGGAGTTAGGGCAGAGGACGGAATACGGCCCCGAGGGTCGGCGTGTAGAAGCAGGCACTATCCCGGACAGCTACACTTCCAGAAGGTTCGAGGCGGTGCACAGGTCCAGAAGGAGAGGGAGTAGGCATGAGCGAGCGAAGGACCGGGGTCACGAGGCCGTTGGGGGGGAGGAGCCTGCGGCCGGGGAGTTTCTAGTCTGTTCTGGCTCGCGGCAGCCGCCCACTTGTACTCGGTCACGTTGAGCTGCGCCCGGGCCTGGCGTAGGGCCTCCGCCGCCGCCCACCGCCTGCAGCCTCCCGACCATGGATCCCCGCAAAGTGAGCGAGCTTCGGGCCTTCGTGAAGATGTGTAGGCAGGATCCGAGCGTCCTGCACACCGAGGAAATGCGCTTCCTGAGGGAGTGGGTGGAGAGGTGAGTCCTGGGCCCCGCGGACCGTTGGGGACGGGAAGAAGGGGGAGCTGGGCCGGAGCTGGCGTGGGGCGGAGCGGGGAGCGATCCTGGCTAGGACCCTTCGTGGATCGCTCCGTAGTGGCTTTGAGAGGTTGTCGGAGGCACCAGGAACTTTGGATAATTTAGGGTTGGGAAGGTAAAAGCTAGAGCTGCGTCTCCGGTAATGAAGTCTCTATGGGGTGTGTTTTAGGGGGAATAAATGGAGGTTGTGGGGATTTGGATACTGGGAATAATTTGAGAAACAAAACAAAGCTTTTATAGAGGGCTTTTTTTTTTTAAACTGACGTTTTAAGTCGCATTGACCCATATATGGTTTTAAATGTTATGTAGATTAATAATTTCAGTTGCCTGAACTTAACCTTACAGCGATTTTAGTTGCACGGAATTGTGTTGGGAATCATTTATACCCACGTTAGTTGTAACTCTTATCACTTCAGACTCTTTAGGACTGTGATATTTTCAAAGACCAGCGTGCTTGCAGGACTTAACTGGAGAGTATTTTCTCCTGTAAATAGGTTTTGTGCTAGCTGCTCGGAAACAGTGTTACCAGGGAATTGTTTTTCCTTTTTGTTGTTGTAGTCTGGTAGCTAAATATTTTTAAGATGATTAGAAGGAAGCTTGGGCACCATTAGAATTTAGGAGTGGGGGCGAACAGCAGTGCAGGAAAGCTGGGAATCTCTGCAGTTCCAGGAGGAGGGAGATGAAAAGAAGTCGTGCCTTCTGAATTAGGGTCAGGAATGGAAGCTTACGAAGCTTACAAAGCCGTTATAAAAATGGAAGAGGGTCGTAAGAAAAAGTGTTGAGGATTCAGAGTGTCAGGTCGGACGTGTTCAGGACTTTGGCAAATAACCAGTGAAGAGGTGGGAAAGATAAAGTTGCCCCCCCCCCCCCCCAATTTGAACCCGGAAGCCTGGCAGCCTCAGCCGTGAAGGTCTGAAAGCAGCTGTGTGGAGGGAAAAGCTTGTGATCAGCCTATGCGCTTTGCTTTATTAAAGATAATTGTCGCATATTTTTGCATGTCTTCAGCTTTTCTGAGAGGTGGTTTTCTGGCCAGGTGATAGCAAGTCCAGTTGGATTAATTCTTTAGGGAGGGTCCAATTAATAATGTGTAATTTTTTTCTTTTTAAAATTCACATTTTTTAAGACTCACCATGTGGCTCAAGCTGTCTCAGAACTTGCCCTGTAGACCAGACTGGCCTCAAATTCACAAAGATCCCCATCTCTGCCAAGAATTGGGATTAAAAAGCAGTGGGATTAAAGACATTTGCCAAGAGCTATTGAATTTTTTAGTATATTTATGTGTATTAAGTGTTTTGCGTGTATAAGTTCATGCCTGGTGCCAAGGGAGGTAAGAGGATATTGGGTCCCTTGGAAGTGAAGTTATGCATGGTTGTAAGCTACTGTTGTGGGCGCTAGGACCCTACCGTGGGTCCTCTGTAGGAGCAACAGGTACTCTTAATCACTGAGCCATCTCCCCAGCCCCAGTGTGTAGTGTTGTGGGTGGTTTAGAATATAGTCTCCTCAGGGACAGGTGGAGCTCAGATTCTCCTCATTTCAGTAGGAGGAGGTGGCTCGCTCGTAATGAGCCTCCACAAATCCCTAATACTCTCACCTAGGAAGGGCCCTTTTATATGGTTAATAATTTTTTTAAAAGGTGTATTTGTTGTATGTATTTTGTTTGCACTTCAGGAAGTGCACTGCATACATTTTAGTTAGGCCAGAATAGGTTATCCAATCCTTTAGAACTGTTGTCCCAGGCAGTTGTGAACCACCATGTGGGTGCTGGGAAATGAACTTAGGTTCTCTGAAAGAACTGCAAGTACTCTTAACTGGTGAGCTGTAATCTCTCCAACCCTTCCATTATTTTAAATCCTACCAGAGGGCTAAGCTGATGCTTCTCTTTCTGTTGTTAACAAGGAAACGAGAGTTGGGGTCTTGAACAGGTAGGCCTCAAGCCTTCTAATGCCACTGTAGCTGCTGTTTAAGAGTACAGATGAATGATACACAATTGGTTTTGTTAATTACTTTCTGATAGTTTAGCGATCTGCATATTGCCGGAGAGCTTCCTCAGCTGATAAAAGGAGGGCTGCAAATCTTGCCCAGGAAGGAATTTTTTATTTTTATTTTTTAATTAGAGCTGGTCGATGGAGGTTGCATGCCTTTAGCCCGGCATGGGAGGCAGAGGCAGAAGCAGACCTGTCTCTGAGTTCCCGGCCAGCAGTTCTATAAGACAGCCAAGGCCACATACAGTAACTCTGGAAAAACAAAAACAAATTCCAACAGGAGGTTTAGTGCTAGTTCCAGTATACCCTTCCCCCCAGAAAAACAACCTGCCAGCAGGGAATTAAGGGGAACAGTGGGGCAACATGTGCCCGAGTTCCCAGTTACTGTGGAGGTTGAAGCAACAGCAGCCCCGAGTCCAGGAGTTGCCACACACAGCCGGACCCTAATAAAGACGAAACCCACCACCCCCAAAAGAATAAAACAAAACTCACATTAAAATTGCATTTCAAGAAGGTGGATAGGCGCTCCTTTAAGACATGAGCAATAAACTGGTGAAGGAATTTTCTGTGGGGAAAATGGAAGTGGTGATTATTAAGAATGTAAAATATTTCTTTCAACAAGCATAGTCTCGGGAAGCAAAAAAAAAAAAAAAAAACAAAAAAAAAAACTGTTTTGCGTGGTGGCTATTTTCGCCTGTTGAGCTTTTTATCCTTTTCTTTCTGCCAGTTTTGTAGCGGTTGTTGAATATGCAGAACTCTGAGAAACATTGTTCTAACAGCGGAGGAGAATCCTAGTCGATAGGGCTACGGTGTGCTGGTGTGCTTGTGTAACGTGGCTCTGAGCTCTGGTGCACACCCTTCAACAGTCCTGTGTTTTGAACTCTTTGCTTTCTCAAAAACAAAAATCCACACGTCACCATTAAGTATTTGTGAGGACTAGATTTCAGTGGCTTTTCCCTAATGAATAGCTTGCTAATCCCAAAGTTTAAGACATTTCTTTGTCCATTTATGTCTTGTTAAAGGAAGGATACCCAAATAAATTGTTACTAAAATTTTGGGTGAGGCTGGTTTACACCCAGCACTTGAGAGGCAGAGGCAGGAGGATCTGAGTTCTAGGTCAGCCTGCTCTACACAGGCTTACATAGTAAGATCCTGTCTCAAAAAAGCAAAAAAGGTGAAACAGACATACCAAAGGAAGAAACTGGGGCTGTTGTTTCCCCTCATTCCTCCTAGGGAGGGAGAAAGATCCTCATTAAACTTGTTAACCTGGAGAAATTGTGCCTGTGTAGTGAATTCCAGATTACATTCCGCAGAATTCTAGTCATTAATTACTATTCCCCAAAATAGCATCTTTGTGAAAATAGTGAAACTTTTTGGGGTGCTTTAAGAGCTTTCAAAACTTAAATTGGGATGTTGATAATGAACTTGCTTTCTGTCTTTCTAATTAATTAATTAATTAATTTTTGAGACAGGATCTTACTATGTAGCCTTGGCTGTCCTGGAACTTGCTGTGTAGACCAAGCTGGCCTCAATCAGAGATCTGTTTTGTCTCTGTTTCTTGGGTTCTGGGATTAAAGGTGTATGCCACCATGCTTGGCTCTTTGTGTGGTTTTAAAAGATGTTAGACTAATGGATTCTTAGATCAAATATATAGTTATTCTGAACAATGGCAGCATTTAGAGCAAACTGTTTTCAACAGTTTAAACTTGGGCAGATACTGACTATAAGAAGAAAAAGAGAACTCTGAAATGGTTTCAGCTCTAGGAATGCTAATAACATGAGTATTCTTGGACGTAGAAGACTGTATTTAGCCCAGTCTGCAATGGTTGACAGAGATGCAAAGGAGAAAGAAATTGATACAAGCTCAATTAAAATTACGTATATGAAAGTTTTTAGTGCTGAACCCGGAGCATGTACTCTACCAGTTTTGCCATGAGCCCACCCAAAAGTTTAATTTAGATTGGAAGAAAGATAGCATAATGATAGAAATAAAGATAATATAGTGTACATAATGAGCTCCAGGCCAGCCAAGGCTTGTGAGACCTACTCTCCAAAAAGAAAGAAAATTAAAGAAATAGAACCAAATGTGAATTCATAATATTGTGAATCCAGGTAATCAAACACATTTTGCAGTATCTCATGAAACATGGATTTTAGTAACTATTTACAAGTGAGTAGAATGCATTTCTACCTCAATATAGAATTTAGAGTGTAACACCCCACTGTTTGTATACGTGCTTAAATAATGATAGCACAAGGCAGATTGAAGGTTTAAATTTGAGAATTATGAATGAGCCTTTGTGTGATCACATTTGAGGAAGGTTTCTTCCCCATCCTTCCTGATGGGTGATTAAAAAGAAAAACAAACAGCAACAACAACAACAAAACCGAAACAAATAAACAAAACCCTGTGCTGAAGATTTTTCTGGGAATCTAGGTTATTCTGGGTTTTTGTTTGTTTTGTTGTTGTTGTTTTTGCTTTTTCTAGACAAGGTTTCTCTGTGTAGTCTTGGCTGTCCTGGACTTGCTTTGTAGACCAGCCTGTTCTTGAACTCAGAGAAATCCACCTGCCCCTGCCTTCCCAAGTGCTGGGATTATAGGCGTGCCCCCCCTGGCATGGCTGCTACTCTGTTTTGAAACATTGAGAACATTGATCATTTAAAATTGGTTCAGACTTGGAATTGTGCACTACAATTTGGAATGTGAGAAACTTTGAAGTATAGGCTATAAATGAATTCTGTGTTTAATTTTTTTATTTTGGAATACTTTCTGGTTCAAAATTGATTGCTGATAGGCTGCCAACATGCTCAATCCAGTTGAGTGTTTCCTCCTAATATATACAAGAACAGTGCAGCAGCCATCCAAGTCAGGCAACTAGTAAGGATGAATTAATACCATACAACCCTTAGAATTGCAGGTTCCACCCTGTTGCCATGTTTTGTTTTCATTCTAAAAGTTTTCAGTTTTACCTTGGCTTTCATGACTTTGACAATTTGAGTATTACAAGCCAGTTATTTTAGTATTTCCCTCAATTTGGATTTGTCTGAGCTTTTCTTAGACTTAACATTTCTTGGCAGGGCTGTCACTTCACAGGGCTAAACTGTTGAATCTGTGTTTGGATGTCACCTACATTCCTGACACTGCAGTTTGAAACTTAGAAAAGACACAGTAAGAAGCCCTGTGTCTTCATTAAAATTTAACTTGAGAGCCAGTATTTGGTTACTGTGTACCTTTGAAAAGTCTTTGTTTGTTTGTTTTGGTTGGTTGGTTGTTTTTTTTTTTTTTTTTTTCGAGAAGGTTCCTCTGTGTAACAGAGCCCTGCCTGACCTAGACTTGCTTTTTAGACCAGGCTGACCTTGAACTCACAGACATTGCCTACCTCTGCATTCAGAGTGCTGGGATTAAAGGCTTAAAGATGTCCAATAACAGGACGGGCTTTCTGTTTATTTTTTAACTGTAGAAATGTTTGTTCTATATATGCTTATTTATTAAATCATTTTGTTTTACTGAATTAAAACATTTTGGCTCTTGTAATCTTTTGTAATGAAGGACCCACTATTGATACTGAGTCATGGGAGGGTGTGGGTGTGGGCATGTGCATGTAATTAGAAAAACTGCGCATTTATTCTTGAATGAATGGTCCTTAAAAAGAAATGTCAAATGTGGTTGAATTTGGTGACAAACAGACGTCATAGAGGGTGTAGGAAGATCAAAAGCTTAAGGTCCTTAGGCTTTGTGGTAAGACTGTCTTAGCAAATCACACCGAGCGCTGGAGAGATGGGTAGGCTCTTAGGACATTGGCTGCCTTCCAGAGTACACAGGCATAATTCCCAGCACCCATGCTGTTGCTTAGAACCTTGTGTCATTCTAGTTCCAAGGAACCTGGCTCTTCTGCCTTCCAGGGAATCAGCATGCAGGTAGTGCACATATGTACATGTAGACAAACACACACAAAATAAAAATAAATCTTTGTCACTAGAGTTAGACAGTCGTGAGCTGTCATGCCTTTGTGAGAACTGAGCCCAGAGCCCTTGTAAGAACAGTGAAGAATGAATGGTCTTAACTGCTGAGCCATTTTTCCAGCACATGGAGAAACCACCATCACCAAAAATCTCCACAAAGGCAAAAAAAAATTTTTTCTTTTTCAGTTGTTTCTTTAAATTTGAACTTCTGTTTCATGTTGGATATATTAAAAGATATTAAGGCATGCCACAGATGAGAGAAGATATTTGCAACACAGGAAACTTCTGGATAAAGGAAAGAATGCCCATGAGAAACACAATGTAATGAAAACCTAGTAGAGAGTTGAACGTTACAAAGTAGCTTTTCAGATAGCCAAAATTGTATGAAAAGGGACTCAATGCAATGAAATGTTGCCACATACTCAGAAAGGCTGGGGATTTTGAGTGACTAATAGCAAAGTCTGGGACTCACTGACTACAATTTTCATACATTGTTGGTAACTAGTATACATTGGTGTAAAGGACTTGGAAACTAGATGCCCGTCTAAATTCAACATAGGGATATTCCTTACATGCAGATTCTGCCAGTGGAAAGAAATGTGAATGTGGGTAGCACAGCTCTAGTCATGAAAGGAATGATGGACTGGTAGGACTTGCTAACTGAACCTGGGTTCTATGCTGGGCTCCCATTGTGGAAGAGAGCTGACTGCTTAACATTGTCCTCTCGCCTCCATGTGCGCACTTGCACTTCGCACCACACACAGACAGCAGTGACAAGATTTAAAGAAGATGGGCTGGAGAGATGGCTCAGCGGTTAAGAACACTGGCTGCTTTTCAGAGGACCTGAATTCAATTCCCAGCCACCACGTGGTGGCTCACAACCATATGTAATACTACCTGATGCCCTCTTCTGGTATGCATGAAGACAGTACACTCATACACATAAAATAAATATATCTTAAAAAAAGATTTAAGGAAGAAATGACATTTTGTAGTACTTTTACATGTTAATAAATCCTTAAATTGCTTAGTTTTTGCTGGTTGGTTTTTACCCATCAGCCGCTTAGGAATTTTCCTATTGGCATATATAAATTTATTCTTTTTGTAGTCTTCTCCCATTTGGAGTTTATATTGTTCCGGCCTATTTGGGAAGCAGGGCTTTGCAAAGATTCCAGTAGCTCCTACATGCTAGACAGTCATTTTACCATGAGGCTCCTGACATACTCTTGCTAAATGTCAACCTCAAGTTCTGCCTTTCGGATATGTCCTGCCTCCTATTTTCTAAGCTAATAGCTTAAGAATGATATATCATTGCATACTTACTGACTTCTGCCTTTTTTTTTTCGTTTTAGAAGGTTACTGAGAGCTATAATACAAGTCTGTTAGGCTGTAAGAGTCAGGGGAAAGGTTTTATTAATTAGTGTGCTAAAACAATTTGAAGTTGACAAAGAACTTATGCTTGTAAGCTTTGAAAGGGTATTGTAAACATTTAGTGTGTTTTAGGTTCATTGCGGCTTTTGTGAACTTACAGTGAATATTCTAAACAACTATCTTTTTTCTTATTTTAAGCATGGGAGGTAAAGTGCCACCTGCTACTCATAAAGCTAAGTCAGAAGAAAATATCAAGGTAAGTTCAGATTTCTTTTGTTTATTTAAAGATAAGCTACTGTATTTTTCAGCAGTACAAGTTCTATTACTCCTAATGTTTCTACTTGGAAGTATGATGTCTTAAATTTGTTGTCTTAGAAATTTTTCTCTTAGATTAAATCTGGAAGCTGATTTAAAACAAGACTTTGGAGTTGGATGCCACTGTGTGGGAATAGTATCACTTGTGTTTTTTAAAAAGCCCGTAAGTAGGAAACTCTCCCTTGTCTCTTTTAGCAGCACAAGGCGATAAATACGTCAGCGCATTCTTACCCTCCCTCCCTGCTACCTGAGAGGAGATTGCTGAGGGGGACGAGTATGAATCATGGTTTTGCTTTAGCTCGCTTGGCAAAATGACATGCAAGATCAGGTGGAGGTTGCCTATAGTTGAAGTTTGAGTATGAGGGGGAAAATTACACTCAGGACATAGTATTTAGTAGTTTTCATTTCTTCGGGGCTGAGATTCCTCCCCACCCCAAGTTTTCTAATTATCTAAAATTGATGGGGAAATCTGTTTTACCTGGGACTCTAAATATTTACTTCATTTAATTTGTATAAGAAAAGTTATAATCCAGGTGTCACGATAGATGCATATAATCTTGGCACTTGTGGAAACAGAGACAAGTGGATCAAAAATTTTGGTCATCTTTGGCAACATAGTGTGCTTCAGGAGTTTGGATTACCTAGTTAGACAACTCTCCCTCCAAAAACGTAAAGGTTCACAAGATGGCTCAGTTGTTAAAACGCTTGTTGCACTTTTTACATGGGAGCCTGAGTTTGGATTTCCAACTCATTTTTTAAAAACCTGGGTGTTTGACAGTGGTGGCCCACACCTTTAATCCCAGCACAATCCCTACTTTGGGAACAGGCAGGTGGATCTCTTGAGTTTGAGGCCAGCCTGGTCTACAGAGCAAGTTCCAGGATAGTCAGGGCTGTATAGAGGGACTCTGTCTCGACAACCCTACCCCCACCGTCCCCAAAAATGGGTATATTACTGTTGACCATGATCAAAAACAGCTGTGGAGGAAAAGGTTTATATCAGCTGAAAGCGGATAGTCCATTAGGAAGGACACCCAGGACAGGAGCTCAGGGTGGGGACCTGGAGGCAGAAGCAACAGTGCTTGGTGGATTGCTTAGATGCAGTTCAGACCTGCCTCATGACGGTACTTCCCACAGCTGGCTGGACCTCCTACATCAATTAGAATTCAGAAACTTTCACAGATGAGGTTGCAGGACGGTCTGGTCTGGAATTCAAGTGAGGCCTTCTATTCCTTGGTGACCAGGTTTGTAAAGTTGACAAGTGAAGCTAACTACGACATTTTAATCATTGTTGACCTTGATAACATGGTTTTAAACCGACCTTTCCTTTCTTGTTTGTTCTCAGGATTTCACATTAATGTAAAATGTTAAAAGTCTTGCAGTTTTTAGTAATTCCAGTGCTTTAATAGTTGTGAAGCTGGTTGTGATGGCCATCCTTCTGGTGTTCACTTCTGTCCTAGTTTGCTTTCTGTTGCCAGAAGTATGGGTTTGTTGCTGTGATGGATCTGACCAAGTTAGTTTGGTGTCAGACTACGGATGGGTTTGGAACTTTGAGCTGCAAAAGCTGTTGAGTGTTTAGTATTGCATGAAAGCCAGGAAGACACGAATGTTCGGTGCCAGGTCAGAAGCTTAAGACAATTCTGAGAATGTTGTTGGTTACTGACTCGGCTACTTTATATAGTGTGTGTATGTCATATATGCATGGTAATGTCTCACTGTGTAGCTCAGGAGACAATTGGGGGGCAGTGTTTAGTCAACATTGAGACAGGAGATTCCCGGAATAAGAACTGCAGCCAGATATGGGGGCCATGGAAATCATTTGAATATACAATAACTGAATGCCTACACCATCTTATCTTTTTTTTTTTTTTCCGAACAGGGTCTTACTGAGTAGCCCTGGCTGACCTGAAATTTTTGTAAACCAACCTGGCCTGTTAATTCAAGATATCTGCAGACTGCTTTAAAATGCCAACCACCCCTGGCCTGGTTTTTTTAAGATTGAAAGGGAGAAGGAACCTAAAGTGCAGTTAAATCACTTTTCATCTACTGACAGTTAGATGAGTAGGTATAGGTTGCCTGAGTGGTACTTTCTCGAAGATACATAGCCTCCTTAAACAGTGCCAGTTTATTTCTTACCCATCCTGTGTCAAGATTGACAAGACCCTACACAGTACTAGAGGTTGGAAAGGAAATTTGCTTTTCCATCATGTGCTCTTTTAAAATCTTTGTACTTTCTTTGTGTGTTACAATTCTATAGGCACTTTCTTTACAGTTCTCAAACTGAGCAACCCTTGGAAACTGAAGTGTGCTGGGCATGGTGATGCAAGCTTGTAATCCCAGCACTCTGGGAGGCAGAGGCAGGGGAAGCTCTGTGAGTTCAAGGCCAGCCTGGGCTACCCAGAGAAACAGTCTTGAAAAACAGACAAAAAATAACAACAACAATAATAAAAATACAGAAAACTGAAGTGTTGGCATTAAAACACACAATCTGGCTGGGCGTGGTGGGCATGCCTTTAATCTTACCACTTGGGGGGCAGAAGCAGTCGGATCTCTGAGGGAGAGGCCAGCCAGGGCTATATAGTGAGACCCTGTCTTAAAAAACAAGCAAGCAAACAAACAAAAAAAACAACTTGCAACCTTGCCCAGACTGATATCAAACTTCTAGGCTCAAATGACTCTACTATCTTGTCTGTTTTCTGTCTTTTTACCATCAGTCTCAAATAGTACTATTTATTTTGCATGAAATACTACTTTTACAGGATAGCCAGGCTACACAGAGAAATCATCTCGAAAAAGAGAAAAAACCTTCACAGCCTAAAATCTAAAATGTCTTATTCTAAAGGTTTCAATAAGGTACTGGACCTGTAGTTACTAATTAATAATTAATTAGAAATGAGAAGTATAAAAAGGGTGTTTAACAACCGAAATATATTGTATTTGAATAAGGTATAAATTTGTGTGTGTGTGTTACATACATACGCTAACACATAAAACATGTTTTTAATTACTCATAGCACCATTTCATTTTCTTCTGCTAGGAAGAAAAAAGAGATAATAAGACAGAGGAAAATATAAAGACGGATGAGCCAAGTGAGGAGAGTGATCTAGGTGAGTACATGGCGATGCGCATTAGATAATGTTGACGACCACAGTGTGGTCGTTATTTCTGGTTAGCAGTTTGTTTTGATATAGCCCAACATGACCTGGAAATGTGTGTCACAAGTGGTCTTGAATATGAGGCAGTCCTACTGCCTCAGCCTCCTGAGTGCCAGGTTGCTGATTTTATTTACTGGTTTGGTTATAATATTGACTTACAGACTTTTCCTTTCATCGATAGTGTGCCTGTGTTTTGCAGAGTTTGTCTGCACTTGATTTTAAATCTAATTATATTAAAATGAAGTAGTATTTTGTCATTAGCTACATTTACTGTATAATTTGTACTGTATGCATAAATGTTTTTAAAAACATTCTGGTACATCTCTGGAAAAATTATTGGAATTTATTAATTTGGTTATGGGGAAGGTTGGAGACGTTCAGAGGGATAACTGTTGGGAGTTAGTTCTCCACCACGTGGCGCTTGCCTTTGAAGCAAGCACTTCACCCACTGATACCACCTCTGACCCAGAGCCTTCCCTCTCACTCCACTTTACCAGCAAAGACTCAGGAGCCAGCGGCTGGGGTAAGCCTGCCAGCTCAGAGAGGCAGGGAAAGCACCCAGCTGACCCTCCTCCTCATTCTGCAATCCTCCTCCTCCCATGCCATCTTAGACAACCTACTTCAGCCTGAATGCCCTCCCTTCTGCTTCTTGTGCAGAATGTCTCCCTGTGTCCTCCCCCCACTTCCTCTTACTTTCTTAATAATTCTGTTCACTTCCTGTCAGCCAGTTGCTTGTTCTGCCTCTTGATGTGTTGACTTTATTTAATCCTGTTTATAATAGTCAGAAAGCTCTTGGATTAAAGGTGTTAGATAGGGCTGAGTCACACAACTAAAACAGGTATGTATGGTAAATAACACAATCTTAGAGGTCACAGCGTGATCAAATATCCTGCAAAACCCTAGTGAATTTTGGAGACTTACTAAATCAGTTGTGTGTTTTTATATAATACATTGTGCTCATACCAGCATTACCTTTACAGTAACTTTCTGATTTGGACCAACAGTTTAAGAAGTTCTAGTTTTTATTATGTTCTGAAGTTCGATGTATACAGTTGTCTGCATCATGTGTGCCTATAAATCATATGCATGCCTCGTGCTCTCAGTACCCAGAAGAGGATGTCAGATCCCTGGAACTGGAGTTAATGTGTGGTTGTGAGCTGTCACGTCAGTGTTGGGAATCAAATGTGTGTCCTGGAAGAACAGGCAGTGCTCCTAATCACTGAGTTTTTATCTGACCCAGCTAGTCCCAGATAATTGAGACAGAGACTTTAGTTTTATTCGACAGTTTTTTCATGCACAATAACTGAGCAGTATTAATCTACTTTAGCCTTGTATGCTAATCTAACTACCTCCCAGCCAAAAAATCCTGACATACTTGGCATTTCTAAGGCTTTCTCTGTTCTCTGGCTGTTTTCTCATGAAGTCCTTTGACCCTCTCCTCATGGCTGAGTGACTATTTACCCTCCCCTTGCTGGAAATGGAAATCTAGCTCTATTTTCTCTTCTTATTGGTTGATCAGCTTTATTGACAAATAAAAATAAATGGGGAGCAATGTTTACACAAACTTGAGAGAGAAGATTCTTAGAATAAGCAATAATCCCTGGGATTGCAACCAGATGTGGGGGCAGAGAAATCAGCATTTGAATAATACAAGGATAATCTTTACACAATGATTATTTTTAAGTGAATCAGAGTTCAGCTTCAGCTAGCTTATAGTTACACTAGCAACTAGTTCATTTTCTTTTTGAGGTGCTGTTTATCATACCTATAACCTTCATTATATTAAGCAAGTCGTTACCCAATCTACACCCAGAGTACTTCATTTTATAGTTTCAAGTAAGTATTAATTTAGGTTTTAATTTCATCATTTTCAATTTTTGCAGAAATTGACAACGAAGGTGTAATTGAGCCAGACACTGATGCCCCCCAAGAAATGGGTGATGAAAATGCAGAGGTAAGTTTAGTGACTTATTTTAGGAAAGCTGAAGTTTCCTAGTGTTGGGATTATTTTATAACATGACTCCCAAGAACTGCATGATAAATCTTCCTTTGGCTTACAGTATTTTGACACACTTTTTAATCTTACTAACTAAAGTCTTTGCAAAATGATATTTTTTAATTATCTCTCATCTTTCATTGTTATTTTACTTGTTCATAAAATTTATAGGTTTGACTAACCTATAAAGTATTTCCCCTAAAGTTTATACCTAAATGTATACCTACAATTAGAATTGCCTTTTTTTGAGACGATTTTGTATTTTTTCAAGACAGGGTTTCTCTGTGTATCTCTGGCTGTCCTGGAACTTGCTTTGTAGACCAGGCTGGCCTGAGAACTCAAGAGGTCTGCTTGTCTCTGCCTCCTGAGTTCTGGGAGTAAAAGTATGTACCACCACACCTAGTTTAGAATTGTCTTGTGTGTGTGTGTGTGTGTGTGTTTGGTTGGTTTTTTGAGACAGGGTTTCTCTGTGTAGCCTGGACTCACTTTGCAGACCAAACTGGTGTCAAACTCACTCTCCTGTGTCTGCCTTTGCCTCCTGAGTGCTGTAATTAAAGGCTTGTGCCATTGCCCGATTCACCGTGCCCAAGTTTATGGGATGAAATCTAGGGCTGTGTGTGTGCTAGGCCAGCACTAAGCCAACCTGTATCTAAAGCCCCTCTTTGTAATTAATTTTTTTTTCTGAGTGTGTCTCATGCAGTCCAGACCGTCCTCAAACAAGGGACAGTGTCCTCAGTGCTGGTGTTTACAGGCTTATACTACCATGGCAGATCTAAGACTTTGCCTTTTGTTGTGAATTTACTGAACAGAACCTTTCTTGAAGTTTCTTTCTACCAGTGCTGACCTACTGTTTAGTATGTTTGGCCTTCTGGGCACTCTGTTGTTCTGCATGTCCTGTTTGTACTAGTGTCACAGTTTCTTATACAGCTGTGTACTACCAAGTCTTGTTATCTGGCAGGACAAGGACCCATAAAACTTGATAAATATTTTAGCTCTTCTTGGTGTCTTGTTTTTTCAAATAAATTTTAGAATTAGATTGTTGTGGTCTCCTGGCCCAACATAGGTTATTCTTATTCATTGTCCCTGTTCTCTTTACACACATACATACATACACACACACACACACACACCTTGGGGGGTTGAAAGAGATGGGGTAGGGAGATGTGATTAGAGTTGCATTAAATTTAAATGAAGTTGGGGAAACACTACCTCTTACGATGAGCCTATGGGGGCCATGCTCGTTCAAACTACCATGTAAGAGAAAAGAAAGTGTGTATATACACAGTGGATTTTTACTAAACCATAAAGAAGAATGAAATTGTATTGTTTGCTGGAAAAGAGGTCCACCTGGAAATCCTATTAAGTGAGATATGCCAGACTCAGTGAGACAGATACCACATTTTCTTTGATTTGTATGTCCTGGGTTGCCCATAGATACGTAGCCTTTTTATATGTGTGACATAAAATTTTCTTGGAAGACTTTGTTTCTTTAATAGAATTTTATTTTTTCTTGTTTTTGGAAATCTTGTGTGATCTTGGAAACTGTGTTTTATAGGCTTGGTTTCTGTTTCAGGCAATTTTATGTGGTATACAAAAAAATTGTGGGTTTTTTTTGTTTTTGTTTTTGAATCCTATGGGTCTTAATTCAGTAACCAAGGTGGCCTTGGATGTTGAGGTGTTTTTGCTTCTATCTCCAACTCTTAAATGCTGGGATTAAGGTGAATGCTACCACAACTGTTTTGTTTGAGGTTTTTGAGTCTTGTTTTACAGATTGAATTTTCTAGTTAGTTTCATTGAATTTTCTAGTTAGATATAAGATAGCTAGCTTTTCTTTCTGTTCTTAGTCATAACAAATTATTTCCATTTCCTTCTCCTGTTCTGTTACCAAAAACAAGGCAGGGTCTTACTATGTAGTTCTGTTAAAGTTTTGGGATTCATCATGTAGACCAGGTTGGCTTTGAACTAAAAGATTCTCCTATTTCTGCCTCTTGAGTACTGGGGTTAAAGGTGTACTTTTAATGCTTGGGAGAGCATTTTCTTAGTCAGTACCTGCAGGTTAAGACAGCCAAGGCTACACAGAGAAACCCTCTCTCAAAAAAAACAAAACAAAAAGTTACCTGTCAGCTCTATTTTATTGGTTTCTCATATCTACCACCCTTTTCTACCCCAGTTCCTTCCAACACCCAAGCACCAGGTAGGAGAGACAGAACATTAGAGGGGAAAGAGGGCGTAGGACTTGTTAGGGTGTTTGGGTTCTTTGGGGTAAGTCCAATTTTCATTGTAAGGATATTTCTATAGTTTTTCAGTACTGGAGATAAGTGCATGAATATATGGATAGTGAGTGACTTATCACCCTTAAGAAAGTCCAAATATGAAGCCGGGTGCAGTGGCCCACGCTTTTAATCCCAGCACTCTGGGAGGTAGAGGCAGGTGGATCTCTGTGAGTTAGAGGCCAGTCTGGTCTACCAAGTGAGTTCAGGACAGCTAGGGTTACACAGAGAAACCCTGTCTCAAAAAAAAAAAGTCATACTTGTCATAATTGCGTCACTATTTCTGAGATAACCTTCAATTTCCTCTTAGATAACTGATGAGATGATGGATCAAGCAAATGAAAAGAAGGGGGCTGCCATTGAAGCTCTAAATGATGGTGAGTAGTATGTTCCTTTTACTGTAGTAGGGGAAATATTCTTTCCCCTACTACAGTAACTGTTGATAGTGTAAATGTCGAGATTGACTGTCTTCTCATACTGAAAGTGTTAGGTTGTTAATTCAACTGCATTCTTCCTCATGGCAGGGAGGGTAAAATCATTCACATGAGTTATGTTGCCTTAACGTGGACAGATCTGACTCAGCCTCTTCCTGCACCTATAATGGCCTTTCTCTTCTTGGGAGCAGCTTTAAAAAGACGAAAGGAGGAGATGGCTCAGAGGTTAAGAGCACTGACTGTTCGAGGGGCCCTGAGTTGAATCCCCAGCAACCACATGGTGGCTCACAACCACGCATAATGAGATCTGGTGCCCTCTTCTGTTGTGCAGGCCCACATGCAGGCAGAACATCAAATACATTATAAATAAATAAGTCTTAAAAAAAAATGAAAGGAGAGCCAGACAGTGGCTGCCTACTCCTTAAATCCCAGCACTAAAGAGGCAGAGGTGGGTGGATCTCTGTGAGTTCGAGGCCAGCCAGGTCTAGGGAGTAAGTTAGGACAGCCAGGGCGACACAGAGAAAAGCTCTCTTCAAAAACTAAAAACTAACCAAAACAACAACAACAAAAAGGATGAAAGAAGGGGCTGGAAAGATAGATGGCTCAGTGGTCAAGAGCACTGGCTGCTCTTTCAGAGAACTTGTGTTCAGTTCCCAGCACTCACATGGCAGCTCACACCTGTCTGTAACTCCACTTCCAGGGGACCTGACAAAACACCAACGTACTTAAAAAGAAAAATTTTGGCAATCCCTAATTTTTGACATATAATGCCTTTGACAAGTGGTGTTTGTAAACCAAACACTTGTTAGAATGGGAATAGAGTCCATGCATTTTAGGTCTTCAGAAAGTTGCTGTTGGTGGCAGTAACATGGTTTAGTATGTAAAAGGACTCATCAAGCCAGCTGGCCTGAGTTTGATCCCCTGTGGTAGAAGGAGAGAACCAACTTGTGCAAGTTGTCCTTTGACCCCCATGTGTTCCTTGGCTTGCTTCCTCCTGCCCCTGCCAAAATTTTAATGTTTGACTGTTTTGTGTGTGTGTGTATGAATATGTGCCATGTATGTTCCCGGAGCCTGTGGAAGCCAGAAGAGAGGGTGTCCAATTGCCTGGAACTGGAGTTACAGGTGATTAAAGCTGCCCTGTGGGTGCTGAAAAGGAAACTTGGGTTTTTTACGAAAGCGACAAGTGCTCATAACCACTGAGCAATCCGACAAGCCCCTAAAAATGTGTTAAAACTGTCAAAGGGTTGATATTAATTATGTTTAGTTACAGTTAGAACAAGTGATCTTAAACCTGGGACTGTTGTGACTATACCAGTAACAGGTGCAGACTGCTTCCTAACTTAGCGGGCGTGTCTCTCATAGTTATGTAGTGCTGGCACATGCTGAAGTACATTTGCACTTGATCTAGAAGGTGACTAAAGTTTTATTTTAGGATGAGTTTAGCAGTGTTTGTTCCATGCTGGCTTCTTGCCTCATTGGTGGTGGGGCTGGAGCGTTTAGTCTCTGTAGTACAGCTGCCGTAGAACTTCCACTGTGTAGGTAGCCGAGCTTGGCCTTAAAACTCAAGATCCTTCTCCTGCAGCCTCAGGAGCGCTGAGGCGTTTCCCCCAGCTCATTGCACCATCTTTTTAGTTTAGGTCCTTATTGCTTGCTTATTCTTGTATTCTACAGTTGCCTTACTGTTGTGAAGTTTTGATTGGTTATTTGGCCTTTATTAGAACTGTCTTTTTTATTTTTTTGAGACAGGGTCTAAATGGCCTGGAACTTGCTATGTAGACCATACCGGTCTAGAACTCACAGAGATCCACCTGCTTCTGCCACCTAAATACTCGGATTAAATTCATGAGCCACCTTCACACCCAAGAACTGCTGGTTACGATTTGTGTGTGTGTTTTTTACACAACATTCAAAGTTTTATCCTGATGTTCCTATCTACTGTGGACAGATTCTATAAATATCTGTTTGTTTTTGTCTTTTAGAGACAGAGTCCTTTTGATGTAGTTGAGGCACGCATCTGCTTGTGATCCTGTTGCCTCAGTCTCCTCAGTGCTGGGAGTGGAGGTGTGTCCCCCCATGCCCAGCGTGGTTGTTTCTTCCACGTACTCACCCACACAGCCTGTGTTGAGTGTTTTGTCCAGCCTCTCAGGAAGATCAAGCTTAAGGACTTTAAATGGTTGAGTCCCACATCTTCTTATAAGTGGAGTTGGTTCTCTCCTGATGTTAAAGCAAAGCACTTTTATTATCCTCTTGCTAGCCAGCCCTACACATCTCTTTTGGGGGCTTTGTTGTTGAGGTTTTTTTTTAATTCAAGTCATATTTTTACGATCTTAGAATGTTTTGTACTTGTGCTTTACTACTTCCTGTAAAGTTATTCACCAGTTTTACCTTGAATTCAAATCCATTGTTCACAGCTACTGTTTTAGTCTACTACATTAGTTTTAATTGTCCTGCTACTTAAGTGGCTGTTTATCTGTGTGAAGTTACACATGCTTGAAGTTTTATGTGCTTGCAGCTTCAGCGCCAGTGAATGAGATGTTCCAGGGCAGCCAAGGCTACAGAGAAACCCTGTCTCAGGGTGCAGAAGAAAACAAAAACAGAAACAAAACAAAACAGAAACCCACAAACATTACGGTAAAGTAAAAAATAGCAAATTAGTTTTATGGTATTCATTTTAATTTTACTTGCTAGAAGGATAGATTAAGCTTAATGAGGATAAAGTGCCCAAGCTCATTTCACAGAATTGATAACAAGAATTTTCTCTTTTTGAGAATCACCGTTTGAATGCACAAAAATAGAGCCATTTAAGCCATTAAGCTATTGACCTTTATTCACTGTTACCATTGTATAGCTCTTTGTGTGTTTGTATAAATGTATGTGAACATATTGGGGGCATGCCCACGAAGGCCAGAAGAGGCATTGGATTCTTTAGAGCTGTACTTACGGGCATTTGTAAGCCACCCAACACAGGTGCTAGGATGCTAATTCCAGAGTGGATGGCAAGCACTCTTAACCATTTAGCCATCTCTCCAGCCCAACATTCTTGGCTTTTTACATAAAGAATTACGTTCGTTTATTCTTATTTACTTGTGCATGCATGTATCAGGACAATCAGGGCAACATTCAGAAGTTTATCTCCTTACATGAGTCCCGAGAATTAAACTCAAATTGTCAGGCTGGTAGCAAGCACTTTTTACCTCCAAGCTATCTTGCTGGCCCAAATGCTTCTGTTTTTTGTTTTCTTAAACTAGTCCTTTAAGAGAAGCTGTTCAACAACAACAAAAAAAACAGTTTTTTAAAAAGTTCTTTGTATGGCGCAGTTTTATTCTCAGGAGTATGACAACTACATAATTTTAAAACAAATGTCAAATTTTGTTGAGAAAAATATTTACCCAATTAGTAATTACGGGATTTCAACAGCATTTACAAAACAAACACACACAAAAAAGTCTTATGAGTGCCAGAAGGGTGGGTGGCACACAGCTTTAAAGAGTCCCAGTACTTAGCAAGATCGATTTTTGCAAATTCAAGGCCAACCTGTTCTACATAATGGGTTCTAGGATAGCCAGGACTATACACTGAGACCCTGTCTCAAAACAAAAACAAAAACAATCCAGAAGCACCTTATTACTACTACATATATATGTTACAGGTAATTCTTTCTGGTAACAAAGTTTACGATGTTTAAAACTAAAATTTTCGGTCTGGAGAGATGGCCCAGTGGTTAAGAGTACTGTCTGCTCTTCCAGAGGTCGTGAATTCAATTCCCAACAACCATGTGGTGGCTCACAACCATTTATAAAGTGATCTGGTGCCCTCTTCTGTCACTCATATACATAAAATAAACAAATAAATCTTTAAAAAGAAAACAACCTAAAACTAAAATTTTCCCTCAGTACCATTACACAGTCACACATAAAAGCTCTACCATTCCAAGCATCAAGATCAACAGTTAATTCCCACGCCATATCCAAATCCATCTCCATCTCCATCTCCCTGAACAAATAAACTGTTCTTACATTTATCTAAGATGTTGGCAACTATTTTCTGGAAACAGTCATTACTATATACTTTTCAGATTGTACACTCAGCCCAAGTTGCTACTGTAGCGAAAAGCTAGCATTGTTAGATGTCACAACTGGATTCAGGTAAGGCACTGTATGTGTCATCAAGTGCTTAATTACCTGCTTTTCCAAGCCAAAGTGATATTCACAATACCTGATTTAGAATGTTATCTTTGATCTACTCAGACATACAAAATCACACAAATTTTATTATCAGAACTAGGTGAAATTTACACATGCTCATGGACTGACAACTTGTCTGGAAACAGGGAAACAAATCTGTTAAATGGCATTACTGTTGTTAAATCTTGCTAAGACTGTAAGAAAGACAGTCTGTAAAAGCAAGTGACAAAATTAATGAAGAAGGGCTAAAAAGGTGGCTTGGACATAGACAGTAGAGGTCTTGAACACTCTACCCCAGCACTGGAGGAGCAGTGCTACCAGTAAAGTACTAGTACAGCAAAGGGATGGCGGCTCAAACTCTGGCTGGGCCCCAGGTTGGAAGTCTGCACAACTAGTATACGGGAGGTTTTTTTAAAAATTTTATTTCTGAAGGGAGAGCACACTAACAGAGGTCAGAAAACAGTTTGAATAAGTGGACTTTTTTCAACTCTGTGGGCTCAGGTCATCAGTCCTGATACATGCATGCACAAGTAAATAAGAATAAACGAACGTAATTCTTTATGTAAAAAGCCAAGAATGTTGGGCTGGAGAGATGGCTAAATGGTTAAGAGTGCTTGCCATCCACTCTGGAATTAGCATCCTAGCACCTGTGTTGGGTGGCTTACAAATGCCCGTAAGTACAGCTCTAAAGAATCCAATGCCTCTTCTGGCCTTCGTGGGCATGCCCCCAATATGTTCACATACATTTATACAAACACACAAAGAGCTATACAATGGTAACAGTGAATAAAGGTCAATGGCTTAATGGCTTAAATGGCTCTATTTTTGTGCATTCAAACGGTGATTCTCAAAAAGAGAAAATTCTTGTTATCAATTCTGTGAAATGAGCTTGGGCACTTTATCCTCATTAAGCTTAATCTATCCTTCTAGCAAGTAAAATTAAAATGAATACCATAAAACTAATTTGCTATTTTTTACTTTACCGTAATGTTTGTGGGTTTCTGTTTTGTTTTGTTTCTGTTTTTGTTTTCTTCTGCACCCTGAGACAGGGTTTCTCTGTAGCCTTGGCTTTCCTGGACATGCTTTGTAGACCAGGCTGTCCTCGAACTCACTTTGATGCACCTGCCTCTGTCTCTCGAGTGCTGGGATTAAAGTTGTGTGCCACCACTGCCTGGTTATGTTTTAGATTTTTTATAGATTTATTTCATAGGTGTGAGTGTTTTTGTCTGCATGCATGTATGTATACTACATGTGTGTCTGGTGCCCTTGGAGGTCAGATCCCCTGGAATTGAAGTTATAAACAGTTATAAGCCACCTTGTGGATGCTGAGAGCCAATCCTAGGTCCTCTGCAACAGCAGTAAGTTTCTTAGCTGTTGTTGCACTCCCCTTTCATTTAGTCTTTGCTCGGGGATGGATTACACATGTGTAGAGTTCAGAGGACCACTTTTAGAAGTTTGTTCTCTCCTACTGTGTGGGTCTTTGTGGTTTTTTTTTTTTTTTTAAGCAGTGTCCCTATATTGTCTAGATTTCCCGGGACCAATTGTGTATGTAGCCTAGGCTTGCCTCCAATTTACAGTCAGCTGACTTCTGCTTCGTGGGTGCTGGGGTTTACAAATATGCACAATCGTGTTTTGTGTTTTTCTTCTACATATTTTTTAAATTATTTTTATTACCTTATGGGAACGGGCACTTTGCTGACTGGTGCACTTGGTGCGGTGGAGGCCTGAAGAAGGCCTTGATCTTCAGGGACTCGGGCTTAGGAGGTTAGTTGTGAGCCCATATGGGTGCTGGACATCGGGACTGTGTCTTCTGGAATAGCAGTGTTCTGACCACTAAGGCGTCTGTCTCCAGTCCCTGATTTGAAAATGGTACTACTTAGGACAGTGCTTGTCGGGAAGAGGTGCCACTAAGCCATATCTCCCCTCTAATACCAATCTTTTCTCTTTCTCTCTTTGTTTTTTCCAAAACAGGGTTTTTCTGTGTAGCCTGGGCTATCCTGGGCTTGTTTTGTACACCAGGTTGGCCTCAAACTTCCAGCAATACTCCTGCCTCTGCCTTTCTGAGTGCTGGGAAGGAATATATAATTCTTAAATTAGATAAGAAGCCAAAATATTTTATTAATATTTCTGTCTTCTGGACATTTCTTAGTAAGTTTTATTTCATTTCAGGTGAGCTGCAGAAAGCCATTGACTTGTTCACAGACGCCATCAAGCTAAATCCTCGTTTGGCTATTTTGTATGCCAAGAGAGCCAGGTAAGAACACTTAAGTACAAAGTACCTTTTGTGGACTTCTTTTACTGTTTGGTTTTTTTTTTGTTTTGTTTTGTTTTTTTTTTTTTTAATAATTTTGATTTTGTAGAAATCTCAAAGGTTTTATTGTTTGAAATGAAGTTTTTCTTTTCTTTTCTTTTTTTTTGAGACAGGGTATCTTTGATACAGTTTTTCTTAATGCTACCTTTGTCTTATAGTGTCTTCGTCAAATTACAGAAGCCAAATGCTGCCATCCGAGACTGTGACAGAGCCATTGAAATAAACCCTGATTCAGCTCAGCCATACAAATGGCGAGGGAAAGCACACAGGTAAATAAGTAAATAATGTTGGGGAAATGGCTCAGCCAGTAAGGTGCTCAGAGAACTGATGTTTGACCCATAGAATCCACATTCTAAAAAGCTGGGCATGGTGGTGCATGCCGTTAATCCCAGCAGCACTGGGGAAGCAGAGCAGGCTGATCTTTGAATTTGAGCTCAGCCTGGTTTACAGACTGAGTTCCAGGATAACCAGGGCTACACAGAGAATCCCTGTCTTGTTGTAGGTGTGGTGAATAATACTTACTATTAATATATCTTCTGGTAAAGCTCTTGTTAATCCTAAACAGCCATATAACCAAATCACCAACAGATACTGGGTTTATTTAGTTAACCTAGAACACAGTGCTGGGCAAGTTACTCCCTCCTAAACCTCCAAGCCCTCATAGTTTCCTAACATTTAGATTTCCCACATTATACTTGCTTTTAGTGATATATTAGGTCTAGTCCATCTCTCCATGTCGTTCCAAGATCTTTCCTCCAGCTCTGCTTTCCTAGCTCTCTCCTCTTTCCCTTTCTCCTCACACTCATTTCCTGCCCTCTAGCTCCTCCCCTCTTTCCTGCCCTCTAGTTGTTTTATTTTGGCCTGTTTGCACACAGTTGAGACAGGATGCTTAGAGTAAGTATCACACTGCAATATCCCGATTGAAACCAGAGAATGGCGGGGGGGGGGGAGAAATCAGCATTTGAATGAACAAGGGTAAGGTGCATAAATTTCAAAAGAACATTATACCAACACTGTCTTAGAAATAAAAACCAACCAACCAACCAACCAACCAAATGGACAAACAAAAGCTGAGTGTGGTGTTATGGAGGCTGGAAACTGGTCAGTGAATATCTGGGGCTTGCGTCCTGGCAAGTTATAGGCCAGCATCTAGAGACAGAAGTGGACTGCGCCTGAGAAATGACACTTGAGACTGTGTATAACACTAATATCCAGGCACAAAGTACATGCTTTGCTCACATTTTGCCTAAGTGCTTTTATTTCAACATAATGTGTTCAGTTGAAGAATTAGATTTCACTCCTTCCACTTAAAATCGCTCAGCAGAATTGAATCACATAGGCACATATAAGACAAGATGATTTTAGTTTACCTCAAGAATCCAAGAAGAGATAATGGACACATATTGAATACCCTAGCTTGAAACCTTTGTATTCATTACTGGGACCTTTCAAAAAGTCCAGTGACTCTGAGGTAGATGGAGATGCTGATATGGCTAAGTGTGAGTAGAGATAAGAATGGATGTTCTCGATGAGGCCTTTCTAGGCCACAAAGAAAGAGGATCCAAAGAGTCCTGATGAGACCTGATAGGCTAGGTCAGATTGTAGGGGAGGAGGACCTCCTCTATCAGTGGACTAGGGAAAGAGCCATGGGAGGGGAAGAAAGAGGAAGGGTGGGGCTAGGAGGAGATGAGGGAGGGGTACATCTGGGATACAAAGTGAATAAGTTGTAATAAATAATAATAATAAAGAAAATCTTTTCATAAAAAATGTTCTTCACAGCTGTATTAAATTACAGTAGTGATTTTTCTGAAGGCATGTCAGAGAAAGGTAAAAAGGTTGAAATGAAATTTATTAATGCTGCATGGGTGTAGGAAAAGCTTACACATTACTGTTGGTTTCTTTGAAGTCAGTCACTAGTCCTCAGATGGTGTCTTGCTCTCTGATATGAGCATGGGCTTGTACCTGGCTGTTTATAGATTGAAGATAAGCCTTTTTTTTTTTTTAATTTTTATTTTATGTGCATTAGTGTGAAGGTGTCAGATCCCTTGGAATTTGTGTTACAGACAGTTGTGAGCTGCATGTGGGTGCTGGGAATTGAACCCAGGTTGTTTCAAAGAGCAGACAGTGTTCTTAACCACTGAGCCATCTCTCCAGCCCCAACATAAGCCATATTTTAAAGAAACCATAGTTCATTTTTGTGGACACTAAAATTTGTGTGTCCACTTGCTGTTATTGTTACTGTCTTTACTGTCACTTCAATAAACTTTATCAAGAAAAAATGTCTATAAATTCATGATTTAAATGAAAAATTTAGAGTTAAATTTATGCTGAGATTTTCAATTTAAAAAATGTTTATTTTCTAAATCTTTGTTCCTAATTTTTTAAGCCTACCATATAAGTAACAGTGTTTCGTAGTTAATACCTTAGCACAACATACTCTCCAAGTAAACTATGAAGATTTTCTTGCCTGTCAGGATTGTCATTAAGGACATATTCCATTTAAAATATGTGGCTAAAACAATATATTTAGAAAGATAATTTCAGTTTGTGTGTGTTGTAAATGTATGATATTCTCATTGTTTATATTTGGGTTTAGGGTTTGCCTTACCATTTTTTATTACATTATTCTTGTAATAAACAACAGTATTTCATGTCATGGTGTACATGTTCTCCACCCCATTTTCTTTTCTTTTTTTCCTTTGTGGGAAGGAAGAGGATTTCAAGACAGGGTTTCTTTATAGCCCTGGCTGTTCTAGAATTTGCTTTTTAGACCAGTCTGGCTTCACAGAGATCTGCCTACCTCTTCCTTTCAAGTGCTGGGATTCGGGTTGTGCTCTGTGACAGTTTTCATCTTGGTTGAAAAAAATTTTATAGTTAAAAATTAACTGAAGGGGCTGGGGAGATGGCTCAGTGGTTAAGAGCACTGGCTGCTCTTCCAGAGATCCTGAGTTCAATTCCCAGCAACCACATGGTGACTCACAACCATCTATAGTGTGATCTGATGCCCGATTCTGGAATGCCAGTATACGTGCAGATAGAGCACTCATATACCTAAAAGAAATTAAAAAAAAAAAAGAATATTAAAAAAAAATTTTAGCTGAAGACTTTCCTGATTTATACATTTTGTAAGCGAATTTCCATCTATTTCAGACTCCTGGGCCACTGGGAAGAAGCAGCTCATGATCTTGCCCTTGCCTGTAAACTGGATTATGACGAGGATGCTAGTGCAATGCTCAAAGAAGTTCAGCCTCGGGTATGTCATTCAGTCTTCACAGCTCTATGGCTTTGCTTGTCTGGAAGCTCATAATCTCCTGAAAAACAGGTGAAGGAGCATGTAGAAGTTAAATCATTAACTTGGAAGCCTTGGAAGCCTTATTAGTCTGTCATGCTTCTGTTGGATGCTATGTTAGAGAACAGGCTCTATGACCTTTTATTTTTTAAGATTTATCCATTTATTTTATGTATACAAATGGAAATGCATTGTCTGCATGTACACCTGCACACCAGAAGAGAGGACATCAGGTCACACATTATAGATGGTTGTGAGTCACCATGTGGGTGCTGGGAATTGAACTCAGGACCTCTGGAAGAGCAGCCTTAACGGCTGAGTCATCTCTCCAGCTCCCCTGTATGACTTTCCTGCAAGCCTTCAGTAATAGGTGTGATGTGTACAAAGGAGAAAGGCTTTCTAAGTTTAACTTCAACTTTTTTTTCAAGACAGGCTTTCTCTGTGTATCCCTGGTTGTCCTGAAACTCACTCTGTAGACCAGGCTGCCCTCAAACTCAGAGATCTGCCGGCCTCTTTCTCCCAGTGCTGGGATTAAAAGCCTGTGTCACTACACCCAGCGACAAGTCTTTTTTTTTTTTTTTAGAAATATGGACTGGGGATAAAAATAGCTCAGTGGTGGAGTGCTTATGTAGCATTTGGAAAGCCCTAGATTCAATCCCTATTCAAAAGAGTGACTGAGTGAGAAAGATATAAATTGCCTGTCAGTGTATTTATCCTTAAATTTTTTTGAGATTTATTATTTTTATGTATGTGAATGCTCTGTTTTCACACACACCAGAAGAGGGAATCAAATTTCATTACAGATGGGTGTGAGCCACCATGTGGTTGCTGGGAATTGAACTCAGAAGAGTAGCCAGTACTCTTAACCTGAGCCATCTCTCCAGCTCTCAATTTTTTTTTCTTTTTTTTTAAATTTTGAGATAGGGTTTCTTTTTGTAACAAGGCCTGCCTGTCTTAGACCGGGCTGGCCTTGAACTCACAGAGATTCACTTGCCTCTGCCTTCCAAGTGCTAGGATTAAAGGTATGCACCTCTATGCCTGGCTCCTTAAATGTTTTAATATAGAGATTTAATTGAATTTAATTTATCAGACTTAATTTGACTAATGGAGCTTTTATCTTTTATTATTGGTGTTTGTGTGTATATGATGTGTAAGGTGGTGTGTGTAGAGACTGAAAAAGTCATTTTTCTCCTGCATTAGGTTCTAGGGGTTAAACTGAAGTCACCAATATTTTGTAACTCTAAGCCATCTCATTGCTCCCCGCCCCCTTTTTTTAATCACAGGAAACAGCAAACTAGTTGTTGAACATGTTCTAGAGTATAAAGTTCAAAACATTTGTGCAGACACTAGTGTAACATTTGCATATCAACTGTCATCTCCAAAGCAATTTGAAAGGACTGTTTTTGTGCCTTCTACCCCTTTTCAGGTGATTTTGCGGGGTCAAAATCAGGGCTTTGTGTATGTTAATCATGTACTTAAACAAAAAACTATCTGGCCTTGTCCCATACTTTTTAAGAAATTATGTCATGTATATGCGTTTTTTGTTGCATGTATATGTGGTTACCGTGTTCCTGCGATGCCCACAAGGGACAGAAGGGGGCATTGAATCATCTGGAACTGGGTGCTAAAAATCAAACTCAGGGCTTGTGCAAGAGCAGTGAGTGTTCTTAACCATTGAGCTCTCCAGCACTCCGTCATCCCCCGCTTCATAGCTGTAGACAGACTGCGTAAATACCTGATACGTGTGTGGAGTATCCGCCTTTGTGTGGCAGCTGTCTTCAATGATAGCTTTTCTGCTGAACTGATTTGTGAATCCTAAGTACTATGTCGTGGGGTGGGTGGAGGCCATCAAGCAAGAATTGTCCTAACATTTGAAATGTATTTATCCTTGAGCTTTGGCATCTGTTCGAGATTAGAAGATTTCTTTTCAACTGTATGTCCTAGACTCTTCTTGTTTCATAGTGTCTAATGGACTTGACATTGTTCTTAGAGCTTCGCTTTATATTAATTTTTAATGAGTCCATTCATTTATGTGAATTACATGTAATAAGGATTCTCATTTACATGTATATAATGTGTTTTAGTCATTCTTGCTTCCCATTACCCTTTTCCTTCTAGCATGTTCCTGTGTTTTTTTTTTAATCCATTGAGTTTTATTAGGAATTTTTTTGGTATCATGGATGAGGTTATTTACAGGAGCACAGGCACCTTACCAGTGTACAACTAAAGAAAAATGTTTCTTCCACCACCATCAACTATCAGTTGCCTGTTGTCCCTCAGGGTGGGGTGGGACCTCCTTAGTCTCTCCCTCCAGCTTCCATGAGTTAGGGTTTTTTTCTGCTATGATGAATCTGTCATTTCTTAGAGCTATATATATTAAACAAATCACTATTAGAAGAAGTAACTCTTTTTGTTTGGTTGGTTTTTGAGGCAGGGTTTCTCTGTGTAGCCCTGGCTGTCTTGGACTCACTTTGTAGATCAGACTGGCCTGGAACTCAGAGATCCACCTGCCTCTGCCTCCCAAGTGCTGAAGGAGTGTACCACCACACAGGCTCTGAAGACATAACTTTTACCAAACTTCACTTGACTTGATCAAACATTTTGGGCAAACTTATTTCCTATGGTTCTTTTTTCCAGGCTCAAAAAATTGCTGAACATCGAAGAAAGTATGAGCGAAAACGTGAAGAGCGAGAGATAAAAGAAAGAATAGAAAGGGTGAAGAAGGCTCGAGAAGAGCATGAGAGAGCCCAAAGGGTAAATTCCTATAGCTCAACCATTAGAGTCGACTTAGGATACTGTTCCTTGCGTATGGCTGCAGTGTGTGGGGTGATATTCTTTGAAAAGAGTCTTTCTTCCTTTCATTCTATCCTTCTTTTTAGTCTTAAGTGAGCTTGTAATTCACTAGTTAACATTTATTTGTTCTTTTAAAATTGCAAACTTGGGCCAAGAGTATGACTTACAGAGCAATTTCCCAGCAGAACAAACCAAAATTTTTTGGCCAGGTTAATTAAAATCCAATAGTACTGCTGCTTTGTGTGGGTACTAGTCTCTCCCCATAGACTTCTTTCCCTGTGTGTGTTTGTTCTTTTCTTTTCAATGGTGTTTTCATGCTTCTTAAAAATAATTGTAACTGTACATTGTGGATATTTCTCTAATCCTGGCATTCATGAGGCCAAAGGGGGCGGAGGGGAAGGACTTTCTGCTTCACGACAGCATTGGATACTTAGTTTTGTCTCAAGGGGAAAATTCTACAGTTGTATTGCAGAAATGTAGAAAGAGATTTTTAATAGTTTGTCCTAGAATTGTTGATACTGTCCTTCTTTTCCCTAGTTTGCTCATGCCCATGTAGCTTGGTGTGTTAGTGCTGTATGGCAAGGCTATTCTTGGGGAGACACTGCACACATTATATCACCCCAGTTAGGGAGCCCACGACAGACAATATGGCTACAAATCCAGCTTGGTGAAGCATGAGTTTTATTGGAGTTATAAGAATATGGGGGAGGGGTTATTTGCAGGAGAAAAAATGACTAAAAGATAGCTGCATCACCAAAGCCCACTCCAGCATGCGTGACAGCTCACAAAAGCTGAGAACCTGAAGTACAACCGCACAAGCCTGCAGCAGCTCAACAGGTTACAGAGTAGTGACCTTTCCAAATAGTAGTAGTGACCTCTTCCAGGTAGCTATACTGGTCTCAAGAGTCTTTGTGGGGCTGGCGTGATGGCTCATAGGTTAAGAATACTTGCTGTTCTTCCAAAGGTCCTGAGTTCAGTTCCTAGCAACCACATGGTGGCTCACAACCATCTATTAGTAAGATCTGATGTACAGGCAGAATGTTGTAAATAAATACATTAAAAAAAAGTCTTTGTGATTTGGCTTAGCTTTGCTCTGAGTAACTCTCGGTAGCCTGAGTTTTTTACTCTTGGGAGAGAGAGGACCTATTGAATCTGGTTAGTTTCAGGGACTTCTAAAGCTATTTTGAGTTTTTTTTTTTTTTTTTTTACCTTTTTGATTAAACAGCTCCACTGTAGGATGGACTGTTAAAATTTTGGAGGAAACTGTTATACAACAATTGGTTCTATCAGTTGTAACCTACTTGTTTCCAACATTGTTAAAAGAAAGGACATAGCTCTGTAATTGTAAATCTTAATTTGAGGGTCATTTAATAAGAATATATGCATATATATTTGTCATAGTACAGTTTATACAAAATATACATATATGCATGTAGTTAATTGGTTTCCTCCCCTTCATATCCTGGGGATAGAGTTGGTGCCTCACACATGCTAGACAAGTGCTGTATCACTGGGATACAGTCCATCTTGATGATTGTTTCTAACTGGATGTGAAGGAAAGTTCCAGTTAGCTTTTCTTTGGTCTTTAAAACAGCTCAGGAAGCCTGTGTTATTTTACACTTTGGGAGAATGTGGAAGAGATAAACCTAGGAAATAATTTAGCCTTATCATGTTGGAGTTTATAGTGAGAAATCGTAACTCACATAAGTATAAGCATATAAATACTATAAATTGCTTTGTGCTTTAGCTTCCAGAGAAGTAAAACTGCTAGAAATCATTGTAAATAGTGCTCAGTGGCAGGTGGACCTGGCTTTTGATGGGGCGTGAGTTAATTTTGGACCTTATTATTCTTACTGTTTTCTTTCTTAATTTTTCATTTTGACTTTGTGGATTTCTGTGGACAAGTTAGGTATGGGAAGAAAGCTTTCTTTTTGTTGTTTCTCTTCTCCTCTTACATAGTTTGTTTTCATTTTGTCTTCAAGGAAGAAGAAGCCAGAAGACAATCTGGAGCTCAGTATGGCTCTTTCCCAGGTATTTTTAAAGGAAGACCTGTTAGTGGCATAAATGATTAAGACATATCCCAATTTGGGAGCTCAAGGGTGTGTATATATATGGGGAGACAGACAATCCTGAAACTCCAAAGAATGTTAATGTTTGTGAAGTTCATTTTCTTCTTTTGTTATGGAAAAACAGCATTATTTTTCTTTTTCATTTTTTTATATTTCTTAATGCTCTTCTTTTTTTGAATTCTGAACTACAGTCTGAGCTATTATTTCCCTTTTTTAAAAAATTATTTATATATTTTTTTCTTTGTGCACTGGTGTGTTGTCTGCATGTCTGTGTGAGTGTCAGATCATAGAGTTACTGACAGTTGTGAGCTACCATGTGGGTGCCAGGAATTGAGCCTGGGGCCTTTAGGAAGAACAATCAGTGCTCTTAACCGCTGAACCATCGCTCCAGCCTGCATTATTTCCCTTTTATAGCTTGAATTACAATACACTTTTCTGTGTAATAGAGCCCTGGCTGTCCTGTATTTCCTTTGTAGACCAGGGTAGCCTCAAACTCAAATAGATCCGCCTGTGTCTGCCTCCCTGAGAAGGACTGCCATGAATTTCAGGCTAGGTGAGATCTCGGCCAAACAGAACAAAACCCCAATGGTTTTATATAAATATACATATATATGTGTATATATATACACATGTGTATGTGTATATATATGTGTGTATATATATGTATATGTATACATACGTGTGTGTGTGTGTGTGTGTGTGTGTGTGTGTGTGTGTGTGTATAGTATATTATCACTTACGGATTTTAATTGTTTAGAGTGGGACTCGTAAACACGAGATTCACCTGGCCTGGTGAAGCACACTGCTTCCTTATCTCAGACTGTTCTGGCTAGTTTTATGTCAACTTGACACAAGCTGGAGTCATCTGAAGGGAGGGAACCTCAGTTGAGAAAGCGCGTCCATATGCTCCAGCTGTAAGGCATTTTCTCAGTTAGTGATTTCATAGGGGACAGCCCTGCCCACTGTGGGTCCCAGGTGTGGTGGTCCTGGGCTCTATAAGAAAGCTGGCTGAGCAATCCATTGGGAGCAGTCTGGTAAGCAGCACCTTTCCATGGCCTCTGCATTAGCTCCTGTCTCTGGGCTCCTGCCCTGTTTGCGGTCCTGTCCTGACTTCCTTTGATGATAAACTGATATGAAGTGTAGGCCAAATTAACCCTTTCCTCCCCAACTTGCTGTTGGATATGGTGTTTCATCACAGCAATAGTAACCTCAACTAGGACACAGACCTTAGGAGGTGGAGGCAGGGGGCTCAGGATTTCTAAACTGGCAAAACGGAGCAATTTTTGAGCCAGCTCAGGCTCTAGACTATCTCAACAAACTAAAAAGAGAAAGAAATCAATAAATTTTTGTAATCCCTATTTTAGGTAAGACTTGAAGTGAGATTATTCTAGGTAAATGTCAAAATGTTTTAAAATAAAACAAGCATAGGCTGGTAGAAATTAATATTGAAGAATGAGAAATTGAAAGAGGATTGGGCCAGCATGTGATGCACACCTGCCATCGGAGCATTGAGGGTGCTGAGGCAGGAAGCCAAGAGTTCCAGGCCAGCATGGGCTGTGCATAATACTGCTAGCTATGCACGTAACAGTGCTGTCCAGGGCAGGCGCTCCATTCAGCATCTCCCTCCTCCCTCCCCAAAAGAGAAAAACAGTGTTGACATGCCTGGCATTCGTGTTTTGGGAGGATCACCACATATTGATTCTTTCGTTTTTTTTCTTTGTTTATATGTTTGTTTTTTGGGGCAGCCTTGGCTGCCCTTGAACTGGTTTTGTAGGCCAGCCTGGCCTTGAATTTACAGGAGATCCGTCTGACTCTGCCTCTTGAGTGCTGGGATTAAAGATGTGCACTACCACTCCTGGTGATTTTTTTTATTTTTTAGGCAAGATTAATTTTGTTGAGCAATTCTAAGAAATTAAAAAAAAAAAATCCAGAAAGTAATAGTCTGATTTAAAGCTTTGCTTTTAGGAAAAGCTAGAAATGATGCTTGATAGACTGTACAGACTGCCTAATATTGTCCTTTTTTTCTTGTGTGTGCACTTGAGCATTGGAGTTGGTTAATAATGACTTGTTTGTGTCCATAATTCTTTCATTTATTCTTGTAGGTGGCTTTCCCGGGGGAATGCCTGGTAATTTCCCTGGGGGCATGCCTGGAATGGGGGGGGGCATGCCTGGAATGGCGGGCATGCCTGGACTCAATGAGATCCTCAGTGATCCAGAGGTTCTTGCAGCCATGCAGGTAAGATTTGGAAGAACAAAGTTAGGCTCAGCAGGCATTTCTTTTTCTACTTACATGTGATGATAGCACACTTCACTATTTTTCCTCAGTTATCAAGTAGCTAATTTTGCAGGGTGGCATTTTCTTTCTAAATTGAGATTAATTTTTTTAAAGATTTATTTATTTTTAGTTTACGTCTAGAACATTTATTTGTATATATGTCTGGGCATGACATACCTGCAATACCATTGGAGGTCAGCAGAGGACATCACTGAAGTTACAAATAGTTGTAAGTTATATGTGTACTGGGAGCACAAGCCAGCTCCTTTGCAGGAACAACCAGTGCTTTTACACACTGGACCATCTCTGACCTCCATCTTATTTTTGTGTATAAATATATGTGCTTGTGTTTATGTATATGAAATGTGTGTGGGCACCAGTATATGCTACCAGATACCCTAGAGCTGGAGTCCCAGATTGTTGGCTGTGAGCTGCCTGCTGCCTGGTGTAAGTGTTTGGAAGCCAGCTGAGAGCAGCTAGGACTCTTTTAACTGTTGAGCCTCAGCTTTTTAGGAAACAGTAGTTCATATTTCTTTTTATCCATGTTGTTGTGCTTTCATTTTCATTATTTTTAGCTCAAGTTACAGAATCAGGGTGATGAGCTGAAGTGCTTCAGGATAGTCCTGGCCCTTGTATATCAGTGTGGCTGAAACATTTTACAGTGGTTTGCCATTGGGCACTTTAAGTCAGTTACAAAACCCAGACATAACTAAAAATTTAAACCTCCGTCTTCTTTTTTTTTTTTTCCTTCAGGATCCAGAAGTCATGGTGGCTTTCCAGGATGTGGCCCAGAACCCAGCTAATATGTCAAAATATCAGAGCAATCCAAAGGTTATGAATCTCATCAGTAAATTGTCAGCCAAGTTTGGAGGTCAAGCATAATGTCAAACAAAGCCCTTGCTGAATGAAGAGCAGCTTAGCTCACTTACTGGATGTTGCAATAATACAAACCAGTGTACCTCTGACCTTATCGAGAGAGCTGGGCGCTAGGAAGATAATCCCTACCCTTCTGCATCAAATGTGGCTGAAGCATTTCACAGAGGTTTGCCATTAGGGCGTTCATGCAGATAATGTTTTCCTATTAGGAATTACAAACTTAAAACATTTTTCAACCTTAAACATATTTTTTAAAAATGTAGGGGGTGTCAATTCGTAACATTTTTCTTTGCTAATCTTTTTGGTTTTTTCCTTTGAATTACGGGGCAAGGAAGCTAAATGTGGATGACTCATGCTCTCATGATTGAAATAAAGATTTGTTAGTGGGAAGCAAATAAAACACATTTAAGTTGATGGAGTTGGACATATGGTTACTGAAGCATCTTGATTTGTCTTTTTTTAATGTTTTATTTCAAAATGATCTATTTCAGTGAATCTCTTGGGACCATCAGTATTTGGATCTGACCTGGGTAGCACTGAAGTGTTGGGGCAGAGCAGCAGCAAGTCCTAGATTTTGTTTGACCTTGTGTAAGCTGCATTTAAATCTTAAACTGTGCTGTGGGGTGATTTATTTTTTAAGTGTTACAGTGGAGTTAGGTTACCTAGCTCTGCTGTTGTCCACTGTTTCAAATAAATGTTCCATATCATTCACACATAGAGGAAAAAGAGTAATTTCTGTGTTTCTGTCAGAAGTTACCTTTCCTATCAAAATCTATCCCTGTCTGCTTGTCCACTTAATCTTGAGCTAGAGAGTCTTCTCACTAACATCACTTCTATCATTCACAGCATACTTGTGGAAGCATATTTATTGCTAGTTTAATTTCATATATAATACATATGATTAGGGTTATACCTGTAACAGCTCTGCTATCTTTCTTGGCTATGGGGTTGCTTGCTTAAATCTTTAAGTTTTACTCTTGTGAGCTCCTATTGTATCAAAAGGAAGGATTCCCTTTTTGGATATGCTTGTGAAATCGAGAAACTTGCGATTTTAGAATTTACGTTGAAGTATACATCTTTGTATTTTGAAGAGTATAAATTGTTTACATATGATGAAAGATTCATTTGCCCTATTTAGCTCTTAAATACGGTGATTATTTAATGCCTGGTTTTTCTCTTTCCTTCTGCTGCAAGGATAAAGAAAACAACCCACAGAATGTGTGTTTAAATTCGAACATAATGTCTATGCAGGTTTTAACTGCTCATAAAGCAGCCAGAGATGCATCTTGTTACATGTAAGGAAAGCTGTGTTTGAACAGAGCATGCATTTACAGTCACTGACAAACATTCATCACATATTCTTGAATTTTGCACGGTGTTCTTTAGTTTAAGTGTGTTCTTTCATAAAATTTCCCTGGTGTGCTGTGCTTCACTGAAGATCAGTTTCTTTTGGACTCTTAACTACACATGCCCTAAGTACTGAAAATACTACGTGAAATTGCTCTTCTGAAAACTGTCCTGTGCTTTTAGATTTCTGAGTTCCACAGATAGAAAAAATAGTCTTCATTTTTTTCCATAAAGACTCAGTATCATTTCTACACCAGAAATATTGGGATATTTTTTTCACTACAAATAATATAAGAAAAATAATAGAAGATAAAGGGGCTTTCTGCTTAAAGATACATGGTTAATATTCAAATATGCTAAAATAAAATAACGTTTCAAACTGGATCTTGACCTTCCCGTATTTGTTAGTCTGTTACCTTGTTTTTTTTTTGTCACAGTGTTTATCTCAAGTGTTGGTGTGATGGTTACAGTAAGGTACAGGTTACTAAATGTTAACAGAGACCCCAAAAACTGAATGTTCATTTCACATGAATAATCCCGATGCTTGGAAGGGTGAGGAGAGTAGTCCAAATTTGAGGCCAGTATGGACTGCATAGCTAGACTACAGAAGAAGACCTGAGAACTGCCCCAACCCACACCCAAATTAATTTGGAGGCTTACTTTCTCTAGGTAACTTTCTGGAAGTTAGCAGTTCTGCCATATTGAAGCAAGTAACTTTCATGTGAGTCCAGAAAAGTGTTTCTGTTACCTTTTTAACACTGAGGAAACAGGGTTGTGGTCAGGGACACAGGTTCAGAGACATTGATGATGTATGCAATTAACAGCTATCTTTTCATATCCCATTGGTCAGTTTTATTAGCGATGAGGAAAGAAAGTCCACAGCTTACAGCTTTGTGGATATATGAGCAAACAATTGGACAAGAAAACCTTGGCAGCTGTTCACGGTGGGCACACTTTTGGTCCCAGCACTCAGGAGGGAGGTGTAGGTGGATTTCTGTGAGTTCAAGGCCAGCCTGGTCGACAAAGTGAGTCCAGGACAGCCAAGGTTACACAGAGATCCTGTCTTGAAAAACCAAAGAGAAGTTAAGTGTGCTGTTGAATTCAACATGGCTTTGAAAAGTAACAGACAATGAATGCGTAAGAGTACAACTTGCCGAGGACCCATAGTTCCCAAGTACCCATCCGAGTTTGGCAGTCCACAGCTGCATTAGCTCCAGCTTCAGGTGGTTGCAGCCCTCTTGGCTTCCAAATGCACCGCACTAACATGCACAGCATATAATAAAAGAGTACAACTCATGGATTGAAGAGGAAAATGTGCAATAGCAATTTCTGAAATTTTGGGCAAGTCTGTGAGGCTTTGTATTATGTCACGATGGAGGGGTTAAATACTGGCTTTCCTTTTAGGTTTTCCTACGTGCATGAGTGCTTGCATTTATGTAAGTGCCCTCAGAAGACATTAGGCTGTGGGGTCCCCGGAACTGGACCCAGATCTCTTCAAGAACAGCAAGCATTCTTAGCTGCTGAGCCAGCTAAACAGCCCAAAATTGTCAGTTTAAGCAAACCGAAGCCCTGTACTAGAGCTTTTGTCTGCCATGCCTCAGTGCCGTGATTCCGTATCCCCAGGCTGGTATATGGATGGATGAAGGAAGAAAGGAAGGTTGGAGCTATTGACCGACCCCCTTATCTGTGGCCATCAAGCTTATCTTGGAGGGGTGGTTTTATTTTGACATGGTTAATTAAGGCTGGCATCTGTCTTTCTCAGCATCCGTGGTACTGAGATTACAGGTTTAGGCACTAGTCTATGGAGCGTGGACGATTGTGTTTTGTTTTGAGACCGGTCTCCTAGCCCAGGCTAATCTCAAGCTGTCTGTAGCCCAGGGTGACACCAAACTAATGATTCTTTTAACAAAATAATCCTGTGTATATGCCTCAGTGAGTGCTTTCCTGAGCCCGTGGAGTTAGCATTGCTTGCCACCATGTGGGTGCTGGGACTTAAACACGGTTACTCTGCAAGAGCAGTACTGAGCCGGTCTCTCCAGTCCCCTGATCCTTTTTCCACTTCCTGGGTACTGTGATTACAGGTGTTTGTGGGGTGCTGCGGATCACGCCAAGCAAGCACGCTTTCAACTGAGGCACGTCCTTAGCCTGTCAACATACATTCTGCAAGGAATCGGGTCATTGAGGGCCTATTGTCCCTCGTTTTTGTCGCTAGGCATGGCTAGCCACGGAAGCGTGGAACTAAACAGACTGACCAGCCAGAACCGTGCGGGCGGCGCTCCGAGCGCGCATCTTCCCTGTCCGCCTGGGTTCGCCCCACCCCTTGCTCGCCCCGACCAATCAATCGGTGCTCACGGGCCTGCCTGAGCCCTCCACACCCACGTCTGCGGCGGTGCTCTCGGGTGACAGGGGGGCCGCCCGTGACCCGGAAGTAGTTGCTCTGGTGGCGGCGGGCGGGTCTGAGAGGCGGGGCTTGAGACGCTCTTTTCGCGAGTCTGCACTCCGCAGAGTCTGAGTGGAAAGTGTAGCACCATGGCATCTGTGTTGTCCTACGAAAGTCTGGTCCACGCCGTGGCCGGAGCCGTGGTGAGGAGGGGTTTGGGGCGTCGAAGCCAGTCCCGGGATGGGGCCGGGAGATGGGCTTGAGGGAGAGGCGGGGCCTGAGGCTGTCAGCACTGGGACAGAAAGTTGCTGCAAGAGTGAGGGTGAGGCCAGTGCCCACCTCTCCCTCTCCCCCTCAGCACTCTCCCAGGGACCTTCTGGACTGGCAGTCACAAATGTTCAGAGGGAATAAGAAGCGAGATAATGGTTATTTTCTTTGCCTTCTGAAGTTTAAGGCCAGCCAGCCATCCCAGTGTCCCGCTCTCACTGCACACAAACTTGGTGTAATTGGTCCTGAGGAGAAACTAGGTGTGAAGATGGGTGCCTGATGTTTCACACCTTACCACAGGCAGGTGGCAATAGCTAATAGAATATTTCTCATCAGTATCATTGCCAGGCAAAGGCACGGTGTTTTTGTTTTGTTTTGTTTTGTTTTTTTAAATCAAGATCGGTGTTGTTACATGTGTGAGTTAAGCGCTGGGAGCTTGGACTTGGAAGTGTGTAAGTTGCTTCGATTTGACACGCTTCCCTTTTCCATGAAACTTTACATTCTTAGCACCCATAATGTTCCTCTTCTGGTTCTCTTCCTCAGACTGTTTCTCATGTCCTTCCCTAACTTCCAGGACGTACCCTTAGCCACTTAGAATCACTGTGGACCATTACTGTCCATCTGGTGGGCCATTAGTGAATGCTCCCCTCCCCCAATATTAATTCGGGGACAGCTCATGTTCTGTGAGGAGTAATCTGAGTTTCTGAATTCCAGTTCTATCATTTGTTTACTAGGTAATCTCAAATCTCACATTTGAAACCTGCAAAGCGGAAAGTTATACTTTTCTCCTCGACCTTGAGAATTAGGTGAGGAAATATTACATGAATTGTCTTATTCAAGAAACCTCATTCATTTAAGTCAACCAGAAGTGCCTTTTGCCCATTATGAAAGAGCTAGGATGGAAGTTTGCCTGACATATTTTCACTTGGTCATTGAGAGAAGTTTGATGGGAGTGGAAGTGCAAATGGGAACCAAATTATTCATGACTTTGTGTAGGAAAGAGTCAGCTGTTGAACTTACTAATTTACATTTCAAACCTGATCCCCCTGGCTGCTCCGTGGAGAGAAGGATAAGGAAGGCACAGTGTTCAGCAGGAGATGGTTGAGTCCATGTGAGTGGGAGTGACGTGACCATTCGTCTGGAATGTGTTTAGAAGAGCCATCAGAGTCTAGTGATCGCTTGGGTATAGATTGGGGTTGGTTGTTATCAACTTGGTTATAGTTTTGAACAAGGTTTAAGGTTGAAGTCGCTGAGAATAGCATGACGTTAAATGATTAACTCACCAAGGAAGAGAGCACGGACTAAGACAAAGGACAGTGACTGGGCAGAAAAGCAGGCCAACCTTAAAAGGTGGGGGAAATAAGCTTGCAGCTCCAGAGGCTTGAGAACCAGTGTGGTGGGAGGTAACGGAAAGAGTGCTGTGTTCAGAGAAAGTATTTCAGGGAGAAGGGCCTTGTCCAAGTGGGTCATCTACTGCCAGGGGGTCAAGTAAGGTGAGGACTGAGGGCTGATCACTGGGCTTCTCAAAGTCTAAGTCCAGTGGTTCCTCGAGACCGATGGTGGGTGGTCTGGTGGGCAAGGTGGAAAACCCTGTTACTCTTTCTCTTATCGAGTGCCATTTGTTGGGTTCCTTCTCCGGGCCACGTGCTCTTGTAGATGCTACTAAGAGTATAGTTGAGAACAAAGACACTCTCCTCACTTACTGTTGGTTCTGGTGAAGTCAGACAGTACATGAGTAAACAGAATGATTTTAAATAGTAAGTGCTACTGAGCAAATTGGGCTGGAAAGTTTCTTTTTCCTTTTTTTTAATAAGGTGATAGGTGTTTTATATATTACGAGGTCTCTGTCGTAGCTGCTCGGCACACGTGGTGGTGTGCCGAGCAGCTACGACAGTAGAGAGAACATACGTAAACAAATGGGCTGAGCTCCGTCTTCCATATAGCCTTGTTGCAGGAGGGCGCAGTCTGTTTGCTTTGGCTCACGGGCCAGTGTGCCTCTGCCTCTGTGATAAGGCTGGGCAGTGGGCAGGAGTGACCTATGTCTGTCACTCTACAAAAAGACGCGCTCGTTGGTTTCTTGCCCGTTTTGTTAAAGTTTCACTTGAAATTATGCACTCTGATTTTGCCATTTCCCCTGAGTTATCGTTGTAGGTTTTTTTATAAGAATAATTCATTTTACTCTTGCTTCATGTCAAAGAAGTAGTATTTCTGGTACATATATGAAGGAGAAGCAGCTTTGCACGTTGTTTTAGTTTGGGTTATTTTAAAACAGGGTCTCACTGTGTAGCCCAGGATACCCTCAAACTTGTAATTTTTTTAGCCTGACCTCCTAAATCCTAGGTATTAAAGACATGTACCCCCTTATCAAGCTGCTTCCTGGTATATGTGTGTGTATGGAGCGTAGCCCAGGCTAGACTTGAACCCCCTGTTTAGGATAGCCTTCCATTGTGTGCCACCACAACTGGCCGTGTTGTGTTGTTGTTGCTGTGCATTTTAGTTATTTATTTATCTGTCTGTTTGTTTAGCTGTCATTCATACCAAGGAGTTGTTTTCAAACCTTTACCAGGTCTCTGTAGTAAGGTTAAATAACCTTACTATAGAGGGCTCTAAGCATTACACTGCTCTAAGTAGCTATGTGGCCTGGCTATGGTTCCCTGGAATAACTGCTTCTACCCAAAGACTAGAAGCACTTTGGGTAGAAATAGTTGAGTCATTGTTTAAAATGTTGATTTACAGCCGAGCAGCGGCGGCACAAGCCTTTAATCCCAGCATTTGGCAGGCACAGGCAGGTGGATCTTTGTGAGTTTGAGGCCAGCCTGGTCTACACAGTGAGTTCCAGAATAGCCAGAAATGTTACACAGAGAAACCCTGCCTCAAAAAATGAAAAAAGAAGACAAAGATGTTGATTTACATAGTCTTTTTTTTTTTTTTTTTTAGTATGTATACAGTGTTTTGCTTATTACATGTTCTCCTGCTCCCCAGAAGAGGGCATCAGATCTCACCATAGATGGTTGTGAACCACCGTGTGGTTCCTGGGAATTGAACTCAGGACCTTTGGTAGAACAGCCAGTCCTCTTAACCTCTGAGCCATCTCTCCAGCCCCTACATACAGTCTTTGAATTGCATTTCGGGCCTGTTTGTTCAGCTCCTCCTAGGCTCTGCATTGTCTTCCATCAAGTGAAATGCTGTGCTCGCATGTACACGTTTCTTTAGGGCAAGGTATCAACCCCAGAGCTTGGCGTACACTAAGCGCCCAGTCTACCACAGAGATGTACCCCAAACCCAATATGCAAGCATATTTTAAAAGTTAAATTATTGGTTTTGATGCTTTTGGGGTTTTTTTTGTGCCATGCCTTGGGATGATTACAGATAACTGTAAATATCTCAAAACAAGAATGATATTGCTTCAGAAAGATGCTGTAACTTCACTGGCCTCATATGTAAAGACTCATTTTAAAAAGCGTAGTTGGATTTATAGTTTTTTGCTTTGCATCATATTATCTTTGAAATAATTCATATGTAAAAATGTCTCTCTCTTTCAAGCCTTTGACCTTGCTGTGTAGCTGAGGATCCGCTTGCTGCCACCTCCTCAACTTTGAGATGAGAATATTAGGTTCTTACTGGTGCTGGGATTGAATACAGGCTTTCAAACATGCTTGGCAAACTCTACCAACTTAGTTAGCTGCATCCTTAGCCCAGAAATATCTATTTACAAGTAAAAGATTTTCTTCTTAAGTCTAGAATTTGAAAAATGCCATTTGTAAGACTCACGGGGTAGATTACACACTGAAACATGGTTCAGAATTGTAATGATTCATCAGTAAGGTAAAGGTATCATTTGTTCTCCTGAGGTAATTGTTGTCTCAGAGGATTAACTGTCTCCTTACCCTAACCTAGGCCTGGTCCTGGAAGCTTCTAGTCTCCATACAATCTAACCTAGGCCTAGAATGTTTTCAGCCTCTGATATTTACCGCTTAATAAGCTCACCCTTTCTTGTTCTTACTGAGCTCAGGGCTGGCTGGCTCAACTCAGCTGTTCTGGCTCCTCTCCCAGCTAACTTACTCAATCTGGCTTTTCTCTTGGTCACTGACTTGCTCTGCTTGGTCTCAAACTAACTCCAGCAATCTTTTCTAATCTTCTGGCTCCTCTCGCATTCTTTTCTGGCTCATTTTGTCTTAAGCTATGTCTAGCTTGTTCTCTCACTCAAACTCTGTAAAATTCTCTTGGTAAAATGGCCTCCTCTCTCTCCTTCTCTGTGTTGCTCCTCTAAGTAGCTTCCCTTTCCTCCCTGTTCTCATGAGAGTTAGGTGTCAAATCTTTCTCTGAGTTTTTTTCACTTTTTTTTTGCCATTCAGTTAGAAATCACTTTCAGACGGGTGCTTCCTTCTACAAACTAACTTTACCTGCAGTGTTTAGGATTAAAGACATGTACCACCACACCTGGAGACCTAAGCTATTTATCTGAAACTTGCTGTATTCCAGGCTGGCCTTGAACTCAGATCTGCTTGCCTCTTTTTCCTGGAATAAAGGTGTGTTTGTATTCCAGCCAGATCACCCAGACCTAGGTCTTTGGATGTGATCTCTTGCCAGAGCAGCAATGTTTGGAGTTAAAATTTCTCTACATAGTAACATCAAAATGTTTGTTAGTCTGTGTTTTGGGATGTGTGTGGACATGAGAGGACATCTTGTAGGAGGCTGTTTCCTTCACCACATTGTTGCCGGAATCACACTCAGGCCTTCAGCTGGTGTGCCAGTACCTTCATTCTTGCTGACTCATCTCTCTGGCGTGATTGATCAGTAACTTTAAGAAACTTCTTTTGTACCAATTGCTTACTTAAATCATCTCTCTCTCTTTCTCTCTCTTTTCTTTGTCTAGCAGGGCAGTCTCTTTATATTACTTAGGCTGGCCTTGAATTTCTGGATTCTAGACACCCTCCTGCATCCTTGAGTAGCTGAGATTGTCAGAGAGTCTCCAGTTCATGCAAAGTTTTGGTTAAAGTTGGTCAGGTAGATGTCAAAATGTGGTTACATCTTTGATCTCTGTTCTTCCTGTGTTTATATACAAATGAGTGTGCATAAATAGATTTTTTGTTGTTGTTGTTTATATAACTGTTAGTAGGAGTTACATATTCTGCTCTTCCTGTTTGCTTATTATGAGTAAGTTTGCTTTGGAATATAAAGAGAATTCCATGTGAATCAGTTAGGGCTTCCCTGGTTGCAGGGTGGAGAAAAGACTGGGTATTTTAAGCAAGATGAATTTTCTTTAAAGGCTGTTTGAGACCTGCCCTGTCAATGGGGAAACTGCAAAAAGTGGAGTAGAAGGGAGCCAAGAAAGATTTCTGAAATAGTCATTGCAGTCTCTCTCAGACTCCACCGCTGGATTCAGAGGGTTTTGTGTAGAGGAATTTTAATTCAGAACATGGCTGTTCTGGCAAAAGATCACATCCTAAGACCTAGGTCTGTGTGATCTGGCTGGAATACAAACACACCTTTAATTTAGGAAACAGAGGCAAGCAGATCAGAGTTCAAGGCCAGCCTGGTATGGAGCAAGTTTCAGGTCAAGAAAACCGTAGGCCCAGGTGTAGTGGTATACTCCTTTAATCCCAAACAATGAATGTAAAGTTAGTTTGTAGAAGGAAGCACCCCTGTTTGAAAGTGATGTCTAATTGAGTGGCAGAAAAAGTGACCAATCAGAGAAAGACTTGACAGAATAGGATACGCCCAACTCCCACTAGAAGAGAGGGGAAAGGGATGCTATCTAAGGGGCAGAGAGAGGGGGCGATTTTATTGGGACCGTAAGAGAGACAGGTTGCAGAGAGAGAGAGAGAGAACTCAGATGAAGACCGAATGAGCCAGAAAATGAGAAGGAGCCAGGAGATTAGAAAAGATTGCTGGAGTTAGTTTGAGGCCAAGTAGAGCAATTCAAAGGCCAAGAGAAAAGCTAGACTGAATAAGTCAGCTGGGAGAGGAGTTTGAGCTAGAACAGCTGAGTTGAACCAGCCAACTATGAGCTTAGTAAGAACAAGTCAGGCTGCGCTTGTTAAGCGTTAAATCTCAGAGGCTGAAAACATCCTAGGCCTAGACTAGGTCATGTGGAGTCTAGAAGCTTCCAGGACCAAGCCTAGGTTAGCAGAAGGAGACAGTAAACCTCCTGGACAACAAATGAAACAGGCGAATAAGAATTCCTTTTACAGTCTTGTCCTGTCCTTTGCCCTTACAGAATTCCAATTAAGACTCAAATACCAATGGGTGATAGTGGCTCACACCTTCAAACCCATAGAGGCCAGCCTGATCTCCAGAGTTCCAGAAAAGCCAAGGCTAAAGAGAAACGCTGTCTTGAAAAGAACGAACAAGCAAAATGCCCACATACCTGCAGAGTCTCTTCTGACAGAACTCGGCCCCCTGTGCCCACACAAGCCTTGACACACCTCTTGTAATTCACAGTTGTGAAGGGAAGGGGTGAGCAGAAGGACCTTTAAGAGGTCTCTTAGGGGCTGTAGTGAAAGGTGGATTTTCTGTCCTGCCAAGATTGTACACAGTAGGATGAGGTAGTTCTTCAAAAGAAAATTAGAGGCTGGAGAACTGACTCAGCAGTGAGTGAAGCGCACGGCTATTCTCGCTGGACGCGGCTTCTGTGCCCATCACCAACGTGATACCTCGCCACCAGCTTTAACTGCAGTCCTGTGGTATCCACTGCCCTCTTCTGGCCTCCATAGGAACTGCATGCATGTGGTACACAGACAAAAAAGAAAATCGGCCAAAGAGAGTGATGCTACAGGACCCAAAGCTTTTGACATCTGCATATAAGGCTGTTCACATCCCCGAAGCCAAGTGTGGTGGTGGTGTACACCAGTAACCCCAAACCTTGGGACTCTAAGGCAGGAAGGAAGATCCCTAGTTTCTAAGCCAGTCTGGGCTATATAGGGAGGCTATGCCTCTAAAATCAGAACTCTTCAAATATCAATGCTTTTTAAAATGTATAATATTCCCAAAGCTGGGTGTGGTGGCCCAGGAGGCAGAGGCAGGTGGATCTATGAGTTTGAGGCCAGCCTGGTCTGCAGATCGAGTTTCAGGACAACAGCCAGGGCTTCACAGAGAGAGAGAGACCTGTCTCAAAAATAAAAATAAAAAATAAAAAAAAAACTAGTGTTCCACTCTATGAGTATTTCATTTATTTATGGTTATTTATGCAGCCCTTACGCCCTTTGCTTTGATAAACATTTTGTATAATATAAATGTTAGTGTTACCTCCCACAACCCCATTTCTTCTGTTTCACTAATTTTGTAATATTTAGAGAAAAGCTGTATTTTCAGATTTAGTTAACATTTGTTAAATATCAATAACCTCCCAGGGCTTGTGAATGTTAATATCACATCAGCTGACTTTTTAATGTTACCTGACCTGTTATAGCCTACGCTTTTTATATGAATTAGAAAAAGAAATCGAAATCCAATAGTCATGTATGTAGTGTTCTTTGGCCTTTATTTTCCCCCAACATTTCTTTATTTACTTAGTGGACAGAGACTGCTCTGAAGGTCAGAAAACACTCTCTAGAGTTGGTTTTTCTCCTTCCACCATGTAGATTCTGGGGAATCAAACTTGGGGTCATCAGACTTGGCAACCAGTGTCTTTACCCTCCGAGACATTAAGCTGGCCCTCTCTTTCCTCTTTTTAGAGAACTAAGTATGGTATGCCAGCTGGGAGAATTTGGAGTCAAGCTTAGCTCTGTGTCTGGGTGGGTAACTTACATTTTCCTTCTGAACGTGTGTTTACCAAGTTAGGAAGCCAACAGTAGTGTCTCAACCCCCAGGGCTATCATGAGACATTAGCGGGGCAATGTTGTTTTATCATACAAAATCCCTTTTGTTCAGTTTTACCAATAAAAACTCAGAAGCCAGCTAGTGGTATGAAATCCTGCTAGCTCAGAGAAACAGAGAAGGCATCCAGCTGATCTACTCAGCCAAGTCCCAGAAGGAAGAAGCCGAAAGCTCAAAGCCGAAAGCTCAAAGTTAAAACCTTCTTCTCTACACTGCCTAAGTACCCCTCCCTCAATGTCCCTCCTCTCTGTTTAATCCCTGTCAGTTGTTTTCCTGCTCTAGACCTAGGGTTGACTTTATTTAGCTTTTGGATATTAAAGGTGTGTGTTAGGGCAGAGCCGCTCTACAACTAGAAACAGGTTTTTAGTGTTCACAGCCTTGGGGTTTGCAATGGGATCAAATATCCTGCAACAATGATGCTTGTGATGTCATGGGAATTTTACAGCAATAGTATCCAGTTTCAGTTAGGTCTGTTTCTGCATTATTTTTACCGACTTTCAGAAAGTCAGTAAGTATGTGTTTAGTATGGTCAGTGGCCTGAGTTTAATCTCCAGCATCAAAAAAGAAAAGATCCACCTGCCTCTGCCTCCTGTCCTGGTAAAACTGTCTCTGAATCCCACGAACTCAACTTCACTCACTGCACTGCTTCTCCACTCACTGATTCAGCTGAACTGACTGAACAGCACTGACTAGGACTCAGAATCTACATGCCTCTGTCTCCTGAGTGCTGGGATTGGAGGCGTGTACCACCACACCTGGACCTAAGCTTTTCTTTACCTGGAATTTGCTCTGCACCAGGCTGGCCATGAACTCAGAGACCTGCTTGCCTCAGTCTCCTGATATTAAGGTGAGCTAGTATTCCAGCCGGATCACTTAGGTCTTTGGATGTGATCTCTTGCTACCTCAGCCATGATCTGAATTCCTCTACATATGTTTGCTGGACTATAAAAATGTATTTCTTTCTTTAACATTATTTATAGTGTTGTGTGTGCCTCTGCACCATGGCAATTGTGTGGAGATCAGAGAACAACTTACCTTCATCATATGGGTTCCAGGCATGAACTCATAATGATTGTCAAGCTTGTAGCAAGTGCCAGCTCTCAAGATACATTTCTTCTTCTTGTCCCCTCTCCTCATCCTTCTGGTGTTGAATTCCAGGGCTAAACTCCCACGAAAATTCCCAGATAGTGAAGCCTGCAGGCCCAGAATGCTGTGCACATGAAAACGTGTTTGTGAATCATATGTGGCTAGAGAAGAAATCCTAATGGAAAGAAAGAATTTAGAACTGAATAATAATAATTTAGTGCATATTAACACTTGCGGCTATGCTGAAGACCAACTTGTGAGTGTGTGAACAGGGGGTGAGGAGTCTGGGCACTGCCACTTTCTTTCTGCCTTTGCACTGACCCCTGGCTGCTGGCCCCAGGCTCCTTGTTGACTTTCCAGCTGATGGGACCTTCTGGCCTCAGTGTCAATGCAATGTAGGAATTTACTTGTTCTCCCAATACAGAATGTTGCAATTCAGGGATTTTTGGTGAAAGAATGAAATCTCTAAAATAGGTTTGTCTAGAAATAGATTCTTGTAAATTGTAATTATTGTCTGTAATAGCGCTCCTCCTCAGATAGAGCTCTGTGGGGGCTCAGTAGGTTTATTTTATGTCTATCTGGCACAACAGCACGGTACATCATGACTGTTCTCATTTGTGTCTTCTCATTGTGCATAACTGAACAAATTGTTCTCAGAAAAAAATATGAATATATTTAGAGGAATTTCATTCAGATTCTGAAAATCATGTGTTTGTGTGACTCGGAATGAGGCGTGCATGTAAAATAAATATTTTGTTGCAGGTAACAGTGCGTGTGGAAACAGCCCTTTGTGTTTCCTTGATGAGGAAACGAATACAGCAGGGCCTTGATGTATAAAATACTGTGTCCTGACGGGAAGTGCTGGCGCAGGTCCTTAATCCCAGCACTTAGGAGGTGGAGGCAGGCAGATCTGAGTTCAAAGCCAGCCTGATCAACAGAGTGAGTTCCAGGACAGTCAGGGCTACCCAGAGAAATTTAGAGACATAAATTGAGTTTCATATTGGCACCGTTTTTATATTTATCTTTAAAGTTTTCAATACAGAAGTGATTAAAAGTGAACTCTGATTTTTGTTGTTGTTTGTTTGAGACAGAGTCTCTCTGTGTAGCTCAGGTTGTTCTCGAACTCACTCTGTAGACGAGGCTGGCTTTGAATCAGAGATCCGCCTGCCTCTGCCTCCCAAGCACTGGGACTGAAGGTGTGCGCCACCTCTGCCTAGCTAAGAGTGAACTCTGAAGAGGCTGCCAGGTTGAGTTCTAGTCTGGTTAGGAAAACTGCCAAACCTCTCGGTAGCCACGTTCCCATCTGTAAAATGGACAGGATGGCAGTCTACCACGTCAGGCTGAATGCGGATTAATTTTGTATTTTTTGTAATTGAAGTGTAGCGCACATGGCTAATTTTGAAGGGTGCACTTCAGTGGTGTTTACTATGTAATGTTGTACAGCCACTACCTCTGTCTTTTTTTTTTTTTTTTTTTTTTTTTATACAGGGTTTTTCTCTGTAGCCCTGGCTGTCCTGGACTCACCGTGTAGACCAGGCTGGCCTTAACGCAGAGATCTGCCTGCCTCTGCCTCCCCAGTGCTGGGAGCACAGGTGTGCGCCACCATGGCTGGGCCACAGCACCTCTGTCTGACGCTGAAACACGAGGGCTTACTAAACAGAGTAGTGTAAGCGCATGGTGGGGTTGTCTGGTCCGTGAGAAGGAATGGGCAGTTGATACACGCCACCGAGGGTGAGAAACGAGATAGCTGTGGGTTACATGATTCTTCTTACAGGAAATACACAGAATGTGCACGTCAGTAGGGAGAAGGCCTTTGTGGCTTCCAGAGGGTGAGCGTAGGGGAAACATTGCCTGCTTAGGAATGGTAGCCTTTGGTTTCAGCTTGGTTTTGAAGCGTGACCTCATGTTCTAGTTCCTTTGAGCTTGCTATGCGATCAAAGATGACCTTGAACTTCTCGTCCTCCCGCCTCTCCTCCCCAAGTATTGGGATTGCAAGTGTGCGCCACAATTCCCAGTTGATGCAGAATTTGTCAGTCAAGCACAGGGTTTGGGGCCTGTTTGAGTCTGCCAGCTGAGCTTCATCCTCAGTCCTTAAGGAGTACCCTACAGTGGTTAGTTCTGTAGTACATGAATTTTTACCTCAGTTTCAAAAGCAAAGCAAAACAAAACAAAAATCTCTTTCCTGAAGCCAGGAAAGTAGAAGAACCTGCTTAGCCCTGTGGCTGTCTAATTTCTAGCCTCCAGGGGTTTCCTGTATTCCAGGTGCATTGAGATAAGCCCAAAGGTGTTTGCTATGTTTTATTCAACATTTTTAGGTATTTGGCAGCACATTGTCTTAAGACACCAGATTGCTGTAATTAGAAACTCGCATCTCAACACTGAGGGTTGGTTTTTTGAGAAAGTGTTTCTCTGTGTAGCCCTGGCTGTCCTGGAATTTGCTTTGTAGACCAGGCTGGCCTCAAACTCATCACTGCCCGGTTCAACATTCAAATTTTAAGCTTCACATTCATATTTCTAACAAAGCATAGAGGGAATGTGCTTTGTTGGAAACATGAACGTGAAGAACTTGAATGTTGAACCAGGTGCTGGTGGCACGCGCCTCTAATCTCAGCACTCGGGAGCTAGAGGCTGAGGTGGAGGCCAGCCTGGCTTACAGAGAGAATTCCAGAGAGAATTTTTGATCATGTAAAAATTGCAGTCGGGCTGGAAAGATTGCTCAGTGGTTATGAACACTGGCTGCTATTGCACAGGACCTGGGTTCAATTCCCAGTACCCATAGGGCTCATAACCATCTAAACTTCAATCCCAGGGAATCTGACACCCTCTTCTAGCTTCCGCTGTGTACCAGGCATGCAAATAATACACAGACAGCCATACATGCAGACAAAACACCTATATGAATAAAATAAAGAACACACACACACACTTTTGCCTTAAGTTGTCTAAGTTGCTGTAATGGCTAAAGCCCTCTTTTTTGATTTTGCAGGGAAGTGTGACGGCCATGACAGTGTTCTTTCCCTTGGATACGGCTAGACTTCGCCTTCAGGGTGAGTGTGGATCTCTTTCCTGATCTTCTGATGTGGGGAAGCAGCCATTTCTCTAGTGCTCACTGCAGCAAGATGAGGATTCTCTGTTTAGGCAACCACTGCCGTCTGCTTGCTTGCCTTGTTTTGTGAGGGGATTCTATCTAGCCCGAGCTGGCTTCAGACTCACTGGCTAGCCTAACCGTGAACTCATCCTCCTGCCTCCACCTCTAAAGTTCTTGCATTCCAGGTTTGTACCTGATTTCAATATTTGATCTCTGCTCCTTCTCTTTCTGTGCTAGGGGCTGAACTCAGAGCTTTGCACCCGCAGCTGGTCAGTGCTTGACCACTGAGTGCCCACTCCACATTGTTCTCCTTTATTTTTATTTTTGGTGCATGGGTGTTGTGTACCGTGTGTGTACAGTGCCCACAGAGGCCGGAAGAGGGCATCGGAGCCCCTGGGACCGGCGTGATGGGTAGTAGTGAGCCACCACGAGGATGTTGGGAATGGAACCCAGGTTTTCTGAAAGAGTGGCCGCCGTTCTTAATCCCTGAGCCATCTCTCCAGGCCCTCTCCACGTTGTTCTCTAGAGGGGAATTGTGGCAACTGGAGTCAGAATAAATAAGAGAGCCACCTGTAGAAAATACCAGCGGGCATTACCCAGTGTGCCGTCAGAGAAGTCCGAGTGCTAAGTGTACAGGTGCGGTTTCTACTGTAAGCCGGCTAGAGACCACTTAGGAGACAGTCTTCAGTGCCAGCCGAGACTCTGCAGGCTCTTAGAACAGAAAAGGATGCCCTTCGGGCTAAGCCGAGGGAACCAGAGACCGGCAGCTTTTCTCCCGCCGGCAAGTCTTTGCGTACACTTGTCACGCCAAGACACCTGCCCTCTGAAACCCTCTGTCTCACTGATTCTAACACAGCAAGCCCACACGTGAAAACAGGTGAGGAATGTGCTCTCAATACGCTGCAGGTGTAAGATCTCTACATGAGGGCCATGAACTGCCTGATAGATAAGTGGGCAGTGGAATCGGGACCACACTCACACCACTGGCGTTTAGACAACACAGTTTAACACCTGGCAAACAAGTTCAAGAGCAGTTGACCTTGGAAACTGAAATATCCCAAGAGAGTCAGCCCCAAGGCTTAGTAGAGGAATCAGCGCTGGGTTAAAGTGAGGAGCTGCTACAAGAGAGGGACACAGCAGGGAAGCCGGCCTAGCCAGCCTCAGCTTTCCTGATGGGCCACCCCAGTCCCTCACATGAGGGTGCCCCCACTTGGGGACCCCAGGGCCTGATGGGAAGGCCCTTCTGTTCCACTGCCCCTTGACTACCAACTCTCAGTTCCCTAGTTCTCAGTCATGTGTGGATGAACCATAGCACTAGCCAGCCTTCTAAGCCGACAGGGCTTACGTTTATAACCCCGAGTCATTGCGTTCTTTCTAACACCCCAGGGCTCACATGTGCTGGGCAAGAGCTGCGCCCCTGAGCCCTGTCTCCGGGAAGACTGTTGAGGCTTTTTAAACGAGGCGTTTCTAAGCGGGGAGGGGTTCTAAGAAGAGGAAGGAGACTGGCAAACAGTGAGACAACCACTGTCCTTGCTCACCCGGACACCTCATCCTAACCTGCCTCTAGCACTATAGCATTTCTCGCTTTGCTATAATTTCTTCTTTTCCCCTCCTGTTTTCTTCTCGCCTTGAAATTATAAACTGTTGCCACCGCTTACATAAGAAAGTTTGGAAACTGACTCAAACGTTAAACACTTTGAGCACACTGCTTGTGGTTGAAATTTTCAGATAGGTAACTGTTTATATGATTCACAAAGCAGAATACATAGAAAGGCGTGTCATACAGGGAGACCTCAAATCCACCCTCACCCCTCCCCACTGGACTGAACATTGACTGACTTTGTGTTATTCCTTCTGTGTCTTCATTGCCAGGAAGATCTCACGCTGTCTTTGTCTCTTACTTTTTAAAATGACTTTTAATCGTATGCACGTTGTGTATCTGCAGGTATGCGCACACGAGCGCAGGTGGCCTCAGAAGCCAGAGGCTTTGGGAACCCTGGAGGTACAGGCAGTTGTGAGCCATGTGGGGTGCTGAGAATCAAACTCAGGTCCTCGACCAGAGCGTAGAAGCTTTCCACTGCTGAGCCATCTCTCCAGCCCCAACATCTCTTAATGTAGACACCCTTCAAAACGGCAGGTGTGGGTGTGCACACCTGCCGTCCCAGCTCCTTGGGAGGCTGAGGCTTGTGGACCATTTGCGCACCTGGCTTCAGCGAGGGCGGGAGGGAGGAAGAGAGCATGAGAGAGGCAGAGCCAAACAAAAGGAGTGACCAGTGTTGCAGCATCGAGTCCACTGTTATATGGGAGTGAAGCATGAGGCTGTCAGTCAGCCTTTCCTGGTTTCTTGAATAGCCTTTCAGACTTTATGGAAGAGCAAGCAATAGTGTGTATTCTGAATTTTCCACCTTACTCATACAGAAAGCACACTCTGCTCTGGTCTAGACCTCGCATTTAAAAAAAATTCTGTTCTAGGTTCTATTTGATGTATATGGGTTTTTGCCCAAATCTTTGTAGCACATGTGTGCCTGGTGCCCACAGAGACCAGAAAAGGCACTAGATTGTCTAGGACTGGAGTTACAGATGCTTATGAGTCACTGTGTGGGTGCTGGGAATTGAAGCCGGGTCCTCTGGAAGAGCAGCCAGTGTTCTTAACTGCTGCCATCTCTGCAGACCCCCAGGCTTTGCATTTTAAGCCTAGCAGTGTGTCTTCCAGTCGTCAAGCCATCTGGTGTGAATGCACCGAAGCCAGCTTACCTTGCCCTATTGTGGAAGAATTCTTGGCTCGTTTTACTGTTTTATTAGTGTTCTTCTTGCAAATATGATGTACGAATAGATTTGCTCATAGGCCATTTTGTTTCTGTAAACTTCATGGGATAAATTCCCAAATGTGAGATTTCTTCCGAATCAAGGGTAAATGTGTGATTTTGAGTAAATGCCAGATTGCTTTTATTAGGAGCTGACTAACTTGCCATTTCATAAGATTTACGGGTACCAATTTTAATTTTGAAGAAATTGGTTCATTTTCACATTTTTTTGTGTTTTGGATTAATTTTCTAGTATCAGCAGGAAATGTGAAGCTAATTGAAGTGGATATTGTTTTCAGCAACAACACACAAGAGATGAGAACGTTGCCTTCTGGGATTTTTTTAAGGTTAGGAAGAAGCATAAAGCCAGAATTTATGAAACTTGAGATTTAATCTTGACTTTGCTCTTGTTTCCCTAGCCTTTTTTATAAAAGGAAGAGAATAGTGGCTGGAGATTTGGCTCAGAGAGTAAGAATATTATACCTCTAGCAGAGGAGCTGGGTTTGATTCCTAGCACCCACATGGTGGCTCTAGACCATCTGTGACTCCAGCTCTTGGATATCCAACACCCTCTTTTGACTTCCCTGGGTGCCAGGCACACATTTAGTACACGTATACATGCAGGCAAACCCTCATACATAGAAAATAAAATCAATCTTTCTTTTTATAAAAAGAAAGTAATCTGTTTCTTTCTTTCTTTTTTTTTTGAGACAGGGTTTCTTTGTGTAGCCTTGACTGTCCTAGACTTGCGACTTGCTTTGTAGGCCAGGCTGGCCTTGAAGCCTTGAACTCACAGAGATCCACCTGCCTCTGCTTCCCAAGTGCTGGGATCACAGGCGTGAGCTGCTGCACCCGGCTCGTAATCTGTTTCTTATTTTATAAGGTGTAGAAATAAAAATGAGAATATGTTAGTTTTAAAAAGAGCACTGTATGGGGCTGGAGAGCAGTTTAGAGCATTTATTGATCTTCCTGAGGACCCAGGTTTGGTTCTAGCACCCACATCACAAGGTTCACAATTGCCTGTACCTCCAGGTCCAAGGGATGGGATTCCCGCTAACCTCCAAGGTTCCAGGTTCCCTTCCTACATGCGGCACATAGACACAGGAAGGAAGGGAAGTAGGACAAAAAGAAGGGAAGGAAGGGTGGATGGAGCTCAAGAGATGGTTTAGTGGTTACAAACATATCCTGCTCTTCCAGAGGACCCAAGTTCAGTTCACAGTAACTTCAGTTCCAGGGGCTCATCACCCTCTTATGGCCTCCAGGGGCACCTGGCCAGCCTGGTCTACAGCGTGAGTTCCAGGACAGCCAAGGCTACACAGAGAAACCCTGTTCCAAAAAATAAAAACCAAAAGAAAGAAAGAAAGAAAGAAAGAAAGCTCTATAAAAACTTCAGAAATAGCATTTTTGCTTTACTATGCTTAAATGAAAATTCTTTCTCAGTAACAAATGAAACCTAAGGAATGTACTCTGGGGACTAAGCTGTGTTTGGACACACTGGAGGGTCTGAGGCAAAGCAGGGAGCTCAAAGAAAAGCTAAGGATTAATGCAGCTGAAGGGATGACATTTTAGTGAAACTTGCTGGTGCTACAGATAATAATTCTCTTCATTCTTACAGTTGATGAGAAAAGAAAGTCAAAAACTTCGCACGCAGTGCTCCTGGAGATAATTAAGGAGGAAGGCCTGTGAGTACCACCCGCTTCACAGCTCCATTAGGATCGTTGATCATGGGACTTCCCAAGTCCATGCTGACAGGCTTAAAGAGAGGGTTTCTCTGTGTAGCCCTGGCTGTCCTGGAATCACTCTGTAGACCAGGCTGGAGATCCACCTGCCTCTGCCTCCCAAGTACTGGGATTAAAGGCGCACACCAGCAGCCGCCCAGCGGCTTCTAGTCTTGAGAGTTTATAGTTATCTAATTTATAGAGGCATATGTGTTTTTAATTCCTTACAGATCTGTCAGCCATTTGGGGTTTTGCTGCCATTGTTGTTGTTTTTGGAGACGGGGTTTCTCTGTGTAGCCTTGGCTGTCCTGAACTTGCTTTGTAGACCAGGCTGGCTCAATCCCACAGAGATCTACCTGTTCCTGCTTCCCTGAAGCTGGGATTACAGGCATGTTCCACCACTCCCTGCTAAAGGTGTAAGCTTTAATTCTTGTTTTAAGTTTGCCTCACGGTTAGATTGGCTCGTGAATTCTTGATAAGAATAATGAGTGCCTAGGTAACAGAGTAGTGTGGACCTGTAGTCCCACTCCACAGGGGGCTGGAGAAGAACTGCTCAACACAGGAGTTTGGGGTCGGGCTGGACAGCATGATAAAACACCTCCCTCCTTCCCCATCTCTCCCTGGCCTGGTGTCATCCACCTGCGCTTTCTGACATGTGGTTTGGCTTCTTCCTAAGCTCTAAGCAGCTGTAGGGAGAGCCTTTTAAGGGGCCACAGATGTCCTGCTCTTTGTCAAACCTTGAGACTGTCAATGGAGGCCAGACTTTCCTGGGCTTCATACTAGTTGCTTTTCTCAGTTCTGTGACCAAGTGCCTATCAGAACCAAGTGAAGGGAGGGAGAGTTTGTTCTGACTTGACAGTCCATCACAGTAGGTCAGTTACGCCAGCCAATCACATTGCCTCCGCAGGAAGTAGAACTGGGCTGTCAAACCTCAGGGTCCATCTCCAGTGATTATTCCCTCTTGCAAGGCTCCACCTCTTAGACTCCACAGCCTTCTAAGTTGCAGGGAGAGGGGTTGACATGAATCATTCAAATACATAAGCCTATGGGGGAGCGGTTTACATTCAAACCTTGAGAGGCTTCTCTGACAATTTCCTGTGGCCTTTGTCCAATAACCTTTACTTGGCTTATTGTGTTTTTTCCATAGCCTGGCACCATACCGTGGGTGGTTTCCAGTTATTTCCAGTCTCTGCTGCTCCAATTTTGTCTATTTCTACACTTTTAATAGCCTCAAAGCAGTATGGGTCAAAGGTCAACGTTCTTCCACAGGAAAAGATCTGGTGGTTGGATTTGTTGCAGGTAACAAGGTTTTCTAGGTATAAAATATCTGTATATTTTAATATTGATCTGTGCTTCATATATCCCCTAAGAGATTATTTTAGCACCCAGTAATGCTGCAGAGAAATGGCCAGTTTTTCTTAATGTGATGGTAAAAGCACATGACATAAAATTTGTCATTATAACCATTTTAAGGTAAGTTAGTCATGTGAAATATGTTTGCATTTAGAAACTCAACACCAGAAGTGTTTTTTTTTTCTTAACCTTTAAATTTTTTTTTTTTTTATTTTACATACATATATGCCTGCATGCCAGAAGAGGGCAACAGATCCCAATGTAGATGGCTGTGAGCCACCATGTGAGTGCTGGGAATTGAACTCAGGACCTCTGGAGGAGCAGACAGTGCTCTTCATCACTGAGCCCTCTCTCCAGCCCGCCAGAAGCTTTTCATCTTACAAACCTCATGTACCCTAAGTAAATTCCCCATCTCTCCTTCTTCAGCCCTTCGTAACCATCATTCATTCTACTTTCTGCCGTGAAGGGTCCGACCACATTAGGTTAAGTGAAATCACACAGTAACTGTCCTTTCATAATGGGCTTGTTCCACTTAGTAGTCTCTCCAGGCTTCGTCCGTGTGTAGCATTTGACATGTATTTCCCTGCTTGTGTCTGGATAATGTTCTGCTGTGTGAATACATCACATTGTGTGAATCCACTCATCTCTAATGGACACGGGTTGCGTCCACCTCTTGCTGTTGTGAATAGTGCTCCATGAACATGGGCTTGGGCATGTCTTTGAGGACCTCCTCTCAGGTGCTTTCGTATATATGTCCCAAAATGGAACTGTGGACCCTAATGTAATCGTCATGAGCTTTGTCAGAAGCATAGATAGACACGTTAAAGTCTTTCACAATCTCAGCATTTTTTACAAACAGTAAATTTCTAAGCTACATCAGTCTCATTGGCTGTAATTTGCCATGTCCCAATTTCCCTTGATAGCTGGCTGTTCTTTTGTTGTGATCTTAACCACTGGTATTATCTTTTAGATCTCTCATTGGACATCACACTGTGATCATGTGAGTGAGGACTAAGGAACAGAGGGTTAGAGAGACAGAGGCAGAAGGATGATGGGTGCAAAGAGACTGTGGGTGCCACGTTAGCTAGTGAGTCCCGTGGGAGAGCTGCTGGAGGTGACCTTGCCACAGGGCCGAGCTGCAGAGCTCACAGGTTTGAACGGAGCCTCAGAGTTGAGTGAAGCTGCTGCTGAGAGGACCAGGTCCCGGTGGACTGCCAGCAGACTAGCACGTGGCAATGGGAGTAGGCTGTCCAGCAGTGACTCAGAGCTGGGTTGAAGTCCTTGGAGCCTTCTGCTGCTTATTCTAGCCCCTTGGCACACAGACCAGGTGGCCAGACGGTAGGTCAGCGGGGACTGTCAACATCGTAGCATTAGATGTTCATGCGGTTCAGGTGAGGGTGTTTGACCCTTCCTTGGTCTGGTATATCCTAGGGCCTGCTTTTTCTGATCTGGGACCGTATGGTTCCAACCTCCTCTTGATAATTTTGTAGGGTGTTTGTCCTTTTTGCTCTAAGGAATACATTAATTATTACTGCGTGCCTGGTGGGTGGGGCTGGCAGGCAAATGCATGACTAGGTGAGCTTGCTCTGAGTCTGTATTTGCAGTCAAGGCTGAGTCACAGTGTGCAGCTCAGCAAGCTTGGCCTCATCTCAACATGGTTCTCTGTCTGGCCTGGGGGCAGTGTCCACGGCAGTTGTACCTTTATAGTTCCAGTGATCATCTGTAGGTTTCTCCATATTCTTCTCAATATTTGTTGCTTTCTCCTTTATGCTAACAGTCATTCTAATAAGTGATTTTGGCCTGCATTTTGCTGGGGTTGAGTATTATTTTCCTGTGCTCATTGTTTGTTTGTATATCATCTTTACAAAAATGTCCCTCTGAGTTCTTGGCCTATTTTTTTTTTTTAACCAAGTTACTGTTTTTGTATTCTTGAGTTGTAGGAATCCTTCATGCCATGTAAAAACATGCCACAGCCCCTAAAACCATTGCAGTGTTCTGAGTGGTGGTGCCTGTTCCCGCTTCTGTTGACCTGGGTTTTAGTTGCCAAAGACAGTAGTAGTAAGTGAGTGAGAATCCTTGTCCTCGTGAAGGTCAGTATCTGTGATGTAAGAAAGATAACCAAATGTTCAGTGTGTGAGGAGATAAGGGCCAAAGGAGAATTTAATTAGAGAAGTGGGATGGAGGGTGCTATGGGTTAGCAAAGGAACTGTTTTAGACAGTGTGGTCTTTGCTTGTTTGTTTGTTTGGGGACACGGTTTCTTTTTGTAGCCTTTTCTGTCCCAGAACTAATTCTGTAAACCAGGCTGGCCTTGGAATTCACAGAGCTCCATCTGCCTTAAAGGCCCACACCCCTTCACCGCCTGGTCACTGTGAGCATTTTAAAGGAGGTGACACAGATAGGCAGAAACATGTCAGCAGCGTTCCAGACCAGAACAGAGGCCAGTGTGACTAAAGAGAACAAAAGGACCAGGTCGTACAGTGCTTTGCAGTACAAGAGATCAGAAGCAACTGGAGGGCTCTCAACAGCATTTAAAGGCTCTCACCTGTGTTTTAACATGAACCCACTGGGCACTGTGCTGAGATGACTTGAAGAAGAGTAGAGGAAGCAAGACAGCTCAGTTAGGAGCAAGAGGCTGAGGGATCTACTTCTACCACGCAAAGGAAGCAGAAGGAATGAACGGGAAGTGGGGTAAGGCTTTCAACCCTCACAGCTTACCCTCAGTGTTGTCCTTCCTCCGTGACTAACTAAACAGCACGACCACCTAAAGACCACAAGGACATTCATTCAAGCCATAACCAGCACAGATCTAATCTGTACTGTCTTTCCCTTCCAGCCTCCCCCAGTAACCAGCCTCTCCATCACATCCCTTTCTCCCACTTTCCCTGCCAACTCAGAGGCTAGTGCAGAACAAAGAATCCGAACATCCCTTTTCTCACTGTAATTTCTCTTTTGTATGGGCATGTTCCTCCTAGACAGACAGCTGAGCCTCACTGCGTCTCTCAACTATCATAGCAAAGCACCCCCAGCCGATGCCACAGCCTGCTTACAGTTCCGTCCCCTACCTGCACATTTCAGGATCCCATTTGTTCTCCATCTGTCAGCTATTTTGGAGATGTCCCTGCACTTGTGCGATAGAAAGCGTGGCACTCTGTACCACAAAGGGGCAGATAGGCACCCTGGGGTGACCCCACAGGCACCACCTTCAGCTGGAGCAGACTTGGCCGCATGGCAAGGACAAGGTAACTTACTGTAGCGAGAAGGCATGCCATTCCATACCACACGGGCCACCTCCTCCCTAGTCCCAGGTGCTCCATCCTGGAGCGCTTAGCTTCCTTTGATGTTCCGTGCCCACGGCAGGACAGTGCCACCGCACATTCTCCCAAGCCTGTCTTTGGTCTTCGTGGTCCCTGTCTGCAACTGAGGTGTCTGTTCATCTCGGGGACTCCCATGTCCAGTTTGGTGGACAAATGAGTTTCTTGACCTTACTTAGAGGAGCATAGCTGAGCTGTTATAAGACTGTGGGTGACCTCAAAACAGCTGTATCCCCAGCTGGATGAAAGCTACTTCCTGAAAGCTACATAAATAAGTGCCTCCTCCAGTCAAATTCGCATTTCCTGTATATTTTAGCACTTCTCAAGACCATGTGCAGCTTAGGCAGAGTTGCACACATCTAGGGAGCGGTTGTCTAAGATGAGGGTCTCATAGTCCATCCCCAGTCCTTCTGTGAGCGAATGTTAAGAGGTGATGACCAGGGCTGAAGAGATGGCCGAGTGGTCAAGAGCACCCACACGCTTACTCAGGCTCACGAATGTCTAATTCCAAGGGATCAGACTCTCTTCTGGCCTTCACAGGCTCCTTCCTGTACATAGATCGCCTGCTGTAAGTTCACACAAGTACACATACATAAAATAAAATTTCACAAGAATGAAGAAGATAGTGATGACCACAGTATGCCTGAAGGACAGTGTCCCCAACACCATCCTACACAGGAGCACACAGCAGTGACCTGCTTAACATGTCAGTGTTGTACTCGAGAAGCTTGGAATTAAAGAGGTATTTAAGACAGAGATTCTGAGATCCTCTGTGAGAAGTCCTTTCTTATGGTACAGAATTCCCTGGGAATTACTTTTATGAGCTTCAAACTTCTCCCGATAACGTGTTCCTATTTTAATCCATACCAGTCTCGCAGTAATTTTAGCTGCCTTTCCTCTGTGAGCCCTGCCACTGTGCTAGCACCAGAGAAGCAAGCATCCCTTTCTCTGAAGAGAGCGAGGCACAGCTTTAGTTGTTGGTTCCCAGCCTTCCTAATGCGATGACCCTTTAACACAGTTCCTCGTGTTGTGGTGACCCCAATCACAAAGTTATTTTCATTGCTACTTTATAACTGTAATTCTGCTGCTGCTCTGAATCATGAATTGTAACATCTCTGGTCTTCGGCAGCATCTATAAAAGGGTCATTGAACCCTATACAAGGGTCACTGGACACCCCCAAGAGGTCTTGACCCGCAGGTTGTGAACTGCTGGTTTATTGTTATTCAGATTCTGCTTGAAACTTAGAAGTTTATTAATATTTATTGTATTTCCACAGAAAAGTCCCATAGATGCACCTGGGAGAATTTGGGACTAGAGCCTTACAGATGGCATAAATGAAGACAGTGCTTGGCACATTTATGAATTGTAGTTTTGAGCAGCAGCACTTTTGCATGTCAGTTGCCACTGTTTGGAGAGTTGAGAATGTACTTCCTGCCTCCGCCTTAATCTGGCCAGTCAGGTTTATTCTTGCTGAACATCATCCTGCTCTCCTCCCTGGGGAGACAGTGGGTTAGATATGAGGCTTTCATCTGCCATTTTGTTTTATTTTATTCTATCTTTTTGGGGGATTGATTTTGTGATCTCACTATATAGACTGTGCTGGCTTTGTACTTAATGATCCTCCTGCTTCAACCTCCCAAGATTGATTTGCCATTTTCTTCCTCTTTTTAAAATTTAATTTACTTACAGGCAGATCTCTGTGAGTTCGAGGTCAGCCTGGTCTACAAAGTGAGTCCAGGACAGCCAAGGCTACACAGGGAAACCCTGTCTTGAAAAACAAAACAAAATTATTTATTTAAATAGTGTGTGTGTGTGTGTGTGTGTGTGTATGTGTATGTGTATGTGTATGTGTATGTGTATGTGTATGTGTATGTGTATGTGTATGTGTATGTGTATGTGTATGTGTGTGCGTGACATGCACACCCGAGCATGCCAGTAACCCTGTATGCATATGTGTGCAGGAATCTGCTTTCCTGTTGGTGGAGTATATTTATTGGACACTATCTTCTACAGCTCTCTGCTTGTTCCCTTGAGATGGGGTCTCGCACTGAATTGAGAGCCCACCATTTCTAGGATAGCTGCGCGAACACACACGCGTGCACACACACACGCGCGTGCACACACACACACACACACACACAGCATAGGATTTATAGGCACATACTGCCATTCATGCCCGGCTGTTTATTGGGGTGCTGATGATCTGAGCTCCATCTCCCCAGCCCTGGACATTTTCCTGCATCCTCTGCCATTATTACACACACTCCCGGGCTGTGTGTCTGAGACACATTTCAAGGCCGTTTAGTTTTAAGATTTCAGGAGTAAACAGCTATACCCAGATATTCCTGGTGTGAGGATGAACAGTGGCTGCTTCTTTCCTCTCGAAAGGTTTCTGAGATGAGCCGACAGTGGACAGGTTAGCAGGAATAAAACAAAGTGGCAGATGAAAGCCACAGATACCCTCCCACTGCCTCTCTTGGGAGGAATACATCATGATGTGCAACAGAGCAAATGTATTTAAATTGCACAGGAAGCAACCTCAGGTTAGTGGCTACACATTAACCTGTGCACCCTTTCCTGCCCGAGAGAGAGGTCGGTTTTGAGTGGCGGTAATAAATGTTCATTAGAGGGAATGAGTAGGCCTCGAGAGCAGAGTGGCTTATACGATTCTGTCTGGAAGGGAGTTGGCTGGGGAGACACAGCAGCTTGTGACAGCCCTTCACAGACAGACAGTTGTAGTTACAGACAGCCTCCTCACCTGTGACACTCAAGGACGGTTTCATCTTTAGGCAAAGAAGGGAACACTAGAGTGGAGCTTCTTCTAGCCTCCGAGAGGCTACATTTAAAAATTAGTATAACAGCTGCTGAGTTTGGGGTGGCGTTTCCCGGCTCCTTTACCTGGATGGGAGGATTGGTATGGTGTTCCCATGCTCCTTTACACTCCTTTACTTGGGTAGCTGAGTGGTTTTCATGTGTTTGGTTAGTGTTTCACAGCTCTTGATTTTGGTTCTGCTTTCTCATAAGTGATTGTTACTGAAAAGGAAAAAAAAAAGGAGATTCATAGATACTCAGGAAGAATAACCCTCTGCCCTTAGGAAAGGAGAGTATTAATTAGCACTCAGGTCTTGGAGCTGAAGTAGCACCCACAGATCAGAGCCAGCAAGAGTGCTGCTCCGGCTCCCTCAAGGTCTGCCTGTGGTGTGTTATTAGGAACTGGAGTTAGTCATGAGGAGCTCTGGAATGCTGCCATTTGCTTGATTATGTAAGTTGCAAATTTTAGTGAAGTTTTTAAAAAGCATTGTCAAGTATTTTGAGAGCATTCCACCCCAGAATTCATAAAATTATCGTGGTAAAAAGGTACCTCTCCGTCCATTCTGGCTTAGAGGATAAAGGGAGTACTCTATCTTCTCAGGCGCTTGCAGTGACTTTCCATCCCTTCATTTAAATATTGTGGTGCACTTTGTACTTGAGGTTGTCCTCAGAATCTTACAGTCTTTCTGCTGTATTAAAAATGGGAATGTGGAAACAGAGCCTTAAATAATGGCTGAATCTTAGTCTTGGCTGTGTTGCCCCTGAAATGTTTTGTGTATGCCTACTTCTTGAATAGAGCCTGAAGAATGTTTTGATTTCTAAAACATCAGGCAATGCATTTAATTTGTTTGGGAAGGTGCATGCACTGTGCTTTTCTGTGGTATCCATGGATTCCAAGCTCTTCTGTCCTCTCTTTCTCCTGGGGGGAGGGGGGAGCCGCCGACACTAGCATTTTCTGGCCTGATTTTCCCAGTTATTGATTTGTCTCTGCAAAGTGACGTGTACATCACATCAAGTAGGTACCCATTCTGAACCCTTGGCAGATGGGCATGTGTCCTGGGCCGTGGGGACAGTGGGGCCTTTTTAGAAAGGGTCTAGCAAAGAAAGATCTTCTGTGGCAGGCACAGGTTTTTTTTTTTTCAGATTGTGATCAATGCCTCGAGACAATGTATGAGTAGAGTCAGAGCCACAGATGGCTTTGCAGTAGCATGTGACTCTGTAGACGTGCGGTTCGTGAGATTCCCTGACCCTATCTTTTATTTGGGGGAAATATGTTGGTACAATATTCCTGGAAAATAAGCAGAAAATCGTCTCACTTTGATAACTCTATGAAACAAATATAACGATAGATCTGAGTCTCTGTGCTGCTTTCACCAAGTCTATCCTTGATTAAACTGTTTTCTCTGTAGGGTATTTTGAGATTCCTTAAATGAAAACATTTTTTTCTCTGTTCTGTGTTTAAAGGATTTTCAGCAAAGGGCGGGGGGGGCATCTTTTTTTTTTTTTTTTTTTCTCCAGGAGCATTCCTCTTTGTTCTTCGGGGCTCAGCTGGAGCCACACGGCCCCATCATACACACTCATTGGACATACTCACCGCTTGCTCCTTGCTTGTCCTGTAGTTATGAAGTCTACACCACCTGTCAGACATTTTGTTACAATCCTGTATGGTATTTTCTTGAATCATTTCAGGACGATGAGGAAGCTTTAATATCTCAAGATGCTGTTAAATTGGAACCCTGTGTTTTCAAAGAAGCCCCTGGCTCACTGTGCTGCCCTGAGGCAGCCCTGGGGCCAAGGTCGGTGTTCGCGCTTGCTGGGGTCACAGTGCTCCCGGGGCCCTTTTGGGTATTTTGTGGCACTTTGTAACTCCTGCCTGCTGCCGCCTGTCCTAATCCTGTGAGTGATGGGCTCTCCTGTGAGCATTTGGTCCCAGTTGAAGCACTTGGAAATGTCGCTCTGTCCTCTCACCTGTCACCCACAGTACCAGGTCATACTTGTTTAAAAACGTGTGCTACTTACCCCGAGAGCTGGCGGTTCTCTTCCTGTTGACATAGATTTAGCATGGCGTCAACAGAATACTCCCCTCTCTGGGGCTGTTATTTAACAGTTGTGTTTGAAACTATCAAACTGCTACTGTGTTTTGTCGGTAGCCATGTGTTTTGTTTTTGTTTTTGTTTTGTGTTGCTAGTGATTAAACCAGGCATGTGTTATAGACAATTGCTGTATCCCTGAGTGAAATCCCCATCTCTAAATCACCATTTTTGAATGCTATTAAAAAAAAAAAAAAAAAAAAAAGATTGCCCTCGCTGAGTAAGGAAATCCTCCATTCCTTTGGTGTGAGGATTGCATCTAAGAGCGGTAGCATGTGCTGTACCACAGCACCAAGACGGCTCTTCCTCCACGGCAGGGTCGTAAGCGGCATATAGGCATGCGACTTAAGACAGCAGAGATTAGAAGGTGATGCTGCCCTCCGGTGTCTCTCTGCTTTTCAGGAGTGGTGAACGTGCTGCTAACGACTCCGCTCTGGGTGGTGAACACCAGGCTGAAGCTGCAAGGTGCCAAGTTTCGGAACGAAGACATTATACCAACCAACTACAAAGGCATTATCGGTAGGCGTCCTTGGGACGTGTCCTTTGTGTTTGAAATCTGCCTCCACAGTAAAGCTGCCAGGCAGACAGCCACACTCCAGCAGATCATCGTTGGTGTGTCTGTGGCGGACAGGGACTCAGCTGGGCCCACTGCAGCTGCGTCTCAGCCCTGCACACTCTCTTCCTAACACTGACACAACCAGAGAACACTCTCACCTGTGCCCCTACTTGTGTCTCACCTGCTGTTAACAAGCCTAAGACTAGGGATAGAGGAGAAGGGGGGAGAGTGTGAACTTTTATTATTTATTTATTGCAGTGCTAGGTATTAAACCCAGGGTCTCAAGTATGCTAGACAAGTATTCTACCCCTGAGCTACACCCCTAAACTAAATTTTGTTGTCGTTTGGTTTGGAATTTTGATTTGTTTTTAAGTCTCTTCTAGCCCAGGCTTGCCTCGAACTCATAGCTGAAGGACTTGAACTTCTGATCTTCCTGCCTCCACATCTCAGTGTTGGGATTATGGGAGTCCATCACAGTGCCATGCCAGAGACTGAACCCATGGCTTTGTATATGCTAGGCAAGCATGGGGTTTTTTTTGAGACAAGAGTTTTGCTGTTTCCCAGGTTGGCCTTGAGTGCAATGGCCTAGCCTGGTCTGCAGGTCATCTCAGCCCTCCAAGTACTGAATGACAGGTGTCACCCACCACACCCATCTTGCTCCTGTCTGCGATGTAACCTTGGCTGGCCTCAACCTTGAGGTCCTCCTGCCTTTTAGCCTCCCAGTTGCTGGTGGTGTGGGTGTTTGCACCATAACCAGCCCAAGTTAATATTTTTAAAGAATGTACACTCTTTAATCTGTAATGGTGCCTTCGGATAAAGATACTATGAGCATAGCTGATGGCTTTAAAGTTCTGCTTTTTCAAGGCAAGATCACACTGTACACCTGGCTTTGAGGTCTTGATCCTCCTGTCTCAGTCTCCAGAATGCTGGGATTGTGCCTGGCTTCTGCTTTTTAGTAGAGTCACATGGCCAGGCTCTCTTTCTCATTCATTTCTCTTTGTAACACAAGTGTTTTTTTTCTTGTAAGTCCTTCATTAGAGATTCTAAGAAAATATTTTTATCTTGTGTTATGCTAGGCCTTGTGAAATATATGGTTTGTGGTGTACAGTCCCCGGCGTGCTGTCAGTGCAGCATTCCAAACCCAGGGTTGCCAGGAAAAGCATAATGTTGGAGGCTGGCATCACATTCTGATGGCTATTAAACAGTAGTTAAACACAGTGCATGGCAGGCCACACTCGCAGTCTGAGGCAGGAAGATACAGTGTTCAGGGCCACACTGGGTCACATAGCACGAACATCTCTAAGACAAACAAACAAAACCTAGATGAACAGAAATGTACCTAATTAGGGAATCTGCCCCAAAACACCGTTGAATGGAGGATGGTTTCTGTCTGGGCCCATTTGAACAGAATAACTGTCTTTTCTAGTTAGGGCACTGTCGTGGTGCTTTTCAAAAGCCTGCCTTCTTGCTTAGATGCATTCCACCAGATTATTCGGGATGAAGGGATCTTGGCTCTGTGGAATGGCACCTTTCCCTCCTTGCTGTTGGTCTTCAATCCTGCCATCCAATTCATGTTCTACGAAGGCTTAAAACGGCAGCTTTTAAAGAAGCGGACGAAGGTAATCCCTACTTTTAAAAGTGTGTGAAAGAAATGCCTGTTTCCTTGCTCCATTGAAATGGTTCCTCCTTTGCCGTGCAGCTCTCTTCTCTGGACGTGTTCATCATTGGAGCAATAGCCAAAGCGATTGCCACCACAGTCACCTATCCCATGCAGACGGTACAGTCGATTCTGAGGGTGAGTGCTGGGGTTCCCCCTAAAGTAAATCCAGTGACAGTGCAGTACATCCTGAAACTTTAAAAGCAATACTGCGGGTAGTATGCCTGAGTGCTTTGGCCTGTTTTTCCCTGTGTGCCAGTCTCTGCTAACCAGGCTTCTGGCTGGCTCTCCGCATGTCATGGAATGAGTTTTACATTGGAATTTCTTAGTAATATGTTGTCTCAGGAAAACCTTATGTGTGAAGAGATTCCTCAGGGACCCCAGGACAACCTGAGCTTGCTTCCTTCTCATTCACATTGTTTGCCAGGTCCCATGGAGCAGATGACCCTTAACTCCCTTAGTTCCCTCATTGAACTTTTCCAAAGCACTTTCAGATCTCAGTTTTTCCACACATTTGGTTGCTTATACATTCAGACATTTTCAGGCACTCTTTGAGAAGCTGGGGGGGGGGGGGTCCAGCGTGGTCCCTGTCTTCAAGGAGACAGCAAGTGAAAGAACCAGGTCGTTATCACAGGCTGAATCAGCCCTTTAGGCCGTGAAGAGCACTGGTTACCGATGAGGTTACTGATGAGGCTGCAGGGTGGCAGGATGGCTGAATGCCCGCCTCTCTGCGAGGCACACTGAAGTCCGGGGAGGACAGTGCTTCCCAGATGACTTGCCGAGGCTTGCTTCATCTTAGGAGCTGGAAGGAGGTAGCTGTGGTAGGGAATGGCTTTCCCAGCAAGAAAATTACCAGAAGAATTACAGGAAAAGTAGCTGGAGGTGAGGAAAGTGGGTGGGAAGATTTTAGTCTCAGCCCAGCAGGAAGCCTTAGAAGGACTTTTAAGTTGATGCACATTCTGGAAGGCCAGTGTGGATTGGTCAGCTGATAGGGAGGGGCAGGGTAAGAGTGTTTGCTCTGTAAGCATATGAACCTGAGTTCAAATCTCCAGCACCCACTCCTGTGCTTATAACCCTAGCTTGGGATCTTAAGAGCTGGCTAGCCATCCAGCTGAGCCAAAACTACAAGCTTCTGGGTCAGTGAGATCCAGAAAAGACAACAGAGGCCCTATTTCGACTCCCCCTGCACACAGGTTCATCCCCACCCCCAAGCTAAAGAGAAGGAAAAAGAGGGCCCAATTGGGTAGGAGACCATTTTGGTAATCCAGGTGGGACCATGATAGCCCAGACTAGGTGAGCAGCTGTAGAGACAGGATGTGGACAGATTCAGGATCTGTGCTGGGGCTTGCTGTGTTGCTAAGTATACAACTGTGTCATATAGCTATACAACTATACCAGGGCTTACTTAGCATGTTCAAGCTCCTGAGTTCCATTCCCAGCACAACCAAAATATTGTTAAGAATCTGTTCTGGAGAGAACATTTGAAGGATTTATTGCTAGAGAAAATGAAGCTGGTATATCAGTTAAAAGCACTATTTTCCATGAAAAGTGTTTTTGCTAATGTCCAATTTTTGTGTAAATCCCTTTTGATGGAAGGGATTCCGCTAGTGTTCACATAAATGTCTTTAACACATTCGTGATACACGCTTTGAAGAGTGCAGGCTGCAGCGGTTCTGACTGATCGGTGTTTACCAGGCAGACTGTCTTAAAGACCTGGAGGTTTCCACCCAGACCCCCGTGTCACCGCCCACAGCGTCCCGGCCACGCGCTTCTGCTTTGTTTCTGTCTGTACGGGTAGAGTTTTCCCATAATTCTCTGTGAAACTGAAAGTTATGATGCTGAGGAGGTAGATCAGTGTGGAGGGTATCTATTTCAGCATATTGAAGGCCTTCACTCGGTCCCCAGAGCAATTTAAAAAATACTTTCTTTATCGAGAAAGATTTTTATTTTGATTTATTTAATTGAAAAAGAGAATTAATAAAATCAGTGGTGCTAGCTGGGTATGTTTATTATCAAATGCTGTGCTATCAGGCGTTACTCCAATGTAATTCCCTAAGCAGAAGTTAAGATAAAGAGGGGCTGGAGAGATGACTCGATGCTTAAGGGCAGAGGACCCAAATGCACCTCCCAGCACTTCCCAGCTCACAGCCTCCTGTAACTCCAGCTCCTGGGGACCTAACACCCTCTTCTGGATTCCGTGGGCACCAGCACTCCAAATTTGCACCTACCCATACACACATACACATGACGAAAATAAAAATAAATCTTTTTAAAAAGCAAAATTAAGATTTTTTTTAAAAACCCAGTGATAAATAGTAATTATCTCCTTTTTTTTCCTTCCTTCTTAGTTTGGACGTCATAGGCTAAACCCAGAAAATAGGACACTGGGGAGTCTCCGGAATGTTCTCTACCTTCTTCACCAGCGAGTCAAGTGAGTGTGGGAGATGCCTCCTGTCCTGCCTTCCCTTTCTGCAGCCTCCTCTTCCAGGACGGACGGGTGGGGTGGTCGCATGAACTGTTCTTGCTCTAGTGCAGCAGCAGCCTCCAAAACCATTCCTTGTGTTCAGGTTTTCCTTAGTTTAGGAGCGTGGTGATTTGACGGCAGTTTGGAGAATTATGGGAAAGTTCATGTCCTTATTCCTTGCTAGTTATAAATATACAGAACTCCTTTGGGAAGGGAACCCCCAGGGCTGGGAGTAGATCTTTGTGGTGGAGCCTGTCCTTAGTATGTGCCCAGTTCTGGATTCAAACCCTAGCACCAAGAAAAAAAAAATAAAGAAGCCAGGCTCGCGCCTTTAAATCCCAGCACATGGGAGGCAGAGGCAGGTGGATCTCAGTGACTTTGAGGCCAGCCAGGTCCTATAGAGCAAGTTCTAAGACAACTTGGGCCACATAGTGAATGAGACTGTCTCAAAATAAGTAAATAAAACAAAAACTCACCAAGTTAGAGCCAGTTAAATGTAAAAAAAAAAAAAGTTACATATTTACATATATGTAAAAACCAGTTTCCCTCTCTTCTTGTTCCTCTTCCAAGAGGTAGTCACTGTAAAATATGCACATTTCTAGAGAATTACAGGAAACATATGTGTTCAGTATATATATCTAGCTTAGTTTTTATTGTTTTGAGGCAGAGTCTTGCTCTGTAGCCCTGACTGGGCTAGTACTTGCCAAGTAGACCAAGCTGGCCTCAAACTTGAGGCATCGTCCTGCCTCATTTTCTCCTGTCTTGTAACCTGGGCATCACACCCGTCCCTTGCCATTGACAAGCATAGACTTGTACTGGTTTCCTGTCATGTAAATCACTGTGACGTATTCAATAGTGTATCTACTGATGACTGCCTCGACTGTCTGAAGGCCTTTTTTTTACAGCCATTGATTAGTGACGACTATAAATGAGCCTTGTACAATTAAGCAATCATAATTATAGGCTGAGTCCTATATGTGGAATTACCTAGTTAAAAGAATTAGAACATGTAAAATTTTGACATTTTATAATTTCAAAAGTTATATATTTAGAGACATTGCTAATTGACCTCCAAGAATGACAGCAATTAAAAGTTTTGCCAGCACTGAGAAGGTTAAGGAAGATGGGCGTAGCTAAGAGGTTTAACTAAGATGACGTCAATTGGAAATTGACGAGGCCCTATAATTTGCAAATCAAAGTGTTCTCACATCTTGTTTCTTGGTCTCGTTTGGTCCTCACTCAGCCCCCCAGAAAAGTAGTTGTGTTCCATATTGCAAATCTTTGGAGAAAACAGTCCAACACTAGAGAGAGGCAGAGCCGGGTGAACGACTGCTGTTCTGCAGGAGCTTGTTCTGTGGTGACGCCAGCGCTGTCCAGCAGTGTTGTGACTGCTGCATGGAGCACAGGAAAGAAGCACAGGAAAGAAATAGCGCCAATGCTACCAAGGACCCGAGTTTTCCATTGTTTCAGTTTTTTCAGTTTTCTCTTTCTTTTTTTTTCCAAGACAGGGTTTCTTTTGTAGTCTTGGCTGACCCGGAACTAGCTCTTCAGGCAAGCCTGGCCTTGAACTCAAAGAGATCCTCCTGCCTTTGCCTCCCAAGTGCCAAGATTAAAGGTATGCACCACCACTGCCCAGCCATTGTTTTAACTTTCATTTGCCACATCTGGCTTCTGGTTACTGTCACTGACAATGACATAACATACCAAACCTCTCCAAGTTTATGTGATTAAGAAACACTGGAAGGGCTGGGGAGATGGCGCAGTTGGTGAAGTGCTTGCATGAGAACCCACAAAAAAAAAAAAAAAATCCAGATGTGGCAGTGGTTATTCGCTCTGGGCTTCGGGTTCTAGCCAACGCATTCCTCTCTGAGGAGCTCTTAAGTCCTGGTCCCCGAGCTGACATGCTCCTCCTTACCACCTGGAGGAGCTTGTTGGACAGGCACATTTTTTGAGTCCTGTCCCAAAGTTTATGAGTCAGCCACTCTGGGAATGGGCCAGCAGATCTGTATTTTAACTAGCAGCCCAGGTGACTCAGGTTCTTGTTGAATGTCATTTGCACCCTAGGACCAAATGTACAGGCAGGTCTGAGAATCAGACAGCTCTTCATTTTCGTCTCTTCCGTTAGCTCTGTGGAGGTTAAAATGATCTAAACCAATTAATGGCTTTCCTGCCACTTAGGGGCTCTTCAGTTGAAATACCTGAGTTGGGACCCATTAAACTTACAAGTTCTTAGCTCTCTGGTTTAGGGTGTTAAGATGGTTTCAGGAACTTTCAGAGTCTGCATCTTATTAGTGCTGTGTTGGCAGCATCCCACTAGCTAATGACAACTATAATAAAGACAGTATCGATGGTCCCTCAGCACTGAGCTTCTTTGTCTGTCCCTCGTGCCTTCAAAGCTCGGAAGTAATTGAAAACCTCCAGTGCTTGTTTTGATCCCAAAGAGAAACCCTTTCAGAGAAAAACTATCAGGGCAGCAGATCTCTCTAACACAAGAGCTGATTTTTACAAAAAAAAAAAAAAAAAAAACAAAAAAAAAACAAAACTTTTTCCCCCCAACCACCTTTCTTTCAGGCGCTTTGGAATAATGGGACTCTACAAAGGCCTTGAGGCCAAGCTGCTGCAGACAGTGCTCACGGCTGCCCTCATGTTCCTTGTGTACGAGAAACTGACAGCTGCCACCTTCGCCGTGATGGGCCTGAAGAGCACGCAGAAGCACTGAGCCCTCCCCCCAGGACACAAGGCGCAGAAGAGGCGAGGTTCTCCTTGCGCTCTGGTTCCATCCACAGACATTCCTGTCACTGGCTGGAAAGGCCTCAAAGGCTAACCAGGGAGGATAGCCAGCTGAGCCTATTGCCAACTCAGTGTATGGTGTTTGGCTGGATTTGGGGGTAGAGGGTAGATTAGTTTGAAAACCTGAAGGTGGAAGTTTGTGGGTGTTTATTAGTTTTTCTCAAGGGGAATGGTCTTTCCGTCTAAAGCTTTTCTCAACTTTGCTGCTTGTTTTCTTTCCCAAAATGCATTCCCGGGTTCCAGACAATTCAGTGACATGATTCTCAGATACTTCTCTGTGTCTTAATCTTGGTGAAGAGTTCCCCGCTGAAAATAACGTCATGACTATGCCAGGGGCATGACTTTATTTCTGTTTGACTCTTCATCCTGCTTAAAGAGAGCTGAGAGCTGAATGAGCTATTTATCCTGTGGGGGAAATGAAAATTATTAATCCTAAATGATTTTTCTTAAAATTTGCAAACTTCGGTTATTCATTAGTGTTTGACATAGTTTTTGTTTAAAATGCGTATTTATTTTGAATTGTCTTTTATTACAAAAAAAAAAGGCCTTGATGTTGTATGTCCATTCATACCAAGCCCCAGTCAGACAAGCCTCAATAAATTGTCAGCACACAGACACAAAGATCATTCCTGAAAGTTGCTCTTTGCTAAGGTGGTAAGTGGGCGTGTCTGGTGTTTTCAGTGAGAGTGGCCCTGGGGGCTCCTGTATGAATACTTGGTTCCCAGCTGGCGAACTGTTTGGGAAGGGTGAGGAGGTGCGGCCTTGATAGAGGAGGTGTGTCACTGGGGGCTGGCTTTGAGGTTTCAAAGCCCACACCTTTCCCACTTGGCTTTCTCCGCCTCATGATTGTGCCTCAAGATGCAGGCGCTCGGCTGCTGCTCCAGGGCCGCGCCAGCTCACCTGCTCCCCACCACGGTGGTCACAGACGGTCTGAAACCCTAAACCCCACAGGAGACGCTTTCTTGTGTAAGGTGCTTTGTTTGTGGTGTTCTATCATAGCGATGGACCCGCAACTGAGACAGTGCGCAGCCAGGCGGTTAAAGGAAGATGGTAAAGTGCACTGAGAGGTAGGGCACCTCGTGTGGACGCTCTTCCCTGGCAGAGTCTGTGTGGACGTGGTATTTTCAGAAGCATTTGATGCAGGTTATTTCTATTTGAAAGCGTCCCTTAGAGTCCTACTACTGTAAAATACGGCCCATCAAGCAGTAGTGTTGGCATCAGCTGAGCGTGCGTTAGGCTTGCAGCCCAGGCCCTCCGAGTCATATTTTGTAGTTTAACAAGATCCCTAGCTAATTCCCATCTATAATAGAGTTCAGGAGATCTTAGGGCCTCTGGCCCAACAGGCGATGGGATTGGCTTCCATTAAGGAAGCCAGATAAATATTTCTCTCAAAGGAAAACCAGACTGTTGTGGGAAAGACGGCCTCTGACAAATCTCAGCATCTCATGTCATCAATTCCTTCCCTCAGAGCACACAGCAGGAGTGGATACAGATAGCTCCATCCACCCTTCCACAATGCAAATTCTCTTCGCATATATAGAATTCTTTATTCTCGGCCTCTTGGGTAAGATCAAGTACGGCTTCCTCTTAGTAGAAGAACTTTGATTGTTGTGGTTTGGTTTTTGTCTCTCTGACAGAATGACACTCTATTTGTAAGTAAGTCTGTGTTTTCAGTCAGTCACAGAGTAATGGGGATTCTGTAGATCTCAACTCTGTGTGGAAATCTCTCGTGTTTCCTCTTCCTCCATTGTGGTGACTTCAGAGTGTGCGGTTATTAAACTAGTAATGACTGAAGGGGTTTGTGGTATTCTAGAAAACAAAAATTAAGAGAGCTAGACTGAGCTCTGTTCCCTGGTCCCATTACTATTGTGTGGGTGGGCATGTGTTGGGGAGGGTGAGAGCAAGTGGAAGCCATGGGCTGCCATTGGCTATCCCCTTCAGGCTCTTTCCACCTCATCTGTCACTAAACCTGGAGCTCACCTGTTTGGCTAGAGGAGCTGGCAGGCCCCCAGGATTCACCTGCTTGCACGCTGTGCCAGGTTTCTGTGTGGCTCCTGGTGCTTGAACTCAGGTGCTTGTGCTTGCATTGCTGGCTAAGCGGCTTCCCAGGGCCCCTCCCTCCCACCATTACTGCTTTTTATTTTACTTCAAGGTTTAGGTGTCTTGGTGTCTTGGTGTCTTCAAGGTGTTAGAGGTCTTGGCTGGGAAGCAAGAGACTGCTGTTGGGCTCCATGGAGGAGGAGAGTAATTTAGGATGGTGCTAGGGCACCATCACGAGCACTTTAGTTCTACTCTTTACTTTGATTCTTGGGTATTGATCTCATTGTGTGATCCGTTAGAATCACAGGATTTGTCCGTTAGAATAATCTCCAAACCAAAGTATATAGCTCAAGTAAGTGTCCATGGAGTGAGATCCGCCTGCCTCTGTCTCCCTGAGTGCTGGGTATTGAGACAGGGTCTTACCTTGTAGCCCCGGCTATTTTGGATCTCACTGTGTAGGCTATGCAAGCCCCAGACTCACAGAAATCCATTTCTCTGCCTCCATATGCTGGACTCAAAGGCATCACCTACCCCTCTTTCTCTGGTCTTATGAGGGACAGTTTAGTAATGAAATTTTCTGTTCTTTGAGAAAGGGGATAGGCTCAACCATTGAAACTAGGTAATAACACCCAGCTTTGTACCTTTAGTTAGTAGCGAGTTAACTGAGTATGATAAAGAGCCAGTGTCCGTTAGAAGGAATTGTTTTCCCTCTTGACTACAGTGTAGTTTCTTTAAACTGTGAAGATTAATAACCTAAGCCGGGCTCCATGGCACACACCTGTAATCCCAGCACTCAGGGAGGTAGAAGCAGGCAGATCTCCATGAGTTCAAGACCAGCCTGGTCTACAAAGTGAGTCGAGGACAGCCAGGGCCACACAGAGAAACCAAGTCTCGAAAAAAAAACCAAAAAACAAAAGCAAAAACCAAACCTTAGAGATTATATGAGCATCCCTGCAGTGGAATTGTTAATGTCTGTGAGTACTTAGTCTCTGCTTTGAGGTGGACACTGTTGTTTCTCCCTTGACTATTTTACAGTTAGCTTGGAAGTATGGAAGATAGACCGTACCCCGAGAACATGGCAGTGGGAGTTAGAAATCTGAGATTTTAGTCCCGGGTTTGCAGATTATGTCATCTCCTTGCATTTCCATGCTTTGCTGAGTGAAGATGATAATACTTCCTGCCCTCCTCAGAGGGTGTGTGAGAGCTAACGATGTAAGCCAAATCCCTGTATGGCCACGCAGTGGGGACTCACGAGAGTATCCAGATTTACAGAGCAATTTCCCTTCTGAAGCTTTTGCTCTTTGTCCTCGTATCATCCCAGTCTCTCTGTGGAGTAGACAGCGAGTGACAACAGTCCCATTTAATTAACAAGGAAATTGAAGCAGAACTGTCGGAAGCCTTGCCTGGGTAAGTCAGGGCTGGAGCTGAGTTTGCTGTGCCCTGATGGGCGATCGAGAGAACGTTCTGGGGCTAGACAGATTGTCACACAAACCGAACTTTCGGAAAACTCGGTTTCCTCGAATGTGGAGCGGAGTTATTTTCTCTCTCCTTCTGTCTTCCTTCCTCCCTCCCTTCCTTCCTTCCTGTATTACTTTATTTTGTGTGTATGAGCATTTTGCCTGTATGTGAGTCTGTATCCCTTGCAAGCCTGGTGCTCAAGGAGGACAGAAGAGGGCATGGATTTCCAGACCTGGAGTCACAGGGAGTGAGCCATCTTGTAGGTGCTGGCGGGAGCTGAACTCAGGTCTTCTGGAGGGATGGCTCATGACCACTGAGCCACCACTCCAGCCCGGAGATAAAGCTAGCTAGTGGGGTGATCACTAGTGTCAAATGCAATCACTCTGCTCGCCTTGTAAGGGCTTTATAAACAACTGTGGTAACTATTACTATCATTGATTAGGGATAGATGTCTGGGTGTAAAATGCAGGGTTTTTTTCTACGCCTACCCTAAGCTCCCAAATAATGACAGGAGACCTTTGTGTTTATTAAATCTTTGGGCACTAAAGCTGGGCAGATAAACAGGCCTGGCCTACTTTCCGGCCACGTGGCCTCTTACCTGCCATCTTAGTCTCACTCTGGCTCCTCCTTGTCCATCTATGTCCTAATGGCGACTCCTGCCTCTCTCTGGCCCCACCTGGGATCCTCTCACTTGGACCAAAGTCCCCCCTTACCCTCTCCTGCCCAGCTGTTTTCTGTTCAGCTCTTTATTTAACCGGTCAGAAGGTGATGGAGAACAATGTTTACAACATGCCAAGACGGGAGATGCTTCAGAATGACAGTGTCAGAGTCTGGAGTGCACCCAGATCTCTGCGCACAGAAATCAGCATTTGAATGCACAGTGCACAAATACCTCTGCAGTCTGGGCGATCTAGCTGGGTCGTGTAAGAGAACACTGCGGAGTCTGAGCCACCCCTGGGCTGTTTCCATCCCTTTACTTCTGTTCCCCCAGAGAACATTGACTAATACAAACTGTAGCACCAGGAGTGGTTCTGGAGAAACAGAATTGTGAGCATGAGTTTCTCGAGTGGGCCTGGTGGTATCTGGAGCTGGCCCTCCAACTGGATGAAACCCGTGCTCACTCAAGACTGTTCTGATGGCGTGGAGAGCCCTGAAAGTCCGTGCTGTGAGCTATTTAAAGAGCTATGCAAGCTAAGTGCATTTAACGGGCCTGATTCATCTCCTGTGAGAAACCAGGCATTTGAGACTTTATATAAAAACCTTTGAACATTTGTGGGAAGTATAATGATGCTGCCTGCTCCCTTTAATATCTTTGAATAAAGTTAACAGAGAAAGAAAAAAATGAGTTGAGTGATAAACTTGGTGATTCCCAGGTATGCAGAAATAATCTAAAGGTTCCTGCGTGTGCCCGGGAAGAGAAAACGGCAGCCGTTAGAACTCAAGGTGCAGAAAACCAAACCCAAACCCTCCTTACACAATCAGCTGACTTACAGTGCACATGTAATTCCCAGCCTCCGCGGGTGCCAGCAGTTAAAATGAGAGTGCTGATTATAAAAGAACGGGATCCTGTGTCTTGGGTTGGCGATGTGTGGGAGCACCCTAAGGAGACTGGCATTGGATCCTCAGATTCCCCTGGGCCCAGTCTGCCTGAGGAAATAGTCTCCTCATCCTTAGCGGAGGATGCATTCCTCACCGCCGGCAACATTACCCAAAAGAAGTTAATGAATTTGTTAACGCGTTCGAGCAGATGTCTGGGGAATATCTGTGGGGGTGGATTTTAAGGAAGCTGAGATAGCGGTGGAAGGAATGGGAAGCTAGAGCAGGTTTAGTTTGTCATTGTGCGCCCTGGGCAAAGGTTCTGGGTTGACTGCCGAAGCTTTCATAGTTAAAGGAACCAAGAGTTTATTTGGTTTGTTGGCCAAGCATCTGCGAAAAGGAGCTAGAGATGCCTGTTATTTTTTGGCTTAGCGATGAGGAATTTTTAAGTCTCGGAGAAACCGGAATGTTTGTGTGGTTTTGTTGTTTAAGAACCTAATCAGAAGACACGCCCTTCGCTAATGCCGTGAGACACAGAGTGGTGAGACGGGCACACTTGAAAAGCTTTGTCATTGCCCTCCGTGTGCCAGGCCTTAGGGTTGGAGACGCTGCTGCTCGACTGGGTGAATTAAATGCAGTGTGTCTAATTGGGTGCTGGGCTAGTAAGAGGGATTGTAGTTACCGTAATGGGGGCACTGGCAAAGCAGTGTCTGTAATGGCCTGACTCATAACGGAATGTCAGGGCAAGCACTGTTTATAATGGCCTGACTTGTAACGAGCAAGCACTGTAGCACTGTTTATAACGGTCTGATTCTAACGGGCAGCACAGGTAAAGTGATATCGATAATGGCATGACTCAGGCAGACCTATGCGACTTTTTTTTTTTTTTTTTTTTTTTTTTTGAGACAGGGTTTCTTTGTGTAGCTGTGGCTGTCCTGGACTTGCTTTCTAGGCCAGGCTAGTCTCAACTCGCAGAGATCCTCCTGCCTCTGCCTCCCTGAGATGACAGGCGCGTACCACCGAGCCCCCCTCATGGTGTTTCCTTTAGTGAAATAGATTGGAGCCTGCCACTCCAGCTGCTGCGGTACCCGGCTTCAAGCACTGAGCAACTTCGGGGTTCTCCGTCTCTCGTAGGCCGATTCATCCCGTCGGTTCTGTTCCCCTGGAAAACACTGATTATTCCGCTAGTTTGTGTCAAGCTGACAAGCAAGATCAGCCATCAGAGTGACACAAGTTTGTGAAAGTTTCTATTAAAAAAAAAAAACTGGAGACAGCAATGAATGTGGAATATTTGTCATAAATAGAGAAGAGCAAAAAAAGAGAAGCAAAAATGAGATAATGTTTTCTTTCATTCAGTATTCAAATTAGGCTTCCCTCCCTGAAATTACCAGTTACTCGGTAACATGCCACATTCAACCATAGCGGAGTCACTGGCTAGAAAAGCCAGTCACTCTCTAGAAAAGCCAGAGAGTGGTGGCTTTGTGGAGCCAGATGCCACAGGGCTAAGAGCAAGCTCCTGCTGGCAAGGCATCGATTACCTGGCAGTGTTGAGTGTTGCCAGAATAACCAAGTCGATAGGGAGGCTCCCTTCTGAGGCATTTCCGCGTGCGGTAAGTGTGAGCTGACGGAGGTGCTTCAGGCTTGTTGCCAGTATCTCGGTACAAAGGCCCTGTGTCAGTGTGAATGTTTGTGGGGTGCACCGGACGCAGAAGCTGCTCAGCGGGTCTAATGAAACAGGGAAGAGAATTTCCTAGGGTGTATGCAGGAGAGAAGAAAACGACACTGTAAAGTTAGAGAATGATCCCTGGTGAGGTGGGGTCGGAGGGCAAAGGTCACACAAGCCGAGTGATCTGAGTTTGACATACACACACTCCCCACCCGGAGCCCATGAAAAGGTGGAAGGAGAACGCCAAGTCCAGACTTGTCCTTTGACCTCCACATACATGCCTCTTTCCCCATGCATACGAACACAACAAGGCATTGAAAAATAATAATAATAAAGCTAGAGTAAAAACCAGGCATGGGGCAAGCGCCTGTGGTCCCAGCACTTTAGAGGGGAGTGGCCGGAGGATTGGGTGTTGGTGGTGTCTGTCCTTGGCTACTTAACACGTCTGAGGAGAAAATGAGGTGTGCACACATACAAATAACCCCACCCCCTTACACACACACACACACACACACACACACACCATCAAGGAAGAGAGGACCAGAGTGAAACTGTCTTCTGGAGATGACAGGATCGCTGCATCCACAAACTCAATGAAGCTGTAGTTAACTACAAAATCCTGAACCGCACAAAGATTCCTAAGCCCCGCCTATAGCTGAAACACTATGGGCTACTTTTTTTTTTTTCTCTGTCTAACCTAGCCTGACTTCAGATCCCTGATCCCCCTGTCTCTGCCTGCCAGGGATCACATGCATGCAGCACTGCATGGCTTCAGCCTGCTTTTATTCAGCCTCTGCACACTCGCTGGCTTCTGGCTTTCTGCTAGCTGCTCCGCATGCACCTCATCCCTGTTTGCCTTAGACTTTGTGGAGCCCATTGGTAGAGCGGACAGCCTGAGTGAACCCTGTGTGCACACCATATGGAGGGCCTTATTAAATCGCCATTTCCGGTTTCGAGACAAATGCTCTGCTCACTATTTAAAAACCAGCTTTTGATTATTTGCTGCACGCAAGCACCTTGCCAACTTCTGGGATTAGAAAGGTAAATAATATTCAGGCTCAGCCCTTCTGATTCATTATTCAGTGTGGGAGTCAGGCAGACACCAACAGCTTAGACTTCTTCTGCTGATTATTTCTGATTAAAAAGAAAAGTTATGTAAGTGTTCAAGTCATTTTGTGGGGCTGGAGCTCAGGGGCTGAGAGCATTTGCTGCTCTTCCAGGGGACCAGCGTTCCACTCCCAGCACCCCCACTGGGCAGCTCACGGCCACCTGCAACTCCAGCTCGAGAGCCAAGCCATCCTTTGGGTTTTGTGCACATGGACACTGCACACACGCACGCACGCGCGCGTACACACACACACACACACACACTAATACACTTTTTTTCTGTTGTTTTTTTCCCCAGTCAAGTTTTCTGTAGGTAACCTTGGCTGTCCTGGAACTCACTCTGTAGACCAGGCTGGCCTCAAACTCAGAGGTCTGCCTACCTCTGCCTCCTGAGTGCTTGGGACTAAAGGCGAGTGCCACCACCGCCAGGCTTAGTTATTATCATTATTGTGTGTGTTTGTGTAGAGGTGCTTGGGTTGAGTATGGGTGCCTGGTTATATACTGAGGCCAGAGGAGGGCATCAGATTCCCTGAGCCTGGAGTTCCAGATGGTTGTGAGCTGCTGTGTAGATGTCTGGAATTGAACCCAGGTCCTCTGGAACAGGAGCCAGTGCTCTTAATCACTGAGCCATCTCTCCAGCCGCTGCATCACTTTGTAGCTTGAGAGCCAGGATCCAACTCTGTTACGGACTTTGAGGTCAGAAGGTGAGGTTTGCCCTGGGAACACACCAAGCTTCCTCGTGGAAGATTGTCTCGACAGAGGCAATTTGTCAGAAATATGGTGCTGCTTTATTTTCTCTGCGTTAATCTGAACTAAACCCCAGGCTGAAATGGAGGAGAGAGGAGAGCTGTGGTCTGGCGACCTGCACCCGGGGAGGGAGTGACCAGCAGCCCTGTCCTTCTTAGCAGTCTCGTTTACTTTAAACTTGGGTCTAATGAGATGATAAGGTCCTTGAACTCATTGTGTAATTAAAACTTTTAAATCAGTCATAACATGAACTGTTTCATTTTTCCTGTACAAGATCAACCAGCAGGAACAGCTTAATTAGATTTCCTGTAACTACCATCCTTGACCAGATTGGCCGTTCTGCATTTTGGTGTGTGTGGGGGGAGGTTATAGTTTTATTTTGTTTTGGTTTTGGTTTTTCAAGACAAGGGTTCTCTGTGTAGCCCTAGCTGTCCTGGAGCTCACTCTGTAGACCAGGCTGGCTCCAAACTCACAGATCCACCTGCCTCTGCCTCCCAGAGATTACAAGCGTACGCCACCACACCCGGCCTGAGACCATGTCTTAAAAAATGAAACTAATAAAAATAAAAACGTTATTCATATCCGCTATAATATAATCCTAGCCCCCCCCCCCCCCCAAGACAGAACCCAGTGCCTGGTGTACTCTGGGCGTGTGCTGTCCCACTGATGATTCCTTTATGTTTACCATTGTTCACTGAGCAGTGTGGACATACTCTCTTCTCCTCTGCGTGGGGAGCTGCAGGAGAAATGGGAATGAGAAGAAAGACTGGGATGCGTGTTCTGTGGGCCTTTTGCTCTCCCTAACAATCCTACAAGGAGTCAGATGAGGCCTACCAAAGTAAATACTAGACAGGCCAGTAGCCTGAAAGTTCTCACCCAGCGGGTAGCTGAGATTGTAGACTGAAGTATCGTAACAATCCCTAAGCTACCGTTACTGAGGCACCTCCAGTTTACCAGTTGGTGTCACAAAACCGTATGTGTATCTTTACCGAATCCTGTAGTTAAAAACGACTTTTACTGTACTTTCCACAGTTCCGCTCTCTGAGCTTTGGTTCCGTGTCTGCACTGCAATGGGAGTTTTGGTTTCTTTAAAAACTCAGTTACGTTATGTAAATATGTTTTTGTTTTAATCCCAAGTGTGGGGTTTTCGTTTGGGCTTTAGTTTGTCCACAGCTGATAATTGCCTCCTGTGGAGTATGGTTGTTGCCAGCTGGTAATGGCCTGCCTCGTGCAGCACAGACAGGGGCGTGGTCTAGGACTCTGATAAATACAAGAGCCCAGAAAGAGAAAGGGCAGCATGTGGCTGTTTGGAGAGACCATAGAGATGGATGGCGTGCAAGTTTGGGGCAGACAGAAAAACACTTCGTGGAGCAGTAGCTTGGAGGAGATTGGTATAGCAGATTCTGCATCTGCTGTTATGGAGATTGGTATAGCCCCAAAAGAACCCCCGGAGTCTAAGCAGCTGGGAGAAGCAAAGGAGTCTGGGCCCCGTCTCCCCACTAACCTTCTCTCTCCTACTTAGGGTTGAGGGTTTGGAAGGGAGAAGCTTTAAGAAACCCCAAATAAAACAGAGTTCTAAAAATGAGTGTTACACTGCACAATCACTTACCTCGTGTGACTTCGTTAGATATAATTTCTGCATGTTGGAATTCTTTACCATACTCCTCCAGTTTTTTGACAGGTAGCCTGCGCTAGCCTCAAGCTCAGTGCAGTGGTCTGAATGAGAATGTCTCCTATAGGCTCACATGTGTGAATGGTTTGTCTCCATTGGCTGAACTGTTTGGGGAGGATTAGGAGGCGTGGCCTTGTTGGAGGAGAGGCGTCACCGAGGCCAGGCTTCAAGGTCTTGAAAGACTCTGCATTCCCAGTTTGGCTCCTGCCTCCTACTTGTGGATCAAGATGGGAGCTCTCGGCTTTCCTGCCACCGTGCCTTTGCTCTGCCGTCATGGACTCAACCCCCTGAAACTGTAAGGCTAATTAAACCTTTTATAAGTTGTCGTGGTGTTTTGTTACATCACTAGAAAGCCTTGAATTTTGGCTTCTCCTCTCTCCTCCTCCATACGGGGATTACTGTCATGTACTTCTACGCCTGGTGTGTGTCTGGGGAAAGGTGCTAGGCAAACACGGAGCTGTGTCTCAGCTCCTCTTCATCACTTCCTCACCTCTCTACGCCATATGGTTGCATTTGGTAATGAGCCTCTAAGGAAAGGATTTCTGATCATGAAGGCGGTAAACACTGAAGAGTTTTACAATTTTGCCTTCCAGTTTTACGAAAGAGCCCCCCTTTAAGAGAAGAACAGCTGCGTTTGCGTTTTGTGTTTTGTTTTCTGAGTTTTTGTTTAACTTTACTGTTGTAGCTACGGAAAATACTTCAAGCCACCAGAGGGCGTTGCAGCTAGCTTCGGCTACTGGCTTCATTATAAATCCTGGCCTCCAGAGGTGCCCAATGAAATCTGTTTCCAGGAAAAGAAGCCAGGAAAAGAAACACTTTCACATTTAATGAACAGCCCAAAGAGGATCTATAGATTGTACTTGGACCTCAAGAGCGAGCATTCCTGTTCTCTAACAGAAGCAAAGAACAGAGTAGGTGGTGCCTCGCTGAAATGTCATTCTCTTCCTTATTCCTTTTCCCAAGCATGTGCCTAAACTTTTGGATTGCCATCTGTGATTAATAATCTCTTCTGAATAGAAGGTAAACTCAGGACCTCCCCGCATCAACGGGAAGTGAAGCAGAGACCCAGAAGCTGGTCTTTGACTAGTAGCATCCACCTCTTTGTGGCTTTTATTGACACTAATAGAATCTCTTCACTGGAATGATGCAGAACACCTCCAGGTAGAAGCTGAAGCAGGCAGAAAATTGACAGCAGCACATAGCAGCACAGAAAGTAGGTGGCATTCTGACAGCCTGTGAACTGAAAGGCAGTTTTTCCAGGCACAGTGGCACAGACCTTTAATCCCAGCACTTGGGAGGCAGAGGCAGCCATAAGAAATATTTTAAAAAGCTCTTTTAGAATAGCTTTGGAAGCGAGTAGTCTGTGTCATTTCTTAAGGTAGGATTTACACTGCCACACCCACGTGCAGAGGGACATGCCCGTCATGCGAGCCCCTACTGTGTGCACAGGTTTTTCAGTGTGCTAGAGTTCTGTCAAGTCCCTTCTTCATTTCTATCTCCCTCCCTCCTTCCCTCCTTCCCTCCTTCCCTCACCAGATGAAGAGCCCTGACTCCTCCTCATAACCATGCCCGGGGCATCACTCTGGGTACCCCGTAAATGCTCCTCTGTTAAGGATGTGTGGAGTAGCTGGGGAATTGCATCCTGTCAGGTATTCGGTTGGTTGAGCTAAACGAGAGTATCAGTGTATCATTTTGAGCATCAGTTCTTAGGATGTAATGTATTTGTTTGGTTTTGGTTTGGGTGGGGTTTTTTGTTGTTTTTTTGGTTTTCGTTTTGGTTTTGGTTTTCGAGACAGGGTTTCTCTGTGTAGCCTTGACTGTCCTGGACTAACTTTGTACACCAGGCTGGCCTCAAACTCACATCGTTTCCACCTGCCTCGGCCTCCCGGAGTGCTGGGGTCACAGGTGTGCTCCATCCACCATACCTGGCTTAGATGTAATGTGTTTTAACACAAGGTAAGTGTGGCTCCTCCAGATACAATATGGCATTTCTAGTCTGCCTTAGCCTAATCAGACCGAAAACTCTGTACAGAACAGGCTGGCCTTGAGCTCACAGAGACCCACCTGCCTCTAGTCCAGAGTGCTGGGATTGAAAATATATATTGTTGGCATATTTTTAAGCTATTTTATTGGGTTCTTATACCTTCACCTCCCTTCCAACCCTTATTCCACCCTAATCCCTTCTAACTCCCCAACACTAGGTAGGAGAGGAAGGTTCGAGGGGAAAGAGGCCTTTGAGTTCTTTTTAGACTACTTCCTGCCAATGAGGGGTGTTGAGTTCCTGGGGTCAAGTCCAGTCTTTAACTCAGGACATCTCCAACTTCTTGTCTCTTTTCTCTCGACTACTTGACAAACCAGCCTCAGCTCCAACAGGAACAGGAACCGACAGAAGGAACAGCCGTGTGCCTCCTCCCTTGGGGCTCCGGTCTTTTTATACCCTCTCTAGAGTCCCCAGAATTAAACTATCCTCAGCTGGCAGAATCACACCCCTGCTAGAGCACGCTCCAGGCAAATCGGCTGCTGCTGTGGACAATCTGAAGCAGCCCCATATCCCACACCTGGGATTAAAAAACAAAACGTGTTTACATAACATAACTGGTTTTTTTTTTAAGACTCCAAAATTCTCACTACAGTGTGCTAACCCATCCAGCCCTACTTCATTCCCTTGGTGTTTCCTGTAGGTAGGTCCCTTTTCAGTGCTGGGAGTTCAGGGCTATGCTCACATGCTCATAGGTGCTCTCCTACCGAAGAGACACCAAACCCCAGCCCTGGCATTGCTCTTTAAATTTAATTCCATTGTGAGCAGATAGGAATACAATTAATCTTGGGGAGGGAGGAGTTCATATTTTTAATATATTTCTTAGGAATTTGCTGTCTTCCAGTGTAGATGGCTTTTATGTTTTACCTGATCATTCAGACTAGAGCTTAAGTACAAGGTTGAACACAAGTTATAAAAACAGACATTTTGTCTTGTTCCTGATGACGGGCAAAAGCATGCAGTCTCACACTGCTGAGTGTGATGCTGGCTGTGGGTTTTTCAGAGGCCCACGCTGTTTCTCTGCAGGACTGCACACCTGGGCACTGTCACCATGCTTAGGGGTACACATTGATACACTGACCACCAGCTTTCCCAGCATCATTTCATTGTTGCTGCTTTGCAATAAAATGTCACTGCTTTGTTTTGTTTTTAACCATTTTATTCAATTGTTCTCAAAATGCTGCCCATCCCTGGCTACAGTAAACATAGTAGGGTGTATCTAATCCAGTTGTTTCTTTTTTTTCTTTGCTCTTTTTGTTTTGTTTTGTTTTTTGAGACTGAGTTTCTCTATGTAGCCCTGGCTGTCCTGGAACTCACTCTGTTGACCAGGCTGGCCTCCAGCTCAGAGATCTGCCTGCCTCTGCCTCCTGAGTGCTAGGATTAAACACACGCACCACCCACACCCAGATTTAAGATTTTTTTTTTTTATGTATGTGTGTATGTGTGTGTGCTTGAGCATCTATCCCTGTGCAAGCGGGATCCAGCACTCAGCCAGTTGTTGCTTTAGCACCTCATTCCTAGGTGACTCAGCCGGCTGCCACAGAAGACAAATCTCGCCCACCCCTGTCGGCTGCTCTGTCCCTTTGGAGGCTCACTCCAGCCTGGGGAGGGATCAGGCTTGCCCAGCGTGGTACGGTCTGGGTGGTTTTGCATTTCCGTATCTGCTCTTTCGAAAACACGAGTTATGCTTTTCCTAGGTGTTAATTAGGAACTAATTATTATTTCTTGCCCTTCATGAGTCCGCATCTGAGAACATTCTCTGCCTCCAGTGACTCGCTGAGGATCAGGCTGCCGGAGAAAACTTTAGACATTTCTACAAAGCAAGAGAAGTAAACGGAGGAGAAAATTCCCCTGGACTAAAGTTCAGGGGCTTTTCAGGACCTGTCTGTGTACTTATGTGCCTCTGAGGTCCCAGGCTCAGCTCTGCTCAGGGTGAATGAGTCTGGTGAGAGGCATCACTATAAACTACGTGGAATTGGTTTCTTTATTTGTTTGTTTGTTTGTTTGTCTGTTTGGTGGGGAGCTTGTTTAGTCTCTTGTACCTCACCTATACCCGTAATCGGTTTTTATTAGTTGACCTCTTCCCTCTTGTCTCACTCATCCAACATCTGACCGTTCATCCCAGCATTATTCACAGTAGCCAAAAATGCACATAACCTGTTATCAAATCACAGGCAACAGTCACATTAATCTGTACAGCGGAGCGAGCCACAGCTCCGTGTGACAACGTGGACAAGCCATGAAATGCTGGTGCAGTCCTCGACGTAGGGCCTGGTTCTGACAAATCTCAAAGCACTGTTAGAAATCAAAGCAGCGCTTAGCCGTGGGGGAAGACACAGCAAACGCAACCAAGGCAGGACGAAGTGAGGAGGAGATGAGAGTAGAGCTAGCAAGCCAATGCTCAGGCACAGGCGAGAGGACAGGTCTGGTGGCGCATGCCAGCAGTCCTAGAACTTGGGAGGCAGCGGAGGCAGGAGGATCACTGCAAACAGGTTCAAGGGCAGCCTGGTCTGTTTATTCAGTTCCAGGCTACATCACAAAATGTTGTCTTGACAAAACTAAAATTAAAAGAGAAAAGGTCATGAGGCCTTTCGAGTAGGGAGCCTGAAGCAAGATGAGCCTGATAACAGACACAGACACACACACACACACACCACACGATGATCAGAATTACTAAAAGAAATGAACAGATCCAGGCCAGCAAGATGGCTCAGTGGGTAGAGGCCCTTGCTGTACCAAGCCTGATGACCTGCATTTTATCCCCAGACCCTCCTGGTAGGAAGAGATCACCGACTCCCACAAGTTGTCCTCTGACCTCCACACACGTGCTGCGGCATGCTCACACCCACATACATACAAACTTAGATGCACAAGCAAATAAATGTAATTTTAAAAATGAGCAAGAGAAATTGACGGATCCAGTGATGACAGACCTGTCCTCTTCCAAAAACTCAGTCTGAGAATATTTGATCAACGTCTCACAGTCTTTTGCCTTGTGACATTGCAATTTATAATTACATAGTGTATATATATATATATATATATGTATATGTATGTGTGTGTGAATGTATTTGGTCATCATCCCATTTCCTGGCCCAGAAGTGCCAGTGACTCAGTAAAGGCATTTGTCTCTGACCTGGACAACATGTGTTCAGCCCTTAGAATATACGTGATGGAAGAAAACCAACTACCCGCTGCTTACCTCTTGATATGCACTTCCTCCCTGCCCCCACACTCAAAATAGATGTTCAAAGGGGAAGGGGCCAGAAAGATGGCTCAGTGGATAAGGGTGCTTGCTACCAAGCCTGGGGTCCTGAGTTCAGTCCCTAGGACCCGCACAGGGGAAGGAGAGGACAGGTTCTTGAAAGCTGTCCTCTGAACTAGCATACACACACGTATGACAAGTCTTTTGTTTTGGTTCTGGTTTTTCAAGACAGGGGTTCTCTGTGTAGTCCTGGCCAGCTTGGAACTCACTCTGTAGACCAGGCTAGCAGATATTTGCCTGCTTCTGCCTGCCGAGTGCTAGGACAAAAGGAGGGTACCACTGCTGCGGGCAAATAATTTTTCTTTTAATGTCAAAGAAAAATGACTAGAGACGGCTTAGCAGCTAAGAGCAGGTACTGATCTTGCAGAGCACCAGAATTAAGTTCTTTGTACCCACACCAGGTGGCTCACAGGCCCCTGACACCAGCTCCAGGGAACCTGCTGCCCTCTTCTGGCCTTCTCAGACACCCCCACCTACATGGCACACATACACACAGAGATGCACACCGATACACACAATTTTCTTTTTTGTTTTTCAAGACAGAGCTTCTCTGTGTAGCCTTGTCTGTCCTGGATTCCCTTTGCAGACCAGGCTGGCCTCAAACTCACAGAGATCCTCCTGCCTCTGCCTCCCTGAGTGCTAGGATCACAGGCCTGCGCCACTGCACCCTGCTGATACGTACAAATTATATGTTTGTGTGTGTGTGTGTGTGTGTGTGTGTGTATAGGTACATAGATAGATAGATAGATAGATAGATAGATAGATAGATAGATTAGTTAAATTGTTTTCAAAATGGTATGTTTTGTGTGTCAGTTAGATAATTGGTGCTTCACAGCCCTCAAACCTAGAAAGACCAGATGTGACTGAGGCTTGTGATTTTCAGAGCAAGAGAAGGACTGAATTGAGCCCTTGAAAGGCCAGTTGTATAAGCAGCCACGCTCTTGTGATGAAGGGTGGGATTTGCAGAGCTTGTAGGCGGCCAGGTACATGGGAGGCCTGGAGGTTCTCAACCCCTGAAGTGTAGGAAGCACTGAACCCCTTCCTACATGCTTAGCCCTCTTCATCTCTGGCTCTTCCCTCTGGATCTTTATCCGTATCCATGGTGATGTCTTTTCTAACAAATTGGCACATGCTTAAGTCTGTGCGTCTGTGCCCTCCAAAGGCCCTGGCTTTGATGCGTTGGGAGGTCCTCAGGCTTGGCAGCAAGTGCCCGTACCCTCTGAGCCATCTCACCAACCCATCTTCCTGAACTTCCTGTTTCCTGGCAGGGAGATGTCGCTTTTTCAGAAGAGGCAACCCAGGTTCTGCTCTTGGCTGTGGGGTTGACTTCTCAAGCTGGACAAACGATCTCTGTTCCTATAGGAAAATCTCCTAGTCTGGTTTACTTCACTGCTGTGTGACCCAGACCCTTCGGCTCAGGCTCTCCTCCCTCCCCGCACCTCAGCCGGTCTTCCCGGATATAGTGCATCACTTCTGAGTGCCCTGCCTTGACCACCAAGCATGAGCCCCTGTTCTCGTCCTGTCCGTAGAATCGCTTAGTGTTTCCCTGCATCCTCGACACGCTGGAGCAGAATAATCAGAACCAATCCGATCCAACCTCTCCCCTGCACATCCCCACGAGCGACCGATAATCAGAGTAAAACTTAGAGTCCCCTGCATGGCCTCAAGACCACAACCTGACCCCTGGCTTCCTGATTAACCTCCTCCCGCACCTCCCCGTCTCTCACTGGCTTCCTTGTCCACCCTGGCCACACTGGCAGTGTTCATGAGGCTCAAGCAAGGTCCTGACTCAGGGCCTCTGCCTTGCTCAGGAGCTGGGACCGTTCTGACCTTCCCACTTAAGACACCACCTGACTACTACCTTGCGGCTTCACAGGCCGTTTGTTCCGTTGAGGCCAGCTGCATCATCCCATGGCCTGCTTTACTTTTCAATAGACTTCACCCACACTTGATATTTATTCTGTTTATCGATGTGTCTGTCCTTCTCCGCTGGCAGCTTCCTGAGACTTTGTTTTCACCTCTGGGCCCCTCCTGCCAGGGACAGTTTCTGCCACTCAGAAAGTACCCTAGAGATACCTGCGTGAACAACAGGCAGCAATTTAAAACCCATCAATGGTTCTTCCTTGTCTGGGGCAGGCTTTACACCCCTGCTCTACAGACATCTAGGGTTGGATAATTCCTGGTGGTGGGAAGAATGTCCTGTGTGGAATAGTGTGTTTAGCAATAACTGTAATTTCTACACTGTAAGTCACAAGTCCCTCCTCCTGACAATCAAAATGTCACCAGGCGTGTCAAATGTACCCCTTCAAGGGTAAAATTCCTTCAGTTGAGATCCACAGATCTTCAGTGGATCAGTTTGTAAATCAGGTTCACCTGGGAGCTGGATAAAACTCCCAGGCTTTATCAGAGGCTGTTGTGACGTTAGAGTCTCTTAGGGCTAGGTCTACACTGATCGGTCACAGTTACGAGGGACGCGCTGGCCTCCAGGATGAGCCCACTCCCTCTGTCCTCTGGTCGCCTGCCACTCCTCTGTCCAGCCACGCAGAGCTGGTTTGTGGTTTCCTTTCTCTGCAGGAGCCTTTTCTTCTCTCTGGGCAGTCCTCTCTCAGGTTAGTAACACAGCCCTTGTTTTGCTAATGGCGGCAGAGGGGGGCTGTGTGGTTGGCCAGTAGGAGAACCAGGAGAACTGAGGGAGGTAAGTCTTGGTCTGAGTCTGAAAGCCCAAGAACCAGGAGCCCTGATGTCCTTCTAAGGTCAGAAAAGGATATCTCGGCTCAAGCCCAGAGAACATATTTATCTTCCACCACCATTTTGTCCCATTTTCAAGGATGGGACGATGCTCCTGGTGAGGGTAATCTCTGTCTCTCTGTCTCTGTCTCTCTCTCTCTCCCTTCCAATTCACATTGCTAATTCTCTGGAAAAACAGTCCCGCCCAGAAACAATATCTTCAAGTTGCTTGGCTGTCCCTTGCCTGAATCAAGTCAACACAATGTAGTTAACTGCCATAGGTAATGCGTTTCTTGTCACTTTGATACTCCCCTGCACTCCCCTACGCTATACTTGATCTTCGAATAACAATAATATGAAGTCATCATTTTGCCTAATGCATTCTTCTATCCTGTATACAACCCAAACTGCCTCTGTCCGTTTGGGCTGCGCTGATTGTGTGGCTGGTACATAAGAGTTTCTTTCTCACAGTTCTGGGATATCCGGGGTCAAGGTAACGGCAGGCTTGGCGTCTGGTGAAGACCTACTGCCTGGGGCTCCTAAGCCCTCTTCACAGTTGGGGGAGCCACAGGGAGCCTCTTCAGTCTCTTCCATCAGGGCACTGCTCCCACCAATGGGGTCCCATGGAGGGGAAACCACGTAGCTTATTACGCTTTGACCAGATGGCTCCTATATTTGTGTTCTAATTTCTCAGTATGATAAAAATCCTTCCTTCCTTCCTTCCTTCCCTCCATCCCCTGGTGACCAGGTAAAGCTGGGTTACCTTGACCAAATTGTCAGCAGTGGTATGCTCACTCATCCCTCCAGCAGGTTGCCTCCTGGCTGAGCGGGCAATGCGGCTGTGCGCTTAGGAGCAGCACACAGTTCTCAGTTTAAAGCAGCTCCCGATGTGTTACCGCGTTTGAGACATGGCAGAGACACTGAAGGGTGTAAGGGGAAACATGGCACAGTCCACTCTCCAAGAAGCTTGTGGCTGACCTGGAGGATGACTGTCAGTACAAGACAGTTTACATTTGTGGACTTAAAAATGAGTGTACATCTTCCGTTGCTGTTTCTTCAGAGGTATAGGCGAAGCTCCATAGGACTAGAGCCTGTATCCCTGTTTCATGGTGTATTCTAACACAATAGTTCTGAGCTGCAGAGGTGACAGTCCTTGGGTGGGGGGTGAAACTCGGCGGTAGGCCCTTGACTGCCACGTGGGAGCGTAGGAAGCACTGGGTTTGGGCACCATCCCTGGCAAAAAAGAGAAAAAAGTAATGCTTTCAAGTTTAAGCATCCCTGGAATGGAGCTGTGAGCCTTCTGCGGGAAGGAAAGTTTGGCATCATTTGCCAAAGGTTTAATGCGAGGATTTGTGTGCGCAGTCAGGAGGCGACGTTGCCAGACCTGGCCCAGCTGGGGAGCGGAGGCAGGGAGATGAAAATGAGGGCTCGCGGCTGCCAGGAGGGTCAGGGGGCTCTCCCAGTGGCGCCAGCGGCATATGCGACGCCATTCGCTCTCAGCGTGTTTGACACTAAGCGCGGGGAGGCCCGGTTTCCCAGGCTCACCTGTGAGTGCCCTCATCCGGCCACCTGGCCGTAGTAATCAGCCACCGAGTGATTAAATCATCCCAAATGCTCTGCGAATTGAAGGGAAAGGAGGGGGGGAGGCAGGCAGGGCTGTGAGGAACCCTGCACAGCCCTCTCCTTGCGTCTCCTGAGGCCAGCACACCGTATCATGCCCTGTTCTAGGACAGACTCTTATTATAGTAACTAGAACTTTTAGTTGGTGGTTGTTTTGTTTTGTTTTTCCCCTAGTCTATACTCCTTCATCCCAATAAAAATTTTCCCTAAATCGCTTTCAACTTCAACATGATTTAAAATTTTGTGCTCTCATTATACAAATATCCTTGCTGGAGGAAAAAAAAAAAAAAAAAAAGAACTTGGAGCAATTAGCTAAATGGGTGAAGAAATATTCACCGAGAGTTCACGGCCAAAACAACCACCATCAAGATGCATATTTATGAAGCTGTGATTGACGTGTGCATATGTAGGTCAGCATAACAGGCAATTTGCATTCTGCTTCCATTACTCTTCATGAGGTTATACCTGGTTCCCCATGCTAGGACATGGTGTTTGAAAGTGTGTGTGTGCGTTCTTACATGTATGCACATGGAGGTTCGTGTGTGTGTGTGTGTGTGTGTGTGTGTGTGTAGACTTATGTGTGGAGGCAATGTCAGGTGTCTTCCTTGATGGTTTTCCAACATATTAGTATTAGATAGTTAGTCTTTTTGAGACAGGGTTTCTTCGTGTAGCCCTGACTGTCCTAGAACTCACTCTGCTCCAAGCTGGCCTCAAACTCCACGATCCATCCATCTCCTGTGTCTCCCAAGTGCTGGGATTAAAGGCGTGCACCACCACCGCCACCCTGCCTCCGACTTAATATGGAGACAGGCTCTCTCCTGAACTTGGCATGTGCCGATTTGGCTAAATTAACCTGGGGCCCGCATGTCCCTCCCCACTCAGGGATTGCAGGGGCTCGCTTCCACGCCTGGCTCCTGTGTAGATTCTGGAGGACTGAGCTCGGCCCCCGGCTTCTATGGCGACCAGTCTGATAACCGAGCCGTCTCCTCAGCCCTTGCAATTCCCTTTTTATTTTCATTTTTTACTGACTGATTAAAATTTTCTTAGCTTTGTTTTACTTTGTGTATGAATGTTTTGTCTGCATACCTGTATGTACACTACCCGTGTGCCTGGTATCCAAGGAAGTCAGAAAATGGCTCCAGATCCCCTGGAACTGGAGTTATAGATGGTTGTAAGCCACCATATGGGTGGTGGGAATCAAACCCTAGTCTTCTCCAAGAGCAGCCAGTGCTCTCAAGCTCTGAGCCATCTTCACACACACACACACACACACACACACACACACACACACAGAATCATAATTAGTGGACCGCGCCTTTGCTTGTGGATCACATTTATTTATTTATTTAGTATGTGTAGGTTCTCATACATGTGAAAGACCAAAAGATAAGCAGCGATTGTTAACACTATGTAGAGTAGGCGCGGTATAGCAAGAGCTACCTCGCTGCATTCTTTCCCGCCTTCCGGTTCCGGGTGGGTACGTGACTTGGCTCACAATCTGCCTTCCCGCCTTCCCTGTTCTGGGTACGTGACTTAACTACGGCTTTGTTCAAACCACCCAATCAGAACCCTGTAACTATGCTTCTCGCTTCTGTAACCGCGCCTCCTTCTCCCGAGCCCTATAAAAACCCGTCACCCCAACCGAGAGGCGCGCAAGTCCTCCGATAGGCTTGGTCGCCCCGGGTACCCGTGTATCAAAATAAACCTCTTGCGGCTTGCATCCGAAGGCTGGTCTCGCTGTTCCTTGGGAAGCGGGATCTCCCCGTCTAGATAGGCTCCTGGGAGTCTTTCACATGTGCACGTGGTCCAAGGCACGTGTGCGGAGGCCGGAGGATAACTTCCAGGAGTCAGGTCTCTCTTTCCATCATGAAGGTCGTAGGGACTAAACTCGCGTGCTCAGGCTTGTCTGTAGCTCCTTTTCCTGCTGAGCCGTCTCACTGGTCCCCCATCATTAATGTACCCCAGTGGAGGCCAAGGAGTGGTACCCGTGAAGCAGGGAGGTCAGAGGAAACCCCGAGCCCCCTTGTGCAGACTTCGCCCCTCGAGAAGGGTTCTAGTCTCCCCTGATCTGTCTGACGTGAATGGCAGTGCTGGCCGCTCCACTCGCTCACTATGCGGCCTCTGGGGAGCTACTTTACTCTGGTTTTCACAGCTGTTATTCCTCACAGGAATCAGGGCAGTGATCCCATTGGGGGTCATGACCCTTCCACAGGGGTTGAATATCAGCTATCTATCCTGCATAGCAGATACTTACATTATGGTTCATAACTAGGAAGGTTATTGTTTTGAGGTAGCAACAAATGGTTTTGCCGGTCCTCACGACATGAACAACCTTATGAAAGGGTCACAGCATTAGAGAAGCTGAGAACGCCGCATTAGGGAAAGAGTGAATGAATCCAGCTCGTGTTCAAGAACCAGAACGTGGCATGTAGCTGTGGTTATTTTTCTTAGCTATTGGCACAGGTCAAAGACATCAGAGACAATAGTTGTATTTTCTGTCCCTCTGCTCTAGCCTTGCTTATGCCTCTAGACAAGGTCCTTTATCTTGCTGGGGGAATAACTGTGTTGCCTCAGTATAACAATTAGGGTTTAGTTCTCAAAGGATGGGAATAAATTCAGAGAGATAGAGCCCTCTGACAAATGTAGCATATTATTATTAATTTTTTTTAACCCTGAAGTAACGACAAAAGCCATGCCTCTTGATGAGTACTCAGCGTGGCTTTTCTGAGGCCCTGACGTTGTAGTCTGTAAAAGCCTGTGGTGTGGCTCTCAGCGTGAACTCTCATGATTACATCCACAACCTTCACTTACCCAAAGTCATTTTATCTCATTGTTGTCCCTCCCAAGACTTCAGACCAAAAGTGGGCTTTTTTTCTTTTTTTCTTTTTAATTATCACTATTCAGTAGCAAGCTCTCTGTATACAGAGCCAGGGGACCCTGGACTCAAGTCCTAGTTGCCTCCTTCACTCTTTCTCTGATTGTCTGAGTGGCTTTTAGCATGTCACTTGACATCTTTGGAGCTTGCTTTTTCTCTTCTGGAGAGCGGGTGTCTTACATAACCACTTCAGAGAGACGGCGGAGGATTAGATTAATTCGTTAATATGGGGATGTAGAGCCTTGTAGCCACAAAGCCCTGGATTTGGTCCTCAGTAGAGAGAGAAAAAAAAAAAAGCCACTAATATGCATGAAAGCACAGCAAGATGAAGGGCTATGCCTGAGCCATTTTTAGTATTCGCTAGTACGACCTAAGCCCATGGCATTCACTATACACCCACAGAGGGCTTCACGTCTTACCCTCTGACATGCCTCTTCCACAGAAGCAGACCTTTTTGGAAACAGGCCATGTCCGGTAGCCGGCGGTGCATGGCGATGAGCACATAATTGCAGGGTCAGACTCTGTACTTCCTGTGGGTTCTCATAATAAACCAGCTTGTTTATCTCCATCCGAGGCAAGCGGACCCTGTTATTCCTATCGTGCTCTGTTCTGTCACGTTTCGCACCGGCTGTTACTTTATTAATTAAAGTTCCCAAAGAAAAGGATCTCCATTCCAGCCGAGAGCTGCATCTTTCCTAATGGACAGATGTGGCCTTTTTAGGGAGACAGCTGTGCGGTTCGCCGTGCTCCCTAAGAGACAGGCCTGTAGCTATAGAAACTGCAGGCTGGTCCAGGCCAGTGACACGGACAAGGCGGGGGTGTGCCGACTTGGTTGATTTCTCTCTTAGTCACCGCACTGCAAAATGCTGAGGGACATTGGTGGCATAGCTAAGGGCTGGCTGCGTCTCTCTCCCCCCTTCATAGCATCAGATATAAAACTAGGAAGATGGGAGGGACGAGGGAGAGGAAAGTACACGTGAAAATGCAGGGATGAGGCATGGCGTTCTATGTAAGGAGAACGTGCTAATAACAATAAAAGGAGGAGCCACTGCCTGGAGCGTGGCGCAGTCCAGCGTTCTGTTCTGACCGCCGCAGTGTCGTAGGAACCGGAATAGGCTGCCCATTTGTTCAGAAGACGTTTACTGAACGGAAGGTTTTTAGATGCACGTGAACACATATCGACGTCTGCAGAACTGTCTTCAGGTTCTGTCCTTTATTGGTGGCATTTCTTTTAAAATACAGATTTTATGCATATGCCTGTTCTTCTGTAAGTGTGGTGTGTGCAAGGAAGCCAGAAGGGGCATCGGATCCCTTTCAGAACCGGAGTTAAAGGTGGTTGCGAGCTGCCGTGAGGGTGCTGGGAATTGAACCAGGTCCTCGGCAGAGCAGACAATGCTCTTGACTGCTGAGCCATCTCCCCAGGACCCTTTACTTCTCTTGTACAACAGTGAAATAGATGCTTCTATTATTTGTATGTTCATTCGCCAGTCTATTTGTCTGTTATACTAAAGTGGGGTCAGTCCTAGCTGTGTCTCCTTTTCCTAGCCCGGTTGTCACAAAGCCTTTGGCATTATGACCTCATCTCAACTTGAGCCCAGAGCCAGGCCTAGAAGTCCAAGCTCAGACTGTCAATCACATGAAAGGAAAGAAGGCAAGCCAGCTCCTTGGACTTCTCTTTCTTTTTCCCAAGACAGGGTTTCTCTGTGTAGCCTTGACTGTCCTGGACTTGCTTTGTAGACCAGGCTGGTCTTGAACTCACAGAGATCTGCCTGCCTCTGCCTCCCGGAGGGCGCCACCACTGCCTGGCTGTAGATTTGAAATCAGCTGGCATCGGTCTAGGTTGCCCAGTTGTTTGGTCAAACATCAGCCTGGACGTTGCTCTGGGGTGTTTTCAGGTATGAATAATATCGCCAGGGCTGGCTGGGGTATCAAGCAGGGCTACAGTGCTTGCCTCACACGTGCAAGGCTCCGGGTTTCATCCCCTGCACTATGAACTAAGCCAGACACATTTGCAACAGCGGACTTCAGGCAGACTGCCCTCTGTAACGGGCACGCTCCTCATCCAATCCGTTAAAGACTCTAAAAGACTGACATTCCCAGAGCAGCAAGACAGTCGGCCTGTACCTTTCCCTTGGAGGCCAGCCTGGGGAAATGGTTCTGGAGGTAAAAGCCATTTAACATGTAAGTCTGAGGAGCAGGGTCTGGATTTTCATGTAAAAGCTGAGGTGTGGCTCATGCCTGTATTGTCAGCATCACTTCTTCCTCTCCCTTTTCCTCCTTTCTCCTCCTCCTTTTCTTGTGCGTTGGTGGTTTACCTGTATATACATCTGTGCGGGGGTGTCAGGTCTCCTGGATCTAGAGTTTCAGACAGCTGTGAGCTGCCAGGTGGGGGCTGGGAATTGAACCTGGGCCCATCTGGAAGAGTAGCCCAGTGCTCTTAACCACCGAGCCATCTTCAGTCTCAAGGAGGAAGGAGACAGAGGCTGGAGGATTCTGCCGAAAGCTCATGAAGGCAGCTCATCTGGAGTCCACAGCACAAAATTAGTCCAGAAGTCTAAACCGTACATCAAAGGCACCAAGTCTTACTTTTTTTTTTTTTTTTTTTTTTTTTTAGATTTAGAGGTCATTCTGAAAGGCATCAATATTTTATATTGTTATATATTTTATTCACATTTTACATTTCATTTTATCACAGAGAGGCCAAGTTCCTGTTGAAGGCCACTCAAAAAATGACTATTTGAATAGAAATGAGTGAAACCGGCGCAGATTTTCTGGCTTTTCCCACTTACTTTTATTTTTAATTAATTAATTAACTGTCATTTTCAGACAGCCCTGGCTGTTCTGGAACTCATTGTGTAGACCAGGCTGGCCTCTCCTTCAAAGAGATCTTGCTGGGATTAAAGGCCCCGCCTACTATTTTAACATATCAAAATAGTAGTCTAGAGATTGCTGGGCCTGGGTGGGTACTACAGGAAGGAAGGAAAGAAACTGGCATAACACTAGTAACCGTAGTCCTGGGAAGGCAGAGACCGGAAGTGTCTGGGGCTCACTGGCTCAGTGTAGCTGCCATTGGCAGGCTCCAGGTTCAGAGACCTTGTCTCAAGTAATTTGGAGAGTAATTGGGAAAGACGGCTGATGTGGAAGCAAGTAGAGGGCATAATGGTTAAAGCACTTGCTGTTCAAGCTTGAGGACCAGAGTCCCCGATGCTCAGAACCCACGTAAGTGTCAGAGGGACATAATAGCCAGCTTGTAACCCCAGCCTGGGAAGGCAGAGGCAGGGGAGCACACTGGCTAGCAAGACTAGGCATATCCAGAGCTCTGGGTTAGACTGACTCTGCTTCAAAGAATAAGATAGAAGAGTGATGGAGGATGGTCACGTGGGCCTCCCCATGCACCAGCACACGCTTGCACACGTGCCCACACAATTGCAAAAACATGCCATCCACAGGTACCTCATACACACACACACTTGGAAATGGAAACAAATAAAGCCCAGCACTGACTTCTGGCCTCTACATGTGCACAGATGTAGATATACACACTGACACACGCATGCATGCATGCAAGCACGCACTCATGTACACATGCATGCACACACACACACACACGTGCAAACGGATGGTAAGATTAGTGCAGAAGTGATCTATATTCTATCTTTCTGCTGTGCCCTGGCTTTGTGATGCTGGGAGTAATAAATATCCTCTGAGGACGTGATTTACATATGAAAGGCTCTTTCTGGTTCTAATGTTGAAAGAAAGACATTTCGGGACTCGAAGAAGCAAGTTCAAAAAGCAAAGGAGGCTGCAGTCTCCCGCCTGCTTCCCTTACCTTTGCGTGGAACTGTCCAGCTCTGTTTGTTTCCCAGGCGAGCTTAAACATTTTGTTCTGTATGGATGGATGTTTTCCCTGTGTGTGTGTGGGGGGGGTGTGGGTGTGTGCCAGTACCCCCCAAAGTTAGAAAAGGGCTTTGGATCTCTGGAACTGGAATTACAGATGGTTGTGAGTCACCACGTGGGTGGCTGGGGTCAAACCCCGGTCTTCCGGAATTGCAGCCCGGGCTCTTAACTGCTGAGGCATCTCTCCAGCCCCTCTCTGTTGGATTTCAGGAGGCTCGCCCTCATCTTCCTCTAAAGCGGGGTGGGCCACGGCACGTCCTGACACGTGTGGTGGCCAGCTCTTACCCACAGGGCAGGCCGTGCAGCTGGACGGGGAGGGCCGCTGCCTATGGGTCCTGAAGGAAGGCAGCTCTTATCTGCAGTTCCTGTCACTCTGAACTCCACTCCCCAGGGAGCTCATGCCGGGGAGTTCTGTTCCACTCCAGACATTTCCTGAACACTCACTGTTACAGGCTCTGGACCCTACACTAGGAGTAAAGGGATGAATGGAGCCTGGCCCTGACCACATCCTCGTTGTCAAAACAGGATGGGGAGACACACAGGCAAACTGTTGCCGGTGGAAGGAGAGAACCTGAAGGCTGTCATCACACACACACACACACACACACACACACACACACACACACACACGATACAGATGTGAAAAGATCCATTGTAACACCAAGCAGTAAGTTAAAGTGTACACTTAGACACAAAGTGCATGCTCACAGGGTGTCACAGGCAAGGCTGTCTCCCGGCAGACATAGAGTGAGCCTAAGGAGGTGGAGGGGCCTAGCCACGAAAGGCGGGAAAGGCGGTGCTGGCAGGAGACCCCGCCTCCACCTGCCACACCCACCTCCCTACAGCTGCGATGCTCATGGGCTAGGCTAACAAAATAAGACAGATGTTTACTTATTACAGATAGCCTCAAATTCAAGTATATAGCCGAGGATGACCTTTGACCCCTGTTCAGCCTAGGTCTACCTCCCGAGTGCTGGGATTACAGGCCTGCACTGTCATGTCCAGTTTTACGCAGTGCTGGGGAATCAAACCCAGGGCTTTGTTCACACTAGGCAACGTGCTCTACCCACTGAGCTACCTGCTCAGCCCCTCTTCTTACTTCTTCGTTTGAGACAAGTCCCACCGGGCTGCCCAGACTGTCCTTAAACTCGCTCAATAACCCAGGCTTTACACTTACCACTGCCATGCCCTTGGCCTCCCCAGTGGCAGGGATTCCAGGGCTGTACCACCACGCCTGGCTGGATCACATATTCCTTACGGATGCTGTGAAATCCATTTTTTTCCCCTGTGCTCTGACATCATGCAGTGTTTTTATTTTATTTTATTTTTTTATTATTTATTTTATTTTTTAATTTTTGTGTTTATTTACCCAGGCTTGGCCCAGGGAGAAAATTTATGCCAGAATTTTTTTTCTTTTTAAGACAGGGTTTCTCTGTGTAGCCTTGGCTGTCCTGGACTCACTTTGTAGACCAGGCTGGCCTCGAACTCACATAGATCCGCCTGCCTCTGCCTCCCTGAGTGCTGGGATTAAAGGCATGCACCCCTTGTCCCCTATCCCCCCCCCCGACCCTGGCCAGAATTTGCTAGACGAAAATATCCTAGTAACGTTTCAACCCTCTTCCCATTAGCTTACCCATTCCACCTACGCATGTTGGATCAGCGGGCTCCGGGGCCTTCGTCCCTGAGAACTTGACCCAGTTTTGTCTGCTTGCTTATTTGTTCATTTATTCTGCTGTGTCTGATTCGTGATAGACATCGATTCAATAGCTGTGCGAGAGCCAGACCCAGGGGCAGCACTCAGAAGACACAGAGAAATAAGGCACGATGCGGCAGACACCGTGAGAGACACCTGTCACGCTCATACGCTGAGGTGGGAGGAGCCCTTAATTCAGACGTCTGGTCTCCTTATGAGTGTACTAATCAGTATGCCATGGGGGCAGGGGAGTGCTGGGGACTGACCCCAGGACCTTATGCTCTGCTACTGCGCTGTATCCCAGCCCCTTCTTTACCTTTTGAGGTAAGGTCTCTGTGCTCAGGCTGTGCTTGAACTCGTGACTCTCCTACCTCAACCTCCCAAGTGCTGAGGTTACAACCACAATGCCCTGCTCCAGCGTTGCTTCACTTTTTGGTAACTGTGACTCCCATAGTCCAGGCTAACAAAACAAGATGTATTTATTTGCCCTCTCTCTCTCTTTTTAAGACAGGTCTCATATAGCCCAGGCTAGCCTCAAACTTGATTGTGTAGCCAAAGATGACCTTTAACCCCTGATCATCCTGTGTCTATCTCCCAAGTACTGGGATTTCAGGCATATACTACCTATGTAGCTTCTGCAGGTCTAGAACCCATTTTATAGACGAGGCTGGCCTTAAGCCGTCAGTCATTCTCCTGTCTCAGCCTCCTGAGTTCAGAGCTGCCGTGCCTGGCTCGCCGTATGTTTACCATCTTCTTGTGTCTCTGCATTCCCTATCCTGAAAGGACCCAGGCAATCTAGGCAAAGCCAAGCTCTCTTGCTTAAATACCACTGAGCAAGTGGCAGAGACTCAGAGAGCAGTGGGAGGTGTTTTTTTTAAAGATTTAATTATTTTAAATTGTGTGTGTGTGTGTGTGTGTGTGTGTGCTCATGTGGGTGCCCTCAGCAGCCAGAAGTGTAGGCTCTCCCCAGAGCTAGAGTCATAGATGGTCTTGAGTTGGCCAACATGGGCAATGGGAATTGAACTTGGGTCCTTTGCAAGAGCAGTACAGTGTTCTTAACAGCTGAGCCTAGTAAGCTGGTCCCTTCCTGTAGCATATCAATAGATTGTGCTACTAGACGGGAGATACGTTTTCTTCGGAAATATGCTCCCTGGAGGTCCCTGGCAATGTGCCCCCCCAAGCTAAAAAGACGTATTCTGAGATTTCTACGCTTTCTCAGTTGCGGTTGTGGGGTTGGATTAATGAGCCTTTTGTTCTTTCTTTGTGATTTTTGAAATAGCACAATTAACTATTCAAGAAAACATATTTTTGATAGATTATTAAAAGCTTTAGCAAGAAGAAAGTAAAAGAAAAATAAAAATTTAAAAGAAGTAATGAATCAGATTCTGTATCAAAAAGCATTACAAGAATAGTGAAAAAATAATGGGCTCCTTCTTTTAGGAAAAGATAGCATAAGAAAGTACAGCTGGCTCGAGCATGCCTCCCTTTGGCATCTTGTTTCTAGGGAGGATTGTAAATCTTTAGCAAGACATATGGGAGGATGGTTAACAAAGGTGTATTTAGACTTTGATGCAGAAAAAGATTTTGGCAGGCATCTGACTTAGCTCCTGACTTTCCTCTTCTCTGGTTAGCAATAATGAAACTGCAGTTTGAGGTTGTTTTTTTTTTTTTTTTTTGTCCTTTGTTTGCTTTGGTCAAAAAGTTCCGAGGCCGAGATTTCTCGTGGGCACTGCTTTATGTTTGGCTACACTTTTGAGTTAAAATGTTTGTATTCTTGGTAAAAATCTAAGTGTTTTGGGAAGCAGGCCAACTTTAAGGTGTTTCCTTATGTAATTACTATAAAATTATTAGCCTGACTTCAGTAAAATTACAGCAGAATCAAACACTCTTCGGTGTGGCCTCTGACTGTCATTCGCCTACCTGTGTCTAACCTGATATCCAAAAACCCTGATTCTCCCTCGCTTGTGGGACCCGGCTAGGTCAGGCCATGGCACCTTCCTCTTTCTCCTCTTTCATCCCAAGCCATGAATCACGCAGCTTGGCGCCACCACCTGTTCCCAGCATGACATGTCTCCTCGCCACAGCCCTAAGGCAACAGAGCTCACCGACCACAGACCAAAACCCCGAGTGTGAACCACAAACTGCTTTTCTCTCCAGAAACCGATTGCCTCAGGTGTTTGTCAGAGGGACAGAAAGGTGATGGCACACCACGTGACCTTAAACTACTTGGCCTCAAAAGCTGGGCACAGGGAGGGGAGCTGCCTCAGCGGGTAAGAGCTGCTCTTGCAGGGGACCCGAGCTTGGTTTCTGGCGCCCAAGTTGGGTAACTCACAGCCACCTGTAACTCAGCTCCAGAGGATCCAACACCCTCTTCTGACCTTCTCAGGGCCTGTACTCACGTGCACACCACACACAGACACCACACATACATATACATCCCACACACACCCCACATACACAAATATATAACACGCCCCTCACATGCACACATATGCCATACATACATATACACACCATACATACCACACACATACACACAACCTACACATAACATATACCACGCTCCTCGCCACACACACACATGCCACACACATACACATACACCACACACACACAACACACACATCACACATACATACACACATACATAAACACACCCACACACATACACACATGCACCACAGAACACATCACACACACACATACCCCCCCACACACTCACACAAACCCCTTAGCCTCTATCACCCTCAGTTTCCTCGGGGAGCACTGAATGGGTGAGCGCATGCCATGCCTCTAAGAGCCAGCCCTGCACAGGAGGCTCTGTTAAATGCACCGTCCTGTGCTCTCCGTGTTTCCCTTTCTGCACCAAAACGCTGCTCCTTCAGGGTAACAGGGTCAGCTTTGTTTCTAGCTGGATTCCTTTCCATCATTATTACTTGTGATTCATACAGCTCATTATGTTTCTAGGCTATGAAATCAGGAAAAATGTCACTCAGAAGAGCGGGAACACACGGAGCCCGGAGGACCTCACCGGGTAACTGGCATCAATAATCAGAAAATCCAGAAGTTGGGCATTAGCAGAGAGACAGAATCTGATCCAGGCAGTAAACGGTTCCGTGCTGGGGCCTCTGACTGACTGTGGTCCCCAGACTTGCCCTTGAGATGCTTGTCTCAAAGGGTCTTAATAATTCACTGATTTTCAAGATAACTAACACGCCCTTACATGTTTGTAAGGAAGAGGGAGAGAGGCGAGCGGGTTTAAGGAGACCTTCCCCACCATCTCACCTCCCTTTTCTTACAGGTAGCGGCTGTTTTTTAAGACAATCATTTTCTTCAAAGGAATTTCTAGTTGAACCTTAGCCTAAACATTAGCCACACACTTAGGAGGCTGGCACAATAGGGCTGTCCATCACCCACACACTGGCAGTGTCAGGGGGGCTGTCCTTGCATAGCGCACGGGTGGAGGATGTCCCTTGCTCTCTGCTGTCTCGCTGGGCCTGGACTGTCTCTGTTCCCTTCTGCTGTTACCATCCTTCACTGCAAGTCTCCATTTACATAATATTAGATTTCCTAAAAAGACTTCGTTTCTGCTACAATTCTTGACACAATGTTAATTAAAGAAAAAGAAAAAGGTTTCTTGCTGGTATGGTAGTACATGCCTGTAAACCCCAGCACTTGGGAGATGAACACAAGAGGATCAGGACTTGAGGGCCAGCCTGGGCCACATGGGAGATAGAGGCAGGAAGATCAGGAGTCAAAAGCTAGCTTGGGCGACATGAAACAAACAACAGGATTTCTAGTGATGCAGGAAAGAGATTGTTTTCAGGCCTGGAGAGATGGCTCAGTGGTTAAGAACACTGGCTGCTTTCCCAGAGGAACCAGGTTCAGTTCCCAGCATCCACATGTCAGCTCACAGCTGTCTGTAACTCTTAGTCCAGAGGATCTGACACCCGCACACAGACATACGTGTGCGAGCATAACACCAATGCACATGAAATGAAAATTTAAAAAGAGATTGTTTTTAAGGCGTCAGCCCCATGTCAAGTCTGTAGAGCTACTCACCCACAGTCCCAGCACTTTGGAGGCCAAAACAGCACAGTGGGCTATGTGCAATGACAGCCTCAAACAAAAACATCAGAAAAGGACATTATTTACTGATCTGTGGTGCCCTGACATCTGGGGAGCCATGTTTACAAATAGATAAATCCACTCGTTTTGATTAAGCCTTGCTCTTTTGTTGTATTTTCATTTTTTTTTGGGGGGGGGCAGGGTTTTACTATGTATCTCTGGCTGCCTTTGAACTCCCAAAGCTCTACCCTCTGGGATTAAAGGATTTTGACATCAAGCCTGGTTCAGAGGATTCTTTTTTGTTTGTTTGGCTTTGTTTGTTTGTTTGTTTTGGGAGCTGGAGATGTAGTGTTTTTCTACACTCACAAAGCCCTAGGTTTGATCACAGCTCTGCCTAAGACTTGAGGTAGAGGCAGGAGGACCAGAGCTCAAGGTCATCCTCAGCTACATCCTGAGCCCCAAAAAACGATGAGGGACAGGAAAGATGGGTCAGCTGTTAAAGAGTGCTTGTCGCTCCTTCAGAAGACCCAAGCTTGGCTCTTAGCACCCATGCCAGGCAGTTTACAACTGCTTGTCCTGGTTTCTGGGGGCATTTGCACACGCATGGTACTCACTTGGCACACACATGCACATTTTTTTTTCTTTGAAATCTAAGAGGTAAAATTACTTGGGAGACAGAAACAAGTGGACCTCAGGGGGTTCGAAGTGAGCATGGTCTGAAAAAATTAATTAAGAGTAAGCGCCGAATAAAGAAAAGCGGCTCTACCAAAATGTTGGGTTATAGAAGTCCCATGTAAGCGTTGGAAGCTGGGCCAGCTCGGCTCGGCCGAGCTTTATGAAGCTCCTCCCGGTGGGCGTGGAAACGCGCAGAGCTTACGTACACTCTGGTTGCCTCCCCGCTTTTCCGCTTTTCCCATAGCATGGACTCACTGTCGCACAGGCCGTAATCCCCACCCGCCCTTCTGAATCGTGAACTAAAAGTGTAGAAACAAGGAAGTGGAAATGTCCAGACAGAAGCTGGACAGGAAATGAGAGACACAAAGGCAGGCGCCCGCGGAGCCCTATCCCATCCTAAGCTCCGCAAACAGAGCCAAACGTGCAAACGAATCTGAAAATTCAAAAATGCTTCTCTCAGTGACCCAAAGAACAAAGGAGGTTAAATACTGAATTCTTTAGGAGTAAATGATAATGAACCAGCCGGGAGGTAGTGGCTCACGCCTTTACTCCCAACACACTCGGGAGGCAGAGATGGGCAGGTTTCTGTGAGGCCAGCCTGGTCTACAGAGCGAGTTCCAGGACAGCCAGGGCTACCCAGAGAAACCCTGTTTCAAAACGAAACAAAATCGGGCCTGTCTCACATCAAAGTTTGCAGAACGCCAGGAGAGCCATACTTTAAGAGAAATGTATATTCTTAAGTGCTTACAGAAGAGAAGGAAGGCTAAAAAATGAGAGTGTTGTCCTTTGCTTCATTCTCGCGGCTTCCATCTTCCCTAACCCGCGGACCGAGGGTCGGGGTGTGCGGTTTTCTTCATCACCCAGCCCCTCTCTCCACAGGTCAGCCTCTGTGACACACCTTCCGCCTGCGCCCACGGCCCTTCCCCTCCTCTCCGGCCTTGAGAACTTTTCAGGTTTACCCTGATTACTGCAGGAGCCCCCTCACCTTAGTCTGACCCCGTCCCCTTCTCCACACAGTACCCCGCAGCCAGAGCGATCCTCACAGAAAGACACCTCACACAGACCCGCGCCCACCTCCACCCAGAGGCCTCCTTTAACGCCCTGGGTAGTTAAGGTGGCCGCTCCCTCTTGCAGACAGCCTCCTTGCTGCGGCCTGTCTTGTCGGTGGTCAAGGGTTCATGGCAGGTTTGAAGGGATGGAGGGTGCCAGGCCTCTCTCAGCCCTGCAGAGTTTTCATCTGTGTTTGACCAGACCCTGGGTGATGTGGGTGTGCTTTGGGATTAGAGAGGCGTGCTGCCTGCCTGACAGAGCTTGCAAAGCTCGGCTTGATCTTTTCATTGCTGTTTGGGTGAGCTGGGGTGGGCTTGGGTGTGGGTGTGGGCTGACCATCCCGGTGACCTTCACGGATTGTGGACTAAATAAAATCAATTCGTTCTCAGAGGCTCAGATCAGGAAGAAAAAAAAAAGGATTATTCTGGCATCAGCTGCCGGGTTTCAGGTGGATGAGAACAAAGCCGGCAGGCAGGCGTCAGGAGGTGTCAGTGAAAGGGCCTGTCAGGGCATCAATTAAGAGAAACGCTGAGCACTCACCCCTTTGTTGGAGCTAGAGATTAGGGGGAGCAGAACAGCAGGAAGGTGAGAAGGGAGACAGCTCTGTCCCCAGCCACAGGAAATTGCCCCGGGAAGATTGATTCACCCATCATGCACAGTGAGCCGAATGGGCTGTGTTGTCCAGTCTTTCATGCACCCCTCATGCTCACCCAAGCGGCCCCACCCCCATAGGCACTCAGGTCTCCTGTTGCTTGCAGAGTCGTCACAGGCAGTTGAGCTTAAATGATGGGCCCTCAGGCCTAACTTGCGGGGAGGCTCGGGTAATCTTTCATCGATACAAAACAGATCTCTGGGGAGGGTGGAAAGCTTCGGCTCTCCCACCCAGCTGTCCGTCTGCGGGCGGAGGCAGCCTGATACAGATGCAGAAGGACGGAGGTCTGTAATGTCAGCCTCCCGGCACCGAGTGCGGAGCGTTTGCTGTGGGCCAGGTACTGGGTAGGAAATGTCCCTGCGCCCGTTTCACGTAATTCATCTCTACCCTGATACACGGCTTCCTATGGCAAGGTTCTCTGACGGCGCCGGTCTCACAGCTAACCAGTGGCAGAGCTGGGCTTTTGGGCTGAATTCTATCCCTGACAAAACTGCCATGTGGGGGAGTTTTAGCCCCCAAATGGCAGTCCTCGTTCCTATCCCCTTGGGATGTAACTGTATTTGCAAAGAGGGATGCGTAGATAGAATTAGTTCCAGCGAGGACCTGCTGGAGGAAGTTGGGCCCTTCATCTGATATGCCTGGCAGCTTCCTCTCTTTCCTTCCTTCAGTGATGGGAACTGAACCCAGGCCGGAAAGCACTGAATGTGGGCACAACCCCAGTTCACAGCGGGCGGGAGGACTTAACACCTCTGGCGGACACCTGGGGCTGAACGAAGGAAGGTTTATACATGTCTCCAGGGATCACAGCCTGCCGCCACCTGGCTGGAAGGCAATAGACTTCCGCTTTATTGAGCTGCCGTTTACCGTATTTGCTGTGGCAGCCCTGCACAATGCTGTTGGAAGTGAAGACTCTGGCCTGGCCAGACCAAGAAGCATGATGCCACCCTGAAGACACGACACGGGCAGAGGCATCGGGAGGTTAGGATGAAAGGCATCTGTACCTGAAACACCCTGTCCTCCCTCCTGTTCACACGGCGAGGTGATGGTCCCCTGTCCTGAGGGGTAAGGGAACTGGTGCTGGGAGGAGGCCCCCAAACGACGCAGATGCCCTGAAAGGGGGAAGCTGAACTCCTACTCGGAAGGTTTCTTTTAAATCACATGATCTTCTAAAGAAGGAAGGCAGAGGTGGGCTCCAGAGAGGCAGGCCTGGGCCTAAGGAGCAAATGGGTCCCCTGGTTTGATGGTTTTGCCAACCTGATGTGGTCTAGAGCTCTAGACGCTGGGAAGGAGCCTCAGTGAGGATCTGTCTAGATCAGTTGGCCTGGGGGGGGCACACCTATGGGAAGTTGTCTTTATTTATTTTTGAAGATTTGTGGTGTGCAAGTGTGTGTGTGAGTGTGTGTACAGGTTTGTTACCTGTGTATTGATGCCCAAGGAGGCCAGAAGAGGGTGTTGGATCCTCTGGAGTTGGAGTTATAGGTGGTTGTGTGCCATTTGACACAGGTGCTACGAACCAAACGAAGATTCTCTGTAAAACAAGGAGCACTCTTAACTCTTCTATCTCTCTCTCTCTCTCTCTCTCTCTCTCTCTATTGGTTTATTTATTTATTTATTTATTTATTTATTGAGATAGGATCTATCTAGCCCTGGCTGTCCTAGAACTAGCTCCGTAGGCCAGTTTGGCTTCAAACTCAGAGATCTGCCTGCCTCTGCCTCCAGAGTGCTGGGATTAAAGTGTGTGCCATCACATTCACCTTTAAAATTTTTTTTATAGCTCTGAGCATTTTGCCTACGTGTATGTATAAGCGCCATGTGTGCGCAGCTGTTCACAGAAGCCAGAGAACATCAGGTCCCCTAGAACTAGGTTTATGAATTAGTTTTGAGCTTCCGTGTAGGTGCTAGGAACTCAAACCGGGTCTTCTACAGGAGCAACAAGCGCTCTTAACTGCTGAGCCATCTCTCTAGCTCGGTGGACTGTCTTGATTATGTTAACTGAAGTGGGAGGGCTTACCTGCATTATTTTCTAGGTAGGGAGAGTAGAAAGAGGGGCTAGATGTGGTGGCACACACCTTTAATCCCAACAGCTGTAGAATCAGGCAGATCTCTGCAAGTTCAAGGCCAGCCTGGCCAACACAGCAAGTTTCAGAAGAGCCAGGGCTACATAAAGAGATCCTGTCTCAAAAATACTTAAATAAATGGGTGAGGAGAGTGAGCTGAGCCCCAGCATGCATTCACTAACCCATCGGTCACTGTACTGGACTGCAGATGTGATGTGACCGGCTGTTTCAAGGTCTCAACACCCTGACTTCCTGCAGTGACGGACTACAGCCTGGAACTGTGAGCCAAAGAAACCTTTGCTGCCTTGGTATTGTCAGGGTTTTTTATCATAGCAACAGGAAATGAAACTCAGACATTTGGGATTTTGTTATGTGTAAAATAAGAGTCTTTAAGCGGTGCCTAAGACCCAAGAGCGTTCTTCAACCCTGGGGTAAGGATTCTTGGGTAAGGGATTGTGCAGGAAGGGCTCTCTGGAGAAACCCGTCAGGGAAAGGTGCTGGGGGAATGTGGTTTTAAGAGTCCGGTGTCAGTCTGATCGCATGGAGCATTCTGGAGGTGGATCCCCACAGTAGAGCTAGGCTGTTGTCTAGGAAGGGCCACAAGCTGCCAAGTATTCTTAACCAATAGCCATCTTTAGATAAAGGTATGGGTGTGGGCCCTTCATTGTCAATGTCTGCAGCAGCTGAGTGCTGCTGGTGACCTGGTAGGACACCTGTGGCCTCTGTTCTGACCATGCCACTTCAGTCACTCTTGGGAACAGCTCACATTCCAGAACCAGGCTCCTTCCGCCTTCAGTGATTCAGAGCCAACACCGTGAAGGCCAGTGTGACAGTGTGACCCGTTTCACATTGCCACTCCAGGAGTGCTCCGTGCTCCCCTCCCCTATAAAGCCCACATTGTCACGGCCTGCTCTCTCTCTCCTCTACTTCTGCTCAGAGGTTGCCTTTCATGGCAGCCCCTCCCCCAGGAAATTTCTTGCATGAGGTCTGTTTATGGTGTGATCCTTCTGGCATTCCTTGGCCCTCTGAGTGAGGCAGAACACACACAGTCAGCAAACAGTCCTGGGGGCACTCAGACTATTAGTTGTCCCTCAGGTCTATTTATGAAGTGATGTAGGAGGGACAGATTAAGTATAGAGAAGGAATTAGCCAGATTGTGTGCAGGCTCTCTGCTTCACTGTTGTGTGGGACAAGGTTCTTTTAGTCTGTGACAGTCCGCCCTCCTACATCCTTTCTTCCACGTCATTGTTCTCTTTGAAACATAAACTGAGGGCTGGGGAGATGGCTCAGTGGTTAAAGAACTTGCCACACAAACATGAAGACTGTAATTTGGATCTTTGGGAACCCGTGTAAATTCTGGGTAAGCATGGCAACCCACCTGTAAGGTGAAGGTGGGAGATTCCCCAGAGCTGGTTAGCCATTGGGTGAGCTCTGGGTTTGACTAAGGGACTCAGTGAATAAAGGTAGGGACTGATTAAGGGTGACTCCCAGCATCAACCAGAGCCTTCACACGCACACACTGAATCCACATGCAACCACAACAGGAGCAGGAAAGGAAAAGGGGTGCAGAGGGAGCAGAGCTAGTATTTACAGAATTCTAGAATTTTCCATGTCAATGCTCAAAGAAAAAGGCTTAGCCTTGGACCTCTTCAGACCTCATTATTTTGATGTAATTTAAAGGTTAAAAATACTTTGTGTGTGTGTGTATGTGTGTGTGAGACAGGAGCTCATTCTGTAGTGACCCGGAACTCACTATGTAGACCATGGATTAGAACTCACAGAGAATCCACCTGCTTCTCCTTCCTAAGTGCTGGGATTACAGGCATGCATCACCACATCTGGCTTTTTTTTTTTTTTTTTTTTTCACATCTGGCTTTTAAAGTACATTTTACAAAGAGTTATTCAGTTAACAGGTGCAGGGTTTCTTAAGTCTCGAGGATCTAGGGAGACACGCCTCTGGCCATTACCTAGGTTAACTGAGTTGAGAAAACCGTCTTAACTGTGAGTGGCACCAGGGTCAGGATTCCGGATTCTACAGAAAGGAGAAAGTGAGCTGAGCACCAGCCTTTGTCTCTCGATGCTCCTGACTGTGGGTGCCTGCCGTGATGCCTTCTCCACCATAATGGAGTACTCCCCTTAAACTGTGAGCCAAAATAAAACCCGGAGTTGCTTTTGCCACAGCAAAGAGACAAGCAACTAAGACAGTCAGATCCATGTCACTGTAGCAAACAGCTAAGGTGATTGTCTTCTAGAGCAGGGCTGTTGTGGCTCAAGGCTTTAGGGGGTCCAGCCAACGCCGGATGGCTCTGTTGCTTCCATGGCAAGGCAGAGCATCGTGGTGGCAGCGTAAAGCTTGCTTACCTCACGGCTGGAACAAGGGGAGAGGGGTGGCTGGAGTCAGACCATGCCCTTCAAGAACCAACCAAACGATTTAGGATCCATCCCCACCCTCTCCCACACTCCCAACTGTACACCCTACCCACCCACTCCGGCACACTGGGTCCCATTTCTACCGCCTCTTAAAGGCCCACAGTCCCTCAATGGAGCCACTCTGGGGAAATAAGCCTTTGACACATGGGTCTTTGTGGAACAGCCCAAACCCTAACTAGAGCAATAGGGGTGCAGCGAGAGGGTGAGAGAGCACAGGAGAGAGCATCATCCTGGAGAGGCGGCTTTGAGCAAGGAGCAGAGCTGCTCTGTTGTTCTGTGCCACTCTGCAAAGCCAGTGAGCAGCTTTCACCAGAACGGGGCAGGGGGAACCTTTGTCCCTGCTTATTCGGGTATCTCATCAATTTTATCTGCTGCCTCCAAGAGCTAGAGAGCTAGAGAGCTAGCCAGCGTCCGCTGTCATCCCACTGGCAATGAAAAGAAAGGCTGGCTGGGCAGCTACCACCTGAGGGTTGGGGACCGTCCCCACCCCAGCTCCCGGTGCCGCTGGCTGACTGCTGATCACGCCTCACCCAGCAGTGCCTTCTCCCCCCCATCACCGCTGGAAGCCAGCCCAGACCTGGCTCCCCAGCCTCACTGCTTTCTCATGCTAACTGAAGCCTGGTGTTACTCTCCCTCTGCGGATTTTGGATTTTTGTCTTGTGCCTCTTGGGGCTATTAAAGCTGTAAGATGAAGCTCCCTGTGGAAGAGTTGCAGAACTGGGCAGGAGGCAGCAAATTTGGTGGGTAGGAGGAGAGACTCGGGCTTCCCTGGAGTTCTGGGAGTCACACATTGATGACTGACTCATTTGACATGAATTATTGAGCTAGGACAGTGGGAGGAAGAGGTGTTCACGAAAAGTGGCAAATTCTCACTTATGTTTCAAGCACTCAGGAGACCTCCTACATGTCAGGCTGGGTCTAAAGGAGCCGGCTGCCTGAGTGACTGGCGAGTGTGTGTGTGTGTGTGTGTGTGTGTGTGTGTGTGCACTCACTACATAGAGAGAAGTGTGTGCTGGGAAGTGTGTGGGAAATGTGTGTGATGTGGTGTGGTATGTGTGACATGTGGTCGTATGGAAAGGATATATGTGGCAGATATATAGCAGGGGGTGTGATGGCATTACTTGTGTTTCTATAATACGTGTGTAACGTGTGTGGTGTGGGAGTCAGCTCTCACCGTCCACCCTGTCAGTTCTGGGGATCAGACTCAGGTCGTCAGGCTAGGTGGCAAGCGCCTTTTCCTGCGGAACGTCTTGTGCTAGTCCTTGTCGGTTGCTCTGAGACTGGCTCCTACATACCCCAGGATGGCTTGGAACAAGCACACAGAGAGTTATGAGGACGAGTCTGTCCTTCTGGTCTTCCTGCTTCCACCTCCCAAGTGCTGGAAGTTTAGATGGGCACCACCTTGCTCTGTGAGACTGGCTTGTTTTCTTCAAGCACAAAGTCTTGAACATTCATTCCTGTTGCAGCTTGTATCAAACTTTCACCCCTTTTGAAAGCTGAACAGCATTGAATATACTAACATACCATGTTAATATTCTACCGGTATCACAGAGTGCCCAAGATAATTAAACTCATTGATTATTTATTTATAAGCCTGCCTCTATCGTAGGCGTGAAAGCCATCTTATAGCGAAGACAAACTAGGTTCATCCCTCTTTATGATTAAATCTGTTTTCTCAAGGATTGGGCTATGTCCCACCTGTAACCTTAACTACAAATGGCTCTGCACTGCCTGTTCTAGGAATGCAACCATGCCTTTGTTTCAAAAGGTTATTATGATCACCTGTTGTTATGACCATCTTGTTATGACCACCTTGCAACCATGTCTTTATTTCAGGGGGTTGTTATGTTCTGCTTCTGTAACCCTACCTGTTTGTGTGGTAGAGTCCCCCATTTGGAAACCCCCGACCCCCGAGATACCAAAGCCCTTACCTTACCCATGTTCAAGGCTGACCCCTCAATTCCCACCTCAGGGGGAGGCAGCCTATGTACAGAAAACAAAACAAACAAACAAAAAACAGAGGAGGCAGGGGAGCTGGATCTCTGAGTTCAAGACCAGCCCGGTCTGCAGGGTGAGTCCCAGGACAGCCAGGGCTACACAGAGAAACCCTGACAAAACAAAACAAAACTTGCTTTATTTAATTGTTTGACTTATTTAATTTGGCCATGGTGATTTGGGTAGGTGTTTTGTTTTTTGTTTTTTTTTTTCTCCTCGAATCTGTGTGGATTAGCATTATAAAGAGAAAGGTTTTGTTTGCCTCATGGTTTTGCAGATCAATTTACTCCATTGTTTCGGGCCTGTCATTCATCTGTCATTGGCAGGGTACAAGGCAGAGCAAACCCACTCAGTGCGTGAGTCAAGGAACAAAAGAGAAAGACTGGGGTCTCATAGTTTCCTTCAGGAATACCCCTAAATGATCTAAGTATCTGCCAGTGATTTCACAGCCTACTACAAGCATCACCCTGGGAACCGATCCTTCAGTGTGTGGGACCCACAGATATTCAGGACCCAGACTATAACCTACCTGTGTTTACCTATGGTTTCTTTAAATTTATATTTATTTATGTATTTGCTTATTCATTTATTTATTTATTGGGGAGAATACACACATGGTCTGGCATGTATGTGGGGTTCAGAGAGCAAGTTAAGGAAATCAGTTCTCACATTTCACCACTTGGGACCTGGGAATTGAACTCAGGTCACCAAGCTTGGCAGCAAGCACCATTATCCACTCGTCATCTCCCTGACCCCACCCATGTCTGCTGATGGCACTCATCTTTTGATCGTTATGAATAATGCTGCCATGAACTGGGGTATGAGAACATTCAAATGCCTGTTTTTCAGACATGAAGCCGCCGATCCTCGGGCGACGATGTTTATAATTTTTGAGGCGCCACCAGGCAGTTTCCCACATCAGCTGTACCATCTTTGCATTCCCTCCAGCAACGCCCAAGAATCCCAACCTCACAGCCTCCCCTACACTTTCTCTTCCCTTCTTACGAGAGCAGTTCAGCGGAGCCTCACTGTGATGTAGATTACTGACGTAGAATGTCTCTTCACACGTTTGTTGCCCACTTGCCTGTTTTCTTTGGGGGCAAATTCCCTCACTCATTTCAGAACTCTTCTTGGGAGTTTCTTTTGCAGTCTGACTTTCAATCCTTCATCAGGTAGACAGTTTGCAAATGCATCCTTCCTCTCTCTGGGACGCCTTTACCCTCTGATTGTTCTCTTCGATGCACAAACATCTCTAATTTTGATGTAGCCCAATTATTATTTTTTTAATTAAAGATGTATTTGTAGTGTATGGTGTCATGCCCGCATGTTGGTGTGTACCATGTGTGTGCAGTGCCCCCAGTGGCCAGTAGAGGGTGTTGAATACCCTGGAACTAGAGTTATAGATGGTTGTGAGTCATCGTGTAGGCGCTGGGAATCAAACCTAAGTCCTCTGGAAGAGAACCCAGTGCTCTTAACCACTGAGCCATTTCTCCAGCCCCAGTTTTTCTGTTTGTTTGTTTGTTTGTTTTTTATTTTTTTTAGTTTAAAAAATTTCACTAATTTATTTAGTGTGTATGTGGCTACACATGCTACAGCATGCATGTAAAGGCCAAAGGAGTCAGTTTTCTAGTCTGTGAACAGCGTTGGTTTTCCTTTCGTTTCTATTGTGTTTACATTGGATCCTCTGGAACTGGAGTAACTCACATATCTTAGTCGTTGTCCTATTGCTGTGAAGAGACGCCATGAGCAAGGCAACTCTTATACAAGAAAACATTTGATTGGGGCACGGGTACAGTTTCAGAGGTTTAGTCCATTATCATCACAGCAGGAAGCATGGTGGCGTGCAGACAGATACTGAAGCAGTATCTGAGAGATACATCATGACCTGTAGGCAGAGACAGACAGACAGACAGAGAGAGCGACTAAGGGCTTGGCGTGGGCTTTTGAAACCTCACCCCCAGGAACATACTTCCTCCAAAAAGACCACACCTATTAATCCTTCTAATCCTTTCAAATAGTGCCACTCCCTGGTGACTAAGCATTCAAATATAAAAGCCTATGAGGTCACAACAACAGCACACTATGGTCCTGAGTGCTGGGAACCAAAACCAAGTCCTCTGCTAGATCAGTAAGTGCTCTTAACCAGTGAGCCATCTCTCCAACCCCAAAACCGAATTTTGTATTGATTTTGCGTCCTGCAACTTTGCTGAATTTCTTTCTTCTAACAGCATGTGTGTTTATAAAGGCATTTGACAAAGAAAGTGATGTCTCTTTCTTACTTCTTCTTTATTTTATTTTATTTTTTGAGACAGGGTTTTTCTGTGTAACCTTAGCTGTCCTAGACTCACTTTGTAGACCAGTCACAGGAACCCCTGTGGATGATAGGGTCTCCTGTCTGAAGTAATTTATGTGACTTTAAGTTTAGCTGTAAGGCAATATCTAGTTCAGGCCTTACAAGTTAATTTTGCTTCCATATTTAAACTATCTTTTTTTCTTTCTTTTTTTGTTTTTGTTGTTTTTTTGTTCGTTTGTTTTTGGGACAGGTTTCTATATATAGTGCTGGCTGTCCTGGAACTCACTCTTCAGAACAGGCTGGCCTTGAACTCGGAGATCTTCCTGCCTCTGCCTCCTGAGTGCTGGGACAAAATGCACTGCCTGGTTGCATGTGCATTCATTACACAAAGTGCTTGAGACAGCTTATAAAAATATATACAGCATCAAGGAATGACACATATCTTTTTTCATATTCAAAAAATCAAATTACAGTTGGTTGGGGAAGGTGCCATGGCACGGGTGTGGAAATCAGAGGACAACTTGAGGTAGCTGGTCCTCTCTAGCATATAGGCCCTGGGGATTGAACTCAAGTCATCATGCTTGGTGGCAAGTGCCTTTATCTACTGAACCATCTCGATGGCTCTCACCTTCATGCTCCCCCGCTTCAGGGTTTCTCTGCATAGTTAAAGCTGTCCCAGAACTTGCTCTGTAGACCAGGCTGGCCTCGAATGCAGAGATCTACCTGCCTCTGTCTCCCAAGTACAAAATTCAGAAGGTTCAAACAGCTGTGTAGTGAAAAGACCATTTCCCCCAAAAAATCATTTGCATCTAGTTGGTGTTTCTTACAATTCCTCCTAGGAAGGAGTAGGGACCTACACAGCATTTGGGAGTTCACATGATTTTTCTTTCATTTCCACAGACACTGCCCTGGTAGAGACGTTCTTCTGCTTCCTGCTCCTCTTGTTTCCTAGTACAGCTTGGAAACTGTCTCACATGAGTAACCTAAATTGTTCTTTCCTCTTAATAACTGCGTAATACTCCATCAGACGTTTGTACAGGAATGTATTTGAGGGGCATTTAGACTGTTCCTGGTTTCTGGTATTACACATAATGAATATTAGGATCTTGAGTGACATTTTGGCAAGGAGACTCAGACTAAGAAATCTAATGAGAAATGTTTGTTTCCTCTCTTGGTCGTATTAAGAATGGACCCATGTAAGAATTCCCCCCCCCCCAACTTCTGTGCAGAGGCAGGACAGTGCAAGATAGTGCTTTTCCTGTGAGGTTCCAGGTTTTGTTTTGTTTTTCCTTCTATGGATTCTGCATTTCCTGTGTTGGACTGTTTATTCTTTGCTTTGGACTACTGGGGTTTCCCAAGCCAAGTTTATGGGTTACATTAACAGCTGTGCAGGACAAATTACAGCACACTTACGAGCTTCTGTTATTCCCCTCCTCTGAGTTGCTCTTTTCCTTTCCAAAGATGGTCGTTTCGTGCCTTGATGTTGCATATATTTTTGTAAGCTGTCTCAAGCGGTTTGTGTAATAAGGCGGGTATAAACACATAGGTGCGTGAAAATGCCTCTCTCACACACTCATGACATATCCTTCCCTCCCCTTCCCCATGCATAAGTCAAATATAAATTTGTAGCAATACCCACAGAGGTGAACCTGACCTCTCTCCTGCCCAGTAAGCACCTCCCTTTCCTCTCAGTGGTTTGCAGAGTCCCTCTGCCCAGGTGGCCTCATAGCCTGCGTCAGGTTATTTGTGGTCCACCCTAATGCTTCCTTCCCCATACAAGCTTAACAGTGATTGGAATCCCACAGTCTGTAAAACCTATTCCAAGAGCTGGGACGGAGGGGAAGAAACGCGCAGGTGCTGAAGGAGTGAGTGCGGGGAGGAGAAGGAGGAGGAGGAGGAAAGAATTCCTAGGGTGTCCTGTCACGAACCCCACCCCCACACTCGGCCGCACACCCCCGCCAGTCATTCCATGCCACCCACCAGCGTCCTTTCTCCTCAGTGGGAGAAAGCAATTTGCATCCAACCAGCAAGATTAAGAGAGATGGAAAGAGCGAGCTTTCTCATCTCAAAAGCCGGTTTCATTTCGCGGAGGCCGCTGTGCGCCAGGCGGTGGGGGTGGTTTTGCTGTAATGTGGCCCCTGCAGGCTGAGTTCCAGATTTGTGGCTCATCTGCCTTAGAGGTGCCAAGCGAGTAAACAGCTGGACGTGCTGCAGTCTGGGGGCCAAAGGCACTTTAGCCTGACCCAGGTAGCTGCCAGCTCCTGCAGGGGGTGGGGGCGGGGGCGGGGGAGGTGTTTAAACTCAGGGAGGCAGGCATATCTGGAGTGGACATGGAGCATCTGGACATTAGTCTGAGGAGTGCTGTGGAAAATGGGACGCAGGACTCGACATCCTGAGCCCTGCTCTGTCCCCGGGGCTTCTCCCTCGGCATGGAAAGCCCTCGGAGATTCTTTCCAACACTTAGGACCTCTCCAAGCCTCTGGGCCTTTAACTACAGAACAGGCATTGGTGACTGACAGCGTTGGAATCAGACCCAAGTGACTCAGCCCCGGAGTCTGGACCCTTGAGTTCCGTGACCAATCTGCTAAGAGCCCCAAGTCACGCCTGACCTCAGAAGATATACATCAAAGGTAAATCACTGTCACCGGCCTGTGAGTCACTGATCCTGACTTGACCTGGAAGATGAGCTGTGTGAAGGCTGGTCCTACGGCAGCCCCGCCCTCCCTCAGCTTCTCTCGACACTCCCAGTGTGACCCTCTGTCCAGGCACCTGATGCCATGGCTCGGGATACAATGCCCTGTTTACAGCTGTGCCCTGCCTACCCACCTCGCCCCTCCTCCCCAACACTCACACAGTTCTTCATGTCTGGTAGGTGCTTGGTGTTTACCTAAGAGCTATTCTTCTGGGTTGAAGACATGGACCAGTAGTTAAGAGCACTGGCTGCTCTTCTGGAGGACCAGAGTTTTATTCCCAGCACCCACATGGTGGCTCACAACCATCTGTAACTCCAGACCCAATGACCATTTTCGCCCAACACTGACACCAGGCATGCCAGTGGTGCAAAGCTATATAGGCAGGTAAAACACCACTACACAGAAAACAATAATTAAAAAAAAAAAAACAAAAAAATTTTAAAGCATTATTCTTCAGAGCTGGGAAGACAGCTTAGCAGATAGTGTGGTTGCTGAGCAAGCCTGACACCCTGAGTTGGACCCCTAGAACCAACATAAAGGTATTAGGAAAAACGTGACTCAGGCAATCCTCTGACCTCCAAATGTGCACTGTGGTACTCAGGCACCCCTCCCCCCCCATACACACATCATGCAAACACAGTGACAACTAAATAAAATAAATAAAACACGTAAAAAGAATTCTCTCTTCTCAACCAGGCGGGATGGTACACATCTGTGATCTTCACAGGCTCAGGCAGGAGGATTGCAAGCTTCAGGCCAGCCAGGGCTTACATAGTAAAGTCCTATCTCAAAAACTAAAAACAAGCAAACAAAACAGCTTCAAGAAAGCAGGTGCTGAACAAGGATGTGGAGAAAGGAAATGCTGTACAGTGTGGCTGGGAATGTAAATTGGAATTGCCACTGTGGAAAACATCTTGAAAATTCACAAAGGGAAAAAAAAAAATCATTGTGGTGGCTTGAATGGGGATGTCACCCCATAGGCTCATGTATTGGAATACCCAGTCCCCAGTTGGTGGAACTGTTTGGGAAGGATTAGGAGGCGTGGCCTTGTTGGAGGAGATGTGTCATGGGGAGAGAGCCTTGAGGTTTCAAAAGCCCAGGCCATTCCCAGTTAGCTCTCTCTCTCTCTCTCTCTCTCTCTGCCTTGTGGTTGTAGAGCAAGGTGAACTCTCAGCATTTCTTCACCAACATCATGAACTCTAATCCTCTGAAACCATAAGGTAAATTAAACGTTTCCTTTTATGAGTTGTCTTGGTCATGGTATTTTTGACATACCGAGAAAAAAGTAATTAAGACACCCATGAAATAATTATTTAGTTCAACAGTCCCACTTCTGGGCATGTCTACTGTCCAAAGGAAACAAAATCAGTATCTTAAATAGATAAACTCCCACATTCACTGCAATATCCAATATAACTTCTATGGATACAACCTAACTGTCACCAAAGGAGGATGTAAAGAAAATGCAATATATATTTGCAATGGGATATTATTCAGTCTTTGTCACTGCCCCCCCACTGTGTGTGTATGTGTGTGTGTGTGTCCATGCATGCTTTTGCATGTGTATGGGCATACCTGCACATGAAGGGCCAAGGTTGATGTTAGGAATCATCCTGGATCATTCTTCCTTCTTGTTCATTAAAGCAGGGTTTCTTAGTTAAACCCAGAGCTTGCCAATTTGAATACTCTTGCCATCCAGCTTGCTCTGGGGGATCTGCTGTGTCAGTCTTCCAAGGCTAGAATCACGAGTAGGTCATGACACCCACTCAGCGTTTACCTGAGTCTCTGGGACTCCAAACCCCCAGCCTTCCACTCATGTAGTAAACGCTTTAGCTACCAGCGTCTTCTCAGCCCTGTTCAGCCTTTAAGAAGAAGGACCACAGCCAGGCAGCCGTGGCACACACCTTTAAATCCCAGTACTCAGGAGGCAGAGACAGGTAGGTCTCTGAGTTCAAGGCCAGCCTGGTCTACAGAGTGAGTTCCAGGTCAGCTAGGGCTACACAGAGAAACCCTGTATCGGGGTACATTGTGCAAAGGTGTGTCTCTGTATGTTCAGTTGTTGATTCCTAAACAGGAAGAGAATTAAGTTCTAGCCAACTTTGGTATTGTTATTTCTATTACATTTACTCGTCTTATATTTTGTAAATATTCGTCCTTTCTCATTTGCCTATTGGTTGTAATAAAGGACTGATAGCCAACAGCTGGGCAGGAAGTGGAGGCCGGAACTTCTGGGAGAGAGAGAAGGACTCTGGGAGAAGAGAGCAAAGGCGAGAGATTCGCCAATGGACACAAGAGGTAAATGGATGGAACAGAACGGATCAGAGAGGCAGAGCTAGCCATGTGGCAGAATGAAGTGCCGGGAGAGTTGGGTTAGGCAAATAGGTAGCTGGGAATCCACCTAGCTAAAAGGCCTAATCTTTAAAATAGTAAGAGGCCTCTGTGTCATTATTTATACCGCTGGCCGGTCACAAAGTCACCCTATAACTCTGTCTCAAAAAGACAAAAGAAAACAAAACAAACAAACAAACAAAAAAGACAAGGGAACCCTGTCATTTGCAATAACTTAGATATACAGTGAAGACATTCTGCTGGGTGCTGGAGGCCAGACACAGAAAAACACCTTGCGATCAGATGTGGAATCTGAAAAAAACTGAATTTAAACAGGAGGTGAAGTTCAGTGCACATGGCGCTCACCTGGGGTGCCGAAGGCTCCAAGTTTTAAAAAAAAAAAAAAAAATTAAAGTTGAATCCACAGAAACATAAAGTAGAATGGTCGTTGCCAGGAGCTGGGGAGTAGAGATGAAAGGTTCTGGTCAAAAGGAAAAACGTTTTCAGTTATGTAAGACGAGTAAGTTGTACTGTAGACCAGGATGTCTTATTCTGTTTTCCAACGCCAAAACAGAATTCTTGAGGTTGAGTGACTTCAAAAGGCAGTTTTATTTCACTCACACTTTGTACGTGCTTCATACGTCACGGTATAACAAAAGAGTGGGCCAAGTAGGTGCCTGCCGATCAGAGCGCAGAAAGGTGACCCTCTTTGTACCCACCCGCTGTGGGCGGGGCGGGGGAGGTACCTAACTCAGTCCAAGTAGAACTTTCAAACCCTTCTCAAGGATTTGGTCTTGTCCTATGGGTCCTGCTGGCCCTCAGCTACACCAGGGACCACACCAGAGCGTGAGTGTCGGAGGCAGCAAATCATGAGCACATGTGAGCAGTCAGCAACGTTGTGTGATATTCGTGAAATCTGTGAAGAAAGTAGGTCCTGAGCTGGTAGGAAGGGCGGCCCACACTTGCAGCCCCAGCTCTCAGGAGGCTTGAGTCAGGAGGATCCTGAGCGTGGCCAGCCTGATCTATGTGGCAGAACCATGCCAAGAAGAAAAAGAAAGGGGAGAGAAGAAAGAAGGAGAACGTTCTGTTAAGATGGAAAATGTGAATTATCTTTAAGATAATTATGTGAAGCGGTGGGTGTATTAAGGAGCTTGATTAGCATAATTGCTAATGTATGTGTCAAAACACCACACGTATGCTGTAAATGCGTACGATTTCCAATTTGTCAATTATACTTCAGTAAAGCTGGAAAATATCTACATAATCATTTTCCAGCACCAGATCAAATGCTTCCTTCTCCTGAGACGGGGTCTCACGTGGCCAAGGGAACCCTGAGTTTCTGATCCTCCTGCTTCTACCTTGCAAGTGCTGAGATGGCAGGCCTGAGCCACCACCGTTCACTCCGTGCTGGGGACTGAACCCAGGCCTTGGAGAATGCAAGGCCAGCACTCTGCTAACCTTTCCCGCCAGCCCCGGATCACGCTTTTTACGAAAGAATTTGCTGTTTCCGGAAACTCCGGAAATGGAACTTCATCACATTCTACGACGTCAGATGTGTTTTGTAGACCAGCGGCCATGGCAACGCCCAGGGACCTGTTAGGATTGTGACTCTGCAGGAAACCGTGGGTTCGATTCTGGGCACTGCATCAGACTGAGCTTGGTGTTGCCTATCTGAAATCTCTGGTGATAGGTATGGGACGGTCAAAAAGGTCAAGGTCATCCTCAGCTACGTGGGCTACATAAAACCCTGCCAGAAAGAAAGGCGAGAGAGGGGAGGAGTTTCTCTCAGGTCCTACTCAGTCTCGTGGGATCTTCAAATGGAATAAGACCCCACCAACCTGAGGCGCTTTAAAGTTTGAAAATAGTTGGTCGTCACTGTCCTCCCACCCCAGCTAAGATAACAAGTGTCATTCGTTTTGTGTGTACGGACTGCTTATGTAAAAGCGTATTCTTCTAACCTCTTTCAGTAATTACCGGCAATTTTCCAACCTCGTCCAAAACCGAACCGTCATTGATGTCATTCAGCAGGAAGCTAACAAAGACATCATTATCTTGTCTCTCGGCTTCTCCTCTCGCCCTCCATGTTGCCCAGCCTCCCACGGCAGCCAAATGATCTATTTTGCACATAGACGGGATCATGGCATTCCCTGCTTGGAGCCCAGTGGTGCCTGCCCACTGCCCCACGTGGCAGCCCCTGCCACCCACCCTCTTGGGTCATTCTCTCACCCAGATGACCTGCTCTCCGAGCCACGAGTCAAGCTGTCTCTTGGCTCTGGGGCTCTGCAGCCTCTGCTCCTCAGGCTGGGGTGCCCCGCTCTCCCTCTCCCCGTGGCCATTTTCTCGTTATCCTTCTCAGCTTACGCATCACCTCCTCAGAGGCTCGAGAAGAGATGGTCCAGTGCGTAAAGCAAGCCTTCACCCACAACACTCTCCGCGTCAGCACCTGCATCTGCCCTTCCAGGCTTCAGTTCAGCTGCCCTGTTTGGTGACTCCGCCCACGAGGGCATAAGGCTCCATGAGAGCGAGGGCCACTCTGCTGCCCTCCCCACCGTATCCAGGGCACCTCTCGCTGGCACTCAGTAGTCGTTGAACTGACTGGTAGGTTTATCAGATCAGGCATGTTAATTCCATCTTTCTGTTTTTAGAAGCTTACTGAAATTATAAAAATAATGGGTATTGATTCTGCATTAAAGATTTTTTTTTTAAAAAGGTTCGTTTTTATTATTTTTTAAATTACATGTATGTATGTGCATGTGGCTAGGTTCATGCAAATGCTGCTGGGAGCCAGAGACATCGGATTCCCAGGAGCTGGAGTTACAGACGTTTGCAAGTTGCCTGATGTGGGTGCTGGAACTGAACCCAGGTTCTCTGGAATAGCAGCAAGGTGCTCTTCAGCTCTGAGCCATCTCTTCAGCCCCTTCATTCAGGGTTTTGTTTTTTTTTTTTTAACTTTTCAAAAGGGAATAAAATAGCAGCCTCTTCCTTCTTCAATCCCCCAACTTCAAAGATAAAAACTCATAAGTGTTTATCTTCTTCCAAAGTTATGTTAGCCCTCTTAAAAAATTTTAAGCAGAATGGGTCCTGATGGAGAATGCCTTTAATTCCAGCACTTGGAAGACAGAAGCAGGCAGGTATCTGTGAATTTGATGCAAGTTTTACGTAATGAGGACCCACCTCCAAAACAAAACACACAAAACCAAAACAACAACAACAACAAAAAGACAATGAAGAGCATTCTTCTATATTAAGTCTTTAAAAAGAAAAGGTAAATAAAGGTAATGAGAACATAGCATAAAATTTTCTTTAGAACAAAGCAACCCTCCGGTCTTGGCACCCACACTGGCGTACATCTACAATTCCAGCACTAAAGAGGTAGAGGCTGTAAGGTCAGGCATTCAGAGCCATCCGTAGCTACAAATCAAGTTCAAGGTCAGCCTAGGCTATACCAGACCCTGTCTCAAAATAAACAAACAAAAACAAACAGTAGTTCTCACTGTGCAGCCAGGCTGTTCGCAAACTCTGGATCCTCTTGCTTTAACCCCCTAAGTAATGAGATTGCTACTTTGAGGCACCACACAGCATTTTGTGTTTTGTTTTGCTTGTGACAGAATGTCCATCCATAAGCCAGGATAGCCCAGAACTCATTTTATGTAGCATAGATCCTGCTGCCTCGGCCTCAGTGCTGTGTGTGTGTGTGTGTGTGTGTGTGTGTGTGTGTGTTTTACTATGCTCAGCTTAACCGTTTTGAGGTCAGTAGGGATATGGCCTCACTGTTGCTTAACCAGTTTCCACAACGTTTGAAACGATCTTTTATTTATTCGTTGACAATTTCATTCATATATATATACATATATATGTGTATATATATGTAATCTTTTTTTGGTTTGTAATCATTTGTTTGGTTTTCTTTTGAGACAGGGTTTTCTCTGTGTAGCCATGGCTTCCTGGAACTTGCTCTATAGACCGAGCTGGCCTCAATCTCAGCTGCCTCTGGCTCCTCAGTGTTGGAATTAAAGGCATGTGCCACCCATGGCCCAGCTGTGCAAAGTATCCAATTCTAATTCCTCCTTTCAACAGGTCCTCTTCCCAACATTCTGTTTGGTTTTTTTTCTTTTTCTAATAACCTACTGTTTCCAGAATGTTTTCATTTTGCAGAAGTAAACTCTATCATTAAACATTTCTCTACTTCTCTCCCCGCCTAGTCCTGTTCTTTCTGATTCTATGAGTTTGAGCAACTTTGCTTTTTTTTTTTTTTTTTTTTTTTTTAGCTGATGTTCTGTACAGGAGCATGTCAGTTATAGCTTACTGTTCTTCAGTTGTGTAGTATTCCATGTTTAATGTCTAAGCCATGGGGGGGGGGAGGATGTTAAAGGACCTTTTCATTGGGATCATGAAAGACCATCCAGAAACACAGATAATTTACATTTTACAACAGTAGCAAAATTACAGTTATGAAGTAGCAACGAAAACAATTTTATGTTGGGGTCACCACAACAGGAGGAGTTATATTAGCGTGTTGGCAGCATTAGGAAGGTGGAAAGCCACTGGTCTAAGCTGTTTGAAGCTTTTTGCTCTTCCAGATCCTGCTGCAGTTCCACAGTTAAAGTCCCAGAAGGGTAGTAGAGCCTTTAATCCCAGCACTTGGGAAGCAGAGGCAGGCAACTCTCTGAGTTTGAGGCCACTCTGGTCTACAGAGTGAGTTTCAGGACAGCCTGGGCTACATGGAGAAACCCTGACTCAAAAACCAAAACTAAAATAAAGTCCCAGAGTTGAGTTCAAAGGGTTTGCATTTCCATTTGACTAAATCATTGCTCAAACAACTCCTTTTCTGTAGAGGAATGTTAATTCAGAACATGGCTGTTGTGGCAAGAGATCACATCCAAAGACCTTCTAGGTCTCTGTGATCAGACTGGAATACAAACAAGCCTTTAATCCAGGACATAGAGGCAAGCAAATCTGAGTTCATGGCCAGCCTGGTATAGAGCAAGTTTCAGGTCGAGAAAAGCTTAGGTCTCCAGTGGTGGTGGTACCCCTTTAATCACAAATAGTGAAGGTAAAATTAGTTTGTAGAAGGAAAAACCCATGTTTGAAAGTGATGTCTAATTGAGTGGCAGAAATGAAGATGAATCAGAGAAAGATTTGACAGAATAGGATATGCCCAACTCTCATGAGAAGAGAGAGGATATGCCCAACTCTCATAAGAAGAGAGTAATAGAGGAACCCTTCTCTCTATTACTCATGGGACAGTAATAGAGAGAAGGGTTGCAGAGAGAGAACTCAGATGAAGACTGAGCCAGAGGTGAGAAGGAGCTGGGAGATTAGAGAAGATTGCTTGAGGCCAAGCAGAGCAATTCAGAGGCCGAGAGAAAAAGCCAGATTGAATAAATCAGCTGGGAGAGGAGTCTGAGCCAGAAGAGCTGAGTTGAACCAGGCAGCCCAGAGCTCGGAGAGAACTAGAAAGGGTGAACTCTTCAGCAGTAAGTCTCAGAGGCTGAAAACATTCCAGGCCTAGGTTAGATGGTATGGAGACTAGAAGCCTCCAGGACTAGGCCTCGGTTAGTAGGCAGAGGCGGTAATCCTCCGAGACAGCAACCGAAACGGGGCAATGAAAGTTCCTTTTACACTTCTCATTTCCTCCCTGCCCGCAGCAGAGGGCTCTTTACCCTGTGTGCCCACTGGGTTTTCCCGAGGGAAAGCCAACAGGTAAATATTATGCATCCCAGGGACAAGTGGGACCTGAGCTTGGAAAGGCGGAACCAGTAGCTGTGGCACTTCTCTGGGGAGAAGCCCGGAAGCAAGTTGGCGGCAAGCAGGGGGGCAAATCAAAGCCACTGGTGTATATACATAGAGGAAGTCTAATTCAAAAGCCATAGAACGAGTGGACTTGGGAAGAAGCTCGTTGCTGTGGCAACCTGATTCCCCTGCTGCCAAGAGCAGGCTTTCTCCTTTCTTCTGCACCTGGCAGGGACTCCTTTTCTTCCACGTTACTTGAGGAAGAAAGGCAGAATTGGTGTTCTTTTGTTGGAATAGAGCACACTTCCTGTCTGTGGCCAACTGTCACAGAGAGAGATTGCGAGTCTCCCAATCCCCTCACTGGGCATGCATGGAGCTGTTCCTCATTCCTGCTGTAGCCGAAAGGCCACCTGGGTGCCTGGACACCAGGGCCGATGTCGCAGATCACCCACTGTCGGGGGGCTGTCTTTTCTGACTTTCTCTAGAAGGACAGGTGGACCAAGGCCCAGGTAAACTGTCCTGTCCGTGGTCAGCAGACCTAAAGGGCTTCTAGATCTATCTATAGGAATGCCAAAGGTCAAGGGTAAGGTGACCTTTCTAGGACCTTTGAAAACAGTCTTTCAGGGTTCAGAGTCACTCAGTCCTGCTCCCTCCCGGGGCACTCAATCCTGAAAATGCCGATTGGGAAAGAGCTGGGGGAGGGCATGGCAGATGGATGGGCCAAATTAAATCGCTTTTCTCTCTCCAGTTTCTCACCTGTTCTGAGTCAGGCTCTCTGCCAGGCGACACGATTTCACACTCCCTCATCTAATTCTTTTAAGGGCTCTGTGAAGTGGCCACCCATATTCCCGATTGCTACTTTCAGACTGAAAACGGAGGCTGAAATGATTTGCCCCACACCCTCTGTCTGCCTGGATCTCAAGGTCATGTTCCTGCACTTCTCCCGCTGGGACACACTTTGGAGAGACAAAGCAGACTGCAAGAGGGCTGTCCCTACTCCTAGATGTGATGGCAGCTTCTTATTAAATCTCCCTTTAAAGCCCGGGGTGGTGGTGCACACTTTTAATCCCAGCGCTCAGGTGGCAGAGGCAGGCAGATCTCTGTGAGTTCAAGGCTAGCCTGGTCTATAAAGTGAGTTTACAGGACAGCCAGAGCTACACAGAGAAACCCTGTCTCGAAAAACAAAACAAAACAAAACAACCTCTTTAATGGGAGCTCTAATATAGAAAGCATCATTATTATTGTTGTTGCTGTTATTATTATTATTGATGGGAGTGGGCTGAGGTGGGGATGGGGGGGCAGGAGAAGATGGAGGTGAATGACGATATTAAATTTGTACCAGTGAATTTGATTTGTCTAAATCTCAGCCCAGAGGCAGCCATGGCATGGTTCCATCTCTCAGGAGAATAGTGACCATTTCCGCGGTTACATACCACCTTCCAGGCCCTGCCCACAGAGGCCCTCTTCTGGTTGCTGTGCCAGTCCCTTCAGGGGGTGGGTTTCAGGAAGGCGTGCTCTGCCCTGGCTTCATGGCACTGCCTGATGACTGAGGCAGGGAGCACAGGAAGGAGAGACGCTGCTTCATTGCTTCCTGTGACTAATCTGATGTACTGTGAGCCTCTGCCCTCTGAGGGGCAGGAGGCGGAAAGAGGAATGAAACCCTCGTTCACTGACTGACAAGACCATTCAAATAGCCCCTGTAGGATGACCAACTATGCTCAGAGGCGGCTGGCTTGGCTTTCTATGGCATGGGGTCAGGATTAGCTATACCAGGAGTGTGCTAGGGCTGGATCCTATGCTAGTTCTGTTTTTAGTTTAATGATGAACCTCCAGAGGCTCTTCAGCTCCCCTGTTCTTCTTGCTGGGTATAAGCAGGGTCTGTTCCAGCATGGAGGTCACCCTAGGGTTGAACATGAAAGTGGGCCAAGGACCCTATCCCTCTAGCTGTCTTATCATCGTCTCTTCTAGTATGAACCTTTCTTAATCCCTAGACTGGTCCCAGAGGTGCTTGAGACACACATGAGGGATTTAACGGTGACCCTAACCTCTGCCCCTTCGTGGTCATCCTAGGGCCATCGCCCCTGCATCTTGTCTAGGTTTCCTTCCACTCGAAACACACAGAATGAAGCTCAGACATCCAGCCCGCTGGGGGAAGGCTGTGGATCTCTTCCACGAGCTTGAACTATTTAGAGCATCCTTCTCTGCCTTGGCAGACTGGGTTTGGAAGCTCTTACCTCCCTTCAGACTTGGGAATATTTCGGGGGCTGTTCACAGCTGAGCACCCATTTCCTCCTCTCTTTGTATCCCGCTTTCCTAGCAAACAGATGCCTCTGGCAGAGGAGGAAGGAAACAGCAGCAATGGAATACAAACAAGGAACATGCTACAGATGTCCCCTTGCTTATGACAAGGCCACCCACGAGGTCCTTTGAAGCCCTGACCTGCTCTGAAGCTGCTAATCCCGCCCTTTTAATCAACCTAATTAATATAAGCCTGTACCTGCCTTTCTTTCTTTCCTTCTTAAGTGCTGAAGATGGAACTCAGAGTCTTCAGAATCTAGTACTTGCTAGACAGGGGCATTATCACAGAGCTATATTCCTAGCTCAGCCTCTCTGCTTCTTCTTTCTTTCTTTCTTTCTTTCTTTCTTTCTTTCTTTCCTTCTTTCTTTCTTTCTTTCTTTTTTTCCTTCTTCTTCTTCTTCTTCTTCTTCTTCTTCTTCTTCTTCTTCTTCTTCTTCTTCTTCTCCTCCTCCTCCTCACTACTCTGGTCTTAAACACACAATATTTCCATCTGTTTCTCCCAAGACATCTTACTTTGCTTGGCTGGACACAAACTCACAGAATATCACTTCAAACATCCTGAGTCTCAACACACTTTAAGCTTGGGAAGAAATTGACACACCACCCCAGCATCCCCCAAAATAAGAACATGAATAAAATATTCTTGTAAGAAATCAGTAATAGAAAATAAGATTTCCCTGGGTTCCAGGAGCCATCTGGGAGATTACTGACTGTGGAGAAGAGCCGGTGGGAACCTCTGGCTTGTAGCCAGGTTAAGCAGAAGGTGGCCAGCTTATTGGGAGGGCTGAAGAACTGGAGAAGTGGTCGCTGCAAGAACCTTTCTAGAGGTGGGTGGTGTCAGAACTGAATTCAGGTCAGTGTCCTGAGAGGACTGGAGAAACGGTTGCCAGTCTTCCCTGACCCTTGAGTCTTTTAGCCGACTCTGCAGCCAGTTCTGTGAGCCCATGCTGGGCATGGCTCCCAGACCAAGGCTTCCACCTCTGGCCTCTGGGGAGGAGTTTTTACCTTCCACCCACCTGTAAAAGTGCACACACTTGCACCTAGGAGGGCAAAGTCCAGAGTTTTCATGGAATCTGTACTCTGATAAAGACCAAAGTTACCTTCCTGGGCAAAGTTCTCATGACAATTGCTCATAAGCTCTTGATCTTTCTGCTCCTTTGCCCTGTTTGTTTTTTCTTGCACGCTTTTCCTGAATCCTCATCTCTAGTTGGTGAGACCTTACACACACACAACTAAAAGGAGCAGGAGAGATGCTCAGTGGGTAAAGCATGAGGATCTGAGTTTGAATTTCCAGTCCCTACACAAAGTTGGCTTGGCAGTGTGGATCTAGGTAAAAATGGAAGCAGAGACAGGAAATTTGAGGTCCAGCTAGTCTGGTGTACATGGTGGCAAAACAGAAAGTTTCGGTGTAAGGACTGATACCCAAGGTTGTCCTCTGACTTCCACACACATGTATGTGTGCACCAGCACTCACACATCTGGGTTCATACACATAAAGACTAAAAACCAAACAACAAAGAACACCTCACATCTCATGAATATGCATATGCCCCACATTACACACACACGTACCATGTCACACTCCACACTCACATCACATACGCTTCACATGGGCACACAGATCACACACACCATCCATACAACACACACATCACACACACAAACACCACACAGCTCTCACTACAGAAATGGTGCACTGTGGTGGCCATGTGACCTCTACTAGCCAATCACAGGGTCCCACTCCCTGAGTCTACGCTCAGGTGGCAGGAGAAAGGCACATAACTTAAGTGAAGAGCCACCTCTGACCCCTGCACCCAAGAAGTGGAAGTGGGTGGATTAGGATCCTTGTTGGCACAGCAAATTCAAGGCCAGCCTGGACTGCATATAACCCCGTCTCAAGACAAAACAGTATCACCTGCCTTGTAGGGAATTAACGAACTTGAACAGGATGTTTATGCGGCGTTCGGAGCCTTCCCTGGCCCACGCTCAGCAAATGTTTGTCATAACTGCTGATCCCTTCCAAGAACTTGGTGGGACTGTGTGTTCCTTTCTGGAACTCAGAAACACGGGTGGGGGTGGGGAGTGCTGCAAGGGGGGAGCCGTGCCTCCTTTTTACCCGTGATGGTGGAGGGGTGGTGGCGGGAGAGACGGTAAACAGTTCCCAGAAAAGGAAGAAGGCTTTGCAGACAGAACAATCAATGTCCACTTCCAGGGAGGAGTGTTTGTTCACGCTACCAGCCAACCATTCTGCACCAAGTGCTTTTTCTGTTCAAGGTATTGTGGGAGAGCTGGGGGGGGGCGGGGTATGGAGAAGTCAGCATCTCTAAGCACAGCGTACAATGGAGAGACGGGGGCAATAACTCACAAGTAAGAGACGGGACACAGCAAGATTAATCATCTCCCGAGGCAGTGGGGGAAGTTTCACAGTGGATCCAGAGGTGATGAATTCATCTGAGGTCAAGAGACTGGGAAGGCTGCCAGGGAGATGGCTCAGTACGTACTGGTGTTTGCTGACACCTTGAGTCCAGTCCCTCGAGCAACCATGGTGGAAGGGGAGAACCGACCCTCACAGGTTGTCTTCTGACGGCCGCAAGGACACCATAGGATCTTTGTGCCTGCGCTCACACGCATTCATATGTATACGGATGTGCATGTATGTACAGGCTGGTGTATATACATACTCCACAGGTGTATGGAGGCCAGCAGTTCATGTGCCTTCTTTGATCACTTTCTGTGTTATGTATTGAGCTGAGGTCTCTTCCATGAACCTGGAGCTTGCTGCGCCCCTAGTCTAAGCTAGCAAGATTATTCTGGGGATCCCATCTCTGGCTCCCTGGCACTGGAATTACAGACAGGCTGTCCCATCCTAGCATCCTCCCAGCCCTGCCAAATAGATAATTTTGTTAACATTTATGTATTGGTGAAGGATATATACACATATATATGTATATATATACACACACATATATATGTGTGTATGTATATGTATGTCTGTATATATGTATGTTACCTGCCACCACAGCACATGTGTGAAGGTTAGAAGAAACCTCGTAGGGCGCTAGTTCCCTGCTACCCTCTGTGTTTCTGGGATGGAACTCAGGTTGCCAAGATCGGTCCAAGTGCCTTCACAGATTGAGACGGGCCAGAAGCATGGTTTCCGGGAGGCAACACTCCTGGGAGTTACTGAAGCCTTTAGGAAGTGGGGCCTAGTGAGGAGCTGTATCGCCAGGGCTTCGCCGTGACAGGGCATTCCTGGCGCTCTGTCTTTGCTTTCCCATTACCGTGAGGTGAGCATTCCACCGCTGTGTTCTGTCAGGTGTAGATACGGGCCACAGTGCACCTGTGGAAGTCAGAGGACCATTTTTGGGGTGTCATGTCGCTCCTTCCACTGTGGGCTCTGGGGACTGAACTCAGGCTGGCAGACTTGGGTGCTGAGCACTTTGATCTACGGAGCCCTCTGACCTGCCCTCTCTCACCCTTTAGTAAGGACTCTTACCCTTCTTCATAGCCTGAGATGACCACCGTCCACCTTCCCCTCTCAGGAGGAAGCATGGCAGATAACTGAGAGGCTTGCCCATCCCACCTCTGACCATCTGGAAGTTCTGCCCTCTTCTGGCCTTTGAGAGTAAGAGCCAGATGGGTATTCAGGAAAGCCACCCACCACTCTAGCCGCTCTGCTTCTCCTGACCTCCTCAGCTCAAGCTAAGGGATCCATCGGACCTTACTGCTGATCACAAGCTTTGGAGGGTGTCCTAGCTGCTGATCTCACTTCTGGTGCCACCTTCGTCTTAGTAACGGTTCTATTGCTGGGAAGAGACTCCATAGCCACAGCAAAGCTCTAGAAAGAAAGCATTTAATTGTGGGCTTGCTTACCCTCTCGGGGCCTTCGTCCACCATAATCGTGACAGGGAGTGCGGCAGCAGGGACCATGGTGGCATGCAAGCGTGGTGCTGGAGAAGTTGATGAGAGCTGCATCCTGATCTGTGGGCCGAGAGAGAGAGAGAGACAGCGGGCCTGATATGGGCTTTTAAAATCTCAAAGCCCACCTCCCGGTGACACGCTTCCTCGAACAAGGCCACGCCCACTCCAGCAAGACCACACCCCCTAATCTTCCTCAACTAGCCACTCCCTGATGACGAAGCGTTCAAATAAAGGAGCCTATGGGGGGGCCGTTATTCAAACTCCCACAGGGGAGAAAGAATTGGGGGGAAATTCGTGATTCTCCAGCCATATGTCAAATGGTGCAAGGATTATGTGTACATACATGTATAATGTATGAGTTGCATGTACGTAAGTGTGTGTGAAGGCTGGAGGAAAAGCTCAGGTATCTTTCCCCGGAACCATCTCCCTTGTTTCCTTGAGACAGTGTCTCCCTGGGACCTGAGCTCCATGATTAGGTTCAGCTGGCTGTGCAGCAAGCCCCAGCAACCCGCTTGTCCCTGTCTCCAGGGTTATATACAGGCACAACCACACCCAGCTTTTGACATGGGCGCTGGGATCCGGACTCGGGTTTTTATGCTAACCGAACTGTTTCCCCGAGCCCTAAAATTGTTTTTAAAAATTAACTATGTTCCGCGCTTGCGTCTCAGAGGCGCTTGCTTGCTGTGTCACACATGCTGGGGGGGCAGAGGACAAGTTGCAGGACGAGATTCTGTCCTTCCACCAAGATTGAACTCAGGTGGTCCAGCTTGATGGGAAATACCTCTACCCTCTGGGTCGTCAGGCAGGCACGACTCACTTCTGTAAAAAGGGCGAGAATTTCATTAAACTGCAGAGGAGAAAGTGCTTAGGTGGTTGGTGTTTTTTTTTTTTTTTTTAAATCTATTTTTCCCCTAGTAACCAGGCATCCAGAACCAATTACTACTAATTTGAATTGAGAAAAATATCACTCTAACAATAACAAAAGAACAATCCAATTAAAAAAAAAAATGGACAAAGGACTCGAAGACAATTTCTCCAAAGAGTCTATACGAATCAAGACTGAGCAGATGAGACTATGCCCGGCGCCACTAACCATCAGGTGGCAAAGCCCGATTCCCACCTATTTGAGTTAGTTTCGGTTAAGTAAGGAGGGAGAAGACGAGGAAGACGAGGAGGAGAAAAAAAACGAAGCCAGTGTAAGGATGTGGAGAACGGGTTGGCTTGTTGCTGACGAGAATGTGAGGCGATGCAGCTGCCGGAGGAAGCAGTTCAGCAGGTCTTCGGAACTGCTCTAAGACCCTGCCAGTCCACTCCTCGTTCTATACCCCAAGGACCGAGAGCCCAGACTCCGACAGTTAGCTCAGCCGTGCTGACAAGAGCGGTATCTAACCATCATGGATGAATGATGATGACATCGCGATGTCCGTGGGTCGCCGTAGATGAGCTCAGGTGGTGAGTCCATGCAGAAGAACAGCATTCAGCCTTCAGGAAGCTGACGCAGCAATCTCAGTGGACTGAGACATCGCACTAGAATAAGCCAGTCGCAAATTATGGACAAGCGGCACGTAGGTCCCTTTTTAGAAGCTACTTTGACTAGCCAAATTCATAGGCTCCAGAACGGTGTTTGCCAGGCGCTGGAGGCAGGAGAGAATGACTTCTTTATTTTTGTGTGAGTGCAGGTGTGTACGTGGGTGCGCGTGGAAGCCAGGAGACAAAGTCAGTGTTCGCTAGGAAACGTTTATGTTTATGTGGTTTCTTTAAAATATATTTGCATTTACTTATTATTTGTGTGTGCAGAAAGCACCCTTATCCACCAAGCCGTCTCACCGTTCCCACGGTGGTTTTGGAGACGGAATCCCTCATTGGCCTGGAGCTCGCCGATTAGGGCTGAACTAGCTGGCCAGTGAGCCCCAGGGACCCTCCTGTCTCTGCCCCCCCAGCATTAGGATTACAGGTGTGCACCGCTGACCCAGCCTTTTTACGTGGACTTGAGGCTGGAACTCGGGTCTTCGGGCTTGCACAGCAGGCGCTTTATTGTCTGACTCATCCTCCCCGCCCATGACTTAGTGTTTAATTGGAGCTTTAGTTTAGGGTGATGGATATTCTGAAGGTAGACAGTGGCAGAGGCTGCACACTGGTGTGGATATACTCAATGTTAGGTGAGCCAGGCGGTGGCGCACGCCTTTAATCCCAGCATCCGGGGGGCAGAGGCAGGTGGGTCTCAGAGTTGGAGGCCAGCCTGGTCCACAGAGTGAGTTCTAGGACAGCCAGAGCTATAAAGAGAAATCCTGTCTTGAAAAACCAAGTGCACGCGCACACACACACACACACACACACACACCACAAACAAAACAAGCTGGGCATGGTAGTACTCAGGAGGGCAGGGGCAGGTGGATCACTGTGAACTCAGCCTGGTCTACAAATGGAGTCCAGGACAATCAAGGCTGTCCCAAGAAATCCCAACAAAAAAACAACAAAAACCAAACCAAAGCAACCAACCAACAAACAAACAAAACAAAACAAAAAAACCCCCAAAGGTCAAAGTAGCAAAGTATACATTTTACTACAATTAAAAAACAAAACAAGGGGGCTGGTGAGATGGCTCAGTGGTTAAGAGCACTGTCTGCTCTTCCAAAGGTCATGAGTTCAATTCCCAGCAACCACATGGTAGCTCACAACCATCTATAATGTGAACTGATTCCCTCTTCTGGCAGGTGTAAATGCAGATAGAACACTCATATAAATAAAATAAGTAAATCTTTAAAAAAAAAGTTTAAAAAAAAAAAACAAAAAAACAAAACAAAACCCGAGACAAAAACGAAGGGGGCAGGAAAGTTGGTTCCTCAGATAGAGGAGCTTGCCACAGAGCCTGACTACCAAAGTTTGATCCCCAGAACCCACTGTGAAAAGAGAGAACCAACTACTGAAAGTTGTCCTCAAGACCTCCACACACGAACACACACACACACATACACACACACAATGATAAAATTGCTAACATGATGAGCAAAGCGAAAGGTAACTGGTAGTCCTGTGGCATGGTGCTCTTGCTGCCGAAGGCCCCTGTGCAGAAGGCCTTCTGAGTGGTCTTTACTGGGAGGCCCTACGTAAGCTTGGCTGTGGAATTCCTCTACCACAGAGAGTTTTAGGAAGGTCCTTACACTTGGAGAGATGTCCCTGGGGAGAGTTACAGAAGCAACGTACAAAGTTCTCTGGGTTCTGGGGGACGGTTTGTTAGGTCCCTTAGAAAGACTGAGCTGGTGGATGGGCGACCTGAAAAAGAAGTGAAGAGATCTACTGTATGGTCTTCACCATTCTCCAACTCTCTGCACCTCTCAGTGCCCACCCAATTCCAGCTTGCCAAGTCCTGAGTGAAGTTCTCCCCATTCATTCCTTGAACCTTCCAGGTAGCCTTCCTCTGAACTACCCCCCACCCCCCATTGCTACCAACAGTGCCAGCAAGCTGTCCTGTGGCCTAGCCCTGACTTCTGCACTTCACGTTTGCCTTCAGCCCTTCCTCCTTCTCCTCCTCTTCCTCTCTTCCTTTTCTCCTTCTCCTCCTTTTCATAGAAAGTCTTACTGATTGTAGCCCAGGCTGACCTTAAACTCACGGTCTCCTGCCTCAGCCTCCTCAGTGCTGGGCTTCTAGGTGTGTGACACCGGGTTGCCCATGTTTGCTCTTACACAGCGACGTCTCAGGAGTTGCCCAGGTTCCTGAGGAGGCCAGGAAGATGAGAGTGGGTGGTCCTCTCCACACTGGCAATACAGCTTCCCCCTCTCAGCCTTCCTGCCACCCTCCTCTGTGCCGTCCCTGAGCACAGATCCCTCCCCTTCTTCTGCCCTCTCTTCTGTTTACATCTCCACCCACTCACTCTCAAGGCTCAGCATGCTTTGCTTCCATTTTAGTCTCTTCACCGATGAACAGCCAGAGAGAAAAAGCTCCTGCCTTGGAGTTTCTGAGGTCGCTGCCATTGTTAGCTGCTGGCTTGGTCCTGTGTATTCCCAGGAGAGGCCATCTCGCCTGGCTCCCAGTTTCCTTGGAGGGCTGTAGGTGTAGAGGTGGTAGCAAATCTCTCCATAGGCAAGTGGGGAGAGGGAAGCCTGCCCTAGTGGATGGGAGTCACCCCTCCTTGAATATGCCTTAAGGCTTCTTAAGACTCCTTCTCCTTGACAGGGCTCTTGTAGGCCAGTGTGGCCTTGAACAACTGTTTTGTTCTGTTTGAGACAGGGTTTCTCTGTGTAGTCTTGGCTGTCAGGACTTGATTCGTAGACCAGGCTGGTCTCCGACTCACAGAGATCTGCCTGCCTCTGCCTCTCTGAGTGCTGGGATTACAGGCCACCACACCTGGCTCTCTCTCTCTCTCTCTTTATGGAATAATTTTTATTTATTCTTCTACAATTTCATACATGTAAGCAAAGTGCCTTGATCGTATGAACCCCAAACTCTCCCTCCCATGTCCCCCGGCACCGCTGGCAGTATGCCCCCCCCCTTCTCCATGTCTTCTCTTTTTGTGTTGTTAATAACCGGCCTGATTAGTGCTGGCTGTTGGAATGTTGCAGATCTTACGCTGCAGCGAGCTCATGGGTGACACGGCTGTGTCGCACCAAAGCCAGCATCTCCCAGCATGCCTCCCTGTCCTCTGGCTCTTACTTCTCTTTCCACCCCCTTTTCACAGTTGAACTCTTTTATCCTCTAAGCTTTCTTATACTTGTGCTGGGTGTGGGCGCGGTTGTGCGGAGGACAACCTTGTGGAGTCAGCTCTCTTCCCACGTTTACCTGTGTGGGTTCTGGGGGATCAGACTTGTACCCCTTCTCAGGGCCCTGGCCTTGCGCTCTCGGTCTTCCTGCTTCTGCCTGCCTAGTGCCTGGAGTACACACTCTCGTACCACCAGAGAATACCCAAGCTAGCACCTGAAGGAGACTTGAAGCAGCTAGAGGAGGACGGAGCGCTAACCTCGGATCAGGAACTACTGCTGCTAACATGGAGGATGACTCCCCAGCACCTAGAGAAGCTGCCTATGAGCATTCTGAGTGGCTGGCTACGACTGCAACTTTGTAGAGAAAAGTGACCCGTGAGGTGAGGACCAGCCTCCAGGATGCCTCTGGACAACTCGCTCCCGCTGATCTCATGAGCATCAGCTCAGCAGCTCACTGACGACTCCAGCTTCCTGTGCCCTCTTGATGGCAGAGCTGAGAAGCATCAGCCATGACTGCCTCCCAGCGGCCTGAGCTGTCATCTGCTTTTAAGGTGCCCAGAAGATCTCAGCAAGCAGAGACTAGCTCAGACTTCCCCCAAGAGCCAATCCTGCAGCTGGGTGACTCAGCAGTAGACCAGTGTGGGGAGGGGGGGATCTGGGGGAGTCATCTGGGGGGTAGAACTTGGGGGCCTGAGGGGTCAGCATTGATGACCACAGGAGTCCAAGCCAGGGTGCTGAGTCCCCAGAAAGTGTCCAGCGGTGGCGGTGGCAGTGGCGGTGGCAGCCCTTCGATTGAATGAATCCACAGTAATTCCATTAATGTCACTAACTCCTCCCGGTGGATCTAGGCAAACAAATCCCTTACTTCAGGCTCCCTAAGAAGGCAGCCCCAAATGAGATCCAAATACAACAGCCAAGTGGCCCCTCTTTCCTTGTATAAGGACTCACCCCCCCCCCAAAGCACAAGCAATTACGCAGGAGCTTCCAGGATGACGCGGGTGGGGGTTTGCCTTTATTTCTTTTTGACTGGGGAGTGGGGAGGCTCAAGCACAAAGCTGATGCCAACATATCAGAGTGACACCCCCACACATGCAGAATACACGGATGCTCACTCCGGGTCAGCCACATACTGACAGCCGTGCCCTCTGAAGGGAACTTCCCCCGCCACTGTGAAAGCCCCTTACCCTCATTTTCTATTAGTTTCAGGATCCATGCCCACCCCAGGTTGCCTTGTCGCTCTCAGTGACTGGATCTTTCGACACGCTGGGCTCTTGTGTTTTAAAAACCCTGTGGGTTCAAGAGCCCCACCCCAGTAAAAACATGCATCCCTTAGAGAGAGAGAGAGAGAGAGAGAGAGAGAGAGAGAGAGAGAGAGAGGGTAAAATCCACACAGGGTGCTGGAGCCGGGGCAGCATGCTTCAGAGATGTCTGCCAGCTTGAGAGAGAAAGGCTGCCTTCTGGCCCACTGCAGAGAGATGGGAGGCAGTGCTCGGCTTGTAAGGTCTCACAGTGTAGCCCTAGCCCTGACCAGTTTTAAACAATCCCACCCAGGGCACCTTCACCGTCTTCCCTTGGAAAAAAAGACCAATGTGAGCTAGCCAAGACCCCGTGAACCCGTCAAAGCGCTATTTTCTTCTTGCTCAGCGGATTTCTGAGGCCTGAAGCTCCCACCCCACCCCGTCCCCCAAACCGGGCTGCAGGCCTCCCTAGCAGCTTGTGGACCCCATGGAATGGGGTCTCTACAAGCCTCCCACTCTCCAGCCTCCCTGCGTCCTCCCAGAGTGGCTTCGGCTCTATCTCAGGATCTCTCCCCACAGTTTGATGCGGTGACCCGACTTGGCTCGTGACAGGGGAGTTGTCAGGTGCCTTTGCTCTCTGTCCTCTCCTCATCGGCCGTCTGGGCGTTGCTGACCGTGCGAAGCTGGCCCTGGGCTGCGGGCTTCACGGACAACACCAAGCGTTTCCGGAAGGTCTCACAGAGTACTATGTACACAAAGGGGTTGAGGCAGCTGTTGGCATAGCCCAAGCTGATGGCCGCATTGTACAAGTAGACAAAGGTGAGGGTCGGGCGGCTGATGGACAGCTGGGTCAGCTGCAGCACGTAGTAGGGTGCCCAGCACACAAAGAAGACCAGGCAGATGGCAATGGCTGTGCGGGTCACCCTCTTTGTCCGAAGCCTGATGCTCCGTTGAGAGGCTGGGGCCACCGAAGACGTCATGCGCTGCAGTATTTTCACGTACGCAGCCGTGATGACCACGAAGGGCAGGGCAAAGGCCAGGAAGAACTGGTACAGAGTGAACCAGTAGAGGTCAGTGTCTGGGTTTGGCAGGCGGATGCCACAGCCTACGGCACCCCCGGGGAAGGGGATGAGTCTGGCGTAGAGCCACACGGGCGTGATGCTGATGAAAGAGAGAACCCACAGGAGGCAGATGACCAGGGTGGCCATGGAGGGCTTCCGGAATTTGGTGGAGGAGATGGGGTGGACGGTGGCCAGGTAGCGGTCGATGGCCATCGCCGTCAGGATGTAGGTGCTGGTGAACTGGCTGTTGGCATCCATGGCAGTGATGAGGGTACACATGGTTTCCCCGAAGTGCCAGACCCCGTTGCCCATGAGCTGGTGGATCATGAAGGGCATGCCCAGGAGGAAGAGCAGGTCCACCACGGAGAGGTTGATGATGAAGATGTCGGGGACGTTGCTGCACCAGTGAAGCTTGGATTTCTTCACCACGGCGAAGATGACGGTGGAGTTTCCTACGATGCCCAGGAGACAGATGGTGCCAAACACGGAAGGCATAATGATGTTGATGTAGGAGACGCTGCCTGTGCGAGGAGGTGACCCTGAGGACAGAAAGAGCCAGTGTGACCCGCCCTCTGACCTAGGAAGCTGACAACCTGCCACCCCACAGCGCTCCGTCTGGCCGCTCCTGCTCTTCGTTTCAGCTTGAGGTCACTGTGTATCTGGGATCTGGAATCGTCTCTCCCACCGTCTTTCCTCCCCACGCTGTTGCTAGTTCTGTCTCTGACCCTCCTCCACTGTTCCCCGGGTGACTCTGACTGAATCTTCTAGACCCACCTGTTACTCAAAGGGCCCCATTCTTCCCTTCGTCCATTCGCTCAAGAGGGCCAGGAGCCTAGACTCCCAGAGGTCTGCTGAGAATGTCACATCCCTGGGACATTCCCCAGGAAACCTTGTCAAAAAAGCTTGAAGGACATTCAGGAGTGTGTGTGTGTGTGTGTGTGTGTGTGTGTGTGTGTGTGTTTTCATTTGCAGCCTCATCTCAGAGAGAGCTGGCCAAAGGTTTTATTCATGTTCCTAGGCATGTCGTAGAAGTGACTGTCACCATAGGTGTGGGGTGTGCTTCCAGCTCAACAGCCCTGCCCTCTCCAAGCTCTCTGTCAGGGATTTCCTTGGGCTGTGCCTCCCGAGTCTGGGCTTCCCCGGTAGGGTAGAGACTGAAGCTGTTACAGCCCAGAAGCTTGAGAAATTTCACCACACCAACCTCCTCTCTTTCCTTTCCTTCCTTTTCTCCTTCAAAGCTAGAATTTCAGGGCATCGCCTTGCAGCAAATGTTGAGACGCTTAATTCACCAGAAAAGTTAATCCTCTCAAGCCCTGTGAAGTCTTTTGCTCCCAGCAGCCTCTGCCAGAGGACAGCAAGGACCGCTCAGACCCCATTACCCCAATGCGAGGCCAGAGCATTGAGCCCAGGGTAGCGGTGAATCAAAGAGCTTCTGCCCGCTCCCACATGCTACCCGCCTGCTCTCTTGCTTGCTTTTCCAGCCTTGATTTTTTTTCCCCCTCTGCAAAGCATATACGGGACTCATCAGCAAGCCTTCCCCTGTCTGCCTCACGCCTCATCACCAACCCTGTAATTTCTAAATGTGCCTCTCTACCCCCATCTCCATTCCTTCCTGCCCCCTCTGTCCTAGCTGGTGTCCCTTCCTCTCCTCCTCCCCTCCAGGCAAACCAGACTGCAGATCTTATCACCGGGAACTGTAAGATAAAGTTTCCCAGGCAGTTCGGCTCGGGAGGTTGAAACCTTCCCATTTTCCACACCCATCCCGGAGGAGGGAGGACTCCAACTCGACTCACCCGCCAGTGTGAGATTATCCTGGCCATCGGAGAGGTTGCTGGCATTGGGGCCAATGGACAGCAACGAGGCTTGCAGATCCATGCAGCCGGCGCAGGTCGCCTGCTCCCCGGAGTTGGGAGCCAGTCCACCCACGCAGGCTGCGGCAGCCTCCAGCGCCCGCCACCGCCTTGTCCCGAGCGTGAGCCCCGCAGTCCAGAAAAGGGTCTTCTTCTGCCGGCTGGCAGCCGCTGCTGCCTTTGAGCCCAACTGCTCGCCCCACTCCCTCCTTCCCAGCTCCCACTGACATCACCTAGACACATTAACATTCGGAGGCAGATGCACGTTAACCTCTTCCGCGCTGGCTGCGGCTCCCACTGCTGATTGCCTGCAGAGCCAGCAGCTAGGCTCAAGCAGCCCCATGCGGAGGAGCCTTCCTTCTCGCGGGCTCCTGGGGCTGTCTCGTGGGCTCACAAGGGCTACCGCTTGCCTCTCTTGCCTCGCATGACCATCCAGGTCTCTGCAAAGGCAAGGGGGGCGGGGAAGCCTTGAGGAGGCTGAACCACGTGGCAGGAGCCAGGGGTACTGTTCCCAGTGCTGGGGCCTCAGAGGCTTAGACCAGAGCCTTGTAGGACCTTTGGTCCTCAAGCACACTGGAGGTCACCCCAAACCCTTCCTGTGCCCTGGGAGCTTCCAAACATCTCCTTGGCTAGGTGTCCATTGCTAGCCCTCGCCTGGTGGGCAGAGGTGGTTCCGGGCTTTCCATGATGGCAATAGTCAGGGGCTGGGGTGCAGAAGGTTTTTCTTTTCTAGTGCTCTGAGGTTTTGTCTGGGACTCTCTGAGACAGTTATCAGAGCATAAGAGAACGAGTCCACTCAGAGGTTAGCAATGGTCAGCAGCCACAGGGCGCACAGCATTAGAGAATTCCCTTCAGAGCTTCCTGCTGACAGCTCCAGCAGACAGTCAAACGCTGTCACCACACCAGGACCAGATGCAGAGTCTGAGTCCTTGGGCTGTCCAGAGTTGCCTGTTAAGCCTTATCAATTGGCACAGACGCACAGAGCAACATCCCTACAGCTGCCCCGAGCTCCGGCCAGATGCTTCCTTGCCACCATTGGCCATCAGCATGCCTGGTTCTTTAGGCTGAGTTGTTGGTTATCCCTACCAGCTCTTAGAGCTCTTCTTTCTCGGCCTCTTGACCCACCAGCATGAAGAACTTGAATGAAGCCAGATGAGGGCTGGGGGTGTAGCTCAGTTGGTACCACGCTTGCCTCACCAGCATGAAGCCCAGGGTTTCCTGCCCTGAACTGGTAAACCGGACATGCCACTAATCCCAGCACTTAGGAGGTGGAGGCAGGAGGATGAGAATTTCAGGGCCTGCCCCTCCCCCTTCTCTCTCTCTCTCACACACACAATCAGATGATAGTTTAGCCATAGGTGAAGTCAGCCCTTGGCTGATGGGCAGAGGTGGTTCCGGGCACAGCCCAGAAGCTTGAGAATTTTCGCCACACCAACCTTTTCTCTTCCCTTTCCTTCCTTTCTCCTTCAAAGCTAGAATTTCAGGGCATTGCCTTGCAGCAAATGTTGAGACGCTTAATTCACCAGAAAAGTTAATCCTCTCACGCCCTGTGAAGTCTTTTGCTCCCAGCAGCCTCTGCCAGAGGACAGCAAGGACCACTCAGACCCCATTACCCCAACACGAGGCCAGCGTTGAGTCCCTGGGCTGTTAACCCTTAACCATCAGATGATAGTTTAGCCATAGGTGCTGTGGAAGGCTAGCATATCTCTCACATGTCTCTTGTGGTGGTAGCGGCGGGAACACTGTGGTGTCCTGAACAAAAATGTCCCCCGTAAGCTCATTCACTTGAACACTTGGTCCTCAGTTTACTTAGCCTTGTTTGGGAAGAATTAGGTATGTCACTGGGGGTGGTTTTAGAGTTTCAAAAACCCATGCCTTTGTTCCCAGTTAACTCTCTCTGCTCCCAGGGTGGGTCTCTGCCTCAGCTCTCTCCAGCTATACGGCAGATAAGACAAGAGAGCAGCCACCAACCCAAGCAGGCTCCAGTCTTTCCTAGAACTCCTTACAGGACTGATGGAGTCCCCAGCAGGTCCCAGCATTGGGCATTAGCTCTCCCAGACAATGGGCTGCGCCCAGCTGGAGCCAGCTCCTTGGAGCCCCTTGCCTCCAGCCGTCTTCAGAGGAATGGAGAGGAACAAGGAGCTCAGTTTGGTAGTGTGGTGGTCCAGCCTGCCCAACCTGTCCCTACAGAAATCTCTGCGAATTCAGGGCCACAGAACTTGCAGGGGGTAAGCATCTAACTGTTTATGCTACCACCCTTTTGTTCTGTCATCATGGACTCTAACCCTCTGACCGAAAATCCAAATTGAACCCTCTCTTTTCTAAGTTGCCTTGATAGTGGTGTCTTAGGAGCAATAGAACACCAAGATAGATGTGCTCCGGGCTTCTCTAGAGGGCTAACACGTGTGTGCTTTGGCCTCGGATGGTAAATTCCACTCCAGCATCACACTTCTTGGAGTCTTCTCTCTGACTCCTTTCTCAAAACTCGGCCAAGCTGTTTGATGGTGGCACACACCTGTAATCCCAGCACTTGGGAGCTTGGGAAGCAGAGGCGGGTGGATCTCTGAGCTCAGGGCCAGCCTGGTCTACAGAGTGAATTCTAAGATAGCCACTGCTACACAGAGAAAAAAAAACTGTCTCAAAAAAACAATACAAAATAAAACAACAACAACAAAGCCTCTGCCAAGTATGAGAGGCCAGAGGAAAGGATCAGTGAGGAGGTATTGTGAATGGGTACAGAGTTTCTGTACGCAGTGGCAAAGACTAGAAATAGATGGTGATGGTGGCTGAGCATCACTATATATGGATTTAATACTGCTGAATTTGACACAGATGGTTAAGGGAGTGTGAGGGTACCTCCGTGGTAGAACATCCTTGCCTGGAATGTATGAGGCTTCAGTCCTCAGAAACACATATGCAGAGTTAAAAGGGGTAGTTTTAGGGCTGGAGAGATGGCTCAGTGGTTAAGAGCTCTGACTGCTCTTCCAGAGGTCCTGAGTTCAATTCCCAGCAACCACATGGTGGCTCACAACCATCTATACCTTCTACTGCTCTCTTCTGGCATTAAGGTGTACATAAAGATAGAACATTCGAAATAAATAAATAAAATCTTAAAAAAAAAAAGGGGTAGTTTTATACTATGTGCATTTTACCACAATGCTAAAAAAGTTAGCGGTGAATTTATGTATACTACCTAACAGCCACTTGAGGACAGCCCAATTCTGCCAAGGTAGCCCTAACGCCTTCATCTTGTTACGGTAGGTACTTCCTCGAGACATCCCAGAACTATTATTTCAGCACTGATTGGCTCCAGGTTTCCCTTCAGGTTGTACTGTCCCATGTAACAGGAGCGTCCCTGCCAAGACACACTTTCCTTTCAAGTTTACATGCGTGCCAGGCTCTGGCATCCTGAAGTTAATTCCTACACACGCGCCCATTAGTTTTCTTCCATAATGAGAGAAGGCTGGTGCGGGGGGCCATATCTGAAAACGATAAATGCCCTCTTGCAAGCTGTAATCACAGTTGAATCCTATCACGATTTTCCAAACGAGGGCAGGCTGCTCTCCTTTCAAAAGGTGACAGGGGGAGCCAGGCACGGTGGCTCATGCCTATAATCCCAGCGCTCAGGGGAGAGACAGAGATAGGTGGATCTCTGTGAGTTCGAGGCCAGCTTGGTCTACAAAGTGAGTCCAGGACAGCCAAGGCTACCTAGAGAAACTCTGTCTCGAAAAACAAAACAAAACAAAACGAAGGGAGGAGGAGGAGACAGGGGAGGCAGTTGTATCTGCTGGTCTGGAGTGTCCAAGGAGCTGAAGGGATCTGTTTTCAAATTTGTCCAGATGTCCCCTCCTAGACTTCAGGGCTCCACTCCTCATCACTAAAGTGTCACCAAGGCTGTACCTATGTCATCTCTTTTGCGCCTCCGGCTACCCTGGCAATCAGATTCAGCAGACTGCTCTACCTCTGCATAAGGTGACATCATCCTTGAAATGCTGCCCTGGAGGCCTTCTGGCTTTCACCGTGTGTCCTGAATCGGAGTATCTGACCCCTCCATCTTCTTCTCCTTTCTGGGCTTCCAAAACAGTTCAGACTCCACACTTCCTTCAGGACTCTACTGAAGAAGCTGCTCCCATCAGCACCTCCTTTTCTACTTGTATCTATCTCAGTTGGCCACAGGCAGGACTCTCTGTCACTATGATGTCACTGCCAGGCCAGGGTCGGTCAGCATCTTGTCCACTACCAGCAGCGGTACACTTAGGGACATCTGACTGATCACCGATGTCGCCCGGCATCTTAGCTGAAGATCTGTCTTCAAGGCTGCGACTCCCAGAATTCATTTTCTCAGTTTGGTTCCCTCTGGAAACAGTCTTTGACTCAGAGTTGTATGTGGAAATTTACTCTTGGTGTGAGACTAAGGAACAGGAGTAAAGGAATAGAAGGCAGAGAGTTTAGTTAAACGGTATAGCACTTGAGTAACATGCACAAGCCCCTGGGTTCAATCCTCAGCATCACACATGCACACATGGACCCACACACGCACGCACCCACACATGCACACGCGCTGTCTCTGGGGATTATCCACCTGAAGTACAGGAAGTTGATTTTATATTGACTGATCCTCACTCTAATTGGTTCAGACTTCTCCTGAGACACTGAGCCTGCCCATCTGGACTGTTTACCCTAGAGCCAAAAGTCTCCAGTGTGTCAGAGGATTCTGGAACAGAAAGCAAATAGGCAGAAGGCAAGACACGACTGGCACAGGATGAATTGAGCTCATTCAATAAATAGCCCATTATAGCCGAAGCCAAAACTAGAGGTGGAGAATGTGACAAGGGTTCCAGAAGCATCTGGTCGGGACTGTTTTAGGGCTGGCCGTTTCTCCTGGACACCCACGTGCATCCTTTTAGCTCCTCCCGGCTACTCCTTGCTCACCTGCCCACCACTTCTGCAGCACCCCCCCCTCGGTCCCCATGGTACAGGTGTCAGTGTGGCACAGCACACCTAGGGCCTCCTGGTGCTACAGCGCATCTCAGACCTGCAGTGTCCCTTTCCCCCTCAGTCCAGGGTGTTCTCCATTTCTGCTACAGCTTAGGGAATGGGAACCCCAAAATGTCCAACCAGGGACAGTTAATGCTCTTGGGGTGCATCTTTGCTCAGTGTTGGATGAAGGTCACAGATAATCGCTCTCTCCTTGTTCCCTCAGGGTGTGTCATCAGAGTCTTTGTTTTTGTTGGTTTGTTTTCGGTTCTTGGTTTTTCTAGACAGGGTTTCTCTGTGTAGCCTTGGCTTTCCTGGCCTCTCTTTGTAGACCAGGCTGGGCTCGAACCCACAGAGATCTGCCTGCCTCTGCCTCCCTATCAGAGACATTTTGTACGGCCTTTCGGCAGTCCGAGGTCACTCAGCATGGTGTCAACAGGAAATCCTTCTGCCAGTGTCTCCCGCTGTCCTGCTTGCTCCCTTTTCATTCCTGATTCCTAGGATCACACTTCCTGGTAAAATTCCCACATGTCCCTTTGTCTCTGACTTTTCTTTTTTTTTCTGGGAATCAAGAGAGTGTGTGACTCACCACTACCAGTGGCATTCAAGGGGAACGGTGGTGTGCGAGGCATTTGGTGGAGATTTCCTGCTTCCTGCAAAGATGAGACAACATGAAGGAATTATCTCCTTCGCTTCCCCCGAGCTTTGCTGTGGCTGGAGGAGCCTCCTGGACCGCCTGCGGCAGGTGAGATGATGCTTATTGATTGGATCAATCAGGATGTCTGGAGGGAACAGACGGAACAAGTGTGAAAGCAGAGAGGCTTTAATAAAGGGCCTGTTTACCAAGGTTCAGGGACCACTAAGCGTGACCTGTGAAGGATGCTACGGTGGTATCTAGAGCCGGCAACAGTTGGACGCCAATCCCATGGGTAGGCCTGAGCAGGCCAACTAGCAGAACCCAGAAAACACTGTCAGGAACCCAGCAGGCAGGAGACCTAAGGAACAATAAGCTATGCTCCCTGACTCCCTTGCCTTCAGATCTTTGCCTGTTGACATGGTCCAAGAATCATCCTCTTGGGGTCCAGGGCAGAGCACATGGGAATAAAAAGTGGATTTGAAGGAGCAAATAGAAGATTAATCCAGTGGGCTCGAGATGTAGCTCAGTTGGTAGAGCACCTGCCTAGCATCCAGGAAGCCCTGGGTTCCCTTCCTGATGGAGCATGAACTGGGAGTCCTATCATTTTGGAGAGGGAGACAAGACAATCAGAAGTTCAGGGTCATCCTTAACTGCACAGTCCATTTGAGGCTCAACTGAGATTCGAGAGACCCTGTCTCAAAAAATAAGAAGTTAAGAAAGTTGGTGCACAGACACAGGGAGAGACATGCAAGTTTTTATTACTAATCCTTGAAACAACAGAATGCCACTGTCCCTGCGTGACAGATGAAGAAGTGGGGTGCCCCAAGCATGGGTTTGCTCAGAGTAGAGGCTGAGGTGGAGAGCAGAATGTATAGTGTGCATGGGAGCAGGGGAAGAGAAGTGAAAGGAAAAGGGCCGTAGACGGGGGTGCATGCTTGACAAGGGTGCTGTCAATCAAGTAGAAAGCTTCTGCTATTGTTTAGCACGACCAGGACTGGCAGCCTCTGTTCTACTTTGCTCATTGACACAAAGGGCTGATGATGATGTTCCTAGGTTTGGGTAAATGTGGGAGGGTAACAGGATGTTCCTGGCTCTGTAGAGTGTCGTTTTAGGGGCAGCATGAAGCATCTTGCTGGCAGATGTCCCTAGATTTGAGTTCTCCTTGCTGCCTGCCCACCGAACATGCTGCAAATCAGAGAGTCTCAGCCGCTTCCTCAGACAGGATGCTTGGAGTTAGAGCTTTAGAACTGGCACCATCCAAATGTCTGGATAAGGCTACCTTTGTTCCAGTCTCCAAAGAACAGAACTTTGACCTATTCGATCATCCTGGCGCTTCGCCTGTCTGTTCTTCAGCCCCAGCAAAATCATTAAAAAAAGATGGAGTCTAGTGGCTCAGAGAGCTGGCTCAGCATTTGGGAGCACTGGCTGCTCTTCCAGAAGACCTGGGTTCAATTCCCAGCACCCACATGGCAGCTTACAACTGTCTGTAACTGCAGTTTCAAGGAACCTAACACCTTAATAAAGACATATAAGCAAAACACCAATGAAAGAAAAAAAAAAAAAAGATGACGTCTGGCTGGGTATGCTGGTGCATACCTTCAATCCCACCACCAGGAGCCAGAGGCAGGCAGATCTCTGGGAGTGTGTTCAAGGCCAACATTGTGTATAAAGAAAGTTCCAGGCTAGCCACATCTACATGGTGAGACACTGTCTTTAAAAAAAAAAAGCCTATTTATAGCAATAAATTCTTTTTCCCTGACATCCATGTATCACCTGCTCAGTTGCCCTGCCCAAGGAACCCTAAGGGTTTCAGGTACCCCTCTTGTGGATGTCCACCACTGTACTTCCCAGGACCCAGCTGCTGCCTGCGTGTTTCCAAGGCCCATTTGAATCACTGCATCTGAGAATCATTTATCCTCCCTCACTGCTGCCTGGCCCCTTCCGGTACGTTCTTTACCAAATAACAGGAGCAGTCCTGCGAAAATGTAAACCCCATTCATTTACTCTACTGGTGAAAACAGCTTGGTGGCTTCCAGTTGCTTCCAAAATAAAATTAACCCCTACATAGACATGGCTCCCTCTTACCTTAAAAACTGACCCCCTGGAAAACAGGTCTTGAGGAGTCCCGTGGGAGAAGGGGAAATGCTAGCATCCTTGACCACCTCTCAGTGGGAGGTGCCGGCAGGAGACGTGGTTTCCCCCATTTAACAGGGAGTATAGATTTTGGGGTGGTAGGAACGGGGTCTAGCACTCTTTGGGGAGGGAGGTGAGTGGGTTATTATGGTAGGCTGGGCTGGGGATAGTCTCAGCTGCAGAGAAAGATGTGCTCAGGTTCACCATGGGGTCCCTAGAACAAAGTCGCCGAGTAGACTGCCTGCTGTGTTTGTTTGTGCTTGACTCGCAAACATGAAAAACCACAGGGGCCAGGGCTACAGCCCAGTGACAGAGCAATTGGCCAATGTGCACAGAATCTGGGTTCCATCTCCAGCACTGGGGGAAAAAAAAAAAAAAAGACGTAAAACCCTTCAGCTCTGGTACACAAGAGGCTGACCTTCTCCGTCGAGATGATTGTTAGGACGGTCTGTCTCCCAATTTCGAAGCATGAATCAGTCTCTACTCCGGAGCCCTGGAAGAAATGTAGCCTCGGCACTCCCAGGAAAGGATAATAGAGCTGGAAATGCAGCCTCGAGGCCCTTGGTTTGCTCTCTAGCACATGCTTGCACACATACAAAGATGTCTCAGTGACACAGGCAAGAACCGTGACTCTGACTCGGTTCCTCTCCCGGAGGGGGGGGTGTCTAGCCAGGCTGGCTGTATGCAGCAAAAGCTAAGAATTAGGCCTTTTGGAGATAAGCAAAAGGTTAACAGGAATGTTTGTTGACCAGAACGACACTGAGATCTGCTGTCAGAGCAGGGTTAAGATGGATCAGCCTATCGAGGGACTTGGCTGGTATGGCTTTACAGCAGGCCCTGTGGCTCTACACACCTTCCTTTTTCTCTTCTTTTCTTTTTCTTCTTTATTTCATTTATTTATTCATTTAGGGTTTTTGTTTTGTTTTGTTTTTTTGTCTCTGTGTAGCCGTGGCTGTCCGGGACTCACTTTGCAGACCAAGCTGGGCTCAAACTCATAGCCATCCACCTGCCTCTGTCTTCCAGAGTTCTGGGACTACAGGCGTGTGCCACTGCTGCCTGACTCAAACCTACCTTCCTTCCTCCCTTCCTTTCGTTCTTTCTTTCTTCCTTTCTTTTCTTTTCTTTTCTTTTCTTTTCGAGGCAGGGTTTCTCTGTGTTAGCCTTGTCTTGCCTTGAACTTCCTCTGTAGACCAGGCTGGCCTCAAACTCAGAGATCCACCTACCTCCACCCCCTGAGTGCTGGGATTAAAAGTATTCACCACCACCGCCCAGCAGCATTATTTTAGTGCCTCTAGTTACATGCCTGGAATAGATGTCCCAGTCACTGGCACAATTACTACATTGGCTCTCTGTTTGGCAGAATAAGAGATACGATGATGAGAAAAGTCAAATGGAAACTCCTGACTGATAAGCAAAAGAAATCTGGCTTTCTCCAAGGAATTGAAGTGATTGATAATATTATGAAACTGCTATGGTGTCTCATTCCTATAATCCTAGCACCAAAGAGAAGAGGCTGAGGCAGGAGGATCACCTTAGGTTCACAGCCAGTTTGGGCTACATAGTGAGTTCTGGGTCAGTTTGGACTACAAAATAAGGCCCTGTCTCCATCAATAACAAGAAAAACAACAAACCCCACAAAGGGCTGAGGTTGTAACTCAGTTGGCAGAGTGCTTGCCTTATATACACAAAGCCCTGAGTTCAAATCCCAGCACTGCATAAATGAGCCATTGATGGCATACATCTCTCATCCCAGCACTGTGGAGGTTGAGGCAGGAGTATCAGAAATGCAAAGTCATCAGCAGTATAGTGAGTTCAAGGTCAGCTTGGTTAGTTCGGGGCTGGAGAGGTGGCTCAGTGGTTAAGGGCACTGGCTGTTCTTCCAGAGGACCCAGGTTCAATCCCCAGCTCCCACACAGCAGCTAACTCCAGTTCTAGGGAATCTAACACCCTTTTCTGGCCTCTGTGGCCACTGCCCATATGTAGAGCATAGACACACATGCAGGCAAAGCCCCACACAAAAAAATCTTTTCAAAAAAGCTAATAATCTCCTCAAAAACAAAATTCTCACCACCAGGGCTTTGAAGGACTCTGGGTGATGACGTAACTAAATTCCTACGTTAGTCTTCACCCCGGCCAGCGAAGATGGCAGCTGGGCCTTGGAGAGTGGCAGTGGATTTCCATAAACCCAATTATGTGGTGACTCCGGTTGCAGCTGCATTTCTAATGTGGTCCCATTGACAGAGGAAATAAATTCCATCCCTGACACCTGACACACAGTTATCGAGCTGGCAAATTGCTTTCCCCCCTCTGTTTTAGGAAGAAAAAAAAAATAAAAGTTCAGAAACTGCTCTCATCCATCAGGGACATCGGATCACCTGCCCCATCTTGTCATGGCGGCTGTTAGCTCTTTTGACAGCTCCTCGCTTCTCAGACTTCTAACAATTCTCTGTTTCCCAAGATATCGAGCTATTCCACTTCAGACTGATGACATCATGCTGCTGGGGGCCAAAGACTAGAAATGAACAAGTGCCCTAAATGTGACAGTGATACCATGAAAACACCAAGGCCTGACATCTCAATAAGGGCTCTGGGATCTGGCATTGTGAATGTGTGGGTTTTCAAAGTGCATTACAATATATATATCTTTATCTTCCATCTCCCATCACCAAAAGGGCACAGTGTTTTGCGGGTCTCCAGGGATTTGAGGGTTACATCGATTTTAAGGATGCTGTTTCTACCCATGTTTTCTTTTTATTTTTTTATGTTTTGTTGTTGTTTGTTTGTTTGTTTTTTCAAAACTAGGTTTCTCTGTGTAGCTGTGGCTGTCCTAGATCACACTCTGTAGATCAGGGTGGCCTCGAACTCAGAGACCCGCCTGCCCCTGCCTCCTGAGAGCTGGGATTAAAGGCATGCACCATCACCACCACTGTGGCTTCCAACCCATTTTCAAGATGACCTAAAATCCCCCAGTTCTGGATCTGGGTGTGTATCTCGGTTCGTATTTGCCTAGCGTGCATGAAACCGGTCATGCTGTATAAACCAGGCAAGGTGGCACAGCCGGTAACAGCATCACTCGTGAGGTGGTGGCAGGAGGATCAGAAGTTCAAGGTCACCCTTTACTACTCAGTTAGTAGGAGGCTATCATGGGACACAAGAGACCCTGGCCAAAATTAATTAATTTATTCATTCTCAAAAGCCTCCGGTTGTGTATAAAGCCCTGAGCAAGAGAAAACTTGGCACCTAGTTCTGCCACCTGATTCCTGGAGCCCTTGCAAGTCCCGTGAGGTTCTGGCTTCCTGCAGTGGATGCTAAAGATGTCAAGGTCCAGTATAGCTGTGGTGTGTTTCTCAGTACGGGGCTCTAGGTTTTTGGGTGGGTTTTTGTTGTTGTTGTTTTGTTTGTTTGTTTGTTTTAATTTTTATTTTACGGCTGGGAAAGCGGCTCAGCAGTTAAGAGCACTGGCTACTCTTCTCTTCTAGAAGTCATGAGTTCAAGTCCCAGTAACCATACGGTGGATCACCATCTACAGTGTCATAGTCTCTTCTGGTGTGCGGGTGTACGTGCAGACAAATCACTATACGTAAAATGCATAGATAAACCTTTAAAAGTTCTAATCTGAGGTATATGGGTATTTCTCTCGTATGTATCTTTGTGCACTATTTGCATGCCTGGTGCCCAAGGAAACCAGAAAAAGGTGTTGGGTCACCTGGAACTGGTGCTGTAGTTGGTTGTGAGCTGTCATGTGGGTGCTGGGAATTGAACCTGTGTCTTCTAAAAGAGCATCCAGTGCTCTTAACTACTAGGCCATCTCTCTCCAGCCTGAAGCCCTAGTTTGTTTGCTTGCATTTTGTTTTTATTTATATTATTATTATTGTTGTTTTGTTTGCTTGCTTTTTGAGACAAGATCCCTCTATATAGCCCTGGCTGTCCTGGAATTCACAGAGATCCACCTGCCCCTGCCTGGGATTTAAAGGCATGCACCAACCTCCGCGCCCAGTTTCCGGGTCCTGGCATTTGTTCGGAGCTAAATCCTGCTGTCTTGGAGCTGCTTCTTACCCTCCTTTGCAGAAATAATACATGTTTACCTCTCAGTTCTGGTAGACACCAAATATCCAGGCATCAGATAACAGACAAAGCATCTCAGCCAGTTGTCAAGAACTTGCCACAGCTGTTTCCTAGTTCTTCTTTGTTTGAAAGTGAGATTTATGCCTTCAGGGAACAAGCCGGCCCTGAGTAGATCACATAGGTCTGCAGCCTGCTCACGTGTCACTGCCCTTCCATCAGCCCACACTTGTGGCCTCTGAGTTCTTCCACACACAAAAGGGACACTCTGAAGCTGGCTGCGATGACTCCTCCCTGTGACGCCGGATAGCACTGGTTTTGGTTTTCGTGGGGTTCGTTTGGTTTGCATTACTGGATAGAATCCAGAGCCCTCTGCTTGCTAGCCAAGCATTCCACCCCTGAGTTAAAACCAGCAGCAGCCAGTGTTGGCTTTTGTTGACAGCTCAGGAGAGTTGGAGTTTTCCACTTGGGCAGGCTCCTTCCCTGCTGAAAAGAAAAGCTGAAGGGAAGACACAGGGTCAGCAGTAGTGACTGGTCTCAACTCTAGAGGGGACGAATCATTTGCTCCCTCTCTTAGGTAATAGAAAAGAGAATTTTTTCCTATCCCATCCACACTTAGGGAAAATAAAGGGACCTGACCATGGTCCTTTATAGTCAGCACTATCAAGAGCGCTCCAAGGCATTAAGGTTTAGACACTTTATTAGGGGAAAATACTGCCCAGAGTCCCGCATAGTGCACTTCAGGAGGCAGAGGGAGGACGGTCAGGAGTTCAAGGTCACCTTGGGTTACAAACCAAAATCTTGTCCCAAACAAACAATGGGGAAAACAACAACAACAAACAAAACCCTCTTAGGTCTGGAGAGATAGTTTAATGGTTGAGAGTGCTTGCTGCTCTTGCAGAAGACCAAAGTTCAATTCCCAGCACCCACACAGGGTGGCGCAAAACTGCCTGGAACTCCAGTCTAGAGGAACACAACACCTCTGGTACCTTTGGGTCCCTGCACACACACCTTGTGTGCATACCGAACAGTTAAACACACACACAAAGACAAACACACTTGAAAATAGATCTTTCAAAACAAAACAAACAAAATTCCGAGGAGCGAGACAAGTGAAGTGGCTCGGCCGTTTAGAGCAATGATCGCTTTTCCAGAAGACCTGAGTTGGGCTCTCAGTACTCACATGGCAGCGAACTACTGTCTGTAACTCAAATTCTAGGGGATACAACAGTCTCTTCTGGCCTCCAAGGGCATCAGGCATGCATATGGAATGAGGACACACATGAAGGCAAAATACCCCTATATGTAAAATAAATAAAAATAATAATAATGTTTAGAACATCACAAAGATACAAAAACCCATAGAGTCTCAAGTCCTATATGTAAAATAGTACATTTGCCTAGAGCCGGCAAACATCCTCCTAAACATTTGTATGTGCACGTATGTGTATATGCATACATGTGTGTGCACAAACCAAATATGCTGTTAGATGTTAAGCCCTTGAGCTTCCCCATATACTTAAAATATTAAAATTAAATTTAGTGAATGTGTTTATATTTTGAGACAAGGTCTCACCCTATGGCCCAGGCTGGCCGTGAACTCACGGCACTCCTTCCTCAGGCTCCGCGCTCCTGCACACTGGAAATTATCTTGCTAACTGTGGCACCTAATGCAATGTAAAGGTGGACTAGGTAGCTGCAGTGCTATAGCGTTTAGGAATAACAAGGAGGAATGGCATCTACACGCTCAGGACAAACGCAGCAACCCAGCCCCCACGTTTCCACCCACGCTAACTGAACCCTTAAGTGCACAGAACTGACTACATACCCAGGAGGGAGTTTAGAAAAATAGCCTCACAAAGATTCACACATAAATGTTTATAGCAGCCAGAAAGTAGAAGCAACTAAAAAGTCCATCTACCGATGGACAAAAAAAAAAAAAAAAAAAAAAAAAGTTATTTGCATTCAGTAGACTATCATCCAGCCATGAAAAAGAAAGAAGTACAAATGAAGTCCACTGCATGGACGGATCTTGAAGTCATTGCACTGTTAAAAAGCCAGACACAAAGACTGTGCAATGCATGGTTCTATTCAATGAAACGTCTAGAAGAGGTGAATCTATAGAGAAAACAGATTCTTGTTTTCCCAAGCCTTGGGTTTGGATGAGAGGCGAGCAAAGTAAATGGCTGCTAATAGAATGACGGATATGTTAGCCGGGCAGCACTGGCGCACGCCCTTCATCCCTGCACTGGGGAAGCAGAGGCAGGCGGATCTCTGTGAGTTCAAGGCCAGCCTGGTCTACAGAGTGAGTCCAAAACAGCCAGGGCCACACAGAGACACCCTGTCTCAAACTCCCCTCCCCCCCCAAAAAAAAAAAAAAACCAAACAGGAATAAAAAAGAAAAAGATAAAAGAAGGAATGATGGGGAGGGGGATACAAAGTGAATAAAGTGTAATTAATAAAAAAAAAGTAAAAAATAAAATAAAGAAGGAATGATGGACACTTCTAAATGTTGATCATGGATTAGTATCACAGTGGATATGTTTAAAAACCATTAACCTCTACACTTTAGTTTCACTTTGTTTTTTTGAGATCTTAAGTGACGCAGGCTGGCCTCAGAATGGCTACATATCTGAAGAGGCCTTAAACCCCTCATCTTCCTGCCTCTAACTCCTGAGTGCTGGGATTTACATGCATGCACCACCATGCTCAGCTCGGAACTATACGTTCTAAAGGATTATATTTTCTATGTGAGTTTTAGCATAACAAATGTGGTTTTAAATTTTATTACTTTTTAAAAAACATTTCGTTCATTTATTATTTATACCGTATTCTGCACGTGTGCCCGCATGCCAGAAGAGGTCACCAGATCTCATTATAGATGGTTGTGAGCCACCATGTGGTTGCTAGAAAATGAACTCAGGCCCTTTGGAAGTATAGCCGGTTCTCTTAACCTCTGAGCCATCTCTCCAGCCCAAATTTTATTACTTTTTCAGGTATGGTCTCGTGCAGCTTATGCTGGCCTCAAACTTATTATGTATCTGCAGCGGGGCCTGATTCTCCTACTTCTGCCTCTCAAGGGGGGCACTCCAAGGTAGGCACCACGGCTTGACTACAAATCTGCTTTTATAAGATGAAGGAACTTGAAAGCAAAGGGAGAATGGGGAGTTCAAGATCTGAGGTGATCCTGAGCTCTGCAGGAAGTTCAAGGCTAGCCTAGTCTACATGAGAATTCTTAGCTCCGCTGGTATCCATGAAGCCCTGGGTTAGATCCTTATAGACACTACATAGGCCTGGATTGGTGTTGTGCATCTGCAGTCCTAGCACTTATTCAGAAGGTAGAGGCAGGAGGACCGGAAGTTCAGGGTCGTTTGGGGCTTTGTAGTGAATAGAAAGCTAGCCTAGACTATTCTATTTTTTAGTTTATGTTATTAATTACAACCATAAAGGACAAAAGAAAACAAGGAGGAAGAGAAAGAAATCTACTATGCTCTCTAATCCTCAGACAAATGTCCACCCTGGACATAGTCTCCTACTTCAAGTGTCTTTGCCTCCTGGGCATCTCATCCGGCTACCTCTTAGCAACCATCTCTGGGTGCCCATGGCTCCCTCAGACACCCTGCTACCTGGGACTCTATGGGAGACCTGCAGCGTGAAGTTGGGTTCTGGCTGGCTGTGTTGACAGTACCAGCATCCATCCCTGAGATGGCTTCATGCCTCGGCTCCCCTGCTGACTTGCTGTGTCATCCAGCAAATCTCCAACCTGCTTGGTGCCAAATGGCGAGCAGAATGATGTGAGCCTGCCTCCGGAGTCGCCTTGCTGTGAGGTTATTTTTTGCACAAGGTTATGGTAACTAAAGTTTGCATAGCCACCTAAAACACAGGTCTTATTGCAGCTGACCCCCTGGGGAGCTGACAGGACTCCTGGTGACAGATGTAGGGGCAGAGGAGCTGGGTGATTTTCCCTGGGCCATCCAGCTGGCATTGTTTAACACACTTGCGGCTTTCCCAGCTCCAGGTTTCCTTCCTGCTCCGCCAATGGGCTTCCTTTGTGACGATACTTTTCCTAATTTCAAATGCCAGCATGGAGGAAATGGGTTTGGCTTTCGGCTGGTTTCCACCACCGTGTTCCCAGCACTGGAAGGCAGCCCCTTTGGCTATTTGTTGCTGGTGGCTCCTCTTCCCCTTCACGTCACTTCAGAAGCTGCTGAGTCCTGCTTTGGCATGACTGAGCGGTTGGTCGGGCTGGCCCTGCCTGTGATGTTGGATAAACGTTTGCAAACATGACTGGGGTGGTCATGCATGGTGGTGCACCTCGTAATCCTAGCATTCAGAAGTCTGAGGCAGAGGGGTGGCCAGTCAGGGCAACGTAACAAACCTGCTACCAGAAAAAATAAATAGACAAGGCTGGAGACAGCACTGGAGGTGGAGCTGGGCTCCCAGCACCCAGGAGCACTTCAGGAGGGGTCATGATAGTCCTAACTCCAGCTCCAGAGGGTGCAATGCCTTTGGCTTCTCAGGTGCTTCATGCACACGGACATACCTGCAGACACACACCTATGCATAATTAAAAATAAATCTTAAAATTAAAAAAATAGATAATAGGGTGACAAGGGCTGGAGAGATGGCTCAGCAGGGAAGAACACTGCCTGATCTTCCAGAGGTCCTGAGTTCAATTCCCAGCAACATGGTGACTCACGACCATCTATCCTGGAGTCTGATATCCTCTTTTGGCATGTGTACATGCAGGTAGAACACTCATATATTAAATAAATAAAATCTTTAAAAAAATAAATAGGGTGACAAGATGGCTCAACAGATGAAGGTGCTTGCTTCCAAGACTGAAGACCTGAGTTCAATCCCCAGGATTCACATGGTAGAAGCAGAGGACGCTCTCTGTCTCTGTCTCTGTCTTTCTTTCACGCCACGCACAAATAAATAAAATGTAAACTTTTTAATAAAATAATTTAAAAACATAAAAATGAGGCTGGAGAGATGGCTCAGGGGTTAAGAGCATTGGCTGCTCTTCCAGAGGACCCACATAGTAGCTCATGACTATCTGTAGCTCCACCAGAAGCTCAAGGCCATTGTCAGCTATAGAGCAAGTTCAAAGCCAGGCTGGGAGACAGGAGACCCTTGTCAAACAAAAGAACACAAATTCTTTAGAGCCCCCAGCCTGCCAGACCTCTTCCATCCCCCAAGTCCATCTGACACCTGGTGTGGCCTTGAAGCATCTCAACACGCTCTTCTGCCTTTGCACATGCAGACCCCTTGCTCCTTCTCTTGCCTGAAATGACCTTGTCCTTCTGTGCTCCTCCCACCCTGACCCCATCAAACAGCTGGGCGTCACACACATTGGCAGGTGCCTGTGATGCCTCCCAGGCGGCTTTGCCAGGCTGGCCACCTAACTTCCAGCTGCTGTGGTTGGCTGCCTCCTGATACGTAGAATGGTTCTTGTCGACAGGAGACTTCTTGCCAGGAAGGCTGCCAGCACACTCAGCTGTCTTAGTTTTGGGTTACTATCGCCATGATGACATACCATAACCAGAGCAACTTGGGGAGGAAAGGGTTTATTTGGCTTGCAGTTCCACATCAAAGGAAGACAGGACAAGAACTCAGGCAGGGCAGGAACCTGGAGGCAGGAGCTGATGCAGAACCCCTCGGGGAGTGCTGCTCATTGGCTTGCTCTCCTGGCTTGCTCAGCCTGCTTTCTTATAGAACCCAGGACCACCAGCCCAGGGACGGCACCACCCATAATGGATGCTTAACAATGTTAAGAAAATCGTTAGTTAAGAAAAGCTGGACACAGTGGGGCATGCCTATAATCCCAGCACTCTGGAGGCTGAGGCAGTCTGATCTTTGTGATTTCAAGGCCAGCCTGGTCTACAAAGTGAATACAGGACAACCGGGGCTACACGGAGAAATCCTGTCTCAAACAAAACAAAACAAAATAAAATAGAAAGAAAGAAAATGCTGTTCAGTCTTGCCTCCGGCCCGGCCTTACGGAGACATTTTCTTAACTGAGGATCCTTCCTTTCAGACTACTTTAGCTTGTGTCAACTTGACACAAAACTAGCTAGCACACATGCAAAACCCAGCAAGACAAACTCCCTGCTTCCAAGAGACTGCTCTAGTGTAGCCACGCTTCAGACCGATCTGCCCAGCCTCCTGGACCAGCCAGGCCTAGACAGGACCTGAGATGTGGTTCAACAATCTCTCTGTGGCTGAGATTTTCCTCCTCTCTACCTCAGCTCCCCATGCTGTCCTCAGGCTAGGACACTAGCTCGTTCTAGTATAATTAACCTTTTGTTGTTGTTGAGACAGGATCTCTACGTGTAGCTCCGGCTGGCCTAGAACCAGTTCTGTAGATCAGGCTGGTCTCCATCTCAGAGATCTGCTGCCTCTGCCTCCTGAGTGCTGGGGTTAAAGGCATGCCCGGCTTTCAGGGCAGATTTTGAGGTCCCTGAGGACAATGATAATGTTCTATCTATTTCTCTGTCCACGTTCCCTAGTTGGAGGCCTGGCGCGGAGCAAGGACGCTGTATTTAACTCAGCATAGCTTGGGGTGGCCCCAAAGTCACATTCCCCTGGCCTTCCTGTCTTCATCTGTTTCCTTCCCTCTCCTGGGGCTTCCCTCCTAATCACGGCTTCTTCCTCTGTGCTTCCCCTCCCCAGCCAGTGACAAAGACATGAGTTATTATGACTAAGTTTGGGGTGGGCTGTGGAACGGAGGGAGAGAGCCTACCAGCGAGGCCACACCGCTACTCCCACCTCCTCCCGCTTCTTAAAAATTAGAATGGGTGGAACACCGGAAGGAGGCCTTCCCTCCACCCCCCACCCCAATCTGGCTCCAAGGCAGAGACATTAGCAGAAGGTGGGAAGGGCTTCTGCTGGCAGTAGCTGGTCACACACCAGGTCAGGGCTGCCCACTTGAGACCCTCGGTACAGAGCTCACTGGCAGCCTTTCGCAGTGACTGCCCTTGACGGCCTCCTCCTGCTCACAGTTCTTCTTAGCTTCATAAATGCTCCAGGAACATTTCCACTCCGGTTCATTCATCCCCACCCACTCACGGCATCAACCCGCGTCACAGAAGGGATGGCTTGCCTCAGCAGCTTATTAGCTTTCCAGGCAGCGTGCAGCTCATCAGGCACTGAGTCAGGGCCATCTCAGCTCCCCCTCCCCCCCTGGCACAGGCTGACTCAGTAGCCCAGGGTCTCAGCTGGGGTGTCCTGGGACCACAGGAGACAGCAAGACATCTAGTGGAGTGGGGGCCTGGGATTGGGGTGGGGGAGAGAATGCAGTAATTACTTATCCTTGATTGATAACTTAATTCTCTCTTTTATAATTTTAAAGTACTTTGAGACTGGGTAAACTTTGGGACTGAAAGCTGGTTGGGCTCAGGCTTCTGGAGCCTGGGAAAAACAAGAGCATGGGCCGAGCATGGACCATCTCACCTGGATGAAACGAACTTTTGTTTTTGGAGGAGTGACTGCTCCTAAAACAGTTGCTCTCAAAACGACTGGCCTGTCCTCTAAGATGGGAAGGTGAGGTTGTGTTTCATTTTGTTCTTGAAAGACTGGGAAAAAAAAAAAAAGGTAGTGGTGGCCCACACCTTTAATCCCAGCACTCAGGAGGCAGAGGCAGGCGGATCTCTGTGAGTTCAAGCCCAGCTTGGTCTACAGAGTGAGTTCGAGCACAGCCAGGGCTACACAGAGAAACCCTGTCTTGGAAAACAACAACAATAATACAAAAACATTTAGAAAGATCAACCATATCATCTGGGAGGTGTCTCTGTGGGTAAGAGTGATTGCTGCACATTCATAAGGACCCGGGTTCAAATCCTCACCACTCATGTAAATAAAAGCAGTGCCTGGAATGTCAGCACCATGGGGGAGGACACTGAGGCAGCCTACCTTAAGGTGAGGTGAAAGGCCCTTTTTCAAGGGAGTGAAGTGGAGAGTGACGGCCATAGTGTCCTCCTTTAGTCTCCATATGGGCATGTGCTACACACGTGTATAACACACGCGCACACACACACACACACACACACATACACACAACATACACACACAAATTAACTAAAAGAAAAATCAATAACAAGAGTTCCATGGCTACCATCCACCATGCATTGTAACTGAAGGCAAGAGGAAGGAACACAGCAGACTCTCACAGAGGACAGAGGAGTTTCAAAGCAAGCCAAGTTGCTGAGGGCAAAGCGTCATGCGTCCTCACAGGGCAGTGAGTGGCTGGTGCCTTCGTTCTCCAGGGAGCAACTTGAAGCCGCCGCCTTTGCTCAGAGACTGCCAGAGTCACTTGCCCAAGGTCACCGTGGACTGTTACTTCTCACCCACTCCCATTGCTGGGTGCTGGGGAGACGGGAGGAGGGAGGACCTGCCTTTCCTGCTGTCTGAGCGGAGGTAGATGGTTGGGATGTCAGTGATACCGCAGCGCTCTCTGCTGCAATCCACTTAGCTGGCAGTGAGATCTGCCTCTGTCCGCCCTCCCAGGGTGTGCCTGTAGGTTGTGCCTGGGGTTGGCTGTCAGATACAACCTTTGGGGGTCTTTTCATTTCTTCTGCCAGTCTGCCTACCCCAGGCTTACTGGCCCTGGCTTTCCCGGTCTCTGCATCCTGTATCTTCATTCAAGAACTCGCATCTACAGATGTGTAGCATCTCGTCAAACTTTTTACATACTCGGGTTCCTGGGGTCAAACTGGGGTCTTGAGGCTTCTGTTGCAAGTGGAATTTTGTTGTTGTTTGTTTGTTTGTTTGTTTGTTTTGCTTTGCTTTTTCTTTTTTTTTTTAACATTATGCATTCCTTTTCCTGTATGGAGGCTCTGTCTGCATGTACACTTGCATGCCAGAAGAGGGAATAGGATCCCTTGATAGATAGTCTTTAGCTATCATGTGGTTGTTGGGAGAGCTATCATGTAGGTTGTTGGCTGCTCCTTTGGAAGAGCAGCCAGTGCTCTTTACCGCTGAGCCATCTCTCCAGCCACCCCTTGTTTTGCCTTTTAAGACCGGGTCTTACAGGAGCTCTGGATGTCCTGGAACTCACAGAACCCACTCTCTTTGTCTTCTGAGTACTGATATTACCATTACACACTTTCTTCCTCTAAGTAGTTCGCACATTTGCATAAAAGCAGAACTTCAGTAGAGATTGTGCAGTAATTTCATATACAGCCTAACGATAACCTTCCCAGCAGAGTGGCCTTTCCACGCTTAAACTCAGGGTACAGCTAGGCTGGCTTTGAACTCTCTAGCCTTCTGCTTCAGCCTCCGAAGCAGTAGGATTTTTTTTTCCCCATCCCATTACTGTTCGGTTCGGGCAATAGCTTTTTGGTTTTGCTTTCTTTGTTCTGTTTGTTTTGGGGGCTTTTCATTTGTTTGTTTTTTGTTCTGTTTTTTTTGAGACAGGGTTTCTCTGTGTAGCCTTGGCTGTCCTGAACTTGCTCTGTAGACCAGGCTGGTTTTGTTTGTTTTTAAATGAGCTTTCTTGGCTGGCTTCAAATTGACTCTGTAGCCAAGATGGGTTTAAACATTTCATCTTCCTGCCTCTTCCTCCCAAGTGCAGGGTGACAGGCATGTGCCACCGTATCTGGCGTTTTGTGAGGCCTGTTAGGTATCCAAAGAACCTGGAAGCAGTCTCCCTTAGTCCATGTGGCTCCTCCAGCACTTCTCATCCCCGTCCTACCCTAAACCTCTCCAACCCAGGGGCTGGCCCTCTGCTTCCCCTCCCCCAGCTTCTCTCTCCTGTATAACTAGCCATTCTGGTTATACAGAATGGATAACCCCGCTCTCTTGGCTCCTGGTTGCTCTTGGTTCTTCCCTGCTCATGGTATGAAACTCCTTTCTCGGTCTGCGAATGCCCCACTCTCTTCTCCTCCACTCTCACTTCCTTTCCCCCTCCCCCGCCCATGATCGGTTCAGTCTGGATCCTTCCAGATGCCTCTCCAGCTGTTTTCTCCCTCATATCTACTTAAAACTTTTCCACCAAAGCTAGGAGCGGTGATGTCCTCATCTTTTCATTCAAAGCCCCAGGGCTTCAGGCATGCTAAGCAAGCATTCTACCAATTGAGCTACAGCCCCAGCCTCAGCTTTAGCTGTAATTCTCTGCAAACTCGGTGGCACACAGAGACAGATCTCTGTGGGGAGGAACGACAGGCGAAGAGGCCCCAGGCTGAGCCAGGAACCCAGGTAATGTGCACACCACAGTGGCCTGCGTGGCCCCCACAGAGCCGGCGTGAGGGATTCAGTAGACCTGCGGTTCTCAACCTTCCTGACGCTGTGACCCTCAGCTTGTGGCGACCCCCAACCCTAAAATTACTTCATTGCTACTTCGTAACTGTTATTGTACTAGTGTTAAGAGTTGCGATGTAAACATCTGATAGGCAGGAAATCTGACATGGGACCCTGTCTGCGCCAGTTTTTCAAATGCTCCTTTATTTTGGGGGGTTCCTGAAAGCTTATTTCTCCCATCCAACCCACCCCCCTTCCAACTCCAGGTGGGGGGGGGGAGAAAGAAGGGTGTAAGGGAAAGGGACATAGCCCTCTTCTTCCTGCTAGGTAGGGTCGTAGGATTCCTTGGGGGCAATAACAATGATCTGTCAGCAGAAGTCCAGCAAAACAGCAAACAGCACGGGCGGCAGCAGCACGAACCAGCAGCAAGCGGTCTGGCCTCGCCTTCTTCCTCCGGGGGGCTGTCATATTTACACCCCTCAAAGTCCTCTGAATTCAACTCATCCCAGCCCGCAAAGTCCGCAGTCTGCAAATGACAATTAACAGGTGTGGACAAATCACACTCCCCCTCCCCCACCTAGGATTCTAACCAAAACATGTTTACGTAGCATAACCCAAAACACCCACAACAGGACCCCAAAGGGGTCTCGGCGTACAAGTTGAGAACCACTGCAATAGACCGTGGGGATCCCTGGGAGGGAACCTTCATTTTCTCAGAGAGAGCTGAGCCGGCGGAGGGGGGGCGGGTGAGTTACAATAGGTGTGTGTGCCAGACAAGACTGAAACTCAAGGACTTGGAGCAAATTGCCTGAGGTCACCCGGCTTGCCTGGTAGAGCCAGGCTTTGAAAGCACACCTGCCTCGCCTGCAAGCTGCCAGCCCTCCATGCTGTGAACCCTTGTGATTGTTTCTGTACAGCCTTCACCTCACTGCTCCTGCTCAGCTGCAGGGAACTGGGACCGCTACTCACCCACCACCATTTAGCTCTGCTTCAATGCCGCATCTTCATCTTTCTGCCTTCCAATTCCCTAAGACTCGGGTGCAATGGGGCCTTGGATACCACTGACCAGTCAGGCAGGAAAATCTCACCTTGGAATGAATGGATGAAGACTACACAGAACAACTTTGTCAACAATCACTCACAACACTGGTCTAGTGACTCGGCTAGGAAGGGAAACCAGCACAACCTGTTTCAACAACTCAGAACACAACAGACACCCACCAAGTACTGAGATCCTTATACCCCTGAGCTTGTCATGCCGAGGGCCTCAGGCCTGGCTGCATACAAAGACTTTAATCACATCAGGAGGGCCCTGTCTCTTGCTCTCTCTACCTTTATGATGGGCCTGTTTGTCACTTTGGACCATTTGTTGAGTCCAAGTAAGAAGGCTATGGGCAGCTCAGAGCCTACATTTGTTTGCTTTTATACTTAGGATGTTTCATTTCAGCCATGGCTACACAGTGAGACTCTCAAATACTTACGGAGTTAAAAGAGAAAGAGAACATCTTTTCTGACTGACCCTGGCAAAGTCCCAAGGAACACTCCAATTGCCCTGGATCAGTTGACTCTCCACCCTAGGGAGGTATTACTTTGGATAGAATGTTGATGGTCTGGCTGCAGGGGAGGACAAACACCTATAATCTCATCTGGCCCAGAGCTGAGGCAGGTGGATCCTGTGTCAAAATAAAGGAAAAAGAACAGGCTGGCAGCGAGGTCCAGAGGTAGACACTCAACAGGGTTCCGTTCCTGGTAGCCCGAAAGAAAGAAAGAATGGGACCACGCGGTCTACATCTCGTATTTTAGTGATGAATGAAGGACATTCAGGAAATGAGTTTGCTAGAAGGCAGACTGGCACCGAGTGTGGCCGCATGTACCTTGGCACTGCAGAGGAGAAGGCAGGAGGTAAGAGTTCAAGTGAGGGAGATGGCTCCATGGAGCAAATGCTGAAGGAACAGTCAGGACTGGAGCACAGATCTCCAGGACCTACATAAAAGCCAGGCAGGGGTGCTGGCCACCGGAAATCCCAGCCCAAACCACTGACACACACACCATATACAAATATATAAATACACACACCACAAATACATGTGCATGCTCATGTGCACACACACACACACTCACACGCACACACTCACACACACCACATTCAAGGCCATACATAAAGGTTAGATTTATAAACTTGACATTCAACATGTAGATGGGCTTCTAAGGCATGCCTGTGTAGAATTTCCTTGATTATATTAATAATGTGGAAAGGTCCATGTTTATTGTGGGCGGGATGGGTCTCTGGGCTGGGAATCCTCCATTGTGTAGACTGAAGGAAGGCAGCTAGCTGAGCTGAAGGAGGCCTGCTTTCCCAACTGCGCTGGATGTACTGCCTCAAGCTTGTGAGTCAGAATAAGCCCTTTCTCCCTTAAGTTGCCTTTGTTGGGGTACTTAGCACAGCCACAGGAAAGTAGCTAAGACACCATCTTTTTGCTACATAGGGAGTTCAAGGTCAGCCTGTGCTACCTGCCATCCTGTCTCAAAAAAGCAAAGCAGAAAGGCGGGCAAACCAAACAGCGAGGAGAGAGCCTCCTCTGGGGAGGCAGGAAGGCTGCTGGGAGGCTGGCAGAGCTCCATCTCTTGACCTGGAAGCTGTCAAGGTAATTACAAGGGGATTTGCTTTATGAGAACTCATTATGCGTGACATTTGTTTCATGTGGTTTTTCTCTTATTAAAAAAAAGGTTTTTCTAAAAAGAGTGAAAAACAGCCCATCTGTTCAAGTTACCCACTTTACCTAAAGGCTTTGTGTCTCCCCACGGCTCACAGATAGAGTCCAAATTCTGATTCAGGGCTGCTGGGGCTGGGGCTGACCCGCTTTGCCATCGCTTGGGGACCCTGAGGGAAGAGGGAAGAGAAAAGGAAAAGTGAAGGGAGCGGGAGGCAGGGAATGGACATGATCAAGATACATTGTTCCATTCCCTGAAATTTTGGAGAGATAAATCCGGGGTGGGGGCTGGGGGACAAGAAGGCGTGGAGTGGAGAAGCTTGGATGCCGCCAGCAAAGCCAGCAGGAGGTTTGTCTGCGCCAGGAACCGTCATCCTGTGAAGCAGGGACAGGAAAGGTGTTTTTCTTTGTAACCCGGTGCTGAGAGTGGAGACGAGGGCTAAGGACACTGTCTAGAGCACCACGAGACCTCCCAACATTCCAGTTGTCCTTCATCTTGCTGGATCCCTGGGTTTAATCTTCTACTCTCTCTGTACTTTCCCTGGTTTGTAATCTCTTTGTGCCTTCTTCTTTATTGCGCTGAGTACTTCACGACGCTCATAAACCCAGGGAACAATAGTGGGGAAAAAGTTCCTCTAAATGAAGTTCAAAATAACGGCCTTTTCCTCATTTGAAGTAATTCTTACATAGCAAGCTTATAATTTTGAGCTCTAATATACTTCAGTAGGAAATGTTAAAATCCAGATGTGGTGGTACACACTTCTAGTTCTAGGACCTGGAAGGCTGAAAAAGGATTTGTCATACGCTGGAGGCCAGCGAGGTCTACACTGCAAATTCCAGACAAGCCAGGGCTACCCAGAGGAACCCTATCTCAGAAAAAAAAAAAAAAAAAAAAGATTACCCAAATAAGTCGGGCACACTGCACGTGCCTTGTATTTTTATTGCAACAATGTCAGAAAATAAACAGGGTTTTTGTTTGTTTTTCTGAGACAAGTTCTCTCTACATAGCCTGCCTGGGTTATCCTGAACTTGCTCTGTAGACCAGGCTGGTCTCAAACTCACAGAGATCTGCCTGCCTCTGCCTCCCAAGTGCTGGGACTAAAGGCGTGTGCCACCCACTCCCAGCTTTAAATTTTATTTTTTTCTGTGTGTTTGTGTGTGTGTTTGAGTATATATGTGCACCTGTGCCTGCAGGATCCGGAAGAGGTCAGAAAGTATCAGATTCCATGGATCTGGAGTTACAGGTAGCTGTGAGCTATCATGTGGGTGCTGGGAACCAGACCAAACTGCAAATGCAGTCTACAACTTTAACACTGAGCCATCCCTCCAGTTCACGGGGGTAAACTTTTCACCCCCGTGAAGAACAAAGTTGGGGAAATTTTACTACCTGATTTCCAAACAGTAAGATGCTACCGTGCTGCAGACACTGGTGTATTAGTGTAAGGACAGACATACAAAAGGGGGAAGAGGGGTCTTCTATCTGTGGTCCCAGGGCGGCTCAACAGGAAAAGGACCTGCTAGCTAATGTCACAGGCAACAGGATAGCCAATATGAGGAAACAAATGTAGAGCTTCCTTTATGCCACACATAAAGTAACTCAGAATGGACCATACATGTGGGTCTGTGTGAAACTTGGGGGGCTGGAGAGATGGCTCTGCGGTTAAGAACACTGGCTGGTTGGCAGAGGACCCAGCTCCAGTACCTTCTGAGACTCTAGTTCCAGAGGATCCGACACTCTCCTCGGGCCTCCGTGTAGCAAAACACTCACACACATGAAATAAGATAAAAAGAAAAGAAAGGAGAGAGAGAGAGAGAGAGAGAGAGAGAGAGAGAGAGAGAGAGAGAGAGAAAGAGAGGCTGGGCAGTGGTGGAGCACGCTTTTAATCCCAGCACTCAGGAGGCAGAGGCAGGTGGATCCCTGAGTTCGAGGCCATCCTGGTCTACAGAGTGAGTACAGGACAGCTGGGCTACACAGAGAAACCCTGTTTCAGAAAACCAAGATGGGGGGTGAGGGGGTAAGTGTCTTAGTGAGCAAAGGAAATTGCCATGCAAGCCTGGTGACCAGGGTTTGAGTCCCAGAACCCACACGGTGGGAGTGACGAGGGCCCGGGAATGTAGTTTCATGTACTCAACAAGCATGAGGGCTCTGTATTCAGTCCCTAGCACAAAACCAAACAACACAAAATCAGAACAAAACTCAACACTCTTCAAAACCAAACAAACATTTGAAAAGGTTCTTGCTACTCCCCAGGGAAATCCACATTATATGGCAACATGACCGCCCTCCAATGCCATCTGACTCTGTGAAATAAACAGTACAAGGTGGCAAATGTTAGAGAGACGGATGGCAAAACGCCAAAGCCGAAAATCCTCCTTCCTTATGACCCAACAGATCCCTGACAGGAAAAAAAAATAAAAAAAAAAAAGTGTACCCAAGAATATTCACAGGGAGACACTCGTCAGTATGCAGTCAGAAGGTGTTTGAGTAGGATGGTTAGGTCTACTGTGATGTCCTCAGGCGGGCAGCAAGAATAAATAAGTTGCAGCCACACAAAAATAAGGGTGGGTAGGGGCAGTGGTACACATCCTTGATCTACTTGGTGCTGAATTACAGGGTCCACAGTCTTGGGTTCTATTGCCGTGATACACATCACAACCAAACGCACCTTGTGGAGGAAAGGGTTTACGGCAGCTTAAGGCCTGTCATCATGTGGGGAAGTCAGAGCAGGAACTCAGGGCAGGAATTAGGCGGCAGGAACTGAAGCACAGTTCATGGAGGAGTGCTGCCTATTGGTTTGCTCCTAGAGTTGGCTCAGCCTGCTTCCTTCCTTCTTCCTTCCTTCCTTCCTTTCTTTCTTCTTTTCTTTTTTTAAAAGATTTTATTTATTTATTTATTTATTTAGCATTCTGCCTGCACACCAGAAGACGACACCAGATCTCACCATAGATGGTTGTGAGTCACCACGCGGTTGCTGGGAATTGAACTCAGGACCTCTGGAAAAGCAGCCAGTGCTCCTAACTTCTGAGCCACCTCTCCAGCCCTCAGCTTGCTTTTTCTTACAACTAAAGACGGCCTGTACAGGGGTGGCAACTATGAACTGTGTCCTCCCACCTTAATCATCAATAAGAAAGTGCCCCCACAGGCGTGTCTACAGGCTAATTTGACTGAACATTTTCTCCATTGCAGTTCCCTCTTCCCAGATGACCCAGGCTTGGGTCAAGTTGACAAAGCAAGCGAACAAGCAAACAAAAAACCCAAACACAATCACTGAATTCAGGAGTTCGAGGCCGGCCTGAGCAACATAACACATCATTAAGTTGTTATTTGTTTGTTTAACGTGGAAGTTGCAGATCTTACATCTGACCCCCACACAGGAAGCAGAGAGAGCCACTGGGGATGGCAGGAAGCTGTTGAAACCTCTCACCTACCCCCAGTGACATAGGACATACTTTCTCCAACAAGGTCACACCTTCTAATCCTTCCCAAGCAGCCATCAACTGGGGACCAAGTATTCAAATATATGAGGCTATGGGGCCATTCAAGTTCAAACCACCACAGTGGGTAAGTCCGCCCAGCACCCTTTCCGTTACCCTACAGTGAAGTTTTGAGGTCCTGTCTTCAAGGGTCATTCCGTGTTTCAAACGTGATATTGGGCTGGAGAGAGTTCAACGGTAAAGAACTTGCCTCGCGTGTCTGAAGAAGCCCTGTGTTCCATCCCAACACGAGGGAATGCGGGATCAAGACTGTCCTAGTTAGGGTTTCCATTGGTGTGAAGCCAGCGTGACCGTGGTAACTCATGAAGAACATTTACTTGGGGCTGGCTCACAGTTTCAGAGGCTTAGTCCATTGTCATCACGGTGGGAAGCACGGCAGTGTCCAGGGGGACACAATTCTGGACAAGGAGCTGAGAGCTCTCCATCTCGATCTACAGGCAACATCAGGGGACTGTGCGTCACACTGGGTGTAGGCTGAGCATAGGAGACAGCAAAGCCCGTACCCACAGTGACACTCTTCCTCCAACAAGGCAAAACCACGCCTCCTAATAGTGCCGCTCCCTAAGGGCCAAGCCTTCAAACACACGAATTAGCTTCTCTTGGCTGCTGCTTCCACCCTTTAAAATATTAAAATATTAATAGTTTTAATGCCAGGTATGGTGGCACACCGTCTTTAATCCCAGCTCTCTCGGGAGGCAGAGGCAGGTGGATCTCTGTGAGTTCAAGGCCAACCTTGAACTCTGGTGTACTCCATCTGGTGTACAGATGGAGTGAGTTTGGGACAGCCGGGGCTGTTACACAAAGAAACCCTGTCTCTAAAAACAAAAACAAACACAAATAAATAATTTTTAAAAGCTATTGTGGTGATAAACCACCAGAGGGCGCCAAAGAACAGTTTATAAAGCAGATCTCTTCAGTCAGGCGGCCCTCCAGCCAGGACGCCCTAGTTTTGGATTCCCTCGCTCTCAGTTTTTTTGTGATTCTCTGGTTTTCCAGATGCTCCGCCCCAAATACACAGGTCGAGGTAAGAATATGTTTTAGGAATGGAAGTGTAATGGTCACAGAAGGCTTGCCTATCAGGCGTGAGCCTGTTTGATCCACCACGCTGTGATCGAGCAAGCAAAACAAACAAAAAAACAAAAACAAAAACAAACCACCACCACCAACAACAAAAAACGAGATCAGCATGGAAAACCAAAACCAAAACCAAACTCTGTGCTTGTATTCTTTTTTGAGGTACCCAAAGAGAGCCAAGCAAAAGACTGGGATTGGTGACAGAGTTCTGCTCCCTTATAACCTGCGTTCAGAAGCACCGTGGGTCTGTGGAAGTGGAGATACTGGTCGAAATGACAAACTCCAACAGGTCAGGTCTGGGTTGGCCTGGTTTGTGGAATGCAAGATTTAGAACGTGTATGTCTTGTGAGTGGACCAGAAACTGGCCTGTGGGGATTCCTCACCCCAAATCCCAAATCTTTACTTTGTCCCTGCAAACTGGGACACCTGGTCACCTTACTTATTTGACCTTTCTTTTCTTCTACCTATGAGATGGAGATAAGGCTGCAACGTACCAGAAAATGGCATTGGAGGAACTGAGAGAGACTCGTGCCTGCTGGGCATAATGTAGATTCCAAGCTAACATGGTGGCGCACTCCTTTGATCCCAGCATTCAGAAGGCACAGGCATGTGGATCTCTGTGAGTTCGAGTCCAGCCTCGTCTATATGGTGAGCTCCGGGACAGCCAAGGCTACACAGTGAGACCCTGTCTCAAAATAAAACCAAAACCAGGATACCCCCCACACACAAAAACTCACAAAACAAATGACAAAATAAATACAAACAAAAAAACCCATAACTATATTCCTGTTGTTATCATGTAACACAGTAGGTTCTAAAAACATTTTATCTTATTTTGGTTTTTAGAGATAGGGTTTCTCTGTGTAGCCCCAGTGTCCTGGAACTCACTCTGTAGACCAGGCAGACCTCGAACTCACAGAGATCCACGTGCCTCTACCTCTCCAGTGCTGGGATTAAAGGTGTGTGCCACCATACCTGGTTCCAAAAACATTTTAAGCAGAGCCTCAGTGTGTTGTAATTGCTTGTTTATTCTAAAGATTCATCTTTATTTTTAATTATGTGTAAATGTGTGAATATGTGCACCTGAATGCACTGCCTTTGGAGTCCAGAAGAGGGCATCAGATCCCCTGCATTTACTGGAGGTTGTGGGCCCTCTGACATTGGTGCTGAGAGCCTAATTCAGCTCTGCAGGAGCAATCAAGTTCTCCAGGCCTTGTTGTTTGTTTTGAGACAGTGTCTCATTATGTGGTCCTGACTGGCCTAAAATTCGTCATGTAAACCAGGCTGGTCTCAAATAAATAAATAAACAAACAATCAAATAAATAAAGACTTGTAGCAATCCTTAAGTCTCAGCCTTCCAAGTGCCGAGACTACAGGTGTATGCTACTATGCCCACAAACCTGTGTTTTTATCACACTGCATATGTATTCAATTTAGTTTTAAAAATTTCTGAGGGCTTATTATGCATTAAATTTTATTAGTATTTATATATTATACGGGATTTGAATATATGCATTTACATATATATGTAAATATATACACACTCACTTATTTGTGGGGATTTTGATTTGTTTTTGGTTTTGTTTTGAAACATGATCTCAGGCAGCCTAAACTAATGAGTAGCTGAGAGTGGTCTCGAATTCCTGATCCTCTTACCTCTACCTCGCTAGGCCAGACAACCGGCTAAAATGTTTTTTTAAATTGGCACATTGTAGTTATGTATACTCATGATGTACAGTGTGACATGCCATTATAGGTCTATAATGTGTAATGCTTAGATCAAGCCAATTGTATTATCTATCCATCTCTCTCTCTATTTTAGTGCATTGGTGTTCTACCTGCACGTATGTTTGTGTGAGGGTGTCAGGTCCGCTGGAACTGGTATTACAGACAGTTGTGAGCTGCCATGTGGGTGCCGGGGATTGAACCCAGATCCTCCGGAAGAGCAGCCAGTGCTCTTAGCCACTGAGCTGTCTCCCCAGCCTTGGGTCCTCTATTTGTTTATCTAGCCTTCTACCCATCCATCATCCATCCTCCCTGTGTGTTGACAACATTCAAACCCCTCTCCCCTAGCTACTTTGAAACATTCAATTCATTGTTGTCAATTACAGTTTCCCTACTGTGCTATTATGGGAACTCGGGCTGGTTGCCATGAGTTCAAGTGTGGTACCCTGTCCAGAAAAACAAAACAAAACAAAACAAAACAAAAAACCAAAAAAACCCACAATCAACAACAACAACACATTAAAAAAAAAAAAAAAAGGCAAGGAAGCACCAGGTGACTCTAATCTTGCTTTTGGCTCCTGCTCTCGGGAGCGCACCAGCCTCCCTCTCCTTAGCATTCTTTACTTTTGACAACAGGACCTCAAACACACATTCGAGCTTATCTCCCAAAGCAAACTAGGTGTCTCCCTTGCTCAAACATGCCCTGTGTTTACAGAGTTCTCTGAGCTGAAGTGCCCCACCTCTCTCCTGTCTATCAAACAGATCTGCCTCTGGCTTTACGGGACCCCGCCAGACTGGAGCTCTCAATTCCAACGTCTTCACAGCGAGGTTGCTCTTTGCGTCATCCGCAGACCCTGTTCATGACTATAGCAAACATTACCTCTCTCTCTCTCTCTCTCTCTCTCTCTCTCTTTCTTTCTTTGTTTCTTTCTATTCAAGGTCTTGTTATGTAGCCCTGGTTGGCCTGGAACTCACTATGTAGACCAGGTTCACCTTGAACCCCGCCAGATCCTCCTGTCTCTGCCTCCCGAGTGCTGGATTCAAGGCATACACTACCTGGCCTGTTTTATACCTGGCCTGTTTTATCTTCTATCTCTCTGTACACAGCCAGTGAACACTTGATGAACTGTATCCAGGGTCCCAATTTTAGGATCTGGACTCTGGTTTTGCTAGTGTTCAGCTTTGTGATACTGGGCAAGGTATTTAGCTTCACCGAGCTTCAGTCTCCTTATCACCTATGGGGATAGTAACAGCAACAGGCTACCACCAGGCTAAGCCTCGCCATGCCTTTAATAAAGGTGCTTAGCTAGCTAGTACCGTGCATGGCCTACTGGGAGCTACATATTGTCAGAGGAAGAAAAGACCCACATGAATTAGAAAGCTTCCTGGAGGAAGTCGGATGAAAGCTAGGATTCCAATAGAAGGTGAAGCAGGAACATTCCCGGCAACAGGACCCACCTGGAGGAGAAGTTAAGCAATAGGAAGGAAAAGTGTGTACTGAGGACAGCTCAGTCAAGACCTAGAGAATACCTTTGGGGGGATTACCCAGGAAGAGAGGCAGAAAAGAAAGGATAAGTGGGTGTGTCCTCTAGGCATGTGGGTTCCAGGTTGTATGTGTGGGATCAATGTCTAGGGGCCTGCCAGAATTCTCTGTCATTGGCTTTACCTTACTGAAGTCAGACGAGGTAGCCAAGTGGTGAGATGACTGGACGGAAAAAGCAAGTTGTAGCAAGGGATAGAAGGAGAGAGAGAGAGAGAGAGAGAGAGATTGAAAAGCCAGTCATGGTGGTCATGCCTTTAATACTGGCACTCAGGAAGCAGAGGCCGGTGGATCTCTGTGAGGCTCAGGCCAGCCTGGTCTATAGGTCTACAGAGTGAGTTACAGACCAGCCAGGGCTAGACACTGTCTAAGAAAGAAAGAAAGAAGGAAAGAAAGAAAGAAAGAAAGAAAGAAAGAAAGAAAGAAAGAAAGAGAAAGAAAGATTAACAGAACGATACTTGTCTGCTGGTTATTAACAGGGTTAAGCTCAAAGTCCTACACTTTTATTGAAGAATAAATAACAGGGACCATGAACGTAGGCCCTTAATTGGATGACTTGCCCATCAGGCCACTAAGTTCTGGGTTAGTCCCCAGCTTACACACACACACACACACCACAACCACCACCACCACCACCACCAAAGAGTTGAGAAAAAAATATGAGAGAAAACTAAGTTTGCTGGTATGTGCCTATAATTCCAGCACTTGAGATATGGTGACAAGAGTCAGGAGTTCAAAGTCATCCTTAGTTACACAGTGATTCTGAGGCTAGCCTGTGCTACATGAGATTCTATTTCAGCCTCCTCTCCCCCAAAAAAATGTATAAGAAAGAGTGAATTAGACTAGTTTGTGGAGGGAGGGTGGGTGGAAAGAATTGCTTTTAAGGGTGGTCTGAGCTGAAAAATCAGTATAGCACAGTCACCCATTTTGCTGACAGAAATATAAAAGCTGAGAAATGTAATAGCTGAGACAGTACTCTGGCATTCTGGTCACACCTAGATATTTTACTCATTACATTTGCTAACTGTAGAAGCCCAGCTCTGGAGGGGAGGCAAAATCAGCCTGGCTACTCTCCTATCATCCCAGCCCAGTGAAACGCTGCTGCTAAGGGTCCCCACCCCCAAATTCCCAACTGTTGCCCTCAGTTAAAGAGAGCTGCCTCGGGGACCATTGCTCTCTTAAGGCCCACAGCCAGAGACTGAGAAACTGAGACAGAAAAAGCTTCTTGTGCGGCAGACTGTTGGCGCTCTCCAGCTGTGGATCAGGCCAAGGCAAGCTCAAGCTAGGTCTTGCTGAGCTCTTTCCCTTTTCCTGTGTTGCTCAATTTCCTTCCTTTCAGCCTTTTGTCGTCTCTCAATAAATTCTGGTTATTAATTTTCTCTTATATGTTCTCTCTTTCTCTCTATGTATATATCTTTCTTTCTGAACCAATGTTTTTTGTAGTCCAGGATGGCCTCAAACTGTCTATGTAGCCAAGGATGACCCTAAACCTCTGATTAGAGGCATGTGACCTGTGCCTGGTTTTATGCTGTCCTGGAGATTGAATCTAGGGCTTTATGCATAGTAGGCAAGGCCTGTACCAACTCAACTTCACCCTAAACTCTAATGACTCAAGACACCTGGGAATCAGACAGCCAATAAAGTAATTAGATCTAGGTTCTCAGGGTCATTACCTGTGTGGCCTTCATTCTTAGCTCAGTTGTTTAACTCTCTCTCTCTCTCTCTCTCTCTCGTGTGTGTGTGTGTGTGTGTGTGTGTGTGTATAAAAATTCAGGGCTGTGAGTCTGCTAGGCAAGTGCTCTACCAATGAGTTATATCTGTCTCTTTGCTTTTATGTTGCTTTATTTTCCATATGATTCTTGCTGATGATTCACTCTACATGAAAACCAGACAGCTCAGGAGTTCTGTGCTATTCTGGCAGGTGAACAGAAGTCTCAGGACTCATTCTGATTGGACTCTCTTGGGTCACGTGAATTTTCTAAATGCACTGATGGTGCTGATGGTGGTGGTGGCGGTGGTAGTGGTGCTGCTGTTATTGGTGATGATGGTGGTTGTGGTTGTAGCAATAAACAATGCAGTGGTTGGTCAGGACTGGAGCATAGATTCATTCTTGGAATATGAGTAATGAAGCCATTCCTATGACAACACAGGGATGGAGGGCAAGGAAGAGTGTTTTCCCAAAGGAAATTCAGGGTCCCTTGCCAGGAGAGAGAAATGTTTGCTAGAAGGGCAAAAATGATCCATGTCTCCCAAAGATCCTGACAAACTGAATGTCCCCTTGAAGTGAAAAGGCCACGAAGGAACAGTCATCTAAAGGACAATACAGCAGGAAAAGGGACTCTATCTCCATTGCTTTGGGGGTGGGTAGAAACTGGGAAAGAGGAAAGTTTAATAAGACACATCCTGTATAGCTAATATATATATATATGTCTGGCTTAGAGGTTCAAAGCACTATCGGCTTTTCCAGAGGACTCAGACTCCACTCCCTGTCCCTACACAGCAGCTGACAATCATACATACCTCCAGTTCCCGGGAATCTAATGTCCTCTTCTGGCTTCTGTGAACACAAAGCACACATGTGGTACCAAGAAATACAGGCATGTAAAACACCATACACATAAAAAAAACTTTAAGAAATTAAAATTATTTTCAATTATGTGCGTTTGTGTTGGGGATATGTATGTGCATGTGTGTGCAGGTGCCTGGAGAGGCCAGAGGCATTGAATCCCCTGGAACCAGAGTTACAGACCTACCCGGGTGCAAGAACCAAATTCAGGTCCTCCACAGAGCAGAAGCTGGTCTTACCCCCTGCACCATCTCCCCAGCACCCCATTCTGTGTTTCTAGGGATAGCACTAGGTAGGATCAAGGACAGTGATTAGAGGGAAACAGAACATGCATAAGAAACACAGCAGGGGGTCGGGGAGATGGCTCAAGAGGTTAAGAGCATGGGCTGCTCTTCCAAAAGGGATGGAGTTCAGTTTCTAGCACAGACATGGTGGCTCACAGAATCTATAACTTCAGTTTCAGGTGGATCTAACAACCCTCTGCTGGCCTCTGTGGGCACCAGGCTGTATCATGGTGCAGAGACAAACACAGACAAAACACCCATGTACATTAAATAAATATAAATTAAAAAATGCAGTATTTTTTGAACGCATATATATGAACATACATATATAAACACACAAAATATATACAACATAAAATCTAAGTTGCTCATAGAAGAATAGGTTTATTTGTGAGGTGGTGAGCTTGTCAGGTCTGAGGAGATTGCCCGGCAGACAGCTATGAATGGGCACATTGTTCTTCGCACAACTAATAACATACACTTTAGCTTCCTTTTTGCCTTGGCTCCTTCGCCAGAGTTGTGTCTTTGTGGACAATATCCAGAATGGCCTGCCCTGGGCTTATCTTGGGGAAATGTTCCCCACACCCATAATTCCAGGCTATAGGACTTTCTCTTCTGAGGGTGCCTCTGCGTCACCTGTTAGTCAGGACTTAGCCCGGTGTGGAAGTCTCTCAAGCACTGCCTTCGCTTCTCCCCACTTAGCGCAGGTACCCCGAGGCTGTGGTTCCCGGAATCTCCTCTGTCTCACCCCTCAGTGTATTGCCCAAGCAGGTAGGCGTTGTGCCAGGTGTGGTGATGCATGCTTAGAATCCCAGTACCTAGAAAATGAAAGCAGGAGGATCAGGAGTTCAAGGTCATCCTTGACTATATAGCCTGGGATACCTGAGACCGTGTTTTATTATATATATATAACTTATTTTTATTTATATAGCACATATATTTGGTGAATATAAAATTTTATTAGGGCTTACATGGATTTATTTACTTTTTTAATTTTAGGAAGGAAGGCGTGACTCAGGGGCCTCAGGATCTGGCCTACCTCCAAGGTTCTGGGATGAGGCACATGGTGCTGAACTTGAAGCTGACTTACAGATGAATAACTGGGAATTACTCAGGGCCGGCTTGGCTTACTGCAGTGGATAGAGAGAGTGGCACCTCCTTCCCCCTGCCTGAAAGAGCCACATCAGTGAACAGTCTGGGAGACTTCCTGGGGAGAACATTCACTCTGAGATGTAACGTGAGTTGCCCACTTTTCGGGGGCTGTGCCCTCTCAAGTCTGTAAGGATGCCCCAGGAGTTTCTTCATCCACAGTGTTAACCCTTCCTACCACTCTGCCTACTTGCTGACTCTGTTCTCCAAAACTTTCAAGGAGAGAGCCCCCCTTCCTTTTTCTTGTGTCCTGCAGCACTGTCCTCAGAAATAACAGCTATGGTCACTACAGCAGCCCTGACTGCTTGCAGGAGACCTTCAGGATTGGGCTTGTTGACTGTTGAGGTTCCTGCATTGAAAGAGGGGTGTGCGCTGCCAGGCCTGTCATCCCAGCACGCTGGGAGGCAGAGGCAGGAGGATCACTGCGAGTTCGAGGCCTGGGTACTCCATGTGTGCTGCTAAGAGGACTTCGCCATCCATGCTGGGGTGCAGCTTTTTGGCGGTCCTGCTGCTTTGAGTGTCAGCCGTGCCTTTCTAAGTAAGCCCAATAAACTCATTGGAGTTCCCCAAAGGTCGTTCTTCCATTTATCCAGTCCTTGGTGCCCTAAAAGGGGGAGACGTTTGTTTGTATCTCCCCAGGGAAAGCGTTCCTGAACCACCATGCTACACCGAGTCCGAATTAGTTCTCATTCGCAGCTCTCTCCTTTTGTTGGGGAAAAGGGGGTGGTGGAATGTTCCAGAAAGGGGCGGGAAGGGGCCTGCCTCCACAGTGGCTCTTAGTAACTTAACAGGGTGGGCCTTGCTTAACTTGTCTCTCCTCTCCAGTAGGCAGTCTCTTTGAATGTTGGAGCTATGGACTGATTCTGTGTCTGTCTGTCTGTCTGTCTGACACACAGACACATACAGGCACACAGGCGCGCGCACACACACAGCTTTTGGCTACACCCCAGCAGTTCAGACTTTGATAGTTGGAAGAGCCGCCCAGATTCATTTGGTGGAGTGAGCCCCCCAGATAAGATCCCCTGGGTTCATTCAGGCCTTTTCCCCCAGCTGCAAGCACTTTCGCTGTCGATTACTCAACGTTCTAGGCAGGTAGGTGTCAGAGAAAGAAGACGGTGGGCCACGGTGGGGCGGGGACGTGACGGAATTCAGGGCTCCAGGCCAGAGCGGAATTTATTGTCTCCTTTCGGAAAATGTGGGTGTGAAATAAACCGACTCGGGAGTCCCCCGCGGAGCACCCAGGAGAAGGACCTATATGGAGGCTGCAGGATTATGACAGTAGAAGTTCCCGGCTGGGCACGGAACCCCCGGTACCTCCGTGGTCACCCTTCCGTTGACAGGGCGAGCCAATGGGCTACGGTCTCTTTAAGACCCGGACTCCGCCCCCCCGGCTCCTCGCCGACCTCCTCCCACCTCCTGGCCGCAGCTCCGCCAGTTCCAGATTCCCCTCAGCGATGAAGTCATCTCTCGGCTGCCGATTGGCTGCGCCGCGCTGTCAGTCACAGGACGTGGCGCCGCCGTCCGAGCCTTCCTCGTTCCTTTTCCCTCTGCGCACGCCCCCTTAGCCGGGCAGGCCCCGGCGGCGCTAGGCTTCTGATTGGTCGGCCCGGCCGTCACTCCCCGGCGGGGGCGCGGAGGCGGGACTCGGCGTGGTGGGAGGGTCCGCAGCTTCCGTGGCTGAGCGGAGCCGGCGGCGGTCGTGTGTGAGGTGTCCGCGGCGGCCGGAACGACCGTCCCACCCTCCCCACCCCCTCGTTCCCGCTCGCCGCGCTCCCTCGGCCCGCGCCGACCTCTCCCCGTCCCGGTGCACCCTGACCGGTCCTTGAGCCTCGGGAGGAGACGCGAGCGGCTGGCACCGGAGTGGGGCGAGCCGCGGAGCCCGGGCCAGGAGGCGAACGAGGCGGTGAGTGAGAGTTCGGGCAGGGTCCCCCTCCCCCACCGGCCCCGCCCCGCCCCGCCCCGCGCGAGCATCCTTTCTCCCGGCGACCCCTCCGTGCGCGCCCTGGACCGGACCGGCGCTGCGGGCTTCCAGCCCTGGACCGGCTCCTGCGGTTCTCCGGTCCCTCCCTTTCCCCAGGGGCTGGGGTCGCAGAGCCCTGGACACCCGGTCGGGCCGTGCAGCCGGGGGCGACCGTGCACCTGTGCAACCGCCTCACGGGGGCTGCGCTGGGGAGGGGACGGCTTCGCTTCCCGCCCTGGCCGCTCCGAGGTGTGTGGAATCTGCACGGGACCGGTCGGGCGCTTTCTCTCGGCCCTTGTGCAAAGCGGGAGGATCCAAGTGCAATCCTCAGGCTTCTCACGGCAGGGAGGTTCACCTGGACCTGAAGACGGTCCAGCAGCCGCCAGGTCTTCAGGGCTTTGCAGGTTTTGAAACTTGACCGCCAGAGAAGTAGTGTCCACCTCTCTCTCGTGTGTGGGTGTATGGATGTGTGTCTGTGTCTGTCTCTCTATCTCTGTGCCTGTGCATACACGTACAGATGATGACCTCTGCCCGCCCCGCTCCTTAAGAAAGCACCAATACTCTAGATTGGTGAGTGCTGGGGCTTTTCCTGTTAGATTTTTCTAACCGACGTATTAGATTGGTAATCTGAGGCCTCTGGTTTCTTATCCGGAAAGTGGAAAAAGCAATACCTATTACATTGGAGTGTATATAGTAAACGAAAGAATTCGCCTGAAACGCTTGTTACGGTGTTCAGCACATGCAAGGAATGACCAGTGTATTCTGATGTTGAGAACTACTGGACAGCTGTGTAAGCGCCGGCACCATCGGCTTTGTCAGGATTTGTCTTTGTTAAATGACATAGCTAAAGGACAGATTGGTGGCCGGTTTTTTGTTTGCCCGCTTGTACTTGGCATAAAGTGTGTGAAGACTGAGAATTTGGACCTCATTACTAAAATATGATTATGTTATAACTGTGCTTCATGGAAGCATAGTTTTTAAACCCATAAAGTGTCTGGAATGTCCCCAGGTTGCAAGTTTTTGAGGTCTCAAGCTAATACCTGTAGCGTGATCTCATTCAAAAAGTGAAACTTACGGGCTTTTCTTTAGAAGCCCATTCCACCAAAAAAGTTCACTTATGCAGTTTTATTGTTGAAAATGAGCCGCCTTCCAGGGGTAAAGTGGTACAGCCAACTGGCCCACGGCCCCATCACTGTAGGGAGGGTAACCCTTGGCTGAAGTTATTAAACTAAGTTTTGTCTAATGGTGTTTGCCTTTTTCATAGCAAATCAAAGAGCTTTCTGATCCTTAGTTGTTAGTCTTCCCTTAAAGCAGGGTCTCACTGTGTAGCTCTGGCTGGCCCGGAACTTGCTAAGTAGACCAGGCTGGCCTTGAATTCACAGAGTTCTGCTTGCTTCTGCCTCTGCCTCCCAAGTGCTGGGTTTAAAGACATGCCTTAAGAAGAAGCAAACTGTTACTGCTTTCTTCAGAGAGACATGCAAAGAAAAATGTCTGTAGTTCAGGGCTAGCATTTGGTTGAATTCATTGCCAGTACTTTTAAGAAATGTCCTGTTTAACAAGGCCTTCCAAAATCACATTCACTAGGGTTTTTTTTTTTTTTTTTAATTTAGAGTTAAATCATGAGAGATAGAAGTGTAATGTGTCTCCCATCATCCAAAAGTATTTATTGCAGACTTTTCATGTCCTTAATACTCTGCCAACTGTTGGGAGGGAGGGATTCAAAAAAGTATAAAACAGGATCTCAGCCCATAAAGGGCAAAACCATAAAGTTTGGGTCACCTAGTAGTAATTATGGATACTTCTTAAGTAATGACTTAGTTTATTCATTCAGCAGACTTCTTGTTCTGGGCATGTAATGTGCCAGGTGTTTTTTTGAGCTGAGATCAAGATAAGTGACATACGGTCCCTGGTCTTGAGGGACAGAAAGTGACAAATGGTTATAATAAGGTGAAATGAAGTGTAGGTGCAAATCCAGAATTGTAGGAGAATGTCAAGGCAGCTTATTTATTTATTTATTTATTTATTTATTTGATTGATGGGAAAGCTTAAAGAGAAGATGGTTTTTGAGGTGTATCTTAATTCTACTCAAAGAGATAAAACCATCCCATATTTAAGAAATTAAACTTGGCTTCTTGAAAATTATTCTGGAGGCAGTTACGAACTCTTGGGCCAAAGAAAATAAAGGAAACCTAACATTCTGTAACATCGGTCCTCAACCTGTGGCTTGTAACCCCTTTGGCAAACATCTATCTCCATTAATATTTTACATTATGATTCAAAGCAATAGCAAAATCACAGTTATGAAGTAGCAACAAAAATAATTTTATGGTTGGGGGTCAGCACAGCATGAGGAATTACAGGGTGGAAACCTTAGGAAGGTTCAGAGCCAGTGTTCTGTAACGTTCTTCGATGCCCACTGCACATCAGGCATTAGGTCAGGTTCTTGTGTTCCTCCTCTTTCAGGGCTGGGGTTTAAACACAGGACCTCATGCTTGCAAGGATACTCTCCCAGCTCTTTGTTTTTTTTTGAGACAGGTTTCCTTCTGTAGCCCAGGCTGATTTGGTACTTACGACAGAGTCTAGAACTCAGGGCTTTCCCCCTGTCCCAGCCCCCCAAGTGCTGGAATTCTAGATATGAGCCACCGTGTCCAGCTTCTTTATCTTCTCTCTCTTCCACTTTTCTCTCTGTCTTGAGAAGGGTTCTTGCTGTATTGCTCAGGATGGCCCTTGAGCTAGGTTACTACTGTCCTTCTACTTTAGACTCTGACTAACTGGGGCTACGGGCACTGGCATGCGTTGCTTGTTTGTTTTGTGCCTAGTTTCAAAAGCCCTTCTTGGGACATAGTAGATGCTCTGCAAATACTGATCGAATATAAAATTAACATGAATTAATAAATATTTACTCTGTATGAAATGTGTGTGCTTGGTTGTGAGTTGGAGCTGACTGACACATGGAACATTTTTTTTCTCCTGCCTGAGAAAATAACTTCAGTTGATTTTTTTCCCCCCCAAGATAAGGTCTCACTGTGTACCTCTGGCTATCCTGGAACTCACTATGTAGACCAGGCTACCCTTGAACTCAGAGAAACCTGCCTGCCAGTGCCTCTCCTGAGTGCTGGGATGAAAGCTGTGGGCCACTGCCAGGCTTTCATTTGGGTTTTGATTAGAAAGTCTTTGAAAAAAAGAGGACATTGGTAGATTGTAGCTGAAGTGGTGTTAACATAACACACGGCTTACGAATGGACGCATGTTGGAAGGAGAGGTGCTCACTGCTTAGGTGATGGGCCTTCATGGAGTCTGAAAATCAAGGAAACTTGTTGGGCACGTGGCTTACTCCTATAATAATCCCATAATTCATGAAACCAAGACAGGAAGATGAGAATTCAAGGCCAGCTTTTCTCAAGACAACAAAACAAGCTGGAAAGGTAGCTTAGCAGTAAAGAGCCCTTGCCTTGAAAGAAAGCATGAGCATCTGAGTTTGGATTTCAGCACTCAAAAAACAAGCTGCCTGTGGTCCCAATCACTGCCAGTAACCCCAGAACTGAGGCAGAAGCAGACAGAGGATCACTAGGACTTCCAGTTTGGGGGAAAAAAATACTTGAGCACCTATAACATTATGTACACATCACATTCACACATGCATACATATTTAAAAAACCCATAAAACCAGTGAAACTTTCAACTCACTAAACAAGAAAATCCATGAAGCTAGTCACTGTTTTGGGGGGTGGGTTCCAGAGAGGGTTTCTTTATGTTGCCATGGTTATCTGTAGACTAGGCTGGTCTTGAACGCATGTCTACCTCTTCCTCCTGATTGTAACCTTTTGTTCTATTTCGAGAGTGCTGGGATTAAAGGTGTGCTGCCCGGCAAAATAATCACTATTCTTAAGAGGTGTACAGTTTTGGAGAACGAATCTGTCTCTGTCTATGCTGTGTCGTCTGTTCTTTCAAAAATTAGTGTTAAGGGCTGGGTCTAGGCTGGGGCGATAGAGGGATTGCCTGGTTTGTATTATACTCTTGGCTTTACTCCCAGCACCACACAAACAGCATGGTGGCACACACCTGTGGCAGCAGCACTTAGGATATGGAGGCTGGAGCATCAGGGTTTCAAGGTCATCCTCAGCTACATAAGAGCCTGTCTCATAAAATAAAAACTGAAATAACAAAGCAGAAAGGTATTAAGATAACAAACATTTACTGTGTCACTTAGCTTCTGTGAGTCAGGCATTTGGGAGCAGCATGGCCGAGTGGTTCAGGGTCTTGAAGGAGGTTGCAGCATGTTAGGTGGTGGTGTAGTTATCTGAAAGCTTAACCAGCCTGCCTGGTCATCCTCCCTGCAGCTGACAGCTTGGTGCCCGAGGGCTGTGCAGAGGGAGGACTCTATTCCTTTTCGTAGGGCCTTTTCCACAAAGTATACTGAATGCTCTCCTGGGTTAGTGATAGAGCTTTAGAAGTCACATGCTATCACTTTTCCAGTACCCTTTTTCTTATACACTGTGGGAAGGGATGATGTGAGAAATGAATGCTGGGAGGTCAGGATTCTGAGATGCTGGGATTAGAACCCAGGGCCTCATGCATGCTAGATGAACTGTCCCACTAAGCCACACCCTCAGCGCATGTGGGACATTATAAGTAGTCTCTATCACCATTAACATTAAGGACAAATATTTGGTCTTCTCCTAAGTGAGGTGGAGTCATTTGTCTGATACCAGAGAACACGGTATCAGGAATGATAGACAAGCAGCTGTAGAGTATTGGCAGCTAATGTAAATACTGGGCTCAGTGGTGGCTCCCTGCCTCCTCTCTGACTGACGCTCTGGCATCTGACTCACTAGCTGTAAAATAGGGATGAAGGTAGTATGCACCGTATTTCTAAAATGGGATTTAAAAAAAGTATAAGCTCCTCAGAAGAACTTTCCATGTCCATTGTCATGATTCATGGTTATTGGTTCTTGACATGGGTGCATGAGGCTGGCATCTGAAAGATGAATGAATGACTGTAGGTTTTTTGTTTTTGTTTTTTAAGACAGGATTTCTCTGTGTAACAGCCCTGGTTGGCTTGGACTCTCTGGATTAGGCTGGCCTCGAACTCACCTGGCTTTGCCTCCTGAAAGCTGAGATTAAAGGCATCCGCCACCACACCTGGCTACTGTAGATTCTTTGTTCAGAAGAAGGCATTTCAATTTCAGCCGTTGGTGCTTCGGTTTGTTTTTAATAGTTCAACTGTGTAGTCTAGATGATGTTTTCTCCCCGACCCGGAAACCTGTGTGTGTGTGTGTGTTGAGAGGGCAGCTTGAAGGAGCTGTTTTTTCATTTCCACCTTGTGGATCCTGAAGATTGAACCTGGGTTGTCAAGGCCTGGTGGTAGAAGCCTTTACCTGCTGACATAGCTTGCTTCCTGCTAGTCTAGATAATTTTGATTTTGCAAAGTAGAATGCAGGGCTACTTTGTTTATTTGAAACAAGATTTTGGACTGGAACTCAGTGTGTAGTCAGGTTGACTTTGAACTCTCACGAGCCTATTGCTTCTGCCTCCTAAGTGTTGGATTGTAGGTGTACAGCACCACACCCACCTCCCAGCAGCTTCCTTGAGCTTAACTGCACAGTTAAAGCAAGAGCACAGTTGCTTGCTAAGGGTGTTTATTTCCCTCGTGTTGTCCTTCGAATGTCTGAGTCATCATTCTGCAGAATGGGTTTAGCCAGATGCAGTATTTAGAGGTGCTTCGAAAGAAATTAGAGGTGAAAGTACCTGGAATGAGAACAGGTGTGGCTAACGCTTCAGGAGAGGTTAAGAGTATTTTAAAGGCACAGAAAGTTAAATCAAAAGGAGTCTCCATTTTGGAGCGTAGAAGCTTACGAGTTGAAAGAACAGAGAGTGGGACACCCATGAATTGGGACAAACCCCTCACAGACATTAGGCCTTTCCCATAGGTTGCCTCAGGATGAAACTAACTTGTGGAAATAGAAATGGATTAAGTGTTCCGGGTCTTTGAAACCACAAAGATATGATTTTGTCTAACAGGAAAATGTGGGTCTGTTTTTTTTTTTACCAACTGGGCAAATGTTTTTATGTGAACCTCAGGGTTGCCTGGAACTCCTAATCCTTTTGCTTTCACCGTCCCAGTGCTAAGATTATAGGCCTGAGCCACCACACCTGGGAGAAACTGCCTTAACTTGGTCCTTAACTCACGTGAGAAGGGGGAAGACAGACTCACTGTCTGCAGGTGTTAAGGCAGAAATTGAGTGACCTGCAGGGTGCCATGAGGGGTACTCGTTGCTTGACATGGTCTCAGTTCTGTAGTTCGGCTGTTGAAGTTCAGCTTTCTCACCGCGCAGTTCTGTGCTGTGAGAGTCTGGTTGCTGAGTCCGTGCCCCTTCCACACGGTGTTCAAGGTCTGCGTGGATAGCAGTGATGAGCGCAGTCGCTGTACAGTCCTGGGAAGGAGTGTTGTAAAAAGTTGTTTTGTTTTTTTTTCCTCAGATATTTTATTTTTGTTTTTGTGTTGTGTCTGGTTTGTTAGTCCTCGCTGTTAATATTATGCATTTTGCAAATGAGACCTGATGAGGAGTAATTTGTCTTAAAAAAAAAAAAACAAAACAAAAACAATAAAACAACTCCTGATTGGCCTTGAAGTTAAATGTAGCTGAGTCTAGCCTTGAACTCTTTCTCCTCCTGCCTGTGCTTTCCAAGTACTGCGGTTACAGCTGTGTGCCTCCATGCCCAGCTCTGGTTAGTTCATTTTGAACTCTGGAGTGTTCCTGCAGTTTGTTAATTTAATTTGAACATAAGTGTGCTGTTTACAGGTTCTCTGTCACCTTAAATTCATTAGGGTGACTTTGGTTCTTTGACATTTTTGTTCCAATATTAAAAAAATTAAATCTTACTGGGTATAATATGAAAAGTGTTGGGCTCTCCAGTGTGAGAGTCCAGGGGCCAGTAAAGTGACATCTAATGTTTAAGGCACCAGCAGAGCAATTCTTGCATTGTTAGGTTGTAATGTGACAGTCATTGTGCCTGCCTCATCAGTTCTCAGCAGTTCTGTGACATAAGTGGAAGCACTGCTTAGCGAGGAGCAAACTCGGGAAGCCCATCGACAGTATTTGGGCCGAATCCCTCTCAATTAAATGAGCAGTGCTGGCCTCCCCGCCTTGTGCCTCTGAATGCGTGGCTAGTGGGAAATGTCAGAGTGAGAATTCCTTGTGACAATAGTCAAGGAGTTACAACGTTCAAAATACTCCTGTCATATTCCTTATATGTGTTTTGTTGTCATTCCTGCAGTGGAAAACTGTTCAAGGGACTTGACATCTTAAATCGCTCAATAAATACTTCACCAAATAAGGACGTACTATAATGTCCAAAGTTTTAGAATTTTTTTTTGTCAGTGTTTCAGTGTCTTTTTAATTGTAAATTGTGTAAGTGATGCCAGGGTCTCTCGTGGTCATAGTTGGTTTGTACATATTTTTACCACCACAAAAATTTACAGGGATTTGGAAAGTTATCCTCGGTTCATGCTTTTGGATATACCGTGTAGCCTTTGGTGTTAATGATGCTCGACATTTTAGCTCTCTGGCCCTCCATTGTAGTACCGGGGATTGAACCCAAGCTACATGCTAGGCAAATGCTCTTCCACTAAGCTGCAGCTGAAGGCTAAAGCTTAGCTTTTTAAAAATTTTGAGACAGGGTTCATCACAATAGGCCAGGCTGGCCTGAAGCTTATATTAGGTATCCTAGGCTAGGCCAGGACACCCTGCCGTCCTCTTATCACAGCCTCCCAGGTGTGAGAATACAGACAGCAGTCGCCACACCTGGCTCTGATGTTATATTTTACCCATTACATTACTACAGATTTCATCCCTGAAAAGTAGTTCCTTTTTCAGTGATGGCGATTAAATGTAAGGCTTTGTACACACTAGGCAAGTGCTGTCCCAGCAAGCTTTGTCTCTTTTGAGTTTGCCACAGGTACGCTTGCTTTCCTTTACAGAGTAAAAGTGAGGAGCTAGGGATGCAGTTCAGTTGATGGAGTGTTTTCCTGGTATGCATGGGTGCTTTGGTCCCAGCCCCAGTACCACACAGACAAGCTTCTGATGCTAGTCTTGGGGAGGAGAGGCCAGCTTTGGGCAACAGGAGACTCAGAAGTAAGAAGTGGAGCTGAGGCAAGAATGTTGGCATCACCGATGTGTTTATCTTGCCGGGTGGCTGTGGCTCATGCTTTAATCCCGGCTTTCTGGAGGCAGAGGCAGGTGAACCTCTGAGGCCAGCCTAGTCTACAGAGTTCCAGGACAGAAGGGCTACACAGAGAAACCTTGTCTCGAAAACAAACAAGAAAAAGTTATTTTCTTTTAAGCTCTTGGGGTACATGACGATTACTGTCTCTGGGATCAGGTTTCTCTGCAGCCTGAAAGCTGGGATTAGAGTTGTGTGTCACCACAACCAGCTATATTGTATCTTTATCTTGATTGATTGATTGGGACAGGATCCTGCTTTGTAGCTGAGGCTGACCTTGAACCTGCTAGCCCAGCCTGGCCTTAAAGTCAATTTTCCTGCCTCAGCTTTTGGGTGTGAGTCCCATTTGAGGCTTCAGTCTTTCGACCTCTGCAGAATCATACCTGAAGGCAGTGGTGCTGTGTTTTCGAAATACAGTGACCCAGTTCACGATTTTGCTTTCTGCTCAGACTTTTTTTTTTTTTAAGTGGAAAAGGACAGTTTGGAATGGGAGTACAACAAAATGAAAACATATTAATGATTTGAAATGAAATAAATTTGAGTAGAGGCTCATAGGATGGTATGGTTTGTTGTGTCTGTCACGATCTTTGTACATTGAATCAGGCAGTTATTCTAAATCAGAAGTGCTATGGCACAGTTATGATACTTCCTTTAAAAAATGTTTGTCTAAAAGCTGATTCTGAAGATAGACCTGAAAAATCAAAGTGTGTGAAAACTGGGCATGACTTTGACAATTTGAAAAGCCTATCCAACGTATTTTATTTTCAACACATCTAGTAACCTGTTGGGTGCCTAAATAAAACTGAGTTAATTATAGTGTAACCTTTTGTTCTATTTGGAGAGTCTTAGGGGAATTTTGAATACTCTCCAACATTCACCTTCATTAAGTGAGTGTAGAAAACTTAGAAAGCTCCTTCCTAGAGCAGAAGTTCTTAAGAGTTAACATCCTCATCGCTCTCCCCACCTTTTCTGCATAGCAGTTTTCCCCAGTGACAGTTTGGGGTTACATGTTACTGTCCTGGCTCTGCTGTTAGCTGGTTCTGTGATCTCGGGCAAGAGAACTGAATGTTTTGAATCTTCATTTCCTTAGAGGATAGTTTTGAGAGCTAAGTAGTTACGTGCACAGCATTTAGTACATGACACTCATACATGGCACTCATTTCACGTGTGTTTATTTTTCTTAGCCCTTAGAGTTTCTTTTGTATTACGAGCCTCAATCACTTTTATTTATTTATTTTTATTTTGCATGTGTGTGCATGTTCCTGCGTATGCTGTACATGTGCACACTTGTATGGAGTCAGAGAACATATATATACATGCATACATATCTATGTGTATATACAGATATATGTATATGGGGGATTTACTAGAGTGGCATCCAGCTAGTCCAACAATGGCTGTCTGCCAACAGAAAGTCCAAGGACTCAGTAGTTCAGTCCATGAGGCCGCATGTCTCAGCTGGCCTTCAGTATGTGCTGAAATCCCGAAGAAGACATCGTGTGTCTCTCGTTTTCCATTCATTCTCTTAGGGTCTCTCATGCTTGGAGTAAAGCTGGCTGCCAGCAAGGCCGAGCAGCTCTGTCTCTATCCACAGTAGTACTAGGGTTGCAGACATGTGCACACATCCAGCTTCTGTGCCTGTTGGGGTTTGAACTTAACTCTTCCTGGTTGCACAGCAGGTGCTTTTACTCCCTGATCCATTTCTCCAGCCCCTTTTGCTGTGGTTTTACTGCTGTAAGTACCTCATATTTACAGAGGCATGTGATATTCCTCTCTTGAGGTTGGCTCATTTCATTTAGCGTACCGTTACAGTTTCCTCCCCATTGCACTGACTAGATGGCTCAGCATATAAAGGCATTTACTTTCACGTGTGATGACCTGGGTTTCATTCCTAGAACCTGAATGGTAAAAGAGAACTCAATCCTTTAAGATGTCCTGATTATGACACACATGTCATGAATGTAATCCCCTCCAACTAAATAAATGTCTTTAAAAAATTCTGAGTGTGCTGGCTAGTTTTATGTCAACTTAACACAGCTGTGTTCATCTGAGAGGAAGGAACTTCAATTAAGAAAATGCCTCGGTGAGACCATGCTGTAGGCAAGCCAGTGAGGTATTTTCTTTACCTCACAGGGGAAGGCTCGGCCCATTGTGGGTGGTGCTCTCCCTGGACTGGTGGTCCTGGCTTCTCTAAAGAACCAGTGCAAGCCAGTAAGCAGCACCCCTCCATGGCCTCTGCATCAGCACCTGTCTCCAGCTTCCTGCCCTGCTTGAGTTCCTGCCCTGATTTGATGATGAACTGTGATGTGGAAGAGTAAGCTGAATAAACCCTTTCCTCCCCAGGTTGTTTTGGTCATGATGTTTTATCACAGCGATAGTAACCCTGGGCCACAGAGATGGCTCTGTGGGTAAAGCCACTTATCTACACACCTGTTGACCTGAGTTTGATCTCTGAGGACCCACATGGTAGAAAGAACTCCCAAAATTGTCTTCTGACCTCCACATGTGTGCTGTGTTTGTATGTGGTGTACACCACACACATATAATAAATGTGAGTTTAAGTCCTCTAAGTAACTGGGCAGTGGTGATACACTTCTTTAATCACAGCACACGGGAGGCAGAGGCAGGTGGATTGCTGTGAGTTTGAGGTCAGCCTGGACAACAGAGAGCTAATTTCATTTACGCACACACCTGTCTTGAAAAAGTACTCTGACTAAAAGCATTCCCTCCTTGTTAGTGTTCTGTCTGTTTCTCCCATGTGGAATCCCGATAGCCACCGGTGTTGGTGGTGGAACTCACGGGGTGTTAGCATGCTAGGCGATGACTTCACCATCGAAGTACACTCCTTGCCTTATTGATCTTGATTTCATTCTGTCCTTTAAGCCCAAGCTTTGCAGTATTTCTGCTCATAAAGCATTCTTAGAAACTTTGTGGGTCTTCTGTGTATACCTCAGGAATATTTATTAGTCAAGAGGGTCCCCCATTGAGCCTTGCTGGATAATCTCATCGCTATTCTTAGCTTCTGCTTAGGGTTGGTGGAGGGAATCTATGAGTCACAGTCTTTCCCTAGTAAAAGGTTGTTCAGCCACGCCCTCCGTTTTTTTCTCCATCGAATGCTTTCTTAATAGTAATTCTCCTAATTTTAGCATTTTTTTTTGTGATGAAGATAAACCGAAAATTTCCCAAATCAACAACTTTTATTTTCTTTTTTGAAAAACTTTAATGTGTATTTGTGTGTCTGTGTATGTATGCCATGTGTGTGCAGGTACTCTTGGAGGCAAGAAGAGGATGTCCTATCCCCTGCAGCTGCAGAGGCAGTTGTGAGCTGCCCAACAAAGCCGGGAACTGAACCTGGGTCTTCTGCAGGAGGAGCCAGTACTCTTAATCACTGAGCCCTCTCTCCAGCCCTTACTCCTGTTTGTAACATTTCTGTCATCAGTTTATTTTTCTTCTTACACATTGTTGTAAGCAGTAAGAAGAAACTAGGCTACACATTCAGCTTGTTGCTCAGAAATCGCACTAAGTCTGTGTGTGTTTGAAAGCCCCACTTCCTGTGCAGAGCTAGGACTCTGGCCAGCTTTGTTTTCCTTCTCTACAGATGGTTTCTCCTCATTTCCCTTTTAGTGTGCTGGAGGTATCTGCAACAGTCGTATTTTCACCTGACTTCTGTGGTAGAGGGGTTGGTATCCTCTGTTGTGTTACTTTTCTTGAGATGGGGGTCTCATCACAGCCTGGAACTCACCATGTAAACCAGGCTGGCCTTGAACTCACAGAGATCTGCCAGTCTCTGCCTGTGGAGTGCTACTGCAATCAGTTGGGTGTTTATATACTCCGAAGCAGTACATTCCTGCTCTGCTCTGTGTCTGCTTTCTTGCTTCTGAGCTCTTACAGGTGCACCGTTCATGTCTGGGCCTCTGTTAGCAGCCTGCTTTAGGCATGCTGGACCCTTTCTGTCACACTTCTGAACACATTTCCAGGCTCTTTATTTCCAATTCAGACACACCTCCACACTTGCAGACACCAAAATATATCAGTCAGCCTTAGTCAGAGAGAAAGGCCCAGTGAGAGAGATTTCCTAAAAGGTTATGGCCAGGGGCTTGGGCCATGTGACTGTGAGGGCTGGCTTAACAAGTCTGACATGAACTCGGAAGGACAGGACAGAGCTCTTGTCAGGAGGTAAAGCTCTGAATGTAATTCCACATTCAGAGGTGGAATTTCTTCTAGGAATCTGAAGTTTTGCCTTTTAAAATTTTATTTGTTTATTAATTAGACAGGGTCTTGCTGTGTAGCACAGGCTAGACTAGTATTTGTCTCTTCCAGTCTTCCTGCCAAAGCCCTTAAGTCCTGGTGTATACTTGTCAGTGCTGCCATTACAGCTGTGCTGCCATACCCAGCGCCTCTGCTCTGAGGCTCTTCAGTGAAGCAAATCCAGTCCATCCACATTATGTAAGCTGATCTTCTCTACCAATGTTGACTGATTGTGGACGTTAATTATGTCTACAAAATATGATCACAGGACCCTGGGAATGTGTGCTTGAATAACTGGGAGCTAGAGCTTAAGCAAGCCAACAGATAAAGTTCACTGTCATGTCACCTGTCATCCCAACACTTGGGAATTAAAGTCAGGAAGATCTTAAGTTTAGGGCCAGTCTGAGCTACCTCGCAGGCCCTGTCTCTGAAAACCAAGGGCTCAGGGTTTAGTTCACTGGTAGAATGCTTACTAGTGCAAGGCCTTGGGTTGAATTCTTAGTATTGCATAAACAAACCTGAAACCCTGACCACACTTGTATGAACAGCTCACCGTTACTGAAATAGCTTTCTTTGAACTGGAGTGTCCATTTTTTCTCTTGATTTATTTGGAGGGTCTTATGTATCCCTGCAAGTCTGAAAACCCAAGTTTAATCCTCAGAACCTAAGTAAAAGTGCAAGAAGAGAACTGACTCTACAAAAGCCCTCTGACCTCTGTATATATACACATGCATGTGAGCACACAAATACACACTCATTTTAAAAAAAGCTATAAAAACTCAGTAATAAGGGACTGGACAGATGACAGTTTTTGTTTGTTTTTCAAGATGGAGTTTTTTTTCTGTGTAACAAGCCCTGGCTGTCCTGGACTTGCTTTGTAGACCAGGCTGGCCTCGAACTCATGGAGATTTGCCTGGTTCTGCCTCCCTGAGTGCTGGGATTAAAGGCGTGCATCATTATGCCTGGCCAGGATGGCTCAATAATTCTGAGCGATGGCTGATTTTCCAGAGGGCCCCGTTTCGATTTCTAGCACCCAGCAGCCAGCTTAACACTGTTGTAATTCTAGTTCCAGGGGATCCAATCCTCTTTTCTGGCCTTTTCATGCACCAGACATACATGTGGTGCACAGACATACATACAGGTAGCACCTAGATACATAAAAATGAATCTTAAAACCCCCTCAATACTGTGATAAACAACCTATTTAGAAAAAATAAGAATGAGGTGGTGGCAGCGCATGTCTTTATTCCCAGCACTCAGAAGGCAGAGGGAAGCAAATCTGAGGCCAGCCTGGTCTACAGAATCGAGTTCCAAGACAGCCAGGGCTACACAGAGAAACCCTGCCTTAAAAACAAGAGAGAGAAAAAAAAAGACAAAGATAAAAATCTTGAGCAGATACTTCACAGAAGAGAAAATATGTGATTAGTGACAACGTGTGAGAAGGCATTCAACATCATTAGTTGTCAGAGTAATACAGATTAAAACTACAGTCATGTTCTATTTCATAGCTATTAAAATGGCTAGAATTGAAAAAGTGCAGTTCTAGGTATTGGTGACAACCAGCACTGGGAGGCAGAGGCAGGAGGATCTCTGGAAGTCCGAGGCCAGCCCAGTCTGTGTATCAAGCTCCAAGACAGGTCCAGGGGGCTTGATAACTCTTCAGGCATAGATGTGGTACACAGACAGACATGCAGGCAAACCAAAATCAAAAAAGAAAAAAGAAAGAGAGAGATACCAAGCATTCGTAGAGAAGAACAGCAGCCGGAGCCCTCTGGCCCAGGGAAAATGCTGCAGTCATTTTGGAACTGTTTGCTTTCTTATGATGGTAAGTTCATATATCCCATGCAACCCAGCAATACTGTCCTTAGGTGTTTATTACTCAAGAAAAGTTAAGACATAGGTTTACCAAAAAGGCCTTGCAAATGTTATTAGAGGCATTCTTTTGTAATAGCAAAAAGTTTGAAAGAAAAAAGAGTGAATTACTGGTACATGTAGCAATATAAATGAACCAAAAAACGTTCATGAAAGAAGATAGCAAAGAGTACTCTGTGAATTCATCTATGTGAAGCTTCAGAATGGGAAAAGCAGTTTGTAGTGAGAGAAGTTTACATCAGGGAGGGCTGAGGACAAAGTATATCCTCAAGTGCAAGTGTGAGGACTGGAATTTGGGTCACCAGAACCCACATCCATGGAGCTGAGAGCGGCAGCTGCCTGTGGTTACAATGTGTGGAAGGCTGGGTCAGGACATCCTGGAGCAAGCTGCCTGGCGAGACTAGTATCTGTGAGTTTTAGGTTTAGTCAAGAGACCCTGCCACAGGGAAAAGGCAGAGTGTGATGGAGAGAGACTCGCTGTGCCAACCCTGCACATCCACAAGCGCGCACTCGCAGTCACACTGGTAGACACCACACATATAGACTTGGAAGGAAACTTTAATTGGTTGGTTGTGGCTGTGGAAGATTGCCCGCAAAACAAAACAAGAAAACACCTAGGGTGATAGGAATGCTTTCTTTCTTGACCAAGAGTGATGACGACTCTGGAGCTAGAGAGATGGTTCCGTGGCTAAGAGTTCTTACTGCTCTTCAGAGGACGCAGGTTCCTCCTTTCCCAGCAGCAGGTGCATATGTTGGCTCACAACCACCTGTAACTCCAACTCCAGAGGGTCTGACACTTTATTAGGGCACCTGTAAACAGAGCACACCCACAAACACACATTTTTAAAAAGTGATGGTTACACAAGAATGTAAGCCGATCAAAACTTAGTTGCAGTTGTACATTAAGATTTGTTTCATTGTATGTAAGTTATACTAATGTTTTAAAGATCATTCTTTATTATTTATGCCATTGTGTGTATGTGTTTATGTATGTGTGCACACGGGTATACAGATGCCCACAGAGGCCAGAAGGGAGTGTTGGATCCTGTGGGGTTGGAGTTACAGGTGTTGGTGAGCTACCTGAAGCATGTGCTTAGATCTGAACTGCATACTACTGAAAGAGCCAAAGGGCCGTAAGCATTCTTAATTTCCAAGTCACCTCTTAAGCCCTATCAAAGTTGGTTTAAAAAAATACTAAGCAGGTCAGCACTTTAGACTATAAACGGGGAAAAAAAATGGATGGTTTTTAAAATTATCTGTCTGAGGCTGGGCATAGTGGTGCATGCTGGTAATCCTAGCAATTAGGAGGCAGAGGCAGGTGGATCTCTGTGAGTTCGAGGCCAGCCTGTTCTACAGTGAGGGCTACACAGAGAAACCCTGTCTCAGAGGAAAAAAGAACAAAAAACAAAACAAAAACAACCAACCAAACAAAAAAAAAATCTGTGTGTGTGAGTGCAGGTGTGTTACAGCACACACATGAGGTTTGAGGGTACCGTTGTGTGTTGGTCTTCACTTTCTAACTTGCTTGAAGCAGCTCCTTGTTGTTTGCTGCATGTTCATCAGGTGGCCCATGATCACGTGGGAATTCTCTCTCTGCCTCCCATCTTGGCATAGACTGATAGATGTGTTCTACCTCCTGGCTTTATGTGGGTTCTGGGGTTTGAACTCAGGCCCTTTCACTTGCCTGGCAGGCGATTTACCCATTAAACCATCTCCCCAGCCTCATGAAAGGTGTTCGTGCCATGTTGGTGTTTGGTCCTGCAGTTTCTAAGAGCTGATTTACGCCTTTACTGCATTTACCAACTACAAAAGTACTGCATATTGGTGGGGGTGGGGGCTCACATTCTGTTGAATGACGGGATGTGTGGATGAGGTGCCGTCTTGCCGCTCCACTGGGATGATGCAGCTCGCCCTCCCTCTAGTTCTCCAGTGCTGGTCACTTCAAGGGGGAAAGCTTGGTTTCCTTGGGTACGTGTGCCTGCACATGTGAAATTCATTCACGCAATTGCTGAGCATCTTCCACATGTACTACCCTGCCAAAATTAAGCACTTGCTGACCAAGGAGATATACAATAGCCTGCCAGTTGATTATGTATGTGAAGTTTACATTTGACTTATAAATGCAGTTGCATTACATTTTCTTTTCTTCTCATTTTTAAGGATTTATTCTTTGTGTATAGGTGTTCTGCCTGCTTATATGTGTGTGTGCCCGGTGTGACCATGTGCATGTGCCTGGTGCCCAGCAAAGGCAAAAGAGGACTTTGGGATCATCAGGAACCAGAGTTACAGATGATTGTGAGCTACCATGTGGGTGATGAGAACTGAACCTGTGTCCTCTGCAAGAGCAACAAGTGCTCTTAACCACTGAGCCTTCTCTCTGTAGACTAGGCTAGCCTTGAACTCGGAGATTACCTACCTCTGCCTCCCAACTGCTGGGATTAAAAGCGTACACCACCACCACCTGGCTCAGCTTTTCTTTTCTTTTTTTAAAAAGTTTTGAAGCCAGCCGTGGTGGCTCACAGCATTTGGGAGGCACAGGCAGGTGGATTTCTCTGAATTCCAGCCTGTAGGCCAGCCTGGTGTACAAAGCGAGTCCAGGAGAGCAGGGCTATTACACAGAGAAACCCTGTCTCAAAAACTGATAATAATAATAATAATAATAATAATAACAATAACAATAACAACAACAACAATAAATTAGAACAATTTTAAAGTCTGAAAAGAAAAAAATTCTATGTGTCTTTGTGTGCATAAATGCCTTTGAAGGCCAGAGGTGGCAGATCCCTGTGTATCTGGAGTAATAGACGGTTGTGAGCTGTCCTACACGAGTGCTGGGAACCCAGCTTGTCTGCAAGGGCAGTATGTGCTCTTACTGTTGAACCATTTCTCCAGCCTCTAGGTTAGCTTTTCTTAGAATCTGTTTCAGCTTTCTCTCTCCTTTTTATTTGTGTGTATATTTATATTTGGTTATCTGAGGAAAAATAGACTCAGCACAGACTATCTAATAACTTCTCCGTTAAGAATGAGTGAAAAAAGAAATTGGAGTAGCAGTCTGAATTTCTTCCCACAGATATGGGAAGTTTGTACTTTCTTTTAAACTGTGTAAAGGAAGAGTGGATTGACTTAATTCCTTTGCTGAAATCAAATTGCATAATGGTTTGTAGTCAATCTATAGCTGTATGCTGTCTTCAAGTTTGGTTTCGACTAATAAAAGCTTTTATAAGTCATCAATAATAGAATTATTATCCCCTTTCTTCATGTCCATCAATTAGAACTGTCTGTATTGATGGTCATGTTCTTAAATTTGGTCAGGCTGCTTCATATTCTTTTGTTCTTTTCTTAAAGATTTATTTATTATCTATACAGTGTCCTGTCTGCATATGTGCCTGCAGGTCAGAAGAGGGCACCAGGTCTCATTTTAGTTGGTTATGAGCCACCATGTGGTTGCTGGGAATTGAACTCAGGACCTTTGGAAGAACAGTGAGTGCTCTTAACCTCTGAGCCATCTCTCCAGCCCCTGCTTCATATTCTTAAGACAACTTTTTTCTCCCCATTGCTAAGACTGCCTTTGGCCATTTTTGTTTGTTTTCAGAAATAGAGTCTCACTACGTAGTACTGGCTTTCCTGGAGCTCACTGTCGACCAGGCTGGACTCAGAGATTGGCCTGCCTCTGTAACATTAAGTGCTGGGATTAAAGGCGTGTACCACTAAGCCTAGCTTGGCCATTTTTAAAATTGGCAGAGGTTGAACTCTGTGGAAATCAACTCTCCATATTTAGCATGAATCATTCAATCACAAATGTGTTCATAATATTCTCGGTGTAGTCCCCAATCAATATCAATCTCCCCTTCTTCCCTCTTCCCCTTCCTTCCCTCCTTTTCCCTCCCATCTCCCTCTCATTTTTTATCTGAGTCAGCGTTTCTCTATCTGTAGGTTGAGACCCCTTGGTGGGTGTGAACGACCTTTTCTCAGGGCTTTCATATCAGATAGTCTTGATAGTAGATATTTACATTGTGATTCACAACAGTAGTAAAATTACAGTTATATAAGTAGTGTCACCGCAACATGAGGAACTGTATTTAAAGGGTTGCAGGGTTAGGAAGGTTGAACGACTGCTCTGATGCTTTTCTTTTTGTATTTTAACATCATCAGGGGTAATAGCTATGCCAAATAGATAGCATTTCCCCATATATATCATGTATTCTTTGTACCAAGCAGGTTTAATAAATAAATCCAAGGGGCTGGAGAGAAGCCTCAATACTTAACGATCTATAACTCCAGTTCCAGAGAATTTGTTGCACTCTTCTAGCTTCTTTGGGCACCAGACATGCACATAGACATACATAAAACATCCATAAACATGAAATGAAAATGAATAAAACCAAGATGGGTACATTTGTGTGTGAAGCTGCAGGCACATTCAGAGTCCTTAGTGGATACAAAGTGTATTAGGTAACTGTGGACCTGGCCTTTTCTCCTCCACCTTTACTGGGCTGGCACACTCTCCTGAAAAGGAAGCCAAGGAGATTAAGAACGGCTCCTATCTGATAATAGCTTAGTAACCTAAGAGGAGGCATTTCCCATGGCTGCAATCGGAGTCCAGTAGAAGTCTAGTGAACTGCCTTTACCTCTGCTCTGAAGTAGTCAGTTTGTTTCTGCTGACTTATCAGAGGAACTGAGCAAGAGAAATATAACAGGAATATGAAAATGAGGAAAAGAAAAACTGGGGTAGGAGTCCTGAATGTGTTTAACTTAGGTACTTCCAATTTGTCAAAAACTATTTGTCCTCAGGACTGTGTCTACTCACACCCAAGCTTAATACCATGCTAAAGGAGGAGGAAATAGGTTTTGTGTTTTAAGTCACCAAGAATATCATGCAAAGAAATGGCAAAAATGTCATTCAGAATGTGTAACTTCAAATACGTGTTATCTTTGTTATTAAAGATTTAAATATGCTTGAATTTTTATATTTTTGTTTTTGAGACAGGGTTTTTCCGTGTAGCCTTGGCTGTCCTGGACTCACTCACTTTGTAGACTGGGCTGGCCTTGAACTCACAGAAATCTGTCTGCCTCTGCATCCCTGAGTGTTGGGATTAATGGCATGAGCCACCATGCCTGGCTTATACTTGAATTTTACATTTTCACCAATGGTGTACTTCGGCTTCAGTTTCTCCATATCCTTACTGTGTAAGGTGTTAGTTTTTGCGTGTTTCTTGTTTCCATGTGTAATTGGCAGCACAGTGTCAGTTTAAGTTATTATGTCACTTATTTTCCCACAGCATTTCCTGATAACATATTCAGTATTTCCATGTTGACTCATTATCATAAATCATATATAGGCAGAGAAGGACCTTGTCCACTTCTAATGGTATTAATAGCCCAGTACTCAGTAGCTGAAAAAGTATACTTGGTTAGCAAGTAACGAATGAATGGAAATTAAAGAGAAGTAGCCTCGTGGTTAAGACTTGGGCTTGATTCTGGTTTATTCATCAGTCATTCAGTATTCACAAGTAGTGTAGTGAGGTTAAATGAGACCACACATGTAAAACCTTATGTACGGTGCCTGCATATTGCCATTATCTGATTCGTGCCAGCATTATTAGAGAGAGGTCAGCTGGCCAGTGGATCGTTACCCGCCCTGGAGTTTAAAATCCTCGTTCTGAGGCTGGAGCAGCTGCTCAGTGGTTACGAGCACTGCTCTTCCAGAGAACCAGGGTTCTCTTCCCAGTACCCACATGGAGGCTTACAGACCACTTGTAACTCAAGTTCTAGGGGATCTGGTACTCTTTTCTGCCCTCTGGAGGCATCAGGCAAACATACGTACACAGACATACATGCAGCAGAAGACCCATACACATAAAATAATAAAAATTAAAAAAATCCTTACTCACTCTGTGAGTAGTAAGCTTTGGAATACTGGCATGTTAAGTTTGTCGCCTGACCTCTGTGTCTGAGGCATTTGCTCTGTTAAATTGGACTGTTAAGGTAGGTGTCTCCCACAGGTCCTTCTGTGGTTTATGTTTGATCTTTATAGTTGTTACTGTATTCATGCCAGCAGTCATGACCATAGAGTGCTGTTTCAGCATTACTTATATTGTCAATCCCAGAATCATTTAGAGCTGACCTAAAATAGTTTTATAAAACAATTTTATTTGATAATTTAAAACTTATTTTAAAATTTTTTTTTAGATTTATGGGTATGAGTGTTTTACCTGCATATATGAATGTGTACAGTGTGTGTGCCGGGTGCACAGAGATCAGATGAGGGCATTTGATCCCCTAGAATTGGAGATAAAGATGATTGTGAGCTGCCGTGTGAGTGCTTGAAACAGAACCCTGGTCCTCTGCACGAGCAACAAGTGCTCTTATGCACTAAGCATCTCTCCAGCCCCTCTCTGACAGTTTCTCTCTCTCTCTCTCTCTCTATATATATATAAGTATGTACGTAGAGATATACACATACACAATGTGTGTGTGTGTGTGTGTGTGTATATAATCATTAACTTACCCTCCCACTCTGGAATCCTTCTTCCAGCAGCCCCCCCCTTCACATCTTTTTTTTTTTCCTGCAGTAAACCGCTGAGATAATTAAGGCTGCTTGCTTGTGCATAGGTGTGTGGTTATTTACTGGCTCATGGACAGTTAGCCAGTGTCTATACCACTGAAGAAAAACAATTTTTAAAAAAGACAATAAAAGTTATTTATTTAAATATGTGTGTATGTATGCTACTTGGGTGTGTGTGCAGGAAAGAAGAGTCTAGAAGATGCCGTGAATCTCCCGGAATAGGAATTACAGATGGTAATGATCTGCCTGATGTGAGTGCTAGGAACTGAGCTCCTATCCTCTGGAAGAGCAGCAGGTGGTCTTAACTACTGAACCGTCTCTCCAGACCTGTGATTTGTGTTTTGAGACAGTCTCATGTAGCCCAGGCTGGACTTTAACTTCCGTGTCCCTTGAACTCCTGATCCTTCCTTCATTTCCCAAGAGCTGGCTTTAAAGGTGTATGTTACTATCGCAAGCTTTAATATACCTTGTTGACACAGTCTGTACATACTGACCTGGAACTCACTCTGTAGACCAGGCTGGCATCGAGCTCTTAGAGATCTGCCTGCCTTTGCCTCCTGAGTGCTGGGATTAGTGGCCTGTCCTACAATGCTGACTTTAAAGAAAAGATGTTACCTTTTTTTTTTTTTCTTCTTCTTCTTCTTCTTGAAGGCAGGGTTTCTTATGTTGTCCTGGCTGTCCTGGAACTTGTAGAGCAGGCTGCCCTCAGACTCAGAGTTCCACCTGACTCTGCCTCCCCAGTGCTGGGATTAAAGGCGTGGGCCACCATCAGGCAAGAGTTTATCTTTTTAAAAGTTAAACTGTTGACGTAAATGAAGCATAATGATTTTATATGCCGGGCTGTGAACGACCGCTCAGTAGTTGGTGAATTGGAGGAAGCAGGTTGTCATGGTGATTGCAGGGGTACCTTGGTGGGTCTTTTGAGGGGTGAGGGATGAGAGGGATGCTGAAAACTGAGCAGGAGGCCCTACATGTTGAAGCACATCGAGCCTCTTCCACCACAGCTTGGTGGTTTTGTGGAGTTGTGCTGGGCCCAGCTGTTGGGGAGATTTGCTTCAGAAATGTGTCTGTGTCCATCTGCTGCCCTGCTAATGAGTAGAGGAAGCAAAATAATCCCTAAGAGCAAGTGTTTTGAGTTTTAAGGTGTGGCTGGTTATGCCCCTCATGTTTTTGGTAAATGTGTGATAAGTTTGCAAATCATGTGACTGGACTTGAGAGAGAGAGTTGGGCCAGTTTGTCCATTGAGTAGGGGTGTGCACCTAGAAGTTCTGTAGTTTAGATCTTTGTTTAAATGTTTGTTTAACGAGAGGAGCAGAGGGCTAGGAGTCCATTTCCTAATAACATCCTGAGGTCATGTAAGTTGGGCCTCTTCATCAGTGCAGCAGGGAAACCCTGGGTCCTGCCTGTCTGAAGTAGACTCTGATTATGCACTCAGCACACTCAGAAGCTTTGGGTTCTTTTCCTCTGCAAACACCTGGGGTCTTGCACACATGCCTATAGGGCCTGGTTGGGGCCTGGTGTCCGGTGTGGAAGGTGGTGGCCCTTTAGAGAAGCAGGGCGATCAGGTAACAGGGCGTCCTTCAGGGAAGGGATTGATGTGATTCTCAGGAGATGAGCTAGCTGTTGCTTTAGTGGATTTTTGAGTAAGGCTGCCTCATAGGCTTAGCCTTCCTACTCTGTTTGTTTTGATGTAGCCCCAGAGCCTCTCACCAGAGGCCACGCTGATCCTGGACATTCCCTCCAAAATTGGGAGCTAACTGCACCATATTTCTTTATAAACAACCAACTTCAATAATTTTATTATAGCAACAGAAATGTTTTTCTTACGTTCTGTTTTTTAAATAATTTGAGTAAAATCTTTCTGAGCATGACTTTGTTGAGTCCTTTCTTAAGCTTATTTAACTACATGCCCTGAGACTGGCATTGGAGTTTATTTTTCTTATCATTTGCAAATGCTGCTAGAAATTTATTCTTGTACAGACTTTGGAATGTGAAATAAATTTTATACAGAATTAGTAAGTTTGCTTTAGGCAGCTTCCTGAGGCCTGGCAAATTCAGACAAGAAAATGAGAATTGCTTTCATAGTGGAGTTCCTACCTGGAGCATAGTTGGCAGAAGAAAAGTTTACACAATCACATTCTTTATCAAGTGTTCATTGATGTATTGTCTCCTAAAGCTCCTTTCCTGTCTGTCAAAAAGCTGACTGTGGGAGGGGAGGTGGAGAGCCAACCAAAACAGGGTGTGTGTGTGTCCATGTTCAACAACAAGGAAACCTGCTACCTTGCATAGTAATTAAAAAAAAACAAACAAAAAACTGATGAAGAGCTAGGGCCAGATAAGTATATGAAAACCTATTCTGATGTTGGTTGTTGTGGAATGAGAAGGGAGCCTAGGCATGTGTGCTTGCTTCAGCTTCTTAGAGGCCTAAGAGTCTTGGCCCCTTGGTTGTAAGCATTAAACATATGCTCAGGGGACAAAAAGCACAGGTGAAGGCTGGACTAGGTGTCTGTTTATGTAAGGGGCTTATTTCTGCTTTACTAGGAGAGAAAGCAGCCTCAGATCTTAGAGTGGTGATGGGATAGAGGTCATTTTCCACCAGCCACACTCACTTTTGCTGGTTCGGTTTGCTCATCTCAAAAAACTTTTTTAAAACAGACTTGTAGTTTATGAAGCACCCCTATCCCAACACACACAGGGTTTCTCTGCTGTAGACCAGGCTGGCCTCGAACTCAGATAATTTTAATGTAGATTTAAAAATGGACATTAGGGTGAAGAGAGAGGTGCTTAAAGGTCAGGAGAGTATATAAGCAACAGATGCAGGATCCTTAAGAGTCACCTCATCTAACACTTGTCTCTTTCTTCCTTTTGTCCTTCCTTCCTTCCTTCCTTCCTTCCTTCCTTCCTTCCTTCCTTCCTTCCTTCCCTCCCTCCCTCCCTCCCTCCCTCCCTCCTTCCCTCCCTCCTTCCTTCCCTCCCTGCTTCCCTCCCTCCCTGCTTCCCTCCCTCTTTCCCTCCTTCCCCCCCTCCCTGAGATAGGGTTTTTCTGTATAGCTTTGGCTGTTCTGGAATTCTCTCTTGAGGACCAGGCTAGCCTTGAACCTCCTGTCTCTGCCTCCCACGTGCTGGGATTTAAAGGCATGTGCCACCATCATCTAACATTCTTTAAAAATATTTTTTTGCAGTTTTAATTTTTTTGTGTGCATGGGTACGTGTGCTATGGAGTGTGTCTGGAGGTCAGAGGACAACTGTGTTTATTTTCTGTCTTCACCATGTAGGTTATGGGGCTAAACTCAGGTTGCCAGGCTTGCTGGCAAGTATCTTTAGCTGCTAAGCCCCTAAAATTCTGGTTTTCATATGGACGTATACATGTTTGTACACACACCCACAAATGTGCATACACACACGGCCCATAAACTGAATCATAGCTTCTCTGCCTAAAGCAGGGGTTCTCAACTTTCCTAATGCTGTGACCCTTTAATATAGTTCTTCATGTTGTGGTGACCCACCCCCCCCCCCGTAAAATTATTTTTTATTACTTTATAATTGTAGTTTTACTACCATGGTGGATTTTAAGTATCTGTGTTTTCTGATGCTCTTTGGTGATCCCCGTGAAAGGGTTGTTCGCCCCCGCTAAGGGGTTATAACCATAGGTTGAGAACGCCTGGCCTTAAAGTCTCCACCTCTAGTGGTTTCCTCACTGTACTCAGACTAGCGTTCAGGCTTCCTCACACGACTTACAAGTTGCACGCATGGTGTCTGCAGGCCCCACCTCCTTATCTGCTATCTCTTTCCCCTCCAGCTCTCCCTTCCCCTTCAGCTGGCCTCATTACCATGTCTCAACATAGGTACTTTCTGCTTTCAATGTTCAGTCTTTGTTTTCTCTGTAACTTGGACGAATTTGGAACTAATTTCCTACTTGATGGAATTTGTTTGTTCTTATTCTTTCATTAATTTTATCCAGCCATTCCGTCCATCTAGATAGAGGCTTACTATGTAGTCCTGGCTGGCCTAGAACCCACAGAGATCTGTCTGCCTCTGCCTCCAGAGTGCTGGGATTAAAGCGTGTGTCACCATGCCTAGAGGTTTTGTTTTTGTCATCCTGCATAAGAAGAGCCACTCTTAATCCTTTCTGTCTAGCACATACTGGTACTTGGTAGGTATGTGAATGACAGTTTGCTAATTTCTGCTTACACCTCAGTTATCTTTAAGAAAATGAAGGTCGGTCTGTACCTCCCTCCCTAGCGCTAGGACTAAAGGCATGCACCACCATGCCGGGCCACTGTTGCTGGTTTTTGAGACAAGGTCTCTGCCTGGCTTGCAGGCTTCATAGCTTTTCAAACTTGTGTAGCCCAGGTCGGCCTTCAGTAGCAATGCTCTTCTAGCCTAGGTGCTGGGCTGTAGGCACACACCAGCACGCTTGTCTAGGGACTTTTTCTTTGTTGGTCACAGTTGGATTATGGTCTTTTGTTGTTTGTTCTGATACCTTCTGTGTCCCTTTCATAACAATGGTTTTATTAGAATAATACATTTTTATATAATAATTTTTTTGTAATAATGGGTTTATTTTTGGAGGGGAAGGTGAACCCTTCAGTTCATTATGTCCATAGCTCTGGTTGATACTCAGTAAATTAATGCTCATGATAGTTGTTCATTTCACTGTTTGTGCAGAAAGGAATAACTGTTGAAATTGGGGTATATGGTAAAAGCTAGCAACCTGGCGGGGCAGTGGTGGCGCACACCGTTAGTGCCAGCACTCAGGAGGCAGAGGCAGGTGGACCTTTGTGAGTTCAAGGCCGGCCTGGTCTACAGAGTGAGTAACCCTGTCTCAGAAAACAAAACAAAACAGGGAACAACTTTACGCTGGTAGATTATATAATGCTCATTGTTTCCAGAATCTCTTTGTTACTTACAAGTTTTTAAAATTCACTAGGTCATGACATTAATTTTGCAAATGTGTTTCATTTTATTCTATACTGTTCTGAATATTTCATGCAGGATAGTCTGAGTTTTCATCCTCCACTCACTGTCTTATTTTGCTGTTAGACCCTGTCAGTCCTCCATCCCCCTCCAACTTTGGAACTAACTTCTTTTGAGGGTGGAAGAGTTGATCCTGGGGCTTAAACCCAATAGTGCACACGTGCTAGGCCACCACTCTACCACTGAGCCCAAAAACCCAGGCCCTAAAATTAATTTTTAATTACTTAATTATTTTTTTAGGCAAGGTCGCATGTATTCTGAGCTAGACTTGAGCTTGCTTGCCCTGCCTCTACTTCCTAAGTGCTTGGATCGTAGGCATGTGCTATCATGCCTGCCTTAACTTTCAGTCTTCGTTAGGGAAAAGTAAAAATGTGTGAAAGTAGAGACTGATGTGATGAGCCACACTCAAGCTGTACCACCGTCTTCAGCAGTTTGCAGCATATGGCCACTCTTATTTAACTTTATTCCCCCTTCCTCCTCCGTATTTTAAAACAATATTTTAAATCGCAGACATTCTACCATTTCATCTGTAAATACTTTGGAAAGATATAATCAGTTTAAAAACTAGTTAACTCTTGGAAAATCTGACAGAAAAATTCCATTTGTCTCCTTGAATATGAGCCTACAGGCCAGCTGGTGAATTTCCATGTGTAAACCACTCCCAAGGTTTGACTCACTATTGAAAGCATGTACTCCATTGTAGCTGCTCAGTTTGCAGCAGTGTGCTGTGGTGGTTAGGTTGGTTTCTGTTGGGTGGAGGAAGGGCACCAGTAAGTAAGAACTCACACTTTTCCCCCTTGGAGATGTGTAAAGACAGATGATGCTCCCTGATACTGTGTGTTGTGAAGTATTTTAAGAGTTCCCTGGAAAACAACACTGAAATATGCTTTGTGGATTTAATAGAGTAAATTCCCGTAGTTCTTTTGGGTAAATTCTTGAGAGTCACAGTTGGAAGGGAGAATCCAGAAGATTCGGAACTAGAAAGACTCCTGAATCCTGGGAGGTAGCAAAGTCAGTCAGCATCGGTGGGACTGGTTGGCTGCGGTTGGTTGTGTTATGGGAGTTAAAATTGTTTCCGAGATCTCGGTAAATGCCTATAAATGAAATTTCCCGTAAGATGGAAAACGAAAGCTTAACTTTCTTTCAGTATTTATCTTTAAGGATCATTGTCTTGTAAAACTGAGAATTTGGCACTGAAGTAATGGTCGCACTAGCGCACTTCCTTGTGGGGAGTGAAGGGGATAGAAACAATAGTAATCAGCTTTGATTTTTTTTTTTTTTAAATCAGCTATATAGAAGAGTGAATCCTGACTGTAAGAGGACACAAGTCCCAGCCCTGCAGGATTGCAGCTTTGCTTCCTTCTTGTTCAGATTTAGCAAGTCAGTTTTGCCCATAAGGTAGATAAGAGAGAGCAGATGTGGTGACCTCATGTTTTGGCAATTCCTTAGAAAAATCACACTTTTCTTCACTCTTCTGTATTCCTGTAACTTCTAGCTAATTCCTCTGGTAAAGTCTTCATCACACGGGGCCTTAGGCAGGGATTGTGCCACCAGCATCTCTGTAGCATTTAGACTGCAATGTTTTGGAAAATATTTGTTAACATACAATAATCCTCTTCCAGCACTGAAATACTGTGATTTCTCCAGTGGCTTTGACCCAGAATGTGCTATAATGGTTGTAATATGTAGATTACCTCTTCCTAGAAGCTCTGTTTGTCAGGTTCTGGATTCTTCTCTTCTATGGTGACTGAACTGAGGAGAGAAAAAAGTCTGCGTTTAGAACAAGAAGAGTATATAGACTAAATTTAATTATTGCTATTGTCACCTAGGTCCTACAGTGTAGGTTAACAGTTGTAGGAGCTCATTTTATTTATTTGTTTATTTTTTTTGAGACAGTGTTTCTATGTGTAGTCTTGGCTGTTCTGAACTCACTTTGTAGACCAGGCTGGCCTCGAAGTCACAGAGATCTTTCTACTTCTGCCTCCCTGAGTGCTGGGATCAAAGGTGAGCACCACTGTACCTGGCATTTAATTTTTTAATATTATTCATTTACTGAGATTTTAGCCCTTATAACTGTGATGGGGCAGTTAAGTCTTAACTTTCATGATGTTTACATAATCACCTCTTTAGAATTAATTACTGTCTATTACAGCAGCATGGGGTGAGAGATACCTTACTGGTGGAGTTGTATGTGTAATATGCACGAGGCTTTGGATCCCATCTGAAATATCCCCCCACACCCCTGCCCCCATACCCTCCCAAATTGGTGGTGCACACCTTTAATCCCAGTGCTCAGGAGGCAGAGGCAGGCAGATCTCTTGTGAGTTTGAGGCTAGCCTGCTCTACAGAGTGAGCTCTAGGACAGCCAGTTCATGTCAGTTCTCTTCAAAAGCTCCCCATTCCACTCTGAGTAAAAAGCCCCTAAAGGCCTTATCAGTCTTCTGTTAACCCTATGCCTTGGGCTGGTGTCCCCTTGCTGCTGTAGCGGCTCCAGCTTTCTTGTTCTCCTGGAAAAGAGCTGCCTTACGGCTTTTGTATTGGTTGTTCCCTCTGGCTGGAATGGTTTCCCCCTAAAAATCTGCATGGCTACATTTCTCATCACTGTCCATTCTCTGCATCAATGTTAATTTCTCAATGAGGCCTGTCCTGATGATAGCTTCTTAAGGGTGACTCTGAGACCAGTCTGGGTTCAGGAGTCCCTATCCCAGAAAAGGGAAAATAGTTTCTCTGTCTCTAATACGTCTTTTTTTCCTTGGGAGGTGAAGGTGTTAACTGAGAGATTAATGTTATGTTAATATTATTATATGTGATATTGAGAATCTAATTCAGGGCCTTATTCTCTACCAGTGAGCTACAACCCAGTCCAAGGGCCAGGTAGTCTATTTTGTCTGTGTTGTTCCATTAGAAAATAAACTTCAGCCAGACTGAAGTGGCACACACGTGTAATCCCTGCACTTAGGAAAGCAGAGGCAGACAGATCTCAGTGAGTTCAAGGCCAGTGTGGTCTACAAAGTGAGTAAAGGACAGCCAAGGCTACACAGAGAAACCATGTCTCCAAAAACCAAAAACCAAACCAAAACAAAACAAAACAAAAAACCCCACAAACTTCTGTTTTGCCCCGAACAGTGATGCATCTCAACTAAAGTGCCTGGCATATAGCCACTCCATAATTGATAATTGTTGACCAGGAATGGTGATGTATCATCTCAATGGTGGTCACTTTTTAGCATGGATTAGACGAAGATTTGATACCTCACCCTGAAAAAAACAAGTTGAATAGATGAACTGGGAGCTGTTAAACAGTTTTATTTTTAGTTTATGTGTATGAGTGTTTGCCAGCATGTGTTTGAGTACCACTTGTGTGCCTGATGACTGTGGAGGCCAAAAGAGGACGATGGGCATTGGATTGCCTGGTGTTTGTGAGCTACCATGTGGGAACTGAACCTAAGTCCTTTGCAAGAGCAAGTGCTCTTAACCACTGAGCCATCTCTCTGTCCGTTTGTCCCCCCCATTTATTTATTTATTATTTATTTATTTATTTATTTTATTTTATTTAAGTGCTTCATAGTGCCTAGAGGCAGGATCAACGAAGTAGTATATATAGCTGAATACACTTCCAGTAACACTCTGTAACCTTTTGGTCATTCTCCATGATAGGTGATGATAGTTCTGGTTTTTTTTATTTTTTATTTTTTTTTGTTTTTGTTTTTGTGACAGTGTCTCATATACAACATAAGCTGGTCTGCAGCTTCCTATATAGTTTGGGCTGACCTTGAACTCTTGATCCTTCTGCTTTAGCGTCTTAGTGCTGTGATTATAGAATGTGCCACTATGCCAGGCTTTAACAACATCAACAACAACAATAATTTATTAGTATCAGTACTTTTGTGAGTTTAGATTAGGAAACGAGCATAGAGAACCTACTTGTCTCAGGTTGTGTGGCTAATAAGAGTATGAGCTTAGATATGAAATCTAGAGCTTATCACAGAGCTTTCTTGTAGTCATATGCATTTATTCATTCACATTCTCTCATTCCTATCCTTCCCTTCCTCCTCCCCTCCCTCTTTTTCCCTCTTATTCTCCCTTTTCTTTTCCTCTACTCACCTCTTTGTAAACATGGTCTTGGAGCTGGAGACCTGGCTTAGTAGTTTAGAGTGCTTCCAGAGAACTCCAGTTCATTCTCCCGAACCCACACGAGGCAGGCAGGGGATCTCACCTCTCCTTGCTCTGTGGGCACTCATACACAGGCACATGTACATACAAACAAATAAAAACAAAAGTGAAAATGAAAAGTTGGTCTCACCATGTAGTCCAGGCTGGCCTCACAGTTTCCATCATCTTACCTCAGTTCTAAAGAGCTAGGGTCACAGGTATGTCTGTCATGCTTGATCATGGTCATTGTCCTAATCATTTGTTAACAGTCGTTACCTGATGCTCACTGTGTCCCAGGCATGGTTAACAGTTGAATAACAATCGATTGTAGATTTTTATCTGTTTGTTCACACACACACACACACACACACACACACACACACACATATATAAATTTTGTGTATGTAGAGGACATGCTTGTGGAGGTAAGAGAACAATTTGTGGGAGTCCATTTTCTCTTCCTACTATGTGTGTTTGCAGAATCAAACTCTGGTTGTCAGGTTTGGTGGCCAGCACCCTTACCTGCTTAGCCATTTTGCCAGCCTGTACTGTGGATGTTACTAAATATGTGTTCACTGGGGGAGGGGGTGGCAAATACCTTTATTCCCAGAACTTGGGAGTCGGAGGCGGGTAGACCTCTGTAAAGAGAGTCTGCAAAGAGAGTTCTAGGACAGCCGAGGCTCAAAAAAAATTTTTTTTTAATATTGTCATTTTGTGTTCTTCCTAGAAACAAGAGAGGTAACGTATTTATTTATCTGCAAATTCTGATTAAATACAGGTGAAAATGGCTGTTGTCAGAGCCTAGACTGTTGTCTTCATGCATTTAAAAGAGCACTGAATTTAAAACCTAGAGGTAGTGGTGGGAAGCACAGATCAGGGAAAGGGTGAATGAGAGTAAATATCAGGAAAAAACTGAGTGTACTTGACAGTTCCGAGAAGACTTGAGGTGCCAGAACTGCTCTGAGCAGTTGGTTCTTTCACTAGAAGTTGGAATGCACTCAGTCAACTGGCATTGTCCAGTTATAAGTAGACCTGCTTTGTTTTTGTCAAAAAGAAAGCCAGAAAACAAATGTCCATTCAAGAAAATCTGCAGGTGTGGTGTAACACTCCTGTAACTCCAGCTCTTCACAGGTGGAGGGAGGAGAATTCTGAGTTTGACGCCAGCCTGGGATTATAGAGAAACCCTGTCTCAAAAAACAAAACAAAAGAAACAGTGGAAGGGAGGAAAGGAGAGAGGGACAGGAGAAAGAGAAGAACAGAAGAGGGAGGAGCACAGTGTGATACTCAAGGCCCGAAAGAAGCAGCTTTTGGGAGAGGAAGACATTTTGGCTCATGGTTCCAGCCCATCATAGGGACCAGCTCATGGCAGTGTGTGGTAGCGTGTGTTCACATCACAGTGTGCCAAGAAGTGGGTGGGGTGAGCTGCAAGGACAAGTCTGCCCCTAGTGACACACTGACCTCTAAGGGTCCCAGCCTCCTGAAATAGTGCAAGGCCGGGCATGGTAGCGCACGCCTTTCATTCCAGCACTCGGGAAGCAGAGGCAGGTGGATCTCTTGAGGCCAGCCTGGTCTTTCCAGCCAGCCTCCAAAACAAAAGAGCTCAAGGCCAGCTGTGGCTGGCCTCTCTCCAAAACAAAACACCACCAAAAAACTCTCTGTTCTTGTAATGTGCTGTGATCCAGTGTTTCTGTTATAAAGCAACTGTTCAATACACTATTTCTCTGAATGGAGATGAAAGGGTTGGATATCCTAGGTCCTGAAGCTGTAGTTATGAGGGTTTAACCAGTGTTCCCTTTGTTGTCATTTTTCTACAGCTGATAAAAATAAGAGGTTAGAAGAACTTCGCTTATATTACTCCTCGTATAAAAATAGAATTCACTTCATTATGAAGTGAGGTAGACCTGAGTTCTGAAGAAGCTTAGTCAGTGGGTGACTTACAGCCTTTACACAAGATGGTCTCATGTTCAAATCAAGTCCAAAATACATTCCTTGACAATTTTCAACTAAAATCCAGGATCTCATCTAGAGATTAGTGTAAGAAATCTACCATTAGCTTGTGTCTTGTTTCTATTCAGATTTTTTTTTTTTTTTTTTTAAGTAAGCTTACCACTGTTTAGGAGCAGACCTTTTCAGTCACAGCTTCCAGTGAAATCCTTTTATTCTTAGTCATTCCCCTCCGAGTCCTTTTCCTGTGAATAAAAGATCGAGCTCATACCTTTGCACAGGATCTGGAGAGTATTTTAAGCTTGGCATGTTGAGACCTGGCAGGCTTGATTAATATGTGGATAGACTAGCACATTAGAACATTTTTAAAGTTCCAGGCCACAAACTGTGTTTTAAATGAACATTGGCATGTATAAAATTAATAATAAGCCTGAGCAGCATGGACACTTACATGCCTTTTGCACTGGGTGGCTGACTTTCCTGAGGCTCTTTGCTGGCCCTGCATTTACTTGCTTTTACAGTGTCAAAAGCAAGGCTGCCCTCTGCTTTTAGCAGGGCAAAAGGTTACTCTCTAGGTTCTTAAACTTGGCCATTTGGAAAGTTTCTGAGAATAGACCGGATTGGCTACTGTATTTGTAAACGTGACCCCCACCATCCCTCACAAAAGTCACTGTCTGTGTTATCTGTGTTACGGATACTCCACGTGCAAAGCTGGGAAAGGACCCTGCCTCAGTATGTTACCCATCTCTTAATTTGTTGTCACATTCTGGCTCAGTTGGCATGGATGAAGGTGAGTTTTGTTGTCAGGCAAAAACCAGTTTTCCAGAGTTGGTGGTCTATGCCTGTTATCCCAGTGCTTGGGAGGTACAGGAAGGAGCAGGAGTCTAAGGCCAGACTCAACTACATAGCAAGATTGTGGTCAGCCTGGCCTACGTGAGACCAACAATACAAAACAAAAGAAAACAGGAAAATCATAAAAACTACTCGATGTTTTAATTAACCTTTCTGCCTGATTTTTGGCTTAATAATGTAGCAGTCATACTCACACAAATAGAGGTGTGCATTGTATTTTGACTAACAGAATTGTTTAAATGTACTAAGAAAATGAATTCTAGTATAATTCATTGTGCAAATTTTGGCCAGTGGGCCTTCAGTCAACAAGTAGTGAATACCAAGTGTGTGCCAGGCCCTGCTAAGCATGGGGTAACAGGGGTCTTAAAGGGTGATTGCTTAAAGGGTGATTGCTTAAAGAGCAACGGGCAGAGCTGTGGGAGTATGTGCAGGAGAAAAACAAATGAACTCTAGGGAATTGAAAGGCTTTAGAAAAGTGTTTCAGTTGAATCTGAGGTAATAGTAAAAATTTCAAGTTGGATGTGGTGGCACACATCTTTAATTCCTGCACTCTGGCAGTAGAGGGAGGAGGATCTTTAGGAGTTCGAAGCCAGCCTGATCTGAAGCGAGTTCCAGGACAGCTGGCCTCAATTTTTTCCCCCCTTAGGTTTATCGAGACAGGGTTTCTCTGTGTAGCCTTGGCTGTCCTGGACTTGCTTTGTAGATCAAGCTTCCTTTGCCTCCTAGAGTGCTGAGATTACAGGCATGCACCACTGTTCCTGACTCCAGCCTCGATTTTTTTTTAAAACTGAGTAATGGTACAAAGAGGCTTTACCTTCTAACAGAGCTTCTGTGTCTGGAACCATTTCTTGTCATTTAGTCTGATGTGGCTGGTGGGTTGCTCAGCTCCTAGAGGGCAGCCAGCGCATTCTCCTCACTCCTGCTGTGCTTCTCCACGCATTGTAGCAACTCCAGAAATACATCGTGGACAGATGAGTATGCAGCCTTTCTAGATCCCAGCCCCTGAAGGATCCCAGCTGTAATGGGGGAGTATGCCCTCGTGTACTTAAAAGGCAATGTTTAGCTCCCATACAAGAGTAATTGTCAGAGGTATAAGACCGTTGTCATTGTGTGTATAAGGCCTTACTTATCTCACAGGGCTCTTATGGTACTTAAATAAGTAAGTGCTGACCTGTTGTACCTGTCATCTAACTTTTTGCCAGGACAGCTCAGCCACTGTTGTGGTATCTAATGGAGGACAGGAAGGATTCAAGCAACTATCTACATGCCCTTTATGAACTGGAAGCACGGCTTACACTGTGTGAATTTTTATTTTTCTGTTTGTGTTTTAGTGATTGTAGGGTGTGGTTGGTATGGAATTGAATTTCACCTGTCTATGGGAATTTTGAGCACGGTAGGTCCAGGTTGATTTACTCTTCCCTGTTTTCCTAGCTAGTGTGTGTGTTGGTGTTTTCAACGATATTTAGGTGAAGGGGAGCAGATCTGCGATTGTTTAGAAGAACCCTGTTGTGCAGTTTTATGTTGACCCGAGATGAGCAGGGTTTGGTCACTGTTGTCTGGTGTCTCTGTAGAATGTATCGAATAGCTTGATGTGGTGACACATACCGTTAATCCCAGCACTTGGGAGTTTGAGGCCAGCTGGGTTTACATAGAGGGTTCCATGAGGGCTACATAGAGAGACCCTGGTTCCCACTGACAACTGTAGACTTTGTTATGGATGACAGGCTCTGTCTGTCTGTCTGTAACCATCAGAGTTTGATTTGACACAGCACACTGTGTTCCTGTCATAGTCGCTGAGGATTGAACAGAAATATACTACATATGACTTTGGCTCATGTATCGTCTTATATCAGAGGCTCACAAAGAGTTACAGACAACAGCTTCGTGTGGGTCCTCAGACCTTTTCCTGCATGGACACAGAGCCATTGCTGTTCATGTAGTGTGGTTTCCTGTCATCTGAAGTATGGTGAGACTCCATTGCCCGTGAGTGCGGGGGACTTTGTACGCCATGAACGTGATATCCAAAACAGCAGTACTCTTCAGAATCCCCCAGAGGAACCTGGGAGCTGCACGTGGAGTTTTGTGGGGTCATTGTCTTTGTGCTTGTGCTCTTGGAATAGCGTAGGCCTTTGTTGTTACTGTTTTGTGACATATCTTAATACGTAGCTCTGGCTGGCCTGAACTCTACATTGACTGCTGGTCTCAAACTCACAGAGATCCACCTGTCTCTGCCTCCCATGTTCTGGGATTAGAAGTGTGTGCCACCATGCCTGGTGCAGCATAGGTTTTTAATGATTATTGATTTTTGAGTATGTGTCTGGTGTGTGTGTGTATCCATGTTGCTCTTATGCGCTTGTGCAGGTCCAGGGGTAATCTTGGGTGTAGGTCCTCGCTTTCTATCTTCTGCCTCACAGTCTCACTGTTTACTGAGTGCTGTATAGCCTAGAGTAGCTGACCCTTGAGAGGTGTGGTGTGGGAGGGCGGGTACTCCTGCATCTGCCTCCAGCTCACCAGAGTCCAGGGATTACAGACATGCACCACGAGGCTGGATTTTTTTTTTTTAAACATAGATTCTGCGAATCCAGACTGAGGTCATTAGGTTTATGTGACAGCACATTTACCTGCTGAGCCATTATACCAGCTCCTTTTTTTTTATACTGTAGTATATGTGTAGGGCATACTTACATGCTTGCAAGCCATGTGCACGTGTGAAGAGCATAGGACAACTTGCGGGTGTTGTTTCTCTCTTTCCATAATGTAGATCTCTGCAGTTGAACTCAGGTCATTAGACATTGCAGCAAACACCTTTACCTGCTGAGCCATCCTGTTTGCTTCCCACTATAGGTTTAAAATATGTTTTTGCCTCCTCCCCCCTCCCAGGGTTGGTGTTGAACCTAAGGCCTACAACTGGGCAGTATTGTATCACTGAGCCACTGAGACTTGCTTTCTCAGTCAGCTGAACAGGGTCCTTAAGTCCTGCTGCAAGGAAAAGTAGTTGAGGCGCTTCCTGTAGCAGGTGGAGCATGGAAAGGGAGATTAAAATTTAACTCCATCGTTGCCTGGTACTTGCTGGTCTGAATTTGACTGGTTGGTCACTCAGATAATTACCTGGTTTCTATTATTCTGTTTTTATATTAGGGTGATAATTTTTTTTTTGAAATACTGTAAGAATTAGTGGAAGTTGGAAAGAGTGAGTTTTATTGAGGCCTGCTGAGGATTAAACAGGGCCCTGCCAACTTTCATGGTTTGAATTCTGTCAAGTTGACAATATAGTTTTTTAAATGTAGGTAGATGATGTTGCTGTGAAAATTAGTGTGTTGAACTGCTTTAGCCTTAAATGTAGCTTTTCAGGTGAAGCAAGTATATGTTGATATGTTATTTTGTGTGCATCTACTGGCACACGATTTTATAGAAAAAGAAAGAAAATTTCTGCATGAGCTAGATGTTTGTTTTCGTTTTTAATCTTCTAGGCTTGCAACAGATTTAGCCAAAGGCAAAGAGAAGCCTAGGAGGTTTGAAATTAGAGACTCTGTGATGTTTTGGGAAGTTGAAACTCTTGACCCAGGGTTTGCTGAAGTTGGTGCAGAGGAGGCCAGAGTAGGTTAACATCTTCAGAACTCAAGAGTGAATCAGGGTTTTGTAGGTGTGGTTTTGCTTCATGGCTGTCTCTGCAAGTGGAGTTAGTAGAGTATAGAACCTCTGTTTTCAGAATTGGCAAAAGCCCCTGAACTAATTCAAATTTATCTTTTCTAGAAATACCCCTCCCCCCAAAAAATGCCATTTGGCTGTTTAGGTGAGTTTAGGGAATTAACTGTTGCCCTTGTGCTTGCAAAGAAATGACCACAATTTCTCTAAAGTAACTATAATTGATTTTCCACTCTTAAGTTTTCTCTGGGAAGCCCTTCCTTTGAGGAACAGCCTTTTTGTCGCTCCGCCACAGGCTCATGTGGGATCAGGATAGTTAAGCTCTCTTCTTTGTTACAAGAAATCAACTGCAGCGTTCCTTCTGGGATCCCACAGATTTCCATCTTGTCCTCTTTCTGCCTTTAGGATTGTGAGCTTGAGTTTGAACAAGGTCTACAAAGAATTATCCAGAAACATTATCCACATTGTATCCTTTGAAGGGCTGAAATGGACACTTAATATTTTTTTTTACTTTAAAATTTCATTGTTTGTTTTCTGTCTACTGAATGAAATTCTGTACATTTCCTTCTGGCTGCTTCCCTCTTAAGGCTTACCTAGAAGTGATCAGTAGTTCTTCCTTCTTGTTTTGACCAGCAAATACGTGGAACAACTTTACTGGGTTCTTACTATGTAATTTGCCTGACTGGAGTGTGCATTTCAGTGACTTTTAGTAGTTTATGTAGTTATGCAACCGTTACCACAGCCCAGTATCACAGACCAGCACCTCCCAAAGATTGCTTCCAAACACTTTGTTTTCCAGATAGGCTGTCATGTAGCTCAGGCTGGCCAGGGTCTCTGTGAAGCAGAGGAGGACTGAATTCCTGATCCTCCTGTCTCCACCTCCCCACCGATGGGATTTCAGGGGTGTGCACCACCACATTTGCTCTTGTAAACACTTGGTTTGCTTGTTTGTGTGGAGGCAGAATTTCTCTGTGTGGCAACAACCATGGCTGTCCTGGAACTCTGTTTGTAGACCAGGCTGGCCTCATACTTACAGAGATTCACCGGCCTCTGCCTCTTGAGTGCTGGGATTACAGGCTTTCAGCACTAAGCTCAGCTGTAAGCACTTTTCTTTACACTTAGTTTTATTGTGTTTTGAAATTGTGTGTGTGTATGTGTGTCTGTGCGTATCTGGGTATGTGTATATGAGATCAGGTGCTCACTGATGCCAGAAGAGGCATCAGATCCCTTGGAACTGGAGTTAACAGGGCCGTATAAGCTACTGTGTGGTGCTCAGGTCCCGTGGAAGAGCAGCTGTTGCTCTTAACCACTGAGCCATCTCTCAGATGATGCCATCGTCATCGTCTTGAGGCAGAAGTTTATGTAACCCAGCCTAGCTTCCACTCTACTAAGTAGCTGGGATGACCTTGACCTTGTGATAGTGCTGGGCTTACAGGCATGTGCCAATTCTGGTCTATGCAATGCTGGGAATTGAACCTAGAACCCTGGTGCCAGGCAGGTACCCTACCAAGTGAGCTATACCTGCAGCCCCACTTGAGGCTTTTAAAGGCTTGAGCTCATGATGTTGCATTATCTCTTTAATGGTGAAGTCATTCTCATCCTTTAGTTACGTTCCTACCGAGCTGATTTAAGCATGAAGCATGCGTCCTCCCTGACAATGTACAACCTGTAAGGTGATACTGTTTGATACATTTTGATATCTTTCCTGCAGGAGTTCCCCATAGTTGCAGAGGAGAAATATCTCTTCTTAGAGCAACAAACTAAACTGGATAGTGGTGTTTAAAATTGAATATTATTTGAAAGGCAATATGTAAGAAAGTAGAGTTAAATTTTTTAATTTGAGTTTCTTTGTACTGTGAACTTTTAAGCGCAGATTTGAAAGCAGTTCTTGAGAGTGTTGGATGCTCACCTAGTTTTCCTTGGGTCCTGAGTTTTACTGACAATCATTTCATAATTCTCTTTGCTAGAATATTAATGTTTTCTGTACTTTTTGGACAAAGTCTTTTTTAATTTTAAAATCTCTCTGTCTTATGTGTACCCTGGAACAATACAGCTCTTAGGCAGTCTCTGAACTTAAACTCTAGTGTAGAAATTACTTAATCTCTTAGAGCCTCAGTATTTTCCTCTGCATAAGTGGACAATAGAGTACCTAATATGCTTACTGCAAGGATCAAACAGATATTTAGCAAGTTACCTGTTCTTAAGTGGTTAAAACTTAACACACAACACTTAGTGATTTTCCCATTATCCATGCAGACATGTAGAGAACACACTTGGAGTCCTTGCTCAAGGAAATTATCTTTGGCATTTCTTCTCTCTGATTCCTGTTCTGTCCTTTCATTGTGAGAGTTGATGAAAGCAGACTCCCTTCTGTCCTAGTGCTGAGCCCATACACCAACCATTTCTTGTCTTTCAGTGTCTGCTGCAATTACTGCATGATGAATGTAAAAAGGAAATGAAAGGAGGACAGGATTGCTGCCATGTATGGGCTGAGGAGAAAGTTTATTGTAGATATGAGGGAGAGCACAGCCAGAGGCATCAGGACTGAACGAACATCACTAGCAGACTGAGCTGGGAGGGTCTGCCTGACAGGGCATCTCCCCAGCAGGTACTGGCCTTGCTGAGAGGCTGGCAGACAGGTATGCTTTGATATGTTAATTAGGCCTCAGCCATTTGTCCCAGGTTTGAGGCCTAACACAGACCATTTTGAAAATAATACCCAGGGATTCCCTAGTGCTGTGTAAAAGATAGAAAGAGCCTTTTTCTACTCTTGGCTGCATGATCTTACCTCATTCTTAGCATCAAGGCACCGGCTACTGCCTTTCATCTCTGCTCTGAATCAGGTTGCAATACATTTGTTTGTTTGGTTTCTTGAGACACGATTTTTCTGTGTAGCCCCGGCTGTCCTGGAACTCGTTTTATAGACCAGGCTCTATAGACTTTATAGACTGAAGAGATTCTTCTGCCTCTGCCTTCTAAGTGCTGGGACTTGGATTAAAGGCATGTGCCACTCACTCCATAGGCTACAATTCTTACGTGGCTGTCAGTAGAGAAAAGGAGGTACCAATTAATTTTTCAGTGGTTCTAATAGCTCCAGAGAGTATTTGGGAAAGTGTTAAGGGTGTTTTAAATGAAGTGACTGTGGGTTGGAGATATGTATAGCTGTGTTGGGTGGTTAGGAACAAAGGATAACAGTCTAAAACGTAGGCCCATCCCTTTAAAGTTATAATAGAATCATTGTTGAGAAGCTCAGCTACTTGGTACATGAAGATAACCTCTCTCCAGCTCCATGGTTAAACTTCTTTTTTTAAAAAAGATTTATTTATTTATTATGTATACAATGTTCTGTCTGCATGTACACCTACAGGCCAGAAGAGGGCACCAGATCTCACTATGGATGGTTGTGAGCCACCATGTGGTTGCTGGGAATTGAACTCAGAACTTCTGCAGTAGCAGCCAGTGTTCTTAACCCCTGAGCCATCTCTCCACCCCGTGGTTAAACTTCCAAATGCAGTTTTAAAAATATTGATTTATGGGTTGGAAAAATGCTCAGTAGGCAAAGTGACTTGCTTGTGCAAGAATGAAGGTCTGAGTTTGGATCTCCAGAACCCATGTGAAAGCTGGATGTGATAGCATGTGCCTGTAACTCTAGCACTGCAGGGTGGAAATGGGCCAGTCCTGGAGCTTGCTGACTAGCCAGTGGAGCTGGATGGTAAGCTTCAGATTCAGTGAGAGACTATCTCAAAAAAATTAGGTGGAGAAGTGATAGAAGGAAAAACGCCCTTATATCAGCCTCCGGTCTCCATATGTGCCTGTTTGCACAGGCTACACACTTGAACACACGTACACATACACACATATGCCACACACAAACACCAATTTATTTTTGGCCGTGGGATTAAACTCAGGGCCTTGTACATGAGTACTCTATCACGGAGCTACATTCATTCTCAGCCCTTGCCTTACTCATTTACATATATTCATGAGATTCTAGCCTAAACTTTAAAATACATCTGAAGTCTAAGTAGTTTGACTGTTTGCCCCACCCTGCCCTGCTCTAGGATTTTTCATCTCTCTTACTTGTGCAGTAACTCCCTAACCAGTTGCTGTTGCTGTTCCGGTTCCTCCACCTCTTTTTTTTTTTTTTTAACAGATTTCTTTATTTTTATTTTCTCTGTGTGAGTATGTTGCCTGCGTGTATATATGTAAACCACATGTGTGCCTGGTGCCCACAGCCAAAAGAGGGCATCAGATATATCCCCTGGAAGTGGTTGTAAGGTGCTATGGGGGTGTGAATTGAACCTGGGTCCTCTGGAAGAGCAGCTGGTGCTCTTAACTGCTGAGTCACTCTCCAGTCCTCGATTGCTACTTCTTACATTCTCTCCCTACCCAGCTCTGTTCTCCTTTTAGTTGTCTGATGCTTTAAATATGTACTTTAGTCATATCACCTCCTGACTAGTACTTTACCTTTTTCCTCTTGTGGTAAATTGCACATGAGAATCACCACCTCAGATCTGTTGGTTTGAAAAAGTCTTCTGGTTTACTGGTTGACCTGGAGCTTGCTATATGAATTAGGCTGGACTTGAACTCTTGTCTCTGCCTCCCAGCTGCTGATAGTACGGGCAGTTGCCACCACACTCATCTCAATCCCTTGACTGTGGGCAGGTTGCAGTTGTATGATGTTAATGCATTCATAATGTATAGCTGTTATCACCATTGATTTTTGTAAGTCTCTTTCTTTTGGACTTTTTTGCTTGTTTGTTTGTTTGTTTTGTTGTTTTTTGGAGGCAGGGTTTCTCTGTGTAGCCCTGGCTGTCCTGGAACTCACTTTGTAGACCAGGCTGGCTTCAAACTCACAGAGATGTGCTTGCCTCTGCCTCCTGAGTGCTGGGATTAAAGGCGTGTGGCTACCAGGCTCTTTTAGACTTTTTTGAGACAGAATCTCATAGTGTAATTCAGGCTGGACTGCAGCTTACTAGGCAAATGAGTCTGGCCTCATATAGCAGTCCTCCTGTTTCAGCCTTCCAAGTGCTGGAATTTCCAGGTGTGAGTCACCATTCCTGGTTTTCCATGTCTTCTAGCATCTATAAGTAAACTGAATCGTTAAATAGTAACTCCCCAGTTCCTCTTCTAACCACTGGAAACCATTATTCTGTCTTTCTTCTCTATGATTTGACTACCTGAGAACTTCTATGAGTGGAATCATAGTTATTAGTTTCTGTTACAAATTTAACCTGTGGATTTTTTTAAGGTTTTCTTTTTTTCCATTTCTGAAAGGTCAAACCTAAAGCTGTCATGCCTGCATGGTGCCATCACATACCTAGCCCTATAATGCTTTTAGTAAAAATTTAAAATGTAAAAATTAAAGTTTAGGTATTGAACACGTGATGCAGCATAGAGCCTCTTACCTACCAGCATGGATGCCTAGACAGCCTCCTCACCCTTGTGGTCCTTGGAGTCTTGCTGTGCTAATGCTTCATTTAGTCCATTGCTTTGTTTTATGGACAGGTCCTTCCCTTCAGATTGTCAGGAATAGCTCTAGACTACTTCTTGTGTTTTACTTATCTGTGCATCTTGGTGAGCGGGTGGGTTGGGTCCAGCTGGTTTTGAACTCTGAGTTTAAGTGACTGCCCTCTCAGCTGCCTTGGTAAGTAGGATTATGCACGCACACTGTCAAGCTTGGAGGTCTTTTTAAAGGGTGGGGTAATTTGCTGAGCCAAACAGCCTAGAATTTACCACACCTGTTTGGCTACTTATTTATAGGAAGTTGGGCAATGTAATAGTATACAAAAGTCGAGTTGTAAGTGAGGAGACCCGACTTCACCGCTGGTTTATCTGGTGAGTTGGGCACATTGCCTGTGGCCTTTCTGAGCTTTATGTAATCATCTGCAATCATTGGGCAGTTTAGGTTTCTTCAGACCCTGGGATTCAGAGTGTGCGATTGGGTAGATGGTTAGCAAACTACTTCCTGTTCATGGGGGCCTGACTTCTATCCCCAACAGCCCCCAAATTCTGGGCATGGACCAGGTGTGGTGGGTGCATACTTTTAATACTAGAACCCAGTGACTGAGGCTGGCAGATCTCTAAGTTCAAGTCCAGTGTAGTGTATATAGTGTGTTCCAGAATAGTCAGGAGTATACATAGTGAGACCCCGCCTCAAACACACACACACACACACACACACACACACACACACACACCTCTAGACGTGATGAGCTTGTAATCCTAGCATTTAGGGAGGTAGAGGCAGGTGGATCTCTGTGAGTATGAGTGAGGCCAGCCTGGTCTACAGAGTGAGTCCAGGGCAGCCAAGGCAGAAACAAAACGCACCAAAAACAAAACAAAAGTTGTGTCATTTTTTTTAAACAATATGGAAAAAATTTCTCTTCATCTTGTATAATCGCATGCTTAGAAGAAGAACATTTTTAGTATTATGCGTTATTCAGATGCAGAATTCCAGAACTGCAGTTACAAAATTGTCTGGACATACAAAACACTATGAAGATGGCAGGTCTTTGTAAGCATCTGTGGGAACAGAAGATGGAGATAATCTGTCTTTCCTGTGTGCTTCAGTGACCTGCTCTGGGGTGGTGGTCAGCATTACCAGGTAAAGGCTTTTTATTGTCTTAAAGGAAAGAACTCATTCGAGGGACACAGTTTAAGCAGAAGCTTATTTAGCAGAGCAAAGAAACACACAACAATCAGAGGAGGCTGGAGTGGGCTGACCCAAAGGCTGAGGGAGAGCAGTTCATTGTATTGTTGATTTTAAAGAAGTTCTGGGGCTGGAGAGATGGCTCAGGGGTTAAGAGCACTGGCCACTCTTCCAAAGGTCCTGAGTTCAATTCCCAGCAACCACATGCTGGCTCACAACCATCTATAGTGAGATGTGGTACTGTCTTCTGGTGAGCAGGCAGAACGCTACATAAATAATAAATCTTTAAACAAAAGAAGTTCTGTGAATGTTTATGTTGAGTGCCGTAGTCATGGGGTGAGGTGAGTCTTTGCCCTCTGTGTTGGAAGTCATGGTGGACCAGCGATTCCCTTCTAGGTTGTGTCTTCCCCTGATATTCTTGAAGAGCCCACAAGGATCAGAATCACAATCCAGATGACATTATAGTGGACCTGAGGTTTTGCAGCCCCTCCATTACAGTGCATGTGTGGCAACTGGGAGAGTTCCCTCATGCCTGTGTTTCTGATACCATGGCAAGAACCTCTGCATCCTCAGGGGTGTTCAACCACAAAGTGGCTCTCATGGTCAGGAGACACAGCTGACCAAGATAAACCTGCAGAGCCCTCGGCTCGCTCGTTCCGCTGAGAAGATGGAGCTACAGCTTTCTGCAGTTACCTCATAGCTAATTCCTTGCCTGCTGCATTTCAGCGTCATGCTCTGCCTAGAGGGTCTTGTGGGCTGCCCTGCAGGGCTCCCCTTGCCCTGCAAGGCCAGCTCCTTGCATTGTATTATCTTTGGTACTTTGTGCGTGTTTAATTCATCAGAGTTAAAACTGTGGGAGCTGGGCGTGGTGGCGTATGCCTGTAATCCCAGCGCCCGGAAAGCAGAGGCAGGTGGATTTCTGTGAGTTTGAGAACAGCCTGGTCTACAAATCGACTCCAGGACAGCCAGGACAGCCTGTCTCAAAAAAACAATGAACAAACAAAAACTGTGGGATGTTGTTTTGAGGGTTGGAAGTCTATCTCTTTCATTTTAGGGAGTTCTTACAAGGAAATGCAGCACCAAAAAAAGATACGGTTACTAATGCTGCAGCTGCTGTGTTTGTGAGCTGGCTCCTAACCCTCATTAGGAAGCTTTGGGTTTCATTATCACACATGTGTTCCTCACTAAACTGTAGCTCTCTGTGAGGTGCTTGAGGGCTAGCCCATCACTATACTTGCCTTCAAGTACCCTGGAGCCCGTCATAAAACATTGCATGTTTTTATGACCCTACTCTTTAGAAGTGTATTGTATTAACTGTACAAAGGGATAAATTTCATTGTGAAATTTTCATGTCTGTATATAATGTAAAGTAACCCCTCTCCTGCCTTCTCCCCCACACTCCTCATAGCTTTCCTTGAGCTGGTGAGATGTTCGTGGTGGAGTACGTGTGCAGGGCCTGGCAGCCTGAGTTCTATTCCTGGGACCTGAATGGTAGAAGGAGAGGACCAGTTCCTGAAGGTTGTCCCCTGACCTCCACACACATGTGACAAACGTGCACCCAGACTGACACGCCCAACAAGTGGACAAAGTGATAGCTCCTCGTTTAGTTTCATGTTCTTTTTTTTCCTCCTAAATTCCACATTAGAAAAACAACGCAGTTTTTATATTTGTGACTTGAGTTTGGCTTATTTTGCTTGTTTAATGATCTCCAATTCCATGCAGTTTTTAAAAAAATGGCATGATACCATTTTTTATAGCTAACTAAAAACCTGTTTTCCTTACCTGTTCATCTGCTGATGGACACTTGGCTGACTAAGGGTGGGTATTGTGAGCAGTGCTTTGATGGACATAGACACACAGCACTTCTGGGGAGGCTGGCATTGATTCTTTGGATTGGATATTAGGAAGTAGATTATGTGGTAGCTGTATTTTTTATTTCTGAGGATCATTCATAGTGGCTGAACTGATTTACATTCCCCTCAGTGGAGTGCCAGGGTGTCTTTCTTTGCTTTTTCTTTTCTTTTCTTTTTTTTCTTTTTTCAAGACAGGGTTTCTCTGTGTAGCCCTGGCTGTCCTGGACTCACTTTGTAGACCAGGCTGGCCTCGAACTCACAGAGATCTGCTGCCTCTGCCTCGCAAAGTGCTAGGATCGCAGGCATGCACCTCCGTGCTTGGCTCAGGGTATCTTTTTGCATGCCAGTGTGTGTTGTTTTGTGCTTCTTCATAATACTAATTCTGACAGCACCACATAAAACTGACCAGAGTGGTATACCTGTGCATAATGGTACACACTGGGAAGGTCAAGGGAGAGGGTGAGAAATTTAAGTTCATCCTTGGATACAAAATGAGTTCAAGGCCAGTCTGGACTATATGAGACAGATGTACATGTTTGTGCTCAGACATGTATACACATATGCACACACGGTCTCTCTGTCTCTCAAATATCTATGTATAAAAACTATCTGGGAATGTAGCTCATAGCAGAATGCTTACGTGGCATTCATAGGGCCTTGAATGTGATCCCAGGACTGGAAAATAAGCAGATATAAAACAATAATGACAAAACTCACCACCACCGCCAATGAACTACCATACAAGTATATTTGTCTGAAAATACCTGAACATATTTCAAAACTGCATGCCTAAATCACGTGAGCTGGCCAAAAGTCCAATAAGCAATGTGTAAGTCCAGCATGTAAGTGTCATCTCAGAACTTTGGCTTCTGTAGCTCATATAAAGAAGTTAATTAAGTCTTGTTGATATTTTCGGAGCATTTTCTTTGTAAAACAGTGAAATACTTGCTTGGGAGCACAGTGGAGAAGGAAGGAGGCATTTACTGAACACAGTTTCAGATAGTCTTAATTTACTTTAGCTAACCACCTCATTTAATCCATGTGGTAACCATGCTTAGCCAGATATTATCTCATTTTATAGCATAAGGAGCAGACATTGAAGTTGAGTTCTTAATGTAAACAGCAGCTCTGGAATGTGAATCTAATTCTGCCTGACAAACAGCTTATGCCCTTTCCTAATGTACTGTGCTGCTTTTTGTATAAATATGATGTCGTCTTTGTTTCAGGAGTTTATAGAGTTTAGTCTAGAGGTTCCCAGAGATATGTCAGAAAAGCCTGTGATTCATTTTCAGGAAGTCACAAGTTCAAACTATTTTTCGTAATAAGTAAGATTAAAGGTTCTATTTCACTGCTGATGCCGAAGCCATGATGGGTAAGATTCTGGCACCTTTAGAACAGATTCACGGAGCGGCACCTTACCAGACTCCAGTTATTGTAATTTTTTGCCACTATTTACTGAGAGAAAAAGAAAAGTAAATGACCCTTGGTGCTGCAATTAAAATAAATTAAAACTCAAAGTATCCATCTTTTTTACCAGTCTAAAAGTCACATAATGAAATTTTTCTAACGTATAATTTTTTGGCTTTTGTGTAGTCACAAGGTCAATTGCCATCACCATTGTCAAATCTTGGTCATTACTTGTCACCTCAAGAATAACCTCCATATTTGTCTTGATGACTCTGGTACCATGCTACTCAGCTACTCCTGTGTGGATTTACCCATCCCTGGCACTCCACATAAGTTCACTGATGAACGTGTGGATTTTGTGTCTTAATTCATTTAGTTAACATCATTGCTTACAAGATTTCTTCATATTGTAGCAAGTGAAAGTCCTTTATTCTGCCTTTTATTTTTTTAAACCAAGTTAACAGCTAAGCATGTGGCCCAGGCCTTTCATCCCAGCCCTTGGGCAGCAGAGGCAGGGGCTTTCTGTGAGTTCTAGGCTAATCTGATCTACATAGTGAGTTCCAGGTCAGCCAGGCCTTCATAGTGAGACTCTGTCTCTAAAACGTAACCCAACTTTATTTATTTTAATGGGCTAAAATTTTTATTTATTTTATTTTATTTTTATTTTTTGTATTTGAAGTACTCTTCAGTGACATCCTTGGCCTAAGAGTCTTTGCCACAGTCCTTAACCACACAACTGTGACCAGCCACTTTCTGTGACGTCCCCCCATGGCTGATTGTACATAGGTCTACCCATTCCTCTCGCTTCTTGCTGTCATCAGCCTTAACCAGCACAGGGTGACTCCACCAGCTCCACCTACATAGGCTCATCACAGTTAGATCTGAGCACAGAAAGATGGGCCTGGCACTTGTCTAAGGGCTTGGCAGCTTCCCATATGCCATGTGCTGGGCCATCGTGGATGAGGGTGGACATCAGTATTGATGTCCATTACACCTCCAGCAGCAATGCCTTCCTCAGCCAAGGTGGTGGATTATGGGTGAGGCCAAATGTTGAACTCAATCAAGCCTCTGCCTCTATGCAATTCAGCAGTTTTACTCATTTAAAATATGCAATTTAATGCTAATGATTTTATAGACATGTGCAGCCATTACAGCAGCTGATTTTAGAACATTTTAATCACTTCCTAATGGAACTGTGCCATTTCCCTTACATCCCTTCCCTCATTTTAAACTTTTTACTTTTTAAATTCTTAAATCCTAAGATTTCCTTATATATTATATTAATTCCTTACTAAATACTTTGTATTTCTTCTCTGTGGGTTTTCTCTGTGGAGCGCTTGGTGGCCTAGAACTGCTTACATAGTGAACTTGAGGGGGAAACTGCTGCCTCAGCCTCCCAGGGTCTGTCACTACACCTGCCACCACCCCTTGCTATTATCAGAGGGTTATCCTAAGAGAGCATCAGTGTTTGAATTTGGATGAGGTCCAGTTATATACTTAATTAAAAAAAGACCGATCTTGGGGAGAGAGAGGTGTGCATATGTGCGTGCCCATGTGCTCTTTATGGAGATCAGAGGACAAGTTCTGAGAGAGTCTGTTCTCTCCTTTTGCCACGTGGGTGCCAAAGACTGAAGTCCTGTCCTCAGGCTTTGGGGCCAGCTCCTTTACCTTCCGAGCCATTTTCCTGTCCCCCCTTTTTAAAGTCTTTTTAAAGTGTCATATCCAGGAAACTTGCCTGATTGGAGGTCGTGAAGATTCATCCCTGTTTTGTTGGTAGCATTTTTGTGTGTTGTTTTATATGTAGACTCATGATTGTGTATAATGCAAATGCTTCATGTGGATCTGTTTTCCTGACGCCTTACATGAACAGTAGAGTCTGCCTGCCCAGTACCTGCTCTGGTGCTTTTCTTCTCCCCACTGACTTGTTTTGGCATACATTGTTCATTAGTATGTAATCATTTAAATTGGAGCTGGGGTCCTTGAGGTTTGTTCTGACCCTAGAGGAGTGCTTCTAGCTGCCTCTTCTGGTTCTCACTGCTGAGCTGGCTGCCCTGTGGTTTAGATTGTTGTTCTAAGTAAGAGGAGCTGTTTTTCAAGATGCCTTCAGGCCTGAGTCCCCCAGTCTGTTTAAATAAAAACAGTTCCTTTGTGGAGAACTTGGGAGCTTCCTGTGGACAGCCTCTGCTCTTGGACAGATCTCTGAGTCATTACTCAGGACATTGGCCAGGGGGTGGCTATGGTCTTTTTGATTCACCTCAGAGTGTGGAATTTTTGCCTGATGATGGAGCTGAGGCCATAGCATTTTGAGCCTCTTGCTGCTTGGGTAGAGCTCTGTAGTATGGTGGCCCCGGACTCCTGGTTTCATTTACTAGGAATTTAACCTCTTCATCTTGAAGGTGTAGAAGATAAGAAAAGCTGGTGGCCTCTTTCCACTGTGATCTGGAGCTGGGGCAGGCGTGTTCTCTTTGGTCACGCTCAGTGATGGTAGCTCCTTCAAGTGGCGCTGGGGTAGAGGCTAAGGAAGCAGGATGTTGGTTTACACTCTGTTGAATGGTGGTCTTTCTTGACCTCCTCATTTGCAGTCTCTTGAGGAGCATCTGTAGAGCTTTTAAACGGTTGCCTCTACTGAGCAGTTTTCCCTGGCTTTTCTCATTTTCCCAGGGTGTATGTCTGAGTTCCTCTAGTTGAAATCATGGAAAGGAGAACTCTGTGATAACTGTGGCTGGGATTAACATTTTTTTGTTTCTGTTTTTGAGACAGTGTTTTGCTGTGTTGCCCACACTGACCTGGAACTTACTTTGTATCCCATAGTAAGGCTGGTTTCCAACTTAAGGTCCTCCAGCCTTAGCCTCCAGACATGCGCTACCTTGTCTGCCTAAACTTAATACCAGTTCAATTTCAGTAGCATCTAACTTTCCTTCCATAGAGCTCTCTGACTCCACCTTTGTGTTGAGATGGTTGAAAATTACATTTTACACATGTGTCCTTGTTAGCATAGCTTTAGCTCTTGGATTTTATGCGTGTTATTTTAATAAGATAGACAAAAAACAAAATAACTTACACTGCTTTTTGTGTTCACCCCATCATTAATTTCTCTGTGCCTTGTAGTGTTTTTGCATGTGTGCGTGTGCATTGGTCTACAGTTGTTTTGTTTTGTTTTTAAATTTCAACCTGAAGGACTCCTCCTAACATGTCTTGTGGGTCAGGCCTGCTAGCAAGAAAATGTTCCTTCTATGCAGAAAGGTAGTTTTGATAGCATTGCTGACGTTGAGTTCGTCATCCCACTGCTTTAGGCATGCACTGAGCACTCAGGTATCAGCTCTTCTCTGTGTTGAGGATCCCTTGTACACCATGGCTATATTTTTCCCTTGTTGCTCTCCAAGTTTTCTATCATTTTATTGTGGAGTGTCTAGGTGTGAATCTCTTACACATATGTGGAGTTTATTGATTCTTTACATGTTCACAGGGGTGAACACAGAAAGCAGTATAAGTTAAAATATTTCTTTATATTTTTCATCAAAATAGAAAGGTTTTCAGGTATCATTTCTTCAGATGTTCTCCCTCCTTTCTCCCCCCTCCCTCTCTGAGACTCCACCATGTACCAGCAAAGTGGTAGTGCCTGGTAGGTCTCTGTGGGACAGTTGGACTTGCGCAGGATGGGGGTCTTGGTTATCCCAGGTGTCCGTTTCCATCTTCTAAACTGGAAGGGCTTCTCAGCCTCTAGTGACTCAGTTCTGTGTTGGTCTCAAGAGAGCTGTTCGTATTCCTCTTACGCACACTTCCTAGAAGTCTCCTGTGCCACCTCAGCTTAGAGCCCACTGGCTAGAGTGTCATTTTATAACTACAGTTTTTTTGTTTGTTTGTTTGTTTTGTTTTTTTAATCCTGAGACAGGGTTTCTCTGTTTTAGCCCTGGCTGTCCTAGAACTCTGTAGACCAGGCTGGCCGGGAAGTCACATAGGTCCACCTGTCTCTACCTCCCGAGTGCTGGGAGTAAAGGCATGCGCCACCACTGCCGGGTGAGTAAAGCTAGTTTAAGAGGATTTGGGAATTGTAGTCATTAAGTAAACTAAAGCCAGCCTTTGCCTGAGTTTTTTTGTTACTAAGTGAGAAGTTCTGATGAAAGTTGTGGCTTTTGGCTCCTGTTATCCCTTTAGTTGCTCTAAATATTCCTGCCAGTCTTTTAAAAACATGTTATTCATTTATTATACACACACACTAAAAAAAACCCCTACTAAAATAGAAGATTATTTTTAACAATTTTTGATTGAAAAAGAAAATAATATTGACTTTAAACATGTAATAGAAGTGAAGAACTAGACAACCAGGGCTGCTATGATACTCCAGAGTGTCCGGAAGCCATTTTATCCTTGTTACTTGTTTTTAAAATGTGACTTCTCTGTAGTTTAAAATTGTGCTTTCACTCCAGCTACTTCATTGACAGGTCAGCCAGTTTCCTGGAAATCATAGTCAGTACTTTTGTTCATGTCTCTTGAATGGAACTCAGTCACATGACCATGCTTAATTGAAGGAAAAGCTGGGAAGTCATCTTCATTCTGGCACCAGGAAGAAGTAGACTGTGCTAGGCAACAGTCTCAGCACCTGCCACAAGGACCTGCATGCTTTATTTTTTATTTCCTGTTTCTTTTTAAAATCTGTAAGTTATTTGTATAGGTATCTCTCTCTTTGTCTGTCTATCTGTCTATCTATCTATCTATCTATCTATCTATCTATCTATCTATCTATCTACCTACCACTCAATCATTCAGACAGTGCCTCACTATGTAGCCCAGGCTGGCTCTGGAGTCACAGAGGTTGTCCTACCAATGGGCTGCCTCCTGAGTGCTGGAATTAAAAGCAGGCGCCACCATGCCCAGTTCTGTGTCCTGTTTTTGTTTGTTTGTTTTGTTTTTACCCCGCTGGTGCTTATAATGCAATCCAGGTCTTCCCTGGTACTAGCTAGTGGGGTAGTGTTAAGCTACACTGCCAGCTCCTCTTGCTGCTTTCCAGCAGTTTCTGAGATTAGAAATGTTCACAGTTCTCTTGCCATTCCATCTTCATGCCTGTGGCATTCACGTTACCATATTCAAAAGGTGTTCTCTGTTAGATATGGTTCACCAGTGTGTTTTCCTTTTCCTTGATTAGCGTTAAACCTTTTCATTTTAGGAAACCACCAACAAAATGTCTGGCCATTCAGGAGACTGGAATATATGCATCCACCGTTGCTTTCTACCAGTGCTATGCTCATTGCCAGCACAGGTGACTTCGAACACTTAGTGTTGACTGGTGGTGTACGGGTTTCTGCCAGCTTATGAATTTTTCCAGTAAGTGCACTCAAAGTCTAGAGAGTAGCTTAGGTAGTTGGAAGAGTGCTGGCCTAGCATGCCTGGGGTTATGGGTTTGGCCCACAGCAGTGGGGGAAAAAGGTATTATTATTATTATTATTATTATAATTGCTGTTAGTGTCTGCCTTTAATCCCAGCACTTGGGAGGCAGAGGCAATGTGGATCTCTGAGTTCAAGGCTAACCTCTTGTAATACACACAAGACAAGTGCTGATTAATGATGGGAGTGCAGTCTGAGAATTGTACCAGTAGGTGATTTTGTCACTGTGCAGATACACAGAGTGTGAGAATAGAAAGTAAGGTGCCTAGGACAGGCAGCATAGTCTTAGGGGACACCATCATGTGTGTGGCCTACTGTTATGTTGTTGACCAAAGTGTTACGTTTCACAACACTGTTTTCTTGATTCAGAAAATGAAGGTCTTACCTTCTCTCTTTGTCTAAGGCTTTAAATATAACTGTGCTTACATTTAAGGTCTACTGATGCTTTATATTTTCTCTGTCACAAATTCTCAGTAACTTTTCAGAATATTTATTAACTAAGAGTGATACTTAGATTTTAACAATATTTTTATTTCATTTTTCTGTATGAGAGAGACAGACAGAGAACAAGAGCCTGGGAAAGAAAGAGAGCAAGCGCACCCAGGGCGCAGCGTTTTTGTGGAAGTAGATGACGACCCTGGAGAGTCCATTCTCTCCTAAGCCTGGGGAACCTGGAGCTCAGGTTGTGAGGTTTGGTGCCAGGCACCCTGACTCGCCAAGCCATTTCACTGTCCAGAGCAGCACTGTCTCCAACAGGAAGCGGTCAGAAGAGAGCAGTGGGTCATGGCTGAGGAGTGGTTTTTTTTTTAATTTAAATTACTAAGGTTCATTATGTCTCTAGAAGTTCTGTGTTGAGCAAAGGTTTTTAATAAGCATAAGAAGCTGAAAAAGAAGGCGACCCGAATAGCCATTGCTTTTGTATCTCACCAGAGTAAACTAGTTTAACTAATCAGTCCAGTGAGATAGCCCAACAGGTAAAGGGGCCTTTCTCCAAGCTAGATGACCAGAACTTGATCCCTGGAACCCACACGATGGCAAGAGAGGATGGACTTTTCCCTGTAAATTGTCTTCTGATCTGTACACACAGTATGCGGTATGTGCCCGTGTGTGCATGCAGGTGCTCCACCCATCCACCCCCATTCCAGCCCCCCCCATATACAAATGAAATTTAAAATAGGCTAATTTGGGACCGGTGAAATGGCTTAGTGGGTAAAAGGCACTGGATGACTGGCTGCCACGTCTGATAGTAGGAGTTTAGTGCCCGGGACCCACATGGTAGAAAGAGAGAACCAACTTCCACAAGTTGTCCTCTGACCTCCACACGTGTGCCATGGCATGTGTGCACCCACCCACCTCCACACACACAATAAGTATATTTTTAAAGCTAATTTCTACAATTAAAATGTAATTGGAAGAAGAACCATGAGCATTCTGTCCATTGCCTATTGTTTGGGCTTTAATGCTGCAGGAGTGCAGCTGTGCCTTGTCCTGACCGTCCTCCCTCCACATGGCACCTACAGGAGCTCAGGTGCTCTGGTCCAGATGTTGTATAGCCATGGGTAGATGCTCCTCTCTGGGTTATTTTTGGATATTTTTTTTTTTCCCAAAATTGCAGCAGCTTCATTCTTTTTGTGGCAAGATACTTTATTCAAAGTGCTTGTAAATACTGGATAAAGAATTTAGGAAACCCTTGTGGCTTCTTTTGTAAAGCACGTTCTTGTTGTACTGGGAAAAAGCTCATTGGGAAACCAAAGGGTAAGAGGCTGCTGGCACCTCGAAGGGCAGCGTCTTCTTAAATGCTCCATTGTAGTGGGAAACAAAGGGTGGCACTGTAGAGGCTCCTTCCTCCGCCTAGGTGAGGTTTGTCCCAACAGGCTCTTCATTCCACAGTTACTACGTTCAATAGCTAGCCTCGTTCGTGTGACCGCCGCGCGGACAGGGCCGCCATAGCAGATGTTCTGCACTGCAGACTCTTCTATGGCCTGGCCACACCTCAGCTTGTGCTGGGTGATTGGCACATAGACACTTAGTGAAAGTGGAAGTGACTGAAAAATGCCCGTCGTGAGTGCTTTCTCATAATAGATCACATAAGTTCTGGGTGAATACACAGAATCTGATGCACAGCAAGGGAGTGTCTAAGAATCCATCTGTTGCTGTTGTAGAAGTCTCTAAAACACAATGGAATTCCACATTTAAAAATCAAAGAATTTAGACCCCACAGAAGAGGAACTGCTTATGAAACACGGGAAGCATACCTGTGATGTTTGTGGGCATGAATAAAGGTCAAAGAATGTGATGAAGTCATCTGCTGAAAATAGTGCTTTAGGTTTCAGGCATTTATTTGTGGGGGGCAGGGCGTATTGGGGTCAGGGTGTACCAAGGGATTGTTTAAGGAAAATTGTGAAATTGATGTTGAATGTTTTCAGCAAAGCACTACCTTGTGGTTAATATTTCTATACTTTTCAGAACACTTTCTTGTTGGACCCTTCATGATAAGAAGATAGATAACAATAGTATCACCAAATGTGGTGCTATGACTTATGCAGGTCATACATTCCACAGCTGTAATCTAAAGAACATTCTATTGCTTTGTGGGAACAGGCTGAACAGTAAATTGGACTCAAAGTCAGAAGTGGGTTAAAGTAAGTAGCGTCCCTGTGGACATTCTTTGTGTACCGTGAAAGTGATTTCTGAAACGCTGGCTCATGCTCTGCTCATACTCTGGCCACTGTCTTCCTTGTCTACCATGAGGCGCCTCGGCTTGTCCCACCTCACTGCCTTCCAGTGAGTATTTTGTTTGTATTATATTTGTTTTTATTGCTGCTGTCTGCATTACTGTCTGTTTCTTACCAACCGAGTTCAGCCAGAGAGTGTGCAGAGTCAAATCACTTTTCAACACCTAGTTTTCTCAACTTTAAAACTGGTTACTATAATTAACAGCTCTTAGTGTCGTCCAGATTGAATACAGACAGGTAGAGTGCCTCTCTTACATTAAGTGGTCACTAAGTGATGACTGTTCTCAGTTCAGCTCAATAGTGGTTCCTCAATGAGACCTTTCTTAACCATTTAATCTAAATTAGCCACCTGACTCCATACATATAATATTTATAGTTACTGGGATTATCTTATTGTATAGCTATATGCTTTTGTTTTATTTGTTTTGAGACAGGGTCTTACTGTATAGCCCTAGCTGGCCTGAAAACTGCTAGGTAGACCAGGCTGGCCTCAAACTCGCTGAGATCTGCCTGCCTCTGTCTTCCAAGTGTTGTGATGAATCGTGTGCCACCTCATCAAGCTTTTTTTGTAAGCTTCAGCCATGGCAGAGAAATTTTGTCTGTTGAACGTCAGTGCCTAAAGCAGTGCCTGATGGTGAGGGTCGGTCTACACCAGGTCTTTAAGACAGTGTTGCCCTGTTGCGGGAAGATGGTGCCTTGCCTCTCTAACCCTTCGGGGTACACTGTAAGCTGTGGCTGCCTGGAAGGACTCTGGTGGGCGTGATACAGAGAGGCAGGCAGGCAGTGGAACAGGAATTGAGCCTGGAGATGATATATATATATTTAACTCTCTTTTGTTTTTATTTATTTCTGCTGCTTCCAGCTGGCGAGTTTATGCCCCTTTATATAAGCCCTTGAGCTTTACTTGTATCTTCAAGTTTGGGGACAGCTGGTTGCCCCTCAGCATTATAAAGTTACAGCTTTATTTTGCATGTCTAAAATAGTATAAATAGACAGTGCTGATATGTAATTAGATACTCATGTATATGATAATTTAGGAGTCTCAGGGCTGGCCTGGGAGCCTAAGCACGCAGTTGGAGGATGGGGATGCCTGAGCTGTCAGCTGAGCAGACTTTGATAGTGATTTCACTCCCATAGCAATCCTGTTCCAGATTTATGAACTAAGGAACATTAACCTAATTATCCCCTCTACAATTTTATACTTTGACTTGTTTTCACAGTCTTGCTACTTTTCCGTTGTTGTTTTCTCTTTTTTTCTTCTTTCCTTAAAGGTTATCTGTTTTTTTTTTTAAATTACATATATGTATGCCTTAGTGAGCTTTATGGTTCCAGGTGCATACAGGTGCCCATGGAGGCCCTCTAGGATCCCCTGAACCTGGAGAACAGAGACTTGTGTGTTGCCTAGTGTGGAAGCCAAACCCAGGTCCTCCTCAAGAGCAGTAAGCACGCTTAACTGCTGAGCCACCTCTCCAGCCCTCTCTTCTGGTCTTATATTCTTTATAACTTTTCTTGTGCTACCTTCATTTCCATGTTTTCCTACTCTTAATATTTAAAGGAAACCCAAATGATATTTTTAGAACTTGGCCTTAGACTCTGGACTCAATGTTCAAAATCAACTTTACCTCCTCAGTTAAAATTCCCCCTTTCTTCATTTCTTTTGACAAGACTACCGAAGTTCTGGGAACACAGGTATGTGCTGCCACACCTAGCGATTGAAGTAATCTTTGACACTTTCTTCTAGTTCATCTTCTGCAGCCAACTGTGTACACATCCCATCTCATAAAAGCCTGTCATGTTCACTCAGCATTGAGTAGATTTGAGCTGCTGCTCTCTTGAAAACACCATGTGTCAGTTCTCTTAAACAGTACTAAAGCTCAGGACCTCAGTATACTTACATGTTTTAACTTAGGGAGTGTGGTTCTCCTTTCCTCCCAAGTCATCTTTTCCGTATTCATTCTTTGATTCTCTTAAACATTGGTAATGTCACTTCCGCCTTCTAGAGCAGGACTTAGTTTCTGTTTTATATGCATTGTATGTAACTTTTGTACTTGAATCGTGTGGTTTGCCAAACTGGATTTCTCATTCAGGGTATCTCCTGTCTGTTCTCCTGTCTGTTTCAGCCCTTTTCCTGCAGGAGTGTAAGCTTCCTGAAGGCAGGAATTGTATCTTCTTTGCTTTAAACCCTAAGTTCTTGTACAGCACCTGCCAGGTAATGCACTCAATAAACATTTATTGAAGAATCAATGAAAAGTTTGTTTATCTGTTGATTGAGCTGTTGTTGATATTGTGTGATGTATTGTTCAACTTGACCTGGAACTCCTAGGTGCAAGTGATTTTTTTTTTCACCCCAGCTTTTTGGGTAGGTAAAACTTCAGATTGTTCTTAAGTACTGTAACCCTTTCCAGGAAGTTTTTCCTCATACCTACCCGTGATAGAACCCTGTTTGTTCTTTGCTTTCTGTTTCTTTCATTTTAGCATATATATGAATGCTAGTTATGACCCTCATTACCCAATAGAATTAGTAAATTAAGTATTTTTAAGCCCCTATTGTATTTTAAAGTTAGTGTCTAGATGCTTGAGACAAAAAGAGCAGAACGGAGTTCTTTCCTCATTAAACTTGCCAGCTAGTGGGGGCATCAACCTAACAGTGGTGAAAGTCAGTGACAAGTGCAGAATCTCGTAGAAACACAGCTATTGAAGGGGCCGGTAAGGTCGTAGGGTGCAGAAGAAAAGGCAGTTCTGGGTTTTCTCGTGAACAGAGCAGCAGCAGATGCACAGAGTTGGAGAGAGAATGGGTCAGGGGCAGTGGAGAAAAGGAAAGCACTGTGATGGCCTTACACTGTTGGAACTGAAGAGCTCGTGTGTATCGAGTTTTGTTGACTGGTTGTCTGTAAATCCATCAGGAGGAAGCCCAAGGTGATTAAAGGCCATGTATTTGCAGGCCATGGCTTTATCCCTCTCTGTAGATTGGCCGTTTGGCTAAGAAATGTGGTAGCTACATTTAAGTCTGCCACTCTCCTGCCCAGTTCTACCACCTTGAGACAACCGCGTAAAACTCCTAAGTATCGCCCGAGTATGATGCTGCCTAGATGTAATCCCAGCTCTTGAGTGTAGCGAGTTTGAGGCCCAGCCTAGGCCCCATAGCAAGAGCCTATATCAAAATAAAAAAATAAAAGAAAAACCTCTTTAAGTCTTAGTCTAAAATTCTAATCTTCTCATTTCTAAATATGATTATACTTTGATTACCTGATACCAGTTTTAGACTGGAAATTTTCTAGGAGAAAATGGAATCATCTGACAGGTTCTCTTCCTTTCTACCTTGCTCCCAGTGAGATTGTATTATAGTATATAGTTGAATCTAATTCAGTTGACATTGTTCAATGTTAACTAGCCAACACCCACCGTAAGTCCAATTCTCAGAAGGCCACTACAGAGAATTTTGAGTTCTAGGCTAGCCTGGGCTACCTGGTGAGCTGCCATCTCAAAGGACAGTCAAAAGGTAGGACCCCCTCTGAATACTGTTGACATGTGAGTTGGGGGGGGGGGCACAGTCAAACGATAGCACCCTAGAGCGACTTTGCTTTCTCCTCTAGTTTTGGCCTACTGTTGGGCTGTCTAATGTCTGCCTTCGTTTCATCCTGGAAATCACACTTACTTTTCCTCTGGGTTGGAGTTCCTGCTGCTTGGTGCCTCTTTCTCTTTCTTTTTTTCTTTCTTCCTTAGTTGTAGATTATATCATGGAAAGCTTCAAAAAGATTACTTGGGAGGTAATTTTTTTAAGATTTATTTATTATGTATACAATGTTCTGTGTGCATGCACAGAAGAGGGCACCAGATCTCATTATAGAAGGTTATGACCCTCCATGTGGGTGCTGGGAATTGAATTTAGGACCTTTGGAAGAGCAGCCAGTGCTCTTAACCTCTGAGCCATCTCTCCAGCCCTGGGAGGTAATTTTTTAAAATTACTTAAAATTCCCTCAAACTTGAATGATAATTGTTGGACTGTAGACAATTCTAGATTAAAAATACTCAACCGGGCATGGTGGCGTACACCTTTAATCCTGGCACCCGGAAGGCAGAAGCAGGTGGATCTCCGTGAGTTCAAGGCCAGCTGGTCTACAAAACGAGTCCAGGACAGCCAAGAATACACAGAGAAACCCTCACTCAAAACAAAACAAAACACAACAAAAAACCCCACAACTCTCTTTAATGATGAATGGTGGCTCATTCCTGTACTCTTAAGTACTCGGGAAGTGGGGGCAAGAGGATCCGGAGTTCAAGTCTCGCTTTGGTTCCATAGTGAGTTCACAGTTAGTCTGGGTTACATGATCCCCTGTCTCGAAACAAAACAGACACACTAAAAACCCAAATTCAGAATACTTCCCCCCTCCCGGAGTTTAAGCCATTATTCCATAATGATTCGGTTTTCAGCGTGGCTCTTTAGAAGTCTGTGGTTGTTTATTCTGTCCCACTGTTTCTTAGAGAAGTTCTGTACAGTGCTAACAACAGTGTCGGCTGGGGTCACGTGACATTCACTAGTGCCTGGCTCGGTTAGAGCATGCAGGAAGACTTTGCAGATGTCTGAAGGGTCAGAGCCTGTTCCTTAATGAGAGGTGGAGGGTGTTTTACGTAGGAGCTCATCATGCCAAGAGGCTGACGTAGAAGCTGCCAGTTCATTATATATATAACTTTGGTTAATTAATTCATTTGATACAGGATCTAATATCTATGTAGCCCAGGCTGGCCTCAGACTCAGTATCTTTCTGCCTATGTTTCCTAAGCTGGGATTCCAGTTGTGTGCCACTATGCTTGATCTGCCAGTTATAAAATGTGTTAGAAGAATTGGCCTTTCCTTTCTTTTACTGTTCTCGGTTGGCCAAGACAGAAGCCAGCTCCGATTCAAGGGGAAGTGCAGTAGACCTCATCAGTCATCCAGAGGAAAATGTGTCAGAATTTGTAGCCATCTTTTTTTTCCCCACATCTGTTCTATATGCTTTTTTACTATTTGAGGTAGGATTACATTTTCCTTTCTTTTTTTCTTTGTTTTTGTTTTTTGTTTTGAGAAGGGGTTTCTCTGTGTAGCCTTGGCTGTCCTGGAACTCATTCTGTAGACCAGGCTGGCTTACACCTGCCTCTGCCCCCCCGAGTGCTGGGACTAGAGGTGTGTGCCACTATGCCTGGCTTCTTTTTCTTTTTTAAAAAGATGATTTCAACCCACAACCCAGCCCAGGCTGGCCTGGAGCACATTATAGCTTTAGCCAAGGTTAGTCCTTTTTTTCCACTTTCCTTTTCTCCTCTCTTTACCCTTCACCTCTCTTCCCCTTTTAAAAATAAAGTTTCTTTGCTACTTTACAATCCATGTGGGCTTTTATTTCATTAGAAAATTATGTGTGTGTGTGTGTGTGTGTGTGATGTGTGTGATGTGTGGACACTTGTGCCATGGTGCTTGTGTGGAGGTCAAAAGGCAAACAGCTCTGTGATGTTGGCTCTCTCTTTTTAGGTGTGTTGGTTTCTGGGTTGAACGCAAGTCTCCAGGCTTGCACAGCAAATATCTTTACCAGCCCTTGGAGCCTGTCTTGAACTTGAGACACTCCTGTCTCTGCCTCTTTAGTGCTGGGATTACAGGCGTGCACCACCATGCTAGGCTGTTCTTTTATTGTTTGGTTTTCATGATTTCCAAGGTAAAGATGGTTTCTTGACCATTTTAGAAGTCCTAAATAGTTCTTAAGTTGTATAAAGATGATAGGGTTAGAAGTGACAGAGGTATGGACAGTTCGTTGAGACTTATTTTCCTCCTCCTCTGTGTGACCAAAGACAGTCTCTAGTAAAATTCCACTAAAATTTGTTAAGCTAATTTGCATCCTTCATGTCGGGTTTTACACATACAAACATTTGCGTAGACATACAGTTTTCTAGATTTGCTGTATTATCTCTTATAGATAAGTTAAAAGAAAGTCTAAGTCTACTGTTTGATTTAAAAAATTTCATGCAGAAAAACTAATAATGAAAAGAGCCATTCCATCCTCAGAGGAACTGTAGTATTTGGTTATTTGAAACCAGCTCCATCGTTGGGCCTGAGGACTCTGCTAATCTAGTACATGCATTAGAGTTGTCAGCTGCCTTCCCCAGCTCCTCCATTTTCGGACGAAGTTTGTGCTTTTGCTTCTGGGTACATATGTTGCTCAGACAGAAAGCATGCAGCCTAAAAGGGGGTGGGTGGGTGGGGAAAGACTAAGTGGAATCGAGAGGGAACAGATGGTTTGTGGGAGATGACCCTGCCCCCATGTTGGTTTTGTTCTAGCTGCTGCTGATCATATGCGAAGCAGCAGTTAGAAATGGTCTTGGATTCAGTAGGATTATAAACTTACAACACTGAAACATTCAGTTTAGGGATGGTTAGGAACGGACAGGGACACTTGATCCATTCTGATGAGCCCTGCACAGTTTCAGTGTTGTCTCTACATTGTCTTGCTGTATTGGGATTTTCTGCACACATGGTATTGGGCTATTTAAAAATGAGTAGGGAGTACATATTTGCTAGAGAAGTAATCCATGTATATCTTTTATGCTAAATTTCTTTCTCTTTTGTCATTGCTTATCCTTTACCGATATCTGGTCTATTTCATAAGGTCAAGATCAAGGTCACCTTCCTTTGTGCTTCATTAAGTCTCCTCTTTGCCCTATGGAAGACTTTTATAATCAGTATGAAGTGTGAACCTAGGGCTCCTCATGCTGTACCCCTGAAGTTTGGTTTGAATTATTGAGTGATTGAATGTGTGCAGTGCGCGTGTGTGAGCATGCGTGTGTGCACGGGCCAGAAGAAGGCATCAGGTGTCTTCCTCTATCATTCTCTGCTTATTCTTTTAAGACAAGGTTTCTTTCAGATTCTGGGGCTTGTGTTTTCTCAGTTAGGCTGGAAGCCTGCCTCCTCCCGTGGTCACCCAATCCCTGACCCCCTTGGAGCTGATGTCAGCAGGCCTGGCCAGACTCTTGGCTTGTGTGAATGTTGAAATCTGGACTCTAGTCCTCATGACTGCACACTGCACATTTGTCTTGGTTAGTGTTCTGTTGCTGTGAGGAGACACCGTGACCACTGCAACGCTTATAAAACAAAGCATTTAATTGGGGCTGGCTTACAGTTTCAGATTTACAGTCCGTCATCAGGATGGGAGCATGGCTGAGCGCAGACAGACATGGTAGCTGAGAGTTCTACCCCTGGATCTGCAGGCAGCAGGAAGAGAGGAACAGGAGGCCCGGTTTGGGTTTTTGAAATCCCAAGGCTCACCCCCAGTTCCTCCTACCAGGCCATATCTCCTAATTCTTTCAAACAGTGCCACTCCCTAATGACCAAGCATTCAAATCTACAAGCCAATGGAGGCCACTCTCTTTCAAATCTCCTGTGTTTTTTTTTTTAACTGCCAAGACATTTCTCTGGCTCCAAGAATCAGATGTAAACATTTAAATAGGGCCAGGGTAAGACATTTCTCTGGCTCCAAGAATCAGATGTAAACATTTAAATGGGGCCAGGGTGATGACCCTGGTAAAGGCTGCTGAACCTGACAACCTGCCTTTAGTCCCAGGATTCCCACATGGTCAGAGAACTGACTCCAGCAAGTGGTCCTCTGACCTCCATAAGTGCACTGTGTCATGTACCCCTCTCCACATACAAATAAACGAATGTGATTAGAAAACTTTACCTGTGAGAACATTATCAAGGGAGCTGGAGAGAGCACTGGCCACTCTTTCTGAGAACCTAGGTTTGGTTCTCAGCACAGTGTAGTCCCCAAACATTCTTAACTCCAGTTTAGGGGATTTGATGCCTTCTTAGCTCCCCAGGCTCCAGGCATGCATGTGGTGTACATGCATACATGTAGACAAAAGACTCATACACATAAAATCTGAAAAAATTGAAAAAGAATGTTATCAAGCATACATAAATGGAGGTACTACTCAGCTTCAGCAGCTTGTTCTGTGTTGTTTTGTCAGGCTCCATCTACTCTTGCTGCTCCGTGGCCTTTGTGAAAGAATGGTGATGTGGTTTACTGGAATGTGGGCATTTTAAAGGATTTCACCACAGCGTATAATTTACTCAATAAAATGCACAATAATAAAGTATACATGTAAAAATTTCAGTGATTTTTTATTTCGAACACTTAATGGTTCTATAAATATAGATTGTATTGTTTTGTTTTTCCAGGCAGGGTTTCTTGGCTGTCCTGGATCTCACACTGTAGATCAGGCTGGTCTCAAACCAGAGATCCATCTGCCTGCCTCTGCCTACTGTGTGCTGGGATTCAAGGTGTGCGTCATCACCACCTGGCATAAAAATATGGACATTTTTTAAGCTATTAAAATCAGGATAGGGGATTGAGAAGCCTGGGAATTTTGATAATTTGGTAGAATGCTTACCTAGCATTCAGAAAGCACCAGGTTTGATCTCCTAGTGCTGCATAAAACTGATTGTGGGGGTGCAAACCTATAATCCCAGCACTGAGGAGGAGGAAGAGTGTCAGGGGCCCAAGGGTCATCTCTACTACATTGCAGATTTAATGCCAGCTTTTGGGTACGTGAGACCCTGTTTCTTTGTTTGTTTTTCGAGACAGGGTTTCTCTGTGTAGCCTTGGCTGTCCTGTAGCTTTATAGACCAGGCTGGCTTTGAACTCACAGAGATCTGCCTGCCTCTTCCTCCCTGAGTCCTAGGATTACAGGCGTGTGCCATTGTGCCCAGCTGAGACCCTGTTAAAACGTTTAAAACAAAACCCAGAAATTCAAAACACTAAAATCTGAGTAGAACCCTTGTTAAAATAGTCTTTCTTTTGCTCTAGGTAGTAAAAAGGCACAATCACTATCCAAGCCACAACAAAATTTGATAACTTCCGTTAGTAATTTGTGTTCTATGAAATACCACTTTTGCTTTAATGTGAAAAACTAGCCAGGAGTGGTGTCCCACACCCGTAATGTAAAGCTGCTTTAGAGTCTGACTCAGGAGAGCTGGATTCAAGGCCCCTCAGGCCACATAGCCAGACCCTCACCTTCTGTTTCATTAAACAAAAGCTGATCCTCACTTATTTTTCATGACTAGTGCTGCGTGGGGGGGGGGTGCCGCTGTGTGCTTTTCCCAAATTTTATTTTAAATATTTTCTTTTCTTTTTTTTTTCAAAGATTTTTATTTTTTTATTTTATGTATATGAGTATTCTATCTGCATTTACACCTGCCAGAAGAGGGAATCAGTTCACATTATAGATGGTTGTGAGCCACCATGTGGTTGCTGGGAATTGAACTCATGACCTTTGGAAGAGCAGACAGTGCTCTTAACTACTGAGCCATCTCTCCAGCCCTAAATATTTTCTAAAGGTATTGAATACATATAGCAAATGAATACCAGAATTATGAGCTCTACAGTAAAGTTCATGTTTTTCATCATGGAAAAAAACCATAATGCCATAGGATGGATCTTTGTTTTATCTTGGGACTAGTAACGCATCAGTGTCAAAGCTCATAATCCCAGCAATGACTAGTTAATTTTCTAGCCATTTTAGGAAGAATGTGATTCTATATTAGTGATAAGTAAACATTTTATATATGGTTTTATTCTTTCTCTCTCTCTCTTTTTGTTTTTTTCCTCCCAAGACAGGTTTTTTTCCTCTGTGGCCTTGGCTGACCTGACTCGCTTTGTAGACCAGGCTGGCCTCCGACTCACAGACCCAGCTGTCTCTGCCTCCCTGAGTGCTGGCATTACAGGCTTTCAGCACTGTGCCCAGCTCAATTTTATTCTTTGAAGCTCAGTGAGTAGTGAGCATTGATCCTTGTGTTCACTTGCTTGCTCCCCCACCACACTTCAGGAAGGTGCGGTGGGTAAGGTTATGTCGCCCAGGTTGACCTCAAACACCGCGGCTCAGGTGGTCTGTTGCCACAGCCTCTTGAATTGTCCTGTAGGCACACAACACTGCATCTAGCTGTAAAATAATTTGTATGTGTGTGATATGTGAGTATATATGTATGTGTGCATGTATGTCCTCATGGGGAGGGCGTGGGTGTTGCAGTGGGCCTGTGGAAGTCAAAAGACAGCCTGTGTGTTTTAATCTCCACTTGAGAGATGATGTCTTTATCACTATGGACGCCACGGTAACAGGCCTGCTACACAGCTTCCTGTAGGGGGTGCTAGAATTGCAAATGCTTGTACTATACCCATCTTTTATGTGAGTTTCAGGGGTTCTAAACTCAGGTAGTCAGGCTTGCATAGCAAGCACTTTTACCCACCCAGCTCGCTCTTCAAATCTTACGTATTTATGTATTTAACGTTTTATTTTCTATTATTGTGAGTGTGAGCATGCACATGCCACAGTACAAGAAGGACGTTCAAAGGCAACTTGGGTTGTTGTCTCACTCCACTCTGGAATCCAGAGATCAAGCTCTGTCCTTAGGAATGCTTGAGAAGCGCTTCTCCCTGTTGAGTTGTCCATTTAGACCTCATTCCTCTGTTTGTTTATTGAACCAGGGTCTCTGTATAGCCCAGGCTGTCCTGGAACGCACTGTGTACGCCAGGCTGGCTTCAAACTCCGAGAGCTCCACCTGCCTTCTGAGTGTTGGAATGTACAGATGTGTGCCACCGTACCACTTCTTGATTTACTTTTAAAGAGATGGTGTCTTGCTAAGGTGCCCAAGCTAGTCTTAAACTGTGGGTCCTGCCTCAGCCGCTTTAGGGAATGCCACAAGTGTGCCTCTGCATGCACCAAGATGTAAAAACAAACAACAAAAAACCACTCCCATGCTTTCTGTCTTTGTGGTGGTTCGGATTGGCTTGGGGAGACTGTCTCTATGGTAGGAAAGTTATGTGCTGAGGTGGGAAAGGCTCTTCCTGTAATCTTGTTTTGTAGTGAGGAACTGAGTGATTACTTTGAGTCTGTCAGCTGTCACCATGACTGGCTGCTGAATGCCATCCCTACAAACACCAGGTCTCAATTTTTTAAGTCAGCGTATGAAGTACTGGGTTTCATTATGACATTTTTGTAAAATATGCCATTATATTTCATCTTACTGCCATCCCTCAACCTTCTCCCCAATTAAAAAAAAAAATATTTATTTTGAGCTGGATCATTAGTTAAGAACACTTGATGTTTTTCCAGAGAACCTGGCTTCCATTTCCAGCACCCACATGGTGACCCACAACTGCCTGTAACTCCAGACTCAGGGGATACACCCCCCCCTTCTGGCCCCCACAGGCATTTGGTACACATGTGGTACACAGGCATACATACAGACAAGTCATCCATACACATAAAAATAAAACTATTTTGTGTTCACGAGTGTTTGCTTGTGTGTGTATATGGGCATGCAAGAGCCAGTGTGGGTCAAAAGAGGGACTGGATTCTGGAATCCTGGAAGTGGAGTTTCAGATGGTTGTGAGCCTCCCTGTTTATTCTGGGAACTGTGGGAACTGAACTCAGATCCTCTGCAAGAACAGCAAGTGCTCTTAACTGCTGAGCCCTGCCAGTCTATGCCCAGGGTTTTCTGAGCAGAGATTTGGCCTAGGCTGCTTTATTACATGACACAACAAAAGCACATCAAATTGATCTCTCTCCCGCACACCCTTTTCTTTTTTGAGAGTCTCACTGTGTAGCCCTGGCTGGCCAGGAACACTATGTAGACATGCAGACCAGGCTGCCCAGGAACTCAAGAGAGCCACCTGCTTCTGCCTCCCGAGTGCTGGAATTAAAGGCCTGTACTCCACTTAAACCTCTAGTTTTAATTATGTCATCTGCCATTCTCATTGCTCTCATCTTTTACCTTTTTTCAGCCCATTTCATACTCACAAGCAAAACAGAACTGCTGTCTTGAGTTTATTGTGTAGCACTGTGCTTAGAGAAGAGCAGCTGTCAGTCATCTTAGCCCTCAGGAGCAAGCTTGTTGACTGTTGATGTTCTCTCTAGGAGAGGTAGGGAAGGTCTTTGCTCCCTCCTGCACCTCCTGGCCAGTTGTATATAACTCTTCCCTAATTGTATGTGGCTTCACAGTCTCTGAAGTCGCTGGAGAATGTAGATGGTAGAGGGTTAACTGAATGGGCAGCTTCCGGTATATACAGCTATGGGAAAGTTATCTATGTTTGTCTGAGAATTTCCAGTCGTGAGGCTGCTCCAGGGAATTATTTAAAATATAGGAAAAAGCATATGAATATGTTAAAACAGCAGAGATTTTTGTTTGCTTATATTATTAAAAGTTGGCTCCCTGGTTCCTGTGAGGAATCAATCCCTCACCACACTCTATAAGTAAGTTCAATAAACTTACTGGTCCCCCAAGTTAGATTAGGGCACTGTAGTTGTGCCCTAGGGAGAGGGGTTGTCTGGTTTTGTCTCATTCCCCACAAGGGAAAGAATCTCCACAACAGATACATGTCGCTTGATGGTAGGATAAAGTGTGATGGTCTTTTAGTTTTCAGGGCTTTTCTTAATTTGGTGGTTGTCTAGGATTTTACTGGTTTTTAAAGTCTTCACTGTTGTGTCCAGGGAACACTGGTTTCCCTTTCTAGACTAAAACCTAGCCTCTCCACTAAAAACCAATATAAGTATTCTAGAAAAATTTGTAATCTATATGAAAGTAAATAATCACGTCATAGTGTATATGTGCTTCAAGTCATAATGTATACATGGTAAATATAAACAATTTAATCTGATTGTAATGTACTTAAATCTGGGGAAGGAGAGAACAGTAAAACTTAATGGTATAAGCAAACAAAAATCTCTGACGTTTTAACATATATGCTTTTTCATATCTTTTAAATAATTTTGGAGTCAACATTTACACATTGAAAAAGCTTTAGTAAATGGTTCTTAATAGTGCATACTATTACACTTGGTGTCAGAAGGCAGAGGCAAGTGGATCTCCCCGAGTTTGAGGTCAGACTGGTCTACAAAGCAAGTCTCAGGGCAGCCAAGTCTACACAGAGAAACCTTGTATCCAATAAAACAAACAAAAAATTAAAAAAGAAAAAGCAAACCAAAACAGCATACTATTCAGAGAATGCATGTTTTCTTAACAGGTGCCTCGTTTGTTGGGTTGTGTATATTACTTGGTTTGTTGGTTTTTGTTTTGTTTTTGGTTTTGTGGTACTGACTGAACCTAGTGACTTACACATGCCAGGTAAGTGTTCTTTCACTCGGGCCAATTCTCTGTTCTTATTATTTATTTACTTGCTGTTTTTGAGAGTTGTTGGGGCTGGGGTTAGAAGTTTTTTCTATGTCATTCAGGTTGGTCCTGAACTCCTGGGCATAGTGATCCTTCCCTCTTGGCTTCCTAGTGTTGGGGCTGGAGGCATGGATTGCTTTGCCAGGCTATTTTTTTAAAAATGTTTTTAAAAAACCATGTTTTAAAAAAATGTTTTTTTTGCTCTTTGCCATTTTTAAAGATCTTCTAATGCTGTTAGAAGTTTTGTTTTATAGGTAAAAGCTCTTACTGTTTTCATAACAAAATCAGCTTAGAACTTGATCCTTTGGTCCTTTCTTGAAAATGCTCGATTATGAAATGTCTTAATAGCCAGCCGTCCTTTAGATCTGCGGTCAGGCTGAGCATAATCAAGGCTCAGCCCAGTCTTTGTAGTTTTAACACCCCCCCCCAAAAAAAAAACAGACTTAATCTATCCAATTGTAGCCACTCTGGTATTCTTCAGGCATACAGAGAATCCTTGCTCTTCTTGTCCTGTCTCACTTTGTGGGGCTGATGCTTGCCACATTTCTTGCAGAAAGTCCAAAGGATCTTAGGAACATTCACTGTGTTTATGGGAACACTACAGCACAGAAAAGAGTTTTGTGTTTAATATGCTAGTACTGGGTCTGTTATTGAATATCCATGTAGTGGTTGGCTGACCTCAATACCCATCACCATGTAAACATCTCTATGTCCTTTGCAAAGAAGTTTAAATTGCATACCCTAGATAAGGTGCATTATGGTAATTCAGTGCCTGGTGGCTATTCAGTCCGTGTTATTTCTCAGGATACTTTTTCTTAGTAGTTGGAATGTAATATGTATTTCACACCTATTTCTCCTTGATCAGCATTTCCTTATAGCCCATTGTATGTATATGTGTGTATGTGTGTTGCTTTTATTTTAACTGTGTGTTGTCCTTCTGAGTTAAAGACAATAGCAAATTTGAAATCTGCACTCTGGAAGTTTAATAACCATACTCACTCACTTACTTACAAAAACCTTTAAAACTAGTTCCAGCAGTGCATGCCTGTAATCCAACCACTCAGGAGGCTGAGGCAGGAGCAACACAGATTTGAGCTTTGCCTGAACTATGTAGAGAGATGTTGTCTTAAACTTTTGAACATGTTGATAGTATGCTAGTTCCATAACTTAGAACATTTGTGTTCCATATATGCTCAGTGGTTTAGTTTTTCATTGTACCATCTAAGCTTTGTGTTTTCTTCCCAATTTCTAGGTTACCATCACGAAAGCCAAGGTGGATTTCTCCAGTGTAGTGTGCCTGCCCCCTTCCGTCATTGCTGTGAATGGGCTGGACGGAGGAGGGGCTGGCGAAAATGATGATGAGCCAGTGCTCCTGTCCCTGTCTGCGGCCCCCAGCCCCCAGAGCGAAGCTGTTGCCAATGAGCTCCAGGAGCTGTCCCTGCAGCCCGAGCTGACCCTGGGCCTCCATCCTGGCAGGAACCCCAGTTTGCCTCCACTTAGTGAAAGGAAGAATGGTGAGTCCTTAAGAAACTGCTATGTTGCTTGCTTTGAACCAGGGTTTCCTTGTTTGTGATGCCGTAGATCCATGCCTTACTTCATGTCTGATGACAAGTTTTACATCTTAACATTTCTTGTAAAAGAAAGGAATAATGTATTTTAATTATTATATGTTTATTATTTAAATGTAATATTAATATGTATAAAATATTTATTATATGCATAGCTTACTTTATCTTATTTAGAAATAGCCTAGTTTAGGAATTCGTTTCCTACTGTGGTTACTGTCGCTGCTTTAATTTGCCTGCTCTGCTGATTCCAACCCATTCTGTCCATTAATTCAACAGTTCAGCAAATACTTGTTGAGCATCAACAAAATAGCAAGTCGAACAAGTGTCAGGCACATGAGCCTGTCAGGAACATTTCACATCCAAACCATAACACAACACAGCCTCGCTAGCCCATAGCTCCACCTAACTCGGGCTCAGGGTACTTCCACTAGCCTACAGTTGGGCAGAGTGGCCCAACACAAAGCTAGTAGATCCTGAAAGAGGGCAGAGGCTTTTGTACCACCAAAAGTGAAAAAAATGTGAGTTGAGCCATATTGTTAGGTCAGGCACTGTCTATGTGTTCTTCTACAACCTAGGTTTATTGTTTAATATTTATTTCCCTTTTGAGTTAATAATGATACATATTTTGTGATCTAATCTCTTACTCACTGTGGAATTTCCCTTCAGAATACCAGCTTTATCTGCACCTTCTGTGTTGATACATTTTTCTCTCAGATTTACTTTATTATACATACAGTCTTCTGCTTGTATGTCTATCTGCATGCCAGAAGAGGGCACCAGATCTCATTATAGATGCTTGTGAGCCACCATGTGGTTGCTGGGAATTGAACTCAGAACCATTGAAAGAACAGCCAGTGCTCTTAACCCCTGAGCCATCTCTCCAGCCCCAATTAATTAGTTTTAATTAGTCTTATCTATTAGGATGGTGTTTCTCTGTTTCTTAAATTGTTTTGGCTGCTTTTACCCTTTAAGTTTCCCATGATTTTAAAGTTACTTAATTTCTTCAAATAAAATAATAACAACAGAAGAGATACTTTTTCTCAAAAAACCATTTAAATACACAGTAGAGTTTTGTGCTGAAACCTGTCTGCTCTTCTCTTAGAATTTACCACTGCCTTTTTAAAGATCTATCTTTATGTGTGTATGTTGCCTCCATGAATGGATGTACCCTGTGCATGTCTGTGCCTGCCAGGCCAGAAGAGGCCTGTGAGATCCTTTGGAACTGGAGTTGTAGATGGTTGTGAGCTGCTGTGTCAGTGCTGGGAACTGAACCTGGGTCCTCTGCAAGAGCAGTATGGTGGTTTGAATAAGAATGCCTCCCAGAGGCTCACATGTTTGAATGTTTACTCAACAGGGATGGCACTTGAGAAGGATTAGGAGATGTGGCCTTGTTGGAGGAAGTGTGTTATTGAGGATGGGCTTTGAGGTGAGCCCAAGCCAGGCCCAGTGTCTCTGGATATAGAACTCTCAGCTCCTTTTCCAGTACCATGTCTGCCTGTATGCCCCAATGCCACCGTGATGATAATGGACTAAATCTCTTGAAAGTGTAAGGAAGCCCCAATTAAATACGTTCTTATAGAAGAGTTGCCTTGGTCATGCTGTCTCTTCACAGTAACAGACTGTGCCTAAGACAAGTAGCAAATGTGTTCATCCACTGAGCCATCTTTCTAGCCATCTACCATTGACTCTTTTGGAGGGTGAGAAGCGGGAGTTAGACTGAGTCTCACTGTGTGATTGGGCTGGCCTTATTGGTCCTCCTGCCTTAGCCTCTAGAGTGCTGTGATTACAGGTGTGTACCACCTTGCCCAGCTCTGCCACCAGCACTGCATTTATGTTTGTCTCTTTTATCACTCCATTTTTTTGTGTCCCCTGTACTTCAAAGTAAGGTTTCAGACACTGCTTTGCTGCCTGTTGCCAAAATGTAGCAGCCACTGTCATTTCTATTGAGTTACCACAGATTAAACACTTCTGTTTTTGACTAGTATTTACAACTGGAGAAATGGTAAAACATTACCAGAAAACAGTTCCCTTCCTAGCCAATACTCTCTCCTTCTTGCTGAAAGGACATTATCCTTCTTTCTGATGTCATCAGCTGGGTTCACTTTGCTCTGTTTGTTTAATTACTTGTTTATTGATTCAGAGATGGTGGTGTCACCATGTTACCCAGGCTGCCTGAAGCGCAAGCCTCAAGTAGTCCTCTGCCTAAGGGTACTGAGTGGCTGGGCCTGTGAGCTTGAAACTCCTCTGCTGGGTATTTGACTCACTTTTATACTTCATCTAGAATCATCCTGCATGTCCTCTCTTGGTGGCTTCTTTGATATGTCTTTGAAATTCATTTTTGTTGTTTGCGGCTACAGTTTCTCTAAATAGTTGGTAAACATTTGGATTGTTTTAATTTAGGGCTGCTATGAATCATGCTTCTGTAAAACCATTTCTTTTGGTGTATATGTTGGAATTTTGGAATAAACTATAGGACTTATAAGAAAATGGGAGAGTTAATATTTAAAAATATATGAGTCTTGGGCCAGTGACATGGCTCAGTGGGTAAAGACACTAGCTGCCAAGCCTGAGAACCTGAGTTCATCCCCATGTTGGAAGAAGAGAAGACTAATTTCTTCTCGTTGTTCTCTGGTCGTCATGCATGTGCATGTACACACACAGCAAACAAACAAGTAACTGTATAAAAGCAATTTTTATGTAAGATATATTTATGGCTTTCTGTCCATTAATTAGTTTTATCTCTGATCCTATGTGTTTTTTACAAGCTTCTCCAGAGAGATCATGTAAATGGTTAGCTCTGTTGTCAGGTATGGTTTTTGGTTGATGTTGTAAATGTTATTTTTTGTGTGTGAACTATTTTGTTTGAAGCTGGAATATAGAAACACTAGACTTTTTCAAAACCCCTGTGCCTTTTTACATGCATGTGCACATTGACATGTGCCTCCTCCTGTTCTCCTGCTGTCTCCGTTTGTCCTTAGGGATTCTTTTCAGACATTTTGAGGGTTCTCTTGCAAGCCGTGCTTAAGGTGGGTGCTTCTTTTCTTCTGCTTTCCTCTGTTGGTCTTCGTCCCCCCACTTGTTCACCCTCTGTAGTCATCACAACTCCACATGCAGCAATGAGCCTTTGCAAGCTGGTATCAGCATCGCACCACTCCCCAGATCGTAGTGCCTTCCCACGAGGCCAGTAGTCAAATTACATTTCTATGCTGTGGTCTGGTGTCTCTCCTACCTCCTTTCTTGCCACTTCAGCACAGTCACACTGATGTTCTTGCTACTTATTTCCCCCCTTCCATCCCACTCAGTCCTCCTTACCCGTTCCTTCCTCTCTGTTCACATGTCTGTAGTGCTGGGCATCAAACTCAGAGCCTGCTGCATGGTAGGCAAGTGCTGTACCAGTGACATTTTCCTCCTTGCCCAGTTCTCGTGTTCTTGAACACATGAACCTGTGCTGTCCCCGCATGAAAACCTTCCTACACAAGCGTCTTTCCTCAGGGAACCCTTCCCTTCCCGTGTTCTATTGAGTGCCACCTCCCATTATACTTCTGCCTTTTCTTTTATCATTTGTCATTAGTGTGTGTTTACTGTTTGTATCCTCACTTTTGTCGGCACATTTTATAATGGCAGAAACTTAATTCTGCTTGGCACATAGCTGACTATTGGCTCACAGTGGATATCCAAGTATTTATTGGGTGCATAAGTAAATGGTTTCTTTTTCCTAGTGGGCAACAACTATTTTTTATTGGTTTTGTTTTGTTTTTTGTTTGTCTTAAGATGGGATCTTACTATGTATGCCTAGCAGACCTGGAACCCCCTATGTAGACCAGGCTGGCCTTAAACTCTTTTTTTAAACAGTTCTGCCTTCCAAGTCCTGGGGTTGAAGTCAAGCACCACCACACCACACTGCAACAGCTGGTTTTTATATTTGTAGTTTTTAGTGGCTTGTTTGGGAAATAGGGGGTACCCACAAGATTTTTTTGTGTGTTCTTTTTCTCATTTCTAATTCCCTGTTCCCAGATGAAGAGACATCAGCTTACTTACTTGATACACGGGGGTGGGGAGTAGGGGGTAGTTGATCTAGAAGGAAAGATGGAAGAGAGAAGAATAGAAAGGGCACTAGTGAGATGGCTCGGGAGTTGGGTGCTTAATGTGCAGTCACAAGACCCAGATTTAAGATCCCAGCATCCATGTAGCAAGCCTGCCATGTCCCCAGCTCTGAGAGATGACACCCTATTCTGGCCTTCATGCACCTTCACACATAAACAGAATAAATAGATTTACTACAATAGAAGAGATGATGGTTCCTGTGACAATATAAGGACGAGTCCTATGGTGCCGGCTCTGTCTTGGTGGGGAGTAAGGGCCGTGTACCTCTGAGGAAGGAGGACTAGGGGAGGGATGACAGACAGCAGACAGTAACCCCTGTGCCTGGGTTGTCCGTGGAGGAAGTTAATGCCGATGTAGAGGCAGTAAGGTCACCTCGGTGGGACAGAAGGCTGCTGGAGGGTTGTGCTCAGCTTGTCTGTCAAAACTGAAGAGACATCCTAGAGGTTTCACTACTGCACTTTCCTCCAAAACTGCCCTTCAAATTTGTCAGTGTTTTTGGTGTGGATGGAATAGGCTCTCCAGTCTTAGCCCACTTGCTCTCTCTACAGAGTTTCACATGGCCATGCAAACTTTTTTTTTTTTAAAGATACTTTTTTTATGTAGATGAGTGCTCTATCTGCTGTACACCTTTTCGCCAGAAGAGGGCACCAGATCTCATTATAGATTGTTGTGAGCCAACATGTGGTTGCTGGGAATTGAATTCTGGACCGCTGGAAGAGCAGGTAGTGCTCTTAACTGCTGAGCCATCTCTCCAGGCCCTCTTGCAGACATTTTAAAGCCTTTATCTACTTACATTGCTCTTGGCTTTTCTACCCCATCTCTCCGTCCGCTACCTTTTCTGCTGAGAACTTTTACTCTTTCTGTCTTACATTGAGTTCCTTTGAGCATCCAGTCCTGGGTAAGAGGCTGGTGAGTGTACACTCCTAGGTTTTACACATCTCTAGGGAGGTCAGGGTAGTAACAGAAGTGGAAAATCCGTGAAGAGACAGTGGAGCACGGAGAGTGCCATTGTAGAGCAGAGGAAGTCCCGGAGTTTGAAATGTACACAGCTGTGCCGTGTGTGGAGAAGTGAGAAGACTGACTGCCCAGATCTGTTTCACTTCAAGTGTCTGATGTGGAAAAGCTGAGGGTTACTAGGAGTCCTTAAGGGGTACTTGGTAGTCAGGCTCCTGACACATTTGCTCAGGAGTTGGTGCCCTTAGGACAGTGATTCTCAACTTCCTAATGCTGTGACCCTTTATTACAGTTCTTGATGTTGTGGTGACCCCAACCATAAAGTTATTTCTTTGCTACCTCATTACTGTAATTTTGCTGTTATAAATTATAATAGAAATATCTGACATGCAGGTTATCTGATACGCGACCCAAAGGGGTCATGACCCATAAGTAGAGAAGCACTGCTGTAGGAGCTGACTTTGCTTACCCCATACCTTGGTGGCCTAAACTGGAAAAGTTGGTAAGATAAGTCCAAGGTCTGTGTTTTCATGGCACTCCTTTATCTTTGAAGCTGAGCATCTAGGTTTAAAAGGACACAGTTGAAAAGCCTATGGACCGTATCCATCCCGAACTTGGAGAAGCCTGGAAAGCCTTCTCCCCAGGCTGCAATCCCCTGACCCCCAGCTCAAGGAGCTTTGGCACCCAGTGAATGATGTATTATAATTTCTTTTACTAACACTGTGTCCACTTCTAAATAACATATATTGGTTAGTTGAAATTTATATGACTGAAATGATTTTTTTATTCCCCTTTTGCTCATCATAGCTAGTATTCCATCATCTTGCATACATGTGTGATTTATCCATTTTCATTGCTGGGTATTGAATGCTACCACAGACAACTGTTGCATAACAGAAAAAGCCTCTTCCTCTCTCTCTTTCTCTCTCTCTCTTTCATACACAAACACACACACACACACACACATATCTTGTTAATCTATTCAGCACTCAGAGCAGAGGCAGGGAAATCTGAGTTTGAGGCTAACCTCGTCTACAGAGCCAGTTCCAGGGCAGTCAGGGCTCCACAGAGAAATGCTGTCTCAGATAAATCAATCGATAAGTAGATAGACAGACAGATTGAGCCATTCCTCTTGTGGATTGTTGCTAGTTTCAGATTGTTGATGTCTTAACGTATGTTCACATACATAGCATAATATAGGACAGTTTATATTCCTCACTATTTGGACGATGCTAACTGAAATAAACCGTCTACATGGGAGAAGTAACTCCTTCCTTGCTCTTTTCCAAAAATAAATGTCTTATCTAGGCTTGCTTTTCTGCATTTCCTCATGAATTTCGATATTACTGTAGGGATTTGGTTGAAATTATGTTAAGTCTGTAAACTAGGAGAATTGGTATTTTTAGTGTCCTGTGACTATATTCTCTGCTGTATCAGAGCTTCTACATGAAGTTCTATAATTTCATATGTGGACGTTATACTTTTATTTCTTACATGTGTTTTGTTGCATTTACTTTTCTCTATTTTATTTTTGTGGCACTGAGAATTGAACCTCTGCATTGTATGCGAGCTATAGCCTCAACCCTCCATTTCCCTGTAATTGTTTCCTGCATTTAAAGACTGTTGTAAATGTTACCTTTTCTCTGAGTTCCCTTTTTCTAGCTGCTCCCAAATATTTTCCTGAAAGGGTGCTGGATGGGATGGGGAGAGCTGTATGAAGGGAGTACAGGGGAGAGAATGGATGTGAAAAGGCTATATTTATTCCTTTCAAAGTGGCTTTTCTTTCTCTTAGTGTGATTTAAGAAGCCCTCATTTCTGCTTTGCATGTTTTTTACAGCCAGGGAGAAAGGGCCAATCTTGTGTGTTTTTCCTGTAAGGGGACGGCCGTGCACTCACACCACACCACAGTGCCGCACAGGAGGTGCTAATTGAGCGTTGAGAGAAGTAAAAATTTTGAGTGGGCAGTTTCAGATCCAAATTACAATATTTTCTTGGGTAAAGAAAAGAGAGTTTTAAAACTATGTTCCTCAGGAAGCTTCAAGGATTTTCTAGATTTAGTCTCACTTGAAAATGTCTAAATCTTAAGATCCCTTAAATGACTATTTATAAAGTGACTTAGAGACTTTCCTAAAACTACTTCATCCCAATCTTAATCAGTTTTCCATCTTGTTCATTGGATGTTTGGCCAGGCTCCTAGTGAACAGATAGCAGATAGAACCCCCTACTCCAAAAAATAAATAAATAAACCAGGAGAAACAAAAAACCCAGCTCAGATTTGCCCCACGTCCCAGAGAAGCCTGCTGTTGGCGAGGGTGTGCTTCCTTCCGCATTAGCACCACTGCTTTATGTGGTGTGTCCTGCTTCTATTTAGCCTTTTTTATATGCTGTTGGATATTTTTTACTCTCCCCGGTTAGGTATTTAAAACAATTTTTACTTTTTACAGAAATACTGACAAAGTGTTCTACCATTTTAGTGTTTAAAAATTTATTCCCGGGCTCCTTTTAACTGAGTTCTAAGTATTAGAGAGAAATCAACAAGACAGATGAAGATCTCATTGTCTAACTTACAGTTGAGTGAGAGAAAGATTCAATAAAAGTTATACAAGCCAATTCATTTACAAACTTTGGTAGTTCCTTTAAGAGGAAAAACACAGGGTGTTAGGTTAACAGATCAAGCTCCTGGCAAGGGGCGTCTGCACGTGTGTGGTGTCCTCTCATACAGACACATACACATTAAAAGCAAACTTAAATAAAACAAGGCAGAAGAAACTTAACAACAGCAAAAGAGTCAGTTGGTAACAGGGCCATTTTAGTACTGGCAAGAGTGCACAGTTAAAAAACTGCCATGGGGGGCTGGTGAACATGCAGCTGCTGCCCGGCATGACCCCCAGGGCAGTGAAGTCCTGCAGGCTGCCCCCTGGCTTCCGTTTGTCATCCAGTCCCCAGGAGGCTGAAGTAGGATCCTTACAACTCTGAGTCCAGCCTTGGCTACAGAGTTAACACCATGCTTATAAATGGATGAAGAAGGAAAGGAGAAAGAAAGAAAAGTTACTGCTGTCCGGGGAGTGGATAAGTCCTGAAGGAATGTGTGTGTCGCCATGGCCATGTCGAGAACCTAGTGCCTCAGATTTGTGACAGTGTCCGAGCCTCCCTCTGACCCATGAACAAGTGTTTATGAACAGTTGACCAGTGTACTCGGAAACCACCGTAGCTTCTTCCTCCCAGGTGTCTGAGACCTGAGGCTGCTCCCTGTGGAGACCTTCTGAGCTTAGCTAACCTGCCTGCCTCCCTGTTCAGCAGTGTGTAATACATCTGCCTTCTTGCTCAGCAACATAAATGTGCTGAGTTTCTGGGCTGCTGCTGGACTGTTGGGATGCACGGCCCAGCCAGGCCCATATGTTCTGTACATGTGTTTTTATTTCCTTTATTTCCTCGGCACTGCAGTCAGATCACTCACAAAGATGTGCAGGTCATGCTGGTTGCCGTGCTGTTGAGGTAGGAACTACAGTCTATGGCATATTTATGCCCCAAGCTTTACCTTAACTTCGATGGGGGCTCTATATCTAACTCTCAGTAACTGGAAACGAGGGAAGATAGAACAGTGTATCTGTTAAACAGTGCTGGCAGAAAACAGCAAAATCCAAAATGTGGGAAGACAGGCTGCATTCTTCAATAGATAAAGATGAAAGAAATGTAAGAGACATATAGATGAGATGAAATGTGTTGTCACCTGCGAACTCTAATTTGAATAAATCAGCTCTAAAAAAAATCTATGAGTAGATAGCTGGGAAAATTTAAACAGTAGATAGTTTATCATATTAAAGGATTAAGATATTTTGGTGTAGTGAGGTAAAAATTTAAACACTAGTTAGATGGTTTATCATATTAAGGGATTTAAAATATTGTGTTTAGTTATTCTGGATAGTTCTGTGTTTTCAATGTTTAGAAAGTGAGATGCGTTGGACTTGCTTTGGGATGGGTGGGTGCTTGCTCTGTGGTGGTGGGAGCACGGGAGGTCAGGTGGACCAATTGGCCACATGGGTGTGAGTTTCAGGGTAAATGATGGGAACATAAGCAGCTTAATTCACAATTCTTTCCTGTCCTTGAGCTTAGATTTTTCTGTAGATTAGAACTATTTGCATACTTTGGGCAATATTAAAAGTCCGGGAATGAAGCAGGGATAGGATAAAAAGAATGAATTTGAGGACTGCATGATGATGTAATCAGTTACATTTTTGCATTTACTGACTCCTTAGTGGTTCAGGGCTGGGAGGAGTATAAGTTTATGGTTTGGGATCCATAAGGGAAAAAGAGAAAGGTGTGCCTTGAGGGGGTGGGCCAGGATGATGATACTGGAAGTTTGCTTTTTTACATATGTACTTAATTAAGATAGCTAGGTAGAGAGGCATAGTTGCAGCTTACAGGTGATGTCAGAGTTAGATAGGGGGTGAGATTTAGGAGGAAGAATGAGATTGCCCCGGAGTGTGCAGAAGAAAGGGCGGGTGTCCTGAGAGGGGCAGAGGAGGAGCCATTTAGAACTCTGAGAGGGGTGGTTAAAGAAGTAGGAAAGGAGTGTATTCTTGGGGAAGGGCAGCTGTGGCCTAGTGTGGAAGCGCTCCTTTTTGACTGGTGGTGCGCTCTTCTTCCCCTTCCCTCCTTTTCTCTCTTTTCTCTTCCTGGAAGTCACAGTGTCACTATGTAGCCCAAGATACCTTTGGCCTTTCAGTCTTTCTGCCCTGCTGCCTGAGTGTTAGGTTCTGAGTCTGTAACACTGCTCTGGCTGGTTCTTTCAGATTTTGAAGACCGAAGGCCTTTGGGGGTTTGGGCATCTGATGGGGAAGGACACTGGGATGCTCAGTGTGCTAAGTAGTTTCATTTAGCATTGTTCGAATGTGTCAAGTAGCTACCAAACCTTGTTGAGCATATAAGAACTACACTGATATCTGTAATATGTCCCTTTAGTGAATTCATAGAGTGTAGGGCATGAAATTTGCATTGATAAGCTAGAGAGTTATGATTAGAAGTGAAGCTTTCATTTTATTTCACGTTTGGTTATCCTTTTTTCCTCTGGTGCTCTCAGCCTAGTGTAGAGAATGTATATTTTAATTCTGTATGCTTTATCAGTGTATCTTTTAGTTCCGTTTTTATGAAATATTACCAATTTACAGAAAAATTGTGGAAGCTTTCAATGCTTTGAATCCAGTACTTTGGAACTGGGGAGCCTATACTAAAGTCTGTTTGCACAGTGACTGTGGATGAGTAGATATTTGTATTAGTCAGGCAGGGTTCTCTAAAGGAACAGAATGTATAGAGGGAATGAATGACTCTGTCTGTCTGTCTGTCTATCTATCGGGGATTTATTAGAATAGTTTACAGGCTGTGGTAAGGCTAGTCCAACAAATGGAAGGTTTAAGAGTCCAGCAGTTCAGTGTTTTGCAGTTGTTCAGTTCAGTTTTGCAAAACTGAATGAGGCTGGATGTCTTATCTGGTGAAGAAGTAGCCTCTAATGCCAGTCAAGGAATGGACTTGCTAGCAAGAGTGAGAGCAAGCAGGCAAAGAGAGCAAGCTGCCTTCCATGTCCTTTACATAGGCAGCCAGCAGAAAGGTGTGGCACAGATTAAAGGTGCGTCTTCCCACCCCAGAGATCCAGATGAGAAGTGGGTCCTCCCACTTCAAATGATTTCATTAAGAGAGAGAGAAAAAAAAAACCAACCCTGACAGGTGTGCTCAGCCATTTGGGTTTTAGTTAATTCCAGATGTTGTCAGGTTGACAACTAGAATAGCCATCACAATGTTCTTTGACATAAAAGCAAAATTTGACCATTACGCAAATATCTCACTTTCTGGGATTTTAAAAAAATTACTTTTTTTAGATTTCTGTTTTAAAAACAGCTTTTCTTTATTGTACTCCTTTTGTTCCAAGTTCATATGAATGGGATTGCTGTTTAAAAAAAAAAAAAAAATCAGCCGAAACCTGCTGTTCTCCGTTATTGGCTGTTGGTGTCTCCTGTGGTGGGCTGAACACTGACACGTGTGGCACTGTAAGCACTTCCTATAGCAGAAAGGTGCGCGAGCAGGAGGGAGGCAGCATGTGCCCTTCTCTGTCTTTATTCAGGAATCTTGTAATTTGTCATTTTTCCCCCTGTAAGTACAGAACTGTGAGAACTTGCTTCATATGAAAGAAACAAAACAAACAAAACCCCTCATATAGCATAATATACAGCCCCAGACAGTCAAAGGGATGACTCAGCCTTTCGGGGATGCTTTTCCCCGAAGTGGCTAACCCCTGACCAGTCTCTCATGCAGTCCCCGTTGAAATTCACTCATTTTTCATTTGACAGTTGGAGCTCAGTTGCCAGAAGAGGCCTGTGAGAATGCTTCTGCCTCCCGAGCAGCGTTGCGCCCACACTGGCTGCCACTCCACTGCCTGTTGAGTCATTCCCACAGCTCTATATAGAGCTCGGCTCTTAAACATGATGTTCTTGGAGTGAGAAAGAAAGGGAGTTTTTCTCTTCCTCAGAACCTCCCTACACCAAATCCGCTTTGCCTTTTCTTTTGTGCCTTGCCTCTTTGTGAAACTGTTCTTTTAAAAGGTCTCCCGGTGCTTTCATATTTCATTTGTTTGACTCTGTAAGCATTAAGGCATTTACTGGGTCAAGATCGCCCTAGTTAGCTTCACCAGAAAGAGTCAGGAATTCTAGATAACAACCCAGCAACCCAGCACCTTTCTAGTATTTATTAAAAGCCCATCAAATTGCCCAGTAGCATCTTAATATCATCTTATTGTGAATGCCAGTTATAAAAAAAAAAAAAAAAAAAAACACTACAGAAGGAATGAATGACTGTTATTGGGGCAGATGAAAGAATTCCTATCTGTAATTGAAAAGGGTGTTAGGTTTTGTATCTTTTCCCCCGGGGAAAGCAAAATGCCATTCTTATTCAGAAGCATTCCGGGGCATAGTAGAAAAAGGCTGCGGTTTATCGGGGAAGGGCCCCTTATGTATGCCATGCATCCAGCATGATCAGAGAGCATTTTAGAAGGGTTGTCTGTGGCACCCTCTCTATCCACAGCGAGGGTGTTCCCCACGGGTAGTGAGGGGCTCTTCAGGAGGACTGGCAGGAGTGAGAAACAGATTACCGCCCTGGAATGTGTTCTATGGTTTTGGACGGGGGTGGGGGGTGGGGAAACAGTTGAACTGTAGTTAAATAGTCAGCTTTCTTAGCTGTTGCCTATAAATACCACGTTTGAAAGGCTGTTGGGATTCTCAGCGGAGTTACTCGGCATATGTATTTGTGTGTACATGTTACTCAGTCCCGAATGTTTTCTTTCATGAGATTGGGTTAGATTGTGTTTGCTTTGTTGTCCTAAACTGCGTCAGCCCCAGGGTTTTGAATAAAACTACTAGGGTTTTGAATAAAACCTGGCTTCCCATTTTTAAAAGAGAGGAAAGCAGTTTGATCAGTCTTCCGAAGTCTTTCTGCGCTCCTCCCCTCCCCCTAGAGAGGACAGGCGGGGAGGAGCCACAGCTCTAACCACGAACTTCAGGTCTTCTCTGGAGCGCTGAGCTTCCTGTCTGCAGTCACTCAACTCTGGGCCATCTTGACCTGACTGGAGGGTGGAGAGTTGGTGTCTTCCCAGAGAAGGGGAGTGAAGTCTCATGTTCTCCTCTGTGAACAGGCATGAGACTGAATTTGTAAAGCTTGCTGTGCCCCTTCTAGATTTTTCCTGTGACTTGGACTTTTTGTGTTTGTGGGCTGTTTCTGTGAAGACTCGTCATGACTCTGCTGGAGCCCGAGATGCTAATGATGGCTGTGCAGTCAGGTAATTCCCTTATTTCCAGCAAAGCTCATTTGCCACAGGCATCATTAAAATGGTTGAGCGCTAGCGCTGGGCTCAGATGGGAAGCTGAAACATAAATCATCCAGTAAATATTTCATCTTCAGGTTTTTATTGTTTTTACTTCTTTTCTTCAATTTCATTTTCTAGTTATTCAAACATAGCTTTGAATTAGATGCTCACTGGTCTGAAGGGTCCTCAGCAAGGGGACCTATTTGTTTTTCTTTACTCATTTTATCACTGTCTTTAGCACTGCTGATAGTGGAGGATAATTAAATTGCTTTTGCTCCTTTGCTCAGTATGTCTTTCATCACAAACCTACTCTTTTTATGCCACTGTGAAAGTATCTTTTATGCGTTCCTCCACTGTTCTTTCTCGTCTGTGTCACAGCCTTTCCATTCGTCTTTACAGCATCTGTGGGACGCTCGTGATAAAGCATGGGGTTAGGGTTAAATTTTAGAGCGAGGAGAGCAGTTAACCGAGAGAATGCAGGATTTTTGAAATTCTATCTCTAAAAATAGTTTTCCAATTCAAAGCTTCTCTTAAAACATTTAAAAATTCCAGATAGTTTTTTAAATGTTCTTTTACTTTTGGTGTTTTTAAAACTTGTAAATCAGATATCTAAAAATAGAGAATGTTCCCTTTTTTATTTTTAGACTTCTACTAAAATGTAATCTGTAGTGTTTTCTGAAAGATTCATACAAGTGGCATTTGCACCCTCTACCCCATCCCCTGGCCCCATGCAGAGGAAAATGAAGCTCCTTGGTGGGGCTGACACTGTCTCTGGCATGGTGGTCTCCGTTCTCCTTGGGGAGTGCCTCGGTAGTGTGTTGTCAGGCCCAGGTGCAAATCAGCTAAAGGCATCGCAGGTTACTCCTGTAGACAGGAAGGGCCAGGGAAGAAGGATCCACTATTCTCTCTTCTCTTCTTCCTGGTTCACAAACAGACAAAATGAGTCGTTTATCAGATGAATTTTCTGTTCCTCTGTGCTATGCATTTCACGTTGCCTTTCCTTTCCCTCCCACGGATCTCTGGAGCTTTGTGTTCTAAACAAATAGTGTGCTTATCTGAGTGTTTCCCATCTGTCTTTGATGAGGTATCTCAGTAGCTCCTAGTCAAACTGACTCGATTTTTCCCAGTTTCCGGCTGTGTGTGGGCAAGTGTGTATTTTACTTTAAGGGGCAGATTTTTATATCTGAACACTTTCTTTTTGATTACTTGATACTTGTAGGTATCTCAGACAATAACATTTCATAGTACAGGTTAAAGGCTTCTTCCTCTAAGATAATTTCAGTGTTCCTAGCCCTAAAGGGAGAGAAAGGACTGTTCTTTGCGGTTTCTTGTCTCAGAGTAGGTTTTCCTACAGCATATGTTGGGCAGGGCTGGTCACCCATCTGTCAGACCAGCCACTTCATAAAACTTTCACAGTACAACAGTATGTGAGACAAGTGTGGGTGAAATTGACAATGCTGTTGGTACAGCTAGGACCAAAGGTCAGCCAAGAAGATGATAGGTGTGGACTTTGTCTTTTTGCTATGTTCATAGAAGCAGAGAAACTGGGTTTAGGGATGATCTTCCTATTACTTAAGTCAGGAAAATGTTCCAAAACATTTAATATTAGCCACCACAGATGGGTTTGTAAAATGTCACTGTTATGTTCTGGAGTGCCATAGCCACAAGCCCATTGTAACAGTAACACAGCAGCCATTATGATAGGAAATGAAAAGAGTCTGCTGTGAAATGCCAATAAGCAATGATTCTTGTTAAAAGCAAAGCCCTATGTTAATCTGTACCTTCATGAGTATGTGTTCCCTAGGAGAGATGATTTCCATATCATAAAATAATTGAAGATGTAAAATTTTAAGGTTCGAGATATAATAGTTCAGGAGAACTGTGTTCAGCAACAGTTTTCACTCAGTATTTGGAGCTTGGAGGCTTTGGCAGGACATTCTTGAGTGTCTGAAGGTTCACCTCCTCCACAGGGCTGGAGGCTTCAGTCCTGTTTGGATCCAGTTGGGTGCTGCCTTTTGTGAAACCTGTCTCAGCGGGATCACCCTCCCTCCTGGTGTTCCTGTGGTGCCACTTTTGCAATGCACACCAGGTGTCACCTACATATGGCTTCTTTGAGAAAAGTCTTATTTTTAATTATGGTTATGTGTGTCTGCATGTGGATTTGTCCGTGTGACTGCAGGCACACACAGAGGCCAGAGGTGGGAGTTACAGGCAGATGTGCGTTGTCTGACATCTCTCAGCAGCCCCCACTTAACTAGCTTCTTATGAGCAAATTACTCACCTGTATGTGGACTCCTAGTGGCACATGATAAACACTTATTTACTTTCTGAAGAATGATGGAATTTTGTTTGACTTAGTTTGCCTTATTAATAAACATAAGCTTATTTTAAGCTTCATCTTTAAATTAAGATTTTTATAAAAGTATTTTGTAATCTCTTCTTCCATAAATAAAAGAATCCAGTGACCATCATCCTTTGTTTCAGCCAGTCATTATCCAAAGCTTCGTGGCTTTCAAAATTGACATTCCTTTGCCTCTCTGAATTTGTAGTATGCCCTGTCTGTGGTAACATGTGTTTTATTTAGATCTTAGTGTTCCAATCAAGCTGTGGCTGGAGTTTGTGTCACTGCTATAGGAATCTGTCTGGATTGTCACAGTTAGGAAGTGATTTGAAATGGACATTGTAGAATTTCTGAAGCTAGCCCTGCAGGGCTTCAGCATTGACTGGTGTCTTTCAAGGGCTCAGGATGGACAGATGGTGTTTGTGGTCCCAAACAGGCAGCCCTCTGCCTTTTCCCGGTCAGTGACACCCTGTCAGTCCACTCCTCCAGAGCAGTGAGACAGACTTCCGTGGCAGAATGGATTGAGATGGCTCTTAGGTCTGCTTTGGCCCCGGGGCACATGCCTGGTCATGTTGGGCTACAGCTCAGGAGTCAGTTGGCTCCTCTTCCCCTGTTGCTGTGTACATAGTTTGTCCCCACAGGCCTCACACTTGTCCACTTGGTCACTGTGGCTCCTTCAGGGAAAGAGGATGACAGCAGATTAGGAGCCTGAAGGAGAAGAGACTTTGCATTCCATGAAGCAACTGAGCTTCCTTTGAGTGTATTCCGGGACTGTGCCGTAAACGCAGAGGATATATAGGTCTTAAGTATATAGACTTTGACACACGCCCGTGAGTCCTGCTACTCAGCGTAAGAAGCAGAGTGTAGTCTGTGTAAGTGTGCTCATTGCTTGTGCCACAGCTATATGTTTGATCTTAATTTTATTCCTTGTGGATCTTTCATGTTTCACACCACTTCCATATTTCTGTTCAAAAACTCATTAATTTAAAAAGTGTCTCCTGGGGGGAGGGGAGGGTGTCTCCTCTGTTAACTTCCTTATCCTTTGATATCTTTGTATTTAATTCCTATATATTTCTTTGACTTTTGGTTCCTTGAATATGGCAGTTTGTCCCTGCACTGTTTGTTTTAAAACATAGGGGAATGGAAATCATGTGAAGGAAAGCTGGAGAAGAATGGCAAGGGACAAGGCATATCAAGTCCTGCTCATTGGTAGCATGGTACTCTTTTCGGACCCCACCCCAACCCCCGCTGCTCAGAAATGTAGAGAGCAGATCAGAAGTCTTCGCACCTTCAGCCTATGTCACCTACTTTCAGGCCTCTGAGTGCTCCAAACATTGTGGGCTTTGGAACACCCTGATTTCTTTTAAAGGAATTGTAGAGCCTAAGTGAAACCTTAGGTGTTTTTTGTCCTCTTTTTTCTTTTGAAAAGAGGAAATTGGCCTTTGAGGTTAGTTTATTTCCTGAAGTCATGTAATTAATTTGTGGCAGAGGTAGGAGGAGAATTTGTGTCCTCACTCTCTTGCCAGTGTTCCTTCTGCTTCATGATATTTAGAAAGAGACACCAGAGATCTCTAGCGTATGAGGCTAAATGTGATACCCCTACTCCCCCCACCCCACCAGAGTTGTGTCTCTCCTTGCGTTAATAGGTAAAAGCAGGCCGTGGTGGCACAGGCCCTTAATAGCAGCACTGGGGGGGGAGGGGAGCAGAGGCACTTGGATCTTTGGGAGTTTGACGCTGGGATAGTGAGTCCAGAACAGCCAGGGCTAGGTAGAGATCCTGTCTCAAGAGAAGAAAGGAAGGAAGGGAGGAAGGAGAGAGGGAAGGGGGGAATGGGTGGCTAGGTGTTTGCTTTTTGCTCCTAGGAAGTAAAGTCACAGTGCCACAGACCTGCCACTCTCTGCCCTTCTTCATCTTGCTGTGTCTTCTCTGGCCCAGGTGATGATGTCATAAGACAGGTAGCAGACAGACAGCTGTCGGCCTAATGCTGTGCTTACTTCTGATTGCCCTTTCTCTGACTCACTGAGTTATCTGGACCCTCTCAGAGTTAAGACCCAGAGCACAGGAATTTGAATTCTTCTTTTACTTCTCTTTTTCTCCTTCTTTTTTGTTTTGAATGAAGACTCTGAACCACGATTGTAGCCTCATTAAAACAGTGCCAAATTAAACAAAGATGAGGCTTTTATATAGTCTTACTCTTTTGGAGCCTTGCTTTTATTTACCATATGCATTATTTAATTTTTTTTTTCTTTTTAATAGCAAGGAAAAATACTAAAATCCCTGTGCTACCACCAACACTCAAAACCCAGCTTTCTTTGCCTCGTTCTTCTTAAGCTAAAGGGCAGTGTTAGGCTGAGCTCATGATGTCTGGGGCCTGATGACTATCATGTAAAATCACTAAGTAGGTTGTAGCAGCAGACTGAGCACAGAGACTAGACAAGGGGAAATTAAACTGGCGAAGAGAGATGCAGTATTGAAAATGTATACTACCATAATATATAGCTCCCCTGTATTTAATCACCATGATTCTGTTTTATATCTATAGAGGAAACTTGAAACTCAAAAGCATTAAGACATAGTAAGAGGTGGAACACATCTCTCTGTCTCAGTGGTTTAAACTGCTGTAATCCCACCATTTGGGAAGCCAAAGGAGAAAGAAGGCTTCCCAAGTTCAGATCTAACCTAGGCTATGCAGTTCCAGGTTAGGCTGAGCTACAGTGTGAGATCTTCTCACAAAAAGACTAAAACGGTATAGGTAAGATGGTTTAGTGGGTAAGGACACCAGTTATCAGGCCTGATGATTTGAGTTTGAGCTCTGGGACTTTAATTTTGGAAAGAGAGAACCCACAAATTGTCCTTTGTCCTTAAGCATGCACGCGATTGGGCTAAATAAATAAAAATGTGTTTTAAAAACTCTAACAAAACAACCCTCCTCAAATAAAACCAAGTAGTTTAGAGTTATACTTCCTTTCATGATCTAGGAAGTAAAGTTAAGGTCAGATGACAGCCTCTCAGAATCTGCTGGTGGTTCTGTCTGCAGGCTGTGCTGAGGAGGTCCTCACGGAACAGTGTCCTGAGGACAGTTTGCTCCTCTCCGGTGCTCATTTTGCACAAACATGCGGGCTCAGTCGCCATCCCTGGCGCCTCAGCCCTGGGCTGGACCTCTCACACTGTCACTCCTGGTTTCGCCCACCATAGATCTTTGCTCTAAGCATTGGTTTCTCAGTCGGCCCTTCTCTGGCTTGTAAACTCTTGCATCATTTTCTTCACACCATTTACCATTTGACAGAATCATGACTTACTTATCAGTTTTTTTTTTTTTTAATGTGGTTGTCTCTCAGAATGTAAGTATCATCGAATGGGGGATTTGTCCCCAACCCCCTGCTCTGTGTATGATACTCTTGGTTAGCCTATGATAATTCTTTAATAAATGGTCATTAAAAATCACAGAGTATTTTAGACAAGTATGCTCCTCAGAGCATGGTTTTTTGTAGGATGAATGTGCCCTTTTTTAAGTTAATATTTTAATTGGTGTACAGAGCAATTGGCTTCATTATCACATTGTCATACACTATCACATACTTACTTTCCTTGTTTTGCCCCTTCCGCCGTGTGCCTCTGGGATCCTCCCTCCAGATGGCTTCACTGCTGCTTTCTGTCAGATATGTGCCTATATCTGTTAACTCTAGATTGTGCATGTAGAGGAAGCGTGATTAGCCCTCTGTGTACCTGCTTCTCCCCTCCTTTTGGAATCCTGCGTCTCCCCATAGTCAGTGTCCTCTCATGTCATACACATACATGTAAATATAGAGTCTGCATATGAGAGAAACTATGGTATTTTTCTTTTGGATTCTGGGGCTATTTTATTTGGCGTGTTGATATCCTCTTTCATATGTGTACCTGGTAATGACATAATTCTGTTCATCTTGTATGTGCTCGTACATATATGTGCCTCAGTGTACGTGATACATTTGACACATATATGTGATACATTTGTTTATATGTATGGAGGCAAAGGTTGGGAGTAGGCATCTTCCTTTCTTGCTGTCCACCTTTTTTTTTCTTTTTTCTATTTTGTTTTTTCTTTTTCAGTTAAGGTCTCTCACTAAACCTGGAGTTTATCCATTCAGCTATACCAGCTGGCCAGAGAGCTTATAGGGATTCTCCTGTCTCTGCCTTCTTATCACTGGGATTATAGTCACATGTCACTATGCTTTTTATGTAGAATGGGTTTCTAAGGGTCCTCATGCTTGCTCGGCAAACATTTTATCAGCTGAGCCACCTCAGACCAATTTGGTTGTCCTTTATAGCTGAGTAAAATGCCTTTGCTTTGTATGTAACTGTAATCACATTTCTCTCTAATCGTCTGTTGATGGACATCTAGGCTGGTGTCTTACGTTGGCTTCTGTGGCTGCCAGAACATGCCTGCAAATCATTGTCTCTAGGCCCCAACTGAGACTACAAAGTAGTGCAGTGGTTTTCAGGATGTGGTTGAGGACCCTTCAATGTCCTGAGCTCTTTCAAATGGTGCAAGATCGAAATGTTTATATTAAATCTAAAATGTTGTTTACCCCCCTTTTTTAACTGTTGTGTAAAATACATTTTATTAAAGCTACATGATGGAGTTTATCAACAAATGAATGCAGAATTAGATGTGAAAAGTTAAGAGTATTTTCTGTTTTACATTTTAGCAAGCTGAAATATTGATAGAGATAGCCCACAAAACAAAAGCTCTTTGAAGTCCCCAGTAACTAGAAAAGGGGGAAGGACTCTCACCCCAGAAAGTTCTGAGAAGTACAGGAGTAAAGCATAGGCTGGATGGAGCTGTGGTGTGCCTTCCCCAGCGCTTAGAGAGACAGGCGGCCAGATTTCTGACTCTGCTGCCTTTAAGGTAGTGACAGTGAGCATCGCTTGACTTTTGTTCCTGTTACCTCTTCCATAAGCTAGTAACGCAACAGTGCCTTTCCCAGAAACTGTTTCGTGTACGTGAAATGCTTGTCACAGTTCCTAACACACTGAAAATGGCCTATTTGGAAATGTTATTGTAGTTGGTTGTTGTCTGGGGGATTTTAAATTCTGTTTAATGTGTATAAGTTTTAATTCTTGGGCTAGAGAGATGACTCCGTGTTTAAAGGCACTTGCTGAGCAAGTTTGGTAACCCGAGTTAGATGCGTAGAGCCCACATGGAGGTGGGAAGAGAGAGCTGACTCCACAGGTGGTCCTCTGACTGCCACTTGCATGCGACGCGTGCGCTTGCACATGTTATGCACATATACACACCCGACTATAATAACTCCAAAAAGTTTCTTCCTCAGCCGGCCCTGGTGGCACACGCCTGCAGTCCCAGCACTCGGGGAGGCAGAGGCAGGTGGACCACCATGAACTCGGGGCCAGCCTGGCCTTCAAAGCGAGCCCAGGACAGACAAGGCTACACAGAGAAATACTGGCTCGAAAAACAAAGAAACAAACAAACAAAAAGGTTTCTATCTGGGTTTTCTTCACAACTCTCTTGGTATGTGGCAATTCCCCCCCCATGAGGCTCTTCACCAAAATACTAACAGGTCTTCCAGGAAGTGGGGCTTGAGTAGAGATTTCTTTTGGGGGCCTTTGTGTTTTCCTGTATCTTTCTGATTTTCTTCGGTGAACATTTCTGCTCAGATACATCCCATATAAACTTTCATGTCTGTGTATGCACGTAGTTTGGATAACAGGAGGAAGCGGCTGGGAAGCATGGCGTGTTGGGTTAGGAGCCAGAGCTCTGGGTTAGGGCGAGTGAAGTGTTGAGCTCTGCGCTGAGCAGGCGGTGCATAAAGGGCGTGCCAGCGCATACGCTGCCTTCCCACTGACTTGTTTGTATAAATCCCATCTACATTTTGCCTTTGTTTCTGTTTTGTAAGATTTATTGAAATTTATCTCTGCAGTGTTTGTGCTAGGCTGCGTTCTTGGCAGAGCTCTGGCTCTTTCCTCTGCACACTAACCTACTCTCATTTGACTGGACCTTTCAGAGGGTTTTGTAAGCTGAAAATACACCAAGTTATATTTTTATAAGTTTTGATTGGTAACCATCATGTGGCTTCTTTTAAGTATAAGATGATGGCATTAATATAATATGCTTTAATTATTAAAAGTGAATTTCCAAAATAAGTGTTGTTCTGTGAAAATCTTTCCCCCCATTATGAGGCAAGGCCTCTCATGTAGCCTCAGATGACCCTGAATTTCTGATCTTCAAGTTTCTGCCTGCTGAGTGCTGGGATTACATATGTGTGCGGACTCTGCCAACTAAGCCATACCCCCTTCTTCTAGGCGGAAAATCTTAATCTGTGTGCTGTTTGCCAGAAAGTTGTTCTCAGATTGCTCGCCTATGCTTTGTACAGAATCATGAAGACAAAAACAAAGACTTAAAATGTTAATGTTATATAAGATAACCTACTTCCTTTCTCTCTTTTATTTGTATTTTTTGGCGGGTATGTGTGTATGTGACATACATGGTCTCATGTAGCCTAAGCTAGCCTTGAACTTACCATGGTAGAGGAGGATGACCTTGGGCTTCTGATCTTCCTACCTCAACCTCCTGAATGCTAGAATTACAGTTGCTGTTCACACATCCGACTATAAAGAATTCTCCAAACTCAACAAAGAGTGGGTAAGCATCTGGACGTGGCACTTCAGTGTACGTGGTGCTGGGCAGTTGTGGGCAGTGGCAGCAGATCTGTGTCTCCATATTTGCGGTGAACCCCCCCCCAAAAAAAAAAAAGATGCTAACTTAGAAATGCAAACGAAAGCTACAGAGAGAAGCCAATACACGAGAAGAGGTAAAATGGAAAAGACTGTTAAATACAAGTGTGTGTGGAAATGTGAAGCAGTGGGGAGTCACAGTCTGCAGCGTACATTGGCACACAAGGACCTGGGAGGGCAGTTCAGGACGAAGTTGAATATATTTAGTATATCACCCAGCCATCCAATTTCTGAATCAAAACAAGAGATGTGAAAACCTACATTTGTGCTGACGGTTCATAGCAATTTAGTTTCTGATGACTCCAAACTGAAAACCATCTAAATGGCTGTTAACAGGTAAATGACAGTACTAATATAAACTAGAGTACTAACAAGTTTTAAATAAAAATGAACAAGTTACCAGTTCAGGGACCACCAGTACATCAGTGTGCTGTGAATTTTATAAACACCATATAAAACGTAAGAACCAGATTTAACTAAGTGCACAAACCCAGTTCATGTGACATTCTTAGAAGTGCAGGCTGGGGAGATGGGTCATTCAGGGGACCCAGTTTTAACAAAACCTCACAACTGCCTGTAAGTCCATGTCCTGGGAATCCAGTGCCTCTGGCTTCTCTGGGTTCATGTATATGTTTGCAAATCCACGTGCAGATATACATACATACACAAATTAAAATAAACCTCCTTAGTTAAAAATTTTTATGTAAATGGGGGTTTGGCCAGCATCTGTGCCTGTGCATCATGTGTGCGCCTGGTGCCTAGGGAGGCTGGAAGAAGGTATCAGATCTGGAGTTACAGACGGTAATGAGCCACTATTGTGGGTGCTGGAATTGAACCCAAGTCCTCTGGAAAAGCAGCCAGTGCTCTAAATCACCAGTCATCTCTCCAGCTCCATTTTTTTTTTTTAAATGTAGGCTGTGATGGGACTGCAGAGGTGGCTAGATGTTTAAGAGACTCGCTGCTTGTGTAGAGGACCTGAGTGTTGTTCCTAGCACCCTTGTAGGACAACTCCAGAGGTATACAGTGCCCTATTCTAGCTTCTGAGGGTGTGCCCTCATATGGGCATGTGTATGCATAGACAGACACAATCTTATTATTATTATTTTTCATGCTGACTGGGGCCTGCATTTAATCCAAGCCATCAGGAAGGAGGCAGAGGCAAGTGAGTTTGAGGCCATCCTGCTCTATAGAGCAAGTTTCAGGAGAGATGGGATCATAGGCATGTGCCACTGCGCCTGCGAGAAACCCCATCTTGATAAACATAAAAACAAAACAAAAAATACTGACTGGAATATTGCTTCATGCTTTTAAAGAATGAATGATGTATTGTGAAAAATGTTCCGATTGATAACTCACAAGACAGTTATATGGCATGAAAAAAGTTACATATTGTCTGATATTTGTATAAACTTAGTTTGGTTTTGTTGTTGTTGTTTGGGGGCTGGCCTTGAACTCCAGAGATCTTCCTGCCTCCATCTCCCATGACGGGATTAAAGCCTACACCACCAGCCTTGGCAAAACTTAGATTATGAAGAGATTGTGGTTGTCAGAGTCTGTGGATGGGGAGGGTGTAATTCTATACCACCTGTCGGAGGCCAAGCAGTGAAGGAGGTAAGCATTGTCTCGACTGTCACTCTGATTGGCTGCAGCACTGTACTGCGGCTCTGGAATATGTGATTAATAAGGGAAACTAGTGAAGGATGTGTGGATGGCCCTTTTCTTACAGGCATGTGGAGATCTATAATTAGCTCAAAAGAAGAAGTTTAGTTTTAAAAAAATGCAGACAGTTTGGCAGCTTTTCAAAAAATTATAACATAGCCCATGTGACGTAGCATTTCTACTTTTAGCCCAAGAAAGTCGAAACATTGTCTATACAAAAACTTGTACTCAAATATTTCCTGCAGGGCTGACAAGATGCCTCTGTGGGTAAAGGTGCTTGCTGACAAGCCCTCATGTTCAGAGTTTGATCCCTGAGGTTCACATGGTGGAGAGAGCTGAGCCTTACACAGGTACCACATGCTCATGAACGCAAGCCCACACAAATAAATCAATAATGTTTAAGGAGAGTTCTTGGCAGCATCATTCATTCAGCCAAAAGTGGAGACAACCCAACTGGCCCTCCTATGGTAAAAAAGTGTGATATGACCATGTAGTGGACCACTAGTCAGCCATGAAAAGGAATGAAGTGCTGACATTTGTACAGCACCAGTGAACCGTAACGATACGGTGCCAGATCTGGAGAGATGGATCAGCTGCTAGAGCACTTACAGTTCTTGTAGAGGGTCCAGGTTCTAGTCCCAGAACTTATCCCAGAACTCATGTAACATCACAGCTGTCTTTAACTCCCAGTTTCAGCTCCACCATCTAACTTCAGGGACACATGCACACTCTTGATGCACAGACACACATCCAACCAAATCACTCATACACATGAAATAGAATAAATAAATATTTTTTTAAAGGGTGCCAAGTGAAAGAAGATAGGTACAAAAGGAGTCACGTTGTGGTTGTTTTTATGTGGAATGTCCAGAATGCAAGTCTGTTCTGTACAGGAAATAGATGAGTGCTTCCTTCCCAAGGCCTGAGAGGGATGAGGCTAGTAGGAATGGGGAGTGACTATTGGCAAGGTAATGAGGTTGTATGGCGCTTATGGTTATGACGCTTGACGAATTGACTGTGTGGTGTGTGAGTTAACTTGGTTTTAAAGTCTGTGACAGTTAGTTTGGGTTTGCATGTGACTGTAGTTCTGGTAACTTGGGAGGCCGAAGCAGGTGACCAGCAATAGTGTGGCCCATAAAAATTGCAGGTTTTTTTGGGTAACAAACAGAAGTGGAAGGAGAAGATAATTCAGGGAAACAGAGCTGAGATTTGTCCCTTGATTGTCCTAGGGAAACACAGCTCTGTTTATGCGCATGCATGCTGAGCTGTAAAGTGCGTGGGTTTATCTAAAGTTCAATAAAGTTGATTTTTAAGATGTATGAAAGTATGTATGATTGCAAGTTTAAAGTGTCCTTCAGGTAGGAGCTCTCACTCAGGCCTTAGGAATCTAAAGCAAACAAAAGTTAGGTCAGGCATTCTGAGTTCCATCACCGAGTTGCAGAGCGAGTTGGTTCTGGTGTCAGCCAGCCTGTGCCTTCTGCCTCTGGCCTGGCAGGGCTGTGTTGCTCTGTTTTCCAGAATCTGTGAGTGGGTGTAGTTGTTGTTGTTGTCGTTTATGGCTGTTTTGTTGCATTTTTTTCCTCTTAGGTGCAGGTTGAAGACTGTCCCATTGGTATAACAAATGGAGGTGGTTGCCTCAGTTAATCTGGGCACAGGAGGTTTGTTAGAGTTACTGCTGAAGAAAGGGCTGGCTAATGTTAAAAAAACAACCAAGGCCAAGTGTGAGAACTTCTTTTCCACCTACATTGCCTCTGTCTCTCACCTCCATCTCCTGCCAAGAAGTAGGCTGGCTGTCTAAATAAATGTTACAGAAAACCCGCCAGGGTTTGAAAAGAGTTCTAGAAGGGATCTGTGAGAAGGGCCGCCTCAGAGAGCTTCCCTCCCCTGGCCTCCAGCTGCTCTACCTCAGTTCTTAAGGACCACAGTCTGCCAGCCCCGGGTGGACGCTGCCACATGCACATGGGTTTGATTTCCTTTTTACCCTGGTGCTGGAGGTGTGCCAGGCACAAATCTTGTTTCTGTTGTTTTCTTCATAGGTGAGATGGGTTAAAAACAGCAAAGCCTATAAAATACAACTGTGATAGCTGATGCCTAAGTGACGGTTGCCACATGTGGGAAGGAGCAGCTCGCGTGTCCTGTACTCCACTTCTCAGTACCTCTGTCGATGGATTGAGGGTCCCGTGTCGCCTCCTCCTGTAACAACCAGTCCCCTGGCTTTCTGACGCCAGTTCCCGCTGCCTGGAGCCTATGTGCTCCATGAGCCACGGAGCTCAGCCCCACAGACTGCTCAGCCTCAGTCATTAGTGGTGGTGTCACCAGTGTGCTCACAGCCTTTATGTGACTTGTCTGCAAATCAGAGGTTCCACAGTGCGGGTTGGATCATTTGCTAGAGTGGTCCACAGAATTAAGGAAGGCCCTTCACCTTTAGTTTATTTAAAAGAATACAACTCAGAGCAGCTGAAGGAAACTGTACACAGGACAAGGCATGAGCAGTGTATGGGATTCCATGCTTCTCTGGGGATATCACCTCAGCACCTACATGTATATGCCAGCCTGGAAGCTCTCTGACCCTGTCCTTATTTGTGGATGCTTCCTTTGTAGGTACAATTGATTAAATCACTGCCTATAGGTGCCCCCCCCCCTTTTTTTTTTCTTTTTCACAAAACACCATCTGAAAACGTAGACCACAGAGGCCTTCAACTCATGATCCTCCTGCCTCAGTTTTGCAAGCGTTGAGTTTTACTGATGCATTCCACCACACCCAGCTGGCTGTTGGTACACTCTCAACCTGGTTCCTCTATGGCCCAGAAAGAACTCTGGTTCTAATCTTTCAACCGTGTGGTAGGTTCTGACAGCAGCCAGTCTCTTTCCTAAGCACTGTGCTGGCTCTGCACTTACAGCACAGACTTGCTGTGAATCACAAAAGCTTGCCTGTACCTTGGGTCTCGTACTGCTTAGGAAATGCTAAGCTCCCATTAATTAGTAGCTCAGTGCCAGGAGTGGGGATGGAGACCAAATATGTCCTTCTTATTATAAAACACACTAGCACAATGTGTGGGACTGTGTTCCAGCTTCTGTAACTCTCACAGTCCTCCTAACAGCTGTTTGAACTCAATGCCTTGATTATCCTGTTTTACAGAAGAGGGAATTGAGGGGTAAAGTGGGTATGAAACCTGCCCAGTGCCACACAACTGGTGAGGTAAGGCTGGAGCTAGGAGTCTGTCCAGGTGGTCTGGCTTCAGAGTCTATGCTCTGTACCTCTGCAGAGTCTTTTCCTTTAGAACAAACTTCAAACCCTTTATGGCACCGTATGGTTGCTCTTGCTAGACAATTCTGATCACCTGGTTCCTTTACTACGTTATCCTGGTGTATAACCCACCTGTCTTCTTTAGGTTCCTGTGGCTCCTGACATATCACCCCACCCACCCACACAGTTATATAACTGTTAAACAGTAACAGAGACTTTCCAACTATTTCTTTTAAATTCTGTTGTTCTACCCTCCTCTCTGCAAAGGAACAAGCCTTTTTCTACATTTAAACTTGCTTGGGAATCAGCGGGCATACAACAAACTGTCACCCTCACTTAGAAGCTTCCCTGTAGGGACTCTACCTGTTCCCAAGACCAAGGTTGGTGTTGTCTGGCGAGCTGGTGTCATGTGTTTGAACTTAGGCACAGTGCCTATGGGTTGGAATAGAGTGAGAATTGTGCTGCTGCGTGGGGTCTGGTTGGCTCTGGTTGGGAAGACGCTCCTTGCTTCTTCTCTTTTTATCTCAGAAGGCTCTGGGGTGCTTATTTTTATATATTTTATTTTTTTTATTTAAACACTTTACAGCCTGATCCCAGGCCCCCTGAGCTGCTTTTCTAACAGCGGCGTTGGTGCCCGCACCCCACGGGAAGGGTCGAAAATAACCATCCATTAGATGATCCTGAAGATCCTTTTGCATTTAGACTTTCGGTCCTTTATGATTAGACCTGACTTTGGTAGTTGGTCTGCGTACTTCTAGAAAAAAGTCTGAATTTGAATAAAAATATTGTTTGTATATTTGTGGAATTCAAACCATATTGAATATTACCTGAACGACATTTTGAGAGCCTAGAGGAAAAATATGATTCCTCAAATGCATATGGATTATATTCTGGTTGTTTTAGAATAAAACTTTAAGCTGGGCCACCACACCTTTAAATTTAGCACTGTAGAGGCAGAGGCAGGTGGATCTCTGAGTTCAAAGCCAGCCTGCTCTACAAAGTGAGTCCCAGGACAGCCAGGGCTACACAGAGAAACCTGGTCTCCAGAAAACCAAAACAAACAAGAATAAAAATGTAAATAATACTTGGAGCATTTATGTTCTGACACTAATAGGTGAGTTTTCTGGTGTGTGTGGCTTCTTGCCCTGCCCACCTCTGACTTTATCACCTGCTCACTTTTCCCTTGCTTCCTAGGCTTCTTCTTACCTCTTCTTGGATTCGCTTTGTAGACCGGGCTGGCCTCCAACTCACAGAGGTCCGCCTGCCTCTGGCTCCTGAGTGCTGGGATTAAAGGCATGCATCACTGCACCTGGCCCTCCCTTAATTTCTGCTTTATTCTTTCCTATCTGCCCATCAGGTCTCAAAGAATGTCCCTTCGCCCTCTCTTCACCCTTCCTCATTCTTTGTTTCTTCATTGTGCATATACTCTGAGACTATGAGATTTTTCTTAGAGACTTATTTTTAATTTATATGTATGGATGTCTTGCTTACATGTATGTATGTGCACCGTGTTTGTGCCTGGAGCCTGAGGAGACCAGAGGAGGACCTTAGGTCTCCTGGGACTGTAGTTACAGATGGTTGTAAATCACCATGTGGTTGCTGGGAATTGACCCTAGGCACTCATACTGCTGAGTCATTTCTTCAGCCCCCCCATTTATGAGATTTTTGTTTGTTATATATTTTGGGTTTTTTGTTTGTTTGTTTGTTTTCTGTTTTTTCGAGACAGAGTTTCTCTGTGTAGCCCTGGCTGTCCTGGAACTCACTCTATAGACCAGGCTGGACTCGAACTCTGAGATCTGCCTGCCTCTGCCTCCCGAGGGCTGGGATTAGGGGTGAGCACCACCACTGTTCACTCAGGCATTGTATGTTTCTATTCAGTTTAAACATTAGAAACCAAAGGAGGCTGCTGGGTGTCTTCTTATCTCAGTATCTGCTCCTTCCCTCCTTTTTGAGAGACGGTCTCCTTAGCTAGCCAGAAACTCATTATATAGCCCTCAGACTAATAGAGATCCACCTTTTTCTGCCTCTAAAGCACACACCCTACTTTTGCTTTCTTTTTGGAACAGGAGCTTGGCTTTTACCTGGATACTGGGGATTTGAAGTTAGGTCTTCTTGCTTTCATAATGAGTATTCTCCCTATCCCCAAAGCCAGGGATCTTTTCTATTACCAGCGTCTATTAAGGTTAAAGACTGTATGAATGTATATCATGAATGAACAGATCCATTGTAAACATTGGGAAGAAGAAAGCCAGGTCTCCAACACAACAGTTCCTATAGAATAATCCTTCCCCTAAGAACAAGTATAAGTTGTCCTGTTAACAAGGACTCTTTCATTCCTTCATACAACTGAGAGGATCATTAAACAAACAGGAACCATTAACCTCTAATTCATTTTGAGACTGTGAAGATCTTTATGCACAGAGTGTTTGTATTTGCCTCATTAGCTTCATCTCTGCCTGGGCTTGAACTAAGTTACCTGTTAAGTCCGTAAGGAGCTTGTATGGATGGCTTGTAAGCGTTTTGTGCTTTGACTTATTGGTAAGGGCTTTAATGGATCTCTTTCGAGTGTGGTGGCATACCTGTGATTTTAGTAGAGGCAGGAGGATCTCTGTGATTTCCAGGCCAGCCTGATCTGGGCTAAGTAAGACTCTATTGTAAGCCCCCCCCCCCCTTTTTTTTAAGTTTCTCTTTTTGATACATTTAGAATTGACCAGGCCACAGGAGATCCTTGTGACATATTTAAGTCAAAGGACTTAATCATTTTGATTGAAGTGGCAAGTGTTCTTTTGGAAGCTTAACTATTCACTTTCAAACCAAGATGCCAATGTCCAGTTCTGCGCTGAGTCCACAGGTAGCCACTCCTGCATGGCAAGACTACTCCTCAGGTTAAGATACGCTGTTTTTGTGAGATATGTGGGGCTCTTAACCTTTTGGCTTAGACTGTTCCAAAGCTGTTTTCATAAGGACATAGACAGCTTTAGCTAGCTGGGGATCAGCATGCTACCAATAGGCTTTACTCCCTGGAAAACTTCACTTTCTTCTCATTCTTTGTTACTTTAAGCTTTCTAAAATTTCTTTGTTCTATGAAAGTTCTTTTGAAATTCATAGCAAAAAAGAGTTGCATAAAGTAAGACTCAGAAAATTTTAGTTTAACAAATGTCTCTGTAAACTAATCATGAAAAAATGGATCAGTTCTGGTTTACAAATTACTCTTAATGGCAGATTGCTGTGTGGTGGTATTACGGGTATGGGTTTCTCGGCTTTTCAGGATGTTATCCCTTTTAGCCCCAGAGGTAAGTATCAAGAAACAACATGCTCAACCATAAAACATTAGCCTCTGCCAACATTACATCAGCTCCACAAAACCTCACTGGCTAACTATCCCTTGGGATCGGACATAGATCTGGCAGCTTGTGAAAGCTGCTTTTTCCGATTTCTGTCTTCCTGGCTGTGACATATCCCAAAGGAATGAAGTTGAGAAATCATCATCTTTTGAACGCTCTCAACTTCTCATTCCCACAGTGGTTCTCATGGCCAAATAGAAAGTTGCTACTGAACTCGAGGCCCTTTTGGTTGGTGATGTAGTCCATAAGGAGTGACCAGGGAGGGTGATGCTAAGGTTCCTGGGTGTGTGTGTTTCTGGGTGCTAATGCTGCAGGGTTCTAGTGCTTCTAATGCAGAAACCTCCTTACACCGAGACTGAAGAAGTTGGGTAGACCAAAGCGGACTCGAATTGGTATTCTTTGTGTGTCTGTTGGCTTTGCTGTGAGTATCTGTAGACTATTACTCACTTCAGTGAGCACCCTCTTTCCTGAGGACAGCCTTCAGAAGGAAGAGGTGCTGTGTGACAGCAAACAATCCTCCTAATACTTTCAGCCTCGGTCTCATCTGCTGTGCTGTTGATGCTGTCTCTTCAAGCTTAAAAACTAAGCGTGAGGTAATTAACTGGAAGACTCTTGACCATCACCTTGTTAACAAAGCTTGGGAAGCGAGCAGAAACTGACAAAGTGAGCCAGAGCACAGACCCGGCTGGGGCAGCCCGGCGATGATGTCCTGCCCGAAGCCTGTCTCTGCCTCTGCTGCTTGCCTGCTCCCCAGTGGACTCCAGCTGCTCCTGGCCGTGCCACCAGGGCGTGGGGTGGTTCTCAGTATATTTTCCACCTTTGTGTAATTTCTTCCTATTCCAAGTCCTCGATGGGAGAATGTGGTCATCTAGACTTGGATTGTTCATTCGTGAGCTAGAGGCCAGGGAGTCCAGAAAGGAAGGAAGAAAGGAAGAGGGCTTCTCTTGCTATTGAAATTTCTCCTAATGAAAGGGGCACAATAAACTGGGCAAGATGGCACACACCTGTAATTCCAGCACTCAGGAAAGCAGAGGCAGGTGGATCACAGTGAGTTCAAGGCCAGCCTGGTCTACAAAGTGAGTCCAGGACAGCCAGGGCTACACAGAGAAACCATGTCTCAAAAAACCAAACCAAACCAAACCAAACCAAACCAGCCTATCTAGCTCGAGTGCTAGACAGCTAAACTCTAGGATGGCCTCTCTGCAGTAGCTGTTCGCATCCTTACTGGCCATAGTTCACTCTCAAAGTGTGTCCTTGGCCCAGGCCTTGACCCTTGCTGCATTATGTTTCCTGGGGAGTCTATTTCTGGCTGCTCAGCACAGAGCAGCGACAGACTGAAGAAACTTTCCCCTCTAAGTCTAGCTTGGTGAACTAATGAACTTGCTGGTGCTACCTGAAGGAGAACGAATAAGCAGGTCACTTGCATGCACGTGGGTAACAACTTAGGAAAGCTGTACCACTCAAGTCCCCTGCACAGCTGTAACAGCTGTGTCACCAGAGGGTCCCCTCTCCCGGCAGTGGGGTAACCCTGGGGCTGCACGGAGGTCTCCTGAGTCCTGTGAGTTTCCGGATCTTTCTAGGGAGTGTTTCAGGCCACAGCGGCGGTCATACAGACAACCCTCCTCCCCCTTAGTCTACACATTCCCTCTCAACAAACTCATCTCAGCCTGTGGCTTCAGGTGGTGTATGTGTCTACGTCTGTGGCCCTGACCTAGTCCTTTTTCTACACTCGCTAACCTCCTGCCTTTTCCCACTGGACACCCAGATGACTCACATCACTTAAAGCTGATGTCACCATTCCTGTGACTACCCTGAAGCCTGCAATCCCAAACATAGTACCAGATGCCTACCAGGAGTGATGGGAGCCGTCTTTGATTCCTCTCCTTTCCAGTGCCTCTCACGAGCATGAGGCTGTTTCGTAGCCTGTTCTTTGGCCTTTCCTAGTTTGTCTCACTGCCTCAGACCACATTCTCACTTTCTGCTTTTTTATTTTCAGTAGCCTTCTAATTGGTTGCCCTATCGAGAACCCAACTCTCATCTGTCCTTCATTCAACAGCCAGAGTTCCTCCCAAACTTCCTATTCTTTGTTTTGTTTGTTTAGGAATTTTTTTGTGGCACATGTGCGTGGTCAGAGACAGCTTGGAAGAGTCATTGCTTTGCTTCAGCCATGTAGGTTCCAGGGATCAAACTTAGGTTTTAATATTGGCTGTGAGTACCTTTATGTTTTGTTTTTAAATTTTATATTATTTTAGTTATTTGTATTTCAGAGGAATGAGTGTTTTAGCGGTGTGTATGTTTGTGAACCACTTGTGTGCCTTGTGCCTGAGTAGGCCAGAGGAGGGTGTTGGAATCCCTGTCAGCAGATGTGTGAATACTTGTGAACCAAAGAACAGGTCCGCTGCAAGAGCAGCAAGTACTCTGAACTGCTCAGTTCTCTCTGCAGCCCCCTTGTTTGTTTGTTTGTTTGTGATAAAGTCTTACTTTTTTGTTTGTTTGTTTGTTTTTGCTTTTTTGAGACAGGGTCTCACTGTATAGCTCTGGCTGTTCTGGGACTCACTATGTAGACCAGGCTGGCCTTGAATTTACAGAGATCCACCTGCCTCTGCCTCTGCCTCCTGAGAGCTGGGATTAAAGGCTTGCACCACTACACCCAGTAAAAGTCATTTTTTAACCTCTGCCAGCTTGAAATTTATAGCAGTCCTCCTGCCTAAACCTCTGAAGTACTGGGATTATAGGCACGAGCCACTGTACCTAGCCAACATACTTTTCCTACCCAGAATCCTTAGGTTTACTGTGGGATTTAACTATATCATCTATGTGTTTAATCTCTCATTCTTTGGTTATTTCCCTCACAAATAATTGACCGGCTTTGGGGTTCTGGAACTGCTGGTGCCCTTGCAATTTTTTGTTCTTGGCTTCTGCCCTGACAACTCTTGCTTAGTGCATGTTTGGCTGTTAATATCCTCTTGTCCTTCTAAATAAGACCTAGCTGTTTTGAAATGTGTGTTGTCCTGTGCCCTCCTCCAGCACAGGTGTGAGAGGCTCTTTCCCTGTGCTCTTTTTCACCCCATTTTTTTTTTTTATGTGTGTTAGTGTTTTGGGTGCACGTGTATCCGTGCACTGTATACATGCGCTGTCCTCAGAGGCCAGATGAAGGTGTCAGATTACTCTGGAACTAGTTACAGATGCTTATGAGTGCTTGGAATAGAGCCCGGGGCCTCTGAAAGAGCAGCCAGTGCTCTTAGCTGCTGAGCCAACTCTCTAGCCCCTCCTTGTGCTTTTTTATCCTTGGTTCACACCACCATAAAGTACTTGATTGGGTGCATCCCTGTCTCACGATATATAGAAAATAGAGACGGGATCTTGTTTCTGTATCCCTAGGTTCTGGCATGTAGCCCTTATGTAATAATTGTGTTTAAGGACTGATGAATAGAAAGCATTTTGAGAAGTAAAACAGTGCACATGCATTATGATGTGTGCATAACTGGCATTTCTTGGAAGCATTAAGCATTTTCTGACTTACAGATCTGTAGTCTATGAGTCAATTCCTGGGGAACAGACTTGATCTTACTTCTTCCTGTTATCTGTTTGCAGGTGGCCAGGAGTCCAAGAACCTTTCAGTCCATCAGATGAACCTTTCAGTCCATCTTTTCTGTGATCAGTTTGAAGTCTTTCCTTGGGAAGTTGATTGACTCTGGTTTCCTTGGCTTTCCCAGCTGTACTTGTTTCATTCTTAAATAGTGATTCAGTTCTTTGTGACTCTGTTCCTCACCCTACAACCAGTGATTCAGGCACAGCCTTGGGTGTTCTGGTGGCATACATTTTACATACTACCCACATACTCAGACTGTGTTAATATCCTGGAAGCTAGGGAAGCTGCAAGGACGCCCATACGTGTGCTTTAGTCCCACTCTGCAGTTCTCATTTGGCTTCTCTGTTTCCACTGCAAGTCTTGACAGCACATACAGTATGTAGTTGAATTGGCTTTTTTTTTTTTTTTTTTTTAAGGCCTTGACCACTATCTTGATTTACTGCACTGGGAAGAATAAATTCTGATTTTTTTTTTCTTTCTTGTTCCTCCTTCTGAGGGAGTCTGCGTCATTGAGAAATGTTTAACCTCATGGCCTTGTGCTAGGGCTGGAAATTTGCCTAAGGGAACTGGAAGCTGCCAGTGTTTTTACTTAAATTCCCCTGGAAGGGGTGGGGGGTTTTTAGTGCAGCCAAAACAGCTAGATTCTGGGAAATGTTAGTAGCAAGGATATTGCCATTGGGTTACTGAAAATACTTAAAAAGTTTTCTAGAGATAAATATAGGCATTTTGGATTCCCTTTTGGGGGAAAAAACCAAAACTGTAGCTTCTACCAGGTGTGAAGAAGAAAAACCCAGGCAGAGGGCTAGACATGGTGACCTGGTGACGCAGTGCTGGAGAGGCAGAGGCTGGTGGATCTCTGGGAGCTGGAGACCAGCTTAGTTTATGTAGCAAATGGCTGGTCAGTCAGAGCTACTTGGTGAGACCTTGGTAGAGGAAGTTAGATTTTTCTAGAAAGGACATTGGGAAGAGACAGGAAAGACTGGAAAGACTAGTAAGAGACAAGAAAAGGCAGGACACACGCAAGTGTTCGTGAAAGGCTTAATCTCTTTGTGGACCTGAAATAAATCACAAATTAGTAGAAAAGTAAGTGTTACTGTTTCAGCGGTGTGGTGTGTTGTTAAAAGATTAGCTGGTGTGAGAATCCAAGTTGGATGAGTGCTCCAGGGAAAATAGCCTTAGGCTGAGGCTCTGGTCTGTGGGAAGAACTTACCTTTTTCTCAACTTTGGAATTATACTAAGAGTAGATCATAATGGGATTTTTTAAAAAAATTATTTAATTCATGTGTGTTAGTGTGAAAGTGTCAGATCCCATGGAATTGGCGTTACACAGAGTTGTGAGCTGCCGTGTGGGTACAGGGAATTGGACTCCAGTGCTTTGGAAGAGCAGACAGTATTCTTAACCACTGAGCCATCTCTCCAGCCCCATAACAGGGATTTTTTAAGGCAAATGTTTTTAATTCTTACTAGTGTTTTGCATTTACAAAAGCACTTCATTGACATAGGAAGATATTAGCTTACAGGGGTTTTCATGATTGGTCTTTGACTCCTAAAAAATGAGCAATCTTGGTATTAGAGGAAGATGTGGACCAGCAGATTAAATATAACTGCTTATATTTGTTTTGTGTCACAGATTTAAAAAATCATACAGACATTTGCCAAAATGCACCCATAAGCTGAGCAGGGTCTGGGTCCTGAAAGAAAGGAATTGTGTGGTTACACAATTTGTGGTGGCTTCATGACGTTGTAGAAAATTGCAGGCAATTACACTGTGATTCGTGTAAGTACAGGTTATCTTGACACCTCGAAGGACAGTTGGACTCACCTACCAGTTTTCTGTTTGTACTGGTTTTTTTTTTTTTTCCTGTTAGCAGGAGAAAATGGATGACTGAGGACTGATGGTGATACTTAAGGTTATCAGATTTCTTCTAGTTAGCAAGAACGTAACAGCTCTTGATTATATCTTTATGCCTGTTTATATCTGCTTAACCCTTCTTAGGAATCCCAGCCTCACTGAATATCTGAGATTCCTAAGGAGTGATTCTGAAAATCAAGAAATAAAAAATTTATGCTCTTGTTAAATATACAGGGCTACAAAAATAAATAAGCCTACAAGATCCTTAGGGGGAAAAAGGTGAATAAGGGAATAAGATCAGGAAATTTTGATGTAAGATTGAGGTTAGACCAGAGAATAAGTGGAATCTGATAGGAATAGTCAAAGGAAAGAAAATGAACCCAGTGATGTTAGGGTAGGAAAGGAATCCAAAGCAAACCTCTAGAAACCAGAGTAGGCATGGTCTGTGAGGGAGAGTAATGTTTCACCTTGATTAGAAGAGGGGGTGTAGAGTAGTTGAAAAATTGGCTTGAATATGTAGTTAGTGAGGAGCCTGAGACTAAATTAGAATTTGTCCTTAACCAGATCAGTCTCTTAAGTTCCTGAATAGCTGTTTTTTTTGTTGTTGTTGTTGTTTTTGTATTGAAATGGTTGTAGAGCTTCAGCAAGTCATAAAAAACAGCACAGCACCTAGCACTCTTAGCACACCAGCATCCTTGCAAAGTTGTCTTTTTTTTTTTTTCTTTCAATAAGGGAAAGGTTGAGTTAGCGCATAGTTTTGGCAGCTGAAATCGGGAGGCCTATCAGTTTGGCCTTTGGTGAGGGCCCCTTTGGCTATATGACATCATGGTGGCATGTGGGAGCATATGCAGGAGAGATCACATGATGAAACAGGAAGCCACAGTAATTACCTCTTAAGTGCTAAGCTTGTGAAAGTCAATTCAAAGGTCACAGATACATAAACTACTTTTTGAAAAAATTCAGAGAAAAAAAATAGATAATTTTAAATAAATCATAACAATAAACACGAAGCTTAAGATTTGTGACATGTGACATTTCTTAAGGAAATGACATTGCATTTGAAAGGGGGGGGTGTCTCCAGTGTGCTTCATGGTGCTGATGTCGTGCAAAGTCACCCACTGTGGTCTTAGCACACCATGGTTCATGATGGGTCCTAAGGGTACAGCGGGGCACCAGACTGGCAGGGTGCGTATTTGTGCACAATTGAAGTTAGTGGGCGAAGGCAGGTTCGTGAAAGGGGGCTGTGGTGTGAAGACAGGGCAGAAGCTTCCAAACAACTTAAGAAACATTCTGGGAAAGCTTTTGGAAGTAGGGCCGCATCTTTAACCTGTCACCTTCTACCAGGGGAGATATGGATGATCATGATTTGGAGAAAAGTGAAAGAGTTTACTTGAACTGATGGACTTTGTTACAGTTAGTAATAGAACAGCACAGTATAACAGGTACGAGTGAAGCTTCCAAAGTATAGGAATACACCTTGTCCTGACCATTTCCTGGTTGCCCCACACTCCTTTTCCCCATATGAAAACAGGCACGACAGACAATAATTATCTTGAAGATTGGGGCTTCAACTGAGGATGTAAAATGTCTTCAGACTAGTGTTTGGCGAGCAGAAGTGCTCAGTCTACTTTAGTCTTTACTGCTAAGGCTACTGCAAGTACAAAGTGTGAGAAGACAGCCCAACACCATAGCTTAGTGATACAAGAGGCGTTTTAGAGTATTGAGAAGTCAATGCAAGGGATTTTCATTTTAGAGTGCTCTGGTTTCAGCATGGAGACCAGACTGAAAGGGCTAAAAAAGGCAGCAGGGAGAGCAGAGAGATGAATGCTAAGTCCACATGAGATACGGTCATTCAGATGTGCTTGCTGTGTGCCAGGTGGGCAGATGCCACTGGAGGCTGTAGGTGTTGGACCCCAGGAGCTGGTTGCAGGTGGTTGCAAGCTGCCTGAAGTGGGTCACAGGAGCCAGACTCACCCCCGGTCCTTTGCAAGAACAGTATGCATTCTTGACTGCTGAGTCGTCTCTCTACCCCTGTGGTGCTTATGTTCTGTTGACGGCCAGGATGTCAGTAACAGTGACTGTAATGCTGGTGAGAAGGGCAAAGCAGGGATAGGGGAGAGGTGGACAACACCTGTGGTGACTGGGAAGGAAGATCGGGGAAGGCGCTTTTGAGAAAGAGCCAACTGAGAAAAGACTGAATGAAATGAAGGGAGGGAATCCTCCATGTATGAGCGTGCTTAGCATGTCTGAGAACTAGAAACGGTTGTGCATACAAATGAGAACATGTGTGTTGCAGGGACTGAGATGGCGCAGCCTGTTCACCTGGAGTTGTGTGAGCGGTGGCTGGCACATAGTGATTCTCTATGGATGCCTGTCGCATAGTGAATGGTAAACGAATTGAGCCGTGCTCTCTAACAAGTCTGGACTCTAGGAGGGTTGGTAGAAGTTGTGGGTCAGCCTTCTGACTTGTGAGAGCCCCAGAGCTCAGCTGACAGGTCAGCATCCAGCTGTGTGACCTGGGCAAGTTTCCTGTCTTTTGTGTGTGCCTCAGTTTCTTTTCAGAAAAGACAATTTGGGCTGGGTTTTTTTCTTTGTTGATGTATGGGGAGCGGATAGAGGGGGTCGGTCCTACTTACCATATGCTAGTAGCATTCCTGTAGCTGTAATAGGCAAAAGTACGTCTAGATATTTATATATCTCCTCGGGGACAAAATTGCCCAGGGTTGAGAACCATGGGGAAGAGTAAAGGTGCTATTGGTGTTAAGGCACGTACAGCAACATTGGATATGTTGGGGATCAGGGCATGGTGGGGTGGTGCTGTCTTTCTACTAACAGCAGTGTAGAACAATTCAGTGTCTTACACGATCAGGTAAGTAATCAAACATATCTATGTGCACATACATGTTTGTGTGTGCGTGTGCATGTGTGTAGACCGAAGCCCTAGGTGCTGTTGCCAGCACTGCCACACTTACATAAGCAGGGACTGAAGGAGGAAAGCTTTGGTGGCATGAACTTGTGGGCTGGTCTGAGGTGTGTTTATACTCATTGACACTCTCAGCTGGAAGTGGGGTTTTTTGTTTGTTTGTTTTTGTTTTTGTTTTTACTTACATTTATTTCTTTGTTTGGAGGATGGAGTCTTATGGGCTTCCTGTACCTCACTCAGGCTGCTCTTAAACTCGCGGGCTCAAGAGATCCTTCAGCCTCAGCCTCTCCCAAGTATCTAGGACTGTAGGTGTACCTGCCACTGGAGGTTTCTTCAAGGTGGAAGAATTTAGTAAGCACTAATCAGAGAATAAAATAAGAGTATATTCACCAGTATTTAGTGGTAATTTTGTAGAGCACACCTTTGCTGCGAGTCACTGTGTTTACTGGCAGCTAGTGCATTGAGCTGCTGTGCGTCTGTGTTCTGCCCAAGCTATGAAAATGGGGGCTGGGGTTGTTGGTGTTAGAGACATTCCATATAGAACACAGCTGACAAATGCAGCAGTCACAATAGGGTAATTGAATAAATAGTTTAAAGTCACCCCCTTTGCTCTAGTTAGAAGATTGTTACTGTGTAAAAGTTCTGCTTAAGAAATTTTTATTTATTTATTATTTAAAAAAATTTTTTTGAGACAGTGTTGTATACTGTGTAGCCTTAGTTGGCTTGGTGCTCACTATGTAGACTAGGCTAGCCTACATAGTGATGGGATTGAAGGCAACGTATGCTTTTAATCCTAACTCTCTGGAGGCAGGCAAATCTCTGTGAGATCAAGATGAACCAGGGCTGTATAGTGAGATCCTTGGGGGGGGGAGCTCAAAACAAAATACAACAAAACCCAAAATCTTAACCATAGGGGCTGGAGAGGTAGCTCAGTAGTTCAGAGCTCTTACTCCTACCGTTCTTGCAGAAGACACAAGGTTGGGTCCCAGCACTTACATTGGGGGTCGTTTACAACCCCTCACTCCATTTCTAGGGACCCACTGCCCTCGTTTGGTGTCTTTGGGCGCCTACACCTACATGTACATATGCATGTACAAGTATCTACATACACATAATTGTTTTCAAGACAGGGTTTCTCTGCGTAGCCCTGGCTGGCCTGGACTCACTCTGGAGACCAGGCTGGCCTCGAACTCACAGAGATCCGCCTGCCTCTGCCTCCCCTAATGCTGGGATTACAGATGTGTGCCACTGTTCCCAGCTGTAATTTTTAAACATTTTGCATAATTTTACATAGGTGATTAAGCCTGAAACTTCATTCTCCTTAGAAACTGTTGATGATTCATTAAAATAGACTGCAGTGGTGACTTTAGCCCCAGTCCGTGGCTCATTCTCCTGGAAGTAATCTGGTGAGCAGTCTCAGGACTGGAAATGCGAGTACTGTGCCTCAGATCCCTCCTTACGAGCATAACATCTCTGTAGAACTGGCCCTTTCACTTTGAGATGCTTTTTGTGTCTATGGTCAAGTCAGCACCCACTCTCTCCTGGGATTTTGTTGTGACTGAGTAGGGTGATTTAAAACCAGTGATTCAGCAGGATCCAGAGAGGAGGTTTTTCTGGTGTTTAGAAAAGCCATGGCTTCAGAGTGGGCTCTTGACTGACCGACTGGTGAGTAGGAACAGTGGAAGTTAGGAGCAGGAGTGACAGGGGCATGGTGCCTCTTCCTCCTCATTATTTTATACTTGATCTTAGCTAAAAAGGCCGAGAAGCTGTTTTTCTCATTTTAAAAAGCAGTGTTGGGGCCACAGAGATGGCGCAGTGGTTAATAGCACTGGCTGCTCTTCCAGAGGATCCAGGTTCAATTCCCAGCACCCACCCATGGCAGCTCACAACCATCTGTTCCAGGGGCTCTGGTGCCCTTTTCTGACTTCCCTGGACACCAAGCACAGATATACAAATAGACAAAATAACCATTTACATAAAATAATGAAATGGATTAAAAATATGCAGTCTTTTGTGGGGTTTTAACATTCCCTTGGATTTTGTTTTCTTCATTCTTTTACTTGGGTGTGTCCTTACTTTAAAACCTTATCAGGAACCTGTTTTATATTTTTTCCTCTGGATTCACATATGAAGACTCACAGTCCTTGGTTTTTTTTCCCCGTTGAATTGTTTTGTTTTGGTTGGTTGGCCTGGTTTTTGGTTTTTGGTTTTTGGTTTTTGGTTGTTTTTTTTTTTTTTTTGCTGTTACTGTTTTCTTTGGTATTGGCGGGGGGGGATGCTAGGGTCTCTCTATTCTATAGCCCTGGCTGTCCTGGAACTCACCATGTATCTTGGGCTGGCATCAAACTCAAAGAGGTCTGCCCACCTCTGACTCCTGAGGCCTCCTGAGGGCCGAGTGTTGGGGTCAGAGGTGTGCAACATTATGCCCAACCTACTGAACTGTTCTTAAAGGGGATTGTAGTCTATGTCTTTATGGATTTTTTTCCTTCCTCTCAGCCCTTCCTGTTTCTTTCTATTTTACTGTCCCTCCATCCAGGAACTTAGCTAGATCCTTAACGAGAATAAACTCTTGACAAAACTCAGTCTCTTTGGGCAGTACATATGTCTCTTTGAAGTGCCAGTGAGACATAGGACCTCACTTCTGCTGTGATAAAATACTCTTACAAAAGCAATTTAAGCTGGGTGCAGGGGTGCATGCCTTTGTTCCCAGCACTCACTCCCAAAGGCAGAGGCAGGCGAATCTCTGTGAGTTTGAGGCCAGCCTGCTCTACGGAGTGAGTTCCAGAACAGCCAGGGCTACACAGTGAAACCCTGTCTCAAACCTCCCCCCAGACCCCAAAAAAAGCAACTTAAGAGAGAAAGGGCTTATTTTGGCTTACAGTTCAAAGGAACATCCTTTCCTAGTGAAGAAGTCACATAGCAGGAGCTTTATTTCTGTATGTATACGTGTATTGTATGTGTGTATGCATAATTATGTGGGTGGGTGCATATGCATATGTATGTGTACGTAGAGAAATCAGAGTTAGCCAGGCGTGGTGGTGCATATCTTTAACCCTAGCACTCGGGGAGTAAACTCAGGAAGGTAGAGGCAGGTGGCAAAGCGCTTCATCCGCGGGACCACCTCTCCAAACCTAGTTTTGTTTTTAAATCTTAGCAAATATAACCTTTTTTTTTTTTTTTTTTGTAGAACAGTCTTCTTTTTTAAAAGATGTAAATATGTATTTTATTCTGTTGTTGTCTGCATGTATGTATGTATACTGTGTTCATGCCTGGTGCCCGAGGAAGTCAGAATAGTACATCAGAGCCCCTGGAACTGGAGTTGTGGAAGACTGTGAGCCACCATGTGCATGCTGGGAGTCAAACCTATATCTTCTGCGAGAGCAATAAGTGCTCTTAACAGCTGAGCATCTCTCTGGGCCCCTGTAGGAGTCTTAGTAGTAGTCACTTGCCTGCCATGCCCACCAACCTGGGTTTGATTCCCAGTATTAAAACTGTGTTTGGTCCCCAGGAGGACCCTGGGTAAGATGGTCAATCCTCACTCAGAAAGGCAAATGAGACGGACATCGGAAGAGGGAAAAACAGGGAACAGGACAGGAGCCTATCATACAGGGCCTCTGAAAGACTCTACCCAGCAGGGTATCAAAGCATATCCTGAGATTCATAGCCAAACTTTGGGCAGAGTACAGGGAATCTTATAAAAGAAGGGGAAGATAGAAAGACCTGGAGGGAATAGGAGCTCCACAAGGAGAGCAACAGAACCAAAAAATCTGGGCACAGGGGTCTTTTTTGAGACTGATACTCCAACCAAGGACCATGCATGGAGATAACTTAGAACCCCTGCACAGAAGTAGACCATGGCAGCTCAGTGTCCAAGAGGGTTCCCCAATAATAGGAACAGGGATGGTCTCTGACATGAACTAATGGGCTGGCTCTTTGATCACCTCCACCTAGGGGGGAGCAGCCTTAATAGTCCACAGAGGAAGACAAAGAAGCCAGTACTGATGAGATCTGATAGACTAGGGTCAGATGGAAGGGAAGGAGGACCTCCCCTATCAGTGGACTGGGAGAGCGGCATAGGAGACAAAGAGGGAGGAAAGGTGGAATTGGGATGGGATGGGGGGAGGGCTACAGCTGGGATACAAAGTGAATAAACTGTAATTAGTAAAAATAAAACATCTTTTAAAAAACTGAAAAAATACTGTTTATGTGTGTCAGGACCCCAGCAAGCATGTATGGTGGACATTCCACTTTTTTAAATGATGAAGGGTTTGGAATTGGAATTGGCTCCATATTTGAGGGAGCTCAGTTGCCTCACTACACCATGAACAAAGCTTTCCATTTTCACAATAAAGATAGCAAGTAGTTAAGTGGCTCTCCTTTTTGTCCAGTCCCTGTGCATTATGTGAACTAGAGGGCTGAAGGCTGTGAACACGGCATGGAACCCTGGTGAGTGTATCTGGCTTCTTTGGCTTCTAAAGAAATGTATGGATTTCCAGAAAAATTATTCCAGTGCCCTTGCAGAGGTAAGGTGAAGGGAGAAGGGTGCGATGAAGGCGCTATGGCAGCTTTGGGAAGAAGTGAGGAATCACAGTGTGGGGAAGAGCTGGCAGGATGCTGTCTGAAGGCAGCTGGCAGTGTCCCCTTCAGAATCTATATTTTTTAATTTTGTTGACAGTTCATAACGTGGAGTGTGAAAGGAACTGTTACCCGCCCGGTTCAGTTGTCATTTCGGAGGCGTGTTGCCTGCATCTGCTAACCTAGGCCTCGTCCTGGAAGCTTCTCGCCTCCGCGCGGTCTAACAGAAGCCTAGATCGTTTTCAGCCTCTGAGCCTTACTGCTCAATAAGCTCACCCTTTCTTCTTACTGAGCTCTGGGCAGCCTGGTTCAGCTCAGCTGTTCTGGCACAAACTCCTCCCCTGTCTGACTTACTCAGTCTCTCTTCTCTCTCAGCCCCTGAATTGCTCTACTTAGCATCAAACTATCCTCAGCAATCTAATCTCCTGACTCTTCTTTGGCTTGTTCTGTCTTCACTTGTGTCTAGCTTAGTCTGTCATTCAGCTTCTCTCTGTAAACTCTCCTGGTAAAACTGCCTCCTCTATCTGCATTGCCCTTAAGTAGCTTTCCTTTACTCTTTCTCTTGTGAGAGTTTGGATGTATCCTATTCTGTCAAATCTTTCTCTGATTTGTCACTTTTCTGCCACTTACTTAGATATCACTGTTAAACATGGGTGCTTCCTTCTACAAACTAACTTTACCTTCATTGTTTGGGATTAAAAGCATGTACCACCACATCTGGGCCGAAGCTATTCTGAAACTTGCTCTATACCAGGCTGAACTTGAACGCAGATCTTCTTGCCTTTGTCTCCTGGATTAAAGTTTGTGTTCCAGCCAGATCTCACAGACCAAGAAGGTTTTTGGATGTGATCTCTTGCCATACAGCCATGTTCTGAACTAAAATTTCTCTGTGAAGAAATTGACTGTTGACATCTGACAGAGTGAGTGTAGTATGTTTGGAAGCAACACGTGTTACAGTGAGGCACAAATGAGCAAGATTTTCAGCTTCCTTACCTGGACTTTCCTGAAGAAGAGAAGCTGTTCTTAAGATTTCTTGCCAGGCATGGTGGCCCACACCTTTAATCCCAGCACTTGGAAGATAGAGACAGGTGGATCCCTGAGTTCAAGGCCAGCTTGGTCTATAGAGTGAGTTCCAGGACAGCCAGCACTATCCAGAGAAACCCTGTCTTGAAAAAAAAGGCATTTTTAGGTTCTTGCTTACACACAGCACAGCCAGCAGTCTTTTAAATGGGGTGAGGCAGAGATTCTGAATTTCATTAGCTGTTTGCTTCCCTGATGGGTAGAGGTTGAGGGCAGTAGAAGAAAGTGGCAAACGGGCATCCTTTGTGGTGCTGGGTGAGAAAATTATGCCAAGGGATGGAAATGTAATTATCCACAGAAGAATGGCCTCTCAAAGGAGATTGTAAACCACCCGTAAGAGGAAGAGATGTAAAAGTGTGATATTCTTTCTTTATGTGCAGACTTTCACTTTATCAGAGCATGAAGTTAGACCCTGAGGTGGTTGGAAAGCGCAGCATTTGATAGCACTGCTGTTTGGTTCCCAGCTCTTGGCAGCTTATAACCACCTATAACTAGTTCCAGGAGACTGGATGCTCTGTTCTGGCCTCCATGGGCGCCAGGCATGTATGTAGTGCACATACAATATATGCAGGCAAAACATTCATGTACATAAAATAAAAATAAATAAATTGAATTTTAAAAATTGGGTGTTGAACTTGAAGACTTGTGCAGATTTCCGCTGGTTTCTAAATTTTTTGTGTTGGAGCTTTAGTATCACATTGGTTGATTTCAACTCAAAGAGAAAATTATAAGGGGAAAGTTTAAGTAGAATCAGTTTAGTCCTTAGTCCATTTTCTATTGCTATAGCAAAATACCTGAGACTGCATAATTTGCAAAGAACAGAGGTTCTTGTAGGTCATAATTCTAGAAATCCAAGGGCATGGTGCTGACTTCTGTTTGGCTCTGGTAAGAACTTTGCATTTACATCCACAACATGGATCTTTATAGGAGCATGTAATGAGAAAGATACCATAACAAGACAAGACTAGAAAGCAGAGAAATGTAGGTGCCAGGCTCTCTTTTTATTGCATTTTGTTCTTGCAGTAACTAACCAGTGCCCCATGAGAGTTACATCAATAATCCCCTGTGAAGGCAGCACCCCCAATAACCTAACCACCTTCAACTAGGCCCCACCTCTTGGAAAACCAACCTTCCTAACACTGCCACACTTCAATACAGGTTTTCTTTTCTTTTTTTTTTTATTTTTTTTATTTATTTATTTATTTTCAATACAGGTTTTCAAAGCCATGCATGGAAATGCATGCTTGAATCCTGGCACTTTGGAGAGTGAGGCAGAAGATTGTAATTCTTTGTTTTGTTTCTTGAGACAAGCTCTCTACGAAGCCCTGGCTGCTCTGGAACTCTCTACATAGACCAGGCTGGCTTCTACCTGCCTGTGTTTCTCTGCCTCGGCCACTGCCTCTGCCTAGCAGGTGCTAGAATTAAAGTCTGTGACCCTACTCCTGCTAGAAGAGTGCAATTTTGAAGCCAGCCTGGGCTGCATAGTAAAATGAAGTCCCCCAAAACAAAAGCATTCTTGAGCTCGGAGTGGCAGAAGTCGTTTTAATTGTCATTTGCTTAAGAACCATTAAATGCTGTGCCGGTTTCCTTTCTGCACATGTGCTTATTCAATGGCAGTTAAACACGCTCCTTTCATCTTGACTCTTCTGTCTCAGAAGTCTCCATGTGCAGGAAACGGTCTGTCCACAGTGTGCTCTGGCAATGCTGCTACACAGGCCTGTGCTCAGACAGCTTGCCAGTGCCCCGTGCTGCTTCTGAAGTGACTCACTGTTAGTCAGAGAAGCAGAACAAGAAATCCTGGGAGAGATAATGACCAGCTCCCTATTTTGGGTGATGTGTTTTCTTTAATTTATTAGGTCATCTGATGTAGGAAGATGTTAACAGAAAACTCTAAAAGAATGTTAAGTTCCAGGCATGATGTCTTTATGAGCACAATCGTGAATTCACTAAAATATTAATTTAGTGATGTTAACTCCTTTTTATGCCTTGTTCTTTCCCTGTTTTTCCTACCCGGGGAACATCTCTTGTCTGTGCTGTGGGAGACCATGTGGTGTCCTAAAGGTACAGTGTCAAAAAGTAAACAAAGGGGACAATTAATTGAATATTTTCTGTACTGTTAATACAGATTATTGATCAATTATCTCATTAAGTTCCCTTTATTAATGTGGTAATATTCCAGTTTTCAGATGCAGAAATGATTTAGTGAAAGTCAGAACTGAGCAAACGGCTGCCCAATTCCAGGTGGAATTCTCAGCCTCTTGATCACAGGTTTTTTGTCCAGCTCATAAGCAAGCTGTGATCTGACTAGGTCTCGGACAGCTGGAGAGCATGTGCCTGTCTCAGCGGCTTTGCTCTCCATCTGTTCACTACCCAGCTCTTCTTCCCCTCCCTGCCTACTGTATGATAACGTGGTATTTGGTGTTTGGGTTTTTTGTTCTTATTGTTTTGTTTTGTTTTTGTTTTTTTGAGAGACGGTTTCTGTGTAGCCTTGGCTGTTCTGGACTGGTTTGTAGAGCAGGGTGGCCGTGAACTCACAGAGATCTGCCTGCCTCTGCCTCCAAGAGTGCTGGGATCACAAGCATGCATCACCAGGCCCAGCTGTTTGGTTGGTTTTGAGACAGGGTTTCTCTGGGTAGCTCTGGCTATCTTGGAACTCACTTTGTAGATCAAACTAGCTTTAAACTCAGATATCTGCCTGCCTTTCTGGTATTTATTGAATAAACAACTATGCAGGGTTCGCTGTGGAGAGCAAAAATTACTGACATTTTTGTTTGTAAGCTCTTGTGATAGGGACTAGAGAGATGACTCAGTGGTTAAGAGTGTGGTGGCTGTTGCAGAAAACCCAGGTTCAAGGACTGGAGAGATCGCTCAGAGGTTGAGAGCACTGGCTGCCTTTCCAGAGGTCTTGAGTTCAATTCCCAGCACAGTATAGTGACTTACTACAGTCTATAATGAGATCTGGTGCCCTCTTCTGGAGTGTAGACACACATGCAGGCAGAACTCTGTTTACATAGTAAATAAATCTTAAAAACAGAAGATAGAAAACCCAGGTTCAGTCTGTAGGCCCCACATGGCAGCTATAAGAGTTTCTACCTCAGTTCTTGGGGATTGCATGCCCTCTTCTGGCTTTTGTTGACACTGTACACATGTGTACATATGTAAATGTAGGCAAAACATTCAAACACATAAAATAAATATAAATCTTGAAGTGCGAAGCTAAATGCTATATGTATAACCCAGCAATATGCATCTTACAGTAGTCATTATCAGGTTTATTGTAGCATATGTACCTTCATTTGAGTTAGGGTCTCACATGACCCAATCAGCCTCCCAAGTGCCTGGATCATAGGCATATGCCACCACGCACAGTGTTTGTAGTGCTGGGGAAGGAGCCCAGGACTTCATGCATGCTAGGCAAGCCAGCTGAGCCATGTCACCAGCCCATAGTTGTTTTGGATAATAAAGGACATCTTGTCTACTGTCTTCTGGAGATTGTCAGGTCTTCAGCGCTCGTTCCTCCCTTCCCAGCTTCTGTGCTACCTCTCATCTCTTTCGTGCCCGCACTGCTGAACATGGAAATGCTCTTTCTGTTTATCTTTCTTTATTCTACATTTCTCAAGCAGTTGTTGTTACTCTTTTAACTTTGTGTGTGTGTGTGGGGGTGTTCCCCCCCTTTGGTTAGAATGCTCATCCAACCTTATAAGCAGACTTTCCCCCAAGAAACCATTCTATATTTTAAAGGTGTTCTTTTTGTTGTTGTTTGATGGGGTCTCACTGTGTAGCCCTGAGTGACCTGAAACTCAGCATGTAGAGCAGACCGGCCTTGTGCTCATGGAGCGCCACCTGCCTCTGTCACCCAAAAGTTGGGACTAATGGTGTGTGCCAGCACACCCAGCCTCCAGCCAAGTCTAGATTCAGTTCAGAGGTGTTGTCTTCCTGGAGACCTGCTCTGACTCCTCCCAACCGCACAGGTACCTGTTTCTCAGTTCCTAGCTGTCAGGTTGAGGGATGGTACTAATGGGTACAAGTCCACCGCCGTGTCTGTAAGCTGCCTGAACCATTAGATGTGCAAAGAGCAGGGACTGAGATGTGCTTTTCGGTCTGTGTCCAGACTGCTTGGTAGGTAGACAGCAAATTTCAAAAGGAAAGCAAGGGATGGCAAGATGACTTAGGGGGTAAGAACACTCGCCCTGCAAGCATGAGGACCTGGATTTAAGCCCAGAGCCCGTGTAAAGCTGTAAGGAGAAAATCAGCTCCGCAAAGCTGTCCTCTGACCACTGTACCTTGGTATGTGCACACACCCTGCCCTGCTCCCTCATCATATATGCACAGAGTAGTGACATAATTTTAAGAAAAGCAAAATAAAATAAGTGGTATGGTTCATCTAATGCTATCATAAATCTAGGGGACATTCCATTTTAGAGAGGGGGACACCTTCCTTGTTCTAAATACTGCTTTGGAGATGAAAATGATGCCATGAGACATAGATCTGAACAATAAGCAGTACAGCTAAAACTGAAAACAAGATTCCCGATTCCTATCCCAGCGTTCTTTCTTTCACTATTTGTTTGTTTGAGGGGAGCCCATGTTTTTAAAAAGTCAGTACTTGGGCTGGAGAGGGGGCTCAGAGGTTAAGAGCACTGGCTGCTCTTCCAGAGGACCTGAGTTCAATTCCCAGCATGGTGGCTCATGACCATCTATAATGAGATTTGGTGCCCTCTTCTGGACTGCAGGTGTACATGCAGACGAACATTGTATATGTAATAAATAAATCTTATTTTTTAAAGTCAGTATTTGTTTGATAAAAACCTGAAGACTCATACCAAAAGGAGGAAGAGGAAAATAAAGTTTTTTTCTATCCCTGCCCCCACGTATAGACCTTTCTTCTCTCTATGCTGTGTATGGACATGTCTGTGTCCATGTTACATATAGGGTAGTGACACCAGCTCACATGTGCTGAATCAGTATAGAGTGGGTACTATCTTAAGTACTCCACATGTGCTAATCTATTGATTACAGTGATCCCATAGGTGGGTTATCTCCTCCCTCCCTCTCTCCCCTCCCCTTCCCCACCTTCTTCCCTCCCCCCTCCTTCTCTCCCTCCCTCCCTCCCTTCCTTCCTTCCTTCCTTTATTGGTTTTTCAAGACACGGTTTCTCTGTGTGGCCTTGGCTGTCCTGGATTAGCTCTGTAGACAGTGCTGGCCTTGAACTCACAGAGATCCACCTGCCTCTGTCTCCCCAAGTGCTGGGATTACAGGCGTGCACCACCATGCTTGCCTTCATCCATACTTTATAAGTGATGAAATGGAGACACAAAAATAGAAATATCTCAAGGTCTCATAGCAAATGGTAGACACAACACTTAAACCCAGGCGTCTGGCTCTAGAGCCTGTATTTTTTTCATATTCTAGAAATGTTTTTGTATGCAAATAATGGGGATGTGTTTCATCTAAGCATTCTATATTTTTTTAATGAGCTTTAAAAAAGAGAGAAGAAAGAAAATCACAATAGAGTCTGTGAAACAGTAAGAGTCTGCTGCTAGACCATCGCTAGGTCAGGAGAAAGGAAAGGAAAAGACAGACTCATACAGAGCTTTCCTCACAGGTCCACTGTAGTGGGTAACATTTGTACTGTTCGTTTTTTGAGGAAACAAAAGAAAAAAAGTCAATTTCTTTGTGTTGGTGATCTTCGATTTTAGGAATGTAGTTCAGTGGGTTCTGAGAAAGATAACCCAGCGCTGGAATGTGCTGCTATGGCAACACTTTGTAGTTTATTTGTTTGCTTGTTTGTTTAATTGCTGAATATTTATTATTCACCATAATTTTTTATACCATTCACAAGTCAAAGAATATTTAACTTGTTTCTGGTTTGAGGAATTACTGACCTGTGTGTTCATGTATGGCCCTTATGTGGTCATACGTTTTTATCTTTCCTGAGTAGGTGCTAGTTTTATGTCAATTTGGCATAAGCCAGAGTCGTGAGCGAGGAGGGAACCTCAGCTGAGAAAACGCCTCCCTAAGATCTGGCTGTAGGCCATCCTGTAGGGCATTTTCTTAATCAGTGACTTACGGGCAGGGCCCAGCCCATTGTGGGTGGTGCCATCCCTGGGCTGGTGGTCCTGGATTCTATAAGAAAGCAGGCCGAGCAAGCCATCAAGACCACGCCAGTAAGCAGCACTCCTCCGTGGCCTCTGCATCAGCTTTTGCTGTAGGTTCTTGCCCTGTTTTGAGTTCTTGACCTGACTTCCTTCAGTGACGGACTACAATGTGGAAGTATAAGCCAAATAAACCCTTTTCTTCCCAACTTGCTTTTTGGTCATGGTGTTTCCTCACAGCAGTAGAGACCCTAAAGTCACTCAGGATTAGGATTCTTGGCTTGGGGTATGGTTAAGTTTTTATTTATAAGGCACTTGTAAACTATTTCCACAGGAGCATTTGTGATCAAGAACCTTAGCTGTTTGTTCCCTTCCTCAGCACCAGATTCAGGCTTTCTTATTCTGTTAGCTGAGCACCCTACAGATGCTCTTGTTGGAAAGGGTATGGCTGGACTAGGAGTTCCTGATGAGAGGACTGTCTTTGTTCTTTCCTTCTGTTTCACTAATACTTAGAAGTTCTCAGTGTGTGGGGGTAGATGAAGAGAGGCTTTGATAGCTTACCTCCCAGCTGGCTCCGTGTGTAGGAGCTGTGGCAAATACGGTGATGCATTAGATTCCTGAACTTCACCTATTTTCCTTCCCCTGGAACAAATTACTCAGCATAGCAGTTTATATTCCTCTGCACTGCACGCCTTGCTCAGCTTCTGAATGCCAAGAAACCTTGTATGGGAAGAATAAGGTGGCATGTCTCTGAGCTGCCAGCCTTAGTATCTGACCTATTGTTATCCCTATAGGTCAGTGGCTCTCAACCTCCCTAACGCCACGATCCTTACTGCGGTTCCTCATGCTGTGGTGACCCCAGCCATACATTATTCTTGTTGCTTCTTCATAACTAATTTTGCTACTGTTATGAATTGTAATGTAAATATCTGATATGCAAGACATTTGATCTGGGACCCCTGTAAAAGGGTTGTTAAACCTCCAAAAGGGGTCACAACCCACAGGTTGAGAACCACTGCTATAGGTGGAAATGCCAGTGAGTGCTGTGACAGTTGCTTCTGCAGTGACCTGGTAGGTATTTCAGTTCATCTGTTGGTATAGCTGTCCCGATCCCCTCCCTAAAGGTGAATAATGAGATTACCATCTAAGTGAGTAAAATCAAACGTTAAGGTGAAGGTGACAAGACAGGGCTATAAATCTCCGATGCCTCATGGGCTGCCATTGTTGTCTCACTCTGTGGCCTCAGACTTAGCCAGCTCTTTAGGCCTGTTATTTTAGTTACTCACTGTGATGGGTACTCTTAATTGTCAGCTTGACTACATCTGGAATGAACTAAACCCAAATGGCTGCGCACACCTCTGAGAGATTTCTTTCTTTCTTAAATCATTTGACGTAGGAAGACCCATTTTTAATCCAGGTCTTTTGAAGCGAGAAGATCTACTTTTAATCTGGGCCTCACACCTTCTGCTGGCAGCCTATATAAAGGGCACAGAAGAAGGAAGCCTGTTCTCTTTGCCAGTTTGCTCCTTTTCATTGTAGATCTTCCTCAGAATGATGGCTAATAACTACTTGACACAGTTTCTAGCCTGTCTTGAAATCTCCTCTGCCAGTGCCGTTGATCTAAAACTCTTCAGTTTAGCCTCAGACAGATTTTTTTTCTTTCTGGAGAAGGGCAGAAAGCAGCCACATTCTTTGCCAAAATACCCCAAGAACAGCCATTTACTCAGACTCTTCCCCTCTGAAACCTTGGGTTCAGCCCCCACAGTTCAAATCATCCTCAGTGCTTCCCCAAGCTCATGATCAGATGGTTCATTAAGCACCACATACAATGTCCAACTGCTTTCCTAGTCCAGAGCCCCAAAGTCTTCCATATTCCTTCAACAACGTCATGGTCAGGTCTGTCACAGCAATACCCTACTCCTTAGTGCCCGCTTCTGTCTTAGTCACTGTTCTATTGCTGTGAAAAGACACCATTACCAAGGTAACTCGAATAAAAAAGAAAGCATTTAATTGGGGCTTATTTACAGTCTCAGGGGCCTAGTCTATTATCATCATTTATAGGGAGCATGGTGGCAGGCATGGTGCTGGAAAAGTAGCTGAGAGCTACACCCTGATCCACAGGCAGAGAGAGAGCCTGGTCCTGGCATGGGCTTTAGAAACCTCAAAGCCCACCCCCAGTGACACACTTCCTCCAAAATGGCCATACCTTTTAATCCTTCTAATGCTTCCAAATAGAGCCGGTCCTTAATGACTAAGCATTCAGATATGTGAGCCTTTTGGGACCATTCTTACTCAGATCATCACAATTATGGTTGTGTATACCTGTGATCCCTGTACTGGGGCCTAAGGTTGGAGAGTTGAGGCCAGCCAGTGACTGTTTTGTTTTTTCAAAAGAAAGCCCAGCCAGGCATGTTGGTGCATGCTTGTAATCCCAACACTTAGGTAGGCAGAGGCAGGCAGATCACTGTGAGTTCCAGGACAGCCAAGGCTACACAGAGAAACCCTGGTTTGGGGAGGAAAAACAACAAACAACTATGAATGAATGAATGAATGAATGAATGAATGAATGAATGAAAACGAAGACTGGCCTTTGGTTTGTTTTGAAATGAAAAGGTCAGATATGTAATAAGCTATATCTTCTTGTAGAGTTTATCACCTCAGTGCTCACAGTTTATGAAGAAATGTTTCTTCGCTCATTCATTGAGCACATTTGCCATGTTAATTGTCCCTTGATTCACTCATTGAGCTCATTTTCATGTTAACTGTTCCTTGATTCATTCATTGAGCTCCTTTGCCATGTTAACTGTCCCTTCATTCCTTCATTGAACTCATTTATCATGTTAACTGTCCCTTCATTCATTCATTGAGCACATTTGCCCTGTTAACTGTCATTTATTGAGCTCCTTTGCCATGTTAACTGTCCCTTCATTCATTCATTGAGCACATTTACCGTTTTAACAACTGTTGTATTTATGGTTCCCATCTCATCTCATTGCTGGGCTATGGCTTTTTTCGAAGTCATTTCTTCCTGAATTCTTATCCCCAAATTTGGTTCTTTCATCTGCAAACATTTTAAACACAATTGTCAAGTGAAATAAAATAGTGCTGTGTTTTAGCTCCTTGTTTTACTTCTGGACAGGCTTTGCACATGAAGGAAGGGAGGCAGGCGAGAGGAGGGAGCCTGGTCATGTGACCTGTCTGGCTGGAGCCTTTTGGTTCTGAGCAGAGAAACCAACTGTTTACTATTTTGGGTGAATGAGGTTGGGTGGTTGCTACGAGCGTTTTCTCTGAGGGAGCCCTTGAGTCTTCCAGCTCTACACATTGAACTCATCCCAGCCCTGCTTTTTTGGCATTTGGGTGGTGAAGGGAGGTGTCGGTGTCGAGTCCCAGTGCTGACAGGAAGAAACGCTTTGCCAGGAGACTTTCTGATTCTGCCCTGCTGCTGTCAGTGCTTTTAATGCCCCACTCCCTAAGTAAACTTGGGCTTTCACTGTTCTTGCAACACTTTGCACTGCAAAAAATGAAGTGCCCCCTTTAACTTAAAGAACAATGCTAATCAAATCCTCAGCAGATGGTAAATGGCTGCTCTAAGGAGGGCAGGAATGGAGACTGGCTTCTTGCAATACTGGCCTCTGGAGTCTTATATCTCCAGCCCGCTGGAGAAGACCAAGATTTGTCAGCCCACCTGCAGGATCCTGCCACTCTCATGGATTGTCCTAAAGCCCGGAAAGGACAGCTACTCAGCAGTGTGCCTGACCCCTTACCACAGTTTGCGGGAAGGTTAGCGTATTTATCGCTCTGGTGTTTGCATGCTCCTCCCCCACTTAAATGAATTGCTGTCATTTACTGATGCCTCTTTATGTGTAGCCACTCAAGCTTTGACTGTGAACGGCTTATTCTCGCAGTTTGTGTTGAAGCTTGTTGAGCACTCAGCACACTGGTAACTGTACATAGTGCCGTAGTGTGTGTTTAAGAACCAGGTGAACAGTGATAACAAGGGGGCAAGCCTCGGTGGTAGAAGTGATGGAAAAGCTGTGAGCCCACTGTTTGTGGGTCACATACGAGGCCGGTATCGCAAGAAGCCGGCCTCCACTCCTGCCCTCCTTAGAGCAGCCACTTATCTTATCAAGAAACCACTGGCTAAAAATAAACAGGGAGCTATTGATTATGGCCTCGTTGTCTGCTGTCCCTCAAGTACAACAGCCTTTTTTGCTATTCTGAAACTGATGACAAAATATTCTTTTGCAATGAAGTAGATGCATTTGAGTTCTGCAAAAAGTTTTTAATTTGAGAAAAATACTTTCACAGGTGTTCTGGGTTATTGGTGGGAGTAGACGGAGTCTTGATCAAAATTCTATCAAATTTGCATGAAAGAAGAATGATCACTCTTGTTTCTTAGGTTGGAAATGATCTCTAGTCATTGATTCATGCCATTATCTGCAAGTGCTACTTTTCTAAAAGCATAGACTTTTTAAGTTCTTGAGACTGATCTTCAGCACCCAGTTTGCAAAGACATTTTAAGAGCAGATTGAGAGGCAGTAGTTTTGTTTGTTTTTAAAAATCTGTAAGAGCACTGGATCTAAGTGAGAGTAATACTGTGACTCTTCCAGAGGGAAGATTGCCTGAGAAACAGGGAGACTTCAATCATTGGGCGGAAACCCTTGATTTTTGTGGAATCTAGAGAGTTGTAAAGTTCCAGAGTCCCCGCTTCCTAGGCTAATGTCTCTGCAGATTACCTTGGTGCTAGGTGAAAAGCCCTGGGTTCAGGCCATACATTGGAAGTAAAAAGGGAAGAAGCTTGCATTAGTGTGAAAGTGCTGTGTAAGCAGAAATGCAGATGTCATAAGTGTAAGTAAGGTCAAAATGGCAGTTTGAGATGTTCGCTCTAGCCCTAAACAGAGTTTGGAATTCTGTCCATCTCTCAGGAGTGCAACACGCTGTATCTACAAAGTCATACTCAGCCCCCTTTAAAAAAACCACCCCAGAACCTCACCTAAGTATGTTTCAGACTTCGTGTTGGTCTGTATTTCCACATTGGACAAGACTTGGAGGACTCAGAGCATGTCTTCTCTAATTAGCTAATTGTTTTAATGTAAGCATCTTTTTTTTTTTTTTTTTTTTTTTTTTTTAGCACACAAAAGAAGTGGATTATCCTGAATACCCAAAGATATATAGTGAAAATGGTGTGTGTTAGTCTTCTGTTTCATTATAATGGATACATTCCTAATAGCAGTCATTTTTCTTCCTGGATTTCTTTTCTTTAATAGACGTTGGCAAGGATCTGCTTGATTGTTGTTTTTTAAGGAGGAGTGAGTGTCCTGGAGATGGCGTTTGTGGTTTTATACCACCTTCTGCTCCAGCGCTGCCCAGCACTGTGTCTATACTGCCAGCCACGGTGGTTACTAGACAGATGTGGCCATTGTGGCTTGAAATGTGCCGACATTATTGAGAAACTGAATGTTTCTCTGTATTTGATTTTAATTAGATGTAGGTAGTAGATGTTGGTGTTGGCTGCCTCTTGAGATGGGCCAGTTCTCTGCCCTCCCTGTTTCTCTCCCCTCCTGCCTGCCTATTCCTCTTCACCAGCTTAACATTGCAGCTAACTTGAAGGGTGCTGGCTGTGTTCTAATCTTGCAGCACTTCCTATCTCTCAGCCTTGGCTCTTGCTGTTCATCGCTCGCTTATGAGGTCAAAGTGTTTCAAAAATTTCTAATACACTGCTGCCTCCATGAACATTACAGAATCCTTTTGTTCTCCAGCAGTTTATCTCTAAGCTTACAATTCTTAAGATTTTAAGCATTTACTTATTTTGTGTGTATGTGTGTTTGTGTATGGGCACATGCATGCCTGAAGACCACAGTGTGTAGGTGGATGGTACGCTGCTGTTCACTGCTTCCACCTTGTGGATTCCAAGGATGGAACTCTGCTCAAAAAGTATCTTCATCACTGCGCTGTCTCACTGGCCATTCTATGCTTATAGTATCCCTCGGATTTGTGAGTCCCTTAAAGTTCTTTTGTACTCTTTATGGTGTTCTCTTGTAATGTATGTGATAAGCTCAGACTTTTCTGTCTGGTCCTCCAAAGTGCACACCAAAGCTTTTTGTAGATCAACCATACAGTGCACACTGGAAATTTAGTTTACTGAGCTTGCTGATAATTACAGTGTTTCTGGGCACTAGAGGGCAGTGTTGTATCCATAGGAAGATGCATTTATTCTGAAGTAACTGAGATTTTCCTAATCTGGCCTTAGTCATTCTCATGTAATAATTCTTAAATAGTTTGCTTCTGCTAATTGTCAGCGATATTAATCAATAATCTTTCTATGCTCTTCAGCTACATTCATAATATAATGCTGGACTAAGAGATGGTGAATTTCTTGTTACATCTGAGAGGCGTCAGTCAGGTCACTGGGTGTCATACATTAATTCCTTGAGGTGGAAGCCTTTACATGGTAGGCAGGTAGTGTCTCGGCATGGAGCAGATTGTCTTGAACCTGCTGTTCCTGGTTTGATCTTGCCGGTGGTGTGTGTGGAGGTCACATGTGAGCTCTCTGTAAGGTGTGACATGAACTTGTACTGCTTTCTCCTTGCTTCTGTCCTCACTTCCGTATGGAGAGCACACAGTAAGAGGCTATTTGTGGGGCTTTTTGTTTGTTTGTTTTAATAATTTATTTATTTTTATTTTATGTGCGTTGGTGTTGTACCTGCATGCATGTCTGTGTGAGGGTGTCAGATTTTGGAGTTACAGACAATTGGGAACTTCTGTATGGGTGCTGGGAATTGAACGTGGGCCCTCTGGAAGAAGTCAGTGCTCTTAATCATTGAGCCATCTCTCCAGCTCCAAGGCTCTTTGTAATATGTGTGAAGTTAAGTTTTAAATATTGGTTAAAGGCTCCATGCAGTTAAGAATAGGTAAGAGATGTGAAATGCAGCTCTGCTCACCTACGCTGCCCCAGTGAACTGTGTCACAGTGTGATTGCCTAGAGTGAACTCTATCACCCATGCAATTCAGACTCCTTTGATTTTAGTCTCAAGTGGATTCATACTGCTAATGTCCTCCACCTTCCTTAATAATATAACTTCACATATTCAAGAGTCAGCCATTTATTGTAAGGTTTCTTTATTTCATTATCACTTACTATAAGGATTCATTATGGAAAATCAGACTCAAGCATAGCTGTAAGACAAGACTGGTGCATTTTGAAGTAAACATGAGCACAGTTGGCTGTCTGGTTTGTAGTTAGACACATGCCTTTAATCCCAGCACCTGGGAGGCTGGCATCACGGGGGGTCTCTGTGAGTTCAAAGCAGCCTGAGCTACAGAGAGAGTGCCAGGACAGCCGGGCCCACGCATTCCGGTGGAGCTTTCTCCAGCAGGTCATTAGAGCCATCAGATAAAACGTGCAGCCGAGTCCGTGCAGTCTCATACCTACAAAATCTCTTACCGAAGACGGTTGCAGCTTGGCGTCTGCATGTGAGCGCTTCCCCGTCCAGGCTTTGCTGTGGGGAACAGAGTCTGCAGTCCTGCATGGTTAGTTACAGGATCACCCCGTGGGGAGAGTTTCTGGTGATACTGAGTGGGCACCCTGGCAAGTATGGGATGAAGAAGGTTACCAGGCCCTGGACCCGATCAGAGTCAAATGTGCAGATCAGGATATGCAAATCTACTTCTTTGGGGGTGATCTGAATAAAGCTCCCCTAGGGCATTCAGGGATGTGCTGAACGCACTTGGGCTGTGGCCTAGGCAGATGGCACATTCCTGCACCAGTCCCTGAGTGTGCCAGGTTCGAAGGCCATTGGGGGTGGAGGGTAGATGTGCCCTGACAAGAGCAGGCCCAAGAGCTGTTCCTGTAGTGTTTGGTCCTCTCCAGTTGAGGAAGTGAATGCCTTGGGCCTGGCATGGCTGGGTCCGCCTAGGCGTTGCCGTCCTCACAGCCCTTGGTACTGCCTTGTGGTGGACTTGGTTTCTACTGTCGGGACATCCCTGGGACTGGTTCATCTCCTCTCAAAGATTCCTTCAGACTGAGATGATTTGAGGCTAGACTTCAACACTCTGCAGCTTTTCTCCCCACAGCCCGGACTGTCACTCTCAGGTTTGACGGGGCCTCCCGTCTAACAGTGGGTAGGGAGAGGCAGCTTCGGTGTAGTCAGTTGCCCCTTCATTTGTTCTGTCCACCCTGGCAGGAGACTCTCCTTAGGTTTCACCCCCACCTTGCCTGTTGCCCTTTTGATTTTTTTTAATCTGATACTCAACCTCTCCTTCCCCCACTCACACACGTTGGAGACTCCTAGGCTATTTCTGTCAGTTTAATGATCCCCAGCTGTTGCTGCAGTTCTGGCTGTTTCCATGCTCATGAGAATCTGCAGGGCCAGCGAAGAAAGGGTCTTGCTTGAAGTAGATCACATAGGTTGTCAAAAAAGTCTCACTTATTTTCCTGACACCATGAGGGTAAGGCTGTCTAGGGATGCTCATAATGACACAAGAGGGAAGTACAAGCTCCTCTCAGAGACATTTTCAAAGTAAACATTCTTAGTGGATATAGTTAACAGTCATGCATTGGGTAGTCCCAAACGGGAGGAATTTTAAGCCTACTCAGCATGAAGAAATGATAAAAGTTTAAGGTGATGGATATGCTAATTACCCTGATTAGTACCCAGTTACACAAGAGTAAGTAAAAACATCACATTTCGCCTCATAAAAAAATGTACAAATCTTGTGTGCCAAACCAACGTTTTAAAAAGTACTCCTCTGCTATGTGTGATGCTGTTCTGTATTATATTTGAACTTGTGATTTGGCCTGGCCCCTCCCAACTGTGCACTGTGTTGAAGGAGCCAGAAACCTGACTTAAAAAGTGGGTCTGTGACAGGAAAGATGGAAATGATTTCTGAGGTGCTGGAGAGGCGTTGATCTCATTTCTCTGTTGACCAAATGCAGGTTTGTTCTGTAAATTTTGTGCAGAACCTGCAACAGTGGATTGTTGTTTTTGCAGATCCAACTGCGCAAATGTCAGGAAATGGAGCTGCGGTTCTTACGACAGCTTAGGCGAGCGTCCTAGGTTGCACGTGCCTTTGCTCCTCTGCTTCTCATTTGTCCTTACTCATCATGGAACAGGTGCTGTGGGAAATTGTAACACGTAAATGGCCCAGCTTTCCCCTACATGGGTTTGAGATTGAGAATAGCGCTCTTCAACACTCTTGGCTGTTGACCTTGTAGCTCCTGACTTCACAGAGTGCATGAAGTTTAATTTTACAGATGAAATCTGTACAAGTTTTGCTGCAGCCTTTCCCAAAATTTATTTTTGAATCTCCAATCTTTTTCTGTTAGAAAGCTAAAATTTTATACTACCCAGAGTTTGAGATGGGTTATCATTGTTTATCACACATCCCCCAATTTCCTCTGAGCAGGATTTCTGTGAGATGATGCTGTCGGCCATCTGACTTGCCCACCTTGTGAATGGCCTGCAGGTGGCATAGGCTTTAAACTGGCCGCTAAAGCTGCCTGTGACCCTGTCAACCTTGGCAACGTTCATCTGGTCCTTGGCCCCAGCGATGGGGCTACTCAAGGACCACTTTCATGGCACTTACAGGTCCATGAACTGGCCATTGTCGTTGTCTGTCAAGGCTGTGTCTGCTCCCTCAAGGCCATCATGAGCACAAAGAAAAAGGACTGCTGCCTAAAATTTTACAGGGAGAGATTGCTAAGTTTGTGTGCCAGAATTTTATGCATAAACAATTTTAAAAGTTTAGATTGTCTGTGTTTGTGTGTGTGTACTTAAACTCATGCTCTCATTTTTATTTTCTGATCACTTCTTCGCAGTCTAGTAATTCCATTAGAAAAGGAACCTCCAAGGGGCTGAAGATAAGAGCACTTGCTGCTCTTCTGGAGAACCCAAGTTCTGTTCCCAGCACCTGCATGGCAGCTCACAACCGTCTGTAACTCGTTCCCAGGGGATCTGACATCCTCTTCTGGACTCCAAAACAATAGCACACATAAGCTACAAAGACATGCATCTAGGCAGAACAACTATGCCCATAAAATAAAATTTTAAAAAGAGCTCCTTAAATATTAAAATGTGCATATTTAAGGAGAACTTAATTTTTAGAATTTCCCCTTAAATGTTAACTAAAGGAAATGTTATTTGTTAGTATAAACAGTAAAATTGAACATTAAGTTTCAAGAAATTAAGTAGCCTTTAATCCTGGCACTTGGAAGCCGGAAGCAAGTAGATCTACAAAGTTGGTTTTGGATCAGCTCGAGTTACATGGTGAGACCCTGTTTTTTTTGTTTTTAGATTAATGGGGAAAGCTTATCACAAGGGTGTTCAGTACTTTAAATGGAAAAAAAAAAGCATGCTGAATTTCAGAGTAATTACAGAATTCAAATGAAGTTGTAGCCCTTCCTCTGGCTGTTCATAATCATTCTAATGTGACTTACACTTTTTTAAGTTCACGTATCTAAAAACACGGATATGAGAAGTGCATATATCTAAGAAGTTTATCTTTTGTCTTTTCTGGCTGGAATAACTAACCTGATCCACGTTCTGAGTCTGCTCAGTTGTCACAGTCCTCAGCAGACCTGGGTGGATTGTCAGCACCAGTCATACACACAGAGATAAGGATCTAGACATTCCCCGAACACATAGCACTAACGTCATGGGAAACAGCGTTCTTGATACCTTTGCGTTGGGCTGCCTCCTTAGTCTAGTGAGCACACTGCTATCTTACTGCTGTGTGCAGTTCAGGCTCTGGCGTAGTCACGTGCACCGAATTCAGGTCTCATGTGCTAGAGTTCATTTTCTTTTAAGATTTTGCTTTTAGTTATATGTAGATGTGTGGGTCTGTGAACATGAGTACAGAGTTCTAATGGACAGAGTTTTTGATCTCCCTGAAGCTGGAGTTACAGGTAGTTGTGAGGCTCCTGACTTGGGTGCTGGGAACTCCATTCAGGGTCTTTGCAAAACAGTACATGCTCTTAACCAGGGAGCCAAATCTCCAGCACTGCAGAGTTTGTTTTGTTTATTTGTTTTTTTAAGTCAGGGTCCCCCCCCCCCCCCAGATAGTTCTGGCTTACCTGGAACTCACTAGTTAGACAAAGATGGCCTTGAACACACAGAGATCCACTTGCCTCTGCCTCTTTTTTTTTTTTTTTAAACTTTTATTAATTACACTTTATTTACTTTGTATCCCTCCATAAACCCCTTCCTCCTCCCCTCCTAATCTCACCCTTCCCTCCCTCTTCTTCACGAATGTCCCTCCCCAAGTCCACTGATAGGGGAGGTCCCCTCTCCTTCCTTCTGATCTTAGTCTAGCAGGTCTCATCAGGAGTGGCTGCATTGTCATCCTCTGTGGCCTGGTAAGGCTGCTCCCCCCTCAGGGGGAGGTGATCAAAGAGCAGGCCAATCAGTTCATGTCAGAGCAGTCCCGCTTTCCATTACTGTGGAAGCCACTTGGACCCTGAACTGCCATGGGCCTCTTAAAGGCGTGTGCCGCAGAGCCTGACTCTGTGGTGGAGCTGTGTGAATGTTGCCTTACAGAGCCTCTGGAAACCAGGGCGTCTGATCACACTGAAGTAGCCTGAGGTCTGTCCGCCATAAGTAGAAAAGAAGGTGGTGTCAAGGGTAAATGAGTTGCTACATAAAATGATATTCTAAGCCCAGATCTTTATTCATGCATTCATTTATTTATTTTTTTTTATCTTTTTTTGCTTTTTCAAGACAGTTTTTCTATAGAACCCTGGCTGACCTGGAACTTACTCTGTAGACCAGGCTTGCCTCAAATTCACAGAAATCTGCCTGCCTCTGTCTTCCGAGTGCTGGGACTCCACCACCCAGCCCATATTTATTTAAAATCCCATTTGTGCATGTATGTGTGCGTGTGTGTGGGTTCATGCCACAATACCTTTGTGTAGGTCAGAGAACAGCTGGGAGTAGGTATTCTCCACCCAGCATGCGGTGTCTGCGTCAGCGCTGAGGTTGCCAGGCTTGGCAGCAAGCACCTTTCCCCAGGGTGCCACCTTGCAGCCCGTTAGCCTGGGTTTTTTAACATGTCAGAAAGAGTTTGAACTTGCCTGTTATGTGTAGCAGTGAACATTTTCTATTCTGGCTGTACGTGTGATGTAGTGGGAAAAGCCCACAGATTCTTCGGTCAAGACAACCTGCATGTTAGCTTTCTCACTGCCTGGCTGGCTCTGCCACCAGTTGCTCACCTCTTTGAGCCTCGGTTTCTTCATCTATAAAACAGAGGTAAAACATGGCTCAGACAGCTGCACCCGTGTATGGAACCCAGCGACCTCGCAGCTACCCTGCAAGATTCCTCATTTCCTCATAATTGTCTTCATGCCTTTGCACCTGCTACCTCTGCTGTCTGGAACCCAGTTCTCTGGCCTTATCCCTGTCTTACCATATCTTGTAGGTTTCTGTGTGAGTCGTGCTTTATCCTCAGGAAGACTTTTTTAATGCATTTATTTATTACTTACACAATATTCTGTCTGCATTTGTGCCTGCAGGCAGGAAGGGGGCACCAAATCACATTATAGATGGTTGTGAGCCACCATGTGGTTGCTGGGAGTTGAACTCAGGAACTTTGGAAGAACAGCCAGTGCTCTTAACCTCTGAGCCATCTCTCCAGCCCTATTTCTGACTTCTAAGTGGGTTCCTAAAAAGGTTGAATGATAGAGCTTATCAATTGAGTTTGAACTCTCAGGCTGTGAGCCTTGTGTCCTAACAGAAAATCAGAGTTCTTCTACAGTATTATCTTTACAGAATTATTGTAATATTAATTATGTTTGTTTGTGCTTTGACTCCATTAGAAAGCCTGCTAACTCTATGTCCTTCATAATTAGTTGTTTGTTGAATAGAGGCTTCTTTGTGTCCAAGAGGTGGCAGCATTTCAGTTTGAAAGCCTGACCCTTGATGTGATTCACTAATTAATAAATCCTTCTGAAGAAATAAAACTTACAAGGTTTTTTGTTGTTATTGTGATTTTTTAAAATTTTGTGTGTGGGTGTTTTGTCTGAATATGTACCTCTGTGCAACAGTGTGTGCCTGGTGCCTGTGGAGACCAGAAGCTGGATCAGCTAGAGCTGGAGTTACAGACTGTTGCGAGACTCCATGTGGGTGCTGGGAATCAATCTTGGATCATCTGAAGAGCAGCCAGTGTTTTTAACTGCTGAGCCTTCTCTCCAGTCCTAGATGACAACTTTTTATTTTAGAACAGCTTCAGACTTAAACAAGTGGCACAGAGAGTTCCAAAGACCTTCACACAGTTGTCTTCAATGCCAGCCTCTTACACGACCATGAGACAGATGAACAATGCCATGTAGCTGTTAGGTGAACAAAGCTTTGTATGGATTCCATCCATTACCCCCTGCTGTCATTTTCCTGTACCAAGATCCAGTGTGGGCGCCCACAATACATTTAACCATGCGATCAGCCTCTCCTCCATACCCCTTCCTTCTAGTGAGTCTCACTGTGTAGCTTAGGTTGACCTCTCATTCTAGATCCTCCTGCCTCAGCCACCTCGGTGCTGTGATCACAAGCATACTTGGGCACACTCAGCTCTAGCTGAGTGAATCAGTAGGTCCCCAAAGACAGTATGCTTTCATTGTCTTCTGTTTCTTCATTTTTGTCTTAACTCTGCGCCTTGAAGTTTAGCTGGCAAAAGTTAAGTGGATCTTTGTGGGTCCCTCAGTCACTCCCTGTACACGGACAGCTCAGAAATTTAGGAGCATACTTTTTAAATGTACATTCACTGTACATTTAATTTCAGTAATGAATGTTGCCTATTCTTCTGCCCTTTCTGGGGTCTTGCTCTGTGCTTACTTACTTACCTGATTTTGGTTTTTTGAGACAGGGTTTCTTTTCTGGGATCTGTCTGTCTGTCTGTCTGTCTAATCTATCTGGTTTTTCAATACAGGTTTTTCAGTGTAGTCCTGGCTGTTCTCTCTGTATACCAGGTTTATCTCAAACTTAGAGATCTGCCTGCCTCTGCCTCCTGAGTACTTGGATTAAAGGAGTGTGCCAGCACACACACTGGGTATTACTCTTTAGACTTACAAGAGGACTAGAATCTGGGAGCATAGTGGCACTCACTGACTATATGTTTCTGGGCTGCCTTTCAGAGGGAAGCAGTATGGCCCTGCCCTGCCCTGCCCTGTTCTTCCCTTTCCTTCTTCTTTTTCTTAACCTTCTTCCCCCTTCTTCACCCCTTCCCCCATCTCCCTTCTTCCTTTCACATCCCACCACCAAGAACAACTTGGGATATGATTTTTAAATAAGAGTATTTTGCTGGGGCTGGAGAAGATGGCTCAGTGACTAAGAACGTTTGTTGCTCTCCATGCTGGCTGGTTTTATGTCAACTTGACACAAGCTAGAGTTATTTTGGAAGAGGGAACCTCAATTGAGAAAATGTCCCCACCAAGCTGTCCTGTCATCAAACCTGTGGGCACATTTTCTTGAGTGATGATCAGTGAGGGAGGGCCCAGATCATCGATCACGACGACACCCTGGCAGGTGGTACCAAGTTGTATAAGAAAGCGGGCTGATCAAAACAAAAGCAAGCCAGTAACTAACACTCTTCCATGGCCTCTGCATCAGTTCCTGCCTCCAGCTTCCTGCCTTGAGTTCTTGCCCCTGACTTCTTCAGTAATGAACTGTCATGTGAAACTATAAACTGAAATAAATCCTTTCATCTCCCCAAGTTGCCTTGGTCGTAGCATTTTTATCACAACAATAGAAACCTCAACCAAAGCACTCTTTCTTAGGAACCAAGTTCTGTTACCAGCACCCATTTCAGGCAGCTCACAACTACATGTGTCTAGGAGATCTGACACTGTCTTCTGCCTCACCCCACTGTGGGCACCTGAACATGGTAATTACACAGACACATAAATTTAAATGATAATAATAATGATAATAATAATAAAATTTTCACTGGGTGTGGATGGCTTACACCTTTAAATTCCAGTACTCGGAAGACAGAAGCAGGTGAGTTTCTGTGGGTCTAGTCTCCTCTAGATACTGTGTTCCAGGTCAGCCATGGCTACATAAATAAAATCTTTTTTTTTTCTTCCAAAAATGTCTTGCTAGAAGCAAGACCCTTTTACTTTAAGGACTGAAGTTGCCTCTTTGGAAGTGTACCAGATCACTAGCAGTTCTTCTGCCATAAATAAAATCGGTCTTTTGAAAGCCTCTGATGTGTTTCACACATACACAAAGCACGTTTTGTATACATTTGTGAAATTTCAAAGCCTTAATGGGTAGGGATTAGTTTCCAAAATTACATGATAGTAAGAAAACCGAGGCTAACAAAAGTTAAGTGGCTTGATTTAGTTAGCAACGGAGTCAAGGCTGTAGCTCCTGCCTCCTGCTTCTTTTTAAAATGTCCTTTGAATGCATTTACTTGGAACTTACAAAATATTCCAATAATCCCTCATCCCTGCAGCCATCAGCTGCCAATAGGTTTTCAGCTAGGGGTGGCCCTGTGAGCCCCTCCTCTAGTCCATACTGGAACAGTGACGGGCTTGATGGTGGGCGGTAACCACAGCTGTTGGAGTTTATGAGGGCAGCGGCCATTGAATGTTCATAAGCACTCACCTAACATGTCATGTCATGCCCCAGCAGTTGTTCTCTGAGCCTTGTTGGGGAGGAAAGCACTCACTGGCTTCTTGACCTCAGCACTGTGACCAGTTGAGTCTGCGTTCACTGTGCCCACTGCAGAGAGAAGCTCCTCTATCTGTGGTAGAAACACAAATATTTAGAAGGCCATTTGACAACATGTCCACTTAGCAAAACAGTAGTAGGCCCTGCCCAGGCCTGTGACCTCTTCAACCTCCTGTGCTTTTGTACAGGTTTACAGGATGGGTGAATTTCCTCCTGTGAAGGAGGCCTCACATCCAACCAGAAAGTGGTTGGTTTCTCCCACAGTAGTTATGGCACTGTTGTACCAGGGAGCACTTTTGACTGGCAGGTCAGTATTGTAACACACTGTGTGAAGACCATTGTTGTCTTCTTTCTCCCAGCAGCCTGAATAGCACCTCCTAGCGCTATGAAAGACGTGCAGCAGGGAGGGTATTTCCTAGTCTGTCTCAGCTTGATTTCTTCCCGCTCAGCATGTGGTGTCATGTGTACATACATACATACATACATACATACACCATATATGTATATACACGTACACACACATACACACACGTATATGGTGTAAGCCATGAGTAAACATTACTATCTCATAGCATGTAATGATTCATTTTGAGTCCCCTTTTCCCATTAGATGTAAGAGTTTCATAAAAATGAGAATCCGTCCTCTTCAGATAGCATTCCTAACAGCACTGGTTCGGAAGTGTGAAATGCATGGGTCAGTCTAACAGGCTGACCACTTCTAGGATCTAATGTCTGCTCTTTGAAAACACCCTTCACACTTGCTAGTCCTTACCTGCTGTTCATTTCCCCTGCAACTGGAAACTTCACCAGTGGCAGGGACTGTATCCATCTGGTCTTCACAGCATCCTCTGCAGCAAGCAGTGTCTTCAAAGAATACGAGAGAGAGAGAGAGAGAGAGAGAGAGAGAGAGAGAGAGAGAGGCCTCCTTGATAGGGAGCCAAGAAGGACTTTAAAATGGAATGGATAAGAGGTGAACATACATACTGGCCTGGCACAGGAACCCTCAGGCAGCTGAGCACAGAAGCATAAAGGGTGTAAGCCATGTGCTCTGACTTATTTTTTTGTTTCCCCTGAAATCTGTTTTAAACAGTTGACCCTGTAATAGTAAGAGAAAATGTTATAATACAGCCACCAGAGCATTAAAGGAGGAAAAACTGGGTTCTGGGCCCTGACTGTCCTGAAGTACTCCCTGTCAAAATTTATCACGACTTACACTTGCTTATTTGTTATCACTAACTTGATGTGTGTAGTGAGAATTTGGTTACTTAAAAAAAACTAGTTACGTTATGTGAGGGTGTTTTTGTTTTAATCCAGATGTGGATATGGTGCTGCTTCAGCTTGTCCACAGCTGCTAACTGTGATTCGTCTCATGCTCTAGAAAGGGCATAGTTTTGCAGCTGCAGATAGTTTCTGCGACTCTATGACATTTGGGATTCTGGGAACTTTTCAGAGGGGATAAATGCCAGAGCTGGGAAAGGAACTTGGGGACGGGGACACTGAAGAGAGGCTGCTGCCCCCTGCTGCTATTGTGGCTGTTGTTGCTGTTGGCTGGTTGCAGTTGGCTGCGGTTTGTCAAGACTGAATATCCTGATGGCAAAAAGCAAACTTGCCCCAAGGAATCTGATGCCCCTAGTCAGCAGGAAGTAGTCTAAAGAGGTCTACACTCCCTCTCCCCTCTTAACTTTCTTTCTCACCTACCTCATGTTGGGGGATTGGAAGGGATTGGGGTGAAGAACGTTTGTAGATATAAGAACCCAATAAAGTAGCCAAAAAACACTGCCTCCAGATGAGTTTCCCTGAACGCATTAAACACAGGACCTGCTGTAGAAGCAGCTGTACAGTAAGTTCTTGCTAGATGAATGAATGAATGAATGAATGAATGAATGAATGAACAAACACGCTCCCCACTCTAATTCCCAGCTCCTACACTGAATGTCAGTGCTGAAAGTAACCCAGCCAGCAGCTCTTGGGAAATAGCTTCCTCTCTGGGTACCTTTCAGCCATTTCGCAATTTTATTTAATTTTTTAAAATTTATTTTGAAATAGTATCTCATGTATCCCCAGGTGGCCTTGAACTGAGTATATATAAGCCAAAAATGACTTTAAACTTTTGTCCTCCTGCCTTTGCCCCCAGATCCCTGGGGCATGTCACCTAGTTTGTGTGGTACTGGGACTAGTGAAGGCAAGGCAGGGATTCTACCAACCGAGCCGCATCCCCATGCCCCACTCTTTACCTGCTTAGTCTTTTTAATTTTCATTTTACGTGTGTGGCTGTTTTACCTGCATTTATGTCCAAGTAGCACTTAACATGCCCGGTGCCTGGAGAGACCAGGAGAGGCCATCAGGTGCCCTAGAACTGTTGCAGGTGGTCGTGAGCCTCCATGTGAACTCTAGGCACCAAGCCTGGGCCAGTACCTAACCACTGAGCCATCTCTCCAGCTCACTTCACTTACTCTTAATCACACTTCGTAAGAACATATGTGTTCAGAGCAGTCTGGCTCTAAGTGACCGGTCGTGTGTTTTATAATGTGAGCACCACTAATTTAAGGGTGGCCCAACTACAGTGCATGATGCATGCATAAAATAGGTGTATCACTCGTGCAACAGTGGCTAAGTTCTAAGGCTAACAACCGTTCTCCTCTCTGGACCTTCCCCGTAACATAAGTTCTCCACTGTGAAGCCAGAGAGTAGAGTAGTGGGGCTGTGCTTTAACAACCTTAGTGCTTTTCCCACTCACCCCCAAAAATATTCAAAGCCAGATCAAATGATATTTTTTAATTTGTTTGGAGAAAGAGAGAGAGAATGGAGTGAGTGAGAGGACAGCTTAGAGGAGTTGGTTTTCTTCTTCACGGTGCGGGTCCCAGGGACCAAACTTAGCCTTACAGCACTGCCTTTACCTGTGAACCGCAGACAGTGCTGGTCTGGGGAGAGACGTGAGGACAAGAACACGGCACACTCTCCAGTGATTGTACGCCGCTGCTCAGCCCTCCCTGCCCTTCCCCAAGGAAATAAAAAGCCAGCAGAAATGCCTGCTTGTGCACTGGCCTGTCTTTTACCTTTCCTCTTCCCAGACCCCACACTTAATCCAGCATCTGCTTCTAAGAAGCCTCCATATAGATGAACAAATGCATGTGGCTAAGAATCAACTGAGTGGTTGCCAGAAGAGAATTAGAAAACCCAGCTGGAGGGACTGCTCATTGGTGGAGAAAACTGGCTGCTCTTCAGAGGACCCAGGTTGGATTCCCAGCACCTACGTGGTTCCCAGTCACTACATGACTCACACCCAGTAGTAACGCCAGTTCCAGGGAGCCCAGTGTCTGCTTCGCTTCCACAGGCACTGTTTGTATGTGGTACACACATGGAGATTCAGGCCAAACATCCATACACATAAGTAATAAAAATTATTAGGGAAAATTGGAAGAAAAAAAAAAGAAACCAGATTAGAAACTGGCCAGCCCTAGACCCCTCACTGTGTTGTGTCTCCAAAAACAACACAGTTGCATAAAGGCGCCTATGCCGCTGGCTGTGTATGGTTTACTCGGGACTGTTAGCTGGTATTTCAGAGCTACTCTTGAATAATAGCTGTTGAATAATAGCTCTTGAATAATAGCTGTTTCACTAATTATTGTTTCTCTGTTCTTTGATATCAAATTGTTACATTTAAGCAGTTTTTAATAGCTTATCTTATCTTAGAAATACTGTAGAAGATGGTGGACCCTTGACCTTTTATCCTCTTCCATCTTGACTGGCTTTGCTTTCTCCCTCTCCCCTCTCTTTTTTTTTATTTTTCAAGACAAGGTTTCTCTGTATAGCCTTGGCCCTTGGCTGTCCCAGACTCACTTTGTAGACCAGGCTGTCCTTGAACTCACAGAGATTTGCCTGCCTCTGCCTTCCTCCCTTTTCTTTCTTACAAATAGTTATTGCGTGCTACGTACCCACACCTGAGAGTTGCATAGCATGGTGGAAACCACAGCTTCTGTTTTCTTAATCTTTGTGGCACAAAACAAAAATTTAAAGGGCTGTGTTCTGTTGTTTTTAACAAAATCTCAGTTGTTCAATTTTACCAATAAAGACTTGGGAGCCAGATGCTGATATGAAAGCCTGCTAGCCCAAAGAGGCAGAGAAAGCACCCCACTGACCTTCCTCCTCAGCTGATGGCCCAGAATGAATGCCCCCTTTCCCACGCCTGTCTCAGAAAACCTCCTTCAAACTGAATGTCCCTCCCTTCTACTTCCTGTACATCTCTCTGTCCTCCTGACTTCCTCTTCCTCTCTGTGGCTTTTTTTCTTAAGTCCTATGTTCACTGCCTGTCAGGTGGTTGCTTGCTCCACCTCTTGACCTATGGCTGACTTTATTTAATCGTGTTTACAATATTCAAGCAGAGTGTTCTTGGATTAAAGGTGTGTGCTAAGGCTGAGCCACACCACAACTAAAAGCAGGTTTTAAAATAACAGTGAATAACAGGATCTCGGTATTCACAGTGTGACCGATTATCCTACAACCATGCTTTTATGTTCTTATTTGTACAAGGAGATAATGACCAGAGCCATCTTCACAGAGTTATCCATCTTCTTCAGAGCTGAAGGTAAAACTCAGGGCCTTGCATATGTTAAGTATGACCACTGAGCTATGTAAGCCTGGCTCGGTGCATGGTTCATTAAGTTAGTTAAAAGCATGACAGTCACTGAGCACAGAAGCAAACACATAACAAACTCCTTGCCATGGTTGTTGGTATCTTGTTGCTGACGGTGTTTGTGTTACTCGCAGTTTAGGTTCCTCCACTGGAGTTGATTACCTCATCTCCTTTGACCCTAATCTGAACCAGTGGTTCTCCTCAGCACCAGATAGCCAACCCAGGAGTCTGTTATCTCCGCAGAGCTGACTTGCAGAAAATCTTGGGAGAAACAAAGTTAGGAGCTCAGATTATGACATCAGATTATTTGGGTTCAAATTTGCTCCACCCCTTCCTAGTGAGACAGATTAGGTTAATTAATCTCTGTAGGCCTCAGCTTCCCAACCCGTAAGGTGGGATAAACAATACCTGTCTCCTTAGGGATCTTACCAAAATTATGTGATTTTAAAACAAATGCATAGGGCTAAGAGGTAGGTAGGGCAGTGTGCACTTGGGTAGCATGCACAAGGCCCTGGGCTTGATCCCATCACCCCCACCCCCAAGGTGTGTAGGTATGTAGAATAGGGTCTGGCACAAAGTACATGCTAGAAATACCCGCCACTGGTCTGGTTGTTGTGTTTATCTGTTTAATTAAGACCTTATTTTAAATATTGTTAATTTGTAAAATAATAGCTTCTTTGTTAGATTCCCAAACTGGGTCTGTCATCATGTTGAGCGTCAGTTCAGTTTTTTGTTTATTTTTGTTTTTGTTTTTCCAATGCTTTTTTCAAGACAGGGTTTCCTCTGTGTGGCCCTAGCTCTCCTGGAATTCATTTTGTAGACCAGGCAGGCCTCAAATGCAGAGATTCACCTGCCTCTGCTTCCTGAGTGCTGGGATTAAAGGTTGTGCCACCACTGCCTGGCCAATTTAATTCTTAAATAGCCAAGATAGGCTTTGAATTTTTTATCCTCCTGCCTCAGTCTTCTGAGTAGCTGGAATGATAGACAGACTTCTGCTATTAAATGCCTACTGTAATAAAATACAAATAACATTTTTTTTTCTTTTTTGAGACAGACTTTTACTGTGTAGCTTCAGGCTGATGTGGAATTTGTAGCAATCCTTCGCCTCAGCTTCAAAAGGGCTGGGGTCTGAGCCACAATGCTCAGCTTAATAAGAATATTTTTTAATTTTAAGGAGTTTGCAAGCTAGCAGGGAGATGTTCGGAGGTAACTGCGTGCAGTGCCTCACTAAAAGGTAGCTTAGGTGACCCAGAGTCATGCTGAATGTGGGGGAGACCGGATGAAGAAAGTGGGCATTTTCAAGCAAAAGATGAAAATTTAAAGGTGGGGAAAGGTCTGTGGTGCTTAAGGAATGTTAAAGTTTAACATTCTCACCAGGATGTCTTACCCTAGGACAGCCTGTAAGTCACAGTTGCATTCTGGGAGAGTGGTGATGGTAAGCCAAAAGCAGTGGAGGCAGGATTGCTGAATAGACGCTCTTCGTGCCAGCGAGGGAAGGGAGCTCGGAACACAATTGGAGTTCAGGGAGAAAGAAGGTCTGCGTTGTACCTGCGACTTTGAGACATTGGCGAGAGCCTAGCCTTTGCTCTCCCATGCTTGGACACCTCTAAAAACTTCTGTGTAGAAAAGTCCCGTGCTAGTACACCGCCGTTCCTAGTAGAGGTACATTCCCCCAGATGTGACTTTCAGGGCCCTGCGGTTGAAACCCGGTATATGGAAGAGAGACTTGCTTTGGGCTGTGGGCTCCTCCTAGCTCTCCCTGGACATTTCCGCAGCCTCTTAACCACAGCTATCTATGCTGGTTTATCCTCTGAAAAGCGTGTAGTTGTAGAGATGATTGATGCTTAAGTTAGTAAGAATCCCTGTTGTTCATTAAGCAAGTGTTGCAGAAGAGAGCTAGCCCGGATGTGCATTGAGTCATATCGCTTTGTTGTCTCAACAGAGAAAGGCCCTGAGTGAAAATGAAGAAAAAGAACAGAACCATGTTAATGGCAGGATGTCTTCTAGTCTAGAGGAAAGTGTTACATGGTGAAAATAACCGTAACTTTTAGATCCGGTCTCTGTGAGGAGCTGCATTTGTTCGGCATGTTATGTGCAAACATCTGCTGAAAACCTGTGCAGCAACTGGAAGCTCTCTGTGCTGGCCGCTGGCCCCATTACCTTTTCTGTGAACTTAGAATTGGTGTTCTTCAGTCCCAGGAGGAAGGCTGAGTGCTGTAGGCTTTAAGTAGGAGGCAAGACTGGTAGTTTGTGGATTGTTATCACCCTGCAAGGCTCTTCGCAACTTCCTCTTGCCGCCCACAGCAGAATGCGGAAACCCTGCTGTGTCAGACCACTTCTCAGTTACTCTCAGGCACAGTTTGGGGATCCTCTTCTCACATTACATCCTAATTTTTGGACTTTTCATGCATTTGAAAATGAGTGTGTTGAGGTGGAATGGCTGACTAACCTTCACCTGTCTTCTCCTTTGCCACCATGCAGTGCTGCAGTTGAAGCTCCAGCAGCGGCGGACCCGGGAGGAGCTGGTGAGCCAAGGGATCATGCCTCGTAAGTGTCTCTCTCGGCGTTTGTACACTTGCTCTCTGCTTTCCCATCAGGGCTCTTGGTGTCATCACCTTCAGTAAAGCAAGCAGTTTAAGGCTTCAAGCAGGTCAGCGAATGGTCCTTTGCTTTTGAATTGCATGGGTTTTAAAGCTTCCCTTTCATGGAGCAGGGCTGTTCTACTCGCATAAACCTTGTCTCCCTGCTCAGTTGTGAGTGTGAGGAGCCTCTCACAACTGAGAGTTGGGTTGTTGCTCCTCTGTTGCAGATAGGTGGGCTACAGTTTATTTCAGAGAGATGCTGGGGGACCCATGGCGGGTGTGGGTGTGTATTTGCCTGGATGAAGCTGTTGGTGAGCTGCCATGACACGGGGCCAGTGGCTGCTTCCCTTGGGGTAGAAATGAAACCAAACCTTAGAATTTGTTAGAAACAAGAAAGCCTGCTTTGAATACCAAGAGCATTGTAGGTAGTGAATGCTGGGACCAGCCGTCTTGCTCTTCTGACATTTCTTAGTGAATTCACACTTAGCAGATCACACAAGCTTCCCTCCCCTCCTGGGATGTCATCATCTCTCAGATCCACCCTGAGGAAGAAGACAGTGCGTGCGCACGCGCGCACACACACACACACACACACACACACACTCACACACTGGCACACCAATCAGCAACATGTACTTTCATGAGAAGACTGGTCTCCACCTCACTCGATGCCTGTGCCCTGCTGTGGTGTCCGTGTTGTCAGTTACTCATTCGGGGTAGTAATGTGGGCAGCCAGCAGTGCAGTGAACCTGCCCCTGCTTTCAGGAGACTTGTGGTTAGAAGGCAAGACTGGTAAGGGGGGGGAATGGACAAATAAAGAGGATAATTTGAGAGCCTGCTAAGCCTTGTATAATACTAGTGGATGTGTTAATAGTTAACACAAAAAAGTTGGAGTCATTTTGGATAAGCTGGCCAAGAAACCTGATGTTGGCACATTCCTATAATTCCATCCTCTGGGAGGCTGAGGCAGAAGGATTTCTACTCTGAAAACCCCCAAAAAAAGCAAAACAGAAAAAGAATATGGAAGAAACCAGTGTCTGGAGCATAGGGAGCCAGGAGTAAGGGTGCCACATAGAGAAGGTGCATCGGTTTGTAGGCACATTAGGAAGCCACCGAAGGCTTCTGCCATCGAGGGTGGTGTCAGCCTTTCTGTTCACTGCACTTCATAGTAAAGGGGTTTAACTCACCTGCTGTTCTCTGAAGTCTGGGACCCTCCAGTGAAGGATCCCCCTCCCCTTAGTGTCTGGAATAGGTTGGTAGTGTTATCATTAGGGCCATACATAGTGTGTTTTACAGAACATTCCAGAGCTGCAGTCTGCAAACCTCATGAAGGAGCAAGTCCCATCTGCTTACCTGCTTCACAAATGCCATCTTTGTTTAGTGTCCACTTTGTGCCTAAGGTGGCTTTAGACTATATAGAGATGGAAAGAAGCACAAGGCACTCACACCTGCCCTCCAGACAGTAAACACAACCAGAGTTTGGGTTGCTGCGGTCTGGGGTGGGCTGCTGTAGTGCACCACTAGTTCTGAGAGCCTCGCTCTCAGCATCTGCAGGAGCTTCGGGGTCAGGACGTTGTGCAGGAGTGGAATGCCCACATTCCCACATTCTTTCTCCCAGCACGCACATGTGAGTGTACATGCATGCATGTGCGTGTGCGTGTGCGTGTGCGTGTGTGTGTGTGTTTAAAAAAAAGAGTAGTCATGGCATTTGAAATAACCTCAGTAACCTCTCCCATCTTGCTAAGAGCCTTTGGTCTCAAGCTGTCCTAGAAACCTAACTGCAAGCTTGGGTTGTCCCCATTTGTAGATTGGAAATACTCATCCTCTCCCGTGGGGGTGGAAATGGCTCTATGAGAGCGTCTTCCCTCTCCCACCCAGCAGGAGCTTTCCCCTGTGGACAGTGGCGGTTTTCAGCTTCTCTGGGAGGAAATGGGAGCAAATAAAAGATGATGATTAGAGGGATGGAGAGATGGCTCATCAGTTAAGAGCACTGGCTGTTCTTTCAGAGGACCTGGGTTCAATTTCCAGCAATCACACAGTAGCTCACAACTGTCTGCAACTCCAGTTCCAGGGAATCTGACACCCTCACGCAGTTATACATGCAGGTGAAACACCAATAGACACACAATAAATTATTTTTAAAAAGAACAAGATGGCGAGGAAGAAAATCAAAACCTAGAAGAGTTTCAGGTATGAGATTCCCCTCTCACCAGTGTGTGGGAATGCAGGCTTAGGCCCCGAGGTCCCAAAGAGGCTCTCGTTATTTTTGCTGGGCCACAGTGGTGAGTAACCCTACCTCGGTGCCGCCCTGCACACCCTCCCATCACCCCTTTACTATGCTGGCGCTTACTGCTCTCCTCACCTCCACCACAAGTCTTTTAAGGGAAACATGGGCAGTGCCAGCAGGCAAACCGAAAAGTAACACCCACTTTGAAGTGTCCACTTGCAGTCCATTAGGTTGGCCTGAGGAGTTTCTACAAAGTCCTTAACATTTCAATTTGCCGTACAACTGAGAAGGAAGGCAAGTAAGCAAAGCCAGAGAAGGGTCCTTGTGGCTGTATTTTATCTCTGGCTTATACCTTAAATCAAATGTTTTATAACCATGGAAAGAAAAAATCAACCTAGCTCATTTCCCAGAACACTCATTCCTAGTTCCCATGTAGGCCGGACTGCTTGATTCAGCGAATCTGCAGGACGTGATGTGCTTCCATGGCTCCTTTCCCGTTACGGTTGTTCTTGTTCTGTGTGCCACTCAGCCCTGGGAGCAGCTTCTCATGGGATTTAAGGGATTAAAGTCCTCCACTTCCCACATACCTTTCTCTGTGGCTCATGTGCTCTGATCGTATGCCTCAGCTATGGAGCTGGTTTCTGATGTGCTCTGAACAGGACCACTTCTCAGTGTCCTTTATTCTAACTAGGGAAACACAGGTCTCAGCTATAGCACCCCTTAAAACTCCTCAAATACAGAGTGCCAGAAAGTAGGGGCCCACACAGTGTACACCCAACTTTCTCTAGTGTCTGAGAAAGAGGGAAGATGGCGCACGGAGGAAGCGAGCAGGTCCTTCCGTCCAGAGCCAGGGATGCCCTTGTCATCAGGATGAAGACTCAAAGAGGCGGGCAGTGTGCGGTGTCCCTGCCCCCATATTGACAGATACACACACAGAAGTGAAGGTCAGAGATGGGAACGGTGTTGTGACAGGGCCAGCTGTCAGAGAGGCGTAACACTTTCTGCAGGCAACTGTAGATGTCCTGACCCAGGCAAGCGATAAGGAAACTCCTGTGAATCCCTGGGTGTGAGGGAAGAGCCACTTTTCCTTCTTGGCCTGGTCCACCAAGGCTCCTTGACTGCGAGCAGAGAGTAGAAGTCTTTTGTGGTGCAGCCAACCCCTGTTCATCCATCAGCGCAACCATGATGCCTCAGCACATAAGGGAAGGAATACATCTTCATCCCTGAAGGGATCAAGGGAGCTTGGTCCTCTTGAGCTTGTCTTTTTAATTCTTTCATGTCTTCTCTCCCTCCCTCTCTCCCTTTTGTTGTTTGGTGCTGAAAAGTCAAACCCAGGTCTTCATATGCAGGGCAAATGCTCTTCCTCCTGACCCCTGTCCCTGTGTCCTTCTTATTTATTTTTCTTATTACATGTGCGTGTGTTTCTGCCATTCAGGGACAAAGATGAATTCCTTCACTGAGGTGTCATGGTTCCTCTGTCCTGGACCATGATGACAGATGAACAGGGTTGGCTGCAGTACCAGTGTGGTGCTGTGTATTATATATATACAAGTATGTATGTGTGTATGTATGCATGTATGTATATCTGTGGGGTGTGTATGTCGGCGTATGTTTCTGTATGTGTGTAGATTTCAGGCGTTACATCTCTCCTTCCTGTAACGGGAATCAAACTTAGGTCTTCAGGCTTGGCAGCAAACACCTTCACCTGCACAGCCCCCTCGCACCGCTCTTTACATTTTAATGGTGTTTCCCTGTGTTTGGCCAGTGCCATTGGCCACTCTTAGGTCTGAGTGGTTAGGAGAATTCAGGGATATGAGGAAAGCTAGTTAGTGTCATCCGAAGGCCTCCCCAGAGGTGTGTAGACACAGTGACAAGAAGAGGAGCCACTGGCCCCGCCAGCTGCTGGTGGCGGATGGTGTCCAGGCCTGCGCGTAAGCCTGGGTCTCATGTGCGTAAGCCTGGGTCTCATGCGCGTAAGCCTGGGTCTCATGCGCGTAAGCCTGGGTCTCATGTGCGTAAGCCTGGGTCTCATGCGGACCCTGCAAAAGTGGCCATGAGCAGTGGGTCCTAGACTCGGGATAAACTCTGGCCCAGCTTCCCGTCCCTCCAGTGGCAGTTGGACCCCGTTCTCCATCTTGAAGTGATGTTGGCTACCTACTGTATACAGAGACAGTTTGTGCACTCAGCACCCACAGCTAATCACTAATCTAAGTGATCATTTTGTTGGACCCCAGTGTTTGCTAAGGAGCCCCTGTTCAGGCTGACCCAGAAGAAATGCCTTAGTTTGACAAAAGGCTGCATGCCATCCTATGAAATGTTGGGGATTCGTTCTGTGTTGCCTTTTCCACTCAAGTTAAATGCTTTGTGGGTTGGGGAGGGTGGACTAAGCCACAGCTTGTCGTGCTGGTGCGCTTGGTGCCACTGAACTACTCCTGTTTCCTACTAAAGAGCAAGGTGACAAAGTTGTAAGTTTCAGGGAAATGTTTGTTTGCTTATTTTTGTGAAGTTTTTTCATCTTTATTGATATTACTGTGTGTATTAACGCTTGGCATGCACCACATGCGTGCCTGGTGCCCACAAAGGTCAGAACACCTTTTTCTGGTCAGCTGAAAATGCTCCTTGTTTCTAATGAAAGATGATATTTCAGGGACACTCTGTCTCAGGGGATACTTCAAAGATTAGTGCCTTTGTGTGGGCCAGGGAAGGGCAGACCCTTGTCTCCCTAGGATTCCATTGTCTCCGTTTGTTCAAGTGCATTTGGAAGTTGCTAGGACTCCTGAATGTTCGTCTCTGAGTTGCCACCTCTGTTAACCAGAGGTTTGACCAAAGGCTACTCTTCCCGAAAGGATCTCCTCACCCCCAACACACCTTTAGCCCACGCTTAGTTCTGGTTGCCCTAGGCTCCAGCTGCTTCCGGGCCCTTGCTCTCAGCCTCAGCACAGCCCACATGCCCTTTCAGATACGGAGGTGATTTGGGCTGAAAATATGCTCTCCTATTCTTTTGTCCACCCATCACCCCATCCCTTCCTTTCTTGTCCTTCTTGCCCTTCCTCCTCCAACTTCTCTTCTTCATCTTCTTTTTGGTTAAAGCAGAGCACCCTGTGAGATGATGTGGCCTTTCCTTAGGAATATGACAGTTTAACTATAGTTGCAGCTCTAGCTTTTGTTTTGTTTTTAAAGAAAAAAAAATTTACGTGCACTAATGTTTTGCCTGCATCTATGTCTATGTAAGGCTGCCAAATCCTCTGGAACTGGAGTTACAGACAGTTGTGAGCTGCCATGTGGGTGCTGGGAATTGAACCCAGGTCCTTTGGAAGAGCAACCAACGCTCTTACCACTAAGCCATCTGCTGAGCCATCTTGTTTTTTTTTTTTTTTTTTTTTTTTTATAAACATTGATAAAATGTGTATTTGAGATTGAGGCTAGACTGATCCCTAGATTAAAAGCCCAGAGAAAATTGTGTGAGGCCTGTGGGCATGTGTTCCCTGGAATGCTTTCTATTATCCCGGGAAGACCAACTAGGCCCATGGCTTCAGGGAGTTTAATGCGGTCTCTTGATGGACCCCACAGCCCTCGTCTCTCTCCCTGCTATTCCAGGGTGTGTGCGTCTCAGGGAGCAGTGACTGGCGTAGAGCTGCCTCCTGGGCCAGTTGTTCCTGTCATAGGACTCTGGAGTTTGTTGTGTGTTTGTGCCTGAGTTTATTGAACAGGGTAGGGAAAATATTTTTTAATTAACATTGATTTATTGGCCACCTGTAGCAGCACACACCTTTAATCCCAGCACTCAGGAGGAAGGGGCAAGTGGATCTCTGTGAGTTCGAGGCCAGCCTAGTCTTCAGAGTGAGGTCCATAACAGCCAGAGCTACATGGAGAGACCTTGTCTCAGAAACAAAACAAAAATCATTTATTGTATGAGTGTGGATATGTGGGGGGTCTGAGTGGATATGGGGGGGGTTAACTGGCTTGAGGGAGTTGTTTCTCCTCTACCATGTGTGTCCTAGGGATCAGACTCTGGTCACGTGGCTTAGCAGCAGGGACCTTTACCACTGGCCTCCAGCTGAGCTTTGTTTTGTTTTTGCTTTGTAAAAGAGTGACACATGTAATGAAACCCTGACCCTGTAGGCCAGGCTGGCCTCAACTGTGTAGAGATCCACCTGCCTCTGCATTCCTCTGCTGGGGTTGCAGGTGGACATTGTCATGAGAGGTTCCCGAGCAGTCTTCTTGATAGAGTTTTAGATATAATTTTAATACCTTTTAAAAAGAACAGGAGGGTGGTGTTGCTCTTCAAAATCTGTTCTTACTATCTGAGGCATGAAGGACAGAACTTCTCAAGGTAATAAATGAGTGGGTATAGCAATGCACACCTACTGTGTTCCAGGCCAGTCAGGACTTCATCTCAAAACAAACAAAACAAAACCCTGGAAGACAGTAAAGGAAGTAGAGGACACTGTGACGCTGTCAGTGTGGCTACTTGGCTGATTTTACAGCTTACAGCTTACTGGTAGAAGCTTGCCCAGTATCCCCAGCACCACACGTGGATAAAAGACAGACATTATCACATGCCAAGCGGAACCCTGGAGCAGATGATGATGGCGATGGTTTAAATCCTTCAGTAGCAGGATATTATTCTCAGAAGGACAAAGATGATTTGCAACTTATCTAAACAGATGGCTGAAGGATATTCAGAAAAAATCGGTCACTTTTGGGAGGAGGGGTGTGTGTCTGTCTGTCTATCTGTCTGTGTTGTTTTGAGGCTCCTTTCCAACTTTCAGATCACCCCCCATTCGGCTTCCCAGTTGCTTGCCACCATGGCTGGCCAGACTTTTTTTTTTAATCTGTTTTGGATTTTACCAAGGAGGGAGAGTGTGCTGGGACAGCAGAGCAGTCTGAAGCCTTGGCTACGACTGCTGTGAAGGTCACATGCAAGCACCAGTGGCCATGGGGACCTAGCACTCCTAAAGAGCTGACTGTGGCCACACGTGCCATAAGCCCAGCCTCAGGAGGGGTGACTGGCCTGTCCTCGGGACTTGCTGGGCCGTCTAGCCTAGCCAACAAGATCGAGGTTTAACGAGTGATACGGTCTAAAAAAAGAAGGTGGAGGAACGGCAAGATGGCTCTCTGGGTAATGACACTTGCTGCCAAGCACAGCCACATGTGTTCCATCCTCAGGACCCACATGGTAGAAGCAAAGAAACCCAGATAGTTGCCATCTTTACACAAGCTCTGTGGTGCGTTTATCCCCACCACACACACAGTACATACAATACATAAAATAGAAAAGGGGCCAGAGGTGTGGCTCAGTGACTAAGAGCGCTGCTGTTCTTGTAGAGAAAACTTGCAGCACTCACGTTGGGTGACCCACAGCCACCTGTCACTTTATCACCAGGGCTCCAGGACCCTCTCCCCTCTCAGGCACCTGCGTACGTGTGTGTGTGTGTGTGTGTTCACCCAAATAGAAATAAATCCTGAGTTACTATCTGGTAAGTAAAACGATTAAAATAATAAACAGCAGAGTGATTGAAGAAGATACCAGATGTTGACCTTTGACCTCCACATTCACATGTGCACACAAATAAACATAACTGGCAGATATGTCAAAAAGAAGCCTGGAAGAGGTCCTGAGTTCAATTCCCAGCAACCACACGGTGGCTCACAACCATCTACAATGAGATCTGGTCCCCTCTTCTGGTGTGCAGGCATACATGCAGACAGAACATTGTATACATAATAAATAAATAAACAAATCTTTGCCTAAATAAATAAATAAGCCTGGAAGACCAGTGTGTTAATCATATTTTTGTTACTGTAACAAAATACACAAAATAATCAATTTGTAAAATGTTAGTTTTGCTTACAGTTTGTTTTAATGTGTATATGTGTTTGCCTGCTTGTGTGTCTGTGTACCACATGTGTGCCTAGTACCCATGAAGGCCAGAAAAGGCCATCATATCCCCCAGGAGCTGGAGTTACAGGTGGCTGTAGCCACCATGTCAGTGATAGGAACCTGATCTGAGTCTTCCGTGAGAAAAACCGGGGTTGTGGATGTCTGAAATTGTAACCCTCGGCTGACTGGCCTGTGGAGAGACGGTGTGTCACCGTGAGTGCACAGTGGAGCATCGCTACTCGGCTCCTACAGCTGAGAAGTAGGGGGAGGAAAAGGGGTGATCTGGGGCCCCACCATCATTATCCTTTTCAAAGCCATGCCCTCCTAAAGGGTGTATCACTTCCTGGTGGTACCATGGGCTAAAGAACACGTGGGCCTCTGGAAAACACCCATAAGCCACAGCAGTCAGATCTAAAGTGTTCGGCACTGATGTTTTAACCCTCAGTGTGCCATATCGTTGACATTCGTGTGTGTTAGACTTTGCACCCCGTCTCCTAGCTTTGGCCTTTCCCACTGCTGCTGGGTCAGTTGGGAGCTTCTAAAGCAGCTTGCACCGCAGATCTTGGCTTTTTGCACTCACTCTCTCTGTGTTTGTATATGTCTGTAGAGGGCAGCGGAGGTACTGTGTTCCTCAGGCCCCAGGGCCTCCTGTCTCCCAGTCCTGGCATTACAAGCACAAACCTTCCTTCCTTCCTTCCTTCCTTCCTTCCTTCCTTCCTTCCTTCCTTCCTTCCTCCCTCCCTCCCTCCCTCCCTCCCCCCCTCCTTCCCTTTCTTCTTTCTCCTCCTCCTCTTCTTTTCTTCTTCTCTTCTAGAGATTGAATTCATGTCCTCAGAAGCACTTCACTGACTGAGCCATCTTCTGCTCCCCTCTGCCCTCATTCTTGGTAGTTGGCTTTGGTTTGGTTTTTTGAGACAGGGTTTCTCAGTGTAGCCTTCGCTGTCCTGGACTCACTTTGTTGAGCAGGAAGGCCTTGAACTCTCACAGAGATCCACCTGCCTCTGCCTCCTGAGTGCTGGGATTAAAGCCTGGCTGGAAATTGGCTTTAGTGCTGGGAGTACAGCCAGGTACCAAAACAAGGGTGGGGTCAAGCCTGCATACCAAACAGGATGTGTGTTGAAGAATGCTGCATGACTCTTAGTTTGGGTCTTATTTGCCCTAGATGTGTGTTCCCTTCTAATTAAAACTCTTTGTTTCGCATGAACTTAGTTCTGGTCTTATTGTCATTGGCAGACCCTAGAACTGTTTTTGTGTCTCTTTGATTAATGGCCTTTGTTGCAGATATTTTGATGGGCGTAGAGTGTCAGCTGAACACAGGATAAAGAATGGAGGTCAGGCCCAGTTAGTGCTCAGCAATGCTTCGCGCATGTGCCATTTCTTTCCAGCGGGTAAGAAGGGAAGAGACTGCAGCAGCAGTAACAGCTCATCTTAACCCATCACAGCAGATGGCAGAGCACTTTCACTTTGCTTCATGCTAATAATCACTGGGTGTGGTAGAAAGAGCAACTGCCGGTTTGTGGATGAGGACCGAAGCCTCAGGAGTCACATGACTTGCCCATAGTCTCTCGGTGCCACCTAGAAACAGGCAAATTCGGCCCAGCTTTTCTGGCTCTAGACCTGTTGTTGTTCAGGTATACTTGAAGAGGCCTCGGGTACAGCTCAGTTGCAGAGCGCTCGCCTGTCACGCACGAGGCCCTGGTTTCAGACCCCAGCGGCACATAAACCAGGGGAGGTAGCCTGTGCCTGTCATGTCAGCTTTCGGGAGGACATAATCAAGGTCAAGGCCAGCTTGAGCTATGTGAGAAAGAAAGGACAGGGAAGGGGTTCACTTGAAAGCTGAAACAGGATCTAATTGAAGTCCTATGATTGGTAAGGTCAGCAGGTCAGGTTTGAGGAGATAGAGGTGGAAGTAACTTTCAGTTTTGGCCTTCCAGGTTGTGGTCCATGTCTGCCATTTTGGGCGGCAGGACGTCTATAGACAGTTTCCTGCTTCTGTCAGGGTACCTGCGTTAAAGCGGAGGTGCCTTGCTTTCTTGTGCTATGGGCGCTTCTTGAAGAGTGCTACGCATCTTGGACTGCACAGCTGCCTAAGCAAGCGGCTGCAGTTCATTGCACGACTCCCAAGCAGGGCTACTGGAGTGAACCTTCTCTGTCTGGGACAGACTCCCAAAAGCATCTCCTGGTGCTCATGTTGGCCATTGCCCATAGCCAGGGAAGGGCCCTTTCTGTGTCCTGCGTCTATCCCAGGATTCTCTGTGCTCTTCACCTGCTGGGTGGAAGGCCTAGGTGCGATGACCTCACCCCTGATCCAGTCAGCAGGAGGTGGGACCTGTCTCAGAAGGAGTAGGTTCTAGCCAGGAAAACAGCAAAAAGCCCAGGTTGATTTGTCAGAACTTCATGTCCAGTCCTGGACATGTGCTAGGCTCTGCAGTCATGGAGCCCCACCCAGCCTGGTTCTTTGACTCCCAGGGATATAGCTCTAGAAATTGGAACTATTTAGCCATGAAATCAGCGGAGTCGAAATGTCAACTTTGGCAGTCAGTGGGCTGGCAGATGTCATAGGCAGATGGCCCTCATATCTCAGAGCTGAAAATTCAAACCAGGCTGTGGAGAAAGTTCATGAAGTTCTTCCACATGTACTTTTCATCACTTGGGATGTGTTGGAGAATGAGCCACTTTCTCACTTCTTTTTGTCCTTTGGACTAGTGAAACAATGGTTTTCAAATTTTTGCGGTACCAAAATGGCCAAGCTACAAAAGATAGGACTTCTGGGAGTCCACGATTTTGAAGGCCCCTGGACTCCACTGGAGTGCCCTTGTCTTGAGCCATCCTCTGGGAAATGTGTAGTTTCTGTATTTACTTCATGGAGCCATTCTGTGCTCCCGAGTGGAAGTAGGACACTGCCCTGTTCAGAGGATTTAAGAGTTGATGGCAAAGGCAGCTTCCTAAGATAGATGGCAGCTTCTGCCTGTGAAATAGTGAGCCCACCCATCCCCAAGAAGCCTGCCTGTCCTGTCCCTCAGTGGCCTTGTGTGGCATCTGTATCAGTTCCTGGGCGGGTGGTACACACCTTTAATCTCAGCACTCTGGGAGGCAGAGGCAGGTGGATCTCTATGAGTTCGAGACCAGCCTGGTCTATAAAGCGAGTCAGGACATCCAGGGATACTCAGAGAAACCCTGTCTTGGGTGGGGTGCAGGGGGATAGTCTCTTCCAAGTGATTCCAAGTTATCAGTACTAACCACTGGGGCTAGAAGATGTCTCCATGAGTAAAGGCACTAGCCACCAAATCTGATGACCTCTTCAATCCTTGGGACTCACAGGGTAGAAGGAGCAAACTGACAAGCATAGTAAATTTAAAAATAAATGTAATTTTAGAAATAAAAATTAAAAGGGCTGGAGAAATAGTCTAGCTGTTCAGAGCACTGGTGATTCTTCCAGAGGACCTGGTTCAACCGCCAGCATCTACATGGTGGCTCACAACCGTCTGTAATTCCAGTCCCAGGAAATGATCCCTCGCCTGCCCTCCAGGGGCACTGCACGCATGGCACACAGACGTACATGCAGGTATACCCGTAAGCATAAAATAACTATTATTTTTAAAAAATTAAAATTAAAAACCTAACAATTGCAACTGGGAAAAAAAAAGGCTGAATGCAAAAGGTCTGCTCATGTGTGATAGTTACCTTGTACCGTCCGACTACAGAGTCGCTGGTGAGCTTAACACGTAACCAGAGGGGAGCAGCGATCCCTTTTTGATGTCAGCATCTGTAGGGAGCCAGGTCCCCCCACCACACACACACACAGAGACAGATCCAGGATGGGTGGGTGAGTGGAGAATGGGGGATTGAGCTTGATGGCCAAGAGCTGTCTGTGGTGAGCAGCATTTCCAGAACTGCCTGGTGGGTCCTAGGAGGCTCACTAGCTGGACACTTATGTAAATCTGGAACTGTTCCAAAAGGTGCCGTTTGATGCCCTTCCTGCTTCAGCTCATGAGCACAGCCTTGCAGGCGCCTTGAACACAGCTCTGAGTCCTCTTATAAATGATTGGACAGTATATTCTTGAGAAAATGGAAATCAGAACTTTTTATTTTCTTAATTCATAAATGTGCTCATTTAAGACAGTGAGCTTGTCAGGGAGGAGGAAAACAGGTGCTAGCAAGAAGGCCCAGAGTATCAGCTGGTTACAGCCAGCTGGGGTGGAGCCCAGTCTGGGACTAAAGCTGTAATGAGGAATGCCTTAGCTCTTAGGCAGTGCATCCTTCGAGTCTGAGGCTTGTCTGTTTCTCCTGCTCAGTCAGAGCTGCCTCCTTGTCTTTGTTCAGAGTGTCACCAGGTCCCTAGTGGCGAGAAAGGGTGAAGAGCTGCCCTCTGCCACCAGAAATGTGTGTTCTTAAAGCTCTGCTGTCTGCATGGGTCATAGGCTTCTCTTTGCAGAGACTGCCTTCTTGGAGTTCTGGCAACATGAAACTTGGAATGAGTAATGTCCTGGACCTTCCTGGCAAAGCTTTAGGGCAGCAAGGAGGGAGGAGATGGAGTCCATGATGAACACATCCTTCCTGGCTGGACACTTACAGTCTGTCCTTTCCAACTACCTAAGGCCAAGATTTTAAAACCCATTTTCTGTCTTGTTTCACTTCCCTGTGCCTTGTCTTCTTAGCATGGAAATTTGGGTGTCACTTGATCCTGTATCAAGAAGGTCCAGGGCTTTACCCATATCATCTTACATGTCCATCACCAAGTCACCTCTGCAACGTGCTTTAACAGAGCTGGCTGGAGAAGCACAGGCACTGCCCAGCCTCAAACCCCAGGGAACCTGGGGTTCCCACACGAACCTGATACAGGCATGGCTAGAAGTCTTCACATACCTGGAGGAGGAGCCGTGATTCTCTCCTCCTCCTTCCTGACAGGAGTGGCTACTGAAATGGCCAAACCTGTTGTCAAGGAGTAGAATTCAGACGGAGATGGAGAGAAGCACAACCTTAGGTAGGCTGCCCAAGAACCAGAGGAACCCACATGCCAGTCATGTTTAGTTGAAGGAAGAAGCGGAGGCTGAAGACGGCCTGGGGGGGGACCCCTCTGTGCTTACCACATCTTAGCCAGTGCTGGTTTATCATGAAATTGGAGCGACCACGATGGAGTTACTGTGAAACAAGTCTTTAGAGCTTTGCTGTTGCTACCTTGAGTTTTTCTGGTCACTTTCCATTCTCCTGCCTCATCGAGCATGGGCATTCTATCAGCCTTCTTCACCCTGGTCTGTCTCGTGTAAGACCAGGCTGCTGCATGGTGAACAAGCCCTAGTTTTCAAACTACAGTGTCTGCAGCGGGCCCACAAGCCTGCTTCTGTGCCCCTGTGCCCCTGCTTGCTGCTGTGAGTTAGCCTGCCTGTCTGTCCGAGAGGCCCACGGTCAGGTCCGAATCTGACTAGTGTATCTAATTGGTGCACCTCTGACGTGTCGCCCACCACCTGACCATGTGCGAATCCAACAGGTTCCTTGGAAGAAGTCGAGAAACAACTCGGAGAAACAGGAAGAACTCTCTTTAGGATAACAGAATTAGGTTGTAACCAAAACTGTCATTTTCTAGGTTTTTTCCTAGCTTTTCTGGGCGTATCAGATGGAAGCTTGGCTGTCACAGGTGTGTGTGCCCCTGCGTTTGCAGCTGAGAGGCCAGCTCAAGTATCAGCCTCCGCCTTCCCATGCAGCAGCACTTCCCAGCCTTCCTAACACCACGGCCCTTCAATGCACTTCCTTGTGTTGGGTGACCCCAGCCATAAAGTTAGGTTTGTTGCTGCTTCAACTGTGACTTTGCTACTGTTACAAATCATACTGTAAGTTAGGCATCCCTGTGACAGGTCGTTTGACCCCCAAAGGGGTCACAACCCACAGGTTGGGAATCACTCACTTGGAGGCACACTTGCCCTGCTGTTCGTCACTGTGCATCAGGCCACATGGCCTGTGAGCTTCCAGGGAGTCTCCTGTCTCAGTCTCCCAGCTCGCCATTCAAGCTGTCGTAGGCAGGTGCCCCGTGTGTGCACATATATGAGTGCTGAGGATGGGAACTCGGGTCCTTATACATGTGGGGCAGCTGCTTTACTCACCGAGCCTTCTCCGAAGCCCTCCTTGGGTAACGTACTAAATCAGCTGGAATGCTAAAATGTCTCAGCAGCTGGCCATGGTGGTGCATGCATGTGATTCCAGCACTTGATAGGTTGAGGCAGGAGCATCATCCTGAGTTTGAGTCTAGTTTGGGCTACGTAGTGAGACCACATCTGAAAAATACATCTGGTCCAATCCCTGCCACATAAACAAGCACTCGATAGAAACGAGCTTGTGTCTTGTTAGTGTGAGAAAATGTCCTTTGCCCAGTGTGTTTAGAATCTGTATCTACTGTGGCCATTTCTCCCCTCACCATCTTGCACTGTTCTTGCATCTTAACTGTTGTTGGTACACCTCATGTCAAGCTGTGTCTGTGCTTGTGAGGCGCATTTCTTTTTTTTATTATTTTTTCTTTATTTTTATTTTTTATATGTGTGTGTTTTGCCTGCATATATGTTTGTGTACCACTTTTGTGTGGTGCCTGTAGAAGCCAGAAGAGGGTATTGGATCCCTTGAAACTTAAGTTACAGACAGTTGTGACCCTCCTTTCAGGTGCTGGGAATTGAACCCAGGTCCTCTGGAAGAGCAGCTAGTGCCCTTAACCACTGAGCCATCTCTCCAGCCCGTGAGACGTGTTTCTAGAAGTCAGGTCATGTATTACTCCTGGGATGGCCGAACAGGATGTTCAGGTAGCCAGGGGTCTGGATAATCAGCTCTGGCTGCAGCCCAGGAGCAGCTGGACTGAGAGAGTCCAGCCAAGCAGGGTTCACACAGCGGTGCTTTATGGGAGTCGGTGGTGGGTGCTTCTGGACACTGCACACGGATTTTGTTCATTATTTATGTGTATGTTGACAGGGTCTCTCCACATAACACTAACGTCCTGGAACTCACTGAGATCCTCCTGCCCCTGGTCCTGAGTGCTGGGATAAAAGGCATGGGCCACCACACCCAGCCTGGTTCTTTTAAAACAGAGTTTTCTGGGCCTTGGTGGCACACAACTTTAACTCCAGCACTTGGGAGGCAGAGGCAGGCAGATCTCTGAGTTCAAAGCCAGCCTGGTCTACAGAAAGAATTCCAGGATGGCCAGGACTATGCAGAGAAAACCCTGTTTAGAAAAAGTATATATAGAAAGTATATATAGAAAAAGTGTGTGTGTGTGTGTGTGTGTGTGTGTGTGTGTGTGTGTAGATGCATGCAGTAGCAGTGGGGATGTTGGATTTCCTGGACCTGGAGTGGTAGGCTGTTAGGAGCTACGGCCTCTTCATGGGCAAATCACTACTCTTAACTACTGAGCCATCTCTCCGTTGATTAGGGTTGTAGTGTTCCAGGGGGTGAGCAGAGTCTCAGTCCCCAAAAGTGGCGCACACCTGTAATCCAGCACCTGGGGAGGCAGAAACAGCAGATCTCTGTGAGTTCCAGGCCAGCCTGATCTACAAAGCGAGTTCAGGGATACACAGAAACTCTGTCTCAAAAAAAAAGACACAGCTCCCTCGACCCAGGAGCCTTTCCAAGTGTTTAACCTGTATGTGAGCTACTAACCTGAGGTCTCAAGCTGTACCACAGAGCCCTCTCTGTACATCACCGACGGCTCCGAACCCTCTTCCTCTACACATCCATTACTAGCTTTTGGACGAGTGACTGCTGAATGGTACTGTGTGCCTGGCACTTGAAGAACGGGAGATTCTTTGAGGTGCGGAAAATAGACAAGGCGCCGTGGCATCTCCGGGGTGTGTGTGGTCACAGCAGACTGACAGTGGACAGGTACTGCAACCGTCTATGGTGGCTGGTGTTCGCTTCCTTGCATTTACTTGTGTTGTCTGTGTTCTGAGCTATCCTACAGCTAGAGTTGTGTTGGGAGGACACTGTTGTGGAGGGCATTGGCCCATCACTGAGAAAGCCGTCTTGCTACAGTACAGCCTTGCACTGTGGAGCCAGGAGCCAGGGCCAGCTTCCTTCCCTCTGGTTCCCTGGAATGGATTCTCTAGCTGTGCAGGTTGAGGAGATTGCTGGCCTGTCCTCGTTTGTCTTGAAGTTGTCTGCTAAACCTAGAGCTCCCTCTACTGTCAGAAAATGAGAGGGTTGTCGGGGCTTTTTAAAAGTTTTCTTTTTAAATTCTCTTTAATTTAACTTGTTTTTAATTTAAACAGAATGCTGCTGGGACTTTGAAGCTCCTTCTGAGCATGCTCTTGAGAGGCCCACCCCTGGGAATTGAGGGGCGGAAGCACAGAGGCCAGGCAGGATAGGTCATATCTGTGCTCTTGCTACTTTTAGCGGCCCCTACCCTTACCCTCCTACCACAGCCAGCGGCCTGGAAGGTTATCTTCGCACACAGTCTCACAGCTGTCTGCAGCCTTGGCAGCAGAAGTGAAAGTGACCACAGCCTCCACATTTCTCACCTACTGCCATTGTTCCCTGGTGAAGGGAGCCCCACTCTCTCCCGTACCTTAAGTTGTCGTGTGTCACTTGGAGTGTTCACGGTGCATTTGCAGAGGAGCTGCAGCTGGGCTTGCCACTGAGATCCCTGTGACAGTCTCAGACCCCAGAATAGGACCCACCACCCTTCTAGAGGCAGTTGGTAATACACGGTCCAGCGCCAGCCAACAGTGACTGAAACTTTCTTAGTCCTCAAAGATAAACCTGAGCTTCATTCTAATAGTGCTGTTGGTACCGGCTGAAAACTGAGAAAGTTCTGCCTGAAGCAGGCGGCCTTGGAGGCTTTCCGGATGGGACTCTGAACCAGGAGTTCAGACTCTGAATCAGGAGGGGCTGGTGCCCTATAGATCTGAGAGTGGCCAGCCATAAAGACACATGCTTCCTTGGGTGTCAGTCAGGTGCCATTTCTCTGCAGACGCCATCTCTCCTGCAGCCGCAGGGTTGCACTGGCGTGTCTTACAAGTTGTGTTCTGCTGTTTTTTGGGGATTTGGGGCTGAGACTGAGCCCAGGAGCTTGCCTGTGCCAAGTGGGCACCGAGCTAGCCTCAGCCTCTAAAAGTAATTCTTCTATGGTTTTTTTCTCAACAGCTTTGAAAAGTCCAGCTGCATTTCATGAGCAGAGAAGGAGCCTGGAGCGGGCCAGGGTAAGGCTCCCTTCCCCGAGGACCTCTGAAGCACAGTCAGCTTCATCCACCAGCTGATTTTACTTCCAGTCTGGAGCAGCTTTGGGGTCAGCCCTCACCTTACAGCTCTGAAGAGTAGAAACCTTGGCCTTCCGTGTTCTTCCCTCCCCAGCCATCTTCCTTGTAGAGTGTGGTCAGACCGAGACTCTCTGTTAGTACCTAGGAGCTCCCTCCCCAGAGCTGGCCTTAGAGACCACCATCTTCCCCCCATTGAGCCTCATGTTGGTGATCTGCGCCAGTAGTACCCATGGGCAGGCTTTCCACTTGTGGGCCGTCACTCCAGTGAGCGCCCATCTCCATCTGCCCCAAAGCAGTCAGCAGCCAGCAGCCAGCAGCCAGTTACACCCTTTGTAAAGTAGACGTGGGTGTGCTGGAGGCCAGACTTCCTGCTCTAGCACCTTGCTGCATCCTTGTCCCCTCCATTTCAGTTCCCCACGGCCTCTGTGGAATGGCCTGCGCCTGGTGTGGGTGGAGATGGGGAAGTGACCACCTCATGTTTCTCCTCCTCCCACTGGAGGAGTGCTGGCCTTGCCTGCCTGAACCCCGTACCATTCTCACTCCTGAGGCTGCTTTTTTCTCTTCATAAAATCATGGTAATGTGTAGCGAGAAAGAACGAAGTCATAGGTACTGAGAAACAGTAAAACCGCTTACTTCCATGTGCTGGGAGCCAGAGAAGGGCCTGCAAGAGCAAGGGTCAGAGTTGTAGCCAGGCAGATTGCTGCAGGGTGCAGAGGGGTCTGCTTAGACACCGTTGTGTGAGGTTGTGTTCATGTCCTATTTACCAGCACTGGAGCCATGAGTTAAGATGTGGCCGCCCGTGCTTTCTAGATGCAGCAGAGCTAACTACTGTAGCCAGCTAGAAAGCAGTGAAGCTGGAGCCCAAACCACGGGCTGTGGGGTTGAGACTTGTACCACATTTCATTGTGTGTGTGAGTGTGTGTGTGTGTGTGTGTGTGTGTGTGTGTGTGTGCGCGCCTGTGTATTGGGACATGTGTGGAGGTCAGAGGACAACTTGGCAAGAGTTCTGTCCTCTCACCATTTAGTTCCTATCCAAACTGAAGTCAGCCGGCTCCATGGAAGCAGCATAATTTGCCCACCGAGCCATTTCAGCAGCCACATATATATTACATGCAACATTTTATATGTGTGCTTGGTTATGTATGCAGAGTAATTTTGTTTCTTAACACATGGTGAATGTGTTCATCTACAGGTGCACATGCTGCACAGCTCTTCAGAAATGACTGCCAGATTACAACAACAGGTTAATATTTAAACCTGTATTAAACTTGTCAGTTACACTATGAAAAATGATGTATTGGGTTCATCACGGATTAGTCGCTTTACTCATTTATACCAATTCAGAGCTTTGAAAAGCTGCTTTTGCATCTGAGTGAGAGGCAGCACTGTCGGCTTGTCTTCTAGGACTCTTTACGATTCTAGGACTCTTTATGATTCCAGTCAGGTCACCACTCCCTGCGTCTGTAACCCTGTACAGACAACATCTCGGGGAGAGCCATCCCTGCTGGCTGCAGCAGCCTCGGGTCCCAGGAGCGGGATCTGAGAGCGGGAGCTCTCAGATGCAGCCCACTCTGTGTGGCTGCTTCTTCCCTTGTGTCCCCAGCTCTAGGAATGCCTTCAGTGAGAGCTAAAAGCCCCTTCTTTCCCTTCTGCACCAGGAGCAGCCTGGTTCTATGGTGTCCATCATTAGTAACTTCTAGGTAGCCAGGCCCTAGCCAGTGGACATCCGTCGTAGATCGACTGTTCGTTGTAAAGGCCATGACTCAGAACCAGACAGACAAGAGATGTATTTGAATGGATGTGCCTCTCTGATCGGTTCTTCCGGCATCTGTCCAAGTTCTCTAAGCTGGAAGTTCCTTCAGATTTTCAAGTGCTATATTCCCCCTGTGCTGTGTGTGCAGAGCTGCAGCCGCTGATCTCTGCTCACAGCAGCTGGGCTAATGGACTCAGAGCCCATAGCTACTGTCTGCATCTCCAGGCCCAGGCTCCAGGACTGGCACAGGGTCCTAGGCAGCAGCCAGCAGGGTGAGAACCAGGCTGGTCTCTAAGTGATGTGCCCCCAGCAACTCCTCTTTGACCCTGCCTTCATCTTTCATCTCCTTTCTCAGGCTGGTCTTGACGTATAATTTGAGAAATGCTGTGGCAGAGGTGAAGAGCATGGGCTCTGCAGTCACATGGACGTAGCTTCATGCAGCAGGCTACATGGGCGCAGAGGGAATGGTTTAGTTCTCCCAGCATCTAATAAATGCGGAAATGAGGACATTGGACTTTAAGGAACTAGTGCTCTGACACCATGTATCAAAATGAGTATTGTATCTGGCAGTCATTCAGGCTGAATTGGAAATGCTCTTGAGATCACGCACGCAATGCAAGGCTTTTGAAACAGGGCATAAAATTATATCCACAATAATTACAGCTCTGCAGAATCAAATGACATGAAAGAATGTCTGGAAACAGCAAAAACATCTAACTGTTCTGTTGAAGCTGGTTACTGTTTTGTTTTGTCTCTAATTTTAGTTACTTGTGTGGTAGAGGTGTTGGGTGTGAATGCACACAGCAGTGGCCTGCGAGGGTCGGCACAGGTGCAGCTCAAGCTGCTCAGCGCTCTCACACCTCCCCTTGCCTCAGGACCCTGCGGTCACCAAGCTGCAGAGGAGAACAGCATCTGTGGCCCTGTCCATACCTACGCTTATGTCCCAGCCCCGAGAGTTCATTGATGTGTTTTTCCATAGACTGAGGACTATCTGAAAAGGAAGATCCGTTCCCGGCCAGAGAGATCGGAGCTGGTCAGGATGCACATCCTGGAAGGTGTGTGGGGCTGGAGGTGCTTCCCTGACGCCTGTACTTTCACTGTATTCTTGCGCTCTCCCGCTTTCTGCTATCCGTCTTCTGCTGGCAGGGGCCAGCTGTTGGCTTCACAGTCAGACACAGTTATGTGGCTGCCACTGGCTTATGGGAGTGTGTGAGAAGCACGGACTCATTCGCCTGGGTTGACATGACCCTTCTCCTGGGTCCACCATCCACTGGTATAAAATTGTTTCTGTCTGCTGGGCAGAGCCCATCTCCTAAAAGTTGCACTTTGTTTTTAGATCCATTTGCTTGCTCACTTGCTCGCTCACTTACTCACTGGCATTTCCCTAAGCACCTGTGATGTCAGGCACACTCACCTAGATATAGTGCAGCTGGCCCAGCCACACCCTCTTTGTGTAGTCTTAGCAAAGGAAAGGTTTGGGCGGCAGACAGTGGCACATGTGTGTCCGCTTTCGTTAGGTCACTGGGGTCATTGGAGCCTGGAAGAGACCTTCCTCAAGTCAGAACCCCACATTTTGCAACTGAAGCCACTGAGAGCCAGAACAAAGAGCAGTTTGCCTCTGTGGCCCAGGCCTCAGTGGAGCAAGAGCTGCCCTTTGTCTGGTGTTCTTTAGCTGTGCAGCCCCACATCAGAGACTCCTCAGGACTAGCCTGGCTAGAGTCAGCCTGTGACACGGAAGTCAGGTTGCTTACACTCTCTGCCTGGGCATGCTTCTCACTGCTCTCGCCAGCTCCTGTGGCTCTGGAGACCGTAGGGCAGAACTCTGGCCCTTTCCTTCCATCTTCCTGATCCTCCTCCTTTCCCATGGTAGAGACGTCGGCTGAGCCTTCTCTGCAGGCCAAGCAGCTGAAGCTGAAGAGAGCCAGGCTGGCTGACGACCTCAATGAAAAGATTGCACAGAGGCCTGGCCCCATGGAGCTGGTGAAGAAGAATATCTTACCTGTAGAGTCCAGCCTGAAGGAAGCCATCATTGGTGAGGAGGCTCCCCCAGTGTGAACCTTAGCCCAAGTCTGGGAAGAGAGAGAGACTGAGTTAAGGGGGAACTCTAACCTAGACATGGAACAAGGGTTCAGCAGGAGATGTGAGACGGCGTTAGGGGAGGCACTTGGGAGGAAGTGGAACTCAGGCCCATGTGTTTCAGATGAGAGTGGTGGGGCTCATGTCATTCCCTCTCAGGGTGCCCCATGTTCTGCTCCAGAGTCCATTGGCCATCACCTCCAGAGGACAGGGCCCACCCAGCTCTTCTTCCAGGTTGTGGCTGGGTGCAGGAGGGGGATAAATAGGATTTATGGTGCTAGCCTGTACGTGGTCTCCGTCCTGTCAGCATGGCCAGTGGCTTTCTCCAAGATGGGCCCGCCCAGTGTGAACTATAACCTCTCTGTCCTGCATCACCATTGTCACATGCTTGGCTCACAGCTGTCTCTGAGCAGGTCCCATGCTGGGAGTAAGAAAAATCTGTCTATTGTAGGGTGGGTATGGAGTATAGGGACAGGTGAGGGGACAGAAGGACATTCCTAGCCTGTCAGCACAGTCAGCCAGTGAGAAAGAAGCTTAAATGTTCCTTCCTGGTCCCCTGGGTCTGTTGAAAGCCTCAGGTCAGGGCTGGAGAGGAAGAGGCTGTGGGCTCGTTCCTCTTTTCATCTGAGGTCCCCCACACCTCTTCCCCTGGCTGTGGAGGCAGTGGTTGTGACACGCCTCTTGACATATCCTCCCGGCCTGTGTTTCCGTCTTTCCTTCACTGCCACTGCCATTCCCACACTGGGGCCCTCGTCCCTGCCTCTGCCCTTTTTTCCAGCTCTGTGAGCTGTCAGAACGTGGCTCTGGGCCAGGCAGGGTGCGTAGGGCAGCAGATTGTCCTGGCACACTTGCTGCCCAGGCACTAGGTCTTGCTTTCATGGGCCTTCACTGGCGCCATGTACCTGTGAGGTGGGTGTCCCTTCCCGGGGACCCTCCATCCATAGCCTTAGAGCCTTGGACTGTTGTGGCCTTTGGGAACTGAGCTCTCAGGAGTTGTGTTCATTTGCTGTCACCATGGTCTCACAGCGGGTCCACGGCCTTTGCTGTGTGGAGCGTAAGCACTGGGGAAAACGAAACAGTGTAGAAGTGATACCAGAGGCCAAAACTTAGGGCTCTCTTTAGCCCAATAGTCACCTAGGTAGCCCGGGCAAGCCTGTTTGAGAATGCTGACTGGGAAAAAGAAAAGGAGAAGAAGAAAAAAGGCCAGCACAGTGGCACACGCCTGTAATCCCAGCACTCATGGAGGCAGAAGCAGGTGGATCTCTGTGAGTTCAAGGCCAGCCTGGTCTACAACAGGACAGCCAGGGCTACACAGAGAAACCCTGTCGACATTGAAAAACCAAAAAAAGGAAAAGGGAAAATAAAAAGGAGAGCGCTGACTGTGTTTCTGAGCTCTGCGCTAAGGCCAGGCAGTCAGCGGGCCCTGCGTGCCGTGTGCCTCTTGGACCCAGGGTTGGGTCCTGACGGCCCTTCTTGCCCGCCTACCTGTGCAGGGGCTGTAGGAGTCTTACACTGGCTTTGCATTTCAGTGGGACAGGTGAATTACCCAAAGGTAGCAGACAGCTCCTTCGACGAGGACAGCAGTGACGCCTTGTCCCCTGAGCAGCCCGCCAGCCATGAGTCCCAGGGGTCAGTGCCCTCACCCCTGGAGTCCCGAGCCAGTGAGCCACTGCCCAGTGCCACCTCCATGTCACCCACTCAGGTGAGCTTACCTGCCTCTAGACTCTTCCTCACACCTGCCCAGGCTGCCCAGAGCCAAGCCTCTGTCCTGGTCAAGATGCGCAGTTCCTACTGTGCGTGAGGGATAGGTGTGTACGTGGGCCTCATTTCAGACGCCAGTGGGCCGTGACTCTGGCAGCAGGAGCACAGGGAGAGGCTAGTGGGAGTCCTGCAGCCCTGGCCACCCGCTCTGGTTGGCTCCACTGGGAGCTGGCTGCTGGTCCAGGCGGTTCAGTGCTGCGCGCCACCTCTGTGAGCCCTCCCCACTTCTCTCCAGACCAGCCTGGCTTTGTAGCTCGCTGTCATCCCCCTGGTCACCACTTTGCCTTCTGACCATGAGGATGGCAGGGCAGGATAGGCATACTCATTTGGGGGTGCCAGGGTCCTCACTTCTCCCCTCCCTCCCAGGTTCTTTCTCAACTCCCGATGGCCCCGGATCCTGGAGAGACGCTCTTCCTGGCAGAGCAGCCTCCTCTGCCTCCCCCACCTCTGCTGCCCCCCAGCCTAACCAACGGAGCCACCGTCCCCACTGCCAAGCCTGCCCCCACACTCATTAAGGTACTTTCCAAGTGGCCATCGTTCCTCCCTGGGTTTGGAAGTCCTGCTGTGATGTCAGCTAGCTGTAGGAACGATTGCAAAGGGCGGGTATGTCTGTCTCCCAGTGGCCAAGGACCTGACCCAGGAGGATCTGGGAATTTCTTCTGATTTCAGCCTGTTTTTGTTGCTAGGAACACGTTACCACAGCCTGGACATAGATTAAAGAAAAAGGCCTGGGCCACGGAGATGGCTCTCTGGGCACTTGCCACCAAGGCTTCCATCCTGAGTTTGGTCCCCCAGACCCACTCACATGGTGGAAGGAAATATAGCTGTCTCCTCACCTCCGCACGCACACTGTGACATGCACACACAATGAAAATGTAATATTGTTAAAGGAGGAAAAACCCTCCTTTAGGTCAGAAGGCTTACAGTACTAGCCCATAGTAGCAGAGGTCAGTGTGCAGGATTCAGTCATGAGGCTGCACCCTCTGAAGGCCTCTACATACAAGTTAAACCACCATCCCCTCACACCTCATGGTGGGGATTCAGCTCTCATGTGAGCTTCAGCAGGTGCCCCACACTCACCTGTGACTGAGCTGAGCAAGGTGGGCCATTGCCGCTGTAGCCTGCTTGTCTTCATCTCCTCCGCTGACACCCCTGGGGAGAGGCACAGGGTTGAGCTTGCTGGCCTTGTGTGCACAGGGGGATGGCGTTACTCAGCAGCACAGAAGTCACTGCAGGACTGTGTGCCCTGCAGAGCCACCCACGAAGCCCCAGGAGTTTCACCTGTCCTCTTTCAGCTGCCTCTCTCATGATCTTGGCTCCTTCCCCATACAGACCCTACGCCAACATGGCAACCACGACCTCCCACCCTCCGCCCCATCCCAGCCTTCTCCTTTGGCTTGAGAGTGTGTGGTGGCGTGGGGAGCTAACGCTCAAACAGCCCGAGAGCTGTCCAGGTTCTCTTCTGGTATGCACTAAGTGCTCAATTGGCTAGCGGCCTCCTGTCTGTCTGCAGTGTTCCCAGATGCCTCTCGGCCCCCAGGCAGCAGGAGCTGCCAACAGCCTCACCTCCTGGCACAGGCCTCCTACAGCTTCATTGTCTTTATGGCCCATGGATGTCATACATGTCCCCAGCTCCTCTTTAACTCTCGTCACGCCACATGGCCTCTGTCTGTGCTTGCCCTTTCCTGGTGCACTCCCCACTAGGTTGTGTCTGGCTCTCTGGTGCAGCAGAAAGCTGAGCACCATCCCCTCCCGGGTCCTGGCTTCCCTCCTGCTTTGCTTTTCCTGACTCCTTGCTTGGGATGGGCCATCCTTCCCTCTGCAGTCTGGGTGCCCATGGCCATGCACTCAGTGTTCTGCTGGCTCCATGGTCTTGTCAGACACACCGACAAAATTAGGATCTCTTCCTGGCCTCTGAGAGCCCGGCTCCTCACTGCCGCGTGTCCGTGCTGTCTTCCTTCAGTGGGCCACCTCTGCCCACACCTTCCTTTGGCCATCAATGCCACCCACTCAAGACTCTATCTGATCTCTGCATCATCTTCTATCCTGGTCTCACCTTGGTCTGCCCAGGGGTGCCCAGGCTCCCACAGTCCTCTCCAGAACCCCCTGATTATTTTGCCTTCATCTACCCCCACCTGCCCCAGAAGCAGGTGTTTTGAGCATGACCCGCTGACCTGTTGTTGGCCTGAGTCCTCTGACCATCCAGGCCTTACTAAGGTTGTGCCAGCTTGGAGCCTATGGGCACACACAGAAGATGGTGGCATCCTGGGCTGGATCAAGAACAAGGTCACTGTGATCTTGGGCAAGTGACTTCTGAGAGTGTTTCCAGGTTGCTGTGACACTTCCTTTCTAGGTGGGACTCTTAGAGGCCAGTATGGTGCTCCTGAGCATGGCCGTGCAGCACAGCTCAGGGTGATGGCGACACCTGTGCAGGTCGTCTGGCTGGTCGCTCTTCCAGCCTGCCATGTCTGTCAGGACAGGCACAGTCTCGTAGAGTCGGGTGGGTGCCGCCTTAGAAGATGAGATGCTGGGCACAGGGTCAGGCGGTGTCCCCTCCGGGTGGCCCTTGATGCCCTGCCTCATGTCCCCTCAGCAAAGCCAACCGAAGTCTGCCAGCGAGAAGTCTCAGCGCAGCAAGAAGGCCAAGGAGCTGAAGCCAAAGGTGAAGAAGCTCAAGTACCATCAGTACATCCCCCCGGACCAAAAGCAGGACAAGGGGGCGCCCGCCATGGACTCCCCCTACGCCAAGATCCTGCAGCAGCAGCAGCTCTTCCTGCAGCTGCAGATCCTGCAGCAGCAGCAGCAGCAGCAGCAGCACCACAACTACCAGGCCATCCTGCCTGCCCCTCCCAAGTAGGAGCACAAGTCCCACGGCCCTTCAGGCGGGGCCGCTGCCTGCGGAGGCTAGGAGGCACTAAGGCCGCCTGTTTCTCTCTTGCCTCAGGCCAGCGGCCGAGACTCCTGGAAACGGTGCTCCCACCCCGTCACGCAGCCTCTCCACCAGCAGCACTTCCAGCTCAGGCACGCCGGGGCCCAGCGGGCTGGCACGTCAGAACAGCACTGCACTGGCTGGCAAACCAGGAGCCCTGCCAGCCAACCTGGATGACATGAAGGTAGGTGGCTGACCCCTTCTCACCGCAAGACTAGTCTCTCCCGTGAGGGAGAAGGGCCAGGTTTTAGTCAGGGACGGTGATGGCCCACCGGATGGAAGGCAGAGCAGGCTCCAGATCTGATCTGCTGTGACAGGAGCAGCTCCGAGCCTGCCGTAAGGCCTCTCCGCCCATAGCAGTGTCAGCCCTTGTGTATGTGTGCAGGGCTGGGGCAAATCTCGCACTCTCCACTGTCCTTACCGTGTGGTAGTCGGTAACAGCAGGGTTGTTCCCGCTGGGAGGAGAGCAGGCACAGGCGGGACTGTCCATTCTACCTCCCTCCTCTCTGCCCGTCAGTGCCAGGGGCCTAGCCTGGCTGTTTTCTCTGCCACTGATCAGAAGGCAGGTCAGGCCGGAGGCTTCTCCTGCACCTGTCCTCCTGTGTCATAACCTGGATCCCAGCAAGACGACATTCACGAGGGCTGATGGGCTCCAGCGGGACTTACGTCCTGTGGCTGCGCAGTAGCTTCATGCCCTCGTGGTTGTACTGGTCTGTGAGACTGCCTTGTCCAGTGTAGCCAAGGAAGCCATGTGGAGCTGGGGGAGTACCTAGGGGAGGCCTGCGAGGTCTGTAAAGGACTCAGGGAGTCAGCTGCAGTGAAGGCCTGACTGACACCCTGCTAGCCTCCCAGCTTTCCCCTGGCCCAGTTCCCCCCCGTCCACCCCCGGACCCCGGCTGCCCTAACCCTCAACCCCTGCAGGTGGCAGAGCTGAAGCAAGAGCTGAAGTTGCGGTCACTGCCTGTCTCCGGCACCAAGACAGAGCTGATTGAGCGCCTGCGTGCCTACCAAGACCAAGTCAGCCCAGCTCCAGGAGCCCCCAAGGCCCCTGCCACCACCTCTGTCCTGTCCAAGGCTGGTGAGGTAGTGGTCGCCTTCCCTGCGGCCCTGCTGAGCTCAGGGTCAGCGCTTGTAACAGCAGGCCTGGCACCAGCTGAGATGGTGGTGGCCACAGTAACCAGCAATGGCATGGTGAAGTTTGGCAGCACGGGCTCCACACCCCCCGTGTCTCCCACCCCCTCAGAGCGCTCACTGCTCAGCACGGGCGATGAGAATTCCACACCTGGGGATGCCTTTGGTGAGATGGTGACATCGCCGCTGACACAGCTCACCCTGCAGGCCTCCCCACTGCAGATCGTGAAGGAGGAGGGTGCCCGTGCTGCGGCCTGCTGCCTGAGCCCCGGTGGACGGGCCGAGCTGGAGGGGCTGGACAAGGACCAGATGCTGCAGGAGAAGGACAAGCAGATTGAGGAGCTGACGCGAATGCTGCAGCAGAAGCAGCAGCTGGTTGAGCTGCTGCGGCTACAGCTGGAACAGCAGAAGCGGGCCCAGCAGCCAGCCCCGGCCAGCAGCCCTGTGAAGCGGGAAAGCAGCTTCTCCAGTTGCCAGCTGAGCTGCCAGCCCCAGGGCTCCGCCCGTGCCTTCGGCCCTGGCCTGGTAGTTCCCACCACCAATCATGGAGATGCTCAGGCCCCAGCCCCAGGGTCCCCACCTGTGATGGTGAAGCAGGAAGCTGGGCCACCTGAGCCAGATCTGGCCCCTGGCCCCCAGCTGCTCCTGGGCTCACAGGGCACCAGCTTCCTTAAGAGGGTCAGCCCTCCTACCCTGGTCACTGACTCTACAGGGACTCACCTCATCCTCAATGTGACCAATAAGAACGCAGATGGCCCTGGCCTGCCCACGGGGAGCCCCCAGCAGGTAGCTGACAGACAGGGACAGGCTGGGGTGGCACGTGGCTGGGTGGAGAATGGATCCTGTCTTGTGGAGCCTGTGTTGTCAGACTAGGGACCAGGCCCTCTGGAGGAGCCTTCTTGAGACCAGGTGTTCTGTCACCCTCAGGCAGGCTCCACTCTGTGTCTCTTCTTCCCTATTCATGAGAGCTCCCAGATGCTCATTAGCGAGCAGAGCCATCCTGTGGGCAGTGAGGGAGACCCTTCCTCTCCCTGGCACACTTGGAGCCTCGCCTTGCCCTACCCCACCAACACTGTTTCTCCCATGCAGCCCGTCTCCCAGCCTGGCTCTCCAGCCCCCGGCCCCCCTGCCCAGATGGACCTGGAGCACTCGCCTCAGCCCACGCTTGCAACCCCCACATCTCTGCTGAAGAAGGAGCCTCCTGGGTATGAGGAGAGTGTGACTCAGCAGCCTAAGCAGCAGGTGAGGATGCTGGGAGCTGGAGGGTGCTGGCAAGATGTCTCAGCAGATAAAGGCACTTCCCTCACAAGCAGAGTCTGAGCCTCAGGGCCCCCATGGTGGAAGGAGAGAACCGATTCCTGATGTTGTCTTCTGACCTCCACACTATGGCATGCACATACACTCACACGTATAGGCCCAGCCCCAAGCAGACCAGGCAGGGGCTTAGCCCACATGAGCTGGAGGGGGCGGGTCAGAAGCAGGTCCATGATGAGCATGGGGAACATTCGGTACAAGGCAGAAGCACTCGCTCGCTAATCTGGCTAACCTGAGCTTAGATGGTATCTGGGTGCCTATTCTAGACTTTCATGTTCTTTTATGTTTCTGTCCCACAGGAAAATGGCTCTTCTAGTCAGCACATGGATGACCTGTTTGATATTCTTATTCAGAGTGGAGGTAAAGCCCCATGCTCAGCTGTCTCCCTTCCTCTAGTTGCAGGATGGTGATCCTTTCAGAGCAGCAGGCCTGGCACCTTGTTGAAGGCCTGGGCAGGCAGTCTTCTGCCATGTAGTTCTCGGGTACTTTACTTGTCCCCACAATTAGGTGGACATGGCCTACATCTGTCCTTGTAGAGCCCACAGAGCATGGGGAGAGCCATCCACGCACCTGAGCAGCAGCCCCCAGGAGGGTAGGAGCTTTGGGGCTGTGGAGTGAGGGAAGAGGGCAGAAGAGCACGAGGTCACAGCCAGATCATAAGGGTGGCTGGCCCCAGGAGGCAGTGTACATCGGCTAGAGCAGCGTGGTCTGACACCGGGTCTTTGCTGCTGTGGTGATTGTGGCTATGCACGAAGGTCGGGAAGGTGACCCTGCAGTGACCTGGACAGGATCAGCCAGGGGAGTAGTGCTTGGTACTCTGCAGCTTTTAGGCCTAAGGGGAACATCTGGGGCTGGGGCTGCCTTGGCGTCTGAGTGGCCTTTCTGACAGTACAGGGGGCTGCACTAGAGTTTAGGAGAGCCGTGCGCCTGAGCTTCAGCCACCACCATGTCCAGAACACACTCCATCAGGGCAAAGTGGGCACTGCCTGAAGGAGTTGTGACTACTGAAATTTAAGGGATGACAGGAAGGACAGCTAGGGACAGGTGATGGCACCTAGGAAGCAGTAAACAGCTACACAGGGAAGAATAGTTGACCAGGGCCTGGAGAGACCTGGAGGGCGTGTATGAAGTTTTACTGTGTCAGAGCTGACCGTTCACTCACATTAAGTGTGTTGGTGCTGTGCGGCCATCACTGTGTACCTCTCACATTTTCACCTTGTGAAACTGAAAACTGGACACCGGAGAGAAAAACTCCTGCTGCCCCATCCCGTCTGGCTCTGACAGCTCTGAATGTGGAGCCCCAGTTGTGGTCTGCCTGTGAACGGCTTATTTTCCTTAGCACGTCCTCACGGTGCCTCCATTTGTCCATCACTGGACACTTGACCTGTGTGTGAATGCTGCCGCTTTCATAGTCTTTTGGGCACACACCCACAAGAGAGACTGCTGGATGAGACTGTTTCGTTGAGATTGAATAACTGACCCATACTGCCCCCAAAGCTGCCGTGAGCTACTCCACCGTCTCTTCCGGTGACCCCACTTCCTCACCCACACTTCTGGGGCTGCAGCCTCATGCGTGTTAGTCTGTTCTCCAATTCTGACCAACATCTCCACCCCCCTCCCAACCTATATTTTCTGATTTGAATGCAGTAGTATTTTCCCACGGCTTGGCGCTGTTGCATTTCCATGGTGAACAGTGATACTGTGACCTGTTACAGCCATGTGCAGATCTTTGGAGAAAATACCTGTCCCTTGCCATTTTAAGTATCAACATTTTACAAATTGTTTATAATATTCTGGGTGTGTGAATTCCCTTACCAGACCTCTGACTTGCGAGTACTTCCTCCATTTGGTGGCCCATCTTTTCATTTGTTGTATTTTTTGGTGCGCGCATGTGTGGTCTAAACCCAGGACCTCGTGTACTAGGCAAGCACTGCACCCTTCATCCTCAGCTCCAGCCAACTGACAGGTTTTATGGTTTTAAGTTTATATTCAGATTTTTCTCAGGTTTGTGGTAAGGCTTGAAACATTTTCTTGTGCATGTTCAAACCTGGTTTCTGACCTCATCAACTGTCTCTGTCGGCAGAGATTTCAGCAGATTTCAAGGAGCCACCATCCTTACCGGACAAGAAGTCACCCCCAGCAGCGGCCTGTGGACCCCCGCTGACACCACAACCCTCGCCTTCAAGTGAACTCCCCCAGGCTGCTCCTCCACCGGGTTCCCCCACCCTCCCAGGGCGCTTAGAGGACTTCCTGGAAAGCAGCACAGGGCTACCGCTGCTGACAAGTGGGCACGAGGGGCCAGAATCCCTTTCCCTCATTGATGACCTCCACAGCCAGATGCTGAGCAGCTCTGCCATCCTGGACCACCCCCCATCACCCATGGACACCTCTGAATTGCACTTTGCTCCTGAGCCCAGCAGTGGGCTGGACCTGGCTGTTGGCCACCTGGACAGCATGGACTGGCTGGAGCTGTCATCTGGTGGCCCTGTGCTCAGCCTGGCTCCCCTCAGCACTGCGGCCCCCAGCCTCTTCTCCATGGACTTCCTGGATGGCCATGACTTGCAGCTCCACTGGGACTCCTGCTTGTAGCTTGGACTCCAGACAGGGGCTGGGAAGGGTCTGAAGTTGGGGAGCCACAGAACCATAGCCAGTGTGTGCTCCCCTGACTGTGAGCCTTGACAATCACAGTCCCTGGAGGCTGCATCAGAGACCCTACACTTGGCTCACCCTGGGCAGGGGACATACACTGTCAAGAAACAACTCGGGGCCCATGCTGAGGTTTTGGGAGGCTGGCCAGAGCCAGTTCAATTCGACCTCCTTTTCTGAGGTCAGAGGTGCACATCTGGCTGAAGTTTGGCCCAAGTGGGCCTAGAGCCAACCCGCCTTCCAAGTCTCCCATTCCTTCACCGCAAGGAAGAAACTAGTCAGGCCTCTACTTACCCATTCCCTGTTTCAGCCAGTCCCAGGACCCCGTGTCCCAAGAGGTGGCACTCTGCCATTTTAGTCTTGGTATAGCATAACCATTTAGTGGTTGGTGTCAAAAATCTGTATAGGTGTATATACCTCTATATTATATATCAACTTACATATATATACATATATTATTTTTAGGGGTGGTAGGAGATGGGTGTGGCTACCTCCACCTGCTTTCACATGTAAAAGGCCTGGAGGGCTTGGGGCTTGATACAGGGTCATCGTGAGGAGTTGTGTGCTATGTGGCCCAGTATTTAACCTGGCATGCAGCTGCCTAGGCCCACCCCACACATGTATGTGACATGTAGACAGACACCTGCCATTGCCTACACGCCACCCTGCTTCCTGGCTCCTTAGTGCCACAAGGGCAGAGACACTTCCTGGTCCTCCCCCAGGAGCTCTCCACCCACCCACATTCCATCCCATCCATCTCCTCACTGCAGCCACCCTGGCCTGGGGGTGGGAGTGGGGTGGGTCCCCTGCTGAGGGTATCTTCTGCCCAACACCAACCAGCCTTGTTCTGCCCTGATTCAATACAGAGTGGGGATGGTGCCATCGAAACCAATGCTGGGACAAAGGTGGGAAAGCTGTGTGAACTTTTTAAAATAAAAACAAAAACACTGACTTGCTAGTCTGTCGTATTTGATCCATCAGGGCTGAGATGTGAAAATGGGGTCCTGGGCCTGTTCCATGCCAGCATCAAGAGGCCACATGGTGGCCCTAATTACATCAGGTGGACTTGTGACATTCAGCAAGGGCCCAGGAGTCAGACCATTTCAGGTGGGTTCTGGTGGGATAGCCTTTGTAGAACTCGGGGCCTGGCTCAACAGAAGATGGGAGGCTCTCTCACAAAAAGTTTATTTACAATCAAAGAAGTTAAGAGGCTTTCATCTGTCATTGGCCTACCCTCTTCCTGAGCTGAGACCAGCACAGAGGTGGCTCCCCACTTCTTCACAAGGGTTTTGGTTAATACACCATATGGCTGGTAGACAGGACTTCCTTAAGGACCCTGGCAGGACACTCGCCAGGACGTTAAGGAGAGAGAGAGGCTGAGCTGGCCTTTGCCAACTGTGCAAGCCTGGAGTGCGGAGGCCTGGACATCCTGATTATAGATTCTGGATACGCTCTGGAGTGTGTCTTCCCTGAACCTCCTAACTAGAGGAGGGAGGTCTGAGGCTGGCCAGGGCTCTGCCCTCTTTCTGTTGAAAGGAGGGGCCTGCCAAGAAGTCTGTGATGGTAGGCCTGGGAGCCACACAGCAGCTAGAAGGAGCGTCATCCATCTATGTCCCAGCTGAAAAGGTGGTGCTTCACCAGCATGTCCTGAACACCCTCCTTCAGTGGCTGCTTTTCCTCCTGTGCACAGAACAGCCCCAGTCATAGGCAGGAACCACCCTGGAACTACACAGGTCATTTCTTCAGCCCAGACTGCACCACAGCCCTCCTGGCAAAGGCAGTGCCAGGGACCAACCATGCCACATACGCACCTCTCTCTTAGCGGGGAGCTCCCAGTCCTGAGAGAGGCTGAAGGCGAAGCAGCAGAGGACTCTAGGAACCAAAGAACAGTCTCTGTTTATGCTGGGCTACTGTGTCAACTCGCCAGTCTCTACCACCAAGTTCCAAGCCTGCAGAACTGCCTACTCACCGGAGCTCACACTTGATCTGGACCCAGCCAGGGCTGCGCAGGAAGGACCAGGGCTGGTACCACTTCTCCACAGTGGGCAGGCTGGAGCAGAGGACCTCCAGCCACAGGTGTAATACTTGTTCACTGAGGATAAGGCAAGAAGGATAGGGCTAGGTCCTGGAGGACCCCAACTTGCAACCCCTTCCCAGGAGCTCCCGAGCATCCTGTACTGAAAGGTCCAGGAGGCCTCCAATGGGTTCGGAATCCCTGAGACCTCCATTACCACTCTGGCTCTGCCCTGTGGGGCACCCTTTGAAGGCTCCTCTGTCTTTACACTTACTTGAGCCCCACGCAGATAAGTGAGCGGAGCTTGACGTCCATTTGTGCGTGTGCTGCATCGTGGGTCACATTCACAGACTGCACAGCCTGAGGAGGGCACTCTGTCACTTAAGTGCCAGTGGCTGGCCAGCGAGATCTCAAGAATGCTGGCAAGTGACTTAACTTACCCTGTACAATAACTCTTCGGGGGTCAGGACTTTGCCATCTTCATCCAACCTGCAAGAACAAGAGTGCCTTCACTGGCTGCCATGCTGGGCACTGGCAGGTAACACAGACAGTATGTATGTACCTGTATGTCTTACAGAGCACCAGGCGGGAGTACACAGAATCAAAGTCTCTCTCGACCTCCCGGCCCGCTGCCTGTGGTGGACAAGACAGTGAGTATGAGGACAGCGACAAGTGAGCACATGCCACTACCCTGCAAGCTCCTTCCTAGCTTCCAGATAGAATATGAAAGCATGTACCAACTGCAGCAGCCCTCGTGCCCTGTGGGAGACACTGCGCTGGTCCACAAGCCCAGGAAAGCACCTGCAGAGCTGGCACTGAGAAGATGCAGGGGCCAGCAGGGATTACCTCCTCGATGAACAGCCAGGGGTGGCAAGCCCCGCCAAGCAGGGATGGCTTCTTCAGTCCATGTTCAAACAGGGCCTTGAGGGCTGGGCAGAGGGTCCCTCGCACGAGGTCTGTCACTCCTTCTGTCACAGAGTCGTCCCCCGCAATGGAGTACTGACGGATAGAGTGTTTGAGAAGCCGTAGCCAGACGCCTGCAGCCAGCACCCTCTCTTGCCATCCTGACGGCTGCTACAAGCCAGGGCTCACTTGGGACATGGACCTGGTAGGATGCTCACACACCAGGGGTTGCAACAAGGAGCAGCTCCACATTCTTACCTCTTTGCTCCGTTCATCCAAGACCTCCACAAACTTGGCTGGGAACCAGCCTGTGGGGGAAGCAGCCATGTGAGGAGGGGCAGTAGCTGTCCCAACCCTTCTTCCCAAGGTCCAAGAGCAAAGGGCTCCCCGAACCACCCAGAACCTTCAAGCAAGCCAGGCATGCCAAGAAGACCAAGAGGAAAGAGAAGCCCAGCTCCCACAGTAGACAGGGGTCTGTGGCTGCGCAGGCTGTGGAAGCGGAATGGCTGGGTAGAACAAGGGCTCATCTTCTTTGCCAGCCTGCAGCAGACAAAAGCCCTCACCTCTCAGGCCGTTCAGCTCACCCACCCAGCAGTGCTCATCCTTCTGAGAAATGATCTGCAGGAGAGAACAGGACACAGGGCTCAGGGCCGGCGCAAAGTAGGTGTCCTTAGCACACGCCGGCCTGAGATCAAGCCACGTTGAGCAGCATCAGCTCTCAGCAGGGAAGGTGGGGAGTAGGCAGCAGGAGGCATGCGTGGTAGGCCTCCACGTACCGTGATGATGTCATTTTTGCGGAAGCCTAGCTCATCATCATCATGCCGCTCAAAGTCCAGCAGGGCCTTGGCCCGGCGCCGGTGGCTCCGTAAGCATGCCACATAGTTCTCATGGTCCCGCTGGTGGCTCTCCATGCTGTAGTCTGGGGTCAGCTCCTGTCAGAAAGGAAAGGCCCACCGTGGAGGAGGAGGAGCCGCCTCAGTACCAAGACCAGGCTGGGGAAGGGGAGCCCCAAGTTGAGCCTGGGGAGCCTGCCACTCACCACACTACAGTTCTTGGGGTCTGTGCACTGGAAGTGGCGTGCCACACGCAAAATGGCTTCACGAAGGTCGGCTACCAGTTCTGTTTGCTTGATGTTCTTGGCCTTGAGAGCCTCTAGGTCATCCTCTCCTAGGAGCCACACAGGCATAGTAACTGGTCCTGCCCAGGCTCCATCCCCCACTAGAAGGCACACAGGACAGTAAATGGTCCTGCCCAGCCTCTAGAAGAGCCAGCACAAACACACACCCTTGCTCACCAAAGAGCAGAGAGGTGATGCCAGACTTCCTCCGCTGCGTCCTGCGGCGCACCACCTGTGGAGAGGCGTGCAGATCAGCAACAGCCACTCAGAAGGGGAGATGCTAACTTGCTGCCGTCTATTGGTGCCTGGACATTTCTAATGGCCTGAGGCTGACTCTGAGCTCAAATTATATCTTTGTCTCAGGCTATGAATGATATCCTAACTCTCAAACCACCCAGTCAGAGCCCAGGAATGCATATTACCAAGGAAGCCTATGTCACCCCCTCGTGGCAGTCTGATGGTGTAACTGGGCCAGTGCGGGCAGGTACAGAGCTGAGCGGGATGGAAAGTGAGTGGCTTAGCGGCGAAAGGCCAGTCTGTTCCCAACGCTCCTCGCTCTGGGCTTCCTTGAGAACTCCATGATTCAGCCAAGATATGGCCTCCCTACTCTACCCACCTGTGACAGGTTGGTAGTGGCGCTTGTCCCCAGGGTCTGGCCTTGGTCTGCAATGAGGTAAGCCAGATGCTTGCGGCGCTGGGTCTCCACAGCCACATCAGTGAGGGACCCAGCCAGCCTCATGGCCTCCCCCAGCAGCAGCTCCGCGTCCTCCATCTGTGCCGGGATGTCCGACAGCGTGTTGAAGATGGAAGCTGAGTTCTCTGACTGAATCAGCTCTTCCTCCTGGGAGCGGGAGAGTAAGGGGCATGGCACCGGCACCCTCCTCATAAACCTGTGCTGTTCAGCAGGCCCAGGGAGATCCCCTAGCACACCCACACTCGGGACTTCTCTCAGGCAACACAGTGACGATGCCTGAGCTAGTGCAGTGTCTCCCCCCAGGGCTTCTGTATTTGGTACATGCTTTCCTATTCTGTCTGGAAGCCAGGTGACCCTGACCAGCGGTGGGAGACTCTGCAAGCACCTTAAGGCGCAGCATGCCCAGCGTAGTCTGGAACAACACCAGGGAGCCCTCGTAGAAAAACAGGTCCCAGATGCGCAGAAGCAGTCTGATGTGCACCACGCTGGCGAAGGCCGTGAGGAACCAGTGCAGTGTGATCAAAGACAGCTCTGCCAATAGACACCAAAGCCACAAGGGCTGGGACCAGGCTGAACTGGCCAGCCCAAAGAGCAGCGGAGGGGAGGGAAGGAAAAGAGTCAGAATGCAGAAGACAAAAGCAACGTAAACCACATAAGCCTCTGCCTGCAGCCTAGCCATCAGCCCTCTGCTGCCTCGAAACCTCAGAGCTCAGAGTTGGCACTACCATCTTGGGATCCCTGGACCTGGAGGAAGGAGGCAGCCAGGTCTCACCAATGTCATGCTCCTGTAACAACCTGTCTAAACGAGGCAGGTACTGGACGATCAGGTGGCGCAGGACCCGCTGGTCAGTCTGGACACCCAGAAGGGTAGTGCTGAAGTAGGAGGCAGGCAGCAGGTCCTCGATAATGGCACACATCATCCAGAAGGCATCCTCCTCCTCCAGGAATAGCAGGAGGCAGGCAGCCACCTAGCCAGAAATGGGAACATGGGGCTGCTACCCAAGATTCATATGAGTCAGAAAAGATGCCCCATTCTAGGATGGATATTCAGGAAAGGCTCTTGGGGATACCTCCTGAAGGCACACTTCTTCAGGCTGGTTGAGAGGGCCCCTAGGAGAAGAAATATGTTCCCATGGCCCTCCTTGGGACCTCTCAGGTTAATCCCTGCCTCCCATCCTTACAGCACCTCAAGGGAGAGCATGCCCCACAAGAGGCCTGGAGAAAACCCTGGCATACCAGTTGCCTCCCAGATTGCTCACCATGCCTGTGCCCTGGCAGTAGCCAATCTCTGGGTACAGCCAGGCCAGTGCTCGGAGGACTCTGCGCAGGCGAGGCACCCCGATGCTGTTCACATTGGCAAAGCAGGCATTGCTGGGCATGGTGCGGAGCAGGTCCTTTTCGATCTGTCAGATCCCCACACCAACCCCAAAGACCTTGTTTAATGCAACTGTAGACTGATACCCACGCAGTAAGGGAGAGAAGCGATAGGTAGGCTTCTCTCCCAGGAATGGGGAGTCCTTATGGTCCAGGCCAAGGCTAACCCTCCCTTCTCCATGATTCGATCCCACCAAGTATGGAACTGAGTCCGTACCAGCCACCTGGGAACCTCCTGCCTGACCCAGCTCTGTATTTACATTTTCCTGCTCTTCCTAACATGCAGCCACCTCCTCCATGTCCTGCCACACACTGGGACCTTTAGATAGCTCTCCCTGCAGCCCTGAAGGACCTGGAAAGGCCACATACATGAGTAAAAGGGCTGCCTACCCTGCCAAGAAGACTAATGAGGGGCAGTCCTAGGGGTGACCCCGCCCTTCTGCACGGCACACAGGCTCTGCCAAGCACCTCCTCCCGACTGGCGGGCTGCCTGTGTTACCTGTTTGGCAGCAATGGTCTCATCATTGGAGCTGTTCTTTACAATGTCACGGTAGGACAACTCGGAGTTCCTCTTCTTCTGCAGTGCCCCAGAGAGCCGCATCCACAACTGGAGGGAAAGCCACAAAGCAGTTTCTCTTGGGACATGCCAGGAAATCTCAACCCTCAATGAGATCCTTGTCTTGGTGACCATCTTACCTGTGGCCTCATGCCATGTGGGATGCCAGCCAGCACTAGGGAACGGAGTTTCTCGGAGCGAGGGAGAGACACTGCGATCTTGTCCCAGGTGAGATCCCCCACATCATGGTTGTGGGTAAACTCCAGGTGGGCCTGCCAACGCAGCCTCTGCGTGGGGTCCTCCGCCAGGGCTGCACCTGTCATCTGGCTACCTCCAGGCTCAGAACCTTCCACGGAGAGAACAGAGGGAGGAAAACGTGTTCCTCACTCCACAGCAGCCCAGCCTGTCCTGACGGGCTTAGAGCTGTCTCCAGGCCAGGCGGCTCCTCTCCTACAGACTCTACTATCCACAGCCTCCTGGGACCTCTGGCCACAGTCTTCTTAGTGGCAAGGGACACCCAAGCAGACTCTTCTTAGAGCACACCCTGACCCAAAAGCCAGGTCTCCATCTTCCAGAGGCTCAGGAGGCTCCTTGTACCCTAAGCACCAAATTCAATCCATTGCAAATGGGGTTCCTAGACATTTTTAAAAATTACATTAACCTTGTGTGTATAGAACATGTCCCCTCATGTCACTGTCAGAAATGTCTAATGGCCTCCATCTCAAGCTCAAAACCAAAGGCTTTTCGGGCTCCATCATCTGGTCTTCTGTGTTCACCTCACCCTTCCTTTTTCCTCCCTCTACTCCATTCTTCTCCACCAAAGCCCTTCACCCATCACTGCTGTTCCCCAGTTATACCACCTCGTCTCCACCGAGTCTCTACTCAGTCTTCCCTGCTGAAGAGCCTCACATAACTGCTTGATGTTTAGATAGTTCACCTCTCCTCATTGCTATCCATGGAATGATCTTCATGGGTCTCGCCCCCAGAATTCTGCTTGTTTACACCAGAATGGAAACTCAGTGTGGTCAAGATCATCTTTGGGGACATAAATGGGAAGAAAGCACAAGGCAGCCTAGCTTCACGAACCCCTTGAATAAGAGGACAAAGTCTGTGGCCAGCAAACAATCTGTGTGGTGAGTCCTGCCTTCAGAGCCTCCTTGGCACTTAACCCAAGCCAAGCTCGTACCCTAGTTAGCCTTAAAACAATTGATCTTGGCTACATTACACAAAGAAAATGCCCAAGTCTAAAGTGTTCGTCTGCAAATGTCAAAATGCTGCTCTGCACACGGTTGTGAACACTCTGAACTCAATCCGGTGACCTATCAAGTCACAGATTGATTTCCATCATTCTAGAAAGGTCTCTGTGTCCCTCTCAGCCTCAGCTCTTTAACTTCTATCTTCTCACAAATTAGAAGACCGAGGAAAACTAATGCCTGAGTTAGAAATATGAGTAATATAAAGTTGAGTGCCTGAGCTCTTCCTGGTGCCTGCTCTTCCTGGTGACAGGCCAGCACAGTTCTGACAAATGGTCTTCCCAACAAGCTGAGATATCTAGCCAGATGCTCACTCATAGAAAAAAAATGGTAGCTGACTGTAATAATGCACACCTTTAATCCCAGAGGCTGAGGCAATCAGATCTCTGTGAGTTCAAGGCCAGCCTGGTCTGCATAGTGAGTTCCAAGACAGCCAGGACTTTGTAGAGAGACCCTGTCTTGAAAAATAAATAGAGAGGGGCTGGAGAGATGGCTCAGTGGTTGAGAGCACTGTCTGCTCTTCCAAAGGACCTAGGTTCAATTCCCAGCACCCACATGGCAGTTCACAATTGTCTCTAACACCAGTTCCAGGGGATCTGACACCTTAACACTAATACACACAAAATAAAATTAAATTAATTATTAGAAAAAGAGAGAGAACTAGGCAGTGATTGCACACACCTTTATCCCAGCACCTGAGAGGCAGAGACAGGCAGATCTCTGTAAATTCAGAGGACAGGATAGCCAAGGCTACACAGAGAAACTATCTAAAAAAGAAAAAAAAAAAAAGGAAAGAAAAAAGGCTACAAGAATATCACACTGAATCTGTTGTAATATGATATCACACAACCATTAAAAATGTGTTTTTAAAGCATCTTAAGTAACAAAGGAAATGCTCCTGGTGTAACATAATATTTCAGCGTCAGGAAAAGAGCATCTTACACAGCATCAACTTCCTCAAATTGTGGGACTATGGGTTCTTTTAAAAAAAAAAATCCCCCACATCCAAGACAGGGTTTCTGTGTGATCCTGGCTGCCCTGGAACTCACTTAGTAGCCCAGGTTGGCCTTGAACTCACAGAGACCTGCCTGCCTCTGCCCCGAGTGCCAGGATCAAAGGTGTATGCCACCATGTCAGGCTTCATTTTGTTTTAAACTTCCTCCCTTTCTACACTGTTTAACTTTTCTACAATATATATAACTGCTTATTATGTAAAGATCAATAAATTTTATCTTAAAAAAATCAGAATTTAAAAAAAAGGTGGGCCTGGAGAGATGGTTCAGTGGTTAAGAGCACTTGGCTGCTCTTCCAGAGGACTTGAGTTCAATTCCTAGCACCCATATGCTAGCTCACAACTGTTCTAGTTCCAGGGGATCTGGCACCCTAACACAGACATATATGCAGGCAAAAACATCAGTGCACATAAAATAAATACTCTTTAAAAAAAAAAGCAAAGTGTGATGGCACATATCTCTAATGCTAGCACTTGGGAGGCAGAGGCAGGTCTGCCTGTGAATTGAAGGCCAGCCTGGTCTACAAAGGGAGTTCCAGGACAGCCAGGGCTTATTATACAAAGAAACCCTGTCTCAAAAACAAACAAACAAAACAAAACAATAATTAGCAGTACCCATAAAGTTACATCACTCTCAGATATAGTCTGCCCTTAACTCCTTAAATGACACCCCCAACCTCAGAGGTCACATGCAGTGGAATGCAAGACATGGGGCCAGAATCCTCCCAAGCATACCAACAAGCTCACACACAAGAGGCTCCATCTTACCTTCCTTGTCCACACGGAAACCAAACTCATCATAGCAGAACTCTGGGTGCTCTGCAGACTCTTCCTTCTAGAACCAGGATTAGGAAGAAGGCTGTCTGTCCTCTACTGTGAAGCAGTTCCCAAAGACACCACTCACATGCTGACTCCTAAAGCCCACCCTGATAAAGGCATGCCTTCTCATTCAACTACAAGGGATCACTGCCATCACCAAATTCTCCTGTGTCTGCAGGCAGGCTTCCTCCTAGCTAATGACTGATTCCCACAGGCCCAAGGAACTAAAATGTCCTCTGTAGTAGTGAGCCTGTGACCCTGTGTGAAGATGCAGTGGGTCATCGTTCCCAGAATACTTGCAAAGTAAGTCTCTTCATGAAAAGTACAGGAGCATGGCAGGCTGGTGCCTGGCAATACTAATTGCTATACCTGTGTGTATTTTGCCAGGATCTCCTGGGGCCATATGCTTGGAGTCAGGGCAGAGAAAGGGCCACTGGCAGAGGGCATATGGTTTCCTACAGAGATCAGAGAGAAGAACAATCAAGAAAAGCAGAAACACCAGGCCTGGTGGCAATTCACACCTTTAATCCCAGCAGAGGCCAGCCTGGTCTACATAGTGAGCTCTCATTCCAGGCCAGCCAGAAGTACATAGTAAGATCATATCACGAAGGCAGGGAGGGAGGGAGGGAGGAAACTAAGGAAGGGAGGAAGGGAGGGAGGGAGGGAGGGAGGAAACTAAGGAAGGAAGGAAGGAAGGAAGGATAGATGAATGTGGAGGAGAGATCCCTTCCTTCTCCAAGAGAATCACTATTAAAAAAGATGGGCTGTACAGGGTGGTCTGAGAGGGCTAGTGCAGAACCCTAAAAATGAACACTGTGGGAGAGCAACAATGCCCACCATACAAACTTGGATTCTTTGCCTCCTTTCCCACCAGAGTGGGCAGATTCACAGGCCAGAGGAGCAGGGAGCCAGAGACTTGAACACAGAGCACAGTATCAGTCATTGACCTGAGAGCCCAAAGCCTTTTTGTTCCCTTTTCCCTTTTGTTTTCAGTTGTGTGGGTTAAATTTCGGAGAAAAGGTCTCATAGCCCAGGCTGCTCTATGCTCTGGTATATGCCGAGGATCTGCCTCAGCGGAAGGCCGACTACAAAATCAGCAGTCAGCTCTACCACGGCTCCTGGAGAGTGGGCAGGTCTCGTTCCCACCTGACATCATGTGTTGTAGACGGTGGCAGGTCTTCACAGAGGTAGGTTTAGATGGTCATTATTGGCATCTCTGCCTGTCATGAGGCTCCTCAGGCTTCACTTGCCCTGTCAGGAGAGCCCAAAGGAGAGGTCATGTCATACCATTCTTCTCCTGGAAGTTTTTGGTTTTTTTGATGAGAGAAAACACATACACATACACACACACACAAAACAAACAAAAAACAACAAACAAACAAACAAAACAAGCCCTATAACTGGTTTCCTAGAGCCACAATATTTAGTGGGTTTTTGTTTTTGTTTGTTTAGTTTTTTGGAGGGGGCGTTGTGGTGCTGGATGTTTTGCATGCCATATTCCCATATTCCCATTCTACAAACTAAGGCAAATTTCTCTCATCATTTTTAAAGTCTGCCCTGCGTTTTCTGTCCTCTTTTTTCTGTTTGTTTGCTTGTTTGTTTTTTAAAGACTCAACAGTAAAGACACAAAAGCCCAATTTAAAAATACATAAGAGGGCCTAGAGAGATGGCTTAGGGGTTAAGAGCACTGGCTGCTTTTCAGAGGACCTGGGTTTGGTTCCCAGCACCAACACAGCAGCTCATAACAGGCTACTTGTAACTCTAGTGTTGTGGATCTAATGCCCTCTTCTGGCCTCTGCGGGCATTGCACATATGTGATGCAGAGATGCATGCAAGCAAAATACTCACATAAAACAATTTTTTAAAAGATATTTGTATATACATTTCTCCAAATAAGAGAGAAATGGCCTATACCATTTTGGTCCCCAGTTGGTGGTGGTATTTGAGGGAGTTCAGGAGGAGTTCAGCAAGGCCTTGCTGGAAGAGGTTATCAGTGGGAAAAGAGTATAGAGCTTCACCCTAGTCACAAAACTCCACTTCATGCTGCGGTAAAGTGGTGGTCTATCAGCCTCCTGCCACCACGCCACCTGCTGCCATGCTTCCCTGCCATGACAGACTCTTATCCCTGTGCAACCATAAGCCCAAATAAACTCTCATATAAATTGCCTTGATGGTGTTTCATCAACAACAGAAAAGTAACTAATACAGTTATTATGTGAGTCCACTGAAATGAAACACTAGAAAAGGAAAATCCGTATAGACAGAAAGTAGATCAGTGGTTGCCAAGGGTTTATGGGGTGGTGTGGACAGTGATGGGCAGCACCTTTCCATCTGGAGTGATGGATATACACTATAGTTACAGCAATTCTTGCATGAACTGTATACTTCAGAGCTTGTCATCTATACCACAATTAAAAGAGACACTATCTTTTGGTGAGGTAGCACATGTCTTTTATCTCAGCACTCCAAAGCAGAGGCAGGAAGATCTCTACAAGCTGAAGATCAACTTGGTCTCTGGATTGTGCTCCAGCCAAACAAGGCTACCTAATGAGACTGTCGGGTTGGGAGTGTCTTCTGGGGATCTGGATTCCGGCATCAGCTCTGCTAATCCCCACTTGTTCAGAACCTGGACAAGTATATTTCACTCTTTGAATCTGTTTTCTTACCCATAAAGTGAACAGCACTACCTCTGCCTTACAAAGATCATGAAGATTAAGGTAATCAAAAAAGGCCTTCAATCACACTGACTTATCATCAAGAAACCGGGATACTAGTAATTTCTAGAAAATGACTGTTGGGAAAAACAAAACAAAACAAACAACAACAACAACAAAATGCTGTTGGTACCTGGGCCTTGTGCCCAGACTAAAGTACACTAAAAACTATTATATTAAGCCCTATGAAATTGCTGGTATTTGTGTATGATAGCCTATATAACCAACAATGCCACACAACATGTGTCCAGATGAGATGAGATCCTAAGCCTCTGTACATAACACAAAGGAGGTGGTTTGACTGTTCCTTAAAGAAGAGCAGAGCATCTGGGCGTGGTGACTTTCTTTACCAGCCTGGTCTATATAGTGAGTTCTAGGCCAGCCATGGCTACATAGTAAGGCCATGTCAGTGAAAAAAAAAAAAAAAAAAAAAAAGAAGGAAAGAGGAGGAGGAGAAGGAGAAGGAAGAAGAAAAGAAAATACGGCAGAGTAAAGCCATGGAAGAAAAGAGGCTGTTTAAATGGAGGAAATGACACCTGCCGTGGAGGGCAGAGGGCTGGAAGACAATTGTTAACCAGCAGTTCTTTCCTTCTCAGCAGCTTCCTACTCACTTGCCACTCAGCAAACAATGACTGAGCACTGAACCAGGCAACCCAACAGTGAGTAAGTCAGGCTGTTGCAGTGTACGAGATGGAATTGTATCAGAAGAGAGGGCATTCTGTATCATATCAGAAAGAGCCTTTGAGAGCTGAGGTCTGAGCAAGGGTCAAAAGGAAGCAAGGGATCAAGGCCTTGACTTCACTGAGAGAGGGATTCAGGAGCAGGGAACAGCCAGTGAGCTGAGAGCCTGGGGTACATGGAGGGGAACAGACTGGGAGGAAGCAACAGCAGGAGCCAAGGGTACCTCACCCTGAGGACAGGCCCTTGACCTTTAGTCAAGGAATGACAGGCCCTTTAGTCTCAGAGAATGGAGAAATCAGGAAATTCTGAACATCCATGAAGCAAAATCTATTGGAATTAGACAAGCTCTCCAGGTGCTCAAAAGTCTTTGGAGACTGCAGGGCCTAGCAGATGACTCAGGGTATGAGATGATGTGGGTGCCTGGGTGAAAGCATGGAGAATTGGTCAGATTGTGGACACATTTTTAGAGGCTATGAGCTTTGTTTGCTATTTCCTTCATGTGGCATTCCTGGACACGTTTACTTCAGGCTGTCCTTAAGCCTCCCAGATGTGATACTGCTAAGCTGGGCAGGCAGGTTTTTCAGCTTCTGGTTGCTATAGAAAATTCCCTGAAAGCACTCAGCTGCGAATTGACAGAAGTAACCCAAGGAGTTAGTCATGTCTTGGTTACCTGGTCTGTGGCTGCCCTCCTGTTGTCTTTTTGTTTACTTTTGGGTTTTCAAGACAGGTTTTCTCTGTGTAGCCCTGGCTATCCTGGCCTCATTTTATACAGCAGGCCGGCCTCAAGCTCACAGAGATCTGCCTGCCTCTACCTCCCAGAATGCTAGGATTATAGATGTGTGCCACTGTGCCTGGCTCCTCCTGCTGTCTTTTAAGAAACAGAAACTCTGGAAAACTGTAATTGATGCAGCCACTTCTGAGGTGCTCTGAAGAAATTGTAACAATTAACTGCACAAGCTTAAAGGACCCAGTTCGGATGCTATGTGTCCCTCCCTAGTTTCCCAACCCCACAATTTCCTCTTAGGCTAATGTTGCCCACTGCATGCAGGCACAGAGGTACTGTTCACTTCCTGTGGGTCTCCTGATATGGGCTATCGGGACCTACACACCTGACAGGGCAGCAGTGCTGCTGCCACACAGGTGGCTTTCTGTCGACATCTTCCAGGAGACGCAAAGGCTGACCCAACACAAGCCTGTTTTGGTGGCACCTAAGATCCTGAAGATCACTTTTTCTCTGCAAAGAGATGAGGCAATACTGAAAGCTGCAGGTAACAGATAACCTGGTAAGAGTGCTCAGAGCTGGGAAAGTCTCAGAAAAGCTAAAGGAAGGAAGAAGTTAGTATGGACACTAGAGATGCTTTCAGTACTGACATCTGTAACTCCAGTTCCAGGGGACCTAACATCTTCATCTGACCTTGGGCACCAAGTGGATACGAAAACACTCATACACATAAAATAATCTAAAAATTTTAAATAAAAATAAATTTTAAAAGCTTTTATAAAATAAAATAAAAGTTCATTATTGCCACTATGACAGTATAAAGGGTTTAACCTTTCAGAGATGATTGGTTGTGTCCATGCCTTTAACTCCAGCACTTGAGAGGCAGAGGCTGTTAGTTTGAGGCCAGCCTGGTCTACAGAGTGAGTTCCAGGACAGCCAAAGCTACACACAGAAAACCTGTCTTAAAAGAGAGAGAGAGCGAGAAGGAGGGAGATTGGTTTAGGTCAGGCATAGATCCCACACTTAAAATACCAGCATTCAGGGAGCAGAAGCAGGAGGGCTGCACATTTAAGGTCCTTGGTCAAAACAAACAAAAGGTGAAGGACATTAGCGAGTAGGAATGTGGAGTCACTGGTCTTGGTTGTTCTTGCTGTATGTTTTATAATCTGGCCTATGTTACCCAGGCTGGTCTTGAACTTTTGGGTTCAAGTGATCCTTTTCTCTCAGCTTCAAATGCTGAGACTGTAAACACATGCTGCTGTGCCCAGCTTGGTCTTGATGTTTTTACGTTATTTTCTTTGGGAGTATTTGGAACTATAACTCCTTGACGTTTCATGCTTTTTCAGAATTTGGAAAATCTAAGTAATATTCCTAATTGAAAAATCTGAAACTTTACTTATTTGCATACTCACTTACTTACTTGAGGTAGGGTCTCTCTACACAGCCTTTGATGTCCTGGAACTTGCTATATAGACAAGGCTGGCCTTGTCTTCACAGATTTGCCTGTCTCTATCTATACTGGGATTAAAAGCATGTGCCACCATGTCTGGCTTGAAACTTTTTAAGCATCACTCAAAACTCTTAAGAGCTCTTGCTGCCCTTACAGAAAATTTAGGTTCAATTCCAGTATTAACATGGTGGCTCACAACTGTCTTTAACTACAGTTCCAGGAAATCCAATGCCCTTTTCTGGCCTCTGAGGGTACTTCCTATATACTGTGCACAGAAATATATTTAGAAAAACACCAATATACATAAAACAATAAGATAAAATGTAAAATATTTTAAAGATATTTTTATGTACATGGGTGTTCGCCTGAATGTATGTATGTGCACCATATGTGTCTCTGGTGCCCAAGGAGATAAGAAAGGGTAAGATTCTCTGATAATAAAGTTTCAAATAGTTGTGAGCCATCATAGAGGGTGCTGGGAGTTGAATCTGGGTCCTCTACAAGACCAAGTACTCTTAACCACTGAGGTATCTATGCAGCCAAAAAGAATAATTAAAATTTAAAGATCAGTGTGGTGATACACACCTTTAATCCCAACACTCATGAGGCAGAAGCAGGTAGAGCTCTATAAGTTTGAGGCCAGCCTGGTCTACAAAGTGAATTCCAGGCCAGCCAGGACTACATAGGAAGACCCTATTTCCAAGCTAATTAATTAAATAATTTGGATAATGTTATAATACATGTATTACAACTCACTAATTGCACTGATATAAGAGAGGTGCCAGTCTCTATGCCTTCCTTCCTCTGGTGACAAGGCCACTACTTGCTACCTCAAATTTCCTTCTTTGGGGATTTAATGTTTATACAAAACCAAGTTGAGAAAAAGTGGAGGGGAGAAGAGGATAAAGTGCAAATAGCTTATCTGTAACTGTGAAAAGGATCCCTTTCCTTCTTATTTGTAGGTAACACTTTACCAACACAGCACAGCTTGAATTTGACATCTTAGCAACCTGGGAAGAGCTAAGCATCTTAAACTGCTAAATGGTGCAGCCATTACTTTTCAAGTTATTATAGGAAGCCCTACCCCCAGCAGTGTAAGTAACCAATGGAAAATGAACTGCAATGCCTCAGAACTAGAGCTGACAAGCCCCAGTTTTATTCTGTAAAGGCTGGACAAAATCCCCAGACACCCCAGCTTTCACATGGGGTTGCAGATGATTCTCATCATGCTGAAGGAAAATACTTTTTTAAAAGCAAAAGGCATAAAAGCAGCCTTCAGGAAAAGAGATCTTACCAAAGAGATGAGCAAAGTATAGCCATCTGCAAAGTACACTCCTAGGAAAAATGATGCCATTTCCAAACCTATTTTTCACAATGCTTCTATGTCTCCTGAGTTCTGTACAAATGCCCACAGGACCATCTTATCCACTGGTAACACAGAAAGATGTAAACAAAATGAAAAACTGAAGCTACAGCTACTAAATAAATAAGCTCCTGGCAAGATGTAGAAGGAGGAAAGACAATTGGCTACATAACTACAAGACCTTGTCATAAAAATAAGTCAATAACCAGGTGGTGATGGCACACGCCTTACTTTCAGAACTCAGGAGGCAGAAACAGGCAGCTCTCTGAATTTGAGGCCAGCCTGGTCTACAGAGTGAATTCCAGGACAGCCAGGGCTACACAGAGAAACCCTGTCTAGGGGTGGGGAGTGGGGTGAGGAGTCATCTTCTGATTTCCACATGCTCTCATCCATCCACATACATAGAAAAAATGTGTATTTTAAAAAAGAAGTTGTGGTCTGAGATGTAGCTCAATGCTCTGGGTTTAATCTCCAGCACACACAAACAAAGCATGATGGCATATGCCAGTAATGCCAGCACTTGGAGGCAGAGGCAGGCAGATCTCTGAGAGTTCAAGAACAGCCTGAACTACACAGCAAGTTCCAGGACAGCCAGGGCTTCAGAGTAAGACCCTGTCTCTAAATTAAAAAAAAAGAAAAGAAAAAGAAAGAGAAATTAACACATCTGTCTAACTTAGAGAACTTGGGATCTGCTTCTATGTTAGACATACACATTACTCAAATTCAAGATTAGGTTAACAACACTGTTGGCATTAAAGACTAATGTGCTGCCCCTCGAAGCAAGACAACTGACTTTATCTACACTTGTATTTTTATATTTACTCTAATTATAGCACTGTGAAAAACTGCTGTGATGAGTAGTTTTAATTGTCAATTTGACATGATCTAGAATCACTTGGGAAGGGAGTCTCAATGAGGAATAGTCGGGCTGACCTGTGGGCATCACTGTGGGAAATCCTATTTGGGTTAATTAAGGTGTCTCAATATATAAGGCAGAAATAATAATCAAGGTCACCTGATGTCAACTTTGGGCCCCCACACACGAACACCTTCGCATGCACACTACACAGAGATACAGACACAAAAAAGGGAAAAATTTAGAGAAATATCCCTAAGCCATCTCTCCAGGCCCCTTAAAGGATATGTTGATCAAAAGATCTCAAACTACCAAGTGCTGACATCACTTCTCTGGTGCTGATTCTCCTGGGTCTGGGAAGGAAAACACTGAGACACTGGAGTCTGACTTCCCCACTAGCTAGTCTTTCAAATTCTAGTTCTGAGAGGACCTCTAACAAACTCTTTCTGACTCCCATGTTCATCTACCTCCTTCTCTTAAATTTTTTTTATTTATTTTACATATGAGTGCTCTATCTGCTTGTACACCTGCATGCCAGAGAAGGCACCAGATTACATTTTAGATGGTTGTGAGCCACCATGTGGTTGCTGGGAATTGAACTCAGGACCTCTAAAGAGCAGACAGTGGTCTTAACCACTGAACCATCTCTCCAACCCCTACCTCCTTCTTTTGAAAGAATCAATCTCTGATAGATACTCCTAATGTTTTCTACTTCATACTGTTTATATACATGTCTGTCTGTCCTACATCCAGTACCTGGTCCAGAGTATGATACTGGACAATAACCTCATAGCTCCTACTTTTCAATATACTCTTTTCGGATCCTATCCTATTGCTCTCCCTGCTTACAATACACTTTCATCTGACTATTCCATCTTTAATGCTCAAGCATTATCTTCATTAACACAGCCCCTGCCTCAGTTTGTGTTTGGTGTTGGTCTTTGTTGGAGTTTCTACTGCTGTTATGAAACACTCTGACCAAAAACAACTTGAGGAAGAAAGGATTTATTTCATTTATGCTTCCAGGAAACAGTTCATCACTGAAAGAAACCAGGGCAGGAACCTGTAGGCAGGAGCTGATACACAGGCCATGGAGGAATGGTGCTTCCTGACTTTCTCTTTATGGCTCACTCAGCCTGTTTTCTTGTAGAACCTAGGACCACCAGTCCAGGCGTGGCACCCACCTACAGTGGGAAGGGCCCTCCCATACCACTAAGAAAAAGCCCTTACAAGCTTGCCTACAGCCTAATCTTATGGAGCCATTTTCTCAATAAATGTTCTCTCCTCCTCTCAAGATGACTTTAGCTTATGTCAAGATGACATAAAAAACTAGCCAGCACAGTGTTCCAGTTTCTCCATGTTCCTAACCAACCTGTCCAGACATACCTCATAGCTTCCATTCACTTCAGGCTTTCTCCATGCCAAGAACTCTAATAAGCAGAGCTAGATTAAAACCTGTAGAAACATAGGGCGTGGTAGCACATGTTTGTGATCCCAACACTCTGGGAGGCAGAAGAAGGCAGACCTCTGTGAGTTTGAGGCCAGCCTGATCTACATAGCGAGTCCAGGATAACCAAGGCTATGTAGAGAAATCCTGTCTTGAAAGCCAAAATCCAAAAAAACAAACCAAACAAAAAACCTGCAGAAGCCAGCCAGGCATAGTGGTGCACACTTTTAATTGCAGCCGGAGGGAGGCAGAGGCAGGAGGCAACAATTCTATCAGCTGAGGCCAGCCTTGTCTACATAGGGAGCTCTAAGATAGCCAAAGCTATGCAGAGAGACCCTGTCTCAAAAACAAATAAGCACACAAACAAAAACAAAAAACAAAAAAAGTGAAGGCATGCAAAAAATAGGGCATACATTTCACATAAAATAGAAGGCAAGGTACACTGGACAATAAGTATACTTTTACTTCTTGTAGTTTTTTGATTTTGTGTATATGTGTGTGTATAGTATCTGCATGTGTCTGTGTCAATGCCAAGTACTTTTCACTATTTTTTTAGATTTATGTACATGAGTAGTTTGCCCATATGCACACTGTACATATGTTCAGCACACTGTTCAGAGGCCAGAAGAGGGTACCAGGTCCCCTGGTACATAAGTTAGATGGTCCTGAGCCACAATGTGAGTACTGGGAATTAAATCTAGATCCTCTGGAAGAGAAGCCAGTGCTCTTCACCTCCCTCTTCCTTTTTTTTTTTTTTTTTTTTTTTTTTTTTGAGGCAGGGTCTCTCACCTGGAGCTCACCAATTTAGCAAGACTAGCTGGGCAGCAAACCTCAGAGACCCTCCCGTCACTGCTTCTCTACAGGATTATAGGTGCATGGTTTTGCCTGGCTTTTTATGTGGATGCTGGTGACCTGAACATTCAGGTCCTTATGCTTGCACAGAAAACACCTGATTTAGCTATCTCTCCAGTCTCACCTTTAATACAGCTCCTGTATGCTGGCACAGGTCCTAGCTGGCATTAGTCCCTATAATCCCAGCACTAAAGAGGCTAAGGAAGGAGAACCAAAAGTTTGAGGCCAGTCTGGGTTACATTATTGTTTCAAAAATAAAATCAGGGCCTGGCAGTGGTGGCATGCACCTTTAATCCCAGCACTTGAAAGGCAGAGACAGGCAGATCTCTGTTGAGTTCAAGGCCAGCCTGGTCTACAAAGTGAGTTTCAGGACAGCCAGGGCTACTCAGAGAAACCCTACAGACACACTCTGTCTACAAACAAACAGGCAAACAAACAAACAAAACCAGGGGCTGGAAAGATGGTTCAGCTCCTAAGAGCACTGAACCTGAGTTTGAGTCCCAGAAGCCACATGGCAGATCACAACCATCTGTAAACTTCAGTTCCAGGGGATCCAATGCCCTCTTGGGCCTCTGAGAACACCAGGTATGTATATGGCCACAGACATACATGTAGGTAAAACATCCATATACATAAAATATTTTTTTAAAGGTTTATTTATTTATTATGTATAGGTTATTCTGCCTGCATGTACACCTACATGCCAGAAGAGGGCACAGGATCTCATTATAGATGGTTATGAGCCACCATGTGGTTGCTGGGAATTGAACTCAGGACCTTTGGTAGAACAGCCACTGCTCTTAACCTCTGAGCCATGTCTCCAGCCCCTAAAATATTTTTTTAAAAAATAAAATAAAAATAATAAAATATCAAACGGTGAGGCTTGAGAAATAGCCTTAGCCAGTAAAGCACTTGCCATGTAAGCATGAAGACCTGAGTGTAGATTCCCAGAACCAGTATAAAACCAGATACAGTAGCACCTGTCATCCACTTTCTTATGTGGATGACATCCACATTTGCAACTGTCATCCACATTTGAAACTGCTTTTTCTTTGTTGTTGTTTTCTGAGACAGGGTTTCTCTGTAGAGCCCTGGCGGTACTGAAACTCACTCTGTAGACCAGGCTGGCCTCAAACTCAGAGATCTGCCTCTGTCACCACAATCAGCTGAAACTGTTTTTCTTATAACTTGATACTGATAAGCCAATATTTCCTGCCATCAACATTATTACCAATCTCTCTGGTGGGACCTCTGCCTCCAGTTTTGTCACCCCCTCTATCCATTATCTTACAATCACACGATCTTTTTTTAAATAATTTCCTTCCACTCTTTAAACCTTTTTGTCTCCCTTCAAAAAAAAACAAAAACAAAAAACAAAAAAAACCTGCCGAGCACAGTGGCATACCCTTTCAATTTCAATTCCAGCACCCAGTGTCTCTGAAGGCCAGCCAGGACTACGTACACATGCATAGTGATTTCAGAGCAGCCAGGACCACCTAGAGTGATCCTGTCGAGGTGGGGGTATGGTGGGAGATGGGGGAAAGCAGCTAAACTTGTTGACTGACTATATACTAGAGGACCTAAGAACCCTGCTACCTACCTCTCACTGGCTCTCAACCAGCTCTGTAGCATCTGTTACAGTATATTCCCCAGATACTGAAACCTGTTTGCATCCTCAAAGCACCGTGTTTAATGGAGTCTTGATATAAGGGCCATTGCTGCCAACCTCTAGAACTGTTCCTCCCCCAAACACCCCACTGACCCTTGTTGAAAACATGATTATTCTATCACCTTTTACGACCCTTAGTGTGATAGTTGAGGTAAACTCCCACTACAGCCTCCTCTATCCTGCACCAGCAGAGGAGCAAAGCAACTTCCTTACTCACTTCCCCTCCAGCTCCCGCTCCTACAGGTTTGCGACTAGGACTACTGTCCCTTCCTTCAGTCAATATTTCCTTTGTGACCAGGGATAGAATGTTCTTTTAGGCCAGAGAGGTGTGTCAGTCTAACATAGAACACACACTGGGCAAACACAAGCCAGGCAAAGAGGAACCTCCCCTTGAGCAGCATGCCAGGGAACAGGTTGCCCCTTCCTGCTCAGCAGCCATGAGAAATGCAGCCCTCCTAATAAAACTTGCTCAGGCTCACAATCATCTCTCTGAGGCCTCCATGGATCACTCACCTAATAGTTACAGCTTGGCAGTACCCAGCTGGGAATGAGGGAAGCCAGAGCAAAGTATCTGCATGGTCCATTTTTCCACCACTAAGGGTGAAAAAGAAACACGTGAACTAACAGAAACTTGTCATTCAGGTAGCCCGAAAAAGCAGCTAAGAGTTTTTGAGGAAAATAAAGTTTTTTGATGACCAGCAAAAAAGCCCACTCAGATCTTTATTTTAAATGTATAGTAACATAGGGGTCTGGAAATGTATGATCCCTAGTACCACACAGAAACCGTCTATGGTGTTGTAAGCTGGTAACCCCAGTACTGTAGAAGTTGGGGCAGAAAGATCAGAAAAGTCATCTTTGGCTGCATTCTAGGCCAGCATGGGATACACATATGTAAGACCCTTTCTAAAACACACAAACAGATGAAAATAAGCTAACAATATGAATTGGTGCTGGAGGAGTGACTAGTCGTTAGGGTGCTGAACGAGCAGGAGGACCTGAATTCGGACCCCAGCACCCACATACACAGTCAGACATGGCAGTGCTCAACTTCACTATTATTATTTTGCAGGCCTGCCTGCCAGAATATCTTGAGGGTTTTTTTTGTGTGTGTGTGACAGTTCTTTATATTTCATTTTATGTGTGATTTAAGTAACCAGGTTGAGGGCTGGGGACAGCACATTGGAAAGAATGCTTTCCTAGCATTCACAGACTGTGGGTTCCACCCTCAGCACTACAAAATAAGTAAAAACAATATACTTAAATATTCCATCGTAGGAATAACATCACTATATTGAAGTAACCCTAACTATCAAATGAACTTTCTTGCCTTAGCCTGCCCCATATACATTCCTCTCATTGCTTTTTCTGTTCATACTCCTTTTAAACAGAGCCAAGGAACGATCCACACATAATGATCTTCACTGTGGTTCAAAGCCTCACCTGCATCTCTGACTTCTTCGCTGTGGTTCAAAGCCTCACCTGCATCTCTGACTTTTGCTGTGAAGCAGCACCACATTATGCAACTCAGGCTGTCCTGGAACTTAGTAGCCCAACCCGGCTGGACGTTGGGGCGACCCTACCTCAGCCTCCTAGGTGCTGTGATTACATGTGTGAGGAATTATGCCCAGGTCTCATTAACTTTATATCATATTTCCTTCTGTGCTAATTCAAAATCCCCACAATTCTGATGACCTCTGAGGCTGGCTATGGCTGAAGAGCAATAAAAGTGTGCCAGGAGGAGGGAATACTGGAGACATGACTTAGTGGTTGTACTGGCTACTTTTATGTCGACTGGACACAAGCTATAGACACCTGAGAGGAGGGAATCTCAAGTGAGAAAATGCCACCAGAAAATCAGGCTGTAAGTGCACAAGCCAGTAGGACATTTTCTTAATTAGTGACTTACGGGGAGGGCCCAACCCATTGTGGATGGTGCCATCCCTGGGCTAGTGGTCCTAGATTCTAAAAGAAAGCAGGCTGAGCAAACCATGAGGAGCAAGCCAGTAAGCAGCACTCCCCCAGGAGTTCTGCATGAGCTCCTGCCTCCAGGTTCCTGCCCTGTTTGAGTTTCTGCCCTGGCTTCCTTCAACGATGTCCTATGATACGGAAGTTTAGAGAAATAAGCCCTTTCCTAAGCTGCATTGGTGGGTTGTCATGGCAATAATAACTCTAAGCAGGTGGTTAAGAGCACTTGGAGCTCTTGCAGAGGACCCTGGCTTGATTTTTGGTACCCACATGGTGTCTTACAACCAATGTAACTCCACCTCCAAGGGATCTAATGCCTTCTCTGACCTCCAGAGGCTCTTGCATGCACAGGATACACATAAACTACCCGGGCACACATATGTAAATATAAATACATCTTTAAAACTGCTGTGTAGTCTTTTTACTTATTTTCTCTGTTCTCTCTTTTTACTTTCCATTTAGGAAAATAGATTCTCTCTTTACACGTTAACTCTTCTGCCCACTGTAGCCTTTCAGACCAGGCCTCTGTGGTATCTTACTCTGTCTACTGTCATTCAAGCTCTTTTCTATCAACCTTTTTGTTTTTTGTTTTTGAACTCACTATGTAGACCAGGATAGGCTCAAACTCACGGATATCTGCCTGCCTCTGCCTTCCAAATGCTGGGATTAAAGGTGAGTACCACTACTTAGGTCAACATTTTTTTTTTTAATCTGCTCTACTGACAAGGCACTTGCTAATCAACTCACTCCTTTAAACTTTGTGGCTTAGCTTGCTTGTCTTAACAATGAGATTCTAAGGTCTCATTGCTTTCTTCATCATTTTATGGATGGAATCTTCTTCCTGTGGACTGACTCCTTACCCAGCAGCACTGGATTCACCTAACCTACCCAGGTTCTTAGAATTTTTTTCTTATAATTCTGAGATATTAATTAATCACATCAGATTTTCTTCTCTATGTAGTGCTTTCTCTCTCTCTCTCTCTTCTTTCCTTCTTTTCTTCTCCTTCCTTTCTCAAGACAAGGTTTCTCTGTGTAGCCTCAGCTGTTCTGGACTCACTCTGTAGACCAGGCTGCTTTAGAACTCAGAGATCCGCCTCCCTCTGCCTCCTTGAGTGCTGGGATTACAGGCGTGCACCACCGTGCCCAGCTTATTTTTTTTTATATGTAGATGTTTGTGTCTATGTGAGTGTACACCATGTGTATATGGGTGCTGTAGAGAACAGAAGAGGGTGTCAGAGCCCCCGGAGCTGGAGTTAACAGGAACCAAACTCTGGAAGAACAAAAAGCACTCTTAACTGCAGAGCCATCTCTCTAGCCTCTCAGCCTTATTTTTTGAGACAGGGCCTGTCATCTTTTGGCTAAACTGGCTGGCCAAATCAAGCCCCAAGATCTGCCTGTCTCTGCTCCCCAAATACAGGGGTTACAAATGTGTGCACCAGAGTGCTGGAGAGCCTAACTCCTGGCCCTTGTGCAGCGAGCACTTTACCCATTGAGCCATCCTCCCAAGCTCCCCAATTCCTTTCCCACCACATTTTACTTATTTTGTGCACAATCAACAAGGGAGTCAGAGGACAACTTGTAGAAATTGTTTCTCCCTTCTACCACTTATGTCCCAGGGACTGAACTCAAGCCTTTAGGCTTGGAGGCAAGTACCTTTACCCACTGAGCCATTCATCTACCCCATAATCTATTTCTGCATCAAGTTTTAAAAAATTTAAAAAAAGTTTTTTCATGTTTTCCTTTTGTGAGAAGGGTTTCTCTGTGTAGCCCTCGCTAATCTGGACTTGCTTTGTAGATCAGGCTGGTCTCCAACTCACAGAGATCCATCTGCCTCTGCCTCCCTGAGTGCTGGATTACAGGTGTGCACCACCGTGCCTAGCTTTACTTTTAATTTGTTTTATGTGTATGAGGGCTTTGCCTGCATATATGTCTGTATACTATGTGTGTGCCTGGTACTCACAGGGGTCTGAAGGGAGGGTCACAGCCCCTGCAGCTGGAGTTACAGACAGTTGTGAGCCATGTGAGTGCTAGGAATCAAATCCTGGCCCTCGGTGAGGGTAAAAAGTCCCAAGCAATAGCCATCTCTCCACCCTGCCTGGGTCAGATCTGAACTCGTGCATCATGATTCAGACAATGTAGGGCTCACGCAACATGCCCCTGTGCTTTCTTTTATTTTTCTTTTTTATTAACTAATTCAATTTACATCTCGGTCATGGACCCTTCCTTCTGGCCTCCCTCCTTCCCCCTCGTATCCCCTCTCCCCAATTCCTCAGAATAAAAGAGCCCCCTACCCAGACACCCCAGTTCATCTATTCAATGAGGACTGAGTCTTCCTCCCCTGTGACTGTGTAGGGAAGTCCGGACAGAGGGAAGTGATCAAAAAGCAGGCAACATAGTCTGTGTCAGAGACATCCCCCACTCTCCTAACTAGTGGACTGACATGAAGCCTAAGATGTCCATCAGCTTATCTTTTTGGAATCTATGCATTGTAGTATGTCTATCCTGTACTATCAGACTAAAATCCACTTATACAAGAGTACAGACCATGTGTGTCTTTCTGAGTCTGGGTGACCTCACTCAGGATGATCTTTTCTAGTTCCATCCATTTCCCTGCAAATTTCATCATTTCCTTGTTTTTAATGTGTTTTAACTATGTAACATTCCAGTTTTTATTTTGTTTTTGTTTTTAATCTATTCTTCAGTTAAGGGATATCTAGGTTGTTTTTCTTTATTGTTTCTTATTCTTAGAAGGATGCCTCTCATTTCCACTCTTCCCATTTTCCAGTACTCAGCTCTAAAATACCATTTCTGTGATGCTTTTCCTACTGCTTCCTCCCAACATCTCCTTATACTCACATAATGCCATACACAAACACCTAGCTAGCTGTGCACCTAAAATTTTCTGCTAGGGCTAAATCCTTCAGCATCTAGGATTTAAATTCAGGGTTTCCCAAAGACTAAAATGACTACCTGTCATAGCAGTACTTAGTTATTTAATGAAGAATCTACATGTATACAACTTCCTTCGTATACTTTAGATTTGATGAAAAAAGCTATTTACCTTATTTAAACATGGTGCTGAGGAAGTAAAAAGGCCTAGGTTTGATGATATGTTGTCACTTATGTGAGCCTTTTAGGCAAAACCTTCTCTCATAACCGCTGTTTTCCTTTTTTTTTGGGGGGGGGGGGCAGGGGTGTTTCTTTAGACAGGATCTCACTATGTAGCCCTGGCTGTCTTCACAGAGACCCACCTGCCTCTGCTTCCCAAATGCTAGGATTAAAGGCTTGCATCACTACACTTAGCTAACCTCAGTTCTCCTATCAGTAAAATTAGGCTTAAAAAGTACCTGCAGAATGAGTGAAAACATACTTACTGCCTCTAGCACCATGCCATGCTATAATCCCAAACATTATTGCAAAACAGAACCAAATTCTACCACATATTTGGCATGGAAACCCTATTTTTCCTCCAGCTTTTCAAGACAGGGTTTCTCTGTTTAACAGTATTGGCGGTCCTGGAACCCTGCTTTATAGACCTGGCCAGCCTGGAAACACCTCTGCCTCCTCCTGGGATTAAAGGTGTGTACCACCACACTTGGCTAGAAACCCTATTTTCTAAAGATGGACTGACACACACATTATAACCTATCCCACATTCTCTTAACATGTGACAATGACAGTCCTCCCCATTGAATGGTGAAGTTTTTAATGCCCCCTCCTCTTGACATGAAGCAAACTTCTGTGACTATTTCAACCTAGAGAATATTGCAGAACTAACACTATGTGGCACCCAGTTGTCTAATAAAAATGCCATGTGTTTACCAATTTCTACCAGTTGTGAACTCTTGTACACATCAACCACACTGCAATTTAGGTAAGGTCATGGAAAGCTCATGTATGTGCTCAAAAGCAAGCAAATAGGATAAGATCCAGGGGAAGCCACCATCAACACCCAAGACATGGAAGGAATATTTTAAAGGGGAAGAAGTGAGACAAAGTCTCACTGTACGGGCTGGGGAGATGGGTCAGGTTAAGAGCACTAACTGTTCTTCCAGAGGACCCCAGGTGGTGGCTACAAATATCTGTAACGGGATCTGATTCCATCTTCTGATGTGCATGAAGACAGAACACTCATATACATAAAATATATGAATTTTTTTTTCAAGACAGGGTTTCTCTGTGTAGCCTTGGCTGTCCTGGAACTCACTCTGTAGACCAGGCTGGCCTTGAACTCACAGAGATCTGCCTGCCTCTGCCTCCCGAGTGCTGGGATTAAAGGTATGTACCACCATCACCTGGCATAAATCTTAAAAACAAACAAATAAAAATACTTAAAAAGAAAAAAAAAGCGCTCTTACTCTTCCAGAGGACGTGGGTTCAATTCCCAACACTTATGCAGTGGCTCACAACTATCTGTATATCTGCTCCAGTAAACGAGGATGTGCTATCCTCTTCTGGCCTCCGAAGATACCAAGCTTGCACATGGTGTATAGACATACATGTAAACACCCATACAAATAAAATATAAATAAAAAAATTTCAAGGGGCTGGAGAGATGGCTCCAGTTAAGAGCACTGCCTGCTCTTCCAAAGGCCCTGAGTTCAATTCCCAGTAACCACATGGTGGCTCACAACCATCTATAATAAGATCTGGTGCCCTCTTCTGGTATGCAGGCAGAACATTGTATACATAATAAATGAATCTTTGAAAAAAATTTTTTTTCTAGTCTCATACTGTAGCCAGAGTGACCTCAAATTCACAGCAGTCCTGCCTCAGTTTTCTAGAAAAGTTCTGGCAATACATGTGTGAACCCCAAGAGCCTGCCAAGGAAGAACCTCGGAAGCAAGGCTCTGAAAAAAAAAACATTTGTTGACTAAATAAGTGAAGATACATGGATGAATGAGACCTCAAAGAATGGTAAACAGACAAAGGAGCTTAATACTGCCCACAATGGATGAGTTATGTATACGTAAACTATAGAGCAGAAGTCACTCTGTTTAAGAAAACCAGGCAAACAAGAGGTGGTGGCACACACCTGCAATCCCAGCACTCAGGAGGCAGAGGCAGATGGATCTCTGCGAGTTCAAGGCCAGCCTCTAGTCTACAGAATGAGTTCCAGGACAGCCAGGGATACACAGAAAAACCCTACCTCAAAAAAAAAAAAAAAAAAAAAAAAAAAAAAAGAAAAGAAAAGAAAGAAGGAAGGAGGGAAGGAAGGAAGGAAGGAAGGAGGGAGGGAGGGAGGGAGGGAAATCAGCTCTTGATAGAAAAGCAAAAGTTTGCTATCAAAGGGGGAAAAAAAGGATAAAGCCAGGCATGGCGGCACATGTCTGTAAGCCCTCAGGAGGCTGAGGCAGGATGATAGTTCAAAGCTGTATATGTAGCTTGGGCTATATAGCAATTTTTATTATTGCTATTGAGATGGGGGAGAGGATGTGCAACACATGGCACGCTCCCGTGGAGGTAAAAGAACAAACAACTCTGTAGCATCAGTTCTCTCCTTACACCTTTATACAGACCAAACTCAGCTCATCGGGTTTGCACCTGCTGAGGCACCCACTGGCCCTGTGCAGCCAGAACTACAGATGAGACTGCCTCAAAAAGAGGAAGGAAGAGAAAGTAAAAAGAGAAGGATGAAAGGAGCGCTGGACTTTAACCTTATTCTGGTCACACAAGTTTAGCATATTTACCGATGGAACTCAAACATAAGAAGAAGGAAACAACCTGCTGTTTACTGTCTTTAGAATATTAGCTATATGTTACATTATATAGAAAATGTAGCTAGGCTTAAAATACCCATATTATTTTGTGAAGGAAAAAAAATAATCTTCTTTTATACCTAACCATGCCTTTTCTAAACTTCTTTTTATTACTGACCCTGGATCTCCAGGCTAGCCTGGAGATTTCTGGGTTTAAGCAATCTTCCTGCCTCGGCTCCCATGGCAGTGGGAATACAAGCATGGGCCATCTTCTACGTTAAGAATGAGACTTTTGGTAATTAATTAGTGCTTTTAGCGTTCATGTTGATTTATTGAGAAGCTAGTCAATGAAAGCAATGAGTCAAAAGAGGCTACCCTAAAACACACATCATTAGAGACAATCACAAATATAAAGCTGGCCTCAGGGATAGCACATACTTGTAGTCCTAGTCCTCAGGATCTTGAGTTCAAAGCCAGCCTGGGCTATATGATAGGACCACATCTAAAACAAACAACAACAAAACACACGTAAATATTGCCAGCCACAGTGATATGCACCTATAATTTCTGTACCTGAGAGACAAAGGCAGGAAGATCAGGAGTTCAAGGCCACTCTTAGCTATATAGGTACTTTGAGACCAGACTGGGTTACAGGAGACCCTATCCCAAACAAACAAAACCTCATAAAACACAAATGCTTTAAAATGCAGAAAACAGAGCTAGGTGTAATGGCACACACCTTTAATCCCAGCACTCAAGAGGCAGAGGCAGTGGATAACTGTGAGTTTGAAACCAGCCTGGTTTACAAGGCAAGTTCCAGACCAGCCAGAGTTACACGGAGACCCTATCTCAAGAAAAGAAAAAGAAAGAAAAGGAAAAAGAAAAAAAAATGGGGAGAGGGTTAAGAATATGAATACAACTAGAAGAGAAACAACGTTAGAAGACACAGTAACAGCAAACTGTGCCTCCTGAAAATAGGTGAATGTCTCATTTGTGAATGATGACCATAAGGCAATGAGCCTACATTTTCAAAAGGAGTGACTTATTATATACATATTTAAAAAACAGTGCTGTTAAAACAGCTGATAATGTGCACAGAAACATTAGCCTCGTGATTGAGTCATATGCTGCTACTACTAGCACTCATCTCTACCATGAACAGCACAATAATCCCATAAGCATTTAGCCTCCAAGTTTTCACTCACCAACTGTTCATCTACAGAGAGGTAAGGTGGTGAATAAGACAAAGGCCCTACTTTTCAAGAGCTTACACTGAAAGCTAGTATCATAATGACGCACTTGTGACTCAGTTCCTAGTCTGTCAGACTCTGAAGCCTGCACTTTATCTTTCAACCAGATCACGTCTCACTGGAGGTGGGGGAGGGGTTCTCCCTGAAAGTACAGAGCCACACATGCAGGCTAGTACTACCTCTAGAGAACATTAAGGTTGAGCTCTGTAAGTGGTCCAGCAACTTTCCCCATTACTAAGACTAAAGACTACAATGTTAGCATTTAACACTCTATACTGACAATTTCCAACTTCTTTCCCTAAAGTCTCAGAGCAAAACTTACAGAAGGTGGGATATACAGTATATATCCAATACCCTTTGAAGTCCATAAAGGTGGAAGCCAGGTTGTAATACACTAAGGGGTAAATAAAAGAGAGGGATAGAATCTGCTCCCTTCCCTTTTTAAGACAAATTTTATTTATCCCTGGCTGACCTTAAATTATCTACATAGCTGAGGATGACTCTGAACTAATGATCCCCCTGCCTCCACTGGGATCAGGCAGGTTCTACTATATCCAGTTATGTGGTGCTAAAGATCAAGCCCAGGGATTCACACATGTTAAGACAAACAACCTACAAACTGAGCTACAACCCCAGGCCCAGAATCTGCTTTTTAGGGACAAATACAGAAAGAAGATGGGCTAAGTGTTCTGGCACACACCTTTAATCCCAGCACTGGGGAGGCAGAGGCAGGCAGATGTCTGTGAGTTCCAAGCCAGCCTAGTCTACAGAGTGAGTTCCAGGACAGCCAGGGCTACGTGAAAGAGACACCTTGTCTTCAAAAAAGGAAAATGGGAAGATTGAACTGGGAGTATGACTCAATGGTAGAGCTTGCCTAGCACACAAGAGTCTCTGGGTTTGATTCCAAGTACTACATTAAAAGGAAACAATGGGAACAAGAATGAGGAAAGACTTAAACATACTTGCTTTTGTTGTTCTACAGTGCTGGTATTAAACACACAGCCTTGCACATAGTAGGTAAGTACTCTATTATTAAGCCATCCACTCAATGCTTTGAATACGCTTGTCCACAACACAATTCAAAACACTGTCAAAAGAGCAGGAATGCTACACATTCGGATCGCAGGGAGAACTTGAGTTCTAGGCTATTCAGCATGCATTATGGGAGAAGGGGAGAAACTTTGGGGTTTTAAAGCGAGAGAGAGTTGACTAGAAGTTGCTTTGTCAGTGTTTGTAAGAATCACTTAACCTCCAAATCTTCTTTACACATACGTAAAACACAATACCCTACAGTTGACCGTGACAATTACAGTGTTGGTTAGGCAACGGGAATTCAATAACTGCTTTCAACAGTCTTTCTGCAAGTTAAAGCCACACTCCTGTGTCACACCTAACTGTCCTGTCCGGATTTCCTGTCCAAGTTTGTGTATATGCAGTGACAGGATCTTTATTTCCCTGTGTACCACCCTCTGTGTTACTCCCACTTCCTTGTGACAGTCTGAGCTCATGAATGGCTGCTGTGGAAAATTACTGCTGTTACCAGCTGAGTAACAGGCAGCGTATGGAGAACAGGCTGATGAAAGTGATGTCAAGTCACCAAATCTACAACGTTTTGGGCTTCTGCCAAAATCTTCATTGATAACAAAGAAGAGATAAATTGAAAACAAGCAGAGAGCATGTGTGTGTGTGTGTGTGTGTGTGTGTGTGTGTGTGTGTGTGTGCGCGCGCTTGTGCACAGGAAGACAGCGTAGAACAACAGAGATCACCTTCTCCGAACTTCCCTCATCTCTATGACATGCTGCCCCAATTCATTCTTCTGTCAAAGTGACAAGTTCCCAAATTCACAAGGAAAGATGGTGAGTGAGTTTTTATGTAGAGGCAACCACTTGTTCACAACCTTCTTTCTTCTTGATAGGAACTAAACAAAAGGTCTGACTGTTGTAAACCAGCGCTCTACCCAAGCTACATCCAGGACTCCCCACAGTCCCATTAAATTAATGTTTGTCCATTGCTCATATCCATCAACCAAAACACTTCCCCTCTGCCACAGACCACACACATCTGTGGTTTAAAAGGACAGAAGGTTGGGTGTGGTGATGCATGCTTATAACCCCAACATCTAAGGGACAGAGGCAGGAAGATCACTGAAGGCCAGCCTGGTCTACACAGAAAGCTCCAAACGGCAGTGGCAGCAGCAATCAGGGGCTGGAGCTATGGCTCTATGGTTACGAATGAATACTGCTCTAGCTGAGAGTCCAATTTTGGTTCTTAGAACCCATTGACAGCCGTTTGTAACTCTAGCTCTAGGGGACCTAAAGCCATCTCCTGGCCTTTGCAGGCAACTACGTGTACTCACAAACACACATGCTCACTCACCTTTATTTAGCACATTGGTTATGGGGAACAGAAATGAGTGTGAAACGCAGATAACCTAATGCTTACAGTCACAGGAGAACTGGACACTAGCAAAGGAATAAGGGGGAAAAGAACTAGAAAATGTGTGCACCTTAAAGCTTAGTCACCAGCACAGTTAGAAAAGCTACAAATAAAAAAAAAGATGAAACTGAAAATCAGTTCAATTAAAAATTTGAATTTGAGTGCTGGAGAGCACACACCGTTAATCCCAGCACTCAGGAAGGCAGAGGCAGGTGGATCGTTGACTTCAAGGCCAGCCTGGTTTACAAAGGGCGTCCAGGATAGCCAACGCTACACAGAGAAATTCAGTCTCGAAAAAACAAAACTAACCAACCAACCAAACTAACCTGAATTTACCTAGAAAGATGTCTTTTAAGGGATAATATATGTTGTTACACACACACACTCACATTCTGGGTCATCTCTAAATATCCCACCAAAAACAACCAAACCAAACCAAACCAAACCAACAAAATCACCGTGACCCATCACAGATTTCATACGCAGCACGGGACTGGAAGACTCGACACAATCTGTCACTGAAAAAGCAACTTCAAAACATCTGCATTTCCCATTATTGCCATATTAAAGCAGCCTGGATCCGCACCTAAATCTCAAGAGTTATTTCCAGAACTCCAACCGGAAGCACACAAGGAGATCCTGCCTCTACGTCCGCCTCAGTTTCCCCGATGCTAACCCAAGGCAGCGCGCTCGGACTCGGCCTAGATGCTGCACCTGAGTCTTAAACGAAAACATCCAAGTTGGCTCTGAGGAGGAGCTGCCACCCGCGGGGACCCCGCAGCACTCCTACTTCACCGGCTGGAGTCCCTGCGTCAAGCGCAGTTTCTCCCAGCCGCCGGGAGCCGCCGGAGGGGGTGGGTCTGTCACGCGCGTCCCGGGTCGCTGTGGGAGCAGCCGCGCCGCAGCAGCCCGACGCCCACGCCTGGGGCGGCGCCTGCCGGGATGCTTTCCCCTCAGCCCGCACCCCGCGGCCTCCACCCAAAGGGAAGGTGAGCGTCCGCCTCGCCGGGAGACTCGAGCCTCCTCACCTGTCTCTCGGCCACCTCAACACCTCGGCACGTCGGGTTCCCGGCTGGCTCCTAGTCAGCGCGCAGCGGCCCCTTTGCGCACGCGCGGGCCGCCGAGTTGGCGGCCGCGGGGCACGCTGGTAGCTGTAGTTCCCCCTAGAGACTGGCCCTCTTCACAGTCCAGGCCTCCTTTTGAAGACGCCTGAAGCGCCTGGTCGTTGGTGTCAGCTGCTCGGGGTTATCTTGGAGCAGTCAGGATGGGGTTGGTGCACAAGGCCGGAGACTGGCCTTCTCTTTCAGGCTCACAGAACCAGCCTCTAGACCAGATTAATCTAGTTTTCCATCAATCACAGGCCCTGGAGAAAGCACTAATTGGTTGAGGTCATGACGATGAAGGATGTGCGTGGGAAACATTTAAACACAGTTCCAAAGAACAGTCCAGAAAGATGACAACCGAGACTGTCGCTGCTGGCAAGGAACCTAGCTTTGCCTTTGCCTCATTTCAGAAAGGCTATCAGGAACTTCAGCAGCATTAAAGGGAAAGCTCACCCAAATCTGGGAAGACACTGACTGCGTCGAAGAGCTGCTTTCTAACCTCACACCTGTTCCTAGTGTGCTGCGTAGTTGTTCCAGATGAATGAAAGCAAAAACAACACAAGGCGGGCTCAGTCATGCCCTGACTGTACAATACGATACGCGGCTTACGAAGCGCTTCAGCGGGTTTTCCACATCACAAGAATGGGCAGAGTGAACGTTAACATTCCCACCCAAAATGGAGCGTGCGTGACTTCTTCCCAGCTGAGCAGACAGAGCCCCTCTCGACTTCCCTAACTCTATATAACACATCCCAAGCTCCTGACGCCATGCGCAGTTAGGGTAAAATTGCCTCCAAATGGCCCTGAGAAGCAGCTGTAATCTGCTTCAGGTCGGAGGAACAGTTGCCCTCCTCAGCCGCTCCTCCTAGAAGGGAGCAGCCAATAGCCAAAAAGCCCCACTGCGGTGGCTGCCAGCAAGCAGGCACAGCTGATTTCATGATGATGGACGCTGTTTCTCAGAAGGCTGTTGTGTAACCGTTTTAGAGAAGGACTGGTCAAAATAATGAGAGCTATTACGTGGCAAATCGGGACCTGAAATTCATTATCTAAGAAGCTTATTTGTGTTTTCAGCTGCAGAACCCGTTCTAATTACGTGCAACTCATCCCCAACACACACATTAAAAACTGAAAGATTGAAAGATGTAGCTTGGCGCCCCCGTGGCGCACGCCTCTAGTCCCAGCACACTCAGGGAGGTTGAGGCAGGCGGATCGCTGCCAGTGCTGGGATTACAGACGTGTACCACGCCTGTACACGTTTCGTGCGCCCAGCATGAAACATTTCTTATTTCAAAATGCTGCATAAGAACTCTACAGATATGTTTAGGCTACATTAGTCAGAAGCAGAAAGGAGAAGGAAAACAAAACAAAACAGACAACTGTTTAGAGCTCCTAGGGATATTCAGTGCCCAGGGCCAGGCTCTTCTCAATTCTAGCAATGCCAAACACATCAGATGGGACTCAAGTGTACTGACATAATTCAGCCAAACTGCACACGTGAGAAAACGGCACCTGCCTCACGATGCAGAGTAAACAGAGGCTTCGTCAGCTAAAACCAAAAAGTGACAGAGTTCTTGGAATCAAAAATTGTAGATGGACATGCCTGTAATCCCAACACTCGGGGAGGCAGAGGCAGGCAGATTGCTGTGACTTAGAGGCCAGCCTGGTCTATAAAGTGAGTCCAGGATAGCTAAGACTACACAGAGAAACCCTGTATTGATAAAACAAAAACACATCAAAAAATTTTTTAAGTTGTGCTATTTCGAGAGCAGACAGAAGTTGGACATGGTGGTTTAAACCTTTAATCCCAGCACTCTGCAGCAGAGGCAGAGGCAGCTCTGAGTTTGAAGCCAGCCTGGTCTACAGAGGGAGTTCTAGGAGAGCCAGAGCTACAGAGAAACCTTGTCTCAAAACAACAACAAAGTAAATACTTATTTCTCCTAGGCTATCACAAAGAAATGAAGCTGTTTGTTTGTATTGATATAGAACTTTGGTATGCAGCCCACACTGTTGTTGAATTTACTGTCCTCCTGCCTTAACACTCCCAAGTGCTAGGATCACAAGCCAAACAAGAAAGGAATGTGGGGTGTGTGTGTGTGTGTTTGTGTGTGCTCTTACGTGCGTGTCCATATCCGGGTCTCATGTAACCCAAGCTGGCCATAAACTCTATGTAGCCAACAACTTTCAACTTGTGATCCTCCTGCCCCGTCTCCTGAATGCAGAGATCATTCATAAGTTTATGTCCCTGTGGTTTTTGAAAGGAACATTTTTAAATGCAAAAAAAAAAGTCTATTTTTTTTTTTTTTAATTCTTAGGGAAAAAGTGAGCAGCTCATTTACCTAATGAACTACAGGTTAAATTCTTACCTACACCTTGTCTGGATTTTGTATTATGTTTTTGACATATTTACCTATAATCTTATTAACAGCACTATCCTAATTATGACATTTTAAAGACAGCTGTCTTATTAAAATATAAAACCATGAAAGAGGTATTACAGTCAGGAGTTCAAAAGAACATTTTCCAGTGCCTTCAAGCCATGGCAGTGAGAGGAAAGAACACCAGAAAATGGAAATTGAGTATCTCTTCCCCAGATCACACTTAATCTCCCTACAGAGATGAGTATTTTTCAGGGATTCCCTTGTGAGGATTAAGAATGAGGGACTCTGAAGTAGTTCTTCAATTCTCCTGTAATCTTTTGTCTTAGTATTCACAGGAGATCATCTCATCTCTTGAGATGGCTTCGAAATTTAGCTAGAATATAGCTCAGGATTTTGAGGTACGACTTGTCCTCATTTCTGCAATTTATTATATTTTTTTCTTTCGGATTTTCGTGACAGGGTTTCTCTGTGTAGCCCTGGCTGTCCTAGGACTCACTCTGTAGACCAGGCTGGCCTCGGAACCCAGAGAGACCTCTGCTTCTGTCTCTTGAGAGCTGGGATCCAAGGTGTGCACCCCCACTGCCCGGCCCCATACATGCACTTCTAGCTTTCTTTCTTTTACTGTATGTTGCAGGGGTCATGTGCCATGGTGTGCCTGTGGAGGTCAGATGACAACCTGAGTCTCCTCTTCTACCACGTGGAATCTGGAAATCAAACTCCTGTCCAAAGAGCCATCTCACATACCCCAGGCAGGCTTTGAACTTACTCTAGAGTTTTGAACTCCCTGATCCTCCTGCCTCCACCTCCCAAGAGTTTGGATGATAGGTATGTTCCACCCTGTGGAGAGGAGAGTTGGGACTTTTCATGAAGGCAAGTTACCACCCATTCACTTATCAGCCTTTAACCCCAGCACTCTGTGCTAGGAAGGCAGGGGCAGGTAGGTCTTTGTGAGTTTGGGGCTAGCTGGTCTACACAGAGTTCAGACAGCCAGGGTGACAAAAATGAGACCCCACACAAACATTTTAAAAAGTTGACTTGTCAGAATTTCTCTGTATGTGGCACTTACATGGTTTCTCTTTGTAGCCTCGGCTGTCCTGAATTCACTCTGTAGGCCAGGCTGGCCTCAAACTCACAGAGATCCACCTGCCTCTGCCTCCCTGAGTGCTGGGATTGCAGGTGTGAACCCCGGCACCCGGCTCTAACTGATGTTTATAGCCAGAACAAGTTGCACCTGCGAGGGAAAAATGTCCATCCATTAGACTACATCTGCAGCAAAGGTCGTATCTTGTATGTAATGTATGCCATTACATGATGTATGTAATGTATTTGAAATACATGTTACAATGGCTGCTGTGGAATGCTGTTCCCCAAGCCCACCATCACCATGCTAATCAGAGCAGATGTGAATCCCCAAAGCCATGCTCATGATCAGAACTGTTGCTTCTCCCAAATACAAGCACTCGGCAGGGAGGCAGTAGGCATTCATGGAGGTTCCCACCACCCTTCCTGCCTCCTCTTCCCAGACATACATAACTCTGCCTCAGCTTCCTACAGGCTTAAGAGCAACACACAGCAATTGGAAGGTGAACTGAAGTGGGGCTCCATCTATCCTGCTATGGGGAAGTCGTCACCCCTGCTGTCATGAGACTTTTCAATGGTGCAGCTGTTTTGGGATCACCCACGCTCCTGTAAGTAAGCCCAGTATACTCGAGTATATCCAAGTTAGACTTGGATAGGCCTGTTTTGGTGTGTGGGTGCCTTATCTGGGGTGAATAGATGTTTGCTTCGGAGTCCATAGAAGAAGTTAACATAACAATGACTAAATGTAATTTCTCTTCCAGATGAAATGCTGGCACAGAAAGAGGCCATTAGCTAAAGACTAAAGACTTTGTAGTAACCTATCAATATTGGTTAATTTTGACAACTATATCATGCAACTATGCACTAAGGCTCAGTGGACTGCAGAGGGAAACACTTCCTTGAATAAATCTGAAATTACTACTTTGAGATGGAAATCCCTATGGAGACTGGGCTGGCCTCAAACACCGGAGCCTCTTGTGCTGCCTCCTAATTGCTGAACTTACAGCCTTAGTAGCATGCAACTTTAAATCTGAAATTACTCTAAGTTTATTGAGGTGTGATTGCACATAGTTTGCACATATACTGATGCTGAGCTAGCTGATATATACACACACACATACACGTGTGTGTGTGTGTGTGTGTGTATTTCCTACTCTCTTGGCTTAACTTTTGGTTGCTTGCTTGATAACCTGAGACAGGGTCTATGCAGTCCTGAAACTCATTTTGTAGAGCGGGCTGGACTCCCAACTCAACATTCTCTGTTCTGCTACAGTATCTGGCTAAACTAACTTTTTGCCATTTCTTATCTATCTATGCGGTGGTGGTGCATGCCTTTCGTCCCAGCACTGGGGAGGCAGAGGCAGACAGATCTCTGTGAGTTCAAAGCTAGCCTGGTCTGCAGAGTGAGTTCCAGGACAGCCAGGGCTACACAGAGAAAAAACAAAGTGGGTATTGGGATCTGAACCTGGGTCCTCAGGCTTGAACAGCAAGTGCTTTTTTTTTTTTTACCCATGAGTCTTCTCTCTAGCTCCAGGATATGGTATTTTCTGATGAATATCTTCTGTCACAGATCCCTTTGCACAGTTCCAACTCTCATTTGACCTCCGAAGACACTCAGGACTTATGCCAGTCTAGTCTGTGTTTCCACTTTAGAACAATGTTTGTGGGCTGGAGAGGTGGCTCAGAGGTTAAGAGCACTGGCTGTTCTTCCAAAGGTCCTGAGTTCAATTCCCAAGAACCACATGGTGGCTCATAACCATCTAGAGTGAGATCTGATGCCCTCTTCGGGTGTGCAGGCACACATGCAGACAGAACTTTGTATAAACAATAAACAAATAAATCATTAAAAATGTTTGCACATAACAGATGAGATTTGATAATCAGCAGAAGAGGGCGGCAATTGTCCCGCTGTTTGCGACTGCAGTCTGCATAGGCCCAGGTGCCCACTGTGACTCTGATCCGGGGTTTTCAACACTCGCATAAACCCAATTTTACAGAAAGCACAAGTGTTCTCTCTTCCAGCAAACCTGCAGCTGCCACGGGAAACAGACTGCATGTTAAAGTGTAATTACAAGTGTATAAATACAGGAACAAGAAAGGAACACACAAATCCACCCATTCAAAGGGCACAGGAGAAACAGGCCAAACCAGCCCTCACCACAGAAGTCTAACAGAACAGATCTATCTTGTTTCCTTATCTCCTGGGAAGAAATTAGCTTAAAATCCCTGGTATCTAATATCCCCAGGGTCCCTGGAGTGACTTGGAGAGAAGTGGCTTCCTTAGAGCGGCCTTCAGTGCCTGGAATGGCGCAGAACACAGCAGCTTACTACTTTGTGCTAGACACAGCAGCTTCAAACGTCTGTACCAGGGAATCAGCATGGGCCTCTGGCTTGCCATTGAAGTGCTCTGCCACTGACTCTGTCCCCAGGCTGAGCCTTGAAATCACAGAGATCCACCTGCCTCTGCTTCCCTAGTGTGGAGTTAAAGTCGTATGCTACCATGGCCAGTCCCCTAATTTGTTTATTTATATTTAACCTATTTTGCGCTGTGGTTGTGTGTATGCATGTCTGCCAGGGCATGGGTGTGGAGGTCCAAGCCTCCCTCCATGTTAATCCCGGGGACCAAATTTAGGTTGTCAAGTTCCTTCACTGCTGAGCTATCTCACATGGTCCCCAGCCCAACCCTTTTTGAGACCAAGCCCCTGTGTAGCTTAAGTTGTCAGGACTGCAAACGTGTACCACTATGGCAAATTTATGCTGTGTTGGGGATCAAACCAGGACTTCTGGCATGCTAGACAAGCACTCTGCCAACTGTTCCCCCCCCCCAGGCTGGCTTTGAACTTGCCCTGTATAGCCTAAGTAGGCTATAAGTAGCTGAATTACCGGGCTTCCTTCAGTATCTTTTGCAGAGGAAGCCCTGGGTAGTACTATGCACAAGTACTGAGGAAGCTGGGGCACCAGAACCAGAGACCTGCCTGGATACGCAGCGAGACCTTCAGTGGGGAGCAAAAGGAAGATGCAGATACAGCGTTCAATAGGTTTACAAAGTGCACCATTTTCTGGGCTGGGGAGATGGCCCATTTGGCAGAGCTTGACATACAAACATAAGGACCTGCGTTTGAGGCCCCAAACTCACATAAAAACACAGGCAAGGTGTGTATGTGTGTGTGTGGGGGGGGGTTGCCTGTAATCTCACGCTGGAGAGAAGGAATGAGGACCCTTGGGCTTATAGGGCAGTTACTCTAGCTCCATCAGTGAGCTCCAGGCTCAGACTGTCTCAGAGTAGGATGAAAAGCTGGGGAGACAGCTCAACAGCTAAAGTACTTGCTGTGCTGGTGGAGACACAGTCCTTGTGCTCACAGACAAGCACTGGAAAAACCAGGAAGGTTACATAGGGTTGCCTCCTTAAAGGTGATGTATAACCGGCTTCATGCCCGGAAGACCAGGGCTCCATGCAGCTAATAGGCTGGTGGCGCTGCACTGTGGTATGGCGTGGCCAGGCCATACCTGGCTCTCCAGAGTCTTGGGGTTATCTCATCCTCCCCAGACCCTTATCTCGAGCGTCATTTCTCAGCCAATCTATAGAACTCACCTATATAGAAGTCACATCCACTTTACAAAGTGGGAGGTGGGTTATAGCCAGTGACCTTTGTGCTATTTGTATGATTGAGACCAGATCCTCCCTGACATTATACCTTGAAGATGTCATGTTCTTTACAAAGAGCTTTGATGTAGTCATGCCTTAAGCTTTATTGTGCACATGGGATTGAGCTGTCATCAGGAAACCTTTTTTTCCAAATTGTGCCATACTTAAATATGCCTAAAATAAACGGCTCAGTCAGTGTCACACCTGTGAGGTTTGAAGTGACACCAGCTACTGTGTCAGGATGACCCGGACTTCCTTCTGACCTCACATGCACTGACACTCTGCCGGCCGTGGTGTCTGTGCAAACATAAAGACCCGAGTTTATCCCTCAGCACCCACAGAAAAGCCAGGCACATCAGTGTGCACCTGGTGATGCCAGGGCAGGAGGCTCCTGGGGACTTGCTGGACAGTCCAGTGGAAACAAGTGTTGGGTTCAACGAGATTGTTTCAAAAACAAGGTGGAGATACAGATACCCAGGGTCATGCCAGGCAGTGTGGCACATACCGTTAGTCCCAGCACTCAGGAGGCAGAGGCAGGCAGATCTGAGGCCAGCCTGCTCTACAAATCGAGTTTCAGGACAGCCAGGGCTACAGAGAGACCCTGTCTTAAAAACAAAAACAAAAAACCCAACCAACCAACCAAACCCAAAAAACTAGTGTCAGTCACTAACACACAAACACAGCCCCGCAGTCCACACTGAGCACAACTGTGGTTCATGCTTGCTGCTCTTGAGCTGTGTTGAGACCTTTTGACAGCTGCCTTTTCCTTTCCAATAGATGCTCTTCAGCTCTGGCTTTTGTTGTAGAGGGCTCTGCATACTAAGTCCAGGACTCCGCATACTAGCCAGCATGGTACCGCTGACGTAACCCAGTCAATTTGTATTTTTTTTTTTTTGTTTTTTGAACACTGTCTCAATCTGTATACTATGGTCTGGAATTATCCTCATGGCAATGCTCCTGCCTCAGCCTCCTAAGTGCTGGGATAACAAGACTGAGCTAACAAGTCCAGATTCTGGAGCACAACTGGACATGGCCTAGATTCCTCCTTCCAACACTCCTGACAAGGTTGTCTTCTAGCTCCTTCCCAGACAAGGAGTGGGGTTGTGGGTCACGCTCAGACAGCTGACAAGGAACACTGACCTCAGTTTTTCTTGCTGGACAATAGGCCATGACATCATTCTTCTATATCATTCTCAGGGAGGCAGAGGCGGGCAGATCTTTACGAGTTCAAGGACAGCCTGGTCTACAGAGTGAGTCCAGGACAGCCAAGGCTACACAGAGAAGCCCTGTCTCAAAAAACAAAACAATAAAAAAAGATGTGTTCCATGACACCTTTGCCCATTTAAACCATTTTTTTTTTTTTTTTAATTAGTGGTGGTCATAGAACAAGTTTGTGGAGTCTGTTTTCCCCTCCATTTTTATGTGAGTTCCAAAGGCTGGACTCACTCAGGTCACAAGGCTTGCACAGTAGGCAATTTTGCAGCCCTTCATTTTTTGCTTACTTTGTTTTTGTTGACAGAGGGTTTCTTGGTGTAGCCTTGGAGCTCACTCACCCTGTAGACCAGGCTAGGCTTTGAACTGAACTGACAGAGATCCGGCTGTCTCTGCCTGAGTGCTGGGATTACAGGTGTGTGCTGGCACCACTGCCTGGCAAGCCCTTTTTCATATACACCAAAATATGGAGCCTGAGGCAAGGCTACAACTAATGTTCAGTTGGGCAATTCATAACTCACCCTTTTACCAGCTTGTCTAAACAGCTTCCCATCTACTTGACAAGGACCAGAGACTGGCAGATGCCATGACGCAATCAACTGACCCAGTTAGCACTTCCCTGGTAAGTACACCTCTACAGAGGATGAAGTAGGCACAGCCCGAGCTACCGGGACCTGGCAATCCCCTTCCTGCTCCTGAGCTACAACCTTCACTATTTAATCTAAGCAAAAAGAACCAAGGGATCTGATGATTCTAAATCATGCATCCAGGTGATTCTCATGGGAACCAGGAACTTCTTGCTACTTTACAATCAGGTAATTACTAAAAAAGGCTACAGAGTGTCTAGCTTAGTGTGAAGCAAAGTGTGCCCGCACAGGACTCAGTAACCACACCAGGCTTTTGGCTGTATTACTAATAGGATTTGTGTGAGGTGATCTTCTCTGACCGAAAGCTACTGTCAGTGTTATGAGAACGTAACAGTGTCCGATGGGTGAACTGAACTCACTTTTTAACCTATGAAAGGTTTCTGGGGACACAGTCTCACTGTAAGTCAGGAACCACTGTAGACTTGAGGCATCTGGAAAGCAGTCGTTTTGCTGCTGTCAATGAAGAAAACCACCAGGCATGGCGGTGCACATCTCTCCAGTGGGGAGACAGAGGTAGGTGGATTTCTGAGTTCCAGGTCAGCTAGACCATCTCAAATACAAAAGACTGGCGAAAACAGGAATGTATGACTGCTGTGAACCCAAAACAGGAATGTATGACTGCTGTGAACCCTCGGCAGCAGAATTTAATGTACATTCTTTTTTTGTTTTTCCTTTTATTTTTTTGGGACAGGGTTTCTCTGTGTAGCCCTGGCTGTTCTTGAATTTACTCTGTAGGGCAGGCTGGCCTCAAACTCTGCCTGCCTCTGCCTCCCAAGTGCTGGGATCAAGGGCGTGTGGCACCACCACACGCTTCTTAATGTACATTCTTGAGGTAAAGCAACAGTGCAGAACACAGTATTACTTTCTCAACAATATAATTAGCAAACTCTCAATGACTTTCCCTTAATTCTCTTGTACTCTACAGACACAGCTCTGCTTTCACCTCCATCACATTTCCATAGGGCTTTAGCAGGGGATACACTTCCTCTTCCAGGAATCTGTGGACCTGCCAAGGATGAGCAAACACAAGACAAAAGAAAGGTTAATACCTTCTTCAAACCAGTTCCAGTAATAAGACCTAGCATGCCAAAGCCCCCTCCACTGAGCACGTGCTGACTAGTAGCTATGTTTCCCAGGCAGAAAAGTGTCCAGCCAGCACATCCACAAAGGCCATCACACCAGGAGCAGATTCACCATCCCTCAGTTTCCAAGAGATTAATTTTCGTGCTCTTGCCTGACCGCTGCCTTGGCCGAGTCCTCATGATCTCTATTTTCATTTAATCATGTGTGTGTGTGTGTGTATGCATGCACACATGTGCATGTGCCCATGGCTGCCAGTGGTACAAGAATACATTAGATCCTTTGGAGCTGTCGTTGGAAGGGATTTGGGCTTTTTCCTAGTCCTTGTGGCCTACACATGTTCCTTGCAAATAAAAGCACAGTTCTGATATTTGAGAAAACAAAGCAGAAAAAAAGATGACTCTTCATTTCGAACAGCTGGATGACAGTGGCCTACTGATGTCTCTGCACTGGCTGCCATGCTCCAGGCATTTTGATCCTGATGATACTACAGTGAGACAGAATTCTGAGATCCCTGGGAGAGGGGTCTCCCCTTTTTGTTTATTTTGAAACAGGGTCTCTCTATACATTTGGGCTAGAATTCACTATGTAATCTAGGTTGGAATTAAAGGGATATGCCACCATGGCCAGACTCTTATTATACTGTTTAGCTTTTCCAGGAGGCCCCTCCCACACTCCTCCCACACCCCCAACCAGCATCACACAGACAGTACTCCTGAGAGTGTCCTACTGGACAGTTACCTGCTGGGGTGCTCGGCCAGTGAAAGAAGAAGGGTCTAACAAATGCTCCAGCTGTGAGTGGATGGGGCTGAAGTAGGCATCTGCCCGAATGCGCTCTATAAGGTCATTGTCACCCCCTTCCTGCTTAACCACAGCAGCTGCCTGCTGGGAAAGCACTCTAATTTTCTCATGACAGTCCTGGGAGAGAGTGAGGTATGTTAGCTACCGTAACAGGGTGTTCAGACCGTACACGGCCATCAGACATTTCACATCAGAATCTTCCTCTGCTGCAGAGGCCACTCCCCCATGACCTCTCCTCTGACTGGACCTTGGGCACTCTAAAGTACACATTCCTCCACCCAAAACCTTACGAACCATCGGTTCTCACCTCTTCCTCACTTCCAACACAAGATTCAGACCTGGCGGCATCCCTTTTTCTGATTCACGTTTTTCTGGAGACAGAGTCTCTCTTTATAAGCCCAGACTGGCCTGGGCTTATAACTGCCTCTACACCCTGAGTGCTGTCATTAAAGGTGTGTGCCACCATACCCAGCCCGATTCATACCTGCCGGCTGCCCCCAGCTTTGACCATTGCCATGATGATGTTCTCTGTGGCCATGAAAGGCAGCTCTTGCCGAATGCGGCGTTCAATTACCTAGAAGAAGGGACAAGACAGGTATCTCCACATTACACAGCCACAGTAGGTCAAGAAAATGCACAGTAGGGCTATGCAGTGCCACTGTTTACAGAGACAGGTGATGATGATGCTTTCTTCAGGACTGTGTTTCTCAGTTTCCCTCCCTCCCTTTCTTAAAAAACAACAACAACAACAACAAACATTTTTTAAGTAAACTTTCAGAAGCAGGTCATGGGAGAATCCTTAAAACTGGGGCTGGAGAGCTGGCTCACTGGTGAAAAACGATCATTGCTCCTGCACAGGACCTGGGTTTGGCTCCCAGCACCAATATCACCACTCATAGTCACCTGTAACTCCGGCCCCAAAGGAATTTTTGCCTTCTTCTGGTTCTTCCTGGATACTGCACATACATGAGACACATGCATACATGCAGACAAACATGCATATACAAATACCCTCCCTCCACTTGTTAAATTTCACTGTCCCACTTCAATGATGTCCCACTACATGATGGAGATAAGTCCATCTAGTTCAAGCACCTAAAAGACAGCAACTGGCCAGGTGTGGCGCTGTACACCTTTAATCCCAGCATTCCAGGTGGCAGAGGCAGCCCAATCTCTCTAAGTTTGAGGCCAACCTCGTATACACAGTGAGCTTAAAATCAGCAAGGGCTACACACAGAGACCCTGACTCAAAGAATAAAAACTGAACAACCACAAGAAGAAACCCACTCACAGGTAGGTGTGGAGGAACACTCCTTTAATCCCAACACTCAGGAGGCACAGACAGACAGATCTCTGAGTTTGAGGCCAGCCTGGTCTACAAAGTGAGTCCAGGAGAGCCAGGGCTACACAGAGAAACTCTGTCTTGAAAAACCAAAAAAGAAAGAAAGGAAAAAAACCCAAAATAAATAAAACAAAAAAGTCACACACAAAACAAAACCAAACAGCAACAAAAACAAGGCATCTGGTGCCCCTTTCTCTGTTTAGCTACCTGTGCTCACAGGTCAAGATAATTCAGTTTTTCCCCTGTCTGTACGCCCATCTATGAATTCCACAGGTTCCCTAGGCAACATCTTGGATTCTAGGATGGTGTCTAGAAGAATTCTCACTGGGCCAGCCTATGGCACCGTAACACACTCACTCCAGAGCACTCCCCTTCCCATATCCAGCGGCCTCTTACTTTGGGGTACACCACCAATCCTTCAGAAATGTTCTGTAGGGTAGTTAATACGGTATCTGCAGTGAGAAATGCTTCAGCCAGACAGATCCGTCTACAAAACAAATGCATTCAGTCAATCAAATGCCAGACACACGGGCGTGCCCCAAGCTGCTATGAGTGCTCATGCCACTGTGCTCTGGGCCAGTTTCCTTCTGTCTCAGGATTTCATGATGTCCTCACAACCCTTATCTTCACCTCTAGTCTGAGCTGCCTGCAGCTCAAACTCGAGCATGAATCCAGCCGTTCCTTCACAGCCTCTTTCTCACTGCCGACCTGCTGTCCCCAGCCGTGGGTCCTGTCTTAGCAGATGGCAGGAATGGCTCCACTCACCTAGTTCTCCCGTCAACCACTGAGGCTGGCCCATCGGCTGACTCTTACATCCTTCCTTTCCATCTACATGGCCACTGGTCCCAGGTGGGCTTGGACTGCTACAGCGGTCTAACTTGTTCAGTGCCTCCTGCACATGACCCCCTAAACGACGCTGGGGCACTTCCATGGGCAAACTGAGGTAGGCTAAACCCTCCACTACAGCCTTCACAGCCTCCTGTATCTGAGAGCTCAGCACCCACAGCTTTAATTAGCCACAGATCGACAATGGCTAGGAAGATAAAACTGTTTCTGTAGTCAGTTTATCTATTCCCTGAATAACAGTAACAGCAACTATTCACCCAGCATTTGCATAGTATCAGGTGTGACATGCAATCTACAGACCATTTTGAATACAGGAGATGGTGCAGCCGGTTACTCTTACAGGAGCCTGGGTTCGGCTCTTAGCACCCGCATGTCCAGCTTTGACCCACCCACCACTCTAACTCCAGGGAATCCAGCACTCCCTTCTGACCTTCATGGGCACCAGGCATGCATGGTGCACATACACACAGGCAAAATACTCATACACATAAAATAACCTACATTTTAAGACAGTAAAGCAGGACATGAACAAACAGGTTTCCACAGCCAAAACTAGACTCCTTTTGGGCCTTGAGACGCTCCATAGTCTAGCTGCTACCTGTGCTCACCCCTCACCAGAGGCTCCTTTCCCCACCTACTAGGCAGCTTCCCAGGTTGACCTCCTGGCCCTCTGTCTTTGTGTGTGCTCCTCATCATCCTTTGAGCTCCTATCTTTCCTTTCCTTTGAGACAAGGCCTTTAGGCCAGGGTGGACACTGGCTCCCTATAAGGATGACCTTGAGCTTCTAATCTCTTGCCTTCAGCCCCGTTCCCACTGAGAGCCGGAATTACAGGTGTTTACCACCATGTCTGGTCTTCATGTGGTAATGGAGGCTGAACCCTGAGCTGCACGCACACAGGCAAGCATTCTACCGGCTGAGTTACATCTTGACTCTTCCTTGCTAAGTCTGAAGCCATCCACTCCATCTGGAAGACTGCCTGGGCTCTAATAACCGCGGCACTAGGGGCGGAACGCTAAGCACACCGCTCCCATCAGAGCTTCCCGAGGATAGCCCTCCCACCATGCTGTGCGTGCTGCCCCCATCACTGACCGGTTGGCACTATCATCCAGCGTGCGTTCAAACCACTGCACAGAAGCTGTCTGTAGTGGGTCCATGCTAAGCGCCATCAGGTGACGGGCCAGGCTGCAGCAGCGTTCGGAGCGCATGGGGTTCCGCTTGTAGGGCATTGCGCTCGAGCCTGCCCATGGAAGAGGACAAGATGCAAAGGCAGAAAGGCACCTGGGGATGGCAAGTGCTCAAGCCGAACAGTTGTAGGGCCAGCCACACGCCTCTCCTACGGCTCTGTGGCACTGCAGAGCCTCTAGGAAACACTCACCGATCTGCTGTTTCTCAAAGGGCTCCTCCATCTCCTTCAGGTTCGCCAGGAGGCGTATGTCAGTGCAAATCTGTGGAGGCAGACCAGGCATCACCCCAACACTTGGTACACAGGGGAGCCTGGGGCCAGGCCCGGCTCACACAGGGGGTGAGCTTTTTATTTTTATTTTTTTAAATTTATACAGTATTCTGTATTCTGCCTGCAGTACACCTACATGCCAGAAGAGGGCGCCAGATCTCATTTTAGATGGTGTGAGCCACCATGTGGTTGCTGGGAATTGAACTCAGGACCTCTGGAAGAGCAGCCAGTGCTCTTGACCTCTGGGCCACCTCTCCATGGTGGGCTTAGTGTGTACAGTGTGTACTGGGTGTACTGGCCTGAGCTCGAGGCCAGCCCTCCCCATCGACGAGCTCCCCGAGTTTCTACCAGGCTTCTCTCCGCTCCTGAAAAGCTGGAATGAGGAATGCAAAGAGCACCGACTGGGGAGGGGGCTCTGCAGTGAACTGCTTGCCTGGAACGAACAGGACCCTGGATTCTAAGCACCGCAGATAACAGTTTTTTTTTTTTCTAAGGTATCACCAACCTGGGTGTATCGGTGTGTACTTTTAAAAATTGGTCTTTTGGGACAGGGTTTCTCTGTGTAGCCCTGACTGTCCTGGACTTGCATTATAGACCAGGCTGGCTTCCAACTCAGAGATCTGCCTACCTCTGTCTCCCATAGGTAGGGATTGCAGGTGTGTGTCACCGTGCCCACCAGGTGGTGTGTACTATAATCTCAGCAGCTGGATAAAAACTGAGGCAAGTCTGAGCTATACAGCAAAACCCTGACTCAGGGAAAAAAAGACAATAGCTGGGGGTAGGACAGGATTATGCATGGACAAGAGAAAAAGACAGATTATGATAGATTATGAGAAGACAATGCAATTGTTTTTTCTTCTTTCTTTAAAAATTTATTTATTTTATGTATATGAATGTCTATCTGCATGTACACCTGCATGCCAGAAGAGAACATCAGATCCCAATAAAGATGGTTGTGAGCTACCACGTGGTTGCTGGGAATTGAACTCAGGACCTCTGGAAAAGCAGACACGACTCTTTCTTAACCTCTGAGCTGTATCTCCAGACTCCTTTCTTTAAGACAGCATCTCATGTAGCTCAGGCTGGCCTTCAACTTGCTCTTTAGCCAAAGAGGACCCTGAACCAGTTCTTTCTCTCCCCTCTCAAGTGCTGGCATTACAGGCACGCACCACGATAGCTGGCTGAGGAACTCCAACCCTAACATATCCTTCAAAAGCTGGACAGGTTAATGCAGAAATAACTTCTTTCCCCTTAGCACACTCAATTAGAGATCTCAAATTATTATGACTATCATACTGAAATACAATTAACTGAAAGCCCGAGGCTGCCCTGGTGTTTGAGGATTCCTTAAGGTCTTCACCCTCCACCCCACAAGCTCACCCTTACCTTGTGTACCGAAGCCCCTAAGCTGGCCAGCACAGACAGCACTTCAATGTCCACTTTTCGTGTATAGGTCTGTCCTGTGATGATGAAAGCTCTAGAAGTAAACAGAAGAGATACATGCTAAAACATATGCCTGTTAGCTCAGCACGGTGGCCCACCACCCCTTTAATCCCAGTGCTCAATCGGCAGAGGCAGGCAGATCTGTGTCTGAGGTCAGCCTGTTTCACATAGCAAGCAACGGAACAGCCAGGGCTACATAGAGACCTTTTATCAAAAAAATAAGTAAGGAAATAAAATAGTGACTCTGATACAAACAAAAATCAGATGCCGGGTGACAGCTTGGGTCACTGACCGACTATCAACTACCGGCTCCCGAGACAAGCTGTTTCCCCTGTTTACTAATCCCTAGCAAACTGCTCTGCCCTAAGAGGAAGCAGAACCTAAATGCCCATGTCCCCTGCAGCTCTATGAGGTGCCCAGGAAAAGGAATCACAGAAGAGCCTGGTGGTTAAAGTTACACTAATGCACTGAGGAACCCCAGAAAATAAAGCCAGCAACATATCCAGGCACTGCGACCTGTGACTGTCATTCTAGCACCCGACATGCGCAAACAGAAGGCCTTTGGTGAAACTCAAACTCAAGCCACACGGTGAGTTTCCTGGACTGCAAAGTGAGACTCATCTCCAACCAACTCACCCACCCACCCAAAACAAAGCAGCAATATGCATAAAGCTACTATAAGTTAACAACGGGGGGGACAGCTCAGAAGTCAGGAGAATGGCTGTCCTAGAACTCGGAGAGATGCCTGCCTCTGCCTCCCAAGTGCTAGGATTAAAGATGTGGGCTACCACATCCACTTTAATTTGTTATTCCTGAAGATGGCCTAGATTTGATACCCAGCATCCCAACGGCTGCTCACTTTCTGTAATGCCAGTCCCAGGAGATCTGACACTCTCTTCCGGCCTCCATGCGCACTAACACATACATACATACATACATACACACACACACACACACACACACACACACACACACACACACCACCTAAACAAATAAACAGGAGAGACGGTTTGGCAGTAAGTATACTTGTTGCACTCACAGAAGATCTGGGTTCAATTCCCAGCACACACACAGTGGTTCACAATTATCCATAACTCCATTTCTAGGGGATCCAAAGCAGCTGGTGCACAGGTGCACATGCAGGTAAACTGTTCACGCATAAAAATCCTAAGTGTGGTGCATAGGCATACACTCAAGTAAAACATTCCTACCCACGCACACAATAGTAATAATTATAGTAAACAAAGGTAGTTAAAGCTAGAGGCCTGTCATCTACAGGGAGCCAGCATTTTTCCTGGGTACATACCTTTTAAACCCTGCCTTTTCTGTCACCATCTTGTCCAGCTGCTCAACCTTTGAGAAAGGTAAGACACATCCTGTTAGAAATATAGGTGTTCAAAAGCCAGATATAATGGCACATGCCTTTAACCCCAGCAGTGGGAGGAAGAGGCAGATGGATCTCTGTGAGTTCAAGGCCAGCCTGGTCTACAGAGTGAGTTCCAGGACAGTCAAGGCTACACAGAGAAACCCTGTCTCAAACAAACAAAACCAAAAACAAATATTAGGGTTGGAAAGATGGCTGCTCTTTCCAAAGACCCAGATTCAATTCTCAGCACCCACAGGGCAGCTTACAACTGCCTGTAACTCTGGTCCCACAGGATCTGACACCCTCACACCAATGCACATAAACTAAAATTAAATGGATTTTTCTAAAAGGAAGAAAGAAATGCAGTCATTCTGAGTACATGTCAACTGTTCATGCTGCTGGGTCTTGGGCTTCCTTCAACGCATTCTGGATCAATCTAATCATGCCAGAGGCAGCTTGTCTTGTGGGCGAGGCACCACTGAACTGAGCTGTCCCGCGAGTCACTTAGTCACTTTCAGAATACCCTTTTTTGATACTGCATACACTAAGAGATGGATGCAGCGTAGGTGTGTTTTTATCACACTCTTCAATGTGTTTTGCTTTGTGTAGGAACACGCATTCACGTGACATGAGTGTGGGAACTAAGGAGAGCTTGCAGGGGCTGGTTCTCTCCTTCCACCACGTGGGTCCCAGGACTGACTCAACCATCCGTTTTGCTGGTCCCTTAGAATACCTTCTGGTGATCCCCCTCGAAGAGCTGCAGGAAGCTGGCCTGCGTGCCGGTGGTGCCCTTCACTCCCCGGAAGCGCAGCTCATCACGGACACGCTTTAAGTTCTGGAGATCTATGCAGAGATCTTGAATCCAAAGGCAGCAGCGCTTCCCAACCGTGGTCAGCTGGGCAGGCCTAAAAGGAGCAAAGAGAACCTGTCGAGGCCTGCTTTCACTTAACAGCCACCTTTACCTGCAGGAGAGGGAAGAAAGGAGGACCTGGAGAAACTAGTAAAGACAAAACAGTTAAAGGCTGGAGTGAAGAGGAGTGAAGGGGCACCAAAGCCACTACAAATCGAATATAAGTTGCTGTCAGTGCAGTTTCTGTACCAAGCTTTCTAAACAGCGTGGTAGGGTAGCACACACCTGTAATCCAGCACTCAGGAGGCTGAGGCTAAGGGTGGCATGTTCGAGGCAAGCACAGTTGCTTTCAGAATCCCTCTTTTTTGGTACTGCATACACTAGTGTAGCTTCCTCAGGGAAACACTATATCCTTAAATAAAACCAAACCACGATTGGTAAAATGGGCAAAGGTGCTTGCAGCCAAGTCAGATGACAAAGAGTTTAGTCTCTGGAACTCCCAATGTGGAAGGAGAGTGTGGAGGAGTTTTAATCCAGCAACACGGCTACTCTGGCAAGGGACCACATCCCAAGAGCTAGGTCTGTGTGATCTGGCTACAATACACACCTTTAATCTCCCTGGCTGCATACAGATAGGACTGAAGTACAACCTTTAATCTCAATGATGTCTAATTGAGGGGCAGACAAAGTGACAAATCGGAGAAAGATTTGACAGAATGAGTTAGAGATGGGATATGCACAACTCTCAGACAGCAAAGAGGCTGCTTAAGAGTAGGGCAGAGATGAGCCAGGCGCGGCGTATATTGGTAATCTCAGCACTCAGCAAGGCAGCAGCAGGCGGATCTCTGTGAGTTTGAGGCCAGGCTCATCTACAAAGAGAGTCAAGGACAGCCAAAAAAAAAAAAAAAAAATTTTGTGCTTTTTTCTGCCAGGGAGGAGCGGCAGAAGTGATTGCTGATGGAGCTAAGGTGTTAGTTATCACACACTGTAAATAAACTAAAGACAGTTCAATAGTCCAAATAAAGCTTTTTAGGGCTTTATTTAGTAACCATAAAAATGTTTACATATCCTGAAAACCAAAACTACGGGGCTGGGGTTGGGTGCAGTGGAGCACACCCTTAATCTCGTCATTCATCAGTGGGAGGCACAGGTGGACAGAGCTCCTCAAGTGTGAGGTTAGCCTGGTCTACACAGAGGCTCCAACCAGCCAGAACTACAGTTAAGACCTGTCACAAACAAAACAAGATAAGACAACAGAAACTACAGGGCTGTGAGGGTAGCTCTTACTAACACATACAGACCAAAAGGGGACCCAAACCACTGTAATCAAATTAATGTGATGCACTTTCTGGCAATCTTTGTGCAATTTTTTCTTTTCTTTTGAGAGCATACTTCGCACCTTCTTAAAAGCAACATTTTAATGGCTCTATATACTCCAACCTCTGGGCATACTGTATTTTATTTAATTATTCTCACTAGTCAGGTCATTTAGACTGTTTTCAACGCTATTTTAAATAATATCCCAACAAAGATTTTTGTGCATAAAGCTTTTCCCTGAACTTGCATTACTTCCCTGGATTAGATTCTTAAGAAAGGAATAAAAAGGGAGTGTGAGGGGACTAGAAGGACGACTCAGTGGTTAAGAGCACTGGCTGCACTTAGATGACTTGGGCTCATAACCATCCGTAACTCTAGTCCGAGGGCATCTGATGCCGTTTCCTGGTCTCCCTGGGTATCAGACATCCAAGGGGTGCACACACATGCATACTCGCAGAAACACCCACACACACTGAAACAGAGAATGAATGATTCTTTGTTCTTGATAAACATAAACAAACTGCTAATTACTGGGCCAATGAGGTGGCTCAGCTGGGGAAGTGACCACTGCCTACCCCGACGACCTGCGTTAAAGCCAGGGACCGCGCCATGGAAGGAAAGAACAAACTCTCACAAGCTGCTCCCTGATCCCAACCTGTGCACTGTCCTGTTTGCGGACACACACACACAAATAAATGTAATCATTAAAAAGTTGTGCTTTCCAGAGCTGGCAGGGTGACTTCCACCCAGACAGAATACTATATAAATAATAAATAAACCTTAAAAAAAAAGTTATGCTTTCAAACTGGGTCAGGAAGTCAGGAGGATCTCTGAGTTCAAGGCCAGCCTGGTCTACAGAGCAAGTTCCAGGACAGCCAGAGCTGTGCAGAGAAACCCTGTCTTGAAATGCTAAAACCAAGCCAAAGCAAGCTTTACTTTTTATTGCTATGTTGTCCAGCCTAGTCTGGAATCCATGGGCTCAAGCTACCCTCCTACACAGCCCTCAAGTGGTTGGGACTACACATGTATGCTGGACTCAAGGGTTCAAGCATGGCCAGGGGCGGCGCACGCCTGTAAGCCCAGCACTCAGGAGGCAGAGGCAGGCAGATCTCTGTGAGTTCAAGGCCAGCCTGGTCTACAGAGTGAGTCCAGGTCAGCCAAGACTACACAGAGTCTCAAAAACCAAAAACCAAAACCAAACCAAACCAAGCATGCCAGGTGGCTGGTGAGATGGCTGAGAGGTTAAGAGCACTGGCTGCTTTTCCAAAGGTCCTGAGTTCAATTCACAGCAACTACGCCCTGGCTCACAACCATCTAAAATGAGATCTGGTGCTGCTAAAAATGCAGACAGGACATTGTATACATAATAAACACAACTTTAAAAAACAAACAAACAACAAGCACGCCAGGCAATCATATTCCTGCTGAGCAACATCCCCAGTCCCAGAAAAGCATCTAACAGAGGTTTCAGACCCACTTCCCACCAAATTATCTGCTATGCTTTGATACTCGCGCCTCAACAGGCATGCATGAGTTCAATTTCCCCAGAGTCACCTTCTCACTTACTGAAAGTGTGTGAAACCTAAGGTGGGCAGGTCAGCACGTTCCTTAGCAAAGTCGGCAAGCCTCGAGATCACTCTAGCAAGCTACAAGAAAGATCACGCAGTGCAAAGAGTGAATTCAACTGAGTTCTTTATGTAACTTCAGCTAAATGCTCACACAATTTTACATAAAATCGAATCTTCAGCTCAGGGAAGGCAGCACTTGTGTCTTTTCACCATTGAATCTTCAAGTGCCCTGGGAAGGGTCACAGGAACCAGCATTTGAAAACTGAGCCGACTCCCTAATGCGTAACACAACTATTTTAAGACCATTGCAGAGTAACAGGACCAAGTCATGGCCTGACCAATGTTCCCAGACAACACCTCTCATCTGTGCTATATTTCAAAGGCTCTACTTGAGAAGCCATCACTCAGTCTCCCAGGCTGGCCTCACACTCTGAGATCCACCCACCTCTGTTTCTCCACTGTTGGGAGTAAAGAGCTCCCAATACCGTACCTTGTATTTTAACCCAAGAAGGGCAGTTAACTCCACAGATGACGTACAGACTCCCTGACTTGAGAACGTGATACACTTTAGGCACCAACACTGTGTAGTTCACTTATAATTTCAGATACTCCCATCATGAGGCGCCTAAACTGGTAGGGATCTTCTGTCAACATCTTACCTTTGGCAAAAGCAGGTCAAATGCGTTTCTGAGAATAATCAGGTCCTGAAAGGGAAAGTTCAATGGTTTCACATTAAACAGTGTCAGACAGTAAGTAGTATTATAATGACACTTTCTGGCCATTAGAGCTGGTGGCTCAGCTTTAAGCAACCCATCTCACCTTTAGCAACCAAATAGCCTCCAAAGATGCTAAGAGGCTGTTTTACCCTCATTACCATTGAAAAATGTAAGAGCTGGGCTGGGGGGTAGCTCAGCGGGCACAGTATTTACCCAGCATGTGCAAAGCCATGAGTTCCACCCTTAGCATCACTTTAACTTGGAATGGCAAACACCTATAATGTTAGCACTTGCGAGGTGGAAGCAGGAGGGTCATAAATTTGAGGTCATCCTTGTTCACATAGTAAGCTCAAGCTAAAGATTAGCCTTGGTTACAGAAAAAGCGGTTTTGGGGTGGGGACAATTTTCAGAACAAGTAGACTACTGGATTACTGGGATCCACAAGTCACAAAACCTTTATTGCTCACAGAGTGTGGGGGCCACAATGACTGAGGACTGTGTAAGTCCTTGGGCTTTTTTTAATCTTCTATGGTACGTTCCGTCAGTATTCTCTCTACCTTTTTTCTTCCTTTTTATCCATCCATGCATCCATCCATCCATCCATCCATTTTGAGACAAGGAAGGTGTGCATCCCTGGCTGTCAAGGAACTCCCTATGTAGATCAGGCTGGCTTTGTCCTCACAGAGATCTGCAGCCTCTGCCTCATAAATGCTAGGATTAAAGGTTTAAGCCAACAGGGAAGTAGTGATGCATGACAAAATAGTCCCAGCAATTAGGAGGCAAAAGCAGGCAGATCTCTGTGAGTCTGCAGAGTGGGTTCCAGAGAAACCCTGTTTTGAAAAATTAAAAAATAAAAGTTTAAGCCACCTTGCCCTGTTCATCTGTACTTGTTAGCACAGGAAGGCATGACCTAGAACTTGGAGGTTTAAGAAACTTAAAACTGCATACTAGACACGTTACCTACCACTGAGCTACACCCTCAAGCCTTCACACTGCTCACGTGGGAGTTAAGAGAAAGTATTCAGAACAACTCCAAAACATGCTCCTATGTCACAAAATCATGGAGACACTGCACCACTGGGAACCTAATCCCCCCCCCCGCGAGGCAGCAAGATGGTTCAGCAGGTGCCAAGCCTGTCAACCTGAGTTGCACCTCTAGGATTTACAAGTTGTCCTCTGATCTCCGCACCACACCACGGTGCACATGCTGGCCCCCCGAAAGTAAATACGTGTAATGAAAGAATTTTTCAAGTAATGGATTATTCTTCCACATCTCCCCAGTTACACACAGGTCTCTTAATCATGCCTTAGTTAACACTAAAAAAGAGCCGGCCTAGCAGCACACACCTGTCCTCAACTACTCAGACAGGCTGAAGCAGGAAGATAGCTGGGGCTCTCCAGCCAAAGACCGGTCTAGAAAACACAACAATGTATTCAGACTCTGTCTCAAAAATAAAAGTTGGGCACTGCACGCCTTTAAGCCCAGCACTTGGGAGGTGGAGGCAGAGGCAGAGGCAGGTGGAACTCTGTGAGTTAGACTGGCCTGGTCTACACAGCTAGTTCCAGGATGGCCAGGGCTACACACTGAGAAACACTGTCTCAAATGACAAAACACAATACAAAACCAAAAAGGAACACTTGTAATACTGTCCTCTCTTTTCAGAAGCCAAGGGCGGTTTATAAAGGCCCCTGGGAAGTTTGGAAATCTAAAAGCACACAAACGAAATCTAAAGGCTGAAGCAGTACTGGCTCGTACCGTATTGTCTCCGACGTAGCAGGAGGTGGCCCCAAGGTGGATGATGCCAGCAGCCTTCGGGCAGCAGTGGCCGAATGTGTGCACATGAGCCATCACGTCGTGCCGCAGGCGCTTCTCCTCCTCACCTGCCATCTGGAAGTCGATGTTGTTCAGGTTTGACCTCATCTCCTGGATCTGTTCATCTGTGATAGGCAAACCCAGTGCCTGCAGGCCGAGCAAAAGAAAATCATGGAGGAAAGGAAAAGAAATGGAGTTAAGGTTCTAAGCAAACTCCAAAAGAGGAAGTAAGGAGTCCTGATGCTGGCTGTTAACTCCAACAGCCCTCTTCTCTCTATTTTGTAGCCTTGGCTGTCCTAGAACTAGCTCTCTGTTGACCAGGCTGGCCTCAACTCACAGAGATCTGCCTGCCTCTGCCTCCCAAGTGCTGGGATTAAAGGCATGTACCAGCACTGCAACTACCACCAGCCTGACTCCTGCCTTTTCCTGTTCTAGTCTCTAGGCTCACATGTCATCATGAAAGGCCTTCTCTAACTTCCATGTAAAACTGTGTCAACTCTGTTTCTTTAGCCTGGTTTATTTAGCACACTCATTACTGTATGGCATTGTCCACATTTAATTAACCCATTCAGCTCTCTTCGAGGCATACTGCAGAGAAGAGACCTTTGTTATTACTTACCTTGGTCGTGACATGTGAGTGGCACAGAGTATTGTGTCTTTACACCAAACTCGGATGTGCTTACACTAACCCAAACAATCCCTTAAAGCTGGGCTTAGTGCAATCCATGCTATAATCCCAGCCCCTGGGAAGGAGAAGCAGAAGGATCCTATTTCAAATGAAACACTGTCTCCAAAGGGAAACTACCAGCTGCTGAAAACACTTGCAAGGAAAGCCTGGAACCCAGAGCTCCATTCCTGGAACTCACGCAGAGGAGGAGAGAACCAATTTCACAAAATTGTCAGCAGGCAGCCTCCACGTGTGCGCTCCCCACCGTGCACACACCCACATAAATTCATGCTCCTGACACTATCTCTTGTATTACTCCTAATTTTTCATTTCTCATTTAAAAAAATTTTAGAAAGATTTATTTATTTTTATGTTTCACCTGTATGTATGCATCTATATCATGTGCACATGTGGTGCCTACGGAGGCCAGAGAAGGCTGATCAGGTCCCCTGGAACTGAAGTGGCAGAGCCACCGTGGGGTTGCTGGGAAAGGAGCCAGCCTGTGCTGCTAACTGATGAACCATCACCCTAGCTCCTCATCATTTCAACAGCTCAACCAGGTATTTCGGAATGTGTGCTGCTTTTGTTTGTTTATTTGAGACATGGTCTCAGTGTGTTGTTCTGGCTGGCCTGGAACTTGTTAAATAGATGAGGCTGGCCTCACAGAGGGCTCCCTCAGCTCAGGATCTGGAATGGATCCAGTTTCAAAGTCTAGCTCTGCTGTCAAGGTCTAGTTGGGTAACTAACCTAGGGCAAGCCTTGATCCCTACAAACTTGGTTTTCTTCCTCCCAACCCCCAAAGAAGAAAATTCAGGGACTGGAGATGGCTCAGTGGTTAAAGGAACTTACAGAGAACCCAGGTTCGGTTCCCAGGGCCCACAAGGCAGTTTACAACAAGCTGATAACTAGTTCCCTCTCCTGACAACGGACGTGCATACATACAGGCAAAACATTTATACACACAAAATTTTTAAAAAATACATTTTTTTTTTAAAACGGTGCGGGGGAAAAAAATCACCATTAAATTTGCAACGCAGTTACACTTTTTAAAAAGCATTTTACTTATTTTGTGTGTGTGTGTGTGTGTGTGTGTGTGTGCGCGTGTGCATGTGTGAGCGCGTGGAGGTCGGAGGACAACTAATGGGAGTCAAGTATCGCCTCTCAGCGTGTGGTCCCGGGTCTCGAACTCAGGCTGTTAAGGTCTGGCGGCAAATGTCTTTAACCCTGAGCCTGCAAGGTTTAAAGCAGCATGCCACCTGAGCTGCGCTGTGGAAGGCGGCAAACTCCCAAAGCCTTGACCAAACCGAGCGGCCCAAGGGACACGCAGGTCCCCGGGACCGCTGCCGAGCCAACAGGTGCTCGCTCAGGCGGTGACCTCCCTCCGCGACAAGGGGCCGGTTACCTGCTCGGCCTCCGCCAGCCACAGCCACAGCTGCCGCCACGTCTGGAACTTGTACCTGTCGCTGAACAGGAAGCACATCTCGACGCTCGCGTAGCGGGCCGCCAGCGGAGTACGGTAGCTCCCGTGCCCGTCAGAGTCGCCGGCGGCGGCCATTTTCCACCCGCTACCCGGCCGGCCGACAGGAGCAGCCGCGGAGCCAGAAGCGGAAGCGTGGGAGCGCGTTGGGCGGGACTTCCTCCTCCGGCCCCGCCCTCGGGGTGGTAACGCCGGCCTGGAAGGCGGAGTGGCCCGAGGCCTGGTTCACGCCCGCGGAGGGTCCACGCGCTTCTCCTGGTCTGTACAAAACCCGATCCAAGCTTAAGACTCTGCCCCGCTCTGTGCCTCCTCAACTCTACCATCTGAGCACATTGGAGGTCGAAGCTTAGTGAACCATGCTTGAACGCTGGAGAACAAATCAAACCACAAATTTCCGTGACAGGGTGAAAATTCCAGTCGTTCCTTTTTTTTTTTTTTTTTTTTTGAGGGCAGGGAGCTCACTTTGTAGACCAGGGTGGCCTCGAACGCTGCCTGCCTCTGTCTCCCAAGTGCTGGGATTAAAGGCGTGTGCTACCATGCCTGCCAGTTGACAACAATCTTGACAGAGCAGTAGTTCAAAACCTTCTTAGTGCCGCGACCCTTTAATACAGTACTTCATGTAGTCGTGATCCCAGCCGTAAAATTGTTTGCTGTGCCAGGCGTTGGTGGTGCAAGACCTTAATTAACCCAGTACTCTGGAGGCACAGGCAGGTGGATCTCTGAGTTTGAGGTCAGCCTGGTCTATAGAATAAGTTCTAGAACAGCTAGGGCCACACAGAGAAACCTTGTCTCTAAAAAACGAAGACCAACCAAACAAAAACATAACAAAAAAAAAAAAAAAACCCACTCAGGAACACAAAGAGACCCACAATAGGCCTGGTACATTTCCCATATAGCCACATAGCCATCTCCTCAAGGCTTCCTTCCATGGCTTCTTAGTGTCTTCCTCTAGCTGAGGAAGCTGTCCATACTTTGTCCATCAATCAAACCTACCAGACACCTGAGCCCAAGATCCTTGAGCGGCAGAAGACTGGACTGGGGGCTAAGGGTGGATGTATTTTGAAGAGAATTTGTTCCTGGGACTGTGCTCTCTGGATTGGTACAGGGGTATAGTTGCTTAGATGCACTGTTGCAGCCCACTGTTCTCTTTCACGGAGATCCTTGCCAAGCCAACCATTCTCAGCCTTCCCAGCCTTCTGTCCTGCCCCGGCTTCATTTGGTCTCCTGTTACTTTTCCTTTTCTAACTACAGTTTTAGCCTTTGGTGTTCTACTTGGTCCTGCTTCCTTCTCTGACTACATTTTTGAGACAGGTTATCCCTTTGTAACCTTCACTTGCCTGGAACTCACTATCCACCTCCCTTTGACACCTGAGTGCTCAGATTAAAGGGATGGGTCACCATGTCCAGCTGTTTTCGTTTTTACGTATGGAATTATGCATGGAATTCTGCTAAACATCACCAGCCTCCTTAGGGTTTGGTTAGCATGGTTAGACAAAAAGCTTTGCTTTTGCTTTTTGTCTGTCTCCTAACTTAACCATTCCCAGCATTTCCATATTTTTTTGGTCCTGTCCCTTGGGCAAGTTAATCTTTTGGCACTTAGGATTCTCAAATGAAAAATATGGGTGATGTTCCCAGGGACAGAATGAGGTAAGAAGACAAGAAGAGATGCTGGCTCTCCACCTGGGACAACGGGCCCCACCATTTCAACGGTCCCCTCTTCTTCCTCCCTATCTGGTCCCCTAGCCCCATCCCGCCTCTCTCTCGGTTTTTTGAGACAGGTTTTCTCTGTGTAGTTCTGGCTGTCCTGGTACTCACTCGGTAGACCAGGCTGGCCTGGAACTCAGAGGTCTGCCTGCCTCTGCCTCCCCAGTGCTGGGATTAAAGGCGTGTACCCTCACTAGCTTCCAATATACATCTTTATGTCATTTTCATTTTGCACAAAATAGCTTTTCCTTCTCTTTTTTCCTTTTTCCTGGGTAATCCTCCAGGCTGGTGGAAGTGTTTCGCACTTTGGACAACTTCCTTTCATCCTGCATGTCTCTCTCCTCCCTTCCCTCAGTCTACACTGCTCCACCTGGAACAACCCACGCTTCTTCTCTGCTTCCACCGGAATGCTTGAGTCCATGAGTCCATGAGTCCTCCACAGTGTTGGCTGACTAGCGCCTGGCTGTCACTGTTACCTGAAGCAGCACCTCTCAATTAAGGTTGACTTTTATTTTATGTGATGGATTTTTTTTTTTTTTTGAGACAGAGTTTCTCTGTATAATAGCCCTGGCTGTCCTAGACTCTGATTTTTAGATCAGGTTGGCCTCAAACTCACAGAGATCTGCCTGCCTCTGCCTCCTATCTTATGCCTGCATCTATGTCTGCATGCAGTGCTCAAGGAAGCCAGAAGAGGATACAGGATTCCCCTGGGACTGGAGTTCACAGAGTTGTAAGCCACCACATGAATGCAGGGAATAGAAGCCGGGTCCTCTGAAAGAACAGCCAGTGCTCTTAATTGCTGAGCCATCTCTACAGCCCAGGGATTTTTACCCCAGCCCTGCCCCCTCTTACTTGTGGCCCAATGTGTTCATTGGACAGGTCTTCAAACTGTTTTTTTTTTTTAAATTAGATTTTATTCATTGTTTTATGGGTGTTTTGTTTGCATGTATGTTTTTGCATCACAGGTGTACATGATGCCTACAGGTCAGAAGAGGGCATTGTATCCCCTGGAACTGGAGTTAGGGATGGTTATGAACCATCATGTGGTAGCTGGGGGATTGAACCAGGTGCTTCCGCAAGAGCAGCAAGTGCTCTTAACCCCTGAGCCATCTCTCTGATCTCCTTTATGGTTTTGTTTCTGTTTTTGATTTTTTTTTTTTTTTTGAGACAGGGTCTCAGGTAGCCTAGGCTACCCTCAGACTTGTGTAGTTAAAGATGACCTTTAAGCTCTAACCTCCCCCTTCCACCTCCCAAGTGCTGTGATTACAAGGGTGAACCACTAGCATCCCTTGCCTTTGTGCATGGCACAATTCCAGCTTTAGGCTTGAAACTGTCCCCTTCCTTGACACCCGACCTCAATCTCGACCCTGTATGTCCTAGGCAGGAGTCTAACCACTGCTCTGCATCCTCAGCTTATGTTTTCCCATTTAAGGTCCTTGTTTTTTCAGCTTGGTTCTCAAAAACAAAAACAAACAAACAAACAAACAAAAACTTGGCTGGAGAGATGGCTCAGAGGTTAAGAGCACTAGCTGCTCTTCCAGAGGTCATGAGTTCAATTCCCAGCAACCACATGGAGGCTCACAACCATCTATAATGAGCTCTGGTGCCTTTTTCTGGTGTGCAGGCACACATGCAGGCAGAACACTGTAGAGATAATAAATAGATCTAAACAAAACAAAACAGACAAAAAAAAAAACCCTACAAAAATAAAACAAAACAACAACAAAAACCACAGAAATAAAAACCTTGGGCCAGAGAGATGGCTCAGTAGATGAAGGGGCCTCCTGATAACTAGAATTCAATTCCCAGAGCCTACATGATGGAAAGAGAACCAAGTCCTGGAAAATGTTCTTTGACACCCTCCCAACTCAAATACATAAATGTAATTAAAAAAACCATTTTGGCTGGCATGCCGATATATATGTATGCTTGAGATGGGGAGAGGGGGGTCTTACTATGTATATGTATGCTTGAGATAGGGAGAGGGGGGGTCTTACTATGTAGCCTAGGCTGGCCTCAAACCTGATGGGATCTTTTGGCAGATGTTACTACCCTGGAATTACAGGTGTGAGTCACCACATTTTTTTTGCTATAATAGCCTAGAACCCATAAGGATCAGGCATCTTCCACACACAAAGCGGAGGCCTTGCAACTTGACAGCGGGATGTTAGGCTGGAGCATGGAGAGGACTGTAGTGAGGCTAGGGACAGTGATACCGCTACAGGCACACACAGAAGCCATGTGAAACCCGTGGAAGCAAGGATGAACCAGGCACAATGGGGCATGGCTGTAATTCCAGCACTCAAGGAGGCAGAGGCAGTTGGATCTCTGTGAGTTTGAGGCCAGCATGGTCTACAAAGAAAGTCCAGGACAGCCAAGGCCACAGAGAGAAACCCTGTCTCAGAAGAAGAAGAAAGAAGGAAATAGGAAGGGATGTCACTAATAGTTGGAACGTGACTTTATTAGATTTGTACTATAACATATATCCTGTTACATGTAAACTAGAAGGGGGACAGGGTGTTGGACATGTGAAATCAGTTGGGTTAATGCAGTAGGAAAACCAGGTATGGCAACTCATCCTTTAATCCCAGCACTTGAAAGGCTGAGACAGGCACACTGGTGTATTCCAGGCTAGCCTGGCTGCAGAGGGAGTCCTTATCTCCAACAAACAAACAGAAGGAGATATTCTTGCTGTGTTTCCCAAGCTAGTGTCCATCTCCTCCTAGGCTCAAGGAATCCTCATGCCTCAAACCTCTTGAGAAGCAGGGACTTGGCAAAGGTCTTCAGTAATAGAGAAGGCGGCAGCAGATGAACTGATGGGGAAACGCAGGAACTTGAGCAACGTCCAGGTCTTGTGGCAGCAAATTAAGGGTGCATTTACAGACTGCGTATTTGCCCCGTTTCCCTCAGCAGGGTTGAGTTGGCTTTTGAATGCTGGTACCAACCAGAAACTGTTCCAAGTGTTCAGAAAAGAGGGACAGTGGAATGCATGGCCATTACACAGCATGCTCCTGACATTACAGACTATAACTTCTACAAAGTACACCATCAAATAACAGGCTGGGAGGACAGGAACTCCCAGGATGATCGAAGACGCACATCTGGGATCCTGGGAGCAAGTTTCCAGAGTAGGGCTGGGGAAGGAGTGCACGGAGGAAGGAGTGCAAGCCCAGCGACAGGATGGTCTCAGGTAGTCTAGGCTTGTTCAGAGTTACTATGTAGAGAAGAAAGACCCTGGAACAACTCATTCTGTCTCCACTTCCTAAGAGCTGGGGCTACAAGCCACACCACCATCCTACTGTTTAAAATTTAAAGCCTTTGGAAATGAAGGTTTTCAGAGTGAATTTTTTTTTTTTTTAAGACTTAGGATAGGAAGACCCTCAAAATGCACAATTCATCCACATCTCCCTTGCTTATGTACGTTTCTTTTGTTTTGAAAGTAGAGATTAAAATCAGGATTTAATATTCGATCACTGAGCTTCACAGTTTTTTTCTTCCTTCCTTTTTAAAATTTTACTTTTTAAAGACTTATTATGTATACAGTGTTCTGCTTGCATGTATACCTGCATGTCAGAAGGCACCAGATCTCATTATAAATGGTTGTGAACTACCAAATGGCTGCTGAGAACTGAACTCAGGGTCTTTGGAAGAGCAGCCAGTCCTCTTAACTTCTGAGCCATCTCTCCAGCCTCTCTTTCTCTCTCTCTCTGTGTGTGTATGTGTGTGTGTGTGTGTGAGTGTATGAGTGTGTGTGAGACAAAGTTTCACTAACACTCCAGGCTGGATATGACCTTTCAGTCTAACTTGGAATTAAGGTGTGAGCCACGGTACCTGGCCAGTGTATATAGTCTTTGTGAGGAAAGAACTGGACGGTACGCAAGAGGCTTCTGGGTGTTTTCAGTACAGGTACTTCAGAGTAGCTTTTGTGGTACTGGGTTTTGAACTCAGCCTTGCATGTGCCAAGCATGTACTTTACTACTGAGTGGATCCCACTCAGGTACCGGCAGGACTTCTGTCACCTGGGTTGCTAGTATTATTTTTCCAGTGGCAGAGGTGAGTGTCAGGTCAGCAGGTGCATGTATGTGGCTCATAACAGTGTACAACTGACAGTGGGCATCAGGCAATGGTACCGCCAACTGCCGGCTATACAATGCCAGGCATACATTTTCTAGAGTTTCTTGCTGTCCATCTGAAAGAGCTCAGTCTCTTTTCCAGCAGATAACAGCAGCAGAAGGGCATCTTCTCTCCTCCTTTACCTCCGTGTTCAGGCAAAAATAAACAAAGACTTAACAAGACACTGGGCAATAGCAAAAGACATACCCTTAGTTTCTTTTGGAAAGTTTGAACCTAGGCAAGTGTTTTTCAGCTTACGGACAGGCAGCAAGCAGCAGAAACAGATCAATTGGTCTAGTTTAGACAAAGACTGAAACTCAAATGTAGGATTTCTGAAATGCTTTTGTGTGGACCAGAAGGGGATGGGAGGGGAGATGGGGAAGAAAAAAACAAAAACAAAAACAAGAGGAACACCGAAGAAGCCAGCAGAGTTTAAACAAATTGAACTGTCAGAATAAAACCAGAAACCACGACAGTAAATGCTTAGCAGCCAAACACATTTATTAGTCTTTTTCTTTTTTTTTTTTTCCAGGAACTCAAAAATATTTTGTAGTTATAATGTAAGCAACTGAGTTGCACATAATACAATCATATCTTTCCAAAATAAAATAAAACTAAACAAAAACAAAATAAGCTGTTTAAAAGCCCAAAAAAAAAAAAACCCTTCAGAAAACTCTTATATATGCATTACATCATCTCTGTTTTAATGAAATGACTACGACTTTATTCCTTATCACTCAACCTGTCACAATCCGAGAAAACACCACCCTTCAGTTTTGTTTGTTTTTGATATATATATATATATATATATTTTGAAATCCAGCATGAGAAATACAGTACCTGCTATGGCAAAAAATACACATAAAATGCAACTTTTCAGCTTATTTGTACATTAGTAGAGTTTAACATTTTGTTTGTTTGTTTTTTTTTAAGTGAACCAGTGATTTTAAGTACCACTATACTAAAAAAAGTAAAATAAAATATAGAAAGGGGGCCGGCCTGCCGTGCAAGTGAACCACCAAAGTGCCTAGTTTCTGTGTCCACGTTAAACCAGTAAGATGAGCAACCTTACCATACGGGAGTCTGACTGAACCTTTATGTTAAAAAAGACAATGCCACAGCCTTCCTTTTCTCCCCTCAAATATCCTTAAAACTTATCTGCATTGTCAATTGCCAATCAGAAGAGAGAAAAGAGAAAAAGCCACCAAAATAATATCATAAAAGCAATTTCAAGTATAAGAAAACAAAACACTTATAGGTAACTTGCAGAGAGCATCAACAAGTGCAGCGATTTAGTCCTTTTGACAGGTTTTTCTGCCGAGTGTTTCAGACGAGAGGATTTTTGCGGTACCTTCCACAAAGTTTGTGTGCAAAGTTGGAAAGCTGCCTCTTAAAACTTCAGCCTGTTCCTGGTGCCTTTCTCTGAGCCTTCTGATTAAAGGGGCAAAGAGGGCCGCCAAGAGCAGAGAGGAGGGGGTGAACCTGTGTCACAATGAGCTGAATAGGATCTCTCTCCCCCTCTGCCACATCCCCAGGTCCTCTCACCTCTGGTTCAGCCTCAGTGACCTCTTACTGAAGGGTCTCTCACTACTTACTGTTTCCTGATTTGGTAGAATGAATTTCACTATGTAAACATAGTCCCCTAGGATTACGGAACCCAAAGCAGCATTTGTATCTCCATCAACAGGGAGAAAGATAAAACAGTCCAGAAACCTCTCCTTGGGTTGTTTTTTGTTGGTTTTGGTTACGCAGAACAGGGCTGGGCTGGGTGCAGAATGAAAAGTTGTAAGCATATAGTGGAAAGTTAGGGACTGGGCATGGTCGAGTGATTGGATCTGCTTTATTTTCCCTCCCAGAAGAGTATTTTTTTTTTAAACCTGTTAAAAATGTTCCTGCACCTTAAGTCGTGCTGAAATTAAGGCCAAGGGTGCAGAATCTTGTGCACATGTCTGTGAGCACACTAGAGATGCGTGCACCATTTTGATGTCTTGTGTTGAGACCACTGCATACACTTTGGTCACTGGTGTGTGCAAAGGGTGTAGTAGGGGGAACGTCCCAGGAAAGAGGTGCAGACATCAGCAAAGCCCTTTGGGAACATCAGAGAGGGAAACGAGGGCAGGCAGAACCCCAGCAGTGAGAGGAAGCACACTGATAGCCCAGGGCCTCCAGACAAACAACAGAAGTAAAATCCAAGAACAGTGCCAGTTAGAAGATGGACAGGGGGCGCCCATGCACTTCCAGCAAGATTCTTCCCTCAAAGGAAGTCGTCATTGAACAAGATCAGGGAGCGCACTTAAAGAACTTTTTGACAGATATGGGTAGAAGTTAAAATGGGACAAATGGGGGGAGTCTTCTAACCCTGTATCACAGGAGCCTCAAGTCTAGAAGGGCAGCAGCCGTCAGTGCCCTGTCAAGCAGCACGTGTCAACCTAGCTCCTCTAAGAATGTCAGCTTTATAGACACAGAAGAAGATTTGCGGACACGCAGGGTTTTCAGGGTTGTCTTCATGCACTCAGCTGAGCTCCTTCTGAATAGAAGTACATTTCTAGAGCACTGCTAGGAAAGTCGTAAGACTGCCTGCAGCATCAGGGACAAACCCCACTGAGGAGTTAGAGAACCACACTACAGGGCAAGAAGTGTGTGCGTCCTAACAACAGAAAGGCAGAGAACTCAAGGTCCTGGCTACAAAACCTTTCTTTAGTCCTGGAAGGGATGGATCATATACAAGAGAGAAATTCGGATAGTCCCCACCCTGGGGTCTTGGTGCTAGAATAGCCAGCACCTAGGGAGGGCAGGTGTAGCCCCTGGTCTGTTATCCTGTGTTGTGGGGAAGAGGAATACAGGAGGAAAATAGCCATACCACAAACCCAAAGCCACCCCACTGACCTGTGTTGCTTTTTCTTCAACAAGAATTCAGATCTGAAACTTCTGACGGCTTAAAATGCAAATATCATATTTTAGGGTTATTTTCACAGCAAAGAAAATGTTTCAAAGACTTATCTGGTTATTTACACACCCTTATTTTATAAAGAATAACTGACTGATGTCAAGAAAGGAGGAATGAAGGGTTTACACTGTGGGGTGGGGGAATATACCTTGAGGTATCATTTTGTGTCAGACACTTGAAACATCAGGATTTTCTTGTTGTTTTGCTTTTGTTTAAAGGCAATCGAACAGATTGGAACCCTGATAAGATCATGCCTGTGCAGCCTTGCACAGACACAAGGAGACTGTGATCAAGTCTGTCACTCATTACAGTACTGTGAACATAACAGAGATTGCTGTGTGGAAAACACTGAATACAGGCTGAACATAATCTCGCTTCTGATGCTGTGTGTTGTAATAATGCCTAGACCAGAGCAATGTAGGTGCCATGATTTATCACATTCCAACTCTACAAAGGAATTGTTAGGACAGAGAGGAGGAAGTATGAAAGCCTTCCAGTGTCCCACAACTCACTGTTCCACCAGTGCAGTACAGGTGAGGGAGGCAGACATCAGGGATAGCAGACATAGAAGGGAAGGGAAGCCTTTTTTTTGCCTGTCAACAAACAGCAGGTAACAGCCCTCTTTCTCAGCTCATAATTAGGAATGGTAGCCTTCACAATGATTGAAAACTGAGAAAGGTAAAAGGAGAAGATGAATTCTCAGGTCAGCAGAGTGGGGCATGGTTCCCTGAGCTTGAAAGGGTTCTGAGTTCAGAGAATACTGGAGTCTGTGAGCTTCCATGGCTGCCCTGGTTTAACACTGCATGGCCAGTATCAAGAATCCTGCACCTTAATGGTGGACAGGCATGGCAGACACCCACTCCCACCCCCAGAATTTGCTTGGCAATCAGACCTGCCAGAGGGCAGGGTCTGGGAGGTCCCTCTGGCCCTCACTATGCTGACCTAGTGAGCCTCTCCTCTTCTTTCCTTCCTAGACATGGAGATTCCATGGACACAGAAACTGGAAAACATAAGGATACAAATTGGTTTCTTTCCCCTCTTCCCTGCCTTCCCCCTTCTCAGAAAATGCATAGTTACAAATTCAGAATACAAAATGGAGCAAGAATGACCACATATGGACTTTTTGTTGGGGGGAGGGGAACCCACAAAAAAACCACAACCACTATTTAAATTCACATTTGCATAACAATACATCCCAAGGCAACAAGGGGAGTGAGTGAGGTCTCCCTTTGTCTTCCTGAAAGAAGCTGAAGGAATCTAGAAGAGTGCTTTCCTCTGGAGTAGGGGATAGGGAGGAGGTGTGTTGAGGATGGTGGACAGGGCCCTCTGCATTCACTGGATCTTTCTTTAGAAGGCTGGGAGTGGGAGAGGTGTGGGTCATTTAAAACAAACCTGAAACACACGAAGAGACTATACAACAGTTCTCAAGAACTACAATATGATTTCAGATTTTTTTTTTCTTTTTTAAATACCGGTCTCAATTCTTTCAAAACCTTCCCTTTGCGTGCAATAAATACCCTGTTCACAAAAATAGCAACACTGATGTGACTTGCATTTGGGAAAACCATAACCTTCTAAGTCAGAGAGGGTTAAAAAAAAAAATGCAGCTTCTGCAGCACAAAGCCAGAAATGCCTTCTTTACAAGAGTGAATGAATGGATCACAAAAATTGCTGCATTCTAATTCTCCAGTGCTTACAGAACACACACACACACACACACACACACACACACACACACACACACACACGAATGCAGATGTAGACAGCTGACTTGCACTGGACTAACCTGGCTCCTGGCCTTGCTTGTTTATAACCTTCCAGGCCAAGACCCAGAATCTCTTCCACACAACCCACAGTATGCAAAACGGGCCCTCATGAGAAATCTAACGGCTGTTCCTGGGGCTGCCAGGAGACCCTCTGACAGACCACATACGGGTGGTCTCTGGACTGACAAAGGCACATTACTTAAGAGATTCCTTGGAAAGAATTAAAGGGGGTAGTGTTTTAAACACAATTAACATAACCCCAAACTTCTGGCAAAAAGAAGTTCCATGATAATCCATCACTTGGTGACCATCCTACCTTTACAAGGCATGTGACCTCTTGAAGGATCCCAAGGGTTTGCTCTGTTTTGCACAAAGACCCCCTTTTGTTTTTGGCATACACATTCAGCATCTATCACCTTTTCCTGCTGTAAGGTCAGTCATGAAAGTAAGGCTGCTCCATCTTGCCTCCTGTCCCTTTACAATCCTTAGGAGTGGGGTATCCTTTCAGTGGCCCAAGAAAAACTGCATGACCGACCAGGTCCAAGAAGCCAGGGAGAAGGGAGAGAAATGTAGGAAGAAGGGATTTCCCTTTTTGAAGAAGTCATCCCAATTTATTGATACTGGCTGGAAACAGGTCAATTGTAATTGGGAGTTTGTTTCCAAAGCACTCAGAGTGAAAACTAAGTGGAGGCACATGACACTCTATGGAAACACTATTTCTTATTTATGAAATTATACCTGCCCTATCCCCTCCTATGGAAAAGTAAGTCTGTCACCATGAGGAACAATGCCGAACTCTGTAGAGCTTCTGGCCAGGATATTACCCCCTTTTCTGACCAGGGCCATTTCTTGCTGAAAACAAATCCATGTGTACAGCTGACCAGAGAGAGAGCTACTTAAATTCTGAGAGGCAAACACAGGCATTTTCTGTCATTTTGCTACTATTAAAAAACCATTCAAATGATGGAAATACCCATCAACTGCTCAGGACCTAGTCAGGACGACCATGAAATGAGGGGCAGGGTGGAGGCTGAGCTGGCAGGAGCTGGCCCTCCACTCTCTGACTACTGTCCCCTCTTAAACCATGCTGTATCTTGTTCATGTCCTCCTTTGGCAGTGTGGACTGGGGGAGGTATTGTGGCGTTGGGAGAGAACTGATGTTCAGTTTTTGCTCCATGAGACAGGGTCTCTCTGAAACTTGCCATGAAGATCAGGCTGGCCTTGAACTCACAGAGATCCACTTGCCTCTGTCTCTCAAGTGCTGGGATTAAAGGCGTTTGCCACCAAGTCTGGTCTGATACTCAATTTATATTATCATCATATATTTAGATTATTGGTGTTCACAATTATTTCAAATCTAATGAATGTAGTATGGCCTTTGTCAAATTTAAGGCTGAGAATAAAAATACTACTATTGATGAATGGAACCATTTTTGATGACAGCACACCTTTGGCACTGACTGTAAGCCTATCAAGCATTATTACAGGGTTTAACAAACTGGGGATATTATTTTTTTTTCTATAGGATGATGATGTTTTCAACAGCCCTGTTCCTGTAGATAAAGAGCAAAGGTGCTCTGTATGACCCTCAGGGTCTAAAGATGGACAGTTCATTCACACACAGACTAGAATAGTGTCCTGGCTGCACTCAAAGAAGACAAATGAGACCACAGAAGTGAAGTAAGATAGTAAGAAGTGAAGGTAATTCACTGACATGAAACTGTGACAAAACTTGGCAATAACACTGGAGAATAAAGTTCCTTTTTAAAAACCAGCTAAAAATGTGTCTCTGCTTCTAGTTGAAGACCTTATACTTAGAATAAAAAAACGCGAATTCAAAAAGCAACAAATGACAGAGTAGTACATGCTGAATTTTACTTCTGAGGGCAGGGAAGAATGGGACCTTTCTCATACAAAGACTCAATTGTGCCTCAATCTTAGAGATGGCTATGGCAGCCAAGCCTGCTGAAAACATCCGGTTGACACTGGAGAGGAAAGCAGGCTTGTGAAGCATTTTGCTCAGCAGAGAGACACTAAGAGTCAAAATGGCAGAATATGAGAAAATAGTTTAAAAAGTACACAGCATCTGAGGTCAAAGTAGAATCTGGCTATTAATCCACAAAACCCATTTCCCTTACAAGAGAAAGGTGACAGTGATGGTGTAGGGCTTGAGGAATTGTGTAGCTCAGGCATAAAAATGTGCTCGCCTGACATGGGCAAAGTCCCAGGTTTCATCCCCAGCACAATAAACTACGAGAAAGGAGCGAAGTATCTGCAGTCAGTTAAGGTTCAGTTTCTGGTAGGTACACTAGTAAAGTCTTTCCAAATTCTTACAGGAATTCCTCTCCCTTTCTTCCCCTCCCCAGTCCCCCTTACATACTATCTGCCACATTACATTCAATTTTGACTCAATTCCCAAGGATACATTCCCAACAGAAGTGGGAAGATTGTTAGAACACAAGCCATTGCAATGCGAAGTTGCTGACTGAATGGCTAACCACAGGTGATGGTTCTCTGGGGACCCTGAAGGGAGAATCCAGTTTGGAGTCTTCATTTTGGGGAGCAGCACTGCTGTACTGCTAAGTTCATTTCTATGACTGCTAGAAAGGGAGAATATGTTCATGGCTTAAGGGCTGAAGAGTAGAGATGCCATACAGGCTGCCTTTTTAAAACAAAACAAAACAAAACAAAACAAAACAAAACAAAACAAAACAGGGGTCGGAGACCTGAGTGTTTCTCAATCCTTACATGGGGTCATGGCACTGGGTCTCATCGGCAGCAGAGGTTCTCCCGCGTGATGGAAGACAACTCTTTCCCACACTTGTGCTTTTCTTTTGGCTACTCATATGGTAGACAGAAACAATTCTGTGACGCTCATGAGACATATATATGTCTACCTACCACTAACCAAGAGTTAAAAAAAAAACTAGTCTAAAACAGAAAGCTTACAATTACATGCATGTAACGTGTACGAACCAAACCTACGTAACGGTGACTAGTATGCCTCTGTGTATATGCCAGAATGTGCTGGAAGGATATCTCATTCAATTTTTGCATGTATAATGAAGTCACCTAATGTCTTGGCAGACAGGGTTCTTGCTAAAAAATAGCATGGGAAGGGAAGGGCTTTCTACCTTCAAGATACCCTCACCATGTCCTTTCCTTATGTTACTCCTATCTAATAAAAGCTTCCAGCAAGATGGCAGATGGGCGAAGGGGAGAGGCAGGGAGAAGACAGAGAACAGGAGCTGAGAAGCTGAGCCTTTTTCCATTGGCCCAGCACAAAAAGACTTTCCCCATCACTGTAACTGTCACCCTTCTACACATGGAGAAGTCAGCACCTATGGAGGGCACACAACATAGGAAGGAACTTGGCATCCCACATTATCAAGACAAAACAACTTATTTAACTTTCCTCAATTTTTGAATTTTTGTTTATTTTGATTTAGCCCACTGCCTTTGGGGCCTGTCCAGAACGACTCCAATTTCCTTTCCCGGCAAGCATCTTACCAACTGTGGAGTGACTGGACCACATGCACACACACTCGTCCCCTCTTAGGATGTCTGGGTGTATGTACGAAGGCACTAAAGCGGTTTTAGAGAATGCAGGCAGCAACCCCACCCATTCACTTTACCTGTGGAGCTGGAGTTTCTTTCCCACTGGGAAGCTTAAAGTTTGAAAAAAGCTTTGGCCATGACCTCTGGCCCCAGAAGGAATACAAAAGGAGAATTCAACATCACCAACATCAAAGGAAACACTCCAGGTCTCTGCCACCCAGGATGGGGATATGTAAGCAGCAGATCTTCAAAACAGCATTTAAAACAAGCACAACAGGAGCTGGGAGCTAAAACAAAGTAAAATCACTTGTTCCTTATAGATTCTTCTGTTTTCCCTCCTGCAACAGACGGAGGCCAAACAGACATTCTTCATCAACAGAACAGTCCATAGGTAAATTTTCTTTAGTAATGCTTATATTTAAGATTTTTTCAAAAATTATTAACCTATATTTCCTAACTCTTTACCCAGATTCTCAGCAATCCAACAAACACACTGCTTACACAGTTTTGAGCCAATCCTTTTTCCTTAAGCTGTTGTTTCTTTATTCCTTTCTTTTGTTGATGGGGTTGGAGAGACAGGGAGAAGGGCTGCATTGGAGAACATAAACACGACTGGGGAGATGTCTGTCCAGCCTTACACAGAAGTAACATTGTGGTAGCAATCCTACTGAGCATACCAAAAACTCCCCCATCAGTTAGGCACAATCTCAAGTGAGGCCGCGGCAGCCCTCAGAAAACCTGATCCTTCTCCCACAGTTGTTAAGATAATGAATTTACCTGTTGCTGCTAAATTGGTAATTTCTAAAAAATATTTCTATGTATTTTAAAACGTGTGATAATAATGTTTGGAGACTTTTCTTTTTACATTTTTTTTTAAGTAAAAATCATTTAAACTTTTTGAAGTTTCAGGAACTTGTAAAAGTTTACTAACAGGAAAGAAACAGCTGTCTATCTAGGATAAGATACGGTTAAATAAACCATCTTCAAAAAACTGGCTTCCTACCCTAGAATTCCTGAGAATGCTTGCAAATTTTAAAGCAGGAAAATAAATGTTAAAGTAAAAACAAAAACACTGTTAAATGCTCCCAGAGTTAGTCTTCATCTAAAATATATATTTATATGTATGTATGTATGTATGTGTATATGTATATATATATATACACACATATATATATATATACACACACACACGCACTTTTTGGTCTTTTTTTTTAAGTTTTTAGTTTTTTCCCTTTAAGCTTATGATGGAAGAACATTTTAGCTTCTCATGTTTATTTTTACATGTTTCAAATCCCTCATTTATGTCTTGTAAACAAGAGGGGCTCTAGCACCCGGCTTTCACCGTAGTATCGTAAGGAACTCAACTAAGCCATAGTGCAGGTCAAGGACCCAACAGGCAGAAAGAGGAGGAAGGGGAGGAGGAGGAGAGGGTGGTAGGCAGGGCTGTGAACCAAGAGCGGCAGTGGACAGTCCCCATGGGATCCTGGGAGTCTGGGGACGCTAAGATTAGCCTTCAGTCTGCAGATGTCTGAACATAAGCTGCGCCTCACTTGGTCATCACCACCGACGACAGAGCTCTGCTCCAACACTTGAGAGTCAGCAGGGCTGGAAGGAGACAATTTGGAGGGGCAGAAGTGGGAGGGGGATGGTAGTGATGGAAACCAGAGAGCAGGGAAGGAAGGCAGAGTCCATGAGAACAAGGTGTTGCAGGAATAAACCAGAACTGAGGACTCCTTTGCCCACCCACCTTGCCAAGGGCTCCCACACTGGCAAGCACAGTGCTCACAGGAACAGCGCCCGCCAATCTCTTCAGAAGTTAGGTTTGTATCCAATAGGGTGAGCCAAGACGACTACAGAATTTCCCACTCACTGTCTTACAAAGCCACTTACATGCTTTTGTTGTTGTTGCTTTTTTCTAGTCATACCCCTCTACCCACAAAGACACAAGCTGAAAGTCAAATACATCAGGCATTGTTGTATCTTTCACTGATGATGCTAAGAAAGAAAAACTCCCCTGTCCTCAATAGCAGCAAGTCACGGAGGACAGCAGAGGTCTGCTCCCACCAGGGGTTGGAATGGGCAGGTAATTGCTGGTACAGAATGTCGGCACTTCATGTTGAACAAACAGTACGATGCAGACTGGGATATCCACACAAGTGCTAGCATGTTACCCGCACACACCTCCCTGCCCACCCACCCGCCATTTACTTAGTATGTAAGGATTCCCCTTCAGGTTCGCTTTCACTCTTTTCACAATAAGCAATTTGATATATTTTGATTCCAACATAGTACATATTGGTGATAACTGTGGATTAAACATTGCCTCCTGTTCGGCCCAGAGAACTACTACATTGATGCTTAAAAAAAAAAAAAAAAAAAAAAAAAAGTCTTTAAATACCAAAACAAAAAAACCCAACATTACAAGGAAGAAAAAAAAGAGGTCAAAACCAAAACAAGGTGCAATACTTAAGTCTTTGCTAAGTTATTTCTGCCTAAGCAAAACCACATACACAGGAAACACAACACAGAGGGAGACGCTTGAAGTACACACTGGTTTAAGAACATTCGTTAAGTAAACGTTTGTCAGTGATGGCCTGGTGCTGTAACACGCCATGGCCTGGCACAGGTAATGCTCAGCGAGAGGAGCAGAGGGGGGAGCTGCGGTGCTTCCAGGAGGCTGCTCACAATTTACTATTTTCCTCAAACAATAAGAACCATACGCATTACTTAATTTGCATTACCTGATTCCTTTAAAAAAAAAAATCTCACACCTGATGACACTGGAAAGTGGGAACACAGTTTTCCCGCTAAACATCACACGATTTAAAAATCACTGAATCATCTGTTCCCATTCAAAGTAGCAAAAAGGCTTGCTTGGGACTTAGACCCCACGTGCTCAGCGGCTGCGTATTTCACAGAAGTGAGCAACAGCTGCTCTGAGAGGCACCTCCCGCCCAACTGCTGGACTTGGCAGTGCTCAGCTCTGCTGCTAGGTCAACAGGAAGCTGGGGACCCTCAGGTTCCGGCTGCCGCTCTCATCACGAGAAGCACCCTTCGTCTTGATGCAGCCCGAAGAAGTGGCTTGAGTTGCAGCGGCTCCCTGTGCTCCTGTGTTCTCATAGTTAAAAATAATAAAAAGCGGATGGCCGGCCAGCCAGCCTGCAAACTGTCAGCAATGCAGCTTTCTGAGAAATCAGGGTGGGGTAGGACGAGGAGGGCAGGACGCAGGCACACACATAAGAGACAGAGAGGAGGATGCACGCAAATGCACATGAACACACGTGCACACACATACCAGAACGAGCATGCCTGGGCAGTTACATGTGCCAGAACACACTGGTATTTATCAACCAGCCAATCACAAAATTTTTCCTTTTTTTTTTTTTAAGTTTTTTTTGTTTTTGTTTTTAAAGTGAGGCTCCGTCAAGTCTTCCCTTCCCCCTCCCCCAACAATTCTTTTGAATTTCCCTCCCACCCAAACATGGTAGACCTAAGGACGGAAACACACCCAGTGCAAACAAAGTTAAAAAGCTATTTTTTTCAGTATATATGTTTCTTAGCAACAACTTCCATATAACATGAAAAAAGTGAAAAACTAGAAACTAATTTTTTTAATTTTTTGTGTTTAAATTTAAATGGTATGTGTACTTGCTTCACATTGTCTTTCTAGGTTGGCGTTCATGATTCAAGTATTTCAAGAGTGATATGTTCTCTTTTTGGATTCATATTCCAAACGAAAAAACTGAAGTTTTAAGGGAGGCAACTATGTGCTCAGACAGTCTGTCAATGACCCACCTTTTTTTCTCTCTCCGTTTTCTTTTTTCCTTTTAAAAATGTATTTATTGCAAGTTGAAAAAAAAAACGAAAAGGTCAAGTTAGTGCTGCTGCTGTTCCAAAAAAGGTCACGAGGTCAGAGTTGAAAGTTCTAAGTTCAGATTGAATCCGACCCTCCTCCCAGAAGGTCACCAGGTAGTAAAGGAGCAGGGCTGCCCATCCTATGGGGATCTTCTACCGTAGGGACTCCCCACAAGCTAGAAGAATAGTTTGGGGGCCCCCACAAGGAAGTGCCAGCAAGATCGGCCCCACTGCTGCCACCAGTGCTGCTGCTCCACTGCCCGAGCCCGGTGGACCCACCGAAAAGGTTCAGCGCAGGTCCAACGGGGTCGGCTTGGTTCTGGCTGGTCTCCAGTGACTGCCACCCTGTGCTGGGTGCGCTTGGGGTTGCTGCAGGTGTAGGGGGCTGAGCTTGAGCCAGAAAGCGGCTGACTTCATCCTCAGTGGCGAACTCGGCCAGGATGGTAGTGTTTCCCAACACACACCTGGAGAAAGGAGAGAGGGAGAGCAGCATGATCTAAGGGATCACAAGCCTGCAAGGGGTCACTGCGGTCAGCCCTTTGCTACTGTGCAGTCTGCACGCCTGCTTGCTTGCTTAGTGCTGAGAATACAGGTGTGTAAAATCATGCTGGGTTTATGCAGCACTGGGGCCTGAACCTAGGGGTTAATGCATGCTAAGCAAAACAAGTGAGCTATGTCTCCAGCCCACCTGTATGGTGTGTGTGTGTGTGTGTGTGTGTGTGTGAGAGAGAGAGAGAGAGAGAGAGAGAGAGAGAGAGACAGAGAGAGAGAGACAGAGAGAGACAGAGAGAGAGAGAGAGAGAGAGAGAGAGAGAGGGAGGATATTCAGGGCAATGATTATACTCTGAACACATAACAGTGTGAGGGTGGATGTATCAGTTTACTTGTTAACACCCACCAACAGGGACCCAGGAAGTAAACCAAAACCTTATGTAAACTGTGTACTTAGGTGGATTAGGTGCTAATGAATGTTCATAAACTATAACACATGGCCACAGTAATGAGTGATGATAATGGGGGAAGTATCATTGAGGGAGTGGTCAAGAGTATTATGGGAAGTTGCTGTCCCATTCTCTCAATTCTGTTGTGAATCTAAACTATTTTCAAAAGAGTTCAAGTCTTACAAAAGCCATTTTCTTTCTTTCTTTTTTTAAATCCATGTGACGCAAAGAATTCCACCCATACCAGTAGACAAGGTTGTAGAGCATGAACTTGCTGCTCAGACCTTGCTATCGCTTACGTGTGCTCTCTGTGGATTTTTGTTATGGTATCTGTGGCCAAAGGGAGTCAACACTTTTCTGTCCACCAGTTTGACAGTAGGTGGGAAAGAGAATGGTCAGAGTCTGATCCAGTCTGTCTACTTCATGCAAAAATCCTGCTACCCACAACTATAATTTCTTCTTTGGGCTGGGTGTGGTAGAACACACCTGTGATCCCAGCAGTAGGAGGCAGAAATAGGCAGACCTCTGTGTGTTCAAGGCCAACCTGGTCTGCATAGTGAGTTCTAGGACAGCTAGGGCTATGTAGAGAGATCCTGTCACAAGAAACCAACTAACCAACAATTTCTTATCCACATTCTGCAACAGCAACTAGGTTCTAACATGAAATCTAATAGCATTTAGAATGTTCTGCATTTTCATAAACATTGGCCTTGTTTGCAGTACTTAGAGTCTACTCACTACTTACTTCTGAAATTCTTCAGTACTGGTCAATGTATACAGGACTGAGGCTCTGTGTGCTCGCTTATGTCACTGTTAATCAAGCAGGACCAGAATACGCCTTTGTGTGTCCCATGTACCTGTCTAGATGGCTGCTGGACACAATACTTACATGTGCAGTGCAGTCTGGGCCTTGGCTGCCTCTTGTTTGGTGCTGTATCGGATCAGGGCAGTACCCTGGGTTAGATTCAGATGGAATGTCAGCAGCGGACCATGCTGCATGCAGATCGTTCTCAAGGTTGACCCATCAATCTAGGAGGTAACAACACGCGTGAGCTAAGATGTAGAGGAGCTGTGGGGAAGAGAAATTCTGAGGCATTTAAAGAATGTCACTGAGACCCATTGTTCCTATTTTGTAAATAAGGCGTGTCTATATAAAAACATCTAAAAATAAAAACGTAAGATCCAACCTATGGTCTGCTTTTCCAAGAGATGATCAAACACGTATGTGCTCCTTTGTAGAGCTCAAAAGAGCAGACAGGAGAATTAAAAGTTACCATGCAAAGCTGTAAACATCATTACTAACATTTTATTTTATTTTTTATTTTTTTCACCGTTCTTTTTAAACATTTATTACAATTTATTCACTTTGTATCACAGCTGTAGCCCCCTCCCTTGTCTCCTCCCAATTCCACACTTCCTCCCTCATCTCCTCCCATGCCCCTCTCCAAGTCCACTGATAGGGGAGGTCCTCCTCTCCTTCCATCTGACCCTAGCCTATTAGGTCTCATCAGAACTGGCTGCATTGTCTTCTTCTGTGGCCTGGTAAGGCTTCCCCATCCCTGGGGGGGGGTGGGGTGATCAAAGAGCCAGCCACTGAGTTCATGTCAGAGACAGCCCCTGTTCCCTTTACTAGGGTACCCACTTGGACACTGAGCTGCTATGGGCTACATTTGTGCAGGTGTTCTAGGTTATCTCTACAAATGGTCCTTGGTTGGAGTATCTGTCTCAGATATCAGGCCCAGATAACCCTGGACCCTGATTTTTTGGTTCTGTTGCTCTCCTTGTGGAGCTCCAGTCCCCCTTCCAGGCCTTTCTATCTATAACGCTTCTTTCATAGGATTTCCTGCACTCTGCCCAAAGTTTGGCTATGAGTCTCAGCATCTATTTTAATACCTTGCTGGGTAGTGTCTTTCAGAAGCCCTCTGGGGTAGGCTTCTGTCTTGTTCCTGTTTTCACCCTCTTCCAATGTCTCTCCCGTTTGCCTTTCTGAATGGGAATTGAGCATCTTACCCAGGGTTCTCCTTCTTGCTTAGCTTCTTTAACTGTACAGATTTTAGTATGATTATCCTATATTATATGCCTAATATCTACTTATAAGTGAGTGTATACTATGTGTGTCTTTCTGCTTCTGGGATACCTCACTCAGGATGATCTTTTCTATTTTTTTTTTAATTTTTAAAAGATTTATTTATTTTATGTATGAGTGCTTCTCTGCATATACACCTGCATGCCAGAAAAGGGCATCAGATCTCAGTATAGATGGTTGTGAGCCACCATGTGATTGCTGGGAATTGAACTCAGGACCTATGGAAGAGCAGACAGTGCTCTTAACTACTGAGCCATCTCTCCAGCCCTAACATTTTCTTTTTTCTGCCTCCCCAATAAATAACCTTACAGAAAGAGACAAGACAAGAAAAGCACCCTGAACACCCGACAGTTAAAATTGGCCTAGTCCAAAAACTATTCACTCCAGCACTGTCACATTCCTTTGACCATACATAAAGAGGGGACTACTTCCACCTCCTTTTGACTAAGCCCATTTGACCAAGGGCAAATGGGGATTATGGAGTAGTTTCCCCACTCCAGGAGTTATATGAACAAACCTATTTACTCTGTGGATTAATTTTGCAACAAGATCAATGTTCTGTCTGCACGTAGACCTGCACACCAGAAGAGGGCACCAGACCTCATTACAGATGGTTGTGAGCCACCATGTGGCTGCTGGGAATTGAACTCAGAACCTCTGGAAGGGCAGCCAGTGCTCTTAACCTCTGAGCCGTCTCTCCAGCCCCCTTGCATCAAGATCTTAAGTGCATTTATTTAAAAGCCTTCATCCCAATACTTCAGTTCACTTCACTGGAAAAGATATGCTACAATTGGGAATGACTGAAGAAGCTGGGTAATGTGTGACAGACAGGGGTGAAGCAACTGCCCAACAAGCACAGGCCCTAGGCTCCATTCTCAGTACAAGGAGACAGCCTGAAGAACAAAACCCAGCAGTCCTGCTGGAGCTTCACTGGAAACCATCAAAGAAGATGCTGTTGGCATGTTTGCTAAGTGACATCACCTGCAGGCGTAAGTCAGAATAGGGCACAAATGGCTTTCGACTGATGACCTTCAAACACATTTTTGGTGATGGAAAAAACAAAAAACAAAAAAATCAATCACCCATGTATCAACTTTGCTGTATTACCAATTTTAAGCTGGGAGTGAGGTTAGTCTATTTATTAGGCAGTGTTAATATTTAAAGAAATCAATTATTTCTGATAAAAACACAGGCAGCATCACATTAACTTTATTATATACGTAATACATACTTATGATTTTTTAGTGGATAGAAGGAGTGAATGGCTAGCTAGCATTCCCAGGCTCTTTTTAAAACTGGGCACCTCACCGGGCCTGGTGGCACATGCCCGTAATCCCAGCACTCCGGGAGGCAGAGACAGGCAGATCAGTGTGAGTTTGAGGCCAGCCTGGTCTACAAAGCGAGTCCAGGACAGCCAGGGCTACACAGAGAAACCCTGTCTCGAAAAACCAAAAACCAACCAACCAAGCACCTGGGTACCTCTTCTCGCCTCTCATGCGATCCATATTATAACACTACGTAGTGTGACAACTCTTACAACAAGGCATCTATAATTTTGAGCAGCAGCATGTCTGAGTTTTCATCCTGGGCCTGCAGCCAGAGGTAGAGTACCTGCTTACTGTGTGTGAAGCCCCCGGTGTGATCCCCAGTGTCAGGATCACGCCTGTCCCCACACCATTCTTTACGGTTTAGTCAACTATTAGCTAGGGAAATAAACTGGGACTTTTATTTATTTTCTTATTCACCCACCCACTCACTCACTCATTTATTTTTGAGAGATTATGCAGCCCTGGTTGATCTGGGGCTATGTAGACCAGGTTGGCCTCAAGAGATCTGCCTAGCTCTGCTCCCCAAGTGGCATACAACACCATGCCTAGCCTTAAACTGGGACTTCTGAGCTGATTAAACATCATGGTAAAATATGCCCTTCTGAAATGTGCCTAGAAATAGGAGTCTTGTGATTACTTGCCACAGATAGGTTAACTGGGCAAATAAGTTTATGGCAAACTGTATTTGCCCACAGAGAATCCTAAGAGACATTGGCTTGTTAAAAGGGTCTGAGAATCTCGCAGTGCCACTTTACCAACAGAGCCATATTCTAAGCCTCTGCTGGTAACACCTTTTTTCTATCATCTTATTTGGTTCCAGATTCCAACTGGCATGTCTATACAACACACTGGCTCAAAAGCAGGTCATATGACCTCACTCTAATTACTTCATAGAATCTTCTCATCTTTAGCATTATGGGGGTGAGTGCGAGGCCTAGAGACCATGAAATAAATGAGCTTTTTTTATAGGCCGGAAGAGGGCATCCTATCTCCTACATCCAGAGTTGAGGCATCTGAATATGGGTGCTTTCTTAACTGCTGAGCCATCTCTCTAGCGCCATAAACCAGCCTTCGTATCTGCCAACCTCTTCCCTTTCATTTTGGATAACAGTCCTATGTACCCCTAGAACCTGCTCATAGAAGAGGCTGGCCTTTTAACACACAGACATGTACCTGCCTCTCAGGTCTGGGGACTAAAGGTGTATGCCACTATGTCCAGCTCCTCTCTCTTTAAATAAAATCAACCCTCTCTAGAAAACCACAAGAAAGGAAGGTTACCTGTGGAGTGAGATTGTGAAGAACCAGCCAGTAACTAGGACGAACAGAGCCACCATCACTCCAGGTAGAGGCTATAAATAACAAAGGAAGGATGAGGGAGAGTGAAGAAACAAAACAAAAACCAAACACACACCTAAACCACCAAAATTCTCAGGTAGTCACAAAGGGGGACATTTTCATGCAGATCATATGTTTCTCTCTCTCTCTTTTTTTAACCCAGCCTTTATGGTCTTTTCTAGTCCTTGACCCCAGGGAATTCATTTGCTTATTTGTGGGACAATATTCCCTTCCAGTGTCTTTCCTCTATAATTGCTCATTTTTACTTCATGTGCCTGAGAGGGGTCTTAGGTCCCTTCATCTGTGCTTACCGCAACTTTTCAATCAAAAATGCTTTTCCCTCTACCAGACAACCACATTCTTCTCCATGTTCAGCTCTCTCCATGTCCTCCCCAGGTGCTAAGCAGTCATTCCTGCACAGTGAATCAAGCTCACCCGAGGCAATCCGAGAGTCCTGTGTCCCCCACCCCCGGACTGATCGGGGTGCTGTGCTGCTCCAGGGAGATGCCGGTTTGGGGTTGGTCAGGCCAGGAGGTGGGCGGGGCAGCGGTGTAGTGTTCCTGGAGGAGATGTGGTTTTTCCACATCTTGTTAGAGAGATGAGTGGGGTTGTGTCCTATGGGATCTGGGGACCACGTGGATTTGTAATCAGGGAACTTTGCTGTGAGAAGAGAAAAGTTGGGCATCAGTCAGGTTAGATGGGCATATGTCCACAAATAGACACAAACTTTGTGTGCTTACAGACATGTGCTAATTTATATTTTATAACATCACAACCCTGGCTCCACAAACTGTTTCAAAAAAATCGAAAAGTAGCAGGAAGCATACATTTTAAGAGCAGAAGTATGAAAATAATTGTTCTTTGCGTATACTGAATATGAAACTTTAAAATCACCATAATCTGACAAAATCATTACGTGAATTGAAGATTTAATATGGTAATTAATCTCCTACTACTTTGTTGGGTAAGCACAACTTGGAAGAGAAGACAAATTCACAGAGAAAGTATTCTTAAATAGGTCAGGTAACAGACAGGGTCAGAATGTTAACATCGCTTGACCCTTGATGTGTTTGACACCGACATTTATTCTACAAGTAATCAGTAAGGCTGGAGCAATGTCTCAGTGGTTTGAGTTCCATCACCCACAAAGTGGCTCATAACGATTTGAACTCCAGGGTAATCCCATGCCCTCTTTTGATACCTGTGGGCAGTAGGCACATATGTGGTACACATACATGCAGGTAGGCAAACACTCATACACATACAATAATATAAATAAACCTAAAAAATTTATCATCAGATAATTACTACTGCCTACTATGCTTAGGTCACTGGACAGCACTGTGGGTGATACAATTATCTTACAGAGCCTCTAGTTTTGATGGGGGACAGAACTGGTGGTAACCTTGGCAACAGCACATATGTTCAGTACAGAGAAGATGGAAAGCATTAAGCTGCCAGCAGAGGTTCTGCAAAGATAGATTTGAAGGATTCACATCGAAGGATGGGCTCAGGGAGGCAGGGAAAGGGAATCCAGGTTCAATATATGCTCCTTGGAAGAGTACATCCCCTTCCAATTTTCACAGGGGCAGAGAGCCAAGAGGTCATAGGTACATTGTGGCCAAGTAAGATGCAGTAGAGTTTCCATGTGATTCTGCACAAAACAAGCATGTTGTGGATATAAACATGGTTTTGTTTTGGTTCCAGGTGGGGGAATGTGGGACTGATTCAGATGGTCCACAGCAGCAGACTATTTGCCTCATCTGGGCTCTGAGAGGAGCTCTTTGCCAGCTGCACATAGTTTAAATCTGAGGACTCTGGAGAGAGAATAAAGGCCAGAGCCAGAGAGTGTGGAGGCTCCGAGAAAGAACAACGCTGCTCCTGCTCCCCCCTTACTGCTCCTGGTTGCTGTTGTGAGACAAGAAGCTGGAGATCTCCTGAAATGAGGACTGGACTGGCTCCAAGGAACCTGATAACCCTAACCAGCAGGAAGCAGCTAAGAGAACTGGGCTCTGACTCCCACTAACCCTTTCTTTCTCGTACCTGGTGTTGGGGTGTTGGAAGGGATTAGGGTGGAATAAGGAGAATAAGATATAAGAAATGTAAATAAGAGTTTTTTGAAAAGTACACCAACACAAACAAATGCCTGGCTGTGGTGGTACATGCCTTTAATCCCAGCACTTGGCAGGCAAAGGCAGGTGGATCTCTAAGTTCAAGGCCAGCCTGGTCTACAGAGTAAATTCCAGGATAGCCCAGACTACATAAAAAAAACCCTGTTTCCAAAAAAACAAAACAAAACAAAACAAATCCTAGGGTGAGAATGGACCAAGAGGAGTGGAAATAAAAAGTATGACTGTCTAATATATTCCCTGAGAGACAGGGTCTGGGGTCCAGGGAGTGAGGGAGAGAGGAAAGGTGGAAAAGACACTAAGGGACTGAGGGAGGAATGACATTCTGAGGATGGGGAAGCTCAGTCTCGGAGGAGTTTCCATTGTGTCCAACTACAGGAAGAACATTTTTGGGATCTGGGCTGTTACAGGAATGAGGGGACAGAGAGTGCTAGAGAAGGCAGCAAGTACCTGTACAGGCAAGCTGCTGGGGGTGGGGGAGCTGCGGCCGAAGACTGCTTCAGTCCAAGGAACAGAGCCCAACTGGGTAATGAGATCTCTCAACACTTTTTATGGCCATATAATAAAAGCACGTGAGAGGTGAAGGCAGGAAGAGTGAAGCTAAGGGTTAGCCTGAGTACACAGTGAATGTAAGGCTAGCCTGAGCTACGTGAGACCTCATACCAAAAGAAAGACAATCAAAATATTCTTTAATTAAACAAGAGTTAGACAAAAGTTTCATTATTTTGTTGTTATATAATGGTGTATATGGAAGGGTTGGAATGTGGGTGTAGGTATGCACCAGGGTGCAAGAGTGGGTCACAGGACAACTTTTTGGAGTTGGTTCTTTCCTTCTGTGGGAGCTGGGGCTCAAACTCAGGCCGCCAGGCTTGGGCAGCACATGCCTTTACCTGCTGTCAGCCTCCAAATGGGTTTACAAGTAAATGGTGTCCTATATCAAGTGTAACACGGGGAGGGTGCTGGGAACCGACTTGAGGCACTGCCCCTGTAATGGAGGCTCAGTTCTGAGGCAAAATGTAAGTGTGTTTGTTTGGTCTTTGCATCAGGGTTTTTCTACATAACCCACACCAGCCTGCAGGTATTAATTCACAACCACTCCGTCTTAGTGTGGATCTCTGTATCTCAGTTTATCTACTAAATGAGGGTAACCCATTCACACAGCAGGAAAAGGTCAAGGAGTTCACGCTACGGTTTACTACGATGCTTGGGCTGTAGAAGCACTTGGTAAGTGTATATTATTATGATTATTGTTGTTGCACTGCTGATGTGACAGGACTATAAAGAAAAAGAAACTGTAGATCATTAGCTCACTGGGATTGGCCTGAAGCTAAGGATTTGCTTTATACAATCTCAGCACTCAGGAGGCAGAGGCAGGAGGATCGCTGTAAGTTTAAGGCCAGCTAGTCTGGTCCTCATAGTGAGATCCGGGCCAGAAAGGGCTACATAAGAAGCTCCTGAAAGAACAAAACAAAACGAAAACTACCCACAAGTCCTATCCTAGGTAGAGAGGGTGGACCTGGAGGGAATGGGAAGCGAGTGTGATCAGGGTGCATCGTACAAAATTTATAAATAATTAACAAAAATATTATGTTGGGAAAAAAAGTCTCTCTCTTAACCTGTGGCCACAGAACTGGCTGCAGTGGCTAGCTGGCAAGACTCAGGGATGTTCTTGTCTCTGCCTCCTTAGCACTGGCATTACAGTTGTCTGCGACCACAGCTATGGGTTGTTTTTTTGTTTGTTTGTTTGTTTTTTCTTTTGAGACAGGGTTTCATTATATGTGGCTGTCCAGGAACATGCTATGTAGACCAGGCTAGCCCCAAACTCATGGAGCTACACCTGTCTTCACCAGAACACAGGTTCCCTGCCTGCACAGAAGCACTTTATCACTCAGCCACCTCTCTAGCTCCTATTAGCCTTCCTATTCCTCGTGAAGTCTCAAACAAATGACAAAAACCAGCCAACCAACCCGCCCCCACCCCTGATAAATCACAAGGAACTCAATAAGTAAGAATTACCGGCAAATTAAAAAAGGTCCTTATTTTGACTCTGGCCATCTATTTTTTACTCTGTCTCTAAGATTTTTGGGAAGAGTAAGATATCACTGTTGCCTCAATGCTAACAGGGAGTGAAGTGGCTGTTCCTATAGCCCTTGATTCCTTGACAGGCTGGTTAACAGGAACAGTTGGTCATCAGGTCACAAACTCTGCCTTCTGACTACCCCCAGCTGTATGAGACGCTATTTCCCATTGGCCTTGACCAATGTAGTCCTACCCTATCTCTGTGAGATGTTGGAGATTGGTCTGATACATGTTACTCGCCCTCAAGATCTGGTTACATCCATCCTTGTTTTGTAAACCTGCCTAAGACATACCTGACTGGTTGATTAAATGGCCTATACCTGGGCAGGGCAGAATGGGCTAGGTGTGGCCAAGGCTCCCAGGTTTTAGGGTTCAAGAGAGAATCATGGGGGACAGACGGATGGGAAGAGGGGAAGGAGGATACCAGGATAGGTTAGGGTGAAGAAAAAAACCTTGTGGAACGAAGATAGGACTTAATGATGGAAAGGCCCAGATAGAGAATATAAGCAAGTACCATGGTATTATGGTGGAAAGGTAGTCCAAATGAGGATTATTAAGGTGAATGGCATTGGATGGGGACTGGGAAATGGATGGTGAGGATACTAAGCCAATGCAGGTGAAATATCTGTCTGGCCCAAGGTACATAAGGCAATTATAAAATCTAACAGGTGTGTTTTATTACTTATGATAGTGGGTTAAATAATACCACCGTGATAATCTTAGGGCTACTAATAAACATTAAATATAGCCCAGCACTCATTTAAAAAAAAATTTCCTGCAGCAGTGAGACTTGACACTCCCTGAGTAGATGCTGACTGCAAGGGCAGGCTGTGCTCCCATCTGTGCTGACCTCTGTGCGTCACATCTTCTACAGGGACTCTTCAGAAGGACACACCAGTGAGAAAGAGGAACCTCACTGCTAAGCATGAGGGAGAAGCACTGAGTACCTGAAGTGCTATGAACGTTGGTAAAGGAGTTGTCAGAGGCACTGTAGGGCCAGGCACCAGGTGAAGGCAGCGAGGTGTTGAGGGAAGAGTTAGACCCTGGAGGTGACAAATGAAGAAAATATTGAGGACAAATGTTAGTATAACATTTTTGTGTGTATTTTACATAAATTCAAATAGAAGGGAAAACAAAATACAACCAAACAATACACATGTAGAAAGCAATGTTCTTCTAATTGTTGGTTAAATGATCAGGTATTACAAATAGAAACAAGGCCACAGGCCAACTATGGAGATGCTGTGTAATAAGCACACCGGTATGTGGCACTCGAGTACCTGTGGTGTTATCCCGCAGCAGTTGGTGGTCAGTATCTACAATGGGAGATGTGGCTGGACCCCCCAGCACACTTCCTGGGGTGACATAAGGGTCAGATTCAGGGTCAATATTTTGGATACCTTTCCATGGCACTCCTGGTTGGAATTCTGAGACAAGAAGAAATGTTGGGGATAGGAGAGTGTTAAAATTTAAAACTTTTCTATTTTATTTATTATGTCAAAATAACTGTTTACCTATTGTGCATCAGCTTTTCATCACAAAATAAAATTTACCCCAAGCAAACGCTCTTGTCAGCAGTGTGTCTGTCAGCATACTGTCTATCCATTCATCTGTCTGGTAGAGCACTGGATCATGCAATAAAGGCCTGACCCCGTACATGACTTTCTAGTTACTTAGAGAAAGTCAGATCAGAAGGAAAAGTTGAATCTGGTGCCTAATGGGGTGAGGCCAAAAACTGGGAGAAAAATCTGGCCTTGAGATCAGTGACCTTACCCATTTTTATTAGGTATTTGCCAAAAGCACATAATAAAATGAAATATAAGTGACCATTGCTTCACAGACTGTCTGGGCAGGGTTGGGAATAATTTAACTGATCATGAGAAAACCTAGACACTATATGAAAGCTTGTCATGTTTGCACTGATCTGCTGAAGCTGTATTTAAAGCTATGTGATAGCATTAACACTAGCATTTTCCTAATCATGCCGAAAAGAGCAGTGTGTTGTATATAAGAACAAGAGGCATTATTTCATTTCACTCTAATAAAGTGTCGTTATGCACATTGTGTCAGAATCACTATGGACACAATGGTAATTACTGATTTGTATCTTTGCCTTATTAAATCTTCTATAATAAAAACACAGAGACAAAGGAGAGGGGCAGGAGGGAGCAAGAAAGAGATACGAATCATACTGAGCTACTCATCACTGTGTCCCTGGGGCAGAGAAATGACATAAGTAATGAATGTCCACCAATTCCGTGCACATTTTAAAAGCGCTCATGTTGCATTCTACACACAGGACAAATGCCAAGTCCCAGCTACAAGGGCACTTCCTTTATCTCTAATTCCTCATGTCTTGAACTTTTCTTTTCCCATTGCACACATTTCCCATGCTCTTACCTTATCAGGCAAAAACTACTAAATGCAGGAAAGAAAGTACGGTACTTCCTCAGTAAAGTGAGCTGTACCAACAGTATGTTCAAAACCTGAACTTAACAGAAGTGCGATTCTAAGAAAAGCATCTTATAAACGATACCTGGAGGCCAACTGGCATTGCTGGATTTACTTCCGATTTTATTAGTCGGTGGAGATTTGGCAGGTAACCAGCTATCACCAGCAGGACCCGTATGGCCACCCAGTGTGTCACCTGGGATTATATCAAACTGGTTGTATGGTGACCCTCCTCGGGTCTTACCAGGGGCCACTATAGCGCCTGCGAAAAGAAAAATAATTGACTAAGAAGTCTAAGCTGGGTGTGGTAGTACACGCCTTCAATGCCAGCATTCGGGAGACAGAGGCAGGGGGATCCCTGTGAGTTCCAAGGCCAGCCTGTCCAGGACAGCCGGGGTTACACAGAGAAACCCTATCTCAAAAGCCAAAAATAGAAAGAGAGCTTGAGCTGGGGGGGGGGGAGAGTGCTGGAGAGATGGCTCAGAGGTCAAGACCACTGGCTGTTTTTCAGAGTTTGATTCTCAGCATCCCGATGGCAGCTCACAACTGTAACTCCAGTTCCAGGGGGTCTAACATACTCTTATGACCTCTGTGGGGAACAGGCATGCACATGGTGCACAGACATACAACAAGCAGACCAAACATCCACACACATAAAATAATAAATTTAAAAACATAAAAAGCAGATCTCTAGTAAACATCTTTCTACCCCACCCCACTTGAGGAACTCAAAGACAGGCACGGTTTTAAAGCCCATGGAATAGAGAACGTTGGGCTACCATTAATGGAGCATGATCGTAATGACTCACCTCACTTCTCTGAGCCTCTCTGTTTCTTATCTAAGCCCACAGGAGTGTTCTCATTCTAGAACAACCCTTTCAATCTGAAAATCCTATGGTCTAATAAAGTCAGTGAAACACAAATAAAGCCTTGAAGAAGCACAGTATCTACATAGCATCTTTACATGCTTTCTATGCTAATCACTTAAAAATGAGGAATGGGGAAAACTGAGCAAATTTAGCACCTAAGAAAGTTTTTAGTGACCAAATTTCTATTGATGCTTTCTACCCCAGCTCCAGCCCTCCTCGCTCAAGACAGGATTTCTCATGTAGCCCTGGCTATCCTGGAACTCACTCTGCACACTAGGCAGGCCTCGAACTTACAGAGATCTACCTGCCTCTGCCTCCTGAGCATCTGCAAGAGTGTGCACAACCATCTCCCAGCTCTCACAGGCTGGGTGAGCTTGGGTTATCTGGAATTGGCAGTGTTCAGAGTCCAATGGAGAAAAAGCCATCTGCACTTGCTTAAATTCAAGCAATTTAAGGTGGAATTCCTGCCTTTGCTATCACAGCAGCAACCAATTCTGCATTTCTGAGCCCAGGGCCTCATATATAAAGAAAAGCAAATCCTTTATCACTGTATTCCCAGGGGTATTCCTGTGGCTTTGCTAGTATAGCCTTCAAGCATTTTCATGCAGGAAAAGCTGAAAGCTTAAAATTTGTTAAGAACAAAAACAATACATTTTTATTTTAAGTAAAAATTCAGGAGCCGGGGGCTGGAGAGATGGTTCAGAGGTTAAGAGCATTGGCTGATTTTTTTAAAGGTCCTGAGTTCAATTCCCAGCAATCATATGGTGGCTGTCAACCATCTATAATGTGATCTGGTGCCCTCTTCTTGCCTGCAGGCAATATGCAGACAGAGCACACCTCCATACAAAACAAACAAACAAACAAACAAATAAATTTCAGGAGCCAGGGCTGGAGAGATGACTCAGAGGTTAAGAGCACTGACTGCTCTTCCAGAGGTCCTGAGTTCAATTCCCAGCAACTACATGGTGGCTCACCACCATCTATAGTGAGATCTGGTGCCCTTTTCTGCCGTGCAGGTCTACATGCAGGCATAAGATTGTGTACATAATAAATATATCTTAAAAAAGAAAAATCAGGCGCCTTAAAGAGACTATTTTCCTTATTTCCAAAATGAAGTTCATATAGTCTGTTACTCATTTGACATAGTCTTAGGATGGTGATCACGAGCACATGGAATGATTTTCAGGGTAATGTATTAAAATGCTTATATAAATATTGAATAAGCAATCTGGTTTGGACTAAGGGAATATTATTAAATTATTTCCATTTTATGCCAAGAGGACATTTGCTTTTCTGAGGACAGTGACAGAAATGTGGCTTAGAGGCATAGCTCAGTGAAGCAGTGCAAAATGAAAAGCTAATTATCTTGGGGATTGCTAAGAAAATGGCGAAAACATATTATCTGATGAGGAGAGAGGATACTGTTCCTGTGAGATATCTTTTTACATGCCATTTTATATTTATTATCCAGACCTGACAAATCACTAGCCTAAGGGAGTTGTGAAAGCTCCCAGAGCTATGGAGGACAGAGGACAGGGGTTATGCAGTCCATAAAACAGACTTTTATAACTTCTGAAAATTATTCTTGATTTTGACCATGCTGAGCAGGGCAGGGGGAGCACTGGGTGGCTCCTTCCCAGCCTCTAGATGGACTACTAGAGAGGTTTTCTAATGGTCTTATTAAAGAGGGTTTGCAATGGAAGCCTGAAAACTTGCAGACTGAATGAGTTGGTTGGGCTAAGTCTGACAGGGCTATGTAGCAGGGCCAACCAGACACTTAGCTGAATTGATTCTCATGGAGACAACTCTGAGTCCAAGTGAAATATTGACAAAGAACAAACATTGCATTGAAGGCTTATCTGTTTTCTAGGGAAACTCTTAAAGGAAATCATGGACAGGCAAGGCTAAGCCACACTCCCAATAGGAGTCCCATGCTGTCTGGTGGGACACAAACTCATAAATAACAAGGTGCCCTCAAAAAAGTCCAAACCTTATGAATTCTCACTAGCCATCTTTTAGAGCTCAGGGAGACTTTCTTCTTTTTCTGAGCCAGGGTTTCACTATGCCTCCCAGTACTGTCTTGAACTGTGTTGCTCAAGCTGGTCTTCAATTTGCATGCACAGCTATACCCAGCTTAGGGCAGCAGTTTTAAAAATCTGATACAGATCTCCAATCTCCCAAAAAACACAAAGGCAGAAGTTTGAGACTAGCATGAACTACAAATTCATCACAAGACCCTGTCTCAGAAAACCAAACCAAACGAACCAACTAACCAAAACCTCAGCAAGAAGATTCTGTTCTCTCAGCTCAGACACTTTAAACAGAGTTTTAATCTTATGGGTGCACAGGCTCGTAACTATTATCTCAATCCCATGGCAAGTGGGACATTATGTCATCCTTAATCAGAACCCTTTAAATGCCTTCGAATATGAATTGCAACCAAACCTTCCTCTGATAGGTGATCATAAAACTTAGGGATTATATCAAGAGACTCATTGCCAAAAGCTAAAGATTTGTGGAAAAAAAAAAAAAAAGAAAGAAAGAAAGGAAAAAAGGTGGTGGTGGTGGTGGTGGGAGGCTAGAGAAATGGCTCAGTAGTTAAGAGCACTGGCTGCTCTTCTATAGGACATAGGTTTAATTCCCAACACCCATATGTGGCTTAGAGCCTTCTTAACTCCAGCCCCCGGCACTCCAATGCCCTCTCTTGGCCTCTGAGAAAACTGCACACATGTGTTGCACAGACACACAAACTAAATATGCATACATACAGTTTAAAAAAAAAAATCACAAAACAAGGCATGGTGGCATACACTATTAATCCCAATACACAGGAGACTAAGGCAGCAGAACTTTCTGAGTTCAAGTCCAAAATGGGCTACAAGAGAAACAGAGACACTGCAATCATTCATTTTCTTAACACACACACACACACTTTGAGACAGGGTCTTGCCATGTTTGTCTGGAATTTGCTTGCCTTGAACTCACAAGCGATCCACCTGCCTCTGCCTCCTGAGTGGTGGGATTACACACTAAGCCTTTCTGGGATACTGCCTTAAAAGTATGATGGGACATGCCTTTAATGTCAGCACTTTAGAGGCCAAGGTAGGCAGATTTCTGGGAGTTCCAAGCCAGCCTAGGATACAAAGAGACCCAGTCTCAAAAAGAAAACACAAACACATACATACAAAGTCAATAAAACATGAGGGATACTTGGTCAAGGCCAGAGCAGGGATCAGAAGATATTGCTACTCTTACCGTTTTTGTGCATGGTGGCTTCTTGTGTGGCCACAGAAGGCAGCCCTTCCATCATGGAGGTCCACTGTTTGAAGCGAGACTCAGTCCCAGCCTCCTTGCCACCAACCATACCATAGTCCATGCCGCCAGAGCTGAAGCCTGAAAAGAGATCACAATCATGTCTGTATGTTTCTTATAGCAGAAAGGAAGAGGGCTGAAGAGATAGCTCAGAAGTTAGGAGCACTGTCTACTCTTCCAGAGGTCCTGAGTTCAATTTCTAGCACCCACATAGTGGCTCACAACCATCTATAAAGGGATCTGATGCCCTCTTCTGGCATGCAGCTGTACATACAGATAGGGCACTCAGACCAAAAATAACAACAACAGTAACAACAACAACAACAACAACAACAACAACAACAACAACAAAAACTTAAAGAAAAGAGAAGAAAGAAACCAAGTATCCCAGGAAGAACCCAGGAATGCCTTTTGACAATTTACAGCTGATTCACAAGGTTTTTATGCAGATACAGCTACTTGAGTCAAAACTCTGGGTCCTGCTTGATGAGAACTCTATTATCTCTTTTTACGGCATGAAAATGGGTGTCACTGTCATTTAATTAGGTACATCTCAGTGCCTATCTGCATCCACATTTTGACTCAGCAACTAAACATTTGTGCCAGACAGTTGGCCAGATTCAACTACTCTCCAACTACATCTGACACCAACATGAAGAGTTGTGTTAAGGGTGCCACGGGAAGAAATGCTACATAGCAGGGCCTCACAATCTAGTAGTTAGGAAACCAGTACAAGGTCTGAATCATGACATTCAGGTGTGCCTACAGAATGGCAAGAAGCCCACTGACACTCCAATGTTTCTCTGTCTGCCATGAGGCTGTAGCCTTTTTATTTTTACCTCTAAAACAGGAGAAAAGAGAGAGAGAGAGACAGACAGACAGATAGACAGACAGACAAGAGACAGAAGTGTCAGGCTCTCCCACCACAGAACTGAAGGCCACATACAACCCAAGATACTTTGTATTGGAGTCTCACAGGGCATACTTCTTCTCCACTGGATCATAATGCATTTTTTTTAAAGATTTATTTTATTATGGATACAATATTCTGTCTACACATACAACTTCACACCAGAAGAGGGCACCAGATCTCATTATAGATGGTTGTGAGCCCCCATGTGGTTGCTGGGACTTGAACTCAGGACCTCTGGAAGAGCAGACAGTGCTCTTAACCTCTGGGCCACCTCTCCAGCCCCATAATGCAGTTTTTAAACTGACTCTCAAAACAGACCAATTACAGGTTAAGCAAAACAACAAAATGGGTATACATAGCCACAGGAGTCCTGGGGAGGGGTAGATTTCCATCACAAGGGGCCGTGGGTGGGTAGGGCCAAATACTAGGCCCCACTCCATGTCCGTCAGGCTTTGGGGCTCAGGCAGGCCAGCATCCAGCTGTTCCCACTGGTTCCCACAGTGTAAAATGACTGCCTTAGACTGGATGTCCCTCAAGCTCTACAGATCCGCGTCCCACTGAGGCCCATGTCATGTTCTCCTCCCCAGGGCTTATCCTATCGTCTGGCTTAGTTTTATTACTGCACAGGAGAGGGGAGAGGGAACCTTCTTTCCCTTCATCTAAACTGCTGCTTTCTTCTACGAAGAACCCTGTTTCTCTACACATTTATAATTGAATATACTAGCTCAGCTACTTGCTGGGAGAGTGAAGATGGTGAGCAAAATCGAGCCTTTTAACTTCGTGTATCTGTGTGTGGGCATGAGTGCCTGCAGAGGCCAAGAAAGGGTGTGAGAACTCAAGCTTAAGTGCTGCGGGTGTGGGTGCTGAGACCCAGCCTCAGGAGCTCTCAACAGTAGTTCACACTTTGAGCCATCCCTGGAGATTATAAAACAAACTCATCTGCTATAATGGAAATAGAGTGACTGGAGAACAGGGGCACTGGAAGGCAGAGGGCTGTCTGTGAGTCCTTGTGGCCTAAACATGTTGCTCCTTGCACATTACACTTGCACCCCTGAATGTAAAGCAGCCGAAACACTGCAACTACAGGCTTCTGAAAGCATGGCTTTTGGCAAAGCTGACGAAGGACACAAGGACTGGTGAGGAGAGGAGGCTGTCTTCACACAATCATTTTCTTTGAAGTTGCTCTAAAATGTGTTTCAAACTCAGAAATTAATGTTATTTAACTTCAGCTGTTGAGTTTTTCTGACTCATAAAGTGTAGAAAATGAAGAGTTATAAATCTTAGAAGAGGGAAGAATTGAGCTCAAAGAGATCCCACTGAAGCCTAAGGAGGACATTTGTTTCACTGGAAATAGGGGGACTGAGGCCAACAATGACATCATTGTGTTGAACAGGAGATAAAACCCCTTGGAAGGTTCATCCTATAACCCCAAACTGTAAGAGGAAAACGTGGTAAAAACATGCATGTGCCTGCAGCAGGCACAGTGCTTGCCTGGCGTGCTAAAAGGCATATGATCACTGGCACAGCTGGCTGTCATGTAGTAGCTGGTATGGCATTAGGATGTGGACCACGCAATAAGGGCTGCACTCAGGAGCACCTCACGAGTGACCTCCATCTCCTTGTGAAGTCTCATCAAAACCAAACTTCCTTTGTTCACGGTAGCTTCCTTCTGAGTCTCCCACTCACACAGTCTTAGCCCCAGTCAAAGAAACTACTGAGTTCAGTTTAATGAATATTTATAAACAGCCTAATTCAAGCCAAGGTACAAGTGGAGATAAGACCTGGTCCACTTTTTGCCTGGAACTCATTTCACCATAATATGCCTTTTACATCTCGTCTTTCTTGCAAATACAATCCTTTACTTACCTTATCTGTCCCTGCTAGAATCATTTCCTCCTCTGCACACAGTACATCAACAAGTGGCCAGGTTCATTTACCCTTGAACACACAAATTACCTTCTCCTTAAACTAGTGGTGCCATTGCTCTCTTTGTTTCACCATTCAGTTCATTGTGGATTAAAAAGTGAAAGTATCTGACGGGCATGTGTGAGGCATTGGGTGCAGTCACCAGAGACACCAATATTTTTATAATAATAGTAAGAGAAACTACCACCCACCCACAAGGCCTAACATAAAATTCTCTGCTTTTATTAAAATTTTAAAAATTAGCCAGGCATGGTGGCACACACTTATAATCTCAGCACTCTGGGAGGCAGAGGCAGATGGATTCAAGGCCAGCCTGGTCTAGAGCAGCCAAGGCTATGCAGAGAAACCCTGTCTCGAAAAACAAAACAACAAACAAACCAAAAAAAACCACAAAAAATTAAAAACTATGTATTTAGTTAGAGACTGTGTGTGTGTAAAAGAGAGAGAGAGAGAGAGAGAGAGAGAGAGAGAGAGAGAGAGAACACAAATGACTGAGTCTGTTCTCTCTTGCCACCTTATAGGGCCCAGGGATCAACACAGGTTGTCAGGCTTGGTGGCAGCACTTCTATTCACTGAGCCATCTTGTTGGTTCTATTTTTATTTTCATAATTCCCATTACACGTAGTTCTACTCTTCACTGGGTATATTACGTAAATATTATAAATAAAGTTTAATATTAATAAAGCATTATATAAATATTTAAATAAATTTAGACACATCTAAAACCTCAAGATACTTAGAAACCAGGTTTTTTTTTGGGAGGAGGGGGGAGGGTGGTAGTGCTGTTTTGAGACAGCGTCTTGCTGTGTGGACATGGCTGGCCAGGCTGGCTTTGAGCTCTAATGCTGGGATTACAGGCATAATCCACCATGTCCACTGGAAATGTTTTTCTAGTAGATGAGTGGCTTTGTTTCCCTGGATGTAATCACTCTACTACTATTTTTAAAAATCATATAAACAAGAAGGAGGGTGCTGGGGTTGCTCTGGTACTATGCATTCAGATGTAAAATACCAGCCCCCAAGACCTGGTTGCCATCCAGACGTACATTCTTACATACATCAGGTGATGCTGTGTAAAGCTTGCTCCCAATTTAAAGTTGGTTGGTTAATAAAATAGCTATAAGCCTGCAACTCAGCAGAAGTAAAGGAGATTAGGTTCCCAGGCTTGGGGTCAGATGGGGACAATGAGGTGAGAGACAGGGTTTCTCTGTGTAGCCTCCCAGAGATCCACCTGCCTCTGCCTCCTCGAGTGCTAGGGTTACAGGCATGCACCACCACACCCAGCATTTAGGTGTGTATTTAATTTTGCTAAAAGTGGAGAATTAGAAACTGTTTATTTTTATTTTTGGTTTTTTGGGACAGGGTTTCTCTGTGTAACCTTGGCTGTCCTGGAGTCCCTGTGTCACACATGGTAGACACACATGGTAGGAGATAACCAACTCCCACAAGGTATCCACTGACCATAGGCAAGCCAAGGCATGCAGATACCCATACAAAAAAATGAATGAATGAAAGTTGCTTAACTAATCCTCACTGCTTTTTCTGTAAAAATTTAAATGGCTTCAGCCAAGTGTGGTGACACAGCTTTCAGGGAGGCAGAGGCAGGCAGATCTCTGTCAGTTTAAGCGCATCCTGGTCTACAGATCGAGTTCCAGGGCAGCCAGGGCTACATAGTGGGACCCTATTAGAAACAATCCATAACCAACAAGCCAAAAACAACAAAAACCAGAAGCACAGTATGAAGGCATACTAAGAAACACCATTCTTGTTATCCTTTCACCCAGAGGTACTCTGCATATAATTTGATATCAAATTAAGTATTTATTATTTTTTTTGTTTTTATGTAATCCTGGCTGTCCTGGAGCTTGCTATACAGACCAGGCTCGTATTAAAGGCATGGACCACCATGCCCAGCATTTTCTATTATCTTTATCTTTGATAGTAAATATTTTTACAAAACCTCACAAGCCCTGTATTACGTTTTAAAGACATTTTTTTTAGCAAAATCTTGTTGCAGGCTTAGCACATTGCTCAGAACAGGCAGGCATTCAGGCACAGTGATATCACGCCAACATCTGGGACACTGATGCAGGGACACGCTCAGGGCCAGTTGGTTAGAGAATAGAGCTGGGTTAAGTAGTGAGGCTTGCCATAAAGCACATTTAGTTAGGAAACATAAATAGGTCTGGTGTGGTGTGGACCTTTAATCTCAGCACTTGGGAGGCAAAGGATCTTTCTGTGAGCTCTGTGAGTTTGAGGCCAGCTTGTTATACACAGTGACCTTATTGAAATCCTGTCAAATAAACAAAGAAACAAACAAAACAGGGCGAAGAACCCAAACTAAAATTTCAGTAAATGAAAATGCGTTTTTGTCTAGTGAACTCTGGTCTTTAGTATTTGTAACTAGGAATCAAGCAAAATAACCACAAAAATCACAAATAACATAATCACCTAAGAAGACACTGTGATAACATTTTTTTTTGTGTGTGTTTATGCTTGAAGCCATGGCTCAGCAAATTGGAGCACTGGTTGTTCTTGCACAGGACTGGGTTCATTTCCCAGCACCCTTAACCACCTGGGTCTCTAATTTTAGAGGATCTGGTATTTTCTTTTGGTCTCCAAGGGCACTGTGAATACATGGTATGGTGCACAGATATGCATTCAGGTAAAATACCCATAAACACAAAATAATGAAAAAAATCATTTGTCCTTAAAGAAGAAAAGTACATGGTGTTAAAAATGAAAAGGATCACCACCAACACATAACATTACTTCTTAGCAGACAGCAAGTATTGAAGATGTTATGAGGATCATCACTGGGATAAATCTGCAATCATTATTTATTTTTGGAGACAGGGTCTCATGTATCACAGGCTGACCTTAAGTTTCTGATGCTTCTGGATCTATTTCCTGGGCTTCACATGCTGAAATTACAGGCTTGTTTTGCCCACAGGGGGTTGCCTGACAAACTATTTTTCTTTTCTTTTTGAGATAGGGTCTATCTAGGTAGCTCTGGACGTAGAGCAGGATGGCCTTCAACTTGCTGCAATCCCTCTGCCGCTCCTCTTGGGTGCTGTGATTACAGATGTGCCTAGCTTGCTGCTCACTGCCTTTTTTCCCTCCATACCCTGAAGATGAACCCAGAGCCTTGAACAGGCAAATCTTCTACCACTAAGCTGCATTCCAGCCATGTCTGGTGTATTCTTTATCCATGTGTGTAAAGTATCAGGGTTACTGAGCTATACTACTCTGGCCATGGAAGTCAGTTTTCTTCCCAAGTAGTGACATTCCTTGGGCTGAGTATGGACCAGTAGTGAGAACAATGGGAATTGAGACATGAAAAAGCTACCTTTGACTTCTAACTGCTCTTCCCTCTGGCAGACTGGATCCCTGGAGAACTATTAGCCTCCCCCCCAGCCCCCGCCATGGTTCTGGAAATCCAACTCAGGGCCTTGCATACGTAAGACGACATTCTACCACTGAGCAACATACTCAGTACTATTGTACTTTTTGACAAGGGATAGGTGAGTCGGGCAGTGGTGGCACACACCTTTGATCGCAGCATTTGGGAGACAGAGGCAGGCAGAACTCTGAGTTTGAGGCCAGCATGATTTACAGAGTGAGTTCCAGGACAGCCAAGGTTACACAGAGAAAATCTGTCTTGAAATACCCAAAAACCAAAACAAAACAGACAGGAGTGGTAAAAGGACAAGATGTTCGTATGCTGTCTAAAGTCAGAATCTCCACATCCACAGTAACTAGCCTCTGCCAGCAAGCTTCATCCTTTACAGAAACACTGAGAAGGCAACACACTGGACCTTAACTCCTTAAAGAAGCTCCCCCTACTGGCCCACACTGGCCTTTTACAGCTCAGAGAAGATGGCAGCACAAGACAGGGAAGGGAAGGGCCAAGATATTTCTCCCCAGTACTGGGAACAGAAGCCAGGCTTAGTATTTGCTCTGCCACTTGTAGCTCCAGAGGCTATTCTGAGTTTAAGTCAGTTCTCAGGTCACCTGTAAGAAGATAGTTGGCAGCCTGGAGTAGTGGCCAACGCCTTTGATCCCAGCACTTGGGAGGCAGAGGCAGGCGGATCAATGTTCAAGGCCAGCCTGGTCTACAAAGTGAGCCCAGGACAGCCAAGGCTATACAAAGAAACCCTGTTTTTACTACTTCCTAACTCTAACTGGAATTCCTCAGAGGTCAGGGCAGAAAGGGATTGTTGCAGGAACAGAGATCTTACACCTTTTCACTCTTTTTTCTTTCTCACACAGATTGGTATTAATCCTTACCAACATGAATTCTAAGTGCCATTAAACAAGCTGACAAAAAAGAAACTAGCATCAGGTTGGCCTTGAGCTTGCAATACTCTTGGCTCAGTTTCCCAAGAGCGGAGATCACAAGCAGGGACCACCATACACAGCCATTAATTCTGTCCACCCACCCATGCATCCATCCATCCTCCCACCCACCCACCCATCCATCCATCTATTTCAAGATAGGGTTTTTCTATGTAGCTTTGGCTGTCCTGGAACTCGCTCTGCAGACCAAACTGCCTCCTCTGCCTCATGAGTGCTGGAATTAAAGATGTGTGACAACACTACCCAGCTATTAATTTTATTGTTAAATCATTGTTGTTTCACTGACTGAACTCTGCTTACAGCACATTGCTCATTTCTAAAGAGATAAAATTTACCAGATAAAAAAATTCTCAAATACCTGGGTGAGGTGGCATACATATGCCTGTAATCCCAGCACTCTGGGATCCCAGTCATCTGTAAAATGCAGGCAGATCTCTGTGAGTTCGAGGCCAACCTGGTCTACAAAGCTAGTCCAGGACAGCCAAGGCTACACAGAGAAACCCTGTCTTGAAAAAAAGAAAAGTTAATTGAAAAAAGTGAATTAATGTAAAAAATTGGGCTTCTCTGTGCTCCACTCCACCTTTTAAAAGACTGCCTTAAAATTTTAGTTCACATTTTGAGAAGGCAGAATTTTTTTTTTTAAACTTTCATACAACCTTAGCCATGTGTAGCATTCAGGACATATAAATACTATAACTGGCTTGTATGTGTACATGTGTGTATGCCATGTATGATTATATAAGTGTTCATGTGTGTGCTACCAGGTGTCTACGTGGTGGTCAGAGATCATCAACCATTGGTATTATTTCTGAGGAGATACCAAACTGGGGCTCTTTTTTGGGTTCTTTGTTTAAAGACAGGGTCTCTCACTGGCTTGCCACTCACAGATTATGCTAGCCTAGGAGGCCTGTGACTGCCAAGGACTGTCTTTACTTCTCAGTGCTGGGGTTATAAGCACATACCATGTACCATTATCTACTATAAAAATAGAGGGGGGCTTGTAGTGACAATTTTGGAATTTTGGTTTCTTTAAAAACACAGAAATATTATAATATGTTTTGATTTTAATCCCAGGGTTAGGGAAGTGGAGCTGCTTTGGACTGTCTGAAACAGCTGACTATGATTTGCCTCATGCTCTAGCAGAAGTATGATTTTGCCACCTGCAGATAGTTTCTGCAATATGTATGTGACCTTTGGAATTCTGGGAACTTTTCAGAGGGTATAGAAATGCTAGGGCCCCATAGATGAGCTTGTCATTGTGTAGTCCTGGCTGTCACTCTGTAGACCAGGCTGGCCTCAAACTCACAGAAATCCACCTGCTTCTGTTTCCTGAGTGCTGGGATTAAAGGTGTGTGCTACCACACCAGCTTCAAAATTTTCTTTTAAAAAATAAGTAATGTTAAAAGGAAAAATGAAAGGGAGAGTAATGCAAAGCACTACCTACTACAGGATAAGACAAACAGATTTTATACTAAGTATTTTCTACCACACAGAACATACCAGAACCATATCCAGGGATTGGCCCTTTGGTCTGAAGGTCTGGGAGCCCGACATTCAGTGTGTTGGGTACCATGTTGTCCAAATGTGGCTTAGGCCCAACAGGATGAGATGGTGAATGCTTCATGCTAGGCTGCCGCTGCTGCTGCTGTTGCTGCTGCTGCTGCTGTTGGAGAGCACTCACCATTCTCGCCAGCTGAGGGTGCAGCATCCATTAAGGAAGGACCAAGAGAAATGGACAAGTGATAAGCCAGTACCCCAAATGAGCTATAAAACCAAAAGGTGCTCCTCACCCGGAGCACTGGGGGACCTCCCCACCTACACACCTGCTGCTCTTGTTGCTGGCGCACTGCTTGAGAAATCTTTCTCTGGTTCTGGAGCAGCTGCTGCTGCTGCTGCTGCTGCTGCAGGAGAAGCTGACATGCCTGTAAAACAACAAGGAGAAACCCCAGCTTCCTAAGACTGACATGGAGAGCTCGCATGCTCCAGGGCAGGGCCCTTGTCAAAAGCACCTGTAACCAGGTTCTATAGTTATGGTTACCTTCAGGCAAACGAATATATCAACTTTTAATCATAATTAATCATCTGTATAAAAGTTTGAAGATAAAGTGACAAAAGAAGGAAATTAATACAACAGAAAAAAAAAAAAAGAGAAGCAAATAACTGAGTAACAGGAGGAAAGCATGCCACTTACCAACTGAAACTGGGGGATCTGCGGAAGCTGGCTCAGCATGGCAATCTGTTGAGGAGACAGCTGGGGACCCACATTAAAGAGGCCTGGATTCAGGCCACTGCTGGGGAACTGCTTGAGCATTGAGGCAGAAACCTAGTCAGAAGAGAGGAAAAAGCCTTAGAATTTATTAAACTAATTAAAAAAATTACTTATTTTACATGGATTGATGTTTGCCTGCATGTATGTGTAAGAATGTCAAATCCTGGCGTGACAGACAGTTCTAAGCTGCCATGTGGGTGCTAGGAATTGAACCCAAGTCCTCTGGAAGAACAGTCTGTCTGTGCTCTCAACTGTTGCGCTACCTCTCCAGTCCCATAATTTTTTTCTTTCCCCCTGTGAAAAAGATCTGATGGTTCTAAAGCAAGCACTGTCATTTTCTTGAAAATCATCTGTAAGAACTACTACAGAGTGTTAACAATGGTTACCTCTCGCTGGGCTGTGAGGCTGTTCAGGACCTGTAATTCTCTCCAAAGACTTCATTCACTAAGTTATTTTCTAATTCTTTTATCTACTTATTGCCCCTCTGTGCTACCCTGTGGGACCATGGATGAAAGCGATGAGCTAGTTAGAGCGGAAGCTAGTCCAGGAGGATGTGACTAAAACTTCTGCCCAGCCTGAAGCGAGCCCATTACTCACTTTGTTAAGCCAAGCAAACATCTTAACATCTCACTTTCTTTTCATAAGCCTATTCTCTGCTACAAGATTTAATTTGTTACAAGCCCCCCTTAGCTTTTTGGCTGTGCTCCTACCCCTGCCTCAGTGTGAAGGATGAAACAGGGCCTTACTCTTATCACTAAGCCTCAAACCTCCTCCTCCTCTTTCTTCTTCTTCTCTTTTTTTTATTTTTGAGGCAGGGTCTCACTGTACAGCACTGGATAACTTGGAATGAGCTATGTAGACCAAGTTAGTCTTTTTTCTTTTTTCTCCTTCCTCCTCCTCTAATAAAGAAGATTTTTGGGACTAGGCCTGGTAGTGCATACTTTTTTGGGGGGAGGGGAGATTTTGAGACAGGGTTTCTCTGTACAGCCTTGGCTGTCCTGTCCTGGCTTTGTAGACCAAGCTGGTCTTGAACTCACGGCAATCACCTGCCTCTGCCTCCCTGAGTGCAGAGATTACAGGGGCGCACCACTAAGTCCAGCTTGTAGTGCATACTTTTAGCATGTAAGCACAGTGCTGCTGAGCAATCTTTCCAGACTGCTTAAGTAGGGCCCCACATCCTACTCAAGACAAAGCAGAACAACAGCTAACTAGTTACCTCTTGGCACTACACAACTAATACAAGCAAAGAACTAAGTCACACACAAAAACAAACTGTAAAGGTTCTTTTAATATCTGCTTACTTTTTCCCCATCCAAGCTTTACCTTAGTCATTGTTCTAATCTCAGTGTCCCTGTCTCTCTTTAACTTCATCTCCCATTCTATACCCCATTGATTGTATCCCAATCTTACCTTTCTTTAACACCTCAGTGAAAGTAAAATTGGTCAGTTCCCTATTAAGTTTTTAAGACAGGGTCCTCCTTCCCCCGGCTGTCCTGGAACTCACTATGTAGACCAGGCTGGAGATCTGCCCCTCTGACTGCTGGGATTAAACACATGTGCTACCATGCCTGGGAGTTCTGTATTAATTTCACGGGACCACCTAGAAATCTCCTCAAGAATGCATGACATTCTTTTTTTTTTTTTTTTTTTGACACTTTCTAGTCTAGAAATATCTGATCAAGTCCAAACTTGTTACATATCTGGCCCATCAACTCTTTTGTGATCTCAGCCACGTCTGGTTACCCAACCAATTCTGTGAGGTGGTTGCTTCCTCTCCATCCTCTAAGAGACGGTCATGATGTTGGGTGTTACCAATCAACTTAAAACTTGTTTAACCACTTTTCGAACTTCTGAATTCACAGCACATCATGAGCATACCATGACCATGGGATTTAGGCTCCCGTCCCAGTCGTATGACAAGTATGTGGAACACACCCTCTGCAATTTTCCTATAAATTTTATATATACTACATATAGTACATACTCCCCCCCTCCCCCGAGAGACAGGGTTTCTTTGTGTAGCCCTGGCTGTCCTGGAATTTGCTCTGTAGACCAGGCTGGCTTAGAACTCAGAGATCTGCTGCCTCTCGAGTGCTGGAAATAAGGCTGTGTGCCACTATCACCTGGCTTTGTATGTTCTTTCATATATACTATATGACTTCACTGCCCAAAATAAAAAAATTCACAACATACCATTTAAAGATGGCTGGATATAGAAAAGCACACCAAAGAAGGCATTCTTATATTGTACCATTGCACATGCTCCTTAAGTTGACAATTTTAGACTTTAATAGTTTTACTCAGTAAGTCTTTCTATTTACCATTGCCTCTTCAGGCTGCTGATAGTGTCTCCTCCCAAGAACTACAAAAGGGCCAGAAAGTATCACCACTATGCTCCCAGCAAATGGCTGCTCAAACCTAAGGTGCACAGTAATTAAAGTGCAGGTTTACACATTCTTATTGTAGAGAGTTAATTATGCTGGCTTAAAAGCCCTCAGTCTCTAGCTGTGCAGGAAAAAGTGAGTATCTTGCTACAATCAATATGGCTTTTAACAAAGCATTGCAGGTGCAAAATAACAGAAATTTAAGGGCATGATAAATTTAAAGCCACCAGAAAGTTACTTTCTGAATATTCCAGTGACTGGAGAGAAAGTGACTTAAAGGGAAAGGCTTTTACAATTCTTTTTTTTTAAATGGCAGTGTTGGGAAAAGAACTTAGGGTCTCAAACATGACTTTTCTATCACTGAACTAAGTTCAGTGTTTATGTTAGTAAAAAAAAAAATCCTCAAACACTGCATTCTGGACAACTAAGTTTAGAAATAATGTAAGCCCATGCAACTAGGGAGGCTAAGGCAGGAAGATCATAAAGTTCAAGGCCAGGCGGCACTACACAGAAACAAAGAATTGAAGGTTTTGTATAAGAATTTCTCTGCAGATTACTTATATCAGCAAAAAATTAGAAACAATTTAATATCCAATAAGAGGGGAAGAGAGTATTAAGCAAATTAAGCTAAATGTATTCAATGAAACATTCACTAATAATGATTAACATTGCCAGGTGTGGTGGTCTACGCCTTTAATCCCAGCACTGGGAAGACAGAAGCAGGAGGATCCCTGTGATTTTCAAGGCTAGTCAGGGTTATAGTGAGACCCAGTCTTACGAAACAAAAACAACAAAAAATAGAAGAATGATCACTGTGGCTTGCAGATTATTTTCCTAGCATGCCCCCGGTTCCATCCCAAGAACTAAAGGAGAGAGGCTGGGTGGGGAATCAACAGGAAGACTATTCCACTAAGGCACAGTGTTAACAACGGTGGGTTATAGTGATCCACAGTGCGCACACATATGAACAGCATGCCTGCGAATGCATGAGGTCAACGGGCTACTTGCAATACAACTGCTGCAACACCTGTCGCTGTGAAGCTGGACTCAAGGGGCAGAGGCACAAAGCCAAGGAACAGAGGAAAGCTCTGGAGGGTAAGGAGACCGAGGAGTGGAGAAGTACTGGAAGGCTCAAAGCTTAGCCTAAGAAAGCATCTTGGATAAGGTGCTTTGAATAAAGAGAGCCAAGGAAGTGATCGAGCTGACTGGTAGCCCGAGAAAAGTGTTCTAAAAGTATGACTGGTGTTTTGGAGTCACTTGATGGTCGAGACATAACATATAGGTTGAGCGAGGTCACCACGAACCACAGGGCAGCGTGATGTGCCATGTTTGACGGCAGTGCTGCACAGAGCTTCCTGTACTGCTGAAGCAGATGCGCACTAGGCACAGCTACATCAATTTAATGATGAAACAAGCCACACTTCAAGTCCTCCTCTGCTAATAGCTACCAGAGTGGACATTGTGGCTATAGAACAGGGCTAGTGTGACTTACACTACAGATAGCAACAACTGAGTGAAGGAAAATGGGACAGATAGGCAAGAGGGCCTGGACTATCTATGATGGCAGCCTGTTAGGGACTGCATTAGTAGAGCTAATAGTCAGAACCTGTATCAAAGTGGTTGGTTTTTCCTGACCTTTGGTCCTCATTGCTATGCAAGAAGCCATTTTTTAAAAAAGATTTCTTTCCCTTCCTCCCTTCCTTCGGTATGCAGTATTCTGCCTGCATGTGTGCCTGTAGGCCACAAGGGGGCGCCAGATCTCATTATAGATGGTGGTGAGCCACCATGTGGTTGTTGGGAATTGAACTCAGGACCTTTAGAAGAACAGCCAGTGCTCTTAACCTCTGAGTTATCTCTCCAGACCCCTGGATCAAGTTTTTTTTTGTTTGTTTGTTTTTGTTTTTTGTTTTTTAATTTGTTTGTTTGTTTTGTAGACAGGGTTTCTCTGTGTAGCCCTGGCTGTGCTCCAACTCAGAGATCTGACTGCTTCTGCCTCCTGAGTGCAGAGATTAAAGGTATGCACCATTATGCCTGGTGGAGACTGGTTTTTAAAAATCTCTGTCTCCAGTGTTACCCTCTATCTTCAAAGAGTTTATCAAGGTTTCCCAAAGGTAACTTTAAGTTTTGAAGGGAGAATTTACTGGACTGAATGTAGACTGTGATGTTGGGAAGGATCATAATTTAGCTTGTGGGTCTTTGGTGCAAACAACTGCAGAATAGGAGCACAGCTTATCTGGAAGAGAGTTTTTTTTTTTTTTTTTTTTTTAATTTGGACACATATAGCAGTTTGTGGTGTCAACACAGCAGGCACAATTTTGGAATTCAGTATGAAGGTCACTGGAATAGATGAGGTCACCCAGTGGTGGCTGTATGCTATGAGAATTTTGAGAACCAGAACAGTCTGATGATCAGTGTTGGGAGGGGGGAAAGAGGCAGAGAACCAATGTAAGGTGCTTGAGAGCCAAGTGAACTAAGTATTTCAGAGAAGGGTTAGGACACACAAAGATAGAAGGTGACCTTCCCAAGTGGGCCTGACCTCTACTGTCACTGCTGTTTAGCTTGTGCCAGCGCTATTCTCTGTTTTTTTCCAACATGTAAAAAAACCCCATCTTACTGCCAGTGTCACCTCTCAGACCATGTGCTTTTTTTTCATCACTGAAAAACCTTGCTTAACATTCTATTGTCTACAGGAGCCACAACACAAAAACAATCCAGTGAAGTAGGGATGGGACAGGACAGAGAGGGACACACAGAGCTGGAGTTTGGTTGTAGCTAATTGTCTGTATAATTCAAGTTCAAAAGGATCTGACACCCTCTTGTGGCCTCTATGAGCACTGTACACAAACGGGACACATACATGTACACACACACACACATACACACAGACTCACAGGTAAAAATAATGTGTATTTTGTTATATTAAATTAATGTAAATATAGTGTATACATATTAAAAGAAAACTACCTAGGATTGAGCAGGACCCAAATCCCAGGACTCTGCCTTAACAGAGGGAGGAGAGGAGGAAGACCTTTAAGTAGCAGCCAGATTATGGTTATCAACAAGCTGACAAAGGTGGGTCTACAAGACAAGATCCAAACTCCTGAGCAATGCAAGAATTTTGCCCCTAATTCCTTATCTATTTTCTTCCCATCTCATTGATGAATGCCTGCATCTCTAGCAACCTGTTCATACAAACCATTCAAAACAACTGCCTTTCTGAGACATGCCAAGTGTTGGCTATTACCACAGCAGTGCGAGGTTTTGAAGAAGGCCTCTTTAACGTGGCTATGCTAGGAATTTTGAACTTACTCTTCAAGATCCAGTTTAAATATCACTGTTAGTACCATTTAACCAGGTGAAGCATCACCCTGTTTCCCAAGCTTTGCTGACCATCTTCGACATTTATCATGATAACTGCTGCTTCCTTTGCTTTAGAGTGGCCCATCTCAATGGCCTCTGCATCAGCTCTAGGGTTCTCTCAGAGGAGGAAGTCAGTATTTTAGCAATCAGCTACTCAGAGTTCTTTAGAAATACGAAGAATCTTCTAATTCTGTTTATCTTCAGAAAAATAATTTCTGTTTCTGAACAGTCACCTTAGAATTTAAACCGCTTTTAATTAGTCACTCACACGCACACACACGCACACACACGCACACACACACACACACACACACACACACACACACCAGTATTAGACAATCAGTTGTTGCAAAGCACCTACTTTGTATTCTTGATGCACTTTAAAAAGAGGAGCGGATACTGGACACCTGGATTTGCCAATTGTCCAACTGTAACCTTTCCTCTTTTCTGGTGCATCGACCAGGCAAGTGACCTGGAAGACAAACTTTCTTACCTGGGGGGAGATAAACTGGGGAGGCACTTGCGCCCGGAGACCAGGAGAAGAACTCAGTGGCTGCACTGGAGTGTGCAGGCCTCTCGATTGTGCTGTGCTGTTTCCAAACAAACCGTGACTGCTGCCCTGCAGAGGGAACAGCACCAGTCAGGACTTCTTGTCAATTCAAGAAGATGGTTAAGCAGCAATTCTGGTCTCTATTCCTAAGAAGCACCAAAACCTCTACTCCATGGTACGACAGCATTCATTTTAGAACTGAGGGGCTCTTCATGCTGGGATTTTGGGGGATAGTGACTTCAAGTCAGATAATTTACTACAGGTGGTCTGATTAAATTCTATAAACTGAACAGGTTAAATTCAAACATTAGAGGTACAGGGCTCCATTCCCTGTGACTGAAGGGAACTGGCTGTACAAGCTTTCTAGACTACTTGTTTGAAACAGGGTCTCACTCTGTGGTCAGCTGAAGTGAACCCCCTAAGTGTTGGGATTACAGGTGTGTGCCACCACACCTGGCTTAACAACTCTTTTTTTAAAAGTCTGGGTTTATCAAATTTAATTCTCAAACTTTATAATCTGAGATCCATTCTAAAAGGCGCTTGGGTAAAAGCACAACTACAACCCAACTATCAGCTGTAAAGTAACACTGGTATCCCTTCCTTCTATCAGTTGGCTCAGCCAATCAAAGCCACCCACAAGGACACCCCTCCCCACTAGCTCTGAGAACCCTTCCCTATTTTCAGTCTGTTGGCTTTCTTTGTTACATAAGAAAATGCTCATCAATCTCACATCAAAATAAGAAGAAAATGATACACTACATATCATTCCAGATTATGGAAATAAACACTACTCACCTGTAACTTCTTATTCAAAAGTGTAAATATCAGCCTACTTTTTTTTTTTTTTTTTTTTAAAGCTTAATTTCATGATTCCCAATGAAGATCTGAGCTCATCTCTAATCTTCTAACAAGAGCAGGGGACACTGGGCTCCAGAGCCCCGCCTTTCTGATTTGTTTCTAGCTAAGGAAAGTTCGTCTGTAAAGAAACTGCATTTGGTGACTTGACACTGTTTCCTCTGTCCGAGGATTGTCCCAATCCCCCAAACAGTGTCTTACTAAGTAGCTCAGGCTGGCATGGAGGCATGCACCACCCATCACCGGCACCTTAAGCTTCTCTTCACTGTGTACTCTTTCCTTATTCAAGGCCTGAATTAAAGGGTCCCTGGAGGGTATCTTCCCCAATGCCTCTTCCTCATCCCAAGCACAAAGTGATTGATCCCCCTCTGTGCTATCAAAACATTGGAACTCTCTGACAAAGTCCACTAAAACCATGATTCAGTCATTCTCTATTGCCCCCTCCACCCCCATTGTACCAGTTTAATCTTTCCTTTGGGCATTCTCAGAACTCTGTTAAGCCTTGGTCTATAGGATAGCATATCATTTGCAAATATCCATGACCCACCAATCATTCATTTAAAAACGATGTTTTTTGAACATCTTCAGCAAAGACAGCTCATAATGCATTTTTAAACTGAGGTCACTATTCCCAGTTTAACATAGGGATAAGATAATCTTAAAGAATTTACATAGCATCATTAAGTTCCAGAACACTGAAGTTACTGTGATGGCTTTAATGATTCAAAATTAGATTAAGAGACTGCTATACGCAAATCAATGAACTTAAAAAGCACCGAAACTAAAAATGATTACAAACAGAAAATTGAAATGACAATTAAAATCTGTATATATCATTAAAAGACCAGAGATCAACCACAAATTTTATTTTTCCAAGGGTTGCTTAATTTACATCACTGCACCCAAATTTTACTTTTGTTTTTTTTTGAGACAGAGTTTCTCAGTGTAGCCCTGGCTGTCCTGGAACTCACTATGTAGACCAGGCTGGCCTCAAACTCCGCCTATGTGTACCACTATGCCCAGCTAGAGTCATTTTAAATTTCAGCCTTTCCTTTGATAAGAAGATTCTCAGCTTCATGCCTAAATTGAAGTGTCTGAAGCCACCACATAGCATCCTGATGTTTCTGAAGTGAATACAAGCAAACCAACAGCAGTTTATACTGACGCTTTGCTGCTATCCTAACATGGCTCATTTTCTTGGTTCGGATTGGCCGATTCTCAGGGATTTGCTGAGGGCAACCATATATATGTGGCCTTAAAAAACATGAACTCTAGGAACTAAGGAGACAGTGACTCAAAGGCTGTACACAGGCCAATGGTGGTTTGTCTAACTTTGTTAGGCTTTCCTGGTAGATGTGGAAATTCTAAGATGCCCTCCTAATTATTGGGGATATTTGCCTCAACCCCAGGGTTTAAATCAGAAAAGTATATAAATTTAAAATAAAATTAGCAAACTGACTGAAAAGTTCTGTGATTTGGCAAAAAAAAAAAAAAAAAAAAAAAAATATTGCTTCTTATTATTAGAGGCAGAGTTCTACATTGCAGCCCAAGCTGGCTTCCCACTACTGCCTCCTCATCTTTCTGCCTTGGTCTTCCAAGCACTAAACTAAAGGTGTGCTGCCATGCCTGGCTTAAGTTTATGTTTTAATTATGAAGTAAATTTAATGAACTCTGTCCGACAACAGTGTGAAACAGTTAGAACCTATTTGGGTAGGACATATGCACCGACGTGATAATGATGGGCTCTGCCTTTTCTTGTTTTTGTTTGTTTTCTGAGACAGGGTTTCTCTGTGTAACCTTGGCTGTCGTGGACTAGCTTTGTAGACCAGGCTAGCTTCTAACTCACAAATATCAGCCTGACTCTGCATCCCTGACTGCTGGAAATAACACAGTGTGCCACTGTGCCCAGTGGAATTGCCTTTTCTTAAAGTCTAATACCAAGCTGATAGCTGGTCTATTAAACTTGAGTTTACCTACTAAAAGCATTAAATATTTATGCAAACCTGGAACCACATTTGTATTTTATATTTTCTATATGTCAATATAAAATAAGCAACCTTAAAACATTTTCTCAGTTCATGTAAGCAATACACAGCCATCCCCTTTAGGAAACTACAAACAAACAAGTCACTGAAATTAAAGGAGGGAAACAGAAAAACTGTCTATGACCCCCAATGCAGAGATAACTAATCTGGACACATGGATACAGCATAATATACTCTACATCTGCATGGGAGAGGCTGTGTATAACTTGACTGTGGGGTGAGCCGTCCTGCTGTCCACATGACAGTCATCACACAAAACAGAACAGATTCAACCACACATGGTTTAATTCATATTCCTGGGCTCATCCGGAGGTAAAGACACAGTGACAAATGAGGAGTCACGGAACTACAGGTAGGGAAACATCACTGCTGTGTCCCTCTGGCTGGTGAGAGCAAGCATGCATCATCACCTGATCAGCCTGCCAGTGTGGATGCTAGTATGTGGCCATTGCTTGGAGGACTAAGTCTGGCAACCACCAATGTTTGAAAAATAGCCACTCTTCAAAAGAGTCATGCTTCTCCTTCTCATGTAAGTACTGGGGTTTGAATTCTAAAGATGACACTTAACTCCCTAGTCCCAAGGATCTAGATTTTTAAGATGCTGTAACCCTTAAATATTTAATCTTACTAGTTTCACTATTAATTTTTGGTTAGCAGATATATTAAAGAGATCCCTGGATTATATCTTATAATCTATCCTAATGGCTTTTAAAATATTTACTTTTATTTTAAGTATATGAGTATTCTGCCTGCATGTATGTCTGTGCATCATGTTTTTGCCTAGTGACTGCAGAAGCTTGTGTCTGATCCCCTGGAACAGGAGTTACAGGGGGCTATGAGCTGCCATATGGGAACAAACCTAGATCTTCCACAAGAATATCAAGTGCTCTTAACTGCTTGCTGTGCCATCTCTCCAGGCAAACATATAATCTAATATTAGAAAGGGCAAATGTATATAACTAGATTATATAAGGTATCTGTAAGAGTCTCATTCATATTTTCCTAACTCAATTATAATCAAAAATGAAAAAAATAAAAGAAACAGATTTAAAGTAAAACCCGTGTTGAGAAACATGAAGAGAGATGGGTTCTATGGGCTGAACGATGTAAAACCTACACCTAGTATCATTCTGTGCATTCAGTAATCAACAAGTTTCCCAAGACAGACAAATGATGCAATAAACTGACGACCAGGGCCAAGTCGAGGCCACAGCCAAGCAATTACAAATCTGAGAGGCCTCCTTACTTGTCTAGCAGCGAAGTTTTGGGGGTTGAGCCCTGTGCCGATTGCTCCAAGGCTGACGTTGGGTAGTGTGGAACCAGAGGGAGACAGCTTGTAGCTGGGAGAAGGGGAGAAGGGAGAGCAGGGAGCCTCATCCCCAAGGCACCCATCTTGATTGGAGAAAGGCAAAGTCAGCTGAAAGGTAGTAGGAGTTAGCCAATCACAATGAGTGTTGGTTAGTGAAGCAACAGAATGCAAGAAGGGAAAGAGACACACAGGAATAAACAAATTGAGAGTGGATTAGCAATAACCCAGGATGAATTTGGATCTGACAGTAATCATCTTGTTGCCCAGCAGACACCATCTGTCAACCTCTTCCATAGACACTTTCTCTTGCTCTGAGTTAGTAACTCAGTCAGCCCACCGCAACAGGACAAGAGTTGCCAGATTCTGTTTACTCTGGTGGCGTGGCTCCTGAAGCAGAAACCAGGCAATCTTCCTGGGAATATGGAGGCACCTAGACCAATGTTACTGGGTCCAGATCTCCATGCTTTGGTTTTAAATGTCTTGTGGGGACCAGGAGCACTCTAAAACAGTCTTCTGAATCCAGGAATAATTTCATTAGAAATGTTAAAAGTCAGAACAAGTGAGTAAAAATTACTGGCATCAATCAGGAATGAGAATTTGAAGAATATATGATTTACCTAAACACAAGTCACTAGGGAAGTAGGAAAGATGGAGAACCTTTTCCAGACCCGACACCAAGCTCATAGAAGATACTTATGTTTTCACAAAGCCCAGGTCTCATCTGGCACAGCAGCAGGGACAAGAGTGCAGAGTAAACTTATCTCTAAAGTTTCTTTCCATATTTTTAGTGCCCATGATCTCCCCCAAACTTCATGAATATCTCAAAACTTAGAGCTTCATCACAAAAAAACCAAGGACAGACAGCTCTTGCTCCTGCCCGATCACCTGTTGACATCAGCTATTTCATGTTGCTGCATTAATGCAGGTGATATTCATGTTCTAGTCGCTGAGTTCTCTAGAATTAGCTATCAGAAGGTAAATAAGAACACAGTGATTCTCATAAATTTTTATTTTAAATAAAGCATTCAACTCACCTTCTCAAAATAAGGCCCACTGTCTGCAGTTCCCAAGTCTTTGGAATTAGGTGGACGGAACCCAGGTCGATCCTTCCTCATGATATCATTAAAATCCCCGAGATTCATTGCTCGCTTGTCCACATCAAATTTCTTATCTGAAAGGACATAAAAACTTCAAGAATCAATACCTCCCTCAAGAGCCACACGTAACCTGGCCCACCTGCTCTATGAAGTCATGCATATAAATCCTCTCTACTCTCTGGAATGAGATCAGGAGAGTTCTCACTGGTTCAGGGTGCTTGTTCTGTTCCTGGAACACATATGGGCCCACTTAAAAATTAAATACATATATATATATCTGCTGCAGCTTGTCTACTATGAAAGGCTGAAGGAGAGTCTTGAGCCAAAACTGACTAAGCATATATTTGGATTGCAGTCATTGTGTTGGTTGAATACATCATGCTCATGAAGTTAAATGTTCTCGGTGAGGAAAGCTGCCTATCTGTCTATGTTAGCACCTGTTGGATACATGGTTGTAGTTTAAAGCAGTTATGGGAAGAGAAAGATCAGAGGCACACCTGTTGCCCTAAGATTTAAAGAGTAAGAATTTAACACAGTTGATCATGTCTGTAGAACCCGCTCAGCTTAATCTACAGGGGTGATGATATTTCCCCCCCTTGGTACGAGATGACTACTCCCTCCTCTCCACATGTGTGATGCTATTCCCTCCTCTCTACATGTGCGATGACTCCATGTCTTCCTCCTTTCTCAGCCCTATAAATCTGCTGTATGATATATGATTGGGTTGCAGCTCAAACTGTAGATTACCACTGCTACCTGGGACTGTTTTCTCTTACTCTCAGTTTGGCTCTTTTTATGTTCGAGATGAGCAAAAGATTCCTGAGAAAAATCCTGAAGATGAAGAGCTGAGCCTGCATCTGCTCAGTTACAATGGAAAAGATGATGAACTGGGGGACAGAGTCACTTGAGGGCCTAGACCAGTTACAATGGAAAAGATGATGAACTGGGGGACAGAGTCACTTGAGGGCCTAGACCAGCAGTATCACAGACATATTAAAACAATCTGAATCCAGCTTTCAGTATTTGAAAAAGAATCTGGATGCTAATAAGGTCTGGTCTAGTCAATCTCACACTTTTGAAGCGGCAACTGCCTCAGATGAGCAAGGCTGTCTCTTGAGGCAGACTCAGTCTCTTCACTGCTAACCAGTTCACCTGGCACTCAACCTTCCCTTACATTCCTTCCTAGCTCTTCAGTTATTTTCAACCCCTATACTATGTCTTGCATGAAATATTAATAAAGCATATAGTAAATGCCTATGGATCTGACTGCCTCAACAAAAGCAGGGCGGGAGACTCCAGGGGTCTGCCAAAGCCATAGATATGTCCCATTTCTATTTGTGGAGAGATACACACCTACAGACAAGTCCATTTTACTGCTTGGGTTATCTTCAGTTTGACTCTGAATAAAACAAAACAAACACAAGTGAGAAACAAGAATACACATTTTGAATCAGAGAAGAGGCATCCTTTTCCAGGTGAAAGCCACATCTTACTACCAGCATCCCACAAGACCTTCTAAGCTAGCAGTGGAGCTGGAGTGAAGCCTGTAACGTTGCTATCGCAATTCCACTGCCATCCGTGTTTAATTAAATGTCTAACATTCAATTCCACACGTAAGCAACTTCAGTACAGCTATGGACAGAGAGCAAGTCCAACAGCTGCCCAGAGAAAGAAACTTATTCTTAACTATGCATGGTCACATTCCGCAAGTAGTAGCCAAATGATGACAACTTCTTGTGACTTGTCAAGGAATCCAATCTTGAACTGTGTAGCCAAGCTAAATCATCTGTCTTTTGGCAAACAGGACAGGGTGTCCCCACAGTGTTCCAAGAGATAAGGAAACTAGAGATCCTGCATAAATTATTCTCTAGAGATAATAAATCACAGCATAGTTTTTTGGTTATTAAAAAAAAAAGATGATGCAAACAAAAGGCACAAGTGTCAGGTTAAGAGTCTTTTTGTCCCCACTTTTTAAGGAAAAGGACACAAAGACATGGCATATATCACTTAATAAAGCAGAAAGTAATACTGTTTAGCTCAAAGGGCCAAGAACATTTCTTAACCCATATTTTAAATCTCTAATTTTGCAGTGTACATGGCAGTGGGCCTTAAATTTGCAGTGAGCCTGAAATTTGGGAAAAGTTTACACATGAAGAAAAATAAAACTTACCAGCAATCCCATATTTGAAAACTGTTTGGCAAGAGGATTCATCCATGAATCATTGTTTCCACCTTTCAGTGAGCACTACAGAAATGAAACATATAACCTCAGTCACAGAGCTTATCACAGCCTCCCAAACTACACACTAAAAATGCAGAGCCAAGAGTTCACCTTTTTGAATGTGATATTTTTTATATCTTATATATACATATAAGATATATATACATATAAGATATATATATACATATATAATATATATCTACACACACATGTAAATAAATAAAAGAGTCCTCCTAGAAGGAAGTAGAGATGAGTTTACTAATGCAGAGCTTTCAGCTTTAAAAGGAAACTGTGTGAACATACTTAAAGCCACTGATCTGCATATTTACAAATGGTTAAGATGACAAGTTTTACATTATGTGTATTTTATCACATTAAAAAATAGTACTTAGTACTAAAGGTCAGAATCACTGGCATCAGAACTGAAGCATCCCAATTAATTAAATCTTGATTGCCACCTGAGTGGGAGGGTTCAGTTAGGCTCTTTCACTCAGCTAATCTGGATCCACTGCTAATTTGTAAATGACCAAAAGCTAACAAAGCTAACAAAGCAGGTCGTGCAACAGGAGAGTCACCAAGATGCTGAGCAGTGCCTGTAGTGCAATTTAGTGACCAGAACAAGTCCTTAATGAAGGGAAACCCAGGAAAAAACTGCTTCAACCGAATACTCTAACAGAAACCAACTGTTCCACCCTACAGAGAAAAAGTTAGGATCCTGAAACCCACAGCTTCAGGACAAGGACTGAAGGCCAGGTGACGGCCACCTGAGGCTCTTGTGGGACAGTATTGGGGATCTGAAGCCTGGGAGGATACTGGCTAAGATGCATTTCGCAGAGCCGGCTTTCAGGTTCAAATTAAGCACATCATGGGTATATGCTTCCTATTCTTACTTCTTTTCTCCTTTTTTTTAAAAAGGTAATTTTAATTTTGTTTGCATGGGTGTATGTCTGTGTACCACATGTGTGCCTGGTGCCCAGAGAAGACAGAAGAGGGCATCAGATCCCCCAAGACTAGAGTTACAGGTGGTTGTGAGCAGCCATGTGGGTACTGGGACTCAAACTCAGGTCCTCTGCAAGAGCAGCCAGTGCTCTTAACCACTGAGCCGTCTCTCTAGCCCAACACCTTGAATTTTGGTTTTTCAAGACAGGGTTTCTTTGTGTAGGCCTGGCTGTCCTGGAACTTGCTCTATAGACTAGGCTGGCCTCAAATTCACAGAGAGCCACCTGCCTCTGCCTCCCAAATGCTGGGATTAAAGGCGTGAGCCACCACTGCACAACTTATTTCTAGAGAGAGAGAGAGAGAGAGAGAGAGAGAGAGAGAGAGAGGGAAAGAGAGTAGAGGAAAAGCTAGGGTAAAAAGAAGAATGTGTCAAGACAGTGGCTCAGGTGCAAAGACCATGGCTGCAGACGAAATACTAGCGCCCTATGCAAAGACAGCAGTAGAGTGCTTGCCTACCACTCTCAGGGCTCTGGGCTCTGTCCCCAGGACTATAAAATCAGTAATAAACTCATGATATTCCAAGAGGACACTTGGTTTTATAAGGAAAGCAAGGTGTTTGGAAGGCACAGCCTGGCACAGGATGGGAGAAAAGAATTTAGTTATAGTAGTGCTAACAATTGGGTTTCATTCTATTGGGAGAAGGGCTCTGGGCCTTGGGATGAATCAGGTAAACCAAGACCCACTGATCACGACTGGGAGAACCAGTACTATTCAGTGACTTTTCTGCATTTCCATGGAGATTTGCCCAAAGCACTTCTTTGTCTTTAAATGCAAAAGCATAAGACATTACAAGCAGGCCTCAGGAATTAAAATAAATTATAACATGGAAACCAAAACTCAATTACCTCTACCTTACAAATTACATTTTACCTGAAGTGCTACTTCAATATTTCAGAGCCATGGGATATGAAGATTAGTGGGCACAAGGGAAGTAGTTATTAATTTATAAGGAACTACTTTTCTTCTTACTTATGATCTTGGTGACGCCAGCTGCCTCATGCCTTCCAAGAATAAATTCTCAGTTTTGCATTCTAGGAGTGGGTAAGCAAACTGAAACATTTCTAAAGCACTACCTTCATTTGTTTCTTTCCTCCTTGTCCCCAGCTTGCTGAGTTGTGGGAGGAAGTGCTTCCCTGAGAGCCGGCGGTGTTCCAGACTCCTCCATCATCTTCCTCTTCCCAGCTAGGATGGCGAGTTCCTGTGACCGGCCCGTCACTCTCCCCCCAGCCGTCTTGCATAGATTTGGAATCTTTAAGGAAAGAGTGAATCAGTTCTTTGCAGTAGGTACACATAACAAACAGAGAAATTCTTTGTGCATATAGCATTTTAAGATCTTTGCAGTTTTGTCCACTCCATCTACGTGGCAAGGCAAATGCATTATTCATACTTAAGAGGGCAGACAAGACCTTACAATCAAGATCTTTTGACTACTTACTTCTATGGTTTGTCCTGCACCCAAGGAGATAGTGATTTCAAGACTTAAAAGAACTCAATGCTACTATAAAGAATTTCAGAACTCGGTGGTGAAACACACCTGTAATCCCAGCACCTGGGACACTAAGGCAAGAGGACTATCCTAAGTTTGAGGACAGTATGGAATATTTTAGTCACCTATTCCAAACCAACAAAAACTGTGTGTTTGTGTGTGGCATATGAATGAGTGTGAATTTTGCATTTCACTGAGAATAAACTGGTTCTTCTTAGTGATGATGACTGCTGTGGCAAAGAGTTGCTTTACACTACCAAATGTAGGCATTTCAGTTATGACCAAAACATAACTGTCTACTGTGTTTGGGATGAAGCAGAAATAAAAATGTGAGTGAAAACAAGGCCACCTGGTGGTGTGGCACATACCTTTTAATCCCAGCCCTCAGAGACAGGTGGATCTCTGAGTTTTAGGCAAGCCTGGTTCCAGGACAGTCAAGGCTACACAGAAAGACCCTATCTCGAAAAAATGAGCAAACAAACAAACAGCAAAAACCCCACAAAGCCATGGGGTTGAAGCTGATTTAGGTCCACAAATAAATTAAAAAAGCATTAGCTACTGAGGAGGATCCTAGATGTGTTGTAGCTTTAATAACAAAGAAGGAGCACACAGAGGGCAGAATGGGAGAAGAAAAGAACACGGGACCATCAAAAGAGGAGGGCCCTGGACACCAGTCTCCAGTCTGTTCTATCACCACACCCTTTGAACAAATATTGTTAATATCAAGTTTGCTAGAAATCATTCATTTCGCTCCAAAAATACTGTATGGAAGTGGGTTTGCCCTCTTCACTGGAGTGGGGACTTGTAAGTGGCTCTTCCCTGTACAACTTCCAGTGACTGGCGCTATCCTTGAGGCCAAGACCAGGCCTATGAGAGCCAAATAAGTTGCCACTTGCAAAGCACAGGGTGGCTGGTTCTTCCAACTGTGGCATCTCTCTTTATAGTAGGTTCAAGTGAACACCATGACTCTTCCATGGAGTTCATCTTAGTCACACAAAGAGACTTTCTGATGGAAGAGCAATAGGCAGGACTATTACTCGAAGTATTGACAGCTGGATGGTACAAAGGGTTACAGTTTTATACAACCCTGCATGATATGTGTATTGTGCAAGCGCAGGCTTTACACCATCTTCTGATAAGCACCAGGTTTGAAACTAAATACATATATAGCATACTGATCCATTTATAAAAATGGGTCTGGGGCTGCAGAGATGGCTCAGTGGTTAAAAGCACTGACAGCTTTTCTAAAGGACCCAGGTTCAATTCCTAGAACCCACATGACAGCTCACAACTGTCTGTAACTCCAATATCTGACACCCTTACACAGACATACATGCAGGCAAAACACTAATGTGTACAGATAAAAATAAATTATTAGAAATAAAAAAAAAATGCGTCCAGAGAAATGGCACTGACTGCTATTTCAGAGAACCCAGGTTCAATTTCTAGCACTCACATAGCAGCTCATAGCTCTGTAACTCCAATCCCAGGAAATCTGACAATTCTGAGGGCACTGCATGGATGTGGTGCACAGACATACATGCAGGAAAAACACCCACATACATAAAATACCAATAAAACATAAACTTAAAAAAAAGTGGGCTCAGTAAGATGGTCCAGTGGTAAAGGTGCTTGCCACCAAGACTGACAACCTGATTTTGTTCCCTGGTATCTGAATGAAATGTTTTTCAAAAGTAGAGAATCAAGCTCCTTTAAGGCAGTTCTCTGTGAGTTCGGGACCAGTTTGGTGTACATAGGGAGTTCCAGGACAGCCAAGGCTGCACAAAGAAAGCTTGTCTCAAACAAACAACAACAAAATAGACAACTCCACAAAACTGTCCTCTGACCTCCAACACACACACGTTTATAAGAGTGGACTTAGGCAATAGCTCAGTGGTACAGCACTTGCCTAGCAAGCAGGATGCCCTCAACTTTATACTCAACAGGAAAAGACCTTGTTCCTTGTCTTGTTTTTTTAAATTATATATATATATATATATATATATATATATATATATATATATATATATATATATATATTAAGATAGGGTTTCTCTGTATATCCTTGGCTACCCTGGAGCTCATTCTGTAGACCAGGCTGACCTCGAACTCTACCTGCCTCTGCTTCTCCAAGTGTTGGGATTAAAGACATGTGCCACGGCTCCCAGTTGTATCTGATTTGTAATCACAGTACTCAGTGTGAAATGTAACACATTTTTGGCTGTGGAAGAGCATACCATGTCAGTGTCAGTGGAATAATTTATCTCTTCTTCTGAACATTCCTCATTCAAATTACCCAAAGAGAGGATACAGGCTTCAAATACAAATGGTCCTAACTAATAGAGACACCACAGGATGTGAAAAGAAAAATGATGGCTTTTATGGTGGGGGAGAAGTGATTCCAAAGTTGATCAAGTCCCAGAAAAAAATCCCACAGTCTTGTTGTGGATATAACATGGTTTTGTTTTAATCGCAGGTGGGGGATGTGGGACTGATTCAGATGGTCCACAGCAGCAGACTATTTGCCTCATCTGGGCTCTGAGAGGAGCTCTCTGCCAGCTGCACACAGTTTAAATCTAAGGACACTGGAGAGAGAATAAATGCCAGCCCCAGAGAGTGTGGAGGCTCCAAGAAAGAACAAGGCTGCTCCTGCTTCCTCCTTACTGCTCCTGGTTGCTGTTGTGAGACAAGAAGCTGGAGATCTCCTGAAATGAGGACTGGACTGGCTTCAAGGAACCCGATGACCCTAACCAGCAGGAAGCAGCTAAGAACCCTTTCTCTCTCCTACCTGGTGTTGGGGTGATGGAAGGGATTGGGGTGGAGTAGGGAGAAACAGAGGAGACAGCAGGGTATGGAGAGATGAAAATACCTTTCAGAATACAAGCATAAGGTTTACTGCCACTGCTACTGATGGTTTTATTCCCACTTTGCTCCCAAACGGGATTCTCTGGTTTTGCCTTGTTGTCTTCCTGCATTCCATCTTAAAGGTTAGAAGAATGGTTGAACAATTAGAAAGGATTGCAACTAGAAAACTTGTGGGTAGAGGTTGAAATGCTTGGAAAGCAAAAGCGTCATTGGTAGAGGGAGAATACCTGGCAACTAAGAGCGGGAATTCTCCACAATTCATCCCCAGCCCTGCTTTGTGCACATTTGGTGTCAAGTTCCCACAGCCTCTGGGCGTGGGGAGCCAGGAGGTGCAGAGGGCTGTACAAGCTGAGAAGGTTAAAGGCAAAAAGCACTTTTCAAGAAAAAACGTTAATCTTGAGCAAACTAAGCTGCCAAAGTAGCAGCCTCAGGTAAGAGAGTAACACCATTAGCTTTCCCAGTTGCTGCCAAAAGTTTTAGATAATAGAAACGCTTAATGCAGCCTTAGGGCTTACAATGGAACCGTGCATTAACTCTGAGAAATACGGTAGGTTCTGCCAGAGAAGAGAATCCACAGTTTCTGGCATTACTGGGATTCTTTGCAGAATGTTCAGGTAATTTCTGGCCTTTAGGAATCTAGGTCAAGGCTCAACAGCAAGTATGAGTCGATTCAGAAAAAGAAGTGGAAAGATAGCAGGTTCTTTGATTACCTTTCATGAAAGCAACACTTAAGTTCCCTTTATATTAAAAGAAAAGCCTTTTTTTTTTTTTTTTTTTTTTTTTTTTTTTTAAAATACAGAAAGGGGGAAAATGTTGTGGATGTCAACATGGTTTTGTTTTGGTCCCAGGTGGGGGATGTGGGGCTGATTCAGATGGTCCACAGCAGCAGACTATTTGCCTCATCTGGGCTCTGAGAGGAGCTCTTTGCCAGCTGCACATAGTTTAGATCTGAGGATGCCGGGGAATAAATGCCAGAGCCCAGCGTATGGAGGCTCCAAGAAAGAAGGCTGCTCCTGCTTCCTCCTTAATGGACTGGCTCCAAGGAACCTGATGACCCTAACCGGCAGGAAGCAGCTAAGAGAACTGGGACCCCTTTCCCACTAACCCTTTCTCTCTCCTATCTGGTGTTGTGGTGTTGGAAGGGATTTGGGTAGTGTAAGGAGAAAAAGAAATCTAAATGAGAGTTTTAAAACAATATGCCAACACAGCCCCACTCAACAATCTGTCAGGCCTTGTCATCTATATGCCATTTCCCAAGATAACACAACCGACTTCACAGTGGAAATCATGAGAACAAGGTCTTCAGAAATTTCCAGACACTATGAAGTGGAGAGGATCAAAGCTTTTAAAACGAAACAAAGTCCCATAGACATGGTTGTGAATTTTATATTAAATCTAATATATTCCTCATATAAGAGTCCTGAGTATCATGGGATACACTTAAATCCTTTTATCTAAAAATTTGAGCATTCCATAAAATTCCATTATTTAACAAAACAAAACAAAACCCCAAAAACCCTAACCCTTAAAAGTTTGCTATAAAGTAACATGTATAAGTAAACATGCTTGAATATGTTTAAGAAAGTTACAGTCAAGCAGGAATGTGGACCTGACACTAAATTCTCAACAGTTTTGCAGGTTATAGTGACTGTAAATTGCCAGTTACATCCAGTGTAGCTTATTTTTCCCTTAAAAATTTGACATCTTTCTCAGATTAAAAACAAAACAAACAGAAACTAACGTTTTCTAATGTGAATAGATGACTGAGAAATCACCCTAATTTCTGGCTAGATACTACATCTAGTTTTTTCTTTACGTTCATTTAGCATTTGTGTGTGCACATGCATGTATATTGTCGAAGAACAAGTTTTGAACTTGGTTCTCTTCTACAATGTGGGTCTGGGGAACAAGCTCGGGAACACCTGAAGACAAGTGCTTGAGGAGCTTGCATTTGTTTTTATTTTGTTATCTTTTAAAATTTTAAATTATGTATACAGTGTTCTGCCTGCATGTACACCTGCATAACAGAAGAGGGAGCCACCATCTGGTTGCCGGGAATTGAACTCAGGACTTTAGAAGAGCATACAGTGATCATAACCACTGAGCCATCTCTCCAGCCATATTTTATTTTTAATTTTATTTTTTTGAGACAGGGTCTCACCATGAGCTCTGGCTGTCCTAGGACTCACTATGTAGACCGGGCTGGCCTTGAACTCACAGAAATCCATCTGCCTGCTTCAGTCTGAGTGCTGAGAATAAAGCTGTGTGCCACCATGCCCAGCCATTAATTTGTTTTTAAAGCAATATAAATGGCTTTTATCTCATTGTAAATATTCTAACACATGCAAATGACATTTACTACCGTTTGTTGCTATTTAGTGTTTCAGGTTATGACGTGCATTGAAAAGCACTTTCAATAAAATGGCCCTCACCAAAATGCCTGATTTCCTAATTAACAAGGAATTCCTCAAATTAAAAACCAAGTCTACTTACTGGGTTTCATGGCATTGGGAGCGTTGGCAGGTGTGTTTCCCCAGCCTGTGGTCGATGCTCCTGCATCATCCATTTCACCCCACCCAGGACTGCTTTCATTTGGCTCACCCCAGGCTGAAGTCCCATTATCTGGAGCAGGTGGTGTGCTTTTGCTCCAGACTGCAAAAAGGAAATGTGTGTCTTTAAGGATCCACTGACTACTTAACATCCAGTGGAGGTGAAGGGGGCAGAAACAAAATCAACCTTCATGAAGGGCATTTGGCAAAGCCACTTTTCAAAGTGACCCAGTAACTCACTGCCAGGAAAAATCTACCATTGAAAAATGTACTAAGGTGATGAAATTATATGTACAACAATGCTTACTATATTAACTCTAGAAAAAAAATGAAACAACTTAAATATCAGAAGGAAATAGGTTATACCTACTGTGGGTAAAGTGCAACTAAATATCTACCAGAGACAGGTTAGACAAAAACGAGGCTCATAAAATGAAAACTTCATATGAAGCAGTTAAAAGATAAAAGGCATGGTCGTGCACATCTTTAATGCCAGCACTCTGGGAGGCAAAGGCAGGTGGATTGCTTTGAGTTTGAGATTAGTCTGGTAGGCAAAGTGAGTCCAGGACAGCCAAGGCTACACAAAGAAACGCTGGCTCAAAAAAACAAAACAAACAAAACAAAACAAAACCTGTATGTGCTAACAAAAAGCTTAAGCATACATGAAAATAGTGAGGACTTAATAGGAATATTGTGTGTCTACCAGGAAAAGGCCCTGGGATCCATTCTCAGAATCCCTGCCTCTGCCTCCTAAAAACGGTGACAAAAAAAGCAAGATGATCACTGCAGAAGTATAATCTATTCCCCTATTAAAGTTAAAGCTTAGGTACATTTGTAACAGATCAGAACAAGATTTAGGAATGAAATTTCTAAGATTACAGTGAGAAACCCAAGATGCAAAGATTCTCATCTTTTCTATAGTCCAAAGAGTCCAGTATATGAACATAAGGCTTTACAGTATTGTCAAGTGTGAGTCTAGATAAGTTAGAGAAAACTGGGTGTGGGGCACACCTGTAATTCCACCATTCAGGGAGGCAGACGAATGTGGATCCTTGAGTTCGAGGCCAGCCTGGTCTACAGAGTGAGCTCCAGGCCAGCCAAGGCCCTGGCTGTCTTGGACTTGCTTTGTGGACCAGGCTGGTCCTGAATCACAAAGATCTGCCTACTTCTACCTTCTGAGTGCTGGGATTCAAAGTATGTTCCACCATGCTTGGCTAGTTCTTTACTTTTAAACCTAGTAGTTTGTTTAGCAAGAAATAAGCCTGTTTGGTTTTTTTCTTATACAGACCAATCCAACTGCAGATAATTCTAGGAACCAAGAGTGTTGTCATCTTTTCCTGTACCCAGAAAGACCGCTGTCATGTATTAGAGCAGATGCATCTCTGGTGCTCTACAGAAATAGCTTCTTGGAGCAACAGAGCTACAACTGGAGGGACAACCCTCAGAGTGAGTTAAACAGATGTATCCTAACAGTCAGGACTTGAACCAGATTCTTTTACCAAGATCTACGAAAAGAGAGTGGGTACCTACCTGATGCTGATTTTCCGGTCATTGGGGTAGGCAGGTTTGGTTCCCGAGGTGCTGGGCCCCCTTGAGAATTCTTATCCCACAGGTTCACATTCTTGTAGTTGTAACTGTTAGGGTCTCCCCAAGCTGAAGTGCCATCATCGATGTCCATTTTTCGACTAATTGACTGTGGGGACGGCTCCTCCCAACCACTGGGTTCATCATCCTTAGGGGCTGCAGGCTGGGGCCCACTGCTCCAGTTGGAATTAGGAGGTCGAACACTGCCCGGAGGTGGTGGGGGTGGGCCTCCCCATGAACCAGAAGCCTCTGGCTGTGGTGGCGGCGGCGGCTGCTGCTGCTGCTGCTGTTGGTGTTGTTTATTCCAGGAATTGGGCTGTCTGCCTGTCTCATTCCATGCAGGGGATCTTTTGCAATCTTCCCACCCACCTTTTGAAGCTAGGTTTGTATTCCCACCATTACCCCAAGTTCCAATTTCATTCTGCCCTCCGTCACCCCACCCAGATACAGGCTTATTTGCAGAGCTTTCCCAATTGTTGTTTTTCACTTGATCAACCTCCTCGCCCCAACCATTCTTCCCAGAAGTCCATCCTTGGTTGGGCTGGCGCCCACCTCCCCACCCCTGATCCTTGCAGGAACTCTCATTCCAAGAGGAAGGTGTCTTTTCATCTGCTCGTCCTCCTCCCCAGTTAGAAGGGTTGTTGTTCTTATAGTCGGCCCAGCCTCCTGCACTCTTGGGCTCTTTCCACTCTGTCGAGGCTGAGAGCTCCCCCCATCCAGACTTCATTTGATTGCTTTGGCTGGGTGCATCTCCCCAGCCCCCTGAGTTCTTGGTCTGTGTGGCAGCGCTCTCCCACCCCTCGGTTCCTTTGTCAGATTTCCCCTCAGGTCTTGGCACCTCTTCGATATCCCACACTGTGTCCTGCTTAATTTGAGTCTGGCCCCAGCCAGTGTTTGAGAGCACCCTGGGGTCCAAATCAGTTCGGCTCAAAAGAGTCTGCAAGACAGCCTGGCAATCAGGATGTGTGGGCCTGTATGACCGACGGCCTGAATTATGACTGTCGCTACTTCCTGCTTTGTGGTTGCTTCCAGTGCTTTGACCTCCAACCTCACTTCCTGCGGAGCTGGAAGATCTTCCCCAACAGGGAGCCTGGGCATTGCCTTGGTTTTCAGGGAGGGGGTGGCCCTTTTGATTGTCCCATGCTCCAGTGCTAGAATTTGGTTGGTTTGGACCACTCCATTCTCCAATTTTCAACTCCTCAGACCCAGTCGGCTGTTTCCATTCTCCCTGAGAGACCCCAGATGTCATTTTGTTCCCTTCACCCCATTTGTTGTCATTAGAGTCCTGAGGGCCAAAGTTCCAGGACCCACCCGTAGACCTGTTATTGTCCCAAGAGTCATTTTTTGACCCAGTTGATTTTGGAACAGAAGCTCCTTTCCAGGAGTCCTCTCTGTCTTTTCCATTGTTCCCATTATTTCCAGAATTGCTTTGTCCAGAGACTGTGTCAGTTCCAGAAGGCCCCCTAGCTGCACCCCAAGACCCAACACTCCCAGTCTTTCGATCTCCAGTGCTTTGTGAAGGGGCATCAGTGCTCCTGGAGGTGTTCCCCAAGCCCATTCCAAAGGGCATTCCCTTATTTTCCATGGGGTTTGGTGAACTTAAGTTCAAGGAGTTAGTGTTTCCATTTTTTGGTCCATCAGTGTTATGAATTTGAGCCTGTTCTCTGCCAGAGACAACAAAATTAACACCCGCATTTTCCATCTTTGACTGCTGTTCCCTGGATGCCTGGCCTACTGTGCTAACCTGTGCACTGGAACTACTATTTTCTGTTTCCAGTGCCCCTTTCCTAGAAGTTCCTTCTTGGACCAACGCTGGCCAGGCAGATGGGTTGCTATTTGGGTTAAAGTTGCTGAAGCCAGAGCCAGGTCCAATTCTGTCTTGACCACTCACATTCCTCCAGTTTCCTAGTCCACTGTTGCTATCTGAAGTAGAGTTGGAAGATTGAAGAGATTTAGCCTTAGGGTCAGACTTCCAGACCCCAAGATTACATTCGTTCCCGGAACTTGCAGACTGGCACTGGCTCCCTTTGCCTTTGTTACTAGTGGTGCTTCCTGGCAGAGTGCTCTTCTCAGGGCCAGGGTTTGAGGCACTGTTGTTATCGGTGGTGTTTTCGGAAGAAGATTCAGTGTCTTTGCTGGCAATACAAGGCCACTCTTCCATGTCAGACCCGTCTACAATCACCTTGTCCCAGGTGTGAATTGGGTTGGGGGAGGCGCCGTTGTTGGAGGAGGCTCCCGGGCCCCAAGTGGAATTTGCATAATTTGAAGCAGCAGCACCTCCAAGGGTTGACTCTAGGAAAAGAGATCATCTGTCAATCACAGCTGCACACAGTAACAGGAAAGCTCAATGCATCCCCAGGCTGGCTTGTCTACCTGGTCAATTTTCCTGAGTGGTTTTAATATAGCATCTAGAGTCATCCCCTTACATGACTGTGTGTATGCATATGTAAGCTATGGTGCCAGTGTGGAAGTCAGAGGACATTTGCTAGAGCTAGTTTTCTCCTTGTACTATGTGGGTCTTAGGCACTGGAACTTGGATCATCAGGCCTTTATTTTTAACAATTCCTTAGTGCATAGAAAAGCAAAACCTTTGGTTAGTTTCATCATGACCTAAGGCCAACCAGCCTTTCCAGTTGTATCTTTTACAACTCTCTATGAAGACGTCTACAAGTCCATAAACATGCCTTCCTTCTTAGGGCACCATTCTAGGCTGGCACCTACTGCTTTCTTCTTCCAAGTCCACACAGTGAAATTTATTCATCTTTATAGACAAATTTTAAATGCCGCTTCATCTGTGAAGCTACCTCTAAGCTTGTGAAAAAAAACACCTGCCTCCAGCAAGAGCCATTTTCATAGCCCTCTGTTCACATCCTTTCCCACACTGGTCTTTTTCATCTACGAGAATTTCTTGCTAAATTCTACATAGTACCCTGTGTACTCTGCTCCGCAAGCCTTCGCTGAATAGGTGTCCCTGAGATGCAAGAGTATGCATCAGATAAGTTTAGACTCAAGGGGATTAAATCGGTACTGTTTAGCACATGTTTCAGTAGAATATACAATATCTGGTAAGAGGCAGGGACAAGGAAGATGTTTTAATAAAAATTTTTCTAAACTAATTTCTCCATTAGACAAGCAGTTTGTAATTACTATGAATTAAAAAACACTACACAGAATGTAAAACGGCAAGGACAGAATCTTAACAATTGAGATGGCTGGTCTTATCTACGCTTGATAATATTCTAACTGATAATAGTCTAGTGTTTTGCCTTTAAAATTTGTTTTTACAATTACCTTTATTTACTCATTTTTTTGCGTATTTTTAATATTTTTCACAATTTATTCATTGTATATCCTTCCCTCAACTCCTCCCGGCCCCACCCTCCCTTTTTCTTCCCCCTCATCCCCTTCCTCTAGTCCACTGAAAGGGGGAGTTCTCCTCCTCTGCCATCTGCCCACAGCTTGTCAAGTCTCATCAGGACTACCTGGATCCTCTTCCTCTGTGGCCTGGCAAGGCCTCATCACCAGGGGCAAGTGAGCAAAGAGCAGGCAACCAAGTTCATGACAGAGGCAGCCCCTGCTCCCCTTATTCTCAGGAATCCACATGAAGACTGAACTGCCACTTAGCTACATCTGAGCAGGGGGTCTAGGTCCTCTCCATGTATGATCCTTGGTTGGTACATCAGTCTCTGCAGAAGCCCCCGGGCTGATTCTTTAGCTTTGCTGGTCTCCTTGCAGGACTCTTGTCCCCTCTGTGTCCTTCTAATCCCAGGCCCCTCCTTTTCCATGAGACTCCTGCACTATGCCCAAAGTTTGCCCCCGAGTCTCAGCATCTGCTTCCATCCCCTCTGTAGAAGGATCCCATTCTGTTTCCTCTCTTCCACAGCTTCTGGTGTCTATCCTGTTTGCCATTCTGAATGAGATTTAAGCATCCTCCCTAAGGTCCTCGTAGTGTTTAGCTTCTTTAGGTCTGTAGATTTTAGTATGTTTATCTTATATTATATGGATAATATCCGCTTATAAGTGAGTATATACTATGTGTCTTTCTGCTTCTGGGTTACCTCACTCAGGATGATCTTTTCTAGTTCCATCCATTTGCCTGCAAATTTCATGATTTCCTTGTTTTTAATAGCTGAGTAGTATTGTATTGTATAAATGTACCACAATTTCTGTATCCACTCTTAAATGCTCAACATCCTTAGTTATCAGGAAAATGCAAATCAAAACAACTCAGATTGCAATTTACACCAATCAGAATGGCTAAGTTTAATCTGAAGTGACAACACATGCTGGAGAGGATATGGAGAAAGGGAAACCTTCTCCACTACAGGTACAACCACTTTGGAAATCAATCTGGTGCTTTCTCAGAACATTGGGAATAGCAGTACCTCAAGATCCAGCTATACCATTCCTTGGCATATATCCAAAAGATGCCCCACCATTCAATGAGGACATTTGCTCAACTATTTTCACAGCACCTTTATTTGTAATAATAGCCAGAATCTGGAAACAACCTTTATTATTTGTATGTGTGCTATGGTGTACATATGGAGGTCAGAAGACAACTTTGGGAGTCAGTTCTTTCTTTCCACTATGTGGATGGGGCCTGAAGATGGAACTCAGACCATCAAGTTTGGTGGCAACCATCTTTGCCTGCTAAGCTCTCTCTTTAGCTTAAGCTCCAAATTTTAATATAACTTAAAAAGGCACATTTTTTTAAAAAAGGGACTGGAAAACTCTGCTATTTATTGACTTAATATTTATTCAAAAACTCTTGGTAGCATATGCTCTCAAAATCTGAGGCAGGAGGATCATTAGTCTGATACCAACCTGGGCTATAGCTGAGATCCCATTTCAAAAGACAAAGAATTCTTAAAACTTCTAATAGAACTCTCAAGGAAATGTCTCTCACATCTGTATTATACAGTGTTGAACACAGCTAAAAAATCATGGGTTCTATAATTAAACAATGATCAACAAATTCTTGTTGAAAACTGTAGAATGTTATTATCTGGTGTTCTCTCCAGAATTTATACAACAACCTAAGTGATCATTCTGGAAGCAAAGGACTCTGGAAGATTTAGAAAAAGTCCATGCAAGTCTCACTTCCCGAACACAGCTAAGGAACCATAGAACCTAGGAGGTAAAGCATGCTGTTACTATCCTTTCATGCCAAGATAGTACAACCTAGGTTCAGAGAACTGCCCATGCACAGTTTATGCTGGGATTCTCTCCCATCTGCTGCATAACATAAACCTCTTTATTAATAACGGTCTTCATGGAACCAATACCCAAAAATAACAAAGGAAATGCTTTCTCCCTCCCTCTGAGGCTGGCACCAGCGTCTCACCTGGTGCCGTCCCACTCTCGCTCTGCAGCAGCGCTCCTGTCACTTGTGCGTTGTTGTTTGGGTTTGCTCCAGGTGCTGTGCAGGGAGGAGGCCCTGCCCCACCCCCGAGGAGCATGCAGGACGGTGGAGGGGGCTGCCCACGTTTTAGTAACACTTTGTGGTCCTGCTGGCAACGGAATCGCGGCGGCACCTCCCGAGGCATGTAGCGGGCGGCACTTGGCGGTTGTCCGTTCGGCACTGCCACCCTTTTGGCATTGTTGCCACCATTGACTGGTGGCGATGGAGAGCTGCCAATTGGGCTGGCGGCCGTTGGTTGGCTTAAACTTGGTTTCGTCACTTCGGGCACTGAAAGACAGGAGTTGGAAAAGTCGTTTAAATTAAATATATTTTTCTAAAGACTGTTTTAAAGAAAGCTTACATAAGACCATTCAAACAAGAAAAATCTTTCACTCTGTTCTCAAGGGACAGTCTTTTCAGATTCCTGCCAGGATGCTCACTTCACTAGGGTAGAAGGGGTGGTAACAGGTGACAGCAGTAACCAATCAAAAACAGCACATTCTATTAAGTGGAGAATTAAGCAACTATTCACTTCATCAAATCCTGAATGTTACAAATGGTTGTGTCTAAGTCCTTGGGAACCCAGAGGCCCTTCCCTTCCTCTGCTTTTTCTTTTTGTTGTTGTGGTTTTTTTTTTTTTTTTTTTTTTAAGACAAGGTGTCACGGTATAGCCCTGGTTGTCCTTTGTAGCCCAGGCTGACTGTGAACTCAGAGATAGGCCTGCCTCTGACTCCTGTGTGCTGGGATTAAGTGTTCGCCACCACATGTGCCTCCAATTTCTTTTTTTTTTTTAATTTCTTTTTTGTTTTATGTGTTTTGTTTTTGTGTTTTGTCTGCAAGTATGTCTGTGTGAGGGTGTCAGATCTTGGAGTTACAGACAGTAAGGAGTTGCCATGTGGGTGCTGGGAATTGAACCCAGATCCTCTGGAAGAGTAGTCAGTGCTCTTAACTGATGAGCCATCTCTCCAGCCCCTGCCTCTAATTTTTTTAATAAAAAAACTGTTTACTTATTTACATTTATTTTTCGATTCTGTGTGTACACATGCTATGGTAAGCAAATGGAAGCCATAAGGCAACCTGAGGGAGGTGACTCGTTCTAGCATGTGGGTCCTGGGTCCTAGGACTGGAACTTAGGTTGTCAGTCCTGGTGACAAGTGTCTTTACTCTCTGAGTTACCTTGTAGACAATCATCCCATTTCTTTGAAGAATTCTGTGAACTTTTTTCTGAAGTTCCTGACTAGAAGAGAGGAGCATGCTTTTTTCTTGCAACATATTGAATTACATTTGAAGTCTCTATATACTGATCCTTCTCTAACTGGCCTGAAGTCCCTCAAGAACAGAAACCATCATTCATTCTCCTTCTGTGGGAGAGTTGGCACCTACAGAAGACTACACAAAACTCCACCTGCTTTGGTTCCTATACCCACCTAATTTAAACAGCTTATGGTGACTGTTTACATAACAGAAACATTAGAAATCTTTTAGCTTTTATTTGTTAAAAATCTGTTTTAGCATTTTCATTGATACAAAATGACAAACAACATAGAAATGTACAGAGCAACCTTGGAATTACTACATCCTGCTGGACCTGCTGGCTCCTACCTTTACCTTGTCTACAGAGGCAAGTTCCTAGCTCTGTACCTCTTTGCTTTCTTCCTAGCAGAAGACCACCCACCATTCTGTCTTTTCTTTCTTCTTTCTTTTTTAATAAACTCACTACTTATGCTTGAACAATAGTTTTGATTACTTTCCTGAAAAGAAAAGAAACTCGTCCACTCCTCTCAAGAAAATCTGCCCAGCACACAGAGGCTGGCCGTGCTACAGGGATTATCTGACGAGTCCCTGCCGACCAACAGAGTAGCAGTATTGCTGTGACTGCTGAAATGATGCTGGGCCAGCATGTTGCCATTTAACTGCCTCCTTTATGAGGAGAGAGATACGTCATCAGAAAACGGGGGCCCAGACTAGTCACCACTGGACATTACTGAATACCATGAGTGACAGGAGAAAAGAATAGTTGGCAGAAGTAAGTTCCAGGCAACTCATATGTCTATTCTTAGCCAATCACAAGATAGTAAAAGGGTGGTGGCTGTAATGTGATGAGCAGGATAAAAACAACCCATCATTGTCTAATATTAACATAGTGCCCTCTGTAGAACCTATAGCAGATGACGGACAAATAACTAGTGATAGTTCTGAACTATTCCACATGCCATTTACTAATCTTCGTTTCTCTGACGAGAATAAAGCAAACGGCTAGTGTGCAAGCTTGCCCATCTACAAAAGGGTCAGGATCTCTAAGTTAACTAGGTTGCCCACATGCCTCCTTTGACAATGATGGAGTAGCAGCCTGAGGTAAGGGTCTGACTAACTTTACAGCACTCACAACTGCTTCATCCCAAATTCTGGTTGGTTCTATACATTGTACAAGAACCTTGTACAACACTCCTGAGTTATCTTCTCCCAATCATATCAAAGACAGTACAAATATGATGAGAACACAGCTTCACTACTTTTCCTGATACGGTGCTGTCCCTGGAGCTCAGTTGCTGAAAATTCCAGGACTTGGTTAGAAAATCTGTGTTGGAAGACCCAGCAAGACCCTTCTGGATTTTCCCCCCCTGTATTACAGTTCTCTATGAACTTTAAACAAAAAGACAGCAAGATGGCTCAGTAGGTAAAGAGAGGTACTTTTAACCAAGTCTAAAATCCCTGGAACCACATGCTGGAATGAGATGACTCCTGTGAGTTGTTCTCTGAGCACACGTACACATAATAAGTTAATGTCAATGTAACACTTCAAAGCGAAGCAGGACTCTTGACACCTGCTGGACAGGAAGCAGCTGTTAGGCAGGAGCACACACATTTTTATAGATCCTCCAAGTTCAAAGTTAAGACATCAGAACTGGTAGCTGTCTGGGGTGTGAGACATCAGACAGAGCCTGCCAGCCCTGGGCGTGCTGCTTTTCAGGTCTCTTCTTGGTGTTAATGACTTGTAGGCTGAAGCATAAATAGTTCTCTAGCCACCAAACTGTGTTTGTTTTGTTCAAAAGCCCCAAGGTCTCAGTTTCTTTGCCAGAGAAAGCCTATGCCTACTTTAGGGAGTGATGTAACTGCCTGACTCTGAACTCTGGGTTCACGCCCACCAAAACAACAAAATCTATGCTTTAAATAAACTTAGTCTCTGTTTTGCAGGAAACAAAAACCCTGAAAAGAAAACTGGTGTCCTATTTTATAATTTCTACTCATGTACCTTTAAAAAACTACATACTCTATTGATTGAATCTTGCCCATTCCTGCTCTTTTAACCATTCTCTTACTTTGCAGTTTCAACTTTTAACTGTCCTCATTTTCTGAATGCATCAGCAAGGTGCCATTTTTTTCTTTCTTTCTTTTTTTTTTTTTTCAGGGAACGTGTTCTTTAAGAAATGTTTGACTGTAGATTTCTTGTCCCTTCTGGGTCTCTCTCTCCTTCCCCAACTCTTCCACAAGATTCCCTGAGCTCTGTCAATATTTGGCCATGAGTCTCAGCACCTTTCAATCTGCTGTTGGGTGAAGACTCTCAGAGGACAGTTATGCTGGGCTCTTGTCATGTATGTCTTTTTGGGCCTCGGTTACCTCACTCAGTTATCACAGGATGATATTTTCTAGCTCCATCCTCTTGCCTATAAATTTCATGATTTCATTGTTTTTAACAGCTAGGTAGTATTCCTTTATCCATTCTTTGGCTGAGGCACATCTGGGTTGTTTCCAGTTTCTGGCTATTATGAATAAAGCTGCTATGAACATAGTTGAGCAAATGTTGTCATGGGGGCTGGAGAGATGGCTCAGAAGTTAAGATCAGTGGCTGTTCTTCCAGAGGTGCTCAATTCCCAGCAACCAGATAATGGCTCACAACCATCTATAATGAGATCTGATGTCCTCTTTCTTTTTTGCAGGCAGGTCCACATGCAAATAGAGCACTCACATACATAAATTGCATAAATAATAAATCTTAAAAAAAAAAAAAAAAAAACCTTGGTATGATGGAGTATCTTTTGGGTATATAAACCCAGGAGTGGTATAGCTGGGTCGTGAGGTAGAACTATTCCCAATTTTCTGAGAAAATGCCAGATTGATTTCGACAGTGGTTGTACAAGTTTGCACTCCCACCAGCAATGGAGGAGTGTTCTGAGACCCAGAGTGGACAAGAACTCTACAAAAAAACCAACAGTCAACTAACCTGCAGGGGCTAACCATGGGGGCTCACAGAGACTGAACCACCACCAAAAAAGCCCCCTACACATATGTAGCTGATGGACAGTTTGGTGTTCAGGTGGGTTTTCTAGCAACTGGAGTGGGTACTGTCTCTGACATGGACACAGTTGCTTGCTTTTGGATCACTTTTCCATAGTTGGGCTGCCTTGTCTGGCCTCAGTGGAAGAGGATGCACTTAGTCCTGATACAACTTGATGTGTTAGGACTGGGGGCTCTCCTTTTCAGTGGGGAAGAGAGTGAAAGGTAAGGCTGGGAGGAGAAGAGGGAGGGTGCTGCAATTGAGATGTAAAGTGAATACATAAACTACGAGAAAAATACGTTTGATTGGCAAGCTTCTGAACTATGTATTTGTGCAATAAGCCAAACAACTGTACAGAAACATTACAAGCTACCACTTCATCTTAATGGCCCTTCATCTAGAAATGTTTTAAAAGGGCTATGGATGTAGTTCTGCAGTAAGCTAGAGGCTCTAGATTCAATCCCTAGCACCATAAAACTAAACAGTTAAAGCCAATTTAAAATCTCAAAGACTGAACCATGCACAAGTTACTAACCCACACTGTGTGATTCTCAGTGACCCCTTCCCACTGCCTCTCTACTTTTTCACCTTCCACCCACACACACTAGCTTCTGTACCCAGTAACTCCCTCCTCCAGTTACCAATGTCTTCACTGCCAGCCTAGAGGAGGACACTTGGCACTTGTCATGCCTGCAGCTCCTGCCTACTGGTTCTTCTGAGATTTACTCTGGCTAGCTCTTCAATTCTTCCTCATTTTCCTCTGGGGTCCTCCATACTGTGGAGCAAGGTTAAACAGTAGATGTTTAGGGGCTAGGGAGATGGCTCATCAGTTAAGAGCACTGGCAATTCTTCCAGAAGACCGTGGTTCAATTCCTAGCACCCACACAGCAGCTCACACCTGTGTGTAACTCCAAACATGCATGCCCACAACACACCAATGCACATAAAAATAAATAATCTTTAAAAAGTAGATATTTAGCCCTCATTGGGCATAAGGTTTTGGCTTCAACAAGTCAACTGTGTACTAGGAGGGTGAAGTCAGAGGGTGAAAGTGGCTGCGCTTCAGTAAGACTTTATTCAAGAACAGTGCGGCAGAAATGTTACAGTCTCACAGATACTGTTCTTTGAAACAACTGAAAAAATGTAAAGAACTCTTGCTCATAGGCGGTATGAAAATAAGCTAGGCAGTGGTGCACACCTTTAATCCCAGCACTGGGGAGACAGAGGCAGGTTGATCTCTGTTTGAAGCTAGCCTGGTCTACATAGTGAGTTCCAGGACAGTCGGGGCTACACAGAGAGAAACCCCGTCTCCAAAAAAAAAAAAAAAAAGGTAGCAGGACAGATCTGGCTTTTAAGACACAGTAGCAGCCCCTGCTTTGGAACATCCTTTTAATTATAGTTCCAAAATAGTAGCTAATTTGCCCATTAGCTCCAGGTGCATGGAGCTACATACATACATACATACATACATACACACACACATACATACATTCACTCACTCAATTTGGGATTTTGAAACAGGGCTTTATTCTGCAGATTTCTTCAGACCAGCGTCAACTCATGACCATCTTCCCACCTCAGTCTCTCAAGAGCGGGATGGGTAACAGGTATAAGTCACCAGTCACCACACCTAGCACCGAGTTTTTTTGTAATTACATTTATTTATTTGTGCACGTGTGTGGGCACATGCAGTCACCACTGTGTGAGGATGGCAACTGGAGGGTACCTCCATCTACCCATAACAGACAGGTGGGGCCTGCCTGCTTCTCACACTGAGTTACTTGAGAACAAACTTCTGCAGAGGCTTTAATTATCACTGTGTAGTTGTTTGCCAAACATCATCTCCAACTTGGGTCTTTTCTATTCTTTTCCTTCCCCTCCAACTTGCTCCCCAGCCCTGTGCTCCTAGCACAGTGACGTCATCGCCAAACTTGCACTCCAGCCTAGAAGTGTTTAGGACTCAATCTGCTCTCACCCCAAACACACAAAGACAAACTCCGCTTCCATCTTTCCATTCAGGCACTGTCCATTCTCGTTCCCTTCCACATGAGAAGTGTGTGCTTACTAATCTGAGTGTTTTGTAATGAATCATATTCATTCATCTTAGAGACAGCTAGTTTCCTCTCTAGTTCCCTAATGATTTTGTGTGTGTGTGTGTGTAAGCTATTGATGTGTGAGAGACAATACAGGTGTGTACATGCTACAAAACACGTGTAGTGGTCAGAGGACAAGTTCTGAGTGTTTGTTTTCTCCTTCCGCCATGGACCTAGGGCTCGAACCCAGATCACTAGGCTTGGATGGCAAGCCTACAGAAGTCTGCCCACCTTTCTATCTCGCTAGCCCTAGTTCCATTTCCAACCAAACACTCCTACTTAGTAGAGCACACAAATACCTCTATACTGCGGGGGAGTACCTGCAGACAGTCTAAATTAGCAGAGCCACTGCCACACACTCACTATAATACGCTTCTTGGAATAAATTCAGAGGCCAGTGTAGTAAAATGACCCACAACCCCAGATACGCTGATGGGAAATATTTTCCTTTTTATGTGTGCCAATGGGGTATGAGGCAAGGTTCTGACTTAATGCTTTGAACCACAGTATCTAAAAACTGATCCACTAAGTTGGATGTTTTCCCACTGCTCTGACTCTGACTTCTGGGGTCAAAATAAGCCTTACTGAAAAAAAATACAAAGCACATCTTTACTCTGGCCATTTTCGATTTAGCCACCGGAGACCTACCTGAGGATGCCCAGTTAGGGGTCATGGGCACACAACCCTGAGTATTTAAACAGGTTTAAGTACATGGTAAACTCCTTGGCCGACCTGACCCAAACTGCCCATGAAGTTTCCCCTTCTACACCGATGCCTACCACAGACCTGCAATTCCCACTCTGGACACTTACTGCAGCTAAAGGTCATGTTAGTTTTTAGAAACCAGCCATTTCATGCCATACTAACAGCTCTCATTAAGCCAACCATTATTTTACAGCACCCTTTAACAAGGCTAAATTGTTATGGCCAAATTCCGCCATTACGTAGTTTGTATAATTGGGCTTTTAACCCTAGCCTTACTCTTTCCCTGTTAAATTTCACCTAAGTTAAATCCGATCTATTGAAGAATTTTGGAAACTGTTTTGCTTCTGTCTAATAGACACAAAAGAGAATCTAAACTTTTGCCTAAGTGCTTTTTCTTCCCTTTAGCAGAGCAGTAGGCACAGCCAGCCCATGTCCTCCGAGAACTTCTAATTGAAATCTCTGTCCTACTCTCCTCTCTGGAGTTCTCACCACACTTTTTAATGCGGAGGTTAAAGGAAGAACATCTACTGCTTTTCTGAAACACAGAAAAATCTACTTCAGTCCCTGTACAACCCAAGACTTGGCACCAACACAGCCTTTTCTTTTTTCTCTGCTAGGGAAAGAGTAGATTCTTTAAGGGGAGACCACTTAAGGAAGATAACTGCCATTGGGAAGAGGAACAGGGAACCAGGAGTGTCAGCTCAGGGAGAAGTATGAGGTGAAGAGCTCCCATGAAACAGAATAAAACCTAGCAAGGCTGCTGAATCGGACATACCTCAATATAAATATATACATGCTTTTTCTGTTGTTGTTGAAACTTCTTGTCTTCTCTCTGGTTCTAAGGATTAAATCCCTTGGGAACCCAAGCTAGGTCCTCAGTTTGTTTAGGAGTATCTGACTTGACTTTCTGACTGAGGGAGCAGGAGGAGGGAGTAGTAGGCATGAAAAAGACCCAAGCAGAAGAAGTGCACAGGAAGGAAAGCTTAATTTTTTGTTTTGTTCTGTTTTGTTTTTACTTGTTTGTTTAGCTTTGGCTGTCCTGGACTCACTCTGCAGACCAGGCTGGCTTTGAACTCACAGAGATCCAACAGCCTCTGCCTCTAGAGAGCTGGGATTAAAGGTGTGCACAGAAGAACATGTGTGAGGACAGACCTGGTGCTTTTTTTAAAGAGAATGCCTAATGAACTTTGTTTTCGGATGGAATCACCACCGATGGTATAGAGCTGAGGCAGATGCTGACGAAGTGGCCAGGCTTAGAAACCCAAGTCCTACCATGTTCTCCCAACGCAGAGCCTGGCTTGTCAAGAAAACACCAATTTTCTCATCTGAACTTTACCCCAAAGGTCCTCTAATACGCCAGCACATGTTTGTAATCCCAGCCCTCAGAAGGTAGAGTCAGGAGGATCACTGGAAGGTCAAGGCCAGCTTGGTCAACACCATGAGGTTCAGATTAGCTACAGCTATAGAGTGGGATTTTGTCTATCTCTCAGACACAAAAGTCCTATTAGTTCCCAAAGTCCATTCACATAGAACTTTTCTAAGTAGGCTCAGAAAAAAATACATATTTGACGGATTTTTCTAAAAGAAAGGCTACTTATGGGTTGACTGCGTTCTCCCCCAACCAATTAAGATAATAACAACATTTCCCCACAGTTTACTTTCTAAATCACTATAAATTCCCAGAATACCACCTGCCTTTGATTAGAAATATAATGCATTAATTTGTAATTATTTGAGAATTTATTTTTTATAATTATGTTTTCTAAGAAAGCTATCTTAGATAAAGCATCTATGAAGACTGACCACCTTTACTGACCTTCCATCACTGAATGACATGCTCTAGCCTGTTAAGTCACCAAACTGATCAAATCAAACCCAACTGAACCCAAACCACCTCATCTTGTATCAAGTCCAAATCTCCATTATCCGTACCGGATTTTTTTTCTTTGTCTTTTTAAATACAGGGCAGTGTTTTTCATGTCATGGGCTTCATGGATACTTCACGTAAACCTACAAGCACTCCAGCCTATAGATGTCAAGGCCTGGCAGCAGCCTGGGCTTGTAAATTTTGATGCCTTTGTGCACACTTAATTGCTCAAAAATAAGCACTAGCTCAAGGAATTCTATCTCTTACTATTACGGCCTGCTAACCCAAAGTGACCATTATCAAACAAAGCTATAGAATCAGAACCAGGAAAGCAGAAAGAACCACAGACTATTAGACTGAGAGTGACCTAAAGACGACTTGACTCTGTTCGCAACACATCAGTTTTTCAAGCAGTTAACTTATTAAAAATTTGACATCTTTTAAAAAGCACAGTCCAGGAGACTGTGAACATCTAGATGTGATATTCCACGGAGCACGATCTATAAGTATTCTCCGTAATGCCCACGTGAAACTAGGAGTTGGCATTTGTTACTATCTCTACTAAAAGTTTTGGAAGAGTTCAGTTCAAAATCATGATTTACATACTTTTAAAACAAAGTATTTACTCTTTTTGCTCTCTAAAAGTGTTAGGCCAAGTAGAAACACAACAAGTACCTTTAGTTCGTCATCACTGCTCTGCAGCGACTGTGAACAGCCCACTTAATTACTGCACACCACTCTCTTCTGAGTGGATTGCAGGCTGAGTCAGCAGCACTGTGACAGCAAAACACAGAAAGAGGATGAAAATCTTACCTTTGGTTTTTTGTTCCGTGACCTACAAAATAAATAACAGACATAAGTAAATAAAATTTGCTTTTTAATTCAGTACTGTATTGTAAGACTATTTTAATTTTGTTAACTCAGGCAATTCAAGTTGTCAGTATATGCAGTACCTGGGGCTTAGTTGAAATCCAAAAAGCTGGGAGTCAATTTGGATATCTTTCTAGAGATGTTCAGCCATACTCACACAACTAGGATTAGGAGAAAATCTCAAACAAACAAAAATCCAAAACCATTCCACTCCATAAATGATGTAGGCCCTGTGTTGGGAATACTGTTTGTCATTTTGATTGTTTTAATTTTAGAATATCAAACAGATGTGGCCAAAAACTAAATTCATCATTAATATAAAAGGATCCCTCCCTGAGTATGAATGCAAATACTTTTGAGCTCAAAAGAAAAAAAGCCGAAGGGACTCATTGTATATGAAACTGGGAATTTCAGTTGCAAAGGAAGATTTGAAACCAAGCTTGTGGGGTATCAGAGATACAATTTACCTGGTGGAGCTACAGTCATCTCTCCTGATATGGTTTTTGTTAAGGGTAAAATCAGACAGCCATGCCAATGTTCAATTGCTATCTGCTGTCATCATCAACGTTTATACCATAAAGCAAAGCAGGAAGACTGATTTGTACAAACTTTGAACAGAATTTTGAGTGCAAAATTTGTTAAAAGTACATCTTCATGTAATAACTAGGATTCTAAGAAAAACCCTAAAATGATGGGTGGTTAATGGGCTTGGAGGGTGGAGTTGGAGATCCTTAGAAGCCAGAGGGAAACTGCTTTTGAGAGTGTGGGGGTGGGACGGGATGGGGGGTTGTGGCGGTACAGGAACAACACAGGGACACTTGTCACATACTTCCTGTAATATCAAAATAAAACTACAAAAGAAAAACATCCCAAAGCAAGTAAGCCAGAATCCTAGCCATGGATGTATTACATTAATAAGACTGTGAGAGATTCTGACCCACTTTCCCAAACTGTCGATGTTTACACTGATTATCTGCCTGTATAAGAAGAGTTATTAAAAATGCAAAGCCCCCAATGCCCAGGGACCAACCACAGAGGAAGAGGGGCAGAAAGACGGTAAGAGCTAGAAGACGTAAGGAACAAAACAGTTCTAGACCTGACAGAACCACTGTGCTCACAACAGCTAGAAAAGACCTGCACAAAATCAAAGCAGTTAGCAACGTAGCATGGAAGAGGGAGGTGTCTTGAGACCCCCACCATGAGCCAAGGACCTACTGACAGTTGTTGGCTTCTGAGGCAGAGTGGCTTTCTTTAAGGGTGAGGCCTGTAGCAGGTCTTTACTGGGCTTAGTAGAAGATGGTCCCACACTTCTGACAATATGAGCAGCACAAATTATAATCAACGTGTATTAAAAAAATGGAGAAGACAGGCTTTTGGGAGGTAGTAGATCTGGAAGTTGAGAGACGAATGGGAGTAGCAAATATAGTCAATATATGTATTGTTTTTTTATGTATGAAGTTCTCAAAAGCAATAAAAATATATTAAAATGTGGTGGGAGATAAACTCATATATAAAAGCAAGTATATTTTTTATTTAGGCACCATTTTATATACTGTCAATGTTACCCAAAAAGAAATTAAATGAATGATTAATGAATTTAAAAATGCAGGCCACAATCTTCTTTAAAAGACGTATGTGGCTAGTACTCATTCTGGATTACTGCTCTTTGTGAAAGCGTGGCCGTCTGTGGAGGGGATGTCCTGGAGCTGACCAACCCTCAAGACTGATCCTCCCACAGTCAGACTCTGCCTGTGACCTAAACCATGTATTCTGAGGACTCCCTAGAGTGCTTCTTTTGTTTTTACAGCAAAGAACAGGCTAATTGTATCTGCTGAAATCTGCGCAATTGTCTTGAAGTGAACATGCTCCCCACTACTAATTGCTAAAGAGCTCAATTCCAGTGAAAACACCCTTGCACATTTTTAAAATAATCCCCAATTACCCAAGAATGAATGGTTTGCTCCACATACCAGTTCCTGATGGCATTTTAATTTGTATTCCATTGTAACTATTTCTTGGAATGCCATTTTGAAGATCAGTTGTATAGAAGTCAATGCTTCCCCCAGATGTAAGCAACAAATCTAAATCATGTTGAATATGTCTTATAATGTGGGTGCTGTTGCAACAGCCAACTCTCAGATGGTGAAAAGCTGGACAGTCAGAGCCTACGTCCTGCCAACATTACACAATGCTCCTTTTGCAGTGTCAGCCTAATGAATGAATGGAGTCCTTCTTTACACCTCTCTCGTGAATGGGAATTTAACACAGTTTACTCAGGGATGGTTCTGGAAAAAGCAAACTGCCACTGAACACAGTGGAAAGGGGCTCATGTTTAATTTCTGTGTGGAGGAAATTTAATTTTAGCCCTAAATGGAAGTCAATGTTTTTAAGAAAAATTACACTGGCATCATTCATTCTTTTTGTGGATCCAGTGTTGAGGACTGAACACTCTTCTACCAAGTTACATACTTGGCTCACCACCATTCATTCTTGATCATTCACTTCCTAACAAACACTTTGGGCATCTGCTGGGTACCAGACACATGGATGCTGTTGAAACAAATATGACTTCAAGAAATGTATATCCAGTTTAAAGGGGAAGACAGACATAAAAAGATAGCTATAAAACAATGAGGAAAACAAGAAAGCCATGGAAGCTGACTGATGACCACAGAACAAAACATCTGGTACATTCTCTAAAATCCTCTCCACCAGAGCATATTTTATGCCTTCTAGCTGTCTTTAGAGTCATGCTGGGACTCACAGGGTAATCACAGGGTAAGCTTTGTGCACTTTTCTTAAAATTGCTAAATTGAAATTTAATTCTAAAATTATAGAGTGGCCTAGTATAGCAAAATGTGTCAGGCAAGACTTTGTTAGCTGATCTAGAATGTTTCTGAGAAAAAAAGTACTTCTCTCTCTTTCTCTGTCTCTCTGTCTCCCACCCTCACTCCGTTCCTCTCCCTCTCTCTGCAACCCTGGGTGACCTTGAACTTCGAATCCTCTTGCCAAGAACTGGGTTATAGGCAGGCATTATCATACCCAACAAAAATGACTAAATTTTTATATTAGTTATAATTAATCCCTTAAAAGTGTAAGGTTACTGTTCTCTTTGTCATTACTTCTTACTCATCTTCAATGAAAATGCATGCATTCAGTGCCCAGCTGCATAAATTACTCTTTGCGTAAGTAATCCCAATTTACTCTCTAATGGAGTCACATTCTCCCTTATTTCAAATACATTTCCTATTTGAGAGTACATGAAAGTCTGCATATGCATATTTAATTTATAACTTAGACATTAATATATTAATATTACATCAATATAAGATAAATATATTATCATAAATATATATTTTTGGTTTTTTTTTCCCAAGTCAGGGTTTCTCTCTGTATCCCTGGTTGTCCTGGAACTCACTTTGTAGACAAGGCTGGCCTTGAACTCAAAAGAGCTCCTGCCTCTGCCTTCCCAGCAACACTAATATTTTTAATGTAACAAGCAGTTGTCTATGTTAAGAATAAAGATGGAATATATACTGTCTAAAACAATCACTCTCTAGTCAACAATCCCAGCTGGAGACCCTTGGGGTCCCCTCTTAATTTCATTCTCACAGACAGTGAAATCTGTGTACTGATTTAGCTGAAGGGGAAAAAGTTCTAAGTTCACTTAAGATTTTTTTGAGGGGAGGAGGGAGGGCAACGAAGCACAGGGCAATAGAACCAGCACGCCAACACTAGTGCACCTGAATATTGCTCAGCCACACTGAAGGAAAGGTGGCCACGTATCCAAGGTGAAGGACAAATGCTCACCTCTTTCCTCCTTTACGTAGCCCACTTGGCATAGAACTCATTATATGGCTGAGGAACACCCTGAACTTCCAATCATTCTGCCTCCACATCATCCCATATGGTGGGATTGCAGGTGTATCAGACCACATCAGGCTCATTTCTATTCATACTCTTTATTCGAGAATTGCAGGCAAGTCTCAAAGGCTGAGGTTGGAAGCAAGGACTCTGATAGCATGAAGATATGGTAAAAAAAAAAAAAAAAAAAAGCAGACAAAATTTTATGTACCTTTATTCTATGTGCACTGGTGATTTGTCAGCATGCATGTCTACATGAGTGTGTCATATCTTGGAGTTACAGACAATTGTGAGCTGGGATTTGAGTCCAGGACCTCTGGAAGAACAGTCAGTGTCCTCAAACACTGAGCCATCTCTCCAGCTCCCAGATAAAAAATTTAAATCACACAGCAGTCTGATATAGCACTAAATAATAACTGTTCCTTTTAATTAAGTCATAAAAAATTACATTCACACTCTTAACATAGCAGGGTATTCTGCGGGCCAATTCAGAAAGTATTTCCAAGATTTTTCAAATGCTGGTCCTTACAAGTGATCTATTTAAACAGTACTTCAAAAAATGAAATTCTATGAAATTCACTGGTGCTAGGGAACAGCTGCAGTGTGGCCCTTGTGCTTCACATTAGGTCTGATGGCCTTTAATGTTCTATGTGAATGGTTCTCTCTGAACCCCTAACAGTTTATGCCTCCACAAACCTAGCTTTAAAAATAGTTCCACAGCAGGGAGCCTCAAGATGACTGACCTGCAATGAGGCCCTGCCTCCCAGATTTCCACGTAACTATACAAGACCCGGCCAGCAAATCCTGTCTCCAGAAAGATCAACAGAGCAACCCTGCAGAGCCAGAGCCCAAGCCGCATGTGACTAATGCAATGGTGGAGGAGGAAAAAGAAGCCTGGCCAGGCAGGGGCCAGGCCTGTGTGCTGGAGCAGAAGCAATGCTTGGAAGCGAAAGGCTAGGCTGTCGGGGCATTCTAACTCTCTACTTCCAATAGTTCTGTCAGACAAATGTTTAACCGAGTCAGCTCTGTTTTTCATTTAGTAACTCTTTTCCTCCAAGCACATCCTCAAAGCTATGCAATGTTCTATCCCCCAAACACTCTCCAAGATAGCATTTGTTTGACCATTTTTGAGACAGGGTCACACTATATAGCTCAGGCTGGTCTGGAACTAGCTATGTAGTCCAGATAACCTCAAACTGAGCATCGGCCTTCCTCCCGAGTGATGGGATTACAGACATGTGACCCACTAGACCCTGTCTGAGGGCAGTTTACTGGTGAAATTATTTAAAAACAAAACAACAGGGCATACTCGAGCAAGTTTTTAAGTTTGTCTATAAACTCAGAGAGAAGATGGATACTCAATTATGATTCAGACAGTGGAACACGACACAAGTTGAGACTGTCTTTAGTATTATTTACTAATGTTTTCATACAAGAAGCAGCAACACCATTTATCATCCACGGTATGGTAATATGTATAAGCCTCAAATCTTTTTTTCTACTTTCAAATAAACCATGTCTCAGGCAGCATTATGGTATCAGTCACTTATGGACAGCCAGCAAATATAAAGACAGACCCAACTGCTCAACTCACCTTCTGGGTGGTTTCTTTTTTCTTTTTATCCTCTTTCTTCCTTTTCTTGTCTTCCATTAACTGTTCTTCCCTTTCTTGCTCCTTCTCTCTGTAAAAAGAAGTCACATACCGGAAAGGTTATAGACGTATGTTCACACCCCACGTCTTTAGCAAAGATCACAGTATTATTACCTTACTTACACCAAAAGGATAGATAAAACCCACCACCTTTCGGTATTCCCACATTATTATTTGCCATCCCTTGTATAAGCGTTCATTATATTAGGCTTGGTTTCAGAGATGCCTGGAAGCATCTGTATAAACACACTCACAGGATTAGTGTACATTTATTTAATAGTAGGTTTGTTTTGAATAAAATATATAGTTGGCTTTTAGTAATATTTAAAACAAGTACAACAGATATGTTAATTCAGTTGTAGTATAGATATTTATATCATAACTTAGGTGTCTGTCCATGATGTCTTTGGAATGATGAACACATAATTTTCTGTTCTGTATTTTTCAAACTTATTAATATCATGTTTTGTGTGTGTAAGTCAAAAGCAGACCTTGGGTTTCTTCCTCTATCATTGAACTTTTCTCTCTCTCTCTCTCTTTTTTTTTTACTTTTATTTTATTTTAGGGGTATGGGTGCCTGGTGCCTAAAGAGGCCAGAAGAGGGCATTGGATCCCTAAAACAGAAATTATAGGTGTCTGTGAGCCAACACATGAGTCTTAGGAATGACTTGAGTCCTCTGAAAGAGAAGCAAGTGATCTTAACCACGAGCAATTCTTCTAGCCCCAACACCTCTCTTTTTTTTTTTTTTTTGATTGAACATAGAGCTCACTGTTTCTACTAGAGAGGGTGGCTGGCAAGCCCCAGGGATCTACCTGTCTCTGATCCCTAATCCCTGCCCTAAAGCCATGTTTACAGGTGTGCACCAGTGCCTGGACCTAACAACCAAAACCCATAGCGCTAGGGCTCTAACTCAGGTTCTCATGCTTGCATAGCAAGCACATTACTTGGCCAGCTACCTCCCCAACCCCACTATACTTGTATTTAGGGAGGGTACTAAAAGTCCTAGAAATCAAAGTGTCCCTACAAATATGAATTAGGTCAACAGAGCTGGCTGCTTCACTTATTAGCGTAAAAACAATGCACAATAATAGCCCTCCAATTGAGGAATTGAATTATAAAATTTATATTACAAATCCAAAGTAATCCTGAAATGTAACATTTATTCTAATGCTCAGTAACTTTCATTTTATGTATCTGCTGAGGTTACACTCACCAAGAGTATAACCTCAACTAGAGGGTTCCCATTAGGAAACAAGCCCCAGATAGCTTACTGAACCTTACTGGGGAAAGCAGTCAGAAACCCAGCTCCTAGATTGCCACACAGAGAACAGACATAACCTATGACATTTAGGATTTTGTATAGTAACGCATCAACTCATGGCTTTACAGACATCGTCTAGAATATGACTAAGATAAAAAGGGATTAAAGAAACAATTAAGGAACTAACAAATTTGCAAATGGCAAAACCCACAAAAATGGTTCCTGAGGGACAGGTCTAGGGAAAAAGTCATGTCTAGTCAAATACACAAAGGAAACAGAGGGAAGAACTAAAGTGGGCATTCACAAATATATAATCAATGTTTTACTTACAGAAAACAAGAATTTTCTATACCAGAGATGGCAGTGAGCATCCCAGCATGTGGGATGCTTTGGTAAGTGGAGTGAGGAGGACTGTTAAGTTATAAGCTAACACTGGCTACATAGTGACATTCTGTCAAAAACAAAAAAAACCCAAAACACCAACAATAATAAAACAAAAACAAAAGCCAAGCCAAAACAAAACAAACCCCTAATATTAAAAAAAAAAAGTATTTACTTTCCTGTTGAACTGTTACTAAATTCACAGACACAAATATCAGACTTTCTACTACACTCCTGGGCATAAACACACAAAAGCTTTATATATATATATATATATATATATATATATATATATATATATATAATAAATGCAAAACTCAAAGTCCAAATGTAGCTTTCATGTGAACACACAATCAAAGGTAAACTCTTCTTGAACTCCCGTAGGTCCAACGATGGATGTCCCTGACGGAGACAGCATGCACTATGTACATGAGCTTGCAGAAGTACACTCTGGCCAGGGCTGAAAAGAGGGTTTCAAGCTAAGAGTGCTAAGCTCCTCTTGCAGAGGATCTGAGTTCTCTTCCCAGCACCCAGATGGCAGTTCACAAACAATGCCCTTTTCTGGTCTTTGTGGGCACCAGGCATTCATGTAATGCACACACATATATATGCAGACATCTATACATATAAAATTATAATAAATTTTTAAAAAGTAGGATATATGAGTGTTGACTATGTAAAGGGGCTGGCCATAGTCCCCATTATAGACGGCTTTAGGGGCGCTGTGCTTCCTTTTCGTCAAGCAGGAAAAGATGAGGTTCCCTGCCCCTACCCAGATTTTATAGTAATACTAGTTAAAGAAAAGGAGCAGCCAAAGCCTGGACATTTCCTGCTTGAATATTTGGTGCTTTGAAAAAGCAGGTTGTCATTTTTCTAAGTCTCAAATTTCCAAATTAGTTAAAAATGCCCCACTTAAAAAATATGTTTTTAATGAGATACATTCTCAAAAACAACTAATCTTTTTCAATTTTTTTTCCTATGAATAGGTACTTCAGGAAAAGAATGAAATTCATGCTCACTAGAAAGACATTTATTTCCAAAGCAAATATTTTTTAAAGCTTTCAGGAGACAAGCTTTGCTTTCTCCCTGATTTTTTTTCTTTTTGGTTTCATTTTTAAACAGCATCTTGGTAGAATTAAGACTTCTCTTAGCTTTTGTTTTCCTAGGGAAAGTTTACTTTGCCAAATTGTACTTTAGGCTGCACAGAAATATCACTTGGGGAGCTCTCACAGATCCCTGTGCTGACTCAGAGCCCAGCTGGAAGAGGAGGACACCCACCCCACCGGCAACGGGAGAGCACTGCACACAGAAGGTGACAGTAAAGAGGGTAGCAGGACAACAGCAGCCAGATGTCTCAAGCCTCAAAAAAAAAAAAAAAAAAAAAAAAAAAAAAAAAAAAGGAGCTAGGGGGAAAACAAACATGTGGAGCTGGATCTGAGCTCGTTATCAGCAAGTACTCAGAGACAGAGACAACATACGCTGTCTGCCCGCGAACCTACCTATTCCCGCCCCGCCACACCTGTAACTGTGAGGCTAAAAGACAAGGAATACTCAAATAGCAATGAGCCTATTTAGCACGCAGACCTGCAGTTTTTAAACACCATTCTTTACTAAGAGAACCAGTTATTTGGGGACAACCAAAATGCTAATTCAGGAGCGAGGGCCACGGAAGTTTAATATGAAAACAGACTGTCATAAAGCGGGAAGACCTTAAAGACAGTCTGAAGGGGATTTGACTATTTGGAGCACGTAAGACCACTGCAAGTAACGCTAGAAGAGGTTGTAAACCGTTATACACACTAGCAAAACACAGAGGACAAAGGAGAAATAAGAAATGAATAAATTATGAGAGGGGAATGGAACACTCAAAGAGTTTAAAAACACCAACCCCCTTTCAAATTTAAAAGACTGAAAGAGTAACAGTAGGCTGGCAGATACAGCCTCAACCAAGCATCCCATCACCTGTTTATCATCATGGGGCCTTGTTGACCTATCAGACAACTGCATTCTGAGAGCTAAAAGGCAAACTACAAAATAAATGCCTTGAAATATTCCCTGGTTAAGGCCATCAAAGTCAAGGAAAGCTTGAAAACCTGCTCTGAGGAGAGGGAAAGTAATGAGATAGGGCCAAAACCAGGAGGCAAGTCCTTTGCCACAAAGGCTCAAAAAGTTGCAGTTGGGAGGCAGTAATGGGGCAGAGGGAAGAAGAGCAGGAGACATGGGTTCAATGGGGGCTCAAGAGTCAACGGCAACATTGACTTTGCATTTTGTTCTGGTTTATTTTGAGGCAGGGTCTCATTGTAACAGCCCAGGCTATCCAGGACACACTATGTAGTTCAGACTGTCTTCAAATTCAAGGCAATTCTCCTGCCTCAGCCTCCAGCTGTGCAGGGATGGATCTTTTCTTCTTTCTGGTGGTTACACTGCAGGAGTACAGGAGAATGTTCTGTTTGCCAGAAAACACTACTGCATTGGCAAAAGAGCTACATGTGCCTGGGCAGGTCAGTGTTCATTCTCTAACAACTCAGGAAACAAGCAAAAAACCTAAACCTAAGATTGTAAGTAATGCTAGAGGCAGTTATAAGCCATTATATAAATATAGAGTTCAAATTGAACTCTAAATTCAAGGCTGTTTCCCTAAACAACAAACACAAAACTATCATCCAGGCAGTATTCCAGTTCAGAAAGACAGAAATCACTACGGATTTTTTACTCCCCCATTACCAAGTATTCTATCATATAGCTAGGCTTGAAAACTGCTGATACAAATGTATTCATTAAAATTTACCCTTTAAGCTGGGCATGGTGGCACATGCCTGTGACCCCAGCACCCGGGGAGGCAGAGGCATCACTTTGAGTTGAGGCCAGTAGTAGACCAGGGTCTACAAAGGGAATTCCAGGACAGCCAAGGTTACACAACGAAACTTTGTCTCGGGAAAAAAAAAATAAAAAATTTACACTTCAAAAGTTTACCTCAAATCCCTCACAGACCCCAGAGACTACTGGCTGAAACTGAAGCTGCCAGCCCAATGTTCTGCACACATCTCTTCCATGAGGGTTTGGACAGGAAGAGTGAAGGGCATTGTTTAGGAGTTGGGTTTACTTCCAGGTACCAGAACTTGCCTCTGTAGGCAGCAAGTCTTTGTCATTTCAGCTTTCATGTTAGAACTAAAGAATATGTATGTAAAGAAAAGACACAGTGGATCAAAGCAGATGCTGAGACTCATAATCAAACTTTGGGCAGAATGCAGGGAATCGTATGAAAGAAGAGGGAGTTAGTAAGACCGGGAGAGGACAGGAGCTCCACAAGGAGAGCAACAGAACCAAAATATCTGGGCTCAGGGGTATTTTCTGAGACTGATTCTCCGACCAAGGTACATTCATGGATATAACCTAGAACCCCTGCTCAGATATAGCCCATGGCAGCTCAGTATCCTAGTGGGTTTCCTAGTAAGGGGAAGAGGGACTGTCTCTGACATGAACTCAGTGGCTGGCTCTTTGACACCCCCCATCCCCACCCGGGAGGAGCAGCCTTGCCAGGACACAGAGGAGAACATTGCAGCCAGTCCTGATGAGACCTGATAAGCTAGGGTCAGATGGAAGAAGAGGAGAACCTCCCCTATTGGTGGACTTGGAGAGGGGCATGGGAGGAGATGAGGGAAGAAGGGCGGGATTGGGAGGGAATGAGGGAGGGTGTTACAGCTGGGACGCAAAGTGAATAAAATATAATTAATCTAAAAAAATTAATTAAGAATAATAAAAAAGAAAAGACACAACAGGGACAGACGTACTCTAGAATGGTAAAAAAGTCTAATTACACTCCCACTGGCCCTTTCTGTCACGCCGAGGATGGAATCCAAGGCCTCCTGCATGCTACGTAGAGGCTCCTACCACTGCAGCCCCAAACCACAAAGAGCTCTGAAAGGGAGTACCAGCATTTGCTCATCATCAGTTTTGTAATAGTTATCAGTTGAAAGTAAAGTTTTAGCAAAGCAGTTGTAAAATGTCTCAGTATGTAAAAGGCACAAAACTGCCAATGTGACAAGCTGAGCTTGATCCCTAGGAGCATTTGGTGAAAGTACAGACCCCTTCTCCTTGCAAACCTCCACACTCGGGCACACAACCACACAAAATAAAATGTATTATTTGTTTAAAGAACACAAACAAGCCCAGGCAGCGGTGGCACACACCTTTAATCCCAGCACTTAGGAGGCACAGGCAGGTGGATCTCTTGAGTTTGAGCTCAACCTGGTCTACAAAGTGAGTTCCAAGACAGCTAGGGCTACACAGAGAAACTCTGTCACAAACAAACAAACACAAAACAAACACAAAGGCAGTACTTTGGGCTGCGGTAGTAGCTAAGTTGTAAAGTGCTTGCTGTTCGAGTGTGAGGACCTGACGTGCTTCGAATCCAGGTGTGTTCCTGGGGCTGGCCGGAGGTAGCCTATCCTAATTGGCAAGCTCAAGGTTTCAAAGTGAGTGTCTCAAAAACCAAACTGGACAGAATATTCCTGTGCACCTGCAACACACACATACATGCACGACCTCACAGACAGATACACACACACGGCAGTACTTAAATAAAACAGAAAACATCCAACACTGCCTGCACTGTGACACAGCAGGAACCTGGCTCTGCGGGCAAGTTTGCAACACTGAAGAGCAATAGAGTACACATTCCTGAAAACCTGCCCAAAGGCTCCTGCAGCCTGATACTAAGCAGAGGACAGCTAAGAACAGTTAGTTGCTCTAGGGGCTGGAGAGATGGCTCAGTGGTTAAGAGCACTGTCTGCTCCTCTTAGGGGCTTGGGTTCTATTTCCAGCACCTGCATGGCAGCTCACAACTGTCTATAACGCCAATTCCAAGGGATCTGACACCTTCACACTAATGCACATAAATTAAAAATTAAATTACATATATAACTGATACATATACATATCAGTTGGTCTGGCCTACAACTCCCTAGTGCTGGCACTCAGTGTGCAAATCCAACCTCCACTTCCCCCTGTAAAAGAAACTTTTATTCCTTTGCTTTTAAATTGCTGTCTTAGAGGCTTACTGCCTTTGCCTGTTAACCTAGGCCTAGTCCTTGGAAGCTTCTAGCCTCCATACAATCTAACCTAGGTCTAGAATGTTTTTAGCTTACTTACTGCTTAATCAGCTCATTCTTTCTTGTTTCACTGAACTCCGGGCTGGCTGGTTCAACTCAGCTGTTCTGGCTCAAACTCCTCTCCCAGCTGACTTATAAATCTGGCTTTTCTCTCGGCCCCTGAACTGCTCGGTTTGGCCTCAAACTAACTTAAGCACTCTGTTCTACTCTCCTGGCTCCTTCTCATTTCCTCGCTCATTCGGTCTTTGCCTGAGTTCTCTCTATTACTGTCTCAACCCGTCTCTCTATTACTGTCCTGGTAAAACTGCCTGTTCTCTCTCTCATTCTGTGCTGCTCCTTAAAAGCTTCCCTTTCCTCTCTCTTCTCTGAGAGTTGGGCTCACCTTCTCTGTCAAGTCTTTTTCTGATTCATCACTATTTCTGCCACTCAATCAGACATCACTTTCAAACAGGGGTGCTTCCTTCTACAAACTAACTTTACCTTCATTGTCTGGGATTAAAGGCATGTACCACCATGCCTGGATCTAAACTTTTCCTTACCTGAAACTTGTTCTATACCAGGCTGACCTTGAACTCAGATCTGCTTGCCTGTCTCGTGGATTAAAGGCATGTCTGTATTCCAGCTGGATCACACAGACCTAAGAAGCTCTTTGGGTGTGATTTCTTGCCAGGACAGCCATGTTCTGAATTAAAATTCCTCTACATCCCCCACTTATCCATCCTGCATACCTCCTACCACCAAGGGGAAAAAATACATCAAATTCTAGCTCTCATCATGCCATCATTAGCCTCAGAGCTCATAAAGTAGCCTTATGTAGTGTACTGGTCTTGTCAAAAATGTGGCTTAGAGATACCTTTGTGGTTTTTACACAACCCTCCCCTTCCTATCAGGAGAACTGAAAATGGAACCTTTTCTTTAACAAACACTAGCCATCTAACATGAGGCAGGCACTTCCCAAGCATTGGGACAAGGCAGGAACAAAGCCAAACTTCAGCTTGCAGAGAGAACAGGGAATAAACAAGGCATACAACAATATATGTGCCTACGACCTATGCTTCAGGTGGAGACAGGGTGGGGTAAACTGACAGAGATGAGCAGAAGAGGGCATTGCCCTACCTGCCTGGGAAAGGCCTCTGACCAAATGGTCTAGGAATGGAGATCTTTGAGGCAAGTTATTCACTGGTTCCGGTGGATAGCAAGAGAGCATTCTACACGAGGAATGAGAAGTGTCGAAGTGCAAATGAGAGGAGTAGGTGCTCTCAGAATAAAGGCATTTCAAGTCAGGTGGTAGACATCTTCCTACACTGGCCACAGAATCAGACTCACAAATCCCTGTAGTAGCCCTACCTCCAACCAAAAGGCTACTTCTCCCGGCAGGCATCGGTACTGACTCTCCCACAGCAGCTCTTATGCAGAGCACCCTGCACACTGCAGTATAGGAGTAGGTATGGTGGTGTTAGCAGCCTGACTCTTCCTGTTACTTGCCTCACACAGGTACACAAGAGGCTCTGTGTAAATATGTATCATTGAAAGAGTGAAAGGTGTGTGTGTGTGTGAAATTCAGTGATAGAACACTTGCCTGGTACATGTAAGCCCTGGGTACAAACTGAAAAGACAAGAAAGAATGGACAATGTTTCTTGTACTTTAGATGGGAGACGAGTTTAAAGAAAAGGCCAAAAAAAAAGAAAAAAAAAAGAAAAAATCTAATAGGCACATTCTGTGACTGTGACACAACAGTTACTGACCCATAACAGTAAGCAAAAGAGTCTGTCCCTGTCTTCAGAGTGCTCATACCCTAGACAAAGAGACAGAGGAAACACAATACCAGGAATCACGACAAATACTATGAATAAAGATGGGAAAGGACAGGGAACATGCGACATTTGCTGCTCCTGCTGAGGCAGTATCAGCTGAACAGAGATCTAAATGGAGAAAATGCTACTGGAGGGCACAGTGGTATGCCAGCAGACTAGCCGCTGGGGGTGGGAGCATGCTGGGGGCGGAAGCACACTGGAGTCGAGCACTCTGAGGAGAGCCTGGGGCAACACTGTGAGCTTCAGGGGGAAGGGGAATGAGAAGTAGAGAAGAAAGAAAAGGAGCGGGAGAAGAGGAGAGAAGGTAAGACACGGTAAAATGCCTGGTGTTTGTTTAGGGCTTACTTTGTTGAAGGGAGGCAGAGAACCACAGCCAGTCTCCTACTGACATTCAAACTTCAGCTTCCTGTGCTTACTATGTGACACTCCAACAGTCCTGGACTGCTATTAAAAACCAAACCAAACCAAACCTCTTTTTTTTTTTTTTTTTTTTTGCCTCATTCATTTATTACTACGGTACCTGCTTGATGTTGAGGACTATGCAGATGCCAAGAGTTGAAAAGCAAAGAAAGCCAGCGCTTCCGGCCTTCCTGGAGCTCTCAACCAGATCTGTTAACCTGGCATGGCTTGCCTCGCCATGGAGGCAACGCAGTGTGGAGTCTACGTCCTTCGTGTTCAGCTCTCATCTCTAATGCATCCCAAATGCTCTGAGGACAGCTTGCAGTGTCTTTGGTGTTTCAAAGCATGAGCAGAAAGTACATCAACCACCCACAAAAACTGCCAGGGAGTACAAAAGCCAGTACCAAAGGCTGTGTCCTGTACGATGGCACATATGCAGTCACTCTGTGTTGATCGAGTTAAGAGATCACCCATGAAGGAGAGAAAAAGGACTGCTAGTCTGCTGACTGTGCAGCAACTAGAGTAAAATAATAAGCAACTCCGTTTAGACTAACCAACAAGGCTCCATTAGACAGGGAATTGCTGCAGATACTTGGGAGAATCGTGCCTTTCTTAAAATGTTCAGATAATTGGCCATTTGTGGCCTCCAAGACTACTCAGACACCATGGCTGTCTAAGAGGCAGCTCTTTTAGTCCCAGAGTTTACAAACAGCTGCACAGACTACTGGACAGATGTAACAGGTTATAGTCATATGTACTGTCTCATGGCATTTATGTAACATTTCTGAAAGAACAAGGGGTGGGCTGCCATAGGCTGCAGGTGAGGGCAAGGCAGAGGAGGTTAGAAAGGTGTTCTGTCTCCCTAGTGACGAAGATGAGACAGAACTCAGTAGAACTACATACGTGCACACATACACAGATGCAAATAAAATGAGAAACCTTGGTAAGATCCATGGGTTGCAGCAGTGTCATAACTGTGGCTATGATACTCTTTACAGCTTTACAAGCAGTCACCACTGGTAACTGGGCTAAAGAGTATACAGAATTCTTTTGTATTGTTTCTTAGAACTGCCCATGAATCTACAATTTACACCTCGAAACTCAATTTAAAAAAAAAGAGCTTCAAACACTGACTCATCTTTTGGTCTCCTAGTTAACATTTTCAAGGACCTATACTTAAAAAAAAAGTTTTGATTACTTTATTTCACGTGTGTTCTGTAAGCATGTGCATGTGTACTATGGTGTGCTTGGTAATGGAAGATCCAAAGAAGGCACTGGATCTCATGGAGCTGGAGTTACGGATGGTTCTGAACCATCGTGTGGGCGCTGGGACTGGAACCCTGGTCCTCGGCATGAGCAACAAGTGCTCTTAACCACTGAGCTATCTGTTCAGCTCCAGGACCCATACTTTAAACCAGTGTTTCTCAACCTTCCTGACACTTCAATGCTTTAATGCACAGTTCCTCATGTTGTGGTGACCCTAACAATAAAATAATTTTCATTGTTATTTCATAACTGTAATTTTGCTGTTATGAACTGTAATATAAATATCTGATATGTGACCTAAAGGGGTCGCAAACCCACAGGTTGAGAACCACTGCTTTAAACCATTTTGAAAATAGCTATTTAACAAAGTCATATTTGAGAACTTCAGAAAAAACTTGAGTCAACAGTCCTAGACACGTACTTCCAAAAATACTGTAGAACCTACACTTTACCCTACCATGCTCCAGCTGTTAACAGTTTTCTGTTAACCGAGTCTTTCTTGTCTTAAGCATAGGCTGTGAGGTCATTCAGAATACTTCCCCACCACACTGCTCACAGTATTCTTTTCGCTGTCACTCCACTTTGTGATGGCATGTACCTCAGCTCTATTAACACCAGCACCAATTCCAGGTCACTTCTGGCCTATTTCCCAGACTTCCTTATGACCGAAGACAGAGACATTGATGTTGCCAATAAAGAGCACCTACATTCAGCTTCAGTCCTAGACACACAGGTTCACATCCTGCTAGAGATGTGGTCCTGAAGCCTACAAATGTCACAGCAGTTTCCTGACTGTGCGAGAGGAGGAAGAAGCTCCCCTGGGGCCTGACTTCACAGTTCCCCAAGGACCCAGGAGATGGCATCACCACTTAATTATCTCTGTCCATAAAGGGAGTGCATGCCACTCACTGTCTGCCTACCAAGAACTCTACTCAACAGTTTTAAACGGAATCTTTCAAAACACATCTAACAAGTGATTTGACAAGTATGTACTTCCTTAAAAGACAAAAGGTAATCCTTGCAATTTATAAAACAGAAAGAAAATAACTAGACACAAACCATTACCAATCAAAACCAATTAAGGATTAATGATACCACATGAATATTTGCGAAGAGAAAAAGTAACAAAAGAAGTGCAGTGAAAAGAGTTACTCCAAGTACTCACAAAGTGTTTTTAATTTCAAATGCCTAACAAAGGGAGCCTGCTGGAATACATCCATTTAGGCAGAGGAAATTATATAGTAGGGTACTCCAAATATCTGTGTTGGATTTGTTCATAACATTTTTTCATTTGTTGGATCTGACTGAGGGAATTTAATGGGATGCTAATGTAATTTGTACATGATATTAAATTAGAAGACACGGCCAAACACTGCTAGGAGATAGAAGTCATTTTGAGACTAAGTGTCTCACAGGAAGAAAACATAACATTACAACCACAAAACTTCAGTATTTCATTTCTTCTTAATCCAGACAGGTACAGACATTTCCCCGCCTTCAGTCGTGTCTTTGTGGCATGATAAGCACCATGTTAGTAACATGCAATGTCATCTAGCTTCTCTTGGGGACTGTGTAGAATCAGTAATGATGATGTACAATGTTGCATGATCAAAACATCACACAGCAACACTCCACCAGTGGCACGCCCCGAAGTCGCTAGCATTAGCAACTGGACTGTCTCTTAGTGGGGCTATGAAATGATATGATCATTCTGCAAAGCAGTTGGCAAGCTTGGAAGGAGTGAAACACACACTTGCCTATGGCCAGCCATTGCATTCCCAGAGAAAAGTGTACCTCCAGCAAAGATTTTCAACTAAACATTCACGACAGCTTTCTCTGTAATTACTGAAAACTAGATACCCAAATATACTTTAAGAAGCAAATGGATGCATTATGATATAGTGTACAACAGGCTGCTACTCAGCAATAGCAGGAAGGAAGTACTGATGTACACAACACAAACCTCAAAATAATGATGACAAGGAAAAGAGGCCAGACTAGAGGATCCAATGAATGATTCTACTTGACTAAAAATACCAGGAAGTGCAAATTAATTTATAGTGCTAGAAAGGAGATAGATACAGGGCTGACTGAGGGTTGGGAAAAGGTGGGAAAGATAGGCAGGAGGGATAGCAAATGGGCAGTAAGAGACCTTGATAGTAGAGAACATATTCGCTCTCTTTTGTATAGATACCAAGATGTAGCAAATTGTACAATTTAAATGCGAGCAGTTTATGTTATGCCAATTTTATGTTAGATGCAAGAAAAATAAAAGAGGTCTTAAAAAAAAGTTCCCAGTAGATGGGGGACACAGCCACAAACACTCGGGTGTGGTCATTTTGTACTGCTATTTGTTGCTTCTGGGCATGGCCTAATACTTACTATTTTATATTAAAAGCACAGATAGGGCTGGTGAGGTGACTTAGCAGGTAAGTGAACCCACATTACAGGAGAGGAAAGGAAGGTTCTCAAAAGTTATCTCCTGACTTTCACATCTGTTCTGTGGCACATACGTTCCCACAAACACAATAATAACTAATTTTTAAAAAGACTAAATAGCTGGGTGTGGTGGTTCATGTTTGTTACCCCAGCATTTGGGAGGCTGATGAAGGAAGACAGCCACAAATTCAAAGCCAGCTGGGATCACAGAGTAAGATCTTGCCTCAAATAACAACATTAGTAACTTGCTTTTGAAATACATTAAAACTGTAAGCAATTTCACATCAAAATTAAATTACGTTGAAATTCCACTCAGTCTTAACCACAAAGCAGTTCAAGCATTGAGTCTGACTAAATTTATGGTATCTAAAAGCATGAGCGGCCAAGACCTGAAAAAACAGAAGTGCTTTACCATGGCCGCACACACCATGGCCTCTTCTCTTCAGATGCTGACTAGGAGCATCTCAGCTAGGAGCTGGGCATGCCGAGGAAATAAGAAGAGGTCTGTGATCCTAGGGCACCTCTTGCCAAAAGCAGAAGGAGCCTCAGCTCTCATCTACCACTAAGCTACTGTCCCAAGGGCCTTAGTAATGTCGCAAGGGTCTTTTAAAGCAACATTAAAATTTATGAGATCAATGGGAAGAAGATGAATTCAGACAGTATACTGCACTCCTGTCTGACCATATGTCCTCAACCTAGCCCTGACAGCCTCGACCTAGCCCTGCCAGGCACCAGGTAACAGGCACAGGATGATCAGCAGAGTCCAATTATGTCTGGCCTTTATAATAATGTACACATTCCTCGAGGTTTGTGCCTCGAGAAAACAAAACAAAACAAAACAAATGAACAAACGTTTTATGCCAGAAATTGAACAGAAGAGAAATGGACTTATCATGAAGGAATACAGCAATGAGCCAGGCAGGCACACAGGATAGCACAAGCTTCTCAGGTAAGCCAAAAGTGTTGTTTTATGAATGATCTATCTACCCTTGGAACTGTGCAAAGACCGTCTCAGTCACAGCTTTCCTATCGGTAAGGCACCATTCCCATTTAGTTTGTATCTGTTATTCTAATTCTGGAAATGCTACGAGAAAGGGTGCCATTTGTGACACTTATCTTGGTATTAAAAAAAAATTAGCGCAGAAGAAAAGCAACTCTGAATTCAAGACTCCACAGGTGACAGTTGTACCCTAATTCTTGATGCTTGCAATTTGTACTCTATTTTCAGAATGGTAAAAATGGAAAGCCATGTTCTTGTGTGCCAGTAGTTGTTATGTAAATTTAGAAAGCTGAATAATAATTGAATTGCTCTGAAGGAAATGTATATTTCTAAAAGATAAGCATGTTATGTTTAATAGTAATAAGTAATGAACTACAGAATAAATCTGACTTGTAAACTCAAATGACCCAGTTCTTCCACTAAAATTACACACCAATTGGGAAATGACTCAAAATCTAAAATATGAATTATACATATAGCCTTCTGTAACAGCCATTGCAACACTTAATCTGTGAGGTCAAATAGAGGATGCCTATCCCATTCAAAATGATACTCAAGTCTCCACAGAGACAGTGTTTAGTAGTGTAAGTAGTAGTTTAGTTAGTGTAGAACACCTAATTTCTATTCAGGTAACCTGACAAGTGTTATATGGACGAGCAAACCTTGAAACTGTCTACAACCTCAGTAACAGCTACATGTAAACTTTTTCTAAGAGATACTCTTACACTACTGAAAAGGAGCTTTTTCTCCTTTGAGGAAAGTATTCTATGTATATTAGTTACTTTTCAGCTGTTATGATGAACACAAGACCAAAAGCAACTCGGGAAGGTAAGGGCTCATCTTATCTTACAGTAGGTTCAACATCCCAGGAAGTCTGGGCAGGAACGTAAAGCAGGAATCTGGAGGCAGGAGCTGATGCAGAAACCAAGGGCAAGTGCTTCCTACTGGCTTGCTCCATGGCTTGTTCAGCCTGCTTTCTTATACACTCCAGAATAACCTGCCAAGGGCTGTGCACCATTCTTATAAAGGCATTTTCTTAATTGAGGTACCCTTGTCTCAGATGACTCTAAACTGTGTCAAGCTGGTATAAAAGCCAACCTGCTTGCTTAAATGTTTTACTTGAATCTAAGGATTCTATTAATGAATGCAAACTGTATTTCTTTAATTCTGAAGTGTTTTAGGACTCTCAGCCTCCAAGAATGAATCTTCTGAACTCCTGTTTTACATCCCTATACCAAATCATAGTCAGCCAATCAGGACAAGCAGTCCCAGTCCCAAGGGCCCTCCCTTCTTCTACACTGCAGTCAGATATAAGGAGGAAAAATTCAGTTTAAGGTCATATTGTAGGGCAAGAGAGATGGCTTGGTGGGTAAATGGTGTTTGCATCAAACCTGATGATCAGAGTTTGACCTCCAGGACCCACATGGTGAAAGGGAGAACAAACTTCTATAGGTTGTCCTATAAGCTCCATGTGTGCCATGACACTGTTCACCTACACAAACATACAAATATACCACAGAGAATAAACGAATAGATATATAAAATGTGGTATGAAAAGATTACATTGTAGTTTGGACATTAATGGCAAGAATTTGGGCAAATTATCTTTTAAATCAGTTTTGTATCTATACAAGGGGGTATGAATTATACAGATTGTGAAAACAGCTGATGATGACAAGTTAACAGCACCCAAGAAAGAGCTGCCACTGCCTCGGGCTCTCCCACATCACACACTTACCTGCAAGAATCAACAGAGAAGCAGCCACGATACGAAACACTCCCAAGAAAGTACTTGTCTCTATAAAGTGAGAGCTATACATCTCACTCCTCGTACCAAAGAACAAACTCCAGATGGGTGAAGAGGGAAGAGAAAGAAAAGAGGAGGGAGGGAAGCACTCTAGGAAACAGTGCATAATTTTAAGAATATAATTAGGGAATAGATAAGCTTCTGACTAGGACACAAACTCAGGAGCCACAACAAACGGCAGCATATCTGATACCAGAAAACCTTTAACAATTACCAGCTGTAACATTCCCCGAGAACAAAGTGAGAACTGCGCTTTATATTGCTAAGAGCTGGATTCCACATTACACGAGCTCCTCCAAATCAATGCAGCTAACCTGGTGCAGAAATGGACACTCAAGAAAGGAAACATTTGGGAATAAAGGTGCTGTCAACAGTGAAAGCAGGCATCCACAGATACCACTACTGGTGAGAGTGTGACCCGTTAAAACCTCTATGCAAAACAATCTGGCAGTTATTTATCAAAATTACAGTACAGTCTTTGACCCAGCTATCTTTTGGAATTTATCACAGGAAAATAATTACTCATGATGACACATGTGGGGAATTGTATACGTAAAGAAAACTCATTGCAAACATTACAACAATGTGTATAATGGCAAAGATAAGGGGACTGGTTAAATAAATTATATTTACTCAGAGAAAACTATGTAATCATATAAAGAAGTTCTTCCTGCACTAAGAAAGCTAAGTCTTCAAGATATAGTTAAATTTAAGGCAAGATGTAAAACATAGTTCATGTTATAGTATATGTAAGTAAAAGAAAGGTTATGTATAATCTTTACATAAGGGCACACACCCTTTGGAAGGAAACTACTGCTCCTGCTATGCCAGGGATACCTGTGGACAATTGTGCAGCCTTACCAAAAAATGTGTATGAAAGCTCAGGCATGTGCGTGTCAGAGTGCATATGTGGAGATCAAAAGCCAACTCACCAGGGTCAGTTCCCCCTGCCATCTTGTGGGATCCAGGGACCCAGCTCAGGTCAACAGAGCTACAGGAAAGTCCCTCTGCTTTATGATCCATATTGCCAGTGCCAGTGTGCACAAACCTTTTTTTTTTAAAAATAAGATCTACTTATTTATTTTATGAGTGCCAGAAGAGGGCATCAGATCACAATTATAGATGGTTATAAGCCACCGTATGGCTGCTAGGAATTGGACTAAGGCCCTCTAAAAGAACAGCCAGTGCTCTTAATTGCTGAGCCAACTCTCCAGGCCCACATACAAACTTTTTATAGTTGGTATGTTCAGTTGTTACTTTTCTTGTTGTTTTAAAAAATATTTTTCTCAAAATTTAAAAATATTTGTTTTTATTTTTTGTATATGTGCTTTATCTACATGTATGTGTGCCTGGTGCCTGTGAGCCAGAAGAGGACACTGGATCTCCTGGAACTGGAGTTAAATATGGTTGTAAGCTGTCATGTGGGAATTGAACCCAAGTCCTCTGCAAGAGCAGCTCACTGATCTTAATTACCCACTGAGCCATCTCTCCAGCCTCTTTAACTATTTTACATTTATGTGTCGCGTATGTGTGTACATATGCAAGCCACAGCGTATGTTAGCAGGCCAGAGGACAGCCTGCAGGCCTCAGTTCTATCCTTCCACCATACAGGCCTGGTATCCTGGACTCAGGTTGTCAGGTGCGGCAGCAGGAGCATTTGCCCACTGAGTCATCCTGCCAGTCCAAGTCCAAGTTTTAAAAACATTACTGAAAGAAGGCACCACTGGAGACACTGGACAAAAGACACACAAGATTCTTATCACTGTATGCAAGCACAAAATTCTCTCAAAATAAAAATGTAGACAAAGATAATTATTTTACTTTGAGTTGAATTAACCCAAAATTTGAGAGGAAGTTGAAAGCATGGTCAAGACAAACTCCATGATCATTAAGACCCCTGAGGTTTTACCACAGGAGATCCAAGATTCCTGGGGGAGACACTTCTATGCCCTCGTCAGTCCCTACACCTCTTGAACTCTCTTGGCTCATGTAGACACCACCCAGGCAACTTCATTCCTCCTTTATTCTTATCACAGTCAACGTATCAGGTAACTAAGAAGGTTCCCATTCCTCTTGCCACAGCTCAGCACTGTCTAGTGGGTAAGTCACAGAGGTAAATCAAGTGCCCCACACATGAAAATGCACACTGTTCGCATGGTCAACCACGAGGAAGGAAGTTCTCTTCTGCAACAAGCCGCCAACAGAGCACTAAGAGGTTCCAGGGACTCCCTAAATCACCTCTCCAAGAAGGGTTATGAGGGAGTTTGAGAATGAAACACTGCATACAGGAGGCAAGAGTGAGACCCTGCTGCTGCCTCCACTTCCCCAGAGCAGCAAGAGCCTCCATTCCTCTGTCGGGATGAGTCACCTGCCTCCTGGAGAGAGCTTAAAATGGAAAGAGTTGGCTGGGCCAGGACACCTTCACATCAGGACACTATTAAGATTCTTCAATTAAACCAGCCCATAAAAGGCCATCCTGCTCACCAGGCAACATCTAATTCTCAAACACAGTACACCTGGGCTAAGAACAGGCACAGGCAAAATGCCAGTGGGAGTCTCTGAGCAGGAAGGTAGACAAGAGAGTAAACAGTAACTCCAAGAAGGCAGCCACCTCCTTTCATTCCTTCAGCTGGCTGAACAGATTAAGTCAGTCTGCATGTACCTGCCTCCTTTGCCCTCCGCTGAGGCAGACAATGTTCCGGAAACACCAGTTGGACCTTCACATTGGACACTTGAACCTTATCTTAGGAGTCTAGGTATATACTCGACAAAGAAGTAAATAGGGGCTCTGTCAGAAAGGAAACTCTTGTCATGCTGAAACACAGAAAACAACAAAAGAACTAGAGTCTGCCAAGTATTAGCCTGGCCTGAGTTCTGGCAGAATGGGGACTGGGAGGGTCCCAGGCACTTGAAACCATCAGGTAGCCTAGGAAGCTTTTGATGGAGTCCCACAAGAATGTCCAGGCTTTGTTTCCTCCCCAGCAGGCCCGCTTCAGCTCCATCTTTTCTATTGACTCCATTTGCAGCTCCAGGCCCTCACCAAATTAGACTAACAAGTCCTATCATGAAAAACCAACAATTGCTCTCCAATACACCAATTTCCTTTTTCCCGAAACAAAGGCTTTAAAAGGGAAGGCAAAGTGAAGAAAGTGTGTTTGGGCTACCCGCTTAGGGTTTCCACAATACTGCTCTCCACTTCTGTGTGTGTGTTTTTCGCTATATATATATATATATATAGACTGGCAATAAGAAATTTGACACCAAGCACTAAAAGTAAGCCATAAAGAGACAGCAAAACAGGCTCAGCAATTTTTAAGACAGAGTGTAGAATGTTCATTCACTGAAAACTATTTATTGCCTCCAGCTGAGCAGAATCAAACAGCCCTCGTCCCAACTCCCACCAGTGTTCCTCCCCATTTACTCTCAAGCAAAGGCTTTTCACTGAGGGGAGGGAGGTGGCGTAAGCACAAGCACACAATGGCCCTCATCAACAAGAAGAAATACATCTGATACACTCACTGGTGCGTCTTCAGCCCTGGCTCCCGGTCACACTGTTACTCTGGACCATGTTTCAGACTGCAACCGTGCTTAGCCACCAACAATGTGGGGGTCCTTCAATGAGCATCCTACTAGAAACCCGTGGCCTTCACAATTAGAAAGCTCAGATTCTAGGTGGCCAGTTAGGACACAAATTCTTAAAATCCTTCCCACTTGTACCGTTTTGCCTGAGAAATTTTTATGCAACCCTGGGTATACAGATTTGTAAGACAGGCACACAAATCAAGCATTTACCGGTAACAAATCATAGTAAAATGTATTTAAAAGCGGCTCTTTGGACTTTTTTCAAACATTTATTATTGGGGATAGAGGTACACATAACATAAAGAATGTGTGGTGGTCAGAGGACAGCTTGCAGACTCTATTCTCTCCCTCCACTCTCTGAATTCCAGGTCAGGCTTAGTGGCATGTACCTTCTCCAAAGAACAGTGTCTTTGGCACTTTGGAGTACTTTTTAGAGACAAAGCAAAACTGCATGCTTATGAGATGGCTGTGCTTATTTATTTTTACAAAATGGATTAAATGTTGGCTGTATCTGATGATGCAGAACACAGAACATCTTCAGTGATTTTCAGCACTGACTGATACCTGGATTTTACAACTGGTAATGTTGAGAATGCTCCTTTACATGAATACATAGTCAGTGTGGCAGAGGTATACTTAGGGTCATTTCAGACATTTGTGGAAAGCTCTCTTAGTCACAAGTCAAAATTCACTTATCAATTCAGTGCGTCTAAGTGTAGTGTATTAAGTATATGGTGTATGTACACATCTGTGGGGATGCATGCCCATACACACAGTCCAGAGGCCAGATGAGGGCATCAGGGGCCCCACTCTATCACATCTGTCGTTGAACCTGGAGCTAAGCTGGCAATGCTCCTTACTGTTCTCTACGTTCCTAAGTATGTGTGGCCATGAACTCCGTTCTACGTGGATGGATTCAGACAAGTCCTCATGCTTGCACAGGATGTACTCTTAATCACTGAGCCATCTTCCCATACCCCCATTTAACCAGTTCTTATAAAACCCACGTTAGAGACCCAAACAGTAATTTTGGGGAAAGGAGTGAATGACACAGGGCCTCACTCTGTGTCCCAGACTGGTCCAGAATGCATGGCAATCCTCTAGCTTTAGCCGCTGGGTGCTGGGATTTCAGGTGTTAAGTATCTCCCCCAGCTCCCAAACAGCAATTTTTAAAATCAAACATTCCTAAATATTGCAATTCAAAGATATACTAATGTGACATTTACTGAGGACAGTAAAGAAAATATTAGAAGTGTTTGTCTTCTGCAATTAAGCCATTTTGTGAGCAGGAAACTGTTTATACAGTAAAAACACTGTAATTCATAACAAACATTCTCATACAAGCTGAGGTGTTTTAGGCAGCATCTGAAGGTGTGATGGCATGCTCTGTGCAAAGTGCACATGCTGTATGCTCAGAAACAAGGCTGCAGTTTCAGCCAAGTTGTTTAATGCAACATTGGTGAATGCTGCAGAAACACTTGAAATATATTACCTGTTTGATTTTAAGCTAATTTTTGGTCACTGAATCTTTGGAAACCCTTTACTGTTGCTAAGTTTTTCACAACAACCACATTCACAACACCTATATGGGGTGATGACCTACAATGCAGAAGGACCTCTTGCCTATTACAGCAGGCAGCCCTCAAGGACACCAGTTGTGAACATGATCTTAATCTGCTGCTCAGAAGGTTCCTAAGGTTTAAAAACAGTGCTTAAAACAAAGGCAGTTACCAGCCTGACACTCTCAGAGCCTCCTATAGCCTGCAGGCCACAACTTGTACACAGATAGAGCAGAACATGACAGAAACTGGGCTTGCATTCCAGAAAAAGAACACAGGCAATCCCGATGACTTTAGCAGGCATCAATATTGTGGAGAAATAAACCAGGAGTTGACAAGGCAGAATGTAGGCAGGGCAGACTTTCAGCTAAGCAGTAGGGAGGGCTTCTGGTGAAGGCCCCCATCGAGCAGAAGATGAGGACATCCTCTGAGGAAACACAGCCCAGGAAGAAGGAAGAAGGAAGAAGATGCAGCAGCAGCAGCAGCAGCAGCAGCAGCAGCTGGTGACTTTGGCTTCCACAGCCAAAGTTAGAGGGTTAGTGGTGCAGGAGGTTGGTCATGCCTTACCGGTACAAAGGGGTCAAGTAAGCTCCTGCCCTCATGTTGATGTTTTCTTTCCTCTGGCCTCCTGGGGGACCACTCCATCCTCGGTCCCCAGCCCTCTTCGCTGGAGCTACCCCCATCCAAGACCCACTTTTATTCAAAAAGTGTTCCTAAGGATCAGAGTGTTTGCTCCTCTTTATGGAAGTAGTCAGTGCCTACCTACCAAGTGCCAGGTGGTTTCTGGGGTCTGGGGAGAGAGTGTGAACCAACAGCCCATCTTAAGTGCCTCAGCCTGAGCTTCCTGGCAGGATGGACACGCAAACACCTTCTCTACAACTGGGAGCTGTAACAGCACAGGTGCACTGACTTTTCATAGATAACTGCCTTTGACAGCACCTTCACTCCAGCATATGAGGCCACCTGCCCAGAGCAGCCTGAAAATCTAAACGGCAGATTGGCTTCTTCCCAGAATGCCTTCCAAGATCAGATTTATGCCTCTAAAACATCCATGGTTAGACAACAACACTGTCTTCCCCATCAAAACCACAGCCAAGAGTCTGCTCCCAAGCCTAGCTTCTGACCTATACCCCATTTCCTCTACCATGTGTCCCTGGAGAGACCTGCAACTGCTAATATCAATACTCAACTTTAGGTGGGGCGAGGTGATGCAAGCCTTTAAACCCAGCACTCAGGAGGCAGAGGCAGGTAGATATCCGTGAGTTCAAGGCCAGCCTAGTCTACAGAGTGAGTTCCAGGACAGCCAGAGAAACCCTGTCTGGAAAATAAAAAACTAAATAAAACAAAAAACCTTTAAACCCAGCACTCAGGAGGCAGAGGCAGGTAGATATCTGTGAGTTCAAGGCCAGCCTGGTCTACAGAGTGAGTTCCAGGACAGCCAGAGAAACCCTGTCTGGAAAATAAAAAAACTAAATAAAACAAAAAACCAAACTTGATAATTACCACCCTCTTCCAGTTATGAACTCAAGAAAGGTACTTAATAAATGCCTTTGCTTGTTAGAGCGGAGGAGAAAAGGGTACTGTCCACCGAGCTGTGCGTGGGAGGCAGGTCTGTCCCCTGTGAAGCTCTGACAAAGTTCCCTCTGTTTACATCTACCACCACTTAGTATCAGTAAGGTGTATCACAGGGGCTACGAATTCTTCCCAGGGTTGGGGTGTATCTCAATGTTAAAATACTTGCCAAACACGCACACAGCCCCATGTTTGATCCCCAGCGTGTGTGTGTGTGTGGGGGGGGTGGTTCCAGTGTGTTAAGTCACCATCTCTAGTGACAGTATAGGCAGCCTCAAAACAGCTCTATTCTATCAACTAAAGTATATAGAAATAAGTCTGTTAAAAATATGCAAGTTTTACTGGGGTAAAGCTTGTAGACATAATGCTAAATGAAATAAGATCAACACAGAAAAGCACATGGCATGATTCTAGTGCCATAGGCAAATCCATGAAGCAACCACCACAATGGGCCGGTGGCTGCCAGGAGCTGGGGTAGGAGCACAGGGTAGATGAGACCTGGATCTACTGTATAGCACAGTGCCTACAGTTAACTTCACTGCATACTAAACACTGGCTGAAAGCAGACTCCTGTCTAGTGCTCATACACAGTAGCTATAGGAGAATTTATTAAGGTGAGTTTGCTATCTTCCTAGTTAAGCTGTCTTGTAAGTTTATGCCTGTAACACTTTCCTGGCTCAGTCCTTGGTTACATAGTACTAGGATACCTTTTTTAGTAATCTGGAGGGGGCAAGTTCTAGAACGAAGATCTAGAAATAAATTAATTTACATAGCACATGCATCTTCTTTTAACACTGCCTTACATATTATGGGTTTGTGGTCTTTATAATCACCAAAACCTCAAGACAAGTGTGGCCTTCCTGACTCTGCTTAGACAACCCCACAGGACCCAGACAAGCCATTCACCAGCGCTGGGCCTTCCAAGCTCTCTGCAAAATATGCTATCTCCGCTTAGAGGAAAGGGAACAGAGCTCTGGGCCTCGACATCAGAGTGTGAGAAGACCTAGAAAAAAGGAAGGGAAGCCACTGCTGTACCAGACGCTGTACCTCAAGAGGAGCACGAGTTCTAGAAAAACAGGCACCTGGACACTGTGTTCCTGCTGCAGTAAAATGTCTCATCTGGAACTAATGGCAACTCTCAAGAAGCAAGCCGGGTAACTCTGCGCCCTATAGTTAAAGAAGGTGGTAATATAGTTTCAGAGGGTGTACAGAGTTTTATAGTTCTTTTTATTTAATTATCAGCAAGCTGACACCATGACTTCATTAATAAGTGGTCTCTTTCTCATGGTTTCACGTCCAGGCAATTATGAGATGAGACAAGTCCCGTAGACCTAGTAGATGGGCTGGACAACTCATGGCTCTGTAGGCCTCATTAAGAATGTTCTTTTACTGTGAGCACAGGAGCCTACTGATGGTTAAGTGGGTGAATCTCACGTTTCCATTTCAAAAGGTCACTGGCAGCAGGGAATAGAGTATGTGTGAGAGATGCACAGATGTAGGGCATGTTCAAACTGGTGGGCCCATGGAGCAGCTATCAGTTAAGATCCACCCAGGACAGAAACCACACTCATTATTTTAGCAGAGAAATTTTTAACATAAAGGGTAATGTAAAGAATTTACAACTAGGTAGAAAGTTATTAACTAGTCACTGACAGGTACGGGGAAGAGATAAAGCAGAACTTGCGGGGACCAGGAGAAAAGACAGGGAAGAGGTTCTGAGGAAGGGCCATATAACTTTGAACAGAAGACTTTGATGCCATCGCCTCAGAAGGTGCTATGGTACTGATCCTACAAGCAGAAAAAAACTAGAAACTGGATTTGGCTGATGCCACAGGAGGGAACTGCTGTTGCTGGAGCAGAGGAATGTTGCCCAATTTCCTCTCATGAGTTGAAGAAGCAGCAGGGGCCGTCTTCCTCCTCAGCCAGGCTCCTTCTCAGTACTGCACAGCCAAGAGCCAGGTGACAAACTGGGCAGTAGAGGAGTGGGTGTGGACTGAGAACTGGAAAGCCAGAAGGCATGTGCCATGTGCCCATCGTGCCTTTGGCTATCTACTCTTCTCTTCCAATGGAGCTAACAACTCTCTCATCAAACGTATGCATCACAGCAAGGAAACAAAATCTAGGAAACAAGGGTAGTAAAACCTCAGTATTTTATACACCGTGGAGGGAAAAAAATGACACCAATCATGCTGACTTGATGTTATGTCTCCACGAATTATAAGATATATCTGTACTTCAAAAATGCTAAGAGGTGAAAGGACAAAACAGCCATATATTCTGCAACCAAATACCAAACAAAATAGAATTTCTGAAACTGGAGATGTAGCTCTGTTTGGAGAGTAAATGCTTAGCATACACACAGCCCTGGGCTGGATGCCCAGTACCACATGGACAGGTAGGTGGTGCACGCTTGCAATTCCAGTTAAAGGACAGAAGACCAGAGGTTGAAGGTCACCCTCAGCTACCCAGGAGTTCAAAGGCCAGCCCATAATATATAAGACCCTTCTTAAAACAATCAAATAAACAAACCCCACCACATTTTCTATATAAAATTCTATGAAAGAAACAGGTGGGAGAAAAATACTTGAAATGGGTGCTATCACTCAGGTGTTAAAATGTGCACGTGTAAGGTTCAACCACCAGTAGAAAAGGAAAACAAAACAAAAAGGCAGATAATAGTTAAAAATAGAAGCTCCAAATACAACTCTTTTGTTTAACTTTTTTATTCTTTACTGGTATATGTGTGCAATTTTAAGAAATACAAGAACCAAGCACCAGAATGACTTCGCCTAGGCTCTCTTAAAGGTAATGTCCTAGTTATAGCACAGCATGGCAGCCAGACACTGGAATTCATCAAACCCTGGCACTGTTCAGATTTCACACGCACACAGACTCACTGGTGTGCTCAACTTCTGGACTGCAGTCTGCTCAGGTTCTCATGCACACACTCACATAACCACAACCACCCAGAACGGTTTCATCACATGCCCTTCCATCCATAGTCACCTCTTCCCAACACACTTGCCCACCCCCTAACCCCCTACCCCTGAGGAAAGGGTTTATCGTAGTCTGCCATTATTTGTCACATAGATCCCAGTATCCTTTTTTTCAATATAAAGAGTGATTAATGACCAAGATATCTTAGTCAGCTTTGGGATAACTATTTCTATGTAGCAATGCAACTGAAAAATTTCTCCATATGAGGAAATCTCTCTGAGCCCCGTATTTCCTAATGACTGCAACTCTGTGAGTTAGCTGCTGTTGTTCTCATCATGACTTACTAGCCTGTCTGTCTGTTCTAGAGTTGCCATTGCCTGACAGATTTTCCACAGAGTAGCCGTGACCTTTATGAAATGAAGTAATGTGCTTACTTAAGATCTCTTATGGCCTTTCATGGCTTTCCTAGTCTTCTACACTTGGCCTGCAACAACAGGTCTTCATGGCCTGGCACCTTCATTTCTGTTCTCGGGTTCTCTAAGGCCCACACCAGGAAGCTAGCTAGGTACACACTACCTGTTTTTCCAGGACATATGCTGATTACTGAGACTCAGGATACTGCCTTCTCTAAAAAAGCCTCTTTGATGGCCTTTCACCACAGGTTTTGTCCCCTCACCATGTGTACACTCCCCCGTTATGACAAAATATATGACAAAAGCTTTATCGTTAACTATTTCAGTGAATACTTCAAAACCATCAAGAGCCATTTCTTGCTATCTGTAGAAACTGGTTTCAAGAGGTCCCTGGGAAATAAAAAAGTGAGGATGCTCAAGTCTCATACATCAAATGCGGTATTCTTTGCATATGATATATGGGTATCCTGAATACTTCAAATAATCTCTAGATTAGTGCTAGTTCCTAACCCAATGTGAAGGCTACATAAGTAACTTCTGTATTGCTTACAGACTAATGTCCAAAAAAGCGTACACACGTTCAATACAGATGCAGTTCCCACCTCCCCACAAATATTTTCTATCACCATTTTGATTGGTTGAATCTAGGGGTAGGGATCCACGGATATGAAGGGCCACTGTGCTTAGCCAATGTCTCTATCAGCTGACCACATCTAGCTGCAGCAGGCCATGCAGTATCTAAGTTCTCTATAGAGGAACACTTGGAAGTTAAAAACAAGAAAATAGGAAGTATCCTTTCATGAGAAGCGTAGTGGCATAGCATTTAATCCCTGCCTTTGAGAGATAGAAAGCGGCAGACCTCTGTGAGTTTGAGGTCAGCCTGGTCAACTATAGTGAATTCCAGGCCAGCCAGGGCTACATAGAGAGACCCTGTCTCAAAAAGCAAAACAAAAACTGAACCCAACCAAACAAAACCAAACAAAAAGGTAGGTATAGAGGCTCATACCTATAATCCCAAAGAGTAAGACCTGTCTCAAAACAAACAAATCCATTTGAGACTGTCCAATATGGTGGTTATTAGCCAAATCTGGCAACTAAAATTGAATTAAACTAAAATGGTTTCTTCAGTCACACTAGTCATATTTTCAAATACTCAAGTTATACATATGCAATGGCCAGCAGTGGTGGCACACACCTTTAATCCCAGCACTTGGGAGGCAGAGGCAGGCAGATCTCTGAGTTTGAGGCCAGCCTGGACTCAAACAACAACAAATACTTAAACCCTGTTTCTCTGTGTCCATGATCTTGACCACTCCCCTAGGCCCAGAAAGCTGCAGAAGTTTAAGAATGAAGGGCTGAAGTGGGAGTGGTACCTGGTAAATGAGAGAAGCTAAGACGACAACATTCAGATAAGCAGAACTTGTCTTTCAGACTGAATTTAAACTTTATCTTAGGTAGGAAACACTATGGGAATATACTAAAAAATGTAATTAGGCAATCCAATTTACACTTTTGAGAGTGAAGAAAAGGTATGTGGCAAAAGAGGAAACTCAAAACTTACAAACAGGCTGTTGGTTTGCCTGAGCTCCTGTGCTCAGCCTACCTGACCAGCGCCACATGAAGTCTCACCAAGGTTCAAAACCCTAATGAGGTCAGAGAACAAGAAGCTGGCAGTCAAATCTTCAGATAAGCTACTATTAGCTGGCATGACAAGAGAATGCCCTTTACTTTTTATTTCATTCTTTGGAGACAGGGCCTCACTGTAGCCCAGGCTGGCCTGGGGCTCGCTGTGAAGGTCAGGCTGTCTGTCCGCTAACACCCCACAATCCTCCCGTCCTTCCAATTTAACCTGTAAAGGGAAAATAACTTTGAAACAACCAATGTGCTTTTTGCTCTGCTTCTGCCTTCGGATTATGAACCAGCCTCTGCTTGGCTCACCAGGTACATTCTATTTCATGGAATGCTGTATTGCTGGATCCCAGGATCACAGATAAAAGCTAACCAAGATCTTTACATTTGATGCAATTACTCTTTTTCTTTCCTCGTATAATTAGGGTCATGCTGTGCAGTGTCCAGGCTAGCCTCAAAAGTCATTCTCCTTCAGCCTCAGCCTCCCAAGTGGAGGAATTATACAGGGGTACAGCTACCACTACCAACTCCATCACCAAAGCTTTATCTTGTCATGTGGTAATTTTGGTGACCAACAAGGAGACAAAAAGGACAATGCCAAGGGGTCTCAAAACCCCGTAAGGAAGGCAAGCGCTGTCTCCCTCACAGAGTCCTGGAAGTCTGTTTCTTCTTGGCTTTGAAATGCAGAATTAGTTCTACCCTGAAGAAGATATAGAGCTGCCAGTGCAGTGAAGGGAATCGCAGTTGAGACTGCCCTTTGAAAAGGTGTTCCGGGGGTTTATTCCCACAGGGAGCAAGTGCCAGCTGGCCTCTTCAGAATTCCCACGAATTTGGCTTTATGTTCCTTTTTTTTTTTTTTTTTTTTTGCCTGTTTAGGTAAGAGAAGCCTTGGGTGTATGGGTCAGAGAACCTGGAATATTATTGGTCAAAGGAGTTTCAGAGAGAAAGCTTCAACACAAGGATGGGCAGTTTAAGCATGTAAGAGGAATTGGAAAGCTCACTACTAAAAATACATAACTAAACACAAATAATTAAGGCTTGGTATTAAGACAAGCTTGGTTACAGAATATGCATGCTGGTTGACACTAGGACATCCAGCAACCAGAGAAGTGTCCATGTAACAGGTACACTGTGAAAACATGTCACCACCCAGCCCCATGGCGTCTGATCCTTAGGTTCCAATCTCTTAGAGGGACCCTTTAACTTTCTAAAGAACTGTGTGTCCATCTTCTGGTTCATCTTCTGGATGTCTGATCCACCACGCCCTTTTAAAATGTGTAAACACATTAGGCCCCACCTACAATAAGTGACATAAACAAGTACTTACAATATTGACAGACCATTTAGACTTACAATGATCGTTAGTATGTATCTAAGTGAGCAGCGTAGTAGTGGTTCCTTCTCATATAGACTGATGCGGCTTTCCTGTTCGTCCTGTTTGTTTTGTTCTGGGAACTCCGACTGAGGGCAGTTTATCAGGCTTTCATGTGTAGGCTGGACCCAAGAACATGGCCAGGTGGAAATGGATGTTTGTACTGTTAAGTTAGTTTTAAATGTCTAGAACCGTGTGGGCCTGTGGGCATGCCCACAAGGGATTCTCTTAACTAAGTTAGTTGGGTGAGAAGAACCACCCTGATGTGGCACTATTTCACAGGCTGGTTCCTAGCTTTGGACAAAAGGAGGAAGCCAGAGTGCAGGCATCACTCTCATTCTGCTCTTGTCTGTGGATGTGACTAGCTGCCCTGGCTTCCCTCCCAACAACGATGAATGCAACCTGGAATTAACGACCAAGTTGCTTTTGTCAGAGTATTTCATCATACCCAACAGGTAGCAAAACTTAGTATCCCATTTATGACTAGAGTAAGATGGTCGGACAAAATATGCATTTTAAACTTTTTTCCTTTCTTTTTATTATTTTTTTAATGTATTTCAGCGTTTTGCCTGCATGCATGCCTGGATACCCAGGTGCCTACAGAAGTCAGAAAGGGTGTGAGATCCCCTGGTACATGAGTTACAGACAGTTGTGAGTAGCCATGTGGATACTGGGAGTTGAGCCTGGGTCCTGTGCAAGAGCAACAGTGTTCCTAACCACTGAACCATCTCTCTGGTTCCTGATAGCACTTTTTTTTTGTTTTTATTTTTTTTCCTCTTAAATCATACCAAGTCTTTTCTGAGGTGGGGTGGGGAGACACAGGCTGGCCTCTTAACTTTCTATGGGGAGGAGCCTGAATCTCTAATCCTCTTGCCTCCATTTTTCAACTGCTAGGATTACAGGTGTCATGCCCAGTTTACTCGGTGCTAGGGACTGAACCCAGGGATCCATGCATGTTTCACAAGCTCTCTACCAACCGAGCTACCATATCAACTCCTCCTACCAGCTCTGAAATGCCTTTTTCCCTCAGTTGTCTTTGGAAGTGATTCCGGATCATTGAAAGGATGGCATGAACTAGCTCAAACCACCCTCCCCTCCTGTCCTTTTTTTCTCAACTAGGATTCACAGTTTTCTATGATAAAGGTTTGGGGTTTTTCAACTACTAATTAGATAAATACTGTGAATACCGTGTTCAGATAGGCTTGGATGAAACAAAAGCTGGTTTTATTTATTCCGATTTTTCTATTAACTATGTGATTCCAACAGAAATGGGCAAGTATAAATTATCATTAAGAGAGTTTCACAGGAAAGTTGGTGTTCTAAAGCACAGCTGCCCTGAGAATGGCCCATAATCAACTTTGACTAGAATAAATTGGAATTTTTAAGTCAACTACTCAAGACATTTTGAAGTCTTAAATTAAAAGGCTGACATATTGTAAGAGAATCTAACGTTGGACCATTTTCCATCTGGCTCAATTACTTAGATGCCAAGGAAGCATAAAATGAACAGGAGATGGGCATATTGTTGCTCTGATGAAATGTGAATAAGCTTTGAATTCAGCTTAAACCCCCCTACACTGGCTATTGGGACACTGTTACATCCACAGTGGTGGAAGTTAGCCAAAGTACAGGACAAACCATAATCACCAGGCTTTTTCCTTCCTGTTTCAAATTTTTCTCATCTATAAAGAATTCAAGACACATTTTGAATGAAGTATTCAGCACATGAATTACTTTTTTGGATTGAGATGAACATGTCTATTATTCTCCCATTCTTGAAAACAATTTCTAAACATTTTTATTATTAAGTATTTAAGATATACAAAAGAAATTTGTGTAACTTCCACTCAGCTTAAGGAACGGAATGTTTCCAGTACACAGAAGCCCTTGTATAATCTACCTTTTCAAATCCAGCCAAGTCACACTCCCTTTGACTTACGGAGTTATACTTTCTATCCTAATATTGTCACTGTATAAATGGAATTAATTTCTTTATTCTTTTAAAATTAGCTTTTCTCCACCATCTCTTGCACGTAGATGTCACAATAAGGACACTGTGGTGAAGGTGAGTGTGGAGGTGTGCGCTTGGCAGATGGAGTCACAACAGTTGACTGTTCAAAGTCATTCTTGGCTACACAGCCAGCTCAAGGCCCACATGTACTACATTACAACATGGGACTCCATCTGTCCCATTCCTTTGATGGGCATCTAGGTTTCCAGTCTTTACCACTAGGAGCCATGTTGTCACAAACAACCTACGACATGGCCTTTGCATATATGTGCAGGTGAGTTCATCTCCTGGGTAACAAACAGGCACATGGCCACATCTGAAAATGCTGGCTACAAGGCACCCGTGCCGTCCAGCCTCACTTCCTATCTAATACATCCTATACCATTTTTCAAAGTGGTTACAATTTATACTCTTGCCAGAGTGTAAGTTTTCACTGCTTCACAGGCTCAAACAAAACTTGTTATTTTAACACTTTTCAATTCCTGCCCGATTGGTGGGTATAAAGACATTCATTGTGGTTTAACTTGCATTTCTTTGGTTACTAATTAAGCTGACTTCCCAACCCCCAGTTATTCGGTCATTGAGAGTTCCTCTACTTTGAAATGACTATTTGTTTAACTTTATCTGTGTTTTCTACTCATGCTTTTTAACCATCAATTTGGAGTTACTGTATGTATGTATATACACACACACACACAAATCCTTTGTTGACCATGTGTTGAAATTATTTTCTCCTAATTTCTCTATCACTTTCATCAATGTCATTTAGTGAATGTAAGTCTTAATTAAAATGAACATAAACTGATCACTTTTTTCTCTCAGTTTGCTTGTTACTGTATTTAAATGACCCCTGCTCCAAATTATAAAATCCCTTCCATATTTATTTTAGGACTAACTAACATAAAATTTCATAATTATCTCCATCTAGTTGGTTTTGTTTCGTCCATGGTGCCAGACTTGATATACACTAAAGAAATTGAAGTGATGCAGTTGTAAGCTAAGGAATACCAGAAACACTGGGCAAAGATTAGATGCCAGGAAGAAAAGATGCCCACTCCTTCCCACGACTTCAGAGGGAGCAGAATTTTGGACTGCTAGCTTGCAAAACTATCAAGTGTAAACTTTGGATGCTCTAACCATCCAGTTTATGGTATGCAGTTTATGGTATGGTATGACAGCACTGACACAAATGAAACCCACATGCAGAATTCCCAGCATTTGTTGGAAAGCCTGTTATTCCTTTGCTCCCTAATCTTTGGTGTCCTGTCACCTCTCCGGAGGGAACAGTGAGGCTAGTTCTGTCACAGAGCGACACACACACACACACACACACATACACACACACACATACACACACACACATACACACACACACTTGGTGGGAGGTACAAAGTCTAGACTTCCTTCTCTGACCCTGATCTGCTCCCTCCTTCACTAGAGATTTTTAGACACAATGGACTCAGCCCTGCTACCTTCATCCCTTTCCTTTCATCCCTTTCCTTTCTCTCTTCCATATAAACTTTAAATTACCTTATCAAGTTTCAAAAAGGTTACTGAAATAATTAAAATGGGTTTGAGTTTTTGCACGATTTCAAGGAAAACCGACATATTTATTTACTTGTTTGGCTGGTTGGTTTTGGGGGACAGAGATCCACCTGCCTCTGCCTCCCCGAGTGCAAGGTTTATAGGCGTGTGTTACTGTGCCCAGTTCAAACTGACATCTTTAAATACTGATTCTTCTTTATTCTTGAGCTGATAAGAATTCTTCTGCTATTTAGGTCTAAATTTGGTACTTTCTAATCTTTTTATACATTCTCCATGAATGTCCTATTAAGTTGAATCTCAAACCTATTTTTCAGATCCCTTGGAATATTATTCTGTTGATTTTTATTCATTATTATTTTATCTGTGCAACTAAGCACATGCCATGGTGTGTGTATGTGTGTGTGTCCTGGGGCTGAACTTACAGTCAACTGTAAGCCACCCAATGGGTACTGGCATCTAAACTCCAGATACCTCTCAAAGAGCAGAAAATTCTTCTAATCACAGCTTCTTGACATGGATGCTGGAAACTGACCTACAGAGGGACTGGCGAGACATCTCTCCAGCCCCAATAATTAAATCTGAGAAAAGAGATAATATAGAAAATGGAGACTGTCACAAGACTACTATTTCTGAGCTTGGGGCATAGTTTTAATGTAGAGTATGTGCCTACATGTACCGCAAAACAAAACCATTTACTTGTTTCTAATAATAATTGTTTTCAGATCATCTATAATTAAATTTCTCAGTGCTTACTGGGCAGTGGTGTACATGCCTTTAATCCTAGCACTCGGGGCACAGACAGACAGATCTCTGAGTTTGAGGCCAGCCTGATCTACAGAGTGAGTTCTTAGGACAGCCAGGGCTACTCACAGGGAAACCCTGTAAGCTAAACAACAATGTTTAGCAGTAGAGCTCAACCAAATCTCAAGCTTCCAGGATGATGACTATTACTTTTATTTTTGAGACAGGGTTTCTCTATGTAGCCTTGGCTGTCCTAGACTCACTTTGTAGGCCAGGCTGGCCTCAAACTCAGAGATTCACCTGCTTCTGCTTCCAAAGTGCTGGGATTACAGGCATCCACCACCGTGCCTGGCTGACTATTACTTCTTTTATGAGAGACTATCACTTGACTATGATATTTTTCATGATTTTTCAGTAATTATATTACTGTATCTCGCTTTTTTTAAAAAAATGTAAGTCAGAATCAGCACTCCAGAGTACTGGCAACTGCCTTTTAATCAGTATCAAGCAGTCCTTTTTCATATTGGTACAAAACCATGAACTATTCACAGACACTGAGTATATTTGTTTGCTTGCTAAAACACTATAAACCCTAAACTATTATTAAGAACTAAACAGTTAAAAAAAAAATTCTAACAACAGTTAAAAAATTCTACAACAAAATGCCAAGCAATGGAGAAAATTGGTACTCAGTGGCCCTGGAGTGGTTAGAACAGCCACTTTATCAGCTTCTATTCAAGGAGGATACCTGAATTAGCATCACTGTTAAAACATATGAAGGGTGCTAGGGAACTGACTCAGCTGTAAAGTACTTTCGAAGCAAGCATGAAGACCTGTGTTTGGATCTCCAGCATTCAAGTAAAAGCTGGCACCAGCATACCTGTATGTCTCCAGTGCTGGAGAAGCAGAGACAGGCAGCTTCCTGGACCTTGTTGGCCAGCAAGCCTAGATGAACAAACGATCTCCAGGTTCAGAGACAGGGTAGAGAGCAACTATGGAAGACATCCAATGCTGATCTCAGGCCTCTACATGAACACATATACACACATGAACATGTGCATATATCACATACAAATATGTAGCCAAGAAACACTACATAGTTTTATAATCAGTTTCAATTACATAGTTATAGTCATTTCAAAATGATGATAAAAATAGAACTGGAGAACATGTGAAATAAAATTAAACAAAATTTTCTTTCACAGAGTCAATATATACACATACATACATATATGTGACATGAACGTAAAATGGGGATTATGAATGGAGAAGAGCTGGTCTAAAGGGAAGGAAAAAGCAACAGAAGGTACTGGGGCAAACACAAAATACTGCATGTTCTGTCTCACATGTGGACTCTAGATTTCTCTCTCTCTCTCTCTCTCTATATATATATATATATATATATAGACAAACACGCAGACATAAATATTTATATACATATATACAAGTATGTAGCATGAAATTTAAAAGGGGGCTTTTGGGAGATAGAGGGGACAGAGAAGAATAGTAAGAGCAAGGTATATGATATACATATGAAAATGTCTTAATGAAACCCACTATTTTATATGCTAACTAAATTTTTAAGTGGCGCTGAAAGAATAGCGAAAAGAGTGCAATAGACACAATACTGCTGTTTAATAAGATAAAAATGCATCACACTTTCAAAATAATAATTGATGAGAACCTTTCCTGTTAATTGCCATGATAAATGAAAACAAGGTTAGGAACCAGATACTTTTTTTTCTCCTGTGCTATTTCAGTGAACTACTGGCATCACCATAGGAATCAAGCAATTGGCAAAGTAGGCAAAGCAGCAGCTGCCACCAGCGAGTGGAAACAATAGCAGGTGGCCTGAGAGTGGCTGAGGTTCTTAATAGCTGCAGGCAGCTCTGCAGTCACCACAGTCAATTATTCTCCCAGAGGCCCCGAAGCCCCCACCTCCATGCATGGGATACATGCTTACAAACAATGTTGCAAACATTAAAACCCAAGTTCCACAAACTGCTCTGCAACAGAAAAGCTACTCCATCTAGTCACTTAGCACCTTCTGACTACAAGCAGGCTACAGGAAGTAAAACACCAGGTTGAGCCAGAAAAACACACTGCCTGGGCTCTGCCAATCTCTGAGGGGAAAGCAATGTGGCTGTGGAATGACTGGCTTGGCTACTGGCCACTATGTGTGTGCACGTGTGGTTTCAACCTGCATGCCTTATTTATCCTTGAGACCCATGAATAAATACTAGATGGCAACATTTCATAAGATTGACTGAATTTGCAAGTAAAACTTACATATAAAAGTTTTTGTCCCTTTACCTACTTCTCATGATTAAAAAACAAAAAAGCCACAGTCAGAAAAAAATATTCAAAAATTCTAAGACTTTAAGATGTGGCAGCATAAGACAGTTATGGTGCTAAAGAAATGGCTCTAATGGTAAAGCACTTTCCACGTAAGCATAAAGACCCATGTTTAATTCTAATCAGCTTGTTGAAGGTTTACCCAGCACTGACTGGATGTCTATAATCCAAGTGCTGTGGCGCAGAGAGAGCTAAATCCCTGAGGCTTGCTGGCAAGCTAGTCCAGCTGGAATGAGTGAGCTTTAGCTTCAGTGAGAGACCTTGTCTCAAAAAAACATGAGGTGGAGAGTGAGGAGGGCAGCTGGAGTCAACCTCTCGTCTCCACATGCATAGGCGAGCACATTCATTGACACAGGCAAGTGCTAGTGAAAGCCAAAAAACCAGTTAAACCTGAGAGGCTGAGTCTGGAGGATAGTAAATTCAAGGTCCCAGGCCTGGGCTACATAACACAGCAAGACCTTGTCTCAGGCCAGAGACAGATAAGCAAGTAAAAGTGTTTGCCACCCAATGAAGAAAGCCTAATAAACTTGAGTTGATAACCGGAATCCACAAAAAGGTGGAGGAAAAGAACTAACTCCAACTTCTGTGAGTGTTCACACACAAAATTAATTTTCTAAAGACCTTGTCTCAAACAAAACAAAAGGTACGGCTGTGCCCACCTGTCTTACCCTAGCACTTGGGAGGCTGAGGTAGAAGGACCTTGACTTTGAGGTCAGCCAGGAATCCATAGCAAGGCCCTTAAAGTCCAGAAATAATAAAGTTTATTATCTTTCTTTGTTACTTCCTTCCTTTTTTCTTTAGATTCTCTTTTATTTATGGAGAGGCAAACAGAGGGGAGAAGTAGAGGGCTAAAGATGATGATATTAGAGACAGGAACTCTAGATGGAAAGCTAGAAATAAGCAAGCCTGGGGAAGCAAAGTGAAAAATGAGAGACACACAAAGAGCAAATGAAAGGCAAGCTTTGGGCGGAGGTTGATGCTGGCTACTATCCTCCCATCCTGTGACCTAATGGCCTCTTTGGTTTCTAGATCACTGAACCCACACAAAGATAGCCGAGGCTGGAATTTTCAGCGATTTCTAAAGGTACCTCTCAGCTGCTCCTGCCATGTGGAAAGAAAGGAAAACAAAATGAAATAAAACATCAGCAGGTGGTCTCACAGTGTGAGCTGATCTGACGAACCAAAGAGGAGATAGTGGGTCTCAAAATTTCTTAAATATAGAACTTTGTGTAACTGAAGGCCAGGGCTGTGGCTCAATGGTAACAGCGATCACCTAGCATATTTCAGCCAGGTCTTTAATCCTCAGAACTAAGAAAAACAAAAACGAAAAGCCAAGGAAAAACTGAAGGACTGCTAGAAATGTTAAGGGATGTCATAAGTGGCATTTGTTAATTAAAAACTTTTCCCAAGTCTATTTTACCAAACAACGGTACATGTTTGGATTTCCATGGCATACCTGGAAGGAGACATGGTAAGACACGGGCGAAGCAAAAAAGATGGGTCATACCGCCAAAGGAGCCTGGTGGGAATCCGTTAAGGGAGCAAACTAGACCCTGGATGGGTAAGAAAGGGAGCATGCTCCATGACACGTGAGGTCTCTGTGATGCACCAGAGTGCCTGGCACCCAGCTCGAGAGCATCACTAGCTCAGGACTGAGAATGTGTTTTGTTTTGAGCTGTCACATCTATTAACAACACAGGCTGGATTAGGAAAAAAAAAAAGTTTTCATTTATTTATTGTGTGAGGAATGTGTGTATGTGGAGGTAAAAGGTAACTTGTGTAACTCAATCCCTTCTTCTACAACAAGAGTCTCGGGGCTTCGGCGAAGATAAAACACGCTTAGTAGCAAACACTCTTTACCCAGCAAACCATTTCACTGGCCCTTTTTTGTTTTGGAAACATGGTCTCATTTATCATAGACTGGCCTCCAATTTGATATACAACCAAAGATGACCCGAATTTCTGATACTTCTGCCTCTACCTCTCTGACTGCTACAGCAAGGCATAAACCAACATGCTTCATGTATACTGTTCTAGCACTCAAACCCAGCTCTTCATCCATGCTGAGTAGGCACTCTACTACCAACTGTGCTATAGCCCAAGATCAGTGGTTGACTTTTTTTTTTTTTTTTTGATGCATTGTAAATCAGTGACAACTTATAAAGCTGAACCCATTTGGCATGTAACTTGGCCTTGTCACAGTCTAAGTCCTCACCAAAACACTAACGTGTCAGGGAACGGCAGGTGGAAGCCTGTTACAGGCTATGAATTTTGAGATACAGCAATATACATGCTCAGACAGGTGACTAGAGAAGCAAGATTCTCTTCCGCCTGCAATTACTTTCTCCATTCAGGCCTCCTGTCCCTACTTTAGCACTCACTGGATAGAGGGCCAATTTAGTCACAGTGCAATGGTTTATTTATAAGTCTCTACTGGGTGCAGGAAAAGCAGTCTACCTGCAATTACAGTACCCTAAAATACGATGATGTTGTTTTCCTAATGTAAAAGACTTAGGAAAAGGCAACATTCTTGCTAAAAGCTCAAAAATGAAAGGTTGGTCATTTACAATTGTAAGATAGTGTCTCATGTAGCTCAGGCTAGCCTGTACTTCTTGTGGTTTAACTTCTAGTTACTTTGGGGGTTGGATGTACTGGCACACACCTTTAGTGTCAGCAATCAGAAGTCAAAGTTCTGGCCCAGCCAGTGCTACATAAAAATTCTTTTTTTTTTAAAACATTGTTAGCATTTTTAAATTATTATTCAAAAGAACATATAACTATGATTCTTATTAACTTTTCTGAATATTTTTGGTTTTGTGTTTTTGCTTTGGGTTTGGAATGCAGGGATTCTCTGTGTAGCCTTGGCTATCCTGAACTATGTAGACCAGGCTTGCCTCAAACTCACAGAGCTACATCTGCCTCTGCCTCCCAAGTGCTGGGATTACAGGTGTGTGCTACCACTGTCCAGCCGGCCGTTTTGTTGTTTGTTTTTCTTTTTTTAATAATAAAATATCCATTTGAGATTTTAGGACAAAAATGTGAAGGCTACGTTTTCAAAATTAAGGACTCACTACATATTCAAAGGGAAACCTCATAAATTTACTAAAATTAAGATTTGGACCACACTGCAATGTTTATGCCACAAAATTCCTTATAATAATGTTTTTGTAGTAAATATAATAATTTATGTTGTTCTACAAATATGTATTATAAATTTATTTTTATTTAATCACATTCCATGAACTGGATTTATAGGTATTTTAAAGTGTTGAGAGTTTATTTTTGTAATCCAACAACTCTATCCAAAAATGCAGAAAATTTTTCTGGCTGGCCAGGAGGATAACATTTCAGTGTTGATAAATCCATTGACTGTAACAGCTCAAGAAGTGTACTGCAGGTACAGTAGAAGAGATGTCCTTCTTTGTGCAGCTGCTTTGCCAATTCAAATTGATGATTGTTCATTAATTTTTCATTTACAACTACCACAAGTGGCTTGCCTTTTTCCAGACTCTCCAAACAGCTTCCAGCACCTGCGTGGCTGACAACAAGATCTGCTTCCTGAAGGTCTTCTTTCAAAGAATCCTTATACCTGTAAACATCCAGGGTGAATGACTCAGTACTGAATGGTTCGGGAACCACTGTGCCTCTACCAATTTGAAGGACGAGTCGGTTGTAACCGAGTCTCTTGAGAATCTGAAGGCTGTCGCGGGCGGCCACACAGGCGATGAGGTCATCAAAACTGGTGGTTCCGACTGTCACAAACACCTTCTTCATCGTGTGGGTTCCAGGTTCCTAAAAATTCTTTTAAAGTTTTGTAATTATCACAAATTGACATAAAAGTTGAAAGAACAGTACAAAAAAAAAAAAACAACAAAAAAAGCACCAAAAACATTTGCAGACCGCTATGAATAAGTTGTGAGTTTGATGTCTATTCATTCCAAATATTTTAGTATATGTTTTCCACTGTCCCACATAACTGTAATACAACTGTCAGGCTCTAAACTAACACATATTTCTACCATTTATTCTTCAAACCCCATTCTTTTTTTGCTACTTTTTCCAGCAGTGGCCTTCAAAGGAAAGCCCTGGGTCAGACTCCTGTGCCACATTTCATTGTCTCTTTGATTTGCTTTGACTTCTGCAGCCTAGAAACAGTTTTGAAGATTATACTCAGTTACTTTGCCCGATAACCCTCAAGCTAGGGTTTCTTCATTATTTGATTCAGGTCATACACCTTGGCAGATATAGCACAGAAGTAATGTTGCTTGTCTTTACATCCTAGCAGGTAACTTGGTTCTAACCTGTCCACACTGATATGTGATCAGGTATGTAGACAGTAAAGCGACTCTTCACTGTTGGTGATCAATGGGTACTTGGTGGAAAGGTACTCTGAAGCTTGAATAGCCTATCGCTCTGAGTTTATTCCTGAGTTTATACGCAAGATTTCTTATAAAATGTGTAGATGACATTGTATAAGAACCTTAGTTTTTGTTTTTTATTCAATAGGTTTTAATTCCTAACTGTCACTTCTTAGATTTTGAAAATCAAGTTATATCAAAGTTGGCCATTGGAAGCACCATCAAACTGGATCCCACATTCTTCTGCCATGTTCCTATTATTCTTCACAAAGACTTCCTTCTTGCTAATTTAGGATGTCCCAGATTTAGCTTAAACAAAATCCCAACCCCACAATCAATCATTTCTCCAAGCCAAGATTCTTTTTGGTGTGACTGGTACAGAAGTCAAGATTCTCACTGCTACTGGGGACTGATACTATTGGTGCTTATTAAAGAGATGGTTCAGCGGTTAAGAACAATGACTATTCTTCTAGAGGACCTGGGTTCGATTCCCAGTACTCACGTAGCAGCTCACAACTGTCTGTAAACTCCAAGATCTGACACCCACAGATACACATGCAAGCAAAATACCAATGCACATAAAACAAAAACAACAACAAAAAACATGGACCCACACCAGTTCTTTTTGCCTCATAACTAAGGATCAAACTCAGGGCCTTGTACATGAACAGCAAACGTTCTACCTCTCACTTATATCCCCATTCCTCCACACAAACATTTCCGTTTACTCTTTAAGAACACGGTAGGGGCCATTCGAGTTGTCTCTTCAATGGTTTCCGTAAGATTCTTCTGTACAGTGAGAGCTGCTGACTCCCAGTAAACTGAACATGCTAATTTATGTTTAACTAGTCTTTCACTGCTGTTACTAGCACAGGTCCCAGAGAGGCCTCCACCACTCTTGGGTTCTGACAGGCCACACCACACTTTCCTATGTGAAGACTTCCCCAGTCTATGAACTCTGTCTAGGCCTCCTGCACTCCTCTTCTTCTTTACTAGCATTTAGGACTGAACTACTCAGGAGGGGAAAAAAGAAAGAGAAGAGCACTTTTAAAGTTAAAAGAAAAACTCACTAATAAAGCTAAAGAAAAATAAATGATATCCATTAAACTTAAACTTGTGATCGTTCAGAGGCAAACTGAAGTTCACCTCTGCATCATCTATGAAGAACAGGTTTGCTAAGTAAATTAACAGTATAAACAAGCTTGTAACCCAGATATTTAACCTACTTAAGAAAACTAATTGTTTTTCAAGCACTTTAAAAATCACCGGGCATGTACTGGCCTTTAATTATTGTCTAATTACAAATGATTTCTATTTTCTTCATTATAGCTTTGATAAACCCTATTTGATTACATTTTAAGAGTGGCAACTTAAGCCTGATACTGTTAAGATCCTTTAAAAATGTTCATTACTTGGCTTGGTTTTATAATTAATCCTCTGAAATAAAGTTTGTATGTGTTTTTTTTTAAACCCACCAGTGAATTCTCTTCTCTTCTCTTTCTCTCTCTCGCTAATTTGACATGCAACTAAAAACAAAAAGCAAAGAAATGCTTTCAATGCCCACACAAGACCATTTTGAGGCGTCTTGTTGCATGTCAGCAGCACAAGCTTCCTCCTCCCAATACCCACGTGAATGCAGTGAAGATGGTACCCATAAAGCTATCACTACCCTCAAGGCTTACTGGTTCCTACTAGTTGCATCCTTATTTTATCTAAGACATACCATTTCACAAAACAGGATTTTGCCTCCAGACCATGAGATTCAATCTCGGTGATGGCTTTTACGTATTAATACTTCAACTTCTCGTGAAAAAATATTAGGATTTTTCATCTGACAGATATCATATTTTTAAAACCCACCAGGGGCAAGCAATTTAAAAATCAAAGGACAGCTAAGATATTTCAAGCACATAATCTCAACAGAAAACACTTGGATCTGGAATGTATCTAAAAACTGCAAGCAAATAATGCTAGATGATATGCTTGCTTTCTATTTTCAATATTTGTCGAAAGTTTCTTGGAAAGTTTTTCTTTGTTGTTTCTTTTAAAGCCATGTGATCACGAATAGTAGTTCATATCTGCAATCTCTAGGAGGCAAAGACAATATTATGCAAGTTCAAGGCTAGTCTAGTTTACCAGGGGAGTTCTAGGCCAGCCAATGCTACATAGCAACAGAAGACTGTGTCTCCAGAAAAGGGCATGACACACATGTAAATTTTTTTTGTTAGAAAAATAGAAGAGTGGCATTCCTTCAAAACTGCCACAAAAAACAAAACAAAACACCCAAGTATTAAAAATATTAAAAGAATGCACACAAAATGCAGAGGTACCAAAAAGAACCACTGTGGCCTCCACAAACCATTCTTTCTCCATTCAGAATGCTAAGGCTTCTGACCAGCTTATAGGAAGACTTAAAGGTGTCTCCCTGGGCTCACAGAGGGTCTAGTGGCAAAGCACAGGCCTCAGGTACAAATGAAAGCACAGGGCCGCAGACTAACTTCCTTATACAACAGCCAGGTCCATGAGTTCTCCAGAAGGGCCTGGTCAAGCCACTAACCACAAAGGAGCACTCTCCCTGAACAGTACATAGACTTCTGTTGGGAAAAACGAAGAGCCCAACTTAGGATACAGTCGGCCCTTGGCTGTTAGTATCTGTGGGAGCTGGTTCGTGCACCAACATCCAAGGACACTCAAACTAGGACTGAGCGTAGTATTTGTGTGTGACCTATGAAGCAGTATTTGCACATAACCTATGTTCAGGACATCCTCCTGCACGGGCTTCAAGTCATCTCCAGATCACTTACAATACCCGGCATGATGTAACTGCTACGCAAACTGAATAGCTGTCATACTGTATTGTTTAGGAAATAATGATTAAGAACAAAAAGCTCTGCACTGCTGTCTCAAGAGCAGACTGAACCTGGAGTGGTGATGCCTTTAATCCTAGTACTCCTGAGGCAAAGGCAGGCATATCTCTGAGGTCAAGGCCGGCCTTGTCTACATAGCAAGCTCTAGGACAGCCAACGCTACATAGTTGAGACCCTATCTTAAAGAGTATAGAAACATATTTTAAAGTACAGAGGGGAACAGTCCCTGGTCCCCTTCCACATTCTTCTAAATATTTCTTTTATAGAATAGCTGGTCCAGAAATTTTAAGAAGCCACTGAAAGTTACTTGGCCTGAGATAGTCCTCTCCAACTGCCTTCCCACATCACAGAATATCAGTGCTTAAGAACCCAAACTCAACAGCCAAGGCTGCTGGGATCACTTCCTAAGTAACCACTTATTTAAGCTATGTAAAGGCCTGTCAGAAACAGCCTGCCTGGTTCCCAGAACAATCACAGAGGGAGCACCTGAGCTTGCCCTTCCCATGGATGAAGTTCTGCCTCCTCCTTTCCTATTCTTTCAGGCTATCGTATACTCGTGGTTTTTATTTTATTCTTGGCCGAAGCACCCATGAACATGTCCACACCCACACCACTAGTTATCCTACGCTACCTTTCCAAGCAGATCTTCTTTGGACTCAGGTAACTTCAATTGTTTTTCATCTTGACACACCAGCAGAGAACCCTACGCGTCCATAGCAATTACCAGTAGAGGCTGCTCCCTCCTCAGTGGGGCTTTGGAGCTGGCAGAGTGTTCTTTAGTCTTTTTCTTGCCTCCTTTTCCACTTAACACTTCACCTCCTATTTAACAGAGCCAGTGAATCCCCCCAGAGAAGCCTCCCCCCCCAGTAATCTTTCCCTGGTTCCAAACGACATTTCTCTCTAGGGCTAACTGGTCCCATGCCCAGGTCTTTCCTCTGACTCACTCTCTCCCGTGCTCAGATTAATGACTTCAGGATTTACTTTTATTATTCTTTTATGTGAACATGCGTGCACATGTTTGCTTAAATACACGCAGAATCCAGAAGGTGGTACTGGATCTGCTGGAGCTGGAGTTACAGGTGGTTGTGAACCACACAATGTGAGTGCTGGAAGCTGAGCCCAGGTCTTCTGAGAGAGTAGCAAGCCTTCTTAATGGCTGGGCCATCACTCTAGCTCCAGGTTAGCAACTTTAACAAGTGCCCTTTTAGATACAGGCTCTGTTCATGGGTGATGGACAGACAGATACCTTTGGTGCCTTTAGACCTGTCTACTTTCTTTCTTAGAGCTTTCCCATTCATAAGAATAAAAGCCCAACAAGGGTAGGAATTTTTAAAAATTCATTTCTGCTCACAGTTTTATCCATAGATACTAGCACAGCTCCTAGCATACATACAACACTCAGGAAACACTGATGAGTGTTAAGTCATCCTGGATTCGCTTACCCACTCAACAACACCGCGAACTCACTGGTGTCGGAGGCTGTGTAGCTGCTAGGTAACAGAACAAGTTCTGGTTCTGAACCTGCTCAAAGTAATGGCAAGAAGAGATCTGAGTGTGGAGTACAAAGAAGTGGCAAGCATGATGAGCAATGGGTCCTAGAAGCATCCGAGCATTAGGGGCTCACCTTGCCGTACCCCTAGACGCTGGGACCTGATGTCATTCTTTCTCTCTCCAGCCCCTTCCTGTCTGGGTTTCTCTTGCACCAGCCTCTCCCCTGTTCCTACCAGTCTCCTCGTATAAGCTGAGAGCTCCCAACCTTGCTCTAGCTCCAGTACCTTCCTTTGTCTTCTTAGATCACATTACCCATCCAGCACAGGTAAAACATGTCCAAAGCTTAATGTATACCTCTTTCCCCAGATCACAACTTGCTTCCTTCCCTGGCCTGGGGTATGCACAACCCAGCCCTGTCCTTACCCTCTCCTGTAGACTATACCCCACAAGAGCCTCTAGAAAATGGTCTTTCCATCTTTCTAGCCACTGCCCAGCCACTCCTCTTGCTTTTTCACTTGTCTATCCATAATCTTTCCCCTTCATCAGATCCTCAACATGAACATCAGTTCAGGCAAGCTAATTTTTTAAAAACCTGCTTTCTTTAAAATCCAGGTTTTTTTTAAATTATAAAATGCACCAAAACACATCTCTAGGTGGGTGAGGTGATGTATGCCTACAATCTCAGCACTCAGGAGACTGAGGTAGGAGAGTCACAAGTTTCAGCTGCCTTGGACTACAGTGTGTTCTAGGGCAGCCTGAGTGTTAAGATCCTATGTCAAAAAAACAAGTGGGGCAGGGGAGAGAAACACTAAACCACTCTTCCAGTCCTCCAGATAGCCAATGCTGAATCCCACAAGCACCCCACCCACCTCCTTAACTCTTTCCCTTATGACAGTTCTTCCTCTGCTTGAAATGCTAGTGAAAACAAAAAAATGAGAGCCAACAGTATACTAAATACTTGAAAACAAAACTCTTATGTAACCCCTAGAGCAACTTCCTGAGGTGTCACCGTCCCAGTAACTTAGGAAAGCTGAGACACACAGCAATGTGACTTGCCCAATCTTGGGGTAACTGCACATACAGCAGCCCTGACTTCAGAACCTCATTTCTGTTTAGCTACTGGAAAGGCTCAAGCAGTAGGATTTTAAGTTTAAGGTCTTTATGATAAGCAATACCGCTGCAAGTGGCTGATAGTGTCAAAACGGCAGGATGGCGAGCTTGCTGGCTAGGGCCTGAATTACTGGAGTGAAGTGCACCAAGAAACATTTTATCTTTTAGAGGGATATAGGGACAACTAATGTGGAACTGCCAGAATTAAGGTCTTTGTCACTTCAAATGTAGCAGTGGAAGACAGAAATTAAAATTAAAACATAATATGTTGTAAACTCTGCCATGCCAATATCCATAATTCATTAGGGGTAACAAGAAGGCTAGCTAAAGCATACATAAGGTTCAGTCTTTAATCCTAGCACTCAGGAAGCTGAGGCAGGAAGAAACTAGGAGCCTAGCTAGCCTGGGATACAGAGCAAAACCCTGTCTCAAAACCAAAAAACTGCGTTGGTAAAAAGGCTCAGATATTAAGGCTTGCTATTAAGCCTAGGGACTGAGCTGGATCCCCAGAACCAACAAGCTAGAAGAGAGGGGGACCTCCCTTATCAGTGGACTTGGGGAGGAGCATGTGTGAAGAAGGGGGAGGGGAGGAGGGAGGGGCTTTTGGGGGGATACAAAGTGAATAAAGTGTAATTAGTAAAAAAAAAAAAAAAAAAAGATAGAAGAGAATCTCCTCCTCCAAGTTGTTCTCTGACCACACATGCACACTATAGCAGGCATGTATGTTTGCCTGTGTGCACATACACAAACAAACAAATGAAATAAAGTCTGCAGTATTAGTTTTATAACCTACCTGCCACTTTTACATAATCACTATAAGCACATATCTCACTGAATCAGATAAACTTTGCTATAGTATAAGTAAATAAACTAACAAATAAGGAAAGCAAGCAAGCTAGCTTTGCCATGGTTTCTTCACTTAGTTTCTTCTAGATTCTACTTGCTTGGTAAATAATGGGGTTCATTTTTCCCCACTTTTGTCTTACACAATGTGAATGGTTATCTGCTCATACTTTAGTCAGGGAAAACAAAGTAATTGTGATACATCTTGAGTTTATCTGTAATTAAGGTGCAGTTCCCAAATGTTAATCTTGAGTGTCTATGCTGGCCAATGAGAGGGAAGGGAAAAGAGCAGCCAGTGTAGGTTTCTTCACATTCCTATATCACAAATCTATACACAATTTAATGAAATGCCTCTTAGTCCGAAACTACCCATACATTTACTATTGTTATTATTATTATTTACTTTAGGATGATGGTAATAGTGGTGCGTTTTACCTGGCAACTTTATACCAGTGACTCATGTTGGAGCTTAACATGCCCTTCCCCACCCCTCCATCCCCGCTTCTCTTTCCCTTCCTTTCGTTTAATTATTTTTGCAGCAATACTCCTGCTTCGGCCTCTGGAGTGGAAGGATTACAGGCATGAGCCACCAATCAAAATTGTCTTATTTAAAATTCCTGTTCAACAGCCAGGCAGTAGTGGTACACACCTTTAACCCCAGCACTCAGGAAGCAGAGGCAGGCAGATCTCTAAGTTTGAGGACAGCCTGACAGAGTGAGTTCCAGGACAGCCAAGACTACACAGAGAAACACTGCCTTGAAAAACCAAACCAAGAAGAAACAAAACAAAAAAATCAAAAATATGAGCACTTTAAAATATCACTTATACTCTGCCTATACACTGTCATTATAAACAAAGTCAGCCTACAGCAACCAAAGGTTAGTTTAATGCAGCATAATTGAGAGGGCCCCTCCTTGCGGAAGGCACAAGCAGAACTATTAGTACCACCACCACCAACAACAACAATAAACTAGTGAAGAAAAATGAACAGTCATCTTGAACATATCTGAAGGCAGACTGTTTTCAGAGATGAGGTGTCATGAAATCTGGGAAAGGTGGCAATGGTGTCTTCTCTCTTCCCAAAACTATGGCAGTACTTTCTGCAAGGTTTTCCAAGAATATACACCAGTAGGGATTTAAGAAGTGTTTCCTACCTAAATTTCTTTGAAAATATGGCTGGGAGATGCAGCACCCCTCTTAGCTATCAAAAATCCATGGATGCTCACTCATAAAATGATGTACTTGTGTATAACCTACATACATGCTCACACACCCTAGTAAACCACCTCTAGATTACAAACTTGCTTAAATGCAGTTTCTTTAAAAATTATTTTGATGCACAGACACGGTAGGTGTGGCATCCTGAGCTCCAGAGGAAATGTGTATTTCCATGTCTTGTGTGTGTAACTGGCCTGCCTGGCAGGAATAGGGATATTTTAAAGAGACAAGAGCAGCCTTCCCTTTAACTATCAGACTATTAAAAACAAGGCACTCTAGGGAGTTGTGTTCACCAGCAAGCCCATGCTGAGAGGGAAAATGCTAAAGCCTGGGGCTAGCCAGGTGGGAACTTATCTCCTACAAAGAGATTTCACACAATACTAGCCAGCCAACCTTACAGCAGAGACTGAGATGAAGGGTCCTGGCCATGACTGCTTAGCTATGCGTACCTGTGGCCTTTTACCTAGACCTAAACCTCACTGCAGCACCCCAGAAAAGGGGCTGTGGTTGGGAGAGGTCACTGGATCTCTTTGTCCCTCCTTTCAATGTGCCCACACTGAATGACTCTACACGGCATAAAAAGCACAGCAATTGTTTCTGTAAGCAAAACAGTAGAAGAAACAATGGCATGGAGAGGCAGCTACTAAGCACAAACCGGCTGCTCTGGACTCCTGAAAGGCAGCAATCATTTGCTGGGTCTCCAGCCTTATGGAGTAAAAGGCTTTATTTAAGTCCACCACTACATAATTTGAACAAAGGCATAAATAAATGCTCTTCTAAAGAAAAAATTGTAAGAGATTATTCTCCACATTGATTTTAAAAACACAAAGAGCTGGGTATAGGAGACCTTGCCTGTAATTGAGGCACTTAACAGTATCTTACGCCAGGAGTTCAAGAGGAGAGTCTGTCTTTTAAGAAAAAAATTAAAGTAAAACAAACTAATATTTAATAGCAGATACCCTAATCTCTTACAGGACACTCGGAAAAAATAAGCTCTTTTATGTCAACCGATAGGAAAATTGTGCAGAGCTACGCATGGTGGTGCATGTCTTTAAGCCCAGCTCCAGAGAGGCAGAGGTAGGAGGATCTCTATGAGTTCAAGGCAGCCTGGTCTACATAGCAAGTTCCAGGACACCCACAGTTACACAGAGACACCCACCTCCTTCTCAAACAACAACAACAACAACAAACAATAACACATACACACATACACACACACACACAGACCAAAAAATAAAAATAAGAGTAACCAAACAACAATTTCCGGTGCGAACAAGATTTGGTTCCGTCATTACTGATCATTACTTAGGAGCTCTGCATGGTGAGCAGCTATCAAGCTGCTCAAGTCTCTGAACCTGCTTTTTATAAACCTTAATTACCCATCTCCGGTAAATATTAGTTCTTTCTACTGATCCAGGTACCTCTACTAACCTACCATTCTCTTGACCTTCATTAAAAGTGTTTTAAATTTGCACTTGTGTACTCTCGTATGCCTTTTCACATGTAAGGGTGCAAGACTGGCCTCTTCCACTCTCAAACTTTACCCACAGGCTAGGCCTGCAAGTGTTCAGAGGAGTACTCACCCTGGGAAAGGCTGTGCTAGGTGAAGCCATTTGGGAAATTTAGAAGTGCACAGCACCACAAACGGCCTGCTTTGCTTTGCATAACCCTCAAGTGGCTACTTCAGCATCCACTGCAGCAACAACATGTGGCTGGTGCCGCTCAAACGCCATTTCGTACAAACACTGACAGTTATCTGCATTACTGCAAAAATTTCCTATGCTAGGGAAGGACTATTTTTTCATGAGAAAGTAGTAAATTTTATGGAATCTAAATACAGACCAACTATTTCCAATGAAAATGTTATATTCAAACTGCAATGTGTTCTACCTGTGAAGTACACACCAGATTTCAGGCTTAGAATGAAAGACAGTAAGACATTTCATTAGGTTTAGATCAATTATACACTAAAATGATAATATTTTACACATGCTGGGTTAAACAAAACAGTGTTCAAATTAATTTCACCCTTACCTGTTTGTCTTCTATCTCCCCTGAACTGTGCTGGCATCATATAACGATTCCCCAACTGTTCCTGCTGGAGCACCTCTCAACACCAGCTTGGGAACAGTGCCATTACCAGATACCTTCTTTCGGCCCAGCATCTGAAACTGCTGGCCACTCCCGCGATGAATTGAAAACTCCTGCCCTCATCCTTGGTGTCTATGACTGTCCACCTTTCTCTGAATTCTTCCCAGGTCCTCTTTCTCTTCCTGTCCCCATTCCTTTTCTTTTCTGTTGTTTGGGTGAGGGTGACCTCAGCCACTATCACTTCAACACGGAAGCTATCCAACTCCTCGGCATTCTGACTTCGTTCCCAGGCTGCAGCTCCACAGGGCCAGTTTTCGGCCAACAGTTCTATCTCAGGGCCTACAACTTCCTCAACTCTCTATGCCAGGAGAGATTCACTGTATAGAGGACTCTGATCATTCACCTGGGAAATCTAGAGCCTGCCCTTTTACAGTCCCAAGGTCAAGCTCATTTAGAGCAAGGCCTTTACACCACAGTCCTTTCACCAAACTCTTTTCTTCTTCTTCTTTTTCTTAGACAGGGTTTTTCTGTGTAACCCTGAATGTCCTCCTGGACCTCAGATATCAGCCTGCCTCTGCCTCCTGCATGCACCACCACCGCCAGGCTCACCAAACTCTTGCAATTGGCCTACAGGATTCCAAATCCTCTCCCACCAACTCCCTTATGCTCAGCACTATCCTCTGTGCCTACTGTTGTTTCCTCTGTCACCAAGCTTACAGATCTCTCCATTCAGGGCCTAAGAGCACTGTGAACTGCTCAGCGGGCACCCAGTTCCTCCTTACCTCACCAACCTCCAACCAACCTTGTACAGCCTTGTACCCTGCTCCTTCAAGCTACAATGGCCAGCCTTCAAAGTTCCCTGAGCCCAATTTTGCCCAACCTTAAGGCTCTGCTTCTATGCAAAGTCCTCACAGCCCAGTTCAAGTCAGTGTTCCTCCTCTCTCAGATGCTCTCGTCTGCCAGGGTTGTGCACACCTTTGATCCCAGGACTCTAAGGCAGGGGCAGGCAGGTCTGAGTCCTTTTTAAATTTATTTTTGTCTTCCCCTACTCCCACCCCGAGACAGGGTTTCTCCGTGTAGCCTTGGCTGCCCTGGACTCACTTTGTAGACGGGGCTGGCCTCCAACTCACAGCGATCTGCCTGCCTCTGCCTCCTGAGTACTGGGATTACAGGTGTGCACCATAGCGCCTGGCCTGATCTCGGAGTTCAAGGGCAGCCTGCTCTACAAACTGCGTTTCGAGACGGCACAGGGATACACAGAGAAACCCTGTCTTGAAAAACAAAACAAACCCTCGTAGTACTATGACCACTGTAGTGGTAATGGGGCTATATGGCTTTTATCTTCTTCTTTCTGGGTTGGGGGTGGGAGGAGGTTTGAAGACAGGGTTTCTCTGTGTAGCTCTGTCCTCAGATTCAGAGATCCATTTGCTTCTGCGTCCAGAGTGCTGGGATTAAAGGTGTGCACCGCAACAGGCTGGCTGGCCTCTATCTTTAAAAAACAATGTCTCCTACCACCACTGTGCCTTATACTGTATAATATGGGTGTGCCATCTTTGGACAGCTTACCATGGAAAGCAGTTTAAGAAGGATTTTGAAAATTTGAAACTACCAAGGATTCTTAAATCTTTAACTCAGGCTAGACCTCTAATTTCTGCAGATCTTTATTTAAAAGTCACAAAGTAAAATAACTCCAAAACTAAATTCATGACCTCAACCTCATATCTGCCTCTCTCTCATCTAGATGGACCCTCGCTCAGCGAATCATACTTACTGTTCCGAACAGGAGCCCAGCCCAGAGTCTGTTTAGTTTTCCCAAATGTCCCTGGGAATCACCTATTTCTTCCCAACTCTGTGTCAATTCTGGCTACACCACCTGGAATATTCTTGTATCAGATGGTCAGAATGGTCACATGTGCTGCCCTCTGGGCCATTCCCCAAACCCAGTCTAAACAAGTGACACTCCTGCCTAGAACCTTTCCAACTGCTCATGAGAAACAGACTTCTCACACAGTTGACAAGACTCCACTGCTTCCTGCCAAGGCTTAACTTAACTTTCATTCTCCATTTCCCAAATCATCTCTCTCCTTAAGCATATTTACACCCCAACAATAATGACCACATATGCTATATAAAACTCCCCAAATATGCCAGTGTCTGCTCCTGCAACATGCAGGGCCTTTGTACAAGCTTACTTTCATGATCTTACTTTGTAATCAAAAAAACATTCTGAACCTGCCAGCCTCCTCACTTAGATTCTTTCTAATTCAGCACTAGTGCCTAGAGAAAAATTTCATATTTTGTTGTTTTTACAACACATACAATTATATATACTAACTCATAATGACATTATCATACGTGTTCATAATGTATTTTGATCATATTCACCACCCCTCTTTCATCTTGTTCCCACTCCAGTTCCAATTCTCTTCCTCTTCCCAACTATCTCTCCATCTTCTTTCATGAGCTGCTCTGCTTTGACACTCAATGAATTTTATTTGGATTGCTCACAGGAGCATGTGTGAAGGAGGGTTTCTTTACAGGAAGACCGGCAGCTTACCAGGGGCTACACAACACACACACACACACACACACACACACACACAAACTCACACTGAATATGTATGTGTGTGCACATAAGTCTTCAGGGAGGGATGAGGCCCCCAAAAAGCCTTTCCTGGTTCCATGTCAGAATGTTCTCAAATAGAATCTTGGGTGGGCAATCATGTTTATGCTCTGTGAGTTCAACAGGTAGTCAGCCATATCATGCCCAGAAGTCTGCATTCTATACTCCTCCATGCTTTCTCCAGTTCTTATACTCCTTTTGCCCCCTTTTCCAAGATGCTCCCTAGACGTTAGAGGGAAAGTCACAGATGTCTCACTTATGGCTGTGAATTCAATAGTCACTTATCCTCATTATCTGACCAGTCAATGTGTCTCTGCAGTCATGGAGACCACTGTAAAGAAGCAGGCTCTCTGCCTACAGCGGACAGCTATGAGCATACCCACAGTTATTGGAAAGCAGTTTGACAGGCATACCATGTTCATTTAGCAAGCAACAGCAGTGCCTATGACCTTCTCAACCATACTCTTTTGATCAGATATGAATTCCTCCCCTGTGGATCAGAACAGGCATCAATCAAATCAATCAGAAAGCAGCTGGTTACCACATACTTTCTATGATGCTAATATTTTAATACTTGGCATGTACTCACCGATTATTTGCTGTATTAATGATTAAATAGACAGTATTTTTTCCCCAAGACAGGGTTCTCTGTGTAGCCTTGCTGTTCTAGACTCACGTTGTACAACAGGCCTCAAACTCAAAGAAATCCGCCTGCCTCAGCCTTCCAGAGTGCTGGGATTATAGGTATGTGCCACTGCGCCTAAACAATATTATGTTTAAAATAAAATCCAAGACTACAGGGAATGGTGGCACTAGCCTGTAATCCCAGCACTCAGGGAAGAAGTGGCAGGCAGATAGCTGTGAATTAGAGGCCAGCCTGATCTACAAAGTGAGGTTAGGACAATCAAGGCTACATAGAGAAACCTATATGGAAAAAAAAAAATCCAAGATTAAAGAGTAAAAGCCGTTTCTATGGCATTTGTATAAATTCAACAGCATTTTATAAAGTGGACAACTGACCTGTATTTGTATTTAATACATCTTCTGAGTAAAAAATAAATAAATAAAAGTAGTAATAATTAGATTAAATATGCTTTATGTTTATATGCATGGACTCAAAATATTAAAAATGAAATGGGATACTACAGTTTACATTCTCCTTTGTCTTGTCAACTCTACAATAATTCCTGTAATATTACCTAAAAACTTCTGATAAAAACAGAACATATGAAAAGCAGCCAAGAAAACATTCACAGGAGTAGAGCTGGAAGAAAATGAATATGGAGACCACATCAGCCAGGGATGGTGGCACACTCCTGTAACCTCAGCAATCTTACAGAAGAGGAAGGCAGATCTCTGAGTCTATGTACCAAGTTCCAGGTTAGCCAGAACTATATAGTGAGACCCTGCCTCTAAATAAATGCAACCAATCAATAAAATATAAATAACAGATTACCTTAAGAAAGAGAAGGAAATAACATCAAAACACAGGATATGGGGACTTTGCTTGTCCCCTCACTCCCTGAGCAAACCTCATGACCCTAGTGGTCACCAGAAAGCACAGAAGCCATTTGCAGGCTATAAGGGCCCCTTCCTGGTTAATTTTAGGCAACGTGTCGCACACCTGTAATCCATACACTATGGAGGCCATGGCAGGAAGACTGTCACAAGTTCCAGGCCAGTCTAAGCCACAGATTATGATCATGTCTTTACAGTGACCTTACACTTAGGTCTAACTCAAATAATTACAACAAACAAACAAACAAACAAACAAACACCAAGCCAATCTTCTATACAAAGCTACAGCTGCCTCCAAACCTTTGCTCCTCCTGCCTTACCTCTGGGTGCTGCAATCATAAATACATACCATTGTGCCCTACTCTCAAAGACGTTTACTCATGAGCACCTCCTCTTGGTCTAGGCTCTGGCAACAGAGCAGTACGCAGGTTTCTCTATACTTGCTATTCTGGAAAGGTTATTTTGTGTAGTGTCTCATACACAAGCAGTATATAATTATACTTTGGTGAAATGATTAAGGGGAATTAAAGCAAAACAAAGGCTGTTACAGAGTTAACTTGGAAGGCAACTGAGACAACTCAAAAGGTAAGTTTGAAGAGATTTTGTAGAACTATAGAAAACAAAAGGACAAGATTACCATGACAAACTTTAAATGCAAATCTCCAGAACAGCAGTTCTTAACCTGTGAGTAGAGACCCCTTTGGAGGGGGGCAGTAAGGACCCTTTCACAGAGGTCACTTAAGACCTTAGGAAAACACATATATTTACGTTACAATTCATAACAGTAGCAAAATTACAATGAAGTAGCAAGGAAATAATTTTATGGTGTGTGTGTGGGTCCCCACAACATGAGGAACTGTATGAAAAGATTGCAGTGTTAGGAAGGTTGAGAACCGCTGCTCTAGAACTAGCAGAAAGAAAAACTACCACCCATCCCGAGATTATCAGTAAAGGAAATTGTAGAATTTTATCCTACACACAAGCTATGCCAGATACCAAGTAGCTGGCTGTTTAAAGTTAACGGAGGTCAAAATTCTTAGATTCCCTTAGCATGTACGTCAGGATATAAGGAATGATTGCTGGAGAAATATATAAAAGAAGGAAAAAGAACATTTATCCCTCACGGGTTAAATCCCTCTTGAGGCGAAGTGACTTCAAGTCACTCCAGCTACTCCGCGGTTTTAAGCATAAGAAGCAGGTGAGACAAGAGGGATTAGGATAAATCCAGGAACAATACTATACTGGGAAACAATTAGCTTATGGTGTTACCTCTCCAGCCAATGCTCGGAGACCCCATCTTGAAATAGTAAATTCCACTTAAAGTCTAATATCTAAATGATGACTAACAACTAACAAAGGGACAATTATCTGAGTTCTCCAAATAAGGGCTTGCAATGAAAACACTCGGGTACCTCTGTGGCCAGGTACTTGTTCTGAATGCTGCACGTATGCAACCAAGTTGAATGATTTACTGGGAGGGACCAAGTACATTCTCTATTCACCTAAGTCACTTAACCAGAGTAAACTAACTCTTGTTAAAAATAAGTATCTCTTAACTCTTCGGTCCTGGGTCATTTGGTGGCACCACTGTAACTGTTCAGCCTGTTCTGTAAACCCTAACGACTCTCATTTCAGCGTCTGGTAAAGTCAGAGTTGGAGAAGGCTCTGCCTCAATTTTTAGACATTTCTTTTTAAAGGGCTGTCCCACGAGGGACAGCAAATAGCAAAAGGCCACTCAGAGCTGAACAGCACAGTCACATTTCTACTATCTATCAAAGATGCCAATGCTTTGTGCAGAGCAGATGGAAGGCCAGAAACACTTCTGATAAATATTATCAAACGCTGTGATGGGAACCCAAGCCGTATCTTTCTGACAGGGTAGTGCAGGAGAATAATGACTTACAGCTTCAAGCCACAAGTAGCACAAGGAAAAAATGCGTGGGGGCGGAGGCTTAAGGATTATGTTTACTTTCTCCAGTAAGACACTTCCTCTGCATACACTGTGTCATTTAAAACATAAAACCACAACATTCAAGTTCTAATACAGCTGGGGTTTGCTCCTCATAGCACCAAACACATCTTTCAAGTTTTTACCTCAACAATTCATACTCTGAGCAGAAAACCTTAAAGAGGACACAGTGAAGTCCGTCCATCTGCACACTGGATGTGCTACTCATTTTTACTTGCTCTGAATTATCACGATTTGGTGAGAATAAGAATTGGCTGTGCAGGAACTTAGACCCAAAATGGCAGCTGTGCTTCAAACATTCACCAGAGCCATCGGGCTTACCATTCATGAGACCAGGTCTTGTTTATCTCGCCTCTCCACCATCTCTGGTAAAAAGTACTTATGAAAACATGTCAGTGACTGGGACAGCATTCTGCTAATGTGCTCTAATACCATTCTCCTCTCTGCCCAGGAGAGCCAACACTGCTCTGGTTCCTCTTTGCAAGAGGGAATAAACCTACCATTCACATGTTTACAGTCCACAGAAAGAAGCTGAAGGCAAAACATGGCAAGCTGAGTTTTTTCTCTCTCTTCAGCCACAACTTAGGAAACAGGAGTGAAATGAATCACCCACCAAGTAAGGCTCCAAATAATTGCTTTCATTTTCAGAGAAAACAACAAAAACCAGCTCTAATTTTCCTCAGAGCCAGCACAATGCAACCCTTCCTATCACTGAGGTAATTTCTATTAATCCAAACTGTAGAGATAATTCAGAGTCGAACGCGTCTCCCTTTCTAATGTAATGTTTCTAATTCCTTACACAAAAGCTGAATTTATGTCACCATAAAATTTACATGGAAGCCTTTAGCACTCTAGGCACTTCTCTGCTTATAACCATTACTAATATAACAACAACATTACTTTAAAAAATAATAAAATGATGGTTCTTCTGAGACAGAAGACTAATTATCCTTACGTATTCAAATGGAAAGTCTTTTTGTTAAATTAGCGTGAAAAGTCCCTTCATCTACACACAATTGGCCCAAAGAAACAGGCCATTTTCAGCACGAGAGGCCAACCCATTTTAACAGTGAATAAAGCTTTTGAAAGCACTACACACCCTCTTCCACACTGTCAAATTTTCAAAATGGTCCAGCCGTTTCCCCATTTTTTTTTAACACTTTAAGGCTCAGCTGCTTAGCATATCATAATTAGATTAATTAAAAAGGAAACAACAACCAAAAAACAAAAACTGCTCCCTTCTGATCAAAATTATTTCTATTATGCTTAATTAGCTTTAATCCAAGTCTATATATTTAATGGTGGGATATGACAATTCGATCGTCTGCATATTTTGCACGTCTTTTCTAAACTATACTTTGTAGCAGATTTAAAAGAATGGTATCTTTCTTTTGCCAATATGCCACAGCACAAATCAAGAGGACACAAATTAGGAGAAAAGAGGAAAGAAAACAAGGCTTCTCAGAGCCAAAGATGTACTGGGGGAGGGGGAGGGATTTTGTCAGGGGTTGGGGTAATTTACCCGCCACATCACAAACTACAGTCCTTTCAGCACACTAGACCGAGAGGCATTACATCACACTCTCACAATGATAGGGGGAGGTGGCCCTGAGAAAGCAAGTTTTCGGCTTTCTTTCCAGCCTGCGAGCAGGCTTCCAGAATCCTGCAATACGAGTAATGGAATTTAACTTGAGGCACTGCACTTTGAGGGTTACTAACGACCACACAGACACTCGTTTTAGGATCCTGAATGACCACTTTACAACAAATATATGTCCAAAAAGGCACATACCATACACACGCACTCAACTGGCATTAAAAATGTAACAGTAAACAAAATATTTTATTTCATGTGAAATGGAGACCAATGTATATGGAAAACTGGCAAAGAAATAATTTCTAGACAGTAAAAAGCCATTTATATCTTTAAAATAATCGTGTTTACAAGGCAGTGCTACCATTTGGTTGAAGGCACGATCAAAATAAAAGCGCATCTGGCTGCACATTTGAGAACACACACTAAGACCCAGCGCAAAGGAGCCCGCGCATTAGAGGGATGAGCCACATACTGCTTGCATTTCAAGCAGGGGAATCTATAACCCCAAATCTGTGTGTTCGGTAACCCTCCAGACCCATTTTAAAATGTATCTCACTTTAGGCTCTACACATCACCAGGAAGGATAGCCCGGTCTGAGAGAGAGAGAGACAGAGACAGAGACAGAGAGAGAAGCTTTCCCATTCTAGGGCTAGTCCTCCCGATCCTTTGTCGGCCTTAGCAGCCGAAAGAATGCAAACCCATTTATATTTATGCAAATTTTTGCAGCAGATTTAAGGGGGAGGGAGAGGTCTGTGTTTTTAAAAACCTCTTTCTAAATATCAAATTTCAATTACTCACGGCTTCGTTTATTTGCATGATAGAAATGATAAAAAGCTACATATAAACTAAAAGTGCAATTAAATCACTTCAGAATTTAAATATTTTACCAAGTCTTTTCCATTTCTAAAATGCTGAACCAAAAGTACATCACGGGCATGATTTACAGATTCGCGAAATGTCTGAAGCCAGTCTCCATGCTAGAGAAATGTCGATTTCCAACACCACTAGTGAAAACGGTTAACACGATCCATATAAATCAATTGGTTTTTAAAAATTGAAAATATTTACCAACCTCATAAAGTGCAGCAGTGCTTAAATCCAGCAAATTGAGGCATACAAGGTAGAAATGGAAATGAAAAAGGTCCAAAAAATGAATTCTTTTTGTCTATCTGTATTTTGTATTTTAAATATTCAGAAACCAGCAGAGACTCTGTCGGCCATTTTGGCTTGAACTAACTCTCTCGCTCACTCTCCCTCCTGCTCTCTCTCTCCCCCTCTGTCTCTAAAGGAAGCAGCTTTTTGTGACCTTCAAATAGAGGCGGATCACGTGACTTCGGGTAGGGTTGTCAATCAGGAAAGGGGAGGGCGCTGGAGTTGAAGCTGCCTTAAAGAGAAAGCGGCCCTTTTCCATCGGCTTTCATTTGTGCAACGCTGTTATCCTCTACTCCCGCCTACAGATACTGCATGTGAAAGTGGCAACACCATAAGGGTAACAGATGAACAAAATAGAAAAACCTTCATTGGTTTATAGAAATATGCTCAGTTGCTAACGATGCTTGCAGATCCTGGATCTGATCTTGGCTCCCTTGCTAGTTATTCTCTAGATGTTTGGGCAAGAACAGACTGGCAAGCTGCTCTTTAAAAGGGGGCTTAAACAAAGCTTTACCTAAACAAAAAGAGATTTTCGTTTTCAGATTAAGATGAAATAGGACACAGCTGATTTTTTAGTTACCTCTGAAAAACAAAAAAAAAAGACGGAAAGTTACTGTACCCATTCATAAACTGAGTGGCAATTCAGAGAGGTTAAACAGCATCCAAAATCACACAGCTCAGCAGAGCAGAACAGTAGCTGCTCTCCGCCCTGAACTTGGCACCTATTGTGTCACTACAGCACTCAGTAGCCTCTCCCCCAAACCCAAGTAAAGCCTAAGCCAGGACTTCACCAACGGATCCCTCCAGGCTGGGCAGCTCTGAGTCATCTTTAATCTCCTCCCAGCTGAGGAAGTCGCTCAGAGCCTGGGCACTCAATTAAAGCCTACCTAGCTTCCTGCAGCCCAAGTCCTCTTCCTCAGAGACACCGTGACCCCTCCTGCCTAGCAAAACAACCCTGGGCTTGAGGCAGAAGTCCTGCCCTTGCCTCCCTGGGACAACATTTTGGACAATGTATGCTGTGGAGGTGGGTAAGTCATGGTACCTTAGTTTGTTCCTTCCTTCCTTTCTTCTTTAAATGTTTTTAAATTTTATTTTATGTGCCTTGGTGTTGTGCCTGCCTGTATATCTGTTGTGAGGGGTGTCGGTTCCCCTGGAACTGCAGTTACAGATAGTTGTGAGCTGCCATGTAGGTGCCAGGAATTGAACCCAGGTCCTCTGCAAAAGTACCCAGTGCTCGTAGCTACTGAGCTCTCTCTCCCAGACCCTGGTTTCTTTGCTGCAGTGGCTCTGTTCGCTTTATTCTGGTCAAGTTAGTCACAGGCCAGGAGTGGTGGTGCATGTTGCTAATCCCAGTAGAGAGGTAGGTGGACCTCTGCTCTACACAGCAAGCTCCAGGCCAGCCAGAGATATCCTGTGACCCTATCTCGAAGAGTCAGTCACTACCCAAAGCAAGCAAGCATCTTGAGCCTTCGAGTGCAAGCCAGGCCTTCCCGCTGAGCACTCCGAGGACACACTTTACTACTGCAGTTGTTTAGTTTATGACAGAAACTGTCAACTGTCTGCTGGCAAACACCACCATCTTCATCATCTTCAGTGAGGTGTCACACTGAAGGCCAAACAGCAGCTGGATCAATGAATCAATGAAATCACCTGGAGCTCTGTTGAGAAGAGCTGGGCTAAACAGAAGGTAACAAACAAATATAAGTAATTTAGGGGAATGAATGCCAGAGATCTCCAAGAACCCCCATCCGTTCTATCTGTTTTAAGAATTCTTTAGGGACATAAAGAAACAGAAAGAGTAGGCTGGCCACGGTGCTTTTCCCAAACAAACGAGGCTGGCAGGAGAGAGTGAGCGGAGAACCAAGGACTCTGAAGGCCGGGCTTTCCTTGCAGAGAACCTGGTAACTCAGTGTCAATTCTAAGTGTTTGTCTTTCTGGCTTTCTAGGCCTTTACACTATTCTCTCCACTTTTCCACTCAGAAAAGAACAGGAAAGGAGCTGCTTCGGGGCAAGCAGAGGCAACTGCCCAGTCAATCTGGCAACACCGATACTCTGTGGTATAAAGCAACTCCACTGCCAGCCAGACTGACAGAGCCCTGGATTGACAACTGAGATTTGGGCAAAGGCAGGAGACTCCCAGGCTAGAAACTCTGAACATTAACCCATTTCTATCCTTCCAATACCTTCTGGATGAGTCATGGAAACCTTATGTGGAGCATGCTCACTACGTGAAAACGGGTGGAGACTGACTACATGGCCACCTTGTTTCAATTTGTGATGGTCACAAATTTTTATTCTGTTGTTTCTATTCTCTGAGGCATAGTCTTATTGCACAAATGCTTAAATCTATTTCCTATTTTACTTGAGACTACACAGAGCTTCTTACTCCTTTCGCTCTTATAACCTTTCTTCACCTGACCAATTTTTATACAACCCAGGTCGATAGATACATAGTTATACAGAACATGTGGTGGTGGTAAACACCTATAATTCCACCATTTGGGAGTTCAAGGCCAGCCTCAGGCAACACAGTGAATTTGAGACCAGCCTGAGCTACACGAGACTGTCTCAAAAAATAAACAATGGTCTAGGAAAGGAGTGTTGTCAGTAAAGTATCCACCATGCCATCCTAAGGAACTGAGTTCAATCACCCGTGTGAGAAGAGCACCTGAACACCAGAGGCTGGCCTCTAGCCTCCACATCCACTGACACAAATGTGCACACACACTCAAGAAATAAAATAGGTACGCAAATAAAATATTTACTGATAATAAATCATGGAAATATTTTAAAATAATTCTTTGATATATTTGTAACATTTATTAAAGACCAGAACAAATATTCATACTTCAGTTATTTTTTTTACTTTTTTTTTTACTTCAGTTATTTTACATGAATTAAATGTTAGCCAAATATTTGATACTGTAGTGCATAGGGGATCTTTAATATTTTCAGAGCTGATCAATATTTTGATTTTATACTCACTAACATTGAGAACATCATTCACATGTTTGTACATAGTACAAAATGCAGAAATACATTTTAGGGCCATTTCAGAAACTCTTAGAATTTTCTCCTAATCCCAAGCCAAAATTCGTCCAAAGATATATATTATTAACAGCAATTTAAATAGCAATCTTTAAAATCTAACATTCAAACACAACAATACAATCCAGAGATACACCAATTTATACTTAATGCTGAAGAATGACAATGGGGAAATATATTAAGTCTGTTTTCCATAATTAGAATGTTATGCTCCTATAAGAGTAGAACAGTCTGTATGAAAGGGAAAACACTGCAATCAAACATACAACAGTCTTGAGCCCGAGCCATGGTGTTTTGGGCAACATCTGCTGGCACTGCCCCACGTGAAGTGCAAAGCACATGTGATGTGCTGGGTGACCAAAACCAAGAGCACAGTGAAGGCCCACAAAGCAGCACAGGTGAGCACTGCTGCAGACACCTCAGATGAATCGTGCATTTGATCTCTGAACCAACTTTTAGTCATTGTGCATTCAGGAATGTTTTACTGCTGCCCAGTATTTTTACAACCCTCACATTCAGTTACACAGTCCTATATAGAATCACAACCCACGGTTTCAAAAAGCTATGGCTTGGAACTAAAGAAATGTATCAGCAAATTAATAGTAGTTGCTGCTCTTCCAGAGAACCTAGATTTGATTCCTAGCACCCACACAACAGCTTACAACTATCTGTAACTCCAGTCCCTGGCACTCCCACACCCTTTTCTGGCTTCCACAGGCACCAGGCATACACATGGTACACAGATGTACATGGAGCCCAAAGACCCATACACACAAAAAGTAACATCATCATAATTTTAAAAAGAAGCTAGGACCTAGCATACATGAGACCCTGGGTTCCATAACCACTACCTATGGCACACACCTGCAAGAACTAAAAGCCAGCTATAGCTATATATAGCTACATGGCTATACCATCCTGTCAGGAATGATGAAGGGAAAGAGCATTCAATTTAATGGATGGCAGGGAAAATAGAAAGTGTCAAAATCAACTCAAGAAAAATCAAGGCACTGTGTGTGGTAAAGCACAAATGCAATACTAGAACCTAGGGGGTAGAGGGCAGAGTATCAGGAAGTCAAGGCCATTTTCAGGTACACAAGAAATCAAAGTCAGGATGGACAACAGGAGAGACTCTGCCTCAAAACATGCAAGTAAAACAAAACACAACACAACAAAACAGTAGCAAAAGAGCCCAGCAAAAAGTCTTAGATTATTATAAATTAAATGTTGTTTTTGGCCAAAGAACTTCAGAAGCAAAATTATAAAAATTCTTTTAAAATATAAAAAAAACCTGTGAAAGCAATAATAAATCAAATTATGTATTTTTATAGACTTTATCTTTCCTTGTTTCTATAAGAAGGGTCAGAGCTTTCAAAGTCTCCAAACACAAGCATACCAAGCATCCGGGCAGTCTTACAGCTGCTTTGAGAGATATGGGGTAAGGTTTGTTTCCAGGAGCTCATCCTGGCTTTCTTACTGAGAACACACCCTTGATCAATGGTTCTCAACTTGTGGCTTCTCTTGCAGAGGACCCGGGTTCAGTTTGCAGCATCTAGATGGTGGCTCAAAACTGTCTGTAACTCCAGTTCAAGGATATACATACATGCAGGCAAATACTCATACATACAAAATAAAAATAAACCTAAAACAAGAAAAAAAACCCATATGGAAACTTACTGTTTCATAAATGGGCTGTGTGTGTGTGCACAAATGACCCTACACATAAGATAATGTTCCTCCTGGAAGCCACAGATGGCCAAATAAAAAGTCTAGTGCTGCTGGGCAGTCGTGGCTCACACTTTAAATCCCAGAACCTGAGAGGCAGAGGCAGGAAGATCTCTGAGTTTGAGGCCAGACTGTAGTCTACAGAGTGAGTTCCAGGACGTCCAGGACTACACTGAGGAAACCCTATCTTGATAAAACAAAAAACAAAAACAACAAAATAGTCTAGCACTGAGATATCTGCCTCTCAAAGTGTTGTTGGTCTGAGATGTCCTAAGGACCCCCAAAATAATACAGGCTCCTGGCACTGCTCTTGGCTGTCCACCAGGTCTTGATGCTAAGACACTATTGCTCAAGACACCACCCTCTTTGGTCACAGGACATGAAGAAATCAAGTTGATTCTAACAGGGAAGTTTCCTCTCTTGCGGGTTAGCTTTCACAGTAATGAAAGGTGCATGTAGCTGGCTGGCGAAATAAAGTTCTCAGCAGTCTTACCCAGCTGTGAACCCTGTAGGCTACAGTCAGGACCAGACTGGCAAGATACACCAATTGGCGCAGTAGCAGCACCTATGGCATAGGAGTAACCAACTATTTTCTGAATGGATTTAAGGTCTAACACTCATTGAGGGCCAATACACACCTGGCAGTATATAATGACCCAGAACCCATTGGTGAGGTGACCATAGGCTCTATGGGGTTAACCTACTACTATTATTTTGCTAAACTGACGTGGTATCAAATTGCTCTCTAAAAACCTAGTTTAGTGTAGTTCTCAGCTCTCATCAGAGAAGCTTATCTGTGCAGGAGACAGTGACTAATGTGGAAACTTTTATCTGGTCAAAGTGCAAAGAATATGTATCTGTAAAATTTTCAGCCATAAATGGGAAAAGTATATGACAGAGCCTCTCACTGAGGCTCAGAGAAAATCTTGAGAGGAGGAGTAAAAAGATTTTGAGAGACAGAGAGACTGGGAAGGATTAGGGGAAAACAGTGCTTCTGGACATGACGATATCAACATCCTCTTGGATTTCTATCAGCTAGGGTACCCTGCCCCAGATCAAGTCTTTCAATAGTCTAGCATAGAGAGCTTAGGGGCTCATCAGTCCCCATCCCTAGCTAGGGAGCTCCTGACAGTTGATGTGTACTGGAGAAGGGAGAGAGTCGGTTTTCTTCAGCAGTGTGGTCCCACAAAGGTCAACCATGCTCCCGTAGACGGTTCAATGTCTATGCATTGATAGGTAGCACAAATTAGACATGAAGCTGGGAAGAGATAGTAGGATGTGTCTAGGAGGAGTTAGGGGAAGGGTAGGGAATGAATATGATCAAAATACACTCTATCAGTTGGGTTTACTGATACACACCTTTAAAGCCAGCACTAGGAAGGTGGAGGCAGGCAGGGTGAATCTCAGTCCACTCAGGACTATCTAGTGAGACTCTATCTTAAACAAACAAGTAGAAAGACTGTACATAGAAATACTCAAAGAATTAACTATATTAACAAAAGAGAATTACTGAATTCAAACTCATTGCCTTGTGTTGTATGGTGGAATATCTCACAACTGCAGAAATTAAGCTTAAACCCATAAACCACCTTTGAAAACTGTCGCACGTGTGTGTAAGATATGGATTAAAGCTCACACTCTGCATAGAAATATTCCATTTTCTCAGTAGGAGTTTGGAAAATGCTTTATACTTTTATTCTTGCATCTTTGTCAAAGCTCACTGCCCATATATATGAGGGTTTATTCTTGAACTTTATTATTTGTTCCATTGATTTATGGTCTCTGCTTTGGTGCTGATTATATTTGATAGTGTTCTTTTTTGGAAAAATTTGTTTTTACTATTTTATTTTACATTTCATTCAGTTTCTTCTGTTACACAAAACATAAAAAATTACACATTTGCAGTATAGCCAATGTTTCATTGCGTGTATGTATTATATGGTATTTAAATAAAATTAAACATATCTATCTGCCCTCCACACACACACACACAAGATAAAACTGTAGAGAAAGGCAGGCTCTGGGCTCAACGTTCACTATTTGAGCACCTACTAAGTCACTATTTGAGTACCTACTGTGTAGCAGGTATTTTGCTCAGAACCACATACAGGAAGTTGTAAAGCTGTTATTATCTGGAAAGACAATGTTTGAACACTTGCCTGATGTGTGTGAGGCCCTAGTTTCAGTCCCCAACACTACAAAATCATTCAACCAATTAATTGATCAATCATGGTGTCATAATAAAAATGAGAGAAAAAATTTTCACAGTAGAGGTGAGATTTAAAATTCTGAACTGGCCAGGCACGGTGGTGCACTTCTGTAATCCCAGCACTCTGAGAGGCAGAGGCAGGAAGATCTCTGTGAGTTCAAGGCCAGCCTGGTCTACAAAGCAAGTCCAGGACAGCCAAGGCTACACAGAGAAATCCTGTTTTGAAAAAAGAAAAAAAAAAAAAAAAAAGAAATAAAAATTCTGATAGAGTTTTCATTTTCTCTCTTTCCTTTCCTTTTTAAAATTTTATTATTATTATTCTCCTTTATTCTCTCTTCTTTTTATTCCAGGCCTGGTCAAACTGACTGTATGGCTGAGCATCCTCCTCCTCTCCCTCTGTCTCCTGAGTGCTGGTGTTACAGAGACAAGCCACCAAGCCCAGTTTTACTAGATGCTAGAGACTGAACCCAGGGCTTTGTATATGGTACCTAGGCACCCTTCCAATTTAGCTATGTATACCTCTAGTCCCTTAAACTGAGTCCCAAGGATGAGGTCTGCCATTTGCCAAAAAAAAAGAAGCCGAAGAGACAAAAGCAAAGGCTTTTTAAAATTTTACTAACTTCAATACTACCAAACAATGCATCTAGGGAGAAGGATGAGAAAAATGTAACTGTGAGTTTTGTTTCTGCAGTCTTACCCTCAACATAGTTGGAAGGCAGAAACAGTATCCCAAACTACCCAAGAATCCCCAATACAACATTCAATATGCTTCAGATTACATTGGAAATTAGAATGCTACTATTTTAATCTATTATATTTATGAATTAGAACTGTAAAGATGTTTATTTTTTCTTCTTCTCATTTTCTCTTTTTTCTTTGTTTGAGAGAGATTTCTTTATATAGTCCTGGCTGTCCTATAACTTGGACAGGACAAGTAACTTGTCCTGTTACTTAGACCAAGCTGGCCTCAAATACAGAAAAATCTTCCTAACTCTACTTCCCACGTGCTGGGATTAAAGGCATGCACTATTATGACCAGCTTTATTATTATTTTGTGTGTTTGTACACGCATTTGTATAGGCATCCAAAAAGGCCAAAAGAGGTCACTGGATCTGTTAGAATGGAGCCACAGGCAGTTATAAGTTGCCCCAAATGGGTACCAAACTTAGGTCTTCTGGAAGAGCAACAAGAACTCTTAACCATTGAGCCGTCTTTCCATTTCAGTCCTTCTAAAGTAGAATGTTAATAAATCAAGCTCATATAACCTCATCTGGCAGGAAAAACATTTTTAAACCCTCCCAAAGGGATGGAGAGAAGTGGCTAAGAGCACTGGCTGCTCTTCCAGAGGTCCTGAGTTCAATTCCCAGCAAACACATGGTGGCTCATAACCATAACCATCTATAGTGAGATCTGGCGCCCTCTTCTGGTGTGAAGACAGAGCACTCATGTATGTATATAAATATAGTGTGTGCGCGCACACACACACACACACCCCTATATAAACAAATCTTAAAAAGAAAATTCTGGGGCTGCAAATGCAGCTTATCAATAGGGTGCTTTCCCACCATGGGCTTGGGTTCATTCTAGCATAACAAAATAAAAAAAAAAGCCTCAAATTCCTTGTGTGTGTGTGTGTGTGTGTTCCTGTGTGGTATACACATAAACATATGTGCAAATGTGTGGAGAGGTCAGAGGATAATCTCAACTGTCATTCCACATACACTGTTTGTACACACAGTTTTGTTTGTTGGTTTTGAGACAAAGTTCTCTTTTGAGCCTAGAATTCACCACATAGACTAGTCTAGCTGGCCAGTGAGCCCAGGGGTCCCCCATCCCCCCCACCCGGTCTCCACCACCACAGTGCTAAGACAACAAGTACACAATCCCAAGGTGAGCATTTTCATACATAGATTCTGGGAACCTAGCTCAGATACCCAAGCACTTCAGTGGATAAGCTTCTTCCCAGTCCAAACCTTAATTTAAAAATAAAATAAACAATCAAAACATTAAAACTCTGTGTACACGTTTTACTTTAAATTTTACGTGTGTGGGTGGTTTCCTTGCATGTATGTCTGTGTACAATGTCTGTGTCTGATGCCCTCAGAGCCAGGTAAGGGGGCCATATCTTCTGCAACCAGAGTTATAAACAGTTATGGGATGTCATGTGGTTATTGGGAATCAAATCCAGGTACTCTGGAAGAGAAACAAATCTTTTTAACTGTTAAACCATCTCTTCAGTGCCACCCCCCCCTTAAAATAGAACAAAACCCTAAAAAATTCTTCAGACCTAAATGTCAAAAGTTAAATTCCAATACTTTCCTCTAGCTCTACGGTACTAAATAAAAGCCTCCAGAGCAATATCTTCATACCCACATTGGTATTTGTCAACTTTTTTGGTTTTGTTTTGAAAGAGGGTCTTGCTGTGAAGCCCAGGCTAGCCCCAGACTCACAACCTTCTGGTCTTAAACCATCGAGAACTGTAATTATAGTATTATAATAAGAAGCCCAGTTTGTCATTTTTAAACTAAACTGCCATTTTTTTATTTAGTTCTTCAACTTAGGTAAATATTTGTTGGTGTACCATAAGAGACGAAATCTTGTCATTTGTAACACTGGTAAATCTTGGAAGACAAATGAAGTAAGCCAGTGTGGTGGATTGAATGAAAATGGTCCTTTTAAGCTTACACCGTTGAATGTTTGGTTCAGAGATCAGGAGTGTGTGCGACCTAATCTAACAAGATGTGCCACGGGGTAGGTCCTGAGGTTTGGAAAGCTGTATTTCATGTTTCAGATATCTACGAGAAAGGATTCTCAATGTTCTCATAACAACAATAGTAAGATCAATGTTTAAGGTGGTAGGTATGTTAATTACCCTGATTTATATATGACAAGGGCTAGTATCCAAAAATATATAAAGAACTCAAGAAACTAGATATAAAAAAGCCTAAACAATCCAATTAAAAATGGAGTACAGAGCTAAACATTATACTCAACAGAGGGATTTCAAATGGCCAAGAAAAAGAAATGTTCAACATCCTTAGCCATCAGGGAAATGGAAATCAAAACAACTTAGAGATTCCATTTTACACCTGTCAGAATGGCTAAGATAAAAAACACAGTGACATCTCATTCTGGTGAGAATATAGAGCAAGGGAGCACTCCCAACACTCGTGAGAGTGCAAATTTGTACAGCTACTTTGGACATCAATATGGCTGTTTCTCAGAAAATTGGGAATCAATCTACCTCAAGACCCAGCCATACCACTCTTGGGCATAACAGGATGCTCCATCATACCACAAGGACACTTGCTCAACTACGTTTATAGCAGCTGTATCTATAATAGCCAGCAACTGTAAACAATGTAGATGTCCCTCAACCAAAGAATGGATTAAAAAAAAAAAAAGTGGTACATTGAAAAAAATGGAGTATTACTCAGCTGTTAAAAAAAAAAATAACACATGAAATTTACTAGCAAATGGAGGAACTAGGAAAAAAACTGCCCTGAGTGAGGTAACCCAGACCCACATAAACAAGCATGGTAGATCCTCACTTATAGGCGGGTATTAGGGTAATCATGCTACAATGCACTGACCCAAGAGAGCTTAAGGGGAGATGCAAGGATCTTCCTGAGGAGGGGACATAGATTGCTTGGGTGGAGTAGGGGAAGGCGAGGACGGAAAAAGGAAAGATCAGGCTGGAGGAAGGGAAGGAGAAAATATGGAGACACAACTGTGATAGAGGGCATTTCGGGAGCTAGATAGAAACCTAGCACAAAGGAAATTCTATGGGATCTATGAGGTAGACAATGGTGAAGACAGCCAATGGGGAACATGGAGCCTGCACTGGCCAGCTTCTATAACCAAGCAAGGCCTCAAGTGGAGAGACTGGGACATCAACCCAGTCATAAAACCTCCAACCTACAGTTTGTCATGCCTACAGGATGTGCTGGACTGGAGCCTAGCATAATCATCAAAGAGACCAGAGAGACTTCATCCAACAATGATGTGAACAGTTGCAGAGTCCCACAGCCAGATATTAGGGAGAGCTCAGGAAGTCCTGTGGAGGATGGGGAGAAAGGACTGGAGGAGCCAGTGGGATCAAGAACACCATAAGATGCAGCCCACAGAATCAACTGACTGGGACTCAAGTGGGCTCACAGAAATCAGAAAGCCCATAGGGATCTGACCTAGGTTCTCTGCACATATGCTACGATTGTGTAGCTCGCTGTTCTTATGAGATTCCTAACAGTCAGAGTGGGGCTGTCTCTGACTCTTTTGCCTGTCTTTGGAATCCTTTTCCTCCTACTAGGTTGCCTTGTCCAGCCTTGATGTGAGAATATGTGCCTGGTCTTACCGTAGCTTGTTATGCCGTATTTGGTTGATGACCCTGGAAGGCCTGCTCTTTTCTGAGGGGAGGTGGAGGGGGTGGGGTGGATCTAGGAGAAAGAGGAGGCGGGGAGAAGAGACCTGGGGGAGGTCTCCTGGGGGAGGGGAGGGGAAACTGCAGTTGGGATGTAATATATGAGAGAGGAATAAATAAAAAGAAAAAAACGTGATTTATTATTGGCAAGAAAGTAACATGCCTGTGTCTGAACAGAGGCATTGGGAGGGTGGACACCCGTGCACAGGGCAGCATAGGCACTAGGAGGATCTGTCCTGAAACAGCAGGGCAGATCTGTGGGCAGGCTAGAAAGTATCTCAAAGGGGCCATTAGAAACCCAGAGATAAGACATAATCCTTAAGAAAAAGGCAGCCAAGAGGCTGGAAATGTATTTTATACAAAGTAAATAATAAGCAACGATAGTCTTATAGATAGAAACACTTGAAAAAAGCAGTAACAAACTAATCTATCTGCTGGAATACTCAAGAAAGCTCTGGATATCAAACATGGACCAGAGGCACACACCTTTGATCCTAAAGCTCAGGTGTATCTCTGAATTTGAGGTTATCCTGAAACAAGGAAGGAAGAAGGAAGGAAGGAAGGAAGGAAGGAAGGAAGGAAGGAGGGAAGGAAGGAGCTTGCCTGCTCTGGACATTAAGTCAAACAGCATGCCACCAGCCACTTTTCTTTTGCTATTAACAAATAACATCCTAGAAATTTAGGGTTCTTGATAACCCCTACCTCGGATTCTCCAAGTGGGTGTATGGAACAGGAGTGGGAACTGAGGGCCATCTTCATTTATTCAGCATGTATTTCTTGGTGCTTTTGTGTGGCAGGTACTTCTTGGGTAGACACCAAGGTGATGAAAATCCCCACCGTTGCTCGCGAAGCCGGGGGTCTAGGAGAAGGCCCCCTGAGCCTGGCCTTTTGGCTGTGTGTACCCGGGCTGTACTTTCCTAGCGCCCCTACGTCATCTACAGATTCCTGGTGGGGAGAGGAATCCAAGGAGGGTGCTGAGGGTAGAGCTGGCCATCTACCCCATGAAGTGGTCATAACATACACTAGCTTCCCCTCAGGGTACTTCAGGAGATTCTGGATGTGAACATACATTTTCACCTCTATTTATGTAATATTAAAGATTCAAAACATTTTATAAGCACATGATAGGAATATCTCTGAGAAAGAGCCTTAAAATACCACTTTCTTCCTTCCTTCCCTTCCTTTTTTGCATTTATTTTTTACATTTTTTATTTTTTGAAGCAAGGTCAACATGTAGGCCAGGTGACCTAGAACTTGCTTTACAGTCAAGGCTGGCCTTGAACTCCTGGTCCTCTTCTGCCTCCCCTGTGCTAGGATGAGAATTTTGAAATTGAATGTAAACCCCACATCCAGCTCTCACACCTTTCCTTTCTACCAAAATATTCCATAAAGTTATAGTATTTGTCAAAAAAAAAAAAAAAAAAAACAGACAAAGTAGGCTAGGTGTGGTGGTGTAATCCTTCAATCCCATTATTCAAGAGGCAGCTCTATGCATTTGAGGACAGCCTGGTCTACATAAAGTAGTTCAAGGCCACCCCTGACTAAAAAGTAGGACACTGTCTCCAAAAAACAAACAAACAAACAAAAAAAGCTGAGGTGGTGGTGCATACCTGTCTGTAATCCCAACACTCAGGGAGGCAGAGGCAGGTAGATCACTGTGAGTTTGAGGCTGGCCTGGTCTATGAAGTGAGTCAGTGGCTACACACAGAAACCCTGCCTCAAAACAAACAAAAAAGCAAAATAAAGCAAGACTTCTATTAAATTAACCACGATTCCTCTAAGCAATATGAGATACCCTATCTATCATTGGTTAATGTCACCACCTCAGTATACAAGAGACCAAGTCTCACAGGCATCTGAGGAGAACCTTACAAAAAAGCATCCAGAGCTTCCTTATTGCAGTTCTCCTCCTGCCTGGGGGCTGTCTCCCACCAGCCCATGAAGTCAGGAGGGACAGGAGACAAGAAGCAGGCCTGGAATGGCTGGTGAGCACTGTACGGGGATCATGCATCCTGGGAACAAGTGCAGGGAGCTAATTCAACTTTAATTCCAGAGAACAAAGTCTATATCCCCCTTGGGGAGGTGAGGAGAGGGCTCCAAGAATAGGGGTACAGAATTGGTTGGAACTAGGCACTACACTTCCAGATGAATCCATTCATAAGCAGATACTTTTTGTTGCTGGAGACAGGTTCTTCTGTATCCTAGTTTTACTGGCACAGTTTTATAGAGTCAAGTTGTGAAGAGAACAAGCTACACTAGAACAAATTGCTAGAGTTAATTAGAGTTAATTGTTCAAGCAGAACAATTCAGTCAGAAGCCAAAAGAAGCCATATTGAATCAGTCAGCTTGGAGAGGAGTTTGAACCAGGCAGCTACAGTTCAGAAAGAGGTAGAATTAGTGAGCTTATTCTGCAGTAAACCTCTGAGATGACACTTGCATCAGGCAAATAAAAGTTACCTTTACAGGTAACCTTGAACTGATTCTCCTGCTTCCTTCTTCCAAGTGTTGGGATTACAGGCTTGAGTATCACACTCAATTTAAAAGTCCATTCTTTTTCTTTCTTGCAGCCATGGGGAACTCAAGTCCAAGGCCATGTACATGCTAGGCAAGTGATCTACCACTAAGTTGCAGACCCAGAACCAGAAGCCTATTATTTTTTTCACAACAGAGTATACAGAAACCTAAGTCTTCCTGTTAATAAAACTTAGTTGTATTGGAACAAGTATCAGAATATAATGCTGTGTTGAGTAGTTGTTGTGGTCAATGTATTAAATGGGAAACAGAGAAAAAAAGAATAGACCAGCTAACAAAATTAATTTGGGGGAATGGAGAGATGTCTCAGTGGTTAAGAGCACTGTCTGCTTTTTCAGTGGTCCTGAGTTCAATTCCCAGCAACCACGTGGTGGTTCACAACCATCTATAACTGGGATCTGATGCCCTTTTATGGCATATAGGTTATACAAGCAGATACAGCACTCATAAACATAAAATAAATAAATAAATCTTTAGAAAAACAAAATAAATTTGGTTCTAATCCTTAAAAGAATTTTCTTTATGAACTGGAGTAAATTTTATAATTCTTGTGCTCCATCTGCCCTCCTTCCATAAGTATTTACCCTGTCTTACCAGTAAATGAGCAATTCTGGAAAATCAACTTGTTGGAGTCTGTCTAGGAACTGGGTATAGACCACAGTGGCAGAGCATTTACCTGGCATTTGCAAAACCTGGGTCCAATCACCAGCACCACAGGAAATAAAACAAACAAAAAACAGAACCCACGAAACAAATAAATGAAGAATTTATTTATTTTTCCTCAAACAAAAGAACAAAGCTACTTCCCTCTGACCCTCAGAGAGAGTAAACATATTCAGGGAGAGAAGATACATTTCTGCTTAGTTACTTAAATACTGGGTAACAGAGCAGACCCAGAGTGAATGAAACAACTAAAGAATGAACAAAAACAAACAAGAGTGGGGACCACAGTGCTCACCTAACAAATCCATCCTTAGGACCAAGCCAAACCACACAACGTCTCAAGGTTTGGGGGGCTTAGAGAATGGTAAAGATACCACACAAGATATTCAAATTTAATGGTGCTGTTTGAAATTTTCTAAACGTGTGCAGAATCTGCCCCCCAAGAATTTCTGAGCCCTGGAAGAAGCCAACTCAGGACAGGTGAAAGTTACCAAAGAGGCCTCTGAAGACAAAGACAGGTTTGTTTAGGAAATGGACACCATCTAAAGAGCATTAACTTTCCTTAGTGTCTAAGAAGTAGTCTTCATGTTCTTTCACTATTTTTCCCAACTTCCTATTCCTCATGAGACTTTGGCCTTGACTGCTGTTACTGTGTTAACCACAGTCCCTTCCGGAGCACTGCTCAGGGACAGCTAAAGAACTGACAGAATCATTATAAGCACCTTAAAGTAAGCAATATCTGGGACCAAATCTTAAATTCTATTTTGAGTTGTGCTGACACAGGTGGACCTCTGAGTAAAATGGAGACGATATGCTGCAAGTGAAATGATACTGTAGAGATGGCTCAGTGGTAAAGAGCCCTAACTGTTCTTCCAGAAAATGGGGTTTGACTCCCAGCATTCACATAGCAGCTCAAACATCTGTAACTCTAGTTCCAGGGAATCTGATGTCTTCTTCTGGCCTCCATGGGCATCAGGCATGCATGTGGTGCACAGATGTACATGCAGGCAAAACACCCGTACACATAAAATAAAAATAGGTGGATCTTTAAAGAAAACAAAACAAAACAAAACAAAAAAAAACTAACCGAGCCATTAACAATGGCATGTACCTACCTTAAATACAGAAAGCCCTTGACAAATGCAACTGTAATTTTTATAGGACAATATTGTGGGATAGGAGAGTGGATTGGGACCATGGAGAAAATCCCCTGAAGTATTTCTCCTCCCTTTTCACTGAACCAAATAGATGTCTGGCATTCTAATTCCCTAAAGAGGAATTGATGCCATCAGCCCATCTAAAATGAAAGTGCATTAAACAGAATGGAGCAAAGTTAGGATTTATACTATGAGCTATTTTTAAAACTGCTAGCTTAGCAAGTTCAAGGGCTGTGAAGATCTCCTGGTTCCCATTCACAACAAACACAAGGCAAGGCACTCTTCTTTAATGAATGTGGCCTCCTGGCAGCTACTCTGCATAATTCATTCTTAAGGGTTTAGGAAACATCATTTTCTTAAGATACACCAAAATAAACTATTTTCTAGGAAAAAAAAAAGAGGTAGAAAGATGAGAGTTTTCTTTATAGATTTTTGGTAAATCTCATGAATCACCACCCCATTCAATTTAGGAAACTACTGTCTAAATAAAACTTGGGAGTTATGTCAGTGCTTTAAGCCCATCTTAAGAGTTTTTCTTTTAAAAGGGCATATGAAAAACCAGTCTGCTTTGAAACACAATTTTCTAAGTTCTGTGACAGCTTAAGGGAAAATAAGATCAATTCCACCATTAAAACAACAACAACAAAAACCACCAAAGGTACCAAATTCAAGTTTAAAACCAGCCACCTTTTCAGAAGTTGGAGGAGATAAATCCTGAATTACTGAGGATGTTGGCTACTTATGGTATTTATAGCCCTTTTCCATCGGATTAAAAACTTCGTTATTTTAATAGTGATCAGAAGTTTCAATTATCCCTAGAATTGAATTTCAGGAAGTACTATGCAGACAAACTCACACTTGGGAGTGTGCAGACAGTCCATTAATTGCCTCCTTCGTGAAGACATTGCTAAGGAAAGGAAGCACCATTTTCATACTTTCTTTGGAAAACACCCAAACTTAATTAGTTCAATTTGGAACATCCTGAGCCTTAAAGCCTTTGCTTAAGCATAACATAAATTTTGATTAGCCAAGTGTGAAAAACAACAAAGCCAACTTTCTTGTCCCTCTAGTTAGTCTATAAATAGAAGCAAGGCATCAACAAAGCAACTGGCCTGCTCTGCCATATCTGCGACGTCTACACAGCCCAGCAAACATGCTCGCAGCACACTGAACCAACTGCTTCTGGGGATCTGTCCCAGGGCCCTTTTAATAAACTGTGACTCACTGTTTGCTTTCTTCTCCAGGAGGTGGAGTCTTGCCATGCCCTTCCATTACAAAATCCTCCTGTTCCACCTGCAAAGGCAAGCACCACAGGTCAGCAGCAGTCAGTACTATGATGCGGCTTACTCCAGTGCCAGGCCGTGCTCTGTGCACACCCACAGGGCCATGTCACTACAGTATCTAGAACAGAAGGGAAAGTCTGAGACACTCATTCTCCAGCTTTGCTGTCAGCACTTCTCCTGGGTAAACAGGTTTACAGGATGAAAAAGGAAGAGTGTTGTTGATCAGCAACTCACACAACTCAGTCAAAGAACTAGCATCCGGAACATAAAAGGTTATCTAAGAATCAATGAGAAAATATCAGCCCATGGAAAACCTGCAAAATGACTGGTAACTTCACTGAAGAAAACATATAAATGGTCCCTAAATACATGAAAAGCTGCTTAATTACATGTCAGTTAGAAAAACGCAAATTGAAACCATGAAGAGATACCATTTCCCAACCAGCAGACTGAGTAAAGTGACGAAGCCCAGCAAGGAGTGCTAACAGGGGTGAGAAGCATGGCAACTCTCCACACCTAGTGGGAGGGAAAACTGGTACAACGACTTTGAGAAAGTTTGTTCTTACTTGGTATATTTGAATACAAACTTACCATACAAGCTTCAAATACATTTCTAGGGATGTGCTCTAAAGGAACTTTTATAAATATACAAAAGTACCTATTTGATATTATATCCTCTCAGCCCCCCCAAGACAGTTTTTTCTGTGTAGACCAGGCAGGCCTTGAACTTACAAAGGACAACATGCCTCTGCATCCCAAGTGCTAGGATTAAAGTCATACACCCACCACCACCCAGAAGACAATAACTTTTTTTTTGTTTCTCTGTGTAGCCTTCAATGTCCTGGACTCACTTTGTAGACCAAGCTGGCTTCAAACTCACAGAGATCCACCTGCCTCTGCCTCCCTAAGTGCTGGGATCACAGTGTTGGGATCACAGGCCTGCACCTCCACATCCAGCAGACAGTAACATTTTCAACAGAAGAAAATGGAGAAATAAATATCCACTGACAATAGAATAATTAGGTTATGACATTTTTAACTACACACTCAACCCAGCTAAGTTAAAATCTAACCTTTGTTGAAAGAAGCAAATCATAAAAGAATACCTTCATCCCTTGGTATCTACAGAGGACTGACTGGCTCCAGGATTCTCAAGGACACCAAATCCAAGGAGGATCAGTACAAAGTGGTACAGAATTTACATACAACCTATGCTAAGATAACACAGTATATACCACTGGGCATAGAAAGATTTTTTTAATTTTAAAATTATATTATTCATTTGTTTATGCAAATGATTACATTCATGTATACATGTACATACATACATATGTAGAGAGATCAGAGAACAATTTATGATAGCTGGCTATCTCCTTTTACCATGTGGGTCCTGAGTTTGAGCTCAGGCTTGTCAGCATGAGTTTCTACCCAGTGAGCTCTCTCTTTAGACCAAGATATTTGTGTTGTTGTTTTTGTTGTTGTTCTGACTGTTCAAGTGCTGGGGTTTTATGCAACCACCATGCCCAGCTCTAGCTCTCTTTTAACACCTAATACAAAAGGAATGCTATGTGAATAGCTGTCATAGTGTATTTTGTCTATGGAATACAAAAACAGCTCTACATGCTTAGTGTAAGCACAACCTTTTCTAACATTTTTCTCTTAGTACGGAGAGTAGCACCCAGTGCCTCGTGCATGGTAGGGAAGGATCCTATGACTGAGCTAGAGCCCCCACCTATTTCTCAAGACCTCAAGTATTTTCTAACTGTAACTGGTCGAGCATTTTGAATGAGGACTTAATACAGGGAGGATGGTCTAAACAAATAGGATATGACTTTACTTATAAATATGTACAAACACATATGTACATACTAATTCTTTTTATAGTAGCTAGCTTCAAACTCATAATCCTCCTTCCTCAGCCTATATACAATCATTTACTTATATCTTATGTGTATGGTGCTGTGCATACATTTATGTCTGTGTGCCGTGTGTGTGCCTAGCACCCTACTGTAGACCAGAAGAAGGCACTGGAGCCCCTGGAAATGGAGTTACAGATAGTTGTAAACTGCCATGTAGGTATTGGAAAGCAAACCTGAGTCTTCTAGAAGTGCAGCCAGTGCTATTAATCTCTAAGACAGTTCTTCAGCACTGTTACAGACAGTTTTAAACACAGTTTCAGCATTCCCAACCGGAAAATATTATTATATTGGTACTTGAAGTTTCAGTGTTGAAAGCATTTCTAGATTAAGGATGCATGATCTGTAAATGCTATACAAATATCTCAAAACCTAAAAGCTCAAAAATCTCAAATACTTCTGATCCTGAGCATTTAAAGATAATGGAAATTAGCCTGTATATTTGTACAGATATATCTACATAAATAAAGCTTTGACTATTAAGGAAGGGAATGATAGTACAAATTTAGGGTAGTGATTATTTTAGCAAGGAGAGAGTATGAGCAGGAACTGATTCAGCGAGAACGCATGGGTATGATTTTCTTCTAGTTCTTGGCTTATTCCTCACACTCAGGAAGCAGAGTCAGGCCAGTCTCTCTGAGTGTGAGGAAGCCAGAGCCACATATGGGGGAGACGTTCTTTGTAATTATTCGGTTAACTATATACATTTATATATACTTGATACAGAGCTTATATAAATTTCTAAGGAAAATGGGTATTTTTCCTGCCAGACGTTTACTGATCACAAAGGAAATGACAGAGCTGGAGATACCTCTATTAATGGGCTTATCAGTCCTATGAAAACCACTCCAAAAGGCATAATTTAAAAATAACAGAAATGAAACACAACCAAGGAATGGTGTGATGGGTTAAGAGCACTGCTGTTTCTGCAGAGAACCTGGGTTTGTTCCCAGTACCCACATGGTGGCCTACAACATTTCAAGGGATCTGAAACCCTCTTCTGGTCTCTACAAGCCCAAGGGACTCATCTGCACATGCAGACATTCAGGAAAATATTAAAACACAAAATAAAACTTAATAAAGTTAAAACAAACAAACAGATGAGTCCAAAGAGATGGGATCACTTCAATTTAGGGGGGTGAATATCCATTTCTTATAAGACCTAGTTATGTGGAAGACAGAAAAGTTCCTTGGGGTGTTCAGGGTTAGGTATGTGCCACCAAGCCTGACAATATAAGTTTGATCTCTGAAGCCCACATGGTGAAAAAAAGATAACAGATTTCAACAAGTTGTCCTCTGATTTTCACACATATACTGTGGCATGCATGTGTCCATACACTACATAAAAACAAAATAAACACATCCTTTTTATGCTTTTAAAAATCACTACCTGGGTCTGGTGGTACATGGATGTAACCATGGTAAAAATGTAGGCATAGCATTGCAACTTGCCAGCCTGGTCTCCACAATGAGTTTCAGGACGGCTATGGTGATATAGCAAGATCTAATTTCAAACAAACAAAATAAAATAAAAAACAAAAAATGAAAAACAAAAATATTGAGCTGTGTTTCTTATGCATGTAACCATACAAATGTCAAGTGGAAAAATGTAAAAAACTGTGAAATGTATTGTTTCTTGGAACTTTAGGCCTAAATCATTTTCACAAAGACCTAGTTTCCCACTAGATACATCATGAAACTAGCTGTCTTCCTGAACAGTGTTCTCCAGTTAAAAAACCCACCAATTGTGACTATTATCAAGAAAAGAAGGGATGGGTGTGTGTTACTGGTAATCAACACTGTAATAGCACAATAATGCTAAGCAGCAACAGCTGAAAACCTCACGAAACCCTCGGTATCGACTCCCAGAGCTTCAGCTTCCTCCCTCACACTCTAGCTGGTTGCCCAACAGACTCAAATTAAACAATATCTTAGTCACTGAATTTGTTCTCCTACTTATAGCCTCCACTATCCTTTTTCCATTTTTTGCACACTTCCATGTGCATGTGTACACACCTGTGTGGTGTCTGTGTGTGTGGATGCACATGTATTGTGTACACATTCATGTGAAGGCCTAAAGACTCACTCTTGCTCACTCTTCCACCTTAATAACCGAAGCCGGATCTCTCTCAATCAGACCCAGAACCTGCTGCGATGATTCGTCTCACTAGCCAGCTTTCTGTGTTTATCTGAGTATTTGTACCTCTACCCTATAAGGCTGGCATTACAAATGGGCTGCCACCTCCCCCCCTTGCATGTTCTTGTGCTTCTGTAGCAAGCACTTTAACCACTGAGCCATCTCCCTAGCTTTCTATAATTCTTTTTCATTTCTTTTTTTTTTTTTTTTTTTTTTTTTTTTTTTTTAAGACAGGGTTTCTCTGTGTAGCCCTGGCTGACCTGGAACTTGCTCTGCAGACCAGGCTGGCTCCAAACCCACAGAGATTCACCTGCCTCTGCCTCCTTGTTGCTGGGATTAAAGGCATGTGCCTCTGCTGCTGCTGCCGCTGCCGCTGCTGCCACCACCAGGCAATATATCTCCTAATCCTATATAAATATTATCATAAGCTACTAAGATCCCTTAACAACAACAAAAAACTAAAATCACATGAGATCCTTATTCTCTCTTTAATTTCTCATCAATGAGACTCAAAAATCAGAGGGACCTACCTGTACCTGGATACCAAGCAGGAGCAAAGCACTGTTAAAGCACTCTGAAAACTGTCAAACCACTCTTGCTGCTGCTGGTAAGTTCGAGTTCTTGTCATAAGCACTCCATCTGAAGTTCACTTTCTTGCCCATTAGCAACTATGGGCAGGTGTGTTGACTCACAATTGCTGAGCTATTGCACTCTCCCTTGCTGTCCCACCTTCCTTGAGCGAAAGGACTACCAGTCAAATAGCCAGATGTCCATTCTTATTCTAGCACCAGCTGTTTTCAACAGTCCTCTGACACATTCAGGAAAACACATGATGATCCAGCTGCTTGCTCTGGCTCCTGAAAGTACAAGGCCCACAGAGGACTGTTTCAAACAGTTTGTACCAGATGTTTTGCTATCAGAAACCTCAGTGAACTTGAGGTCACTCTGCAGCCAGAGAGGGTGCACTTTCCCTAATGGCCTACTAGAGAGAATTCTCTGACTTGTGGGGAAGGGACACTGTTAACTAGTGCAAACACAAACCCTTACTTGCACAAAAGGTTTGCTATGATGGGTACAAATACCCCTTCTCTGGCTGTATACGCAAGCAGGCTTGGTTATAACATTATACTCAACGCATAATGACTTTTCTCAAGTAGTTCTTCTTTGCCTTTCCAGGCTCAGCTGGAAATGAAAGAAACAACAGACAGTGAAGTGGTGGCAGAGGACTACCACTAAAGTAACACGTGGAGCCGCAGCAACAAGTGGAACCGCTGGCATGCAGAGCTGAGAAGCCACAAGTACCCAGATGCTTGAACAAAAGGCAGAGCTGAGCAGTGGGTAGTCTGAGCTACACACACAGGAACACAGACACATGCATACACCATACACATGCACAAAACAACAACGAAAGGTGGTTGTCCTCTGAACAATAGCAGCTGGAGTTAATCCTTTGTTCTTCATATGTACCCACACACATGTACCTGCACACACAAAATCAAGATACTGCGATTTCTAACACAACAGTTTCCCTCTAAGGTGTTTCAGTTGGCAACCACTGGAGTTGTGTGCTGTGACCGCATCTGCAATGCAAAGCATGCGTGTTGTACGTCAGAATCAAGGCTGCTATGAAGCTGGCTGATCCACAGTGGTAGGCACTGCCCAAATCACCCTGGGTTCTTTTACATTTGATTTTTGCTCGATACATATTTAGAAATCTTTTATTGTCAAATTTTCACAAGCCCACATTCTTGACCTTTCTCAAGAAGATGGCCTCTCTTTCCTACCTCAGCTAGGAAACCGGCAGCCTGAGCTCTGGGCCTTGCCACCAATTCACAGTGCTTTACCCCAATATCCATTCTGACAATTTAAAAAAAAAAAAATCCTAAAATCTGGCTGACTTCTGTTTTCAGGGTGCTCTTTCCCAAAGTCCTTTTGGATCTTAACACACAAGAAGCCAGAATATTGCCTTCTCAATATTCCAAATTTGCTCCTCAGATGACTTGTTCTTAGGACATCCCTGCGTTCCCAACCCCCTTGTCTCACCTGCAGCATATGGCCCAGCTGCAGAGCATTGCTGTAGAAAGTGACAAGGTTAGTCCCTTAGCAGGGGCATGTGTACTTCTCCCTCCTCCGTGTCAGCCTCTGGCATTCTCTGGGAGGCCCCGGTCCCTTTCTGGGACCTACTCACCAGCCACTTTTGTTTTCTAGGAAGTGGCTGCTGATATCTGGCCGTTTCTTCTCTGTCCCCCCGCTCCCCTCCACCCTGCAGAGCGCCTCCTGAAGCAACTCCTGTAGAACCTCTGTTCTAGGTCCCCTGGAGCTTGGGGTAGACAAAAATGATGTAATCTTTGTGGACAGAACACAGTCCCCTAGCATGGGCATTCATTCATTCAAAGTATTTTCCATAGCCCTTTTCCCAAAAGGTAGACACTGGGATGAATGAGTCCCATCTACACAGCTGCATCTCTCTTATACAGTCAGTACTTTTTACAGTTCCCAAACAGAAAAGGGTCAATCCACTAGGCAGTTATCAAAGATGGTCTTGAGAACTTATTCTACCCAAAGCCTATCTTTTATTCTTCTGACCATAAGTACAAAACTGTGTCTTTTACTCATCACCCTACCCTGCCTCTACTGCTCTGCCAGGCCAACTTCATTCCCTGCATCCTAACCTCCTCCTCCTAACTACTCTGCTTTCTCTGGATCTTCCTATCTAAGGAAGTCTTTCTTTTGCACCCATTCCCTAGTTTCAGTAAGTCTGTCCCTTCAACTGACACATGTTTTGTAATCTCTCTTAATCTAAAATTTTATTTTTGGCTTTGGGAAGCCTCAAATATCCTCTATAACTTAAAAACAAAAAACAAAAAAACCTCTCCCATCTTTTACCATCTACAACTCAAATCTTCCAGCCTCCCAAATGCTGGGATTACAGATGTGTGCCACCATGGGACAGTTTTTTATTATTTATTTTTATTTTACGTGCATTGGTGTTTTGCCTGCACCTGTATGTCTGTGTGAGGGTCTCTGATCTTGGAGTTACAGACAGTTGCAAGCTTCCATATGTGTTGTAGTAAATAAAAATGAGTGTTGGGATAATCTAATGTTATTGTTAGCTTAATATTATCACGGCAGTGTATTATCTAACTATCACAAATAATGAGACACAGACACCTGTTAGATTTGTAATTGCCTTACTTACCTTGGGCTGGTCAGACATTTCACTCACACTGTCTCAATATCCTCACCATCCATCTTCCAGCCCCCTTCCAATGCCACCCACCTTAATCCTCAACTGAACTATCTTTCATCCATAATCCCATGGTACTATCTTATTCTTCATCTGGACCTTTTGTGACATTATTGGAGTCCTTCCTCAGTCCTTACGGTGTTTTCTCCAGGCTAATCCATCCTGGCATCCTCCTCCTTCCTCTCTTCCGGCCCATCTGTCCTTTCCCCGTGATTCCTCATGGGACCTCCAAAGCCTGGGAACCTTAGCCATATCTACCCCATTCTGCTCTGCCCAGGTATAGGCCGTTTAATTAGCCAATCAGGTATGATTTAGGCAGGTTTACACAGAGGGCTAGTAATTAACATCAGACCAACCTCCAACAAATATGTGTACTGGGGTTCGGATCCTCTGGAAGAGTAGTCGGTGTTCTTAACTGCTGAGCCATCTCTCTAGCTGCTTTTTTCCCCCTTTTTAAAAAGATTTTTTTTATGTGTATGAATGTTTTGCCTACATGTATCTAAGTATACCACATGCAGTGCCTGCAGCAGCCAGAAGAGGGGGTTGGAGCCTCTGGAACAAGAGTTAGTCAGCTGTGAGCCGCCATAGTGCTGGGAACCAAGTGTCCATCCTTACGGAGCCATATCTAGGCCCCACACCTGCTTTTTAAGATTTATTTATTATTTATACAGTGTTCTGCCTGCAGGCCAGAAGAGGGCGCCAGATCTCATTATAGATGGTTGTGAGCCTAATGTGGTTGCTGAGAATTGAACTTAGGACCTTTGGAAGAACAGCCAGTGCTCTTAACCTCTGAACCATCTCTCCAGCCCATAAATTGTTTTAAATTGTTTTTTCTTTGGGAGGGGGCAGGGTCTTACAACGCAGCCTTTAAAAATATTTATTTATGTACATGAGTACTCTATTTGCATGTATCCTGCATGACAGAAGAGAGCATCAGAGAGAAGAGGGCATCAGATCCCACTATAGATAGTTGTGAGCCACAATGTGGTTGCTGGGAATTGAACTGAGGACCTCTGGAGGAGCAGCCAGTACTCTTAACCATTGAGCCAATTCTCCAGCCCTCCTATACCTGCTTTTAATTAACTGCTCAAATTTGTAAGAGTAAACTACAACCAGTATTTCAATTAGTAGTAACCTGATTTTTTAAAATTATTTAAATTTGCAAGGAAGACTCATTGAATTAAGTGATTAAGTGATTTCTACAATGCTAGGCAAGTGCTCTACCATTTAGCTACACCCCAGCTTTAACATACATGTTTTTAAATATCAAGTAATACTTCCTCCCCAACCCTTATCTCCCTTTGCTTTCTATCCTCTCAACCTGTCCTGACTTTTCTTTAAATTGATATTTATTTCAAACAGTGTTATTAGTAAGTAAATAACACATACAGCTGAATCTCATGGGATGGTATAAGTCAATTTTCTTTCTTGTAAAGTCTCCCACCCCCAGAAGCAGCAGAGTGAGCGTGCATGCTCCCATAGTTGCCACACAGAAGTTACATGTCATTCTAAACTCTGTTTAGGGGTATCCTGTTGTTTTTCTAAAACCTTCTGCAATTTTCTATTCTGTTTAGTTTTCTTAAAATGCAAGCCCCTGAGTACAGCTCTTTTCACTGACTGAGCTCCTACGGGGCAGGTACTTCAATCTAGAAACTCAGCTCCTCCAGGTGCTGAGACATTTCCTCTACTTACTTGACAATTTCCTCCCCTCCAATTTCTGTTCTTTCTCTTAGAAACCCTGTAATTTAATGCCCAGTTCTGGGGTTGATCCACTGACTTTCTTTTTATTTCTCCCTGTCCATCTCACCAATATTTTTCATTTTTCTTTTTGAGGAATTCTCTCAACTTTATCTCCCAACACTTAGAATGTGGTCCTGAAGAATCTGATACATGCTAGACAGGTACTCTAGTACCATCACCATTAACTGTACAGCTCATTGGCGCTAAGCATATCCACATTGCTGTGTAACCTCTACTACTCTCTATCACCAGGAAAAAAAAAGTTTCTCATCTGAAATCCAGTATTATTTAAAAACAGGTCCTTATTCCCCATTCTTGATCTCCGGCAGCAGCTATCCTTTCTGCTATGAATATGACAACTCCAGGTAAGTGGGACGATGCATTTGTCTTTCTGTAACTGCTTATTTCACTTAGCATAATATTACCAAGTTCATCTATGATGTACCATGTGTCGGAATTTTCTTCCTTTTTAAGGATAATCGTGTTCCATATGTATATGCCACATTTTTATCCATTCACCCTAATATTAAGAAACATTTTGATTGCTTTCTACCTTTTGGATCTTGTTAATGATGTCATTACAAACATAGGTTGACAAACATTTGTTTGGATCAAAAAAACAAATGATAATGATTAGAGTGTGTGTGTGCTTACCACAGGTGTATATGCAGAGGTCAGAGACAACTCTGTTTCTACCTTTATGTGGGTTACCAGGTATGGTGGAAGCGCCTTTACCCACTGAGCCATCTTGCAGGAGCCATAATAAATTTTCATTACTCCTATTATTCCCTGAGCTCTACTGCATTTAGCAGACTAGCCACCACTACCCTTTGAAATTCTTTTTTTTTTTGCCTTGTATTCCTATAGATTTCCATTTTATTTTATTTTATTTTATTTTGTCTCCCTCACCCAATATCGGGGCCTGTGGATTTATTACTTGGACTCAGAATGCTTTTTTTCAGTATTGTTCCATGGAAGCTTTCTTTCCATCATTGAGACATCTGCTCGGGGGCCATCTCTTTGAGCAGAGCTTCCCTGAATCTGAAGCATCTTCCATATGCAGTCACTCTCTTAGTAACACACAGCAGTGCCCAGAAGGACCTCTTATTTGTTCATGTGTTTTGCTATCTGGCTCTGCATCAACAATGCAAATTCCTGAGTCAGACACTCAATGTCTTCTACACTGGAAACCTGGCACAAATAAGATAGCTGTCCTGCATCCTGAATCATCCTTTCAGCCATGTATCTTTACCTGGAGGGCATGTTCAGTGATAAGGATGTCATACAGTATCTCAAATCTCAAGCAAGAGACTGTGTCCATTCTCATTTCCAAACCTGATTTTCTCACAGGTTCTATTGTTACTGGAGGGGTTAGGTACAACTTCCAGAGCTGGGGCCTTGACAGCTCTAACAGGCAAGGCTCTGCTGCCAGTGCTCAAAGCCCATCAAACAGGTAATAATGGTCAAAAGCAGAGAAAGGAGATTTAGAGAATGTACCACAATGGAGAGAGAGGCAAAGAGGTTTAGTGACCTGATTCACCCATTCCAGTCTTTTTTGGGGTCTTGACATGAGATGTAAGTTTAAACAGAAGGTCTCAAAGTTCTACGTCTATCTCCCAAATGCTGGAATTGGAGGCATATGCCACCATGAAAATTGAAAAATTAATGAAATTCAATTTAACAACTGTCCTGCTGCTTTTTACATCCTACTAAGAAACTTCTATAACCTTCACAGAGCCATGAAGACATGTTCTATGTGTCTTCCAAAGGCTTTATACTTTTGGCCCTCATATTCAGAGCTATGGACCACCTCAAATTAGGTTTTACAGATGGTATATAATTGAAGGTCCATGCATTTATGTATGGTTACCTAGTTGCTCTAGCACTCTTCCCTCTCCTGCTTTTGTTGTTGTTGAGAAGTGGTTTTACTACGTAGCTCAGGCTGACTTCACACTCACTACCCTCCTGCCTCAGCTTCTTGAGTTCTGGCATTATAGATACAAACCACTACATTTTGCTTTCTTTTCTCTTATTGAATCACTTAGTCTTTTGGTAAATTTTTTTCCAATGTGAAGTCTTATACTTCAGTTCAATAACAGTACAATTACCAGAGGCACAAGGTCAGTATCAAAGCAGTGTGTTGGACAATGAGACTAACTTCTTAGACAAAGAAGTATTACTATGGTGGTCTGAATGAGACTAGACCCCACAGACTCATATATTTAAATGCTTAGTTACCCAGAAGTGGAACTTTTGAAAGAATTAAAAGGATTAGGAGATGTGGCCTTGTTGGAGAAAGCCACTGGGCTTTTGAAACAGGCCCAGTGTCTGTCTGTCACTCCCTACCTTCTCTCTGTCTCCCTATCTGTTTTTCTTTCTCTCTGCCTACAGATCAGGACGTGCATCTCTCAGCTAGTCCCTCAGTGCCATGAGTGCCACCACACATCCCAGAATGATGATGACAGAATAACCTCTGAAATTGTAAGCAAGCCCCCAGTTAAATGCTTTCTCCTTTGTTGTAGGAGTTGACTTCGTCATGATGTCTCTTCTCAGCAATAGATCAGTGACTAAGACAATTACTTTTTGCGTTTCTCAGTGGTGGGAATTGTTAGGTTTGAAACCGAGGACAAATGTCTGAGGTGCCTATTCAACATGTCAAAGTGGACCAAGCTGCCATTTTGTACTTTTGGCCTCCTGGCTACTCCACATTCGTTCCCCTTTCTTTTCTCTTCCTTCCTCTCCCTCTCTCCACATGGCCCAGCTCAGTCTGGTCACATCCACTTTGGACTCTCCCAGATATCCCAGTCTCTGCTTATGCTCTCCCTTTTATTTACAAAAAAACTTTCTCTTCCATCATACCTAGGAGCAGTCACGTCATTTCCTTTCCTTTTTATTTCTTTTTTTTTTCATTCAGGAATAAACCCAGAAGCCTTCTATATTCTTAGCTTATGTTCTATCCCCAAGCTATGTTCCAGCCTAGGAAGCAAATTTAGACAAACACAAATTTCAGTAAAATAGCCATTTAAGATTGCTTTAACATTTCTTCTTAACGAGAGGAGAGAAGCTCCTGGAACATACAAGATCCAAGAGGCTCTTTCCCAACATCATGTAAGTAAAAACTACTGTACAAAACACTCTTACATGCAAGCTGCCGAGGGAGCTCCAGAGATGCAAGTTTCATGAGCTGTCACCAGGCTTGATGCAGGGGCCAGTGAGTCACCCATGCTCTTGTAAACAACCCTAACAAACTCAGTGGTTCACTAAGCAAAACTTGAGTGGGAACATGTACTTGGCCTGTTGCTGGTGCCCTATCTGTGGTAAACAGATGTTTGCTCACATCTCCCCAGGAAGTCACAACAACAAACTCACTGAGTACTCCCCTCCACCAGCTACAATTTACCTATAACTTGCATGGTAATCATACTGTGTGCTTATAATGAAAATATTGATTCCAGAATCCCAATTCACCTTCCAGGATGATTGATATTGATATTGATTCCAGAATCCCAATTCACCTTCATTTAAAAAAAGAAAAAAGAAAAGATAAAAGGCATGCATGGAGCTGTAAAAACAGGACCACGAGGACTAGAGTGTGGATCCCAGATAAAGCTGTTGTAATCCCAGCATGCCTACTGCAAAATGAAAGGCAGAGACAAGAAGTGTGCCGGCCAGCAAGCCTGGCATTCTCAGTAGTAAACAGTATTTCTCAAACAAGTTAGTAGTCAGGGATTAACCTTGGAGGTTGTCCTCTGACCTCTACACATATCCTGTGGCATGCCTGTATACACACATACACGTATGCAAAGTGCAAATAAAAATTACAAACACTCACACATTTATAGCAGAATATGAAATTGTATAACCAATTTAGAAGACAGTTTGTCAGTTCCTAAAAAGGCTAAATATAAGCCATGCAACTAATAATTCTACTTCTAGATATATAATTAAAAGAAAATATGTTTTTAAATAAAAACTTGTATACAAATGTTCACTGCAACATTATTCATAATAGTAAAGAAGTGGGAATAATCCAAATGTCTATCATTGGATTACTATATAAAGATGTTGTGTGTGTAAACTATTCAAGGAATAAATACTAATAATATGCCTTAATATGTAAGATTACTAAAAACATTATACCAAATTAAAGAAGTTTCACACAGAAAAAAAATAAGACCTATGTATATAAAATATCCAGAACACACAACAGCATGTAGGTAGAAAGTTGATTAATGATTGCCTGAGGCCAGAATGGGGAGTGATGGCTAATGGAACCAGAATTTCTTTTGAGAGTAATGAAAATATTTTGAAAGTGTAGTAATTATTTGTCTTGGTTATTTTTTTTTTCACTGTGCTTTCTTTCTTTTTAGAATTTTGTTATTTAATGTCCTGGTTAATTTAACTGTCAACTTCACACAACCTATAATCACCTGGAAAGAGATTCTTAATTGGGGAAATGCTTGAATCAGATTTGTCTCTGAGTTTGTCTGTCTGTGACTGTCTTGATCGTTAACTGATGTCCACTGTGGGAGCATCATTTACTAGGCAGGAGGTCCCAAAAGAAAGCTAGCTGGGCATAAACCTGCCTGCCAGACAGCAAACAGCATCCTCCACAGCTCCCGCCCTGCTTCTTTGGCTTTGGTTGGAAGCAATGCTATGTAGAATAGCAAGCAGGCCTACTTTCAGGATTCTGCCTGAATTCCTTCAACGATGGGTAGTGAATTGGAATTGTAAGCTAGAATGTTTTATCACAGCAAGAGAAATGAAACGGAAAGCGGCTGTTTAATTCTGTGAACACAGTAAAGATAGCTAACCTAATAATTTAAATTGGGTGAACTTTGTACATGTGTCTGTGCACTGGCACTGAATGAAAACTGAACTCAGGGCTTTCTTTACACACGCTAAATACGTGCTTTTCCACTAACTACAGCCCCAACAAATGGATGAACTTAATGGCTTATAAACTAAGACTTCAATAAAGCTGCTTGAAAAGTAAAGAAAGACACCCAAGATAATTCTTGCTTCTGCTACAGTCTAAAATAGTCCCCATAGTTCTACACTTGCGGCCTGGCTCCATCTGTTCCTGCAGGCCAAGAATACCCAAAACAAGCCACGCAGAGGTGCATGCTTATAATCCCAGCACTTGGGAGGCAGAGGCAGGTGAATCTCTGTAAGTTCAAGGCCAGGTTGGTCTACAAAGTGAGTCCAGGACAGCCAAGGCTACACAGAGAAACCCTGTCTTGGAAAAAAAAAAAGAAAAAGAAAAAGAAAGAATGCCCAAAACACCACATGTTCCTGCCCTCCTTCCCTCCCTCTGTGCTCTGTTTCTATCCCTGTCTCTATCTCTACTGAAGCCCTAAATGCCTTCCTGAAGGCACCCCAATATTTCAAAATCAAACCCCACACATTTTGAGTTAAAGAAAACAGGACAGGACTACAGCTCAGTGGCAGCCACTTGACACAAAAGGCCTGGGTTCAATTCCAGAATCACAGAAAGGAGACAAACAACCCAAACTATGGTATTAACAACAATAACAACAGCTACAACAAATTCATCTTCTGTTACTTCGTACCATCCAATACATCCTCCTCTCCACTTTCATCTCAACTGCTTCCATCCCACTCCTCCTGAACATGTTTCTGTACGTTCCCCAATTCCTTAGACGCATCATTATCTCCTGATTTCAAGACCCATGAAGCCTTGTTATAATTTGCTAACGCAGACTCCGTCTAAGGCAGAGATATCCAAGCTTATAAAAAGCAAGACATTTTTCTGAAGGTGTCTGAACTTTTTAAAAGATAAATGCTAACATGTATTACTGTCCAAATCATCTTGCATAGCTGTCATTAATGATAAACAAAGCTACAGATCACTGTACTCCCTGTAGAAAAAGACTAAATGTACCTGTTGACATCAATAATGATTAAGAACATCACAGCTTATACGTAGGCTTCATTCAGTCAGTATTTTTTACATTTATTTATTTTTCTTTTGTGACAGGGTCTCATGCAACCCTGGTTGGCCAGGTTGGCCAGAGATCACTATATAGACGAGAATAACTGGTGAACAAAAGGTACTCCTGCTCTACTCTCAAATGCTGAGGTTACAAACATGTGGCAACACATCTGGTTTTCCTCCCTCCCTTCCTTCCTCTCCCTCTCCAGCTCCTGCTCCCCTCTTTTTCTTTTTGAGAGTCAGTCTCACTATGTAGCCCTGGCTGATCTGGAACTCTCTCTCTATGCAGATCAGGCTGGTCCTGAATTCAGAGATCCACCTGCCTTTGCTCTCAAACACTGGTCTACGCCACCACACATGAGGCTAAACGCTTTTAGTAACTTATAGCAAATAGTGAGATAGAAAGCTACTTAAATCTATACCTGTAAACTTTTAGTTTTATTTTCATGGTTTTATTATAATTGTTTAAACAAACAAAAAAAAACCTACAGAGAATACTATCACAGACATAACTACTCAGTGCTATGGTGATTTTTACTATATTCACTTTAGACTTCACTCAAAGAAATCAACATTCTAAACTACAAATACACATTTTACAACCACTAAGCTGACACCAACTCATTTAGCATATCAACCTAACTTGCACTAAACTTAAATAAGAAATGGAGATCAGGCCTGGTGGCACTGGCCTATGACCATGCACTTGGGAGTCTGAAGGAGGAGAATTACTGAGGCAGGAGAATTGCAAATTCAAGGCCTGACTGGCTAACTGTGAATGTTTGAAAACAAAAAGTACAAAAAGGTCTGGGCACATATTGCAGTGATAGAGTGCTTGTCTGTAATGCACGAGGCCCATGCTTCCAATCCCCAGTGTGAGAGATGGACAAAAATATCATTTAGAAAAAAAATAGTCATGGAGTTGAAAATGATCATCATAATTTGTTCTTTATTAAAAAAAACATAAAGGAGGAACTACACATGGTAACACGGACCTTTAATCCTAGCAGGAAGCAGAGGCAGGTGTTCAAGGCCAGCCTGTTCTACATAGTGAAATAAATAGCCATATGGTGGTGACACATACTTTCAATCCCAGCACTTAGGAGGCAAGAGAATTTCTGTGAGGCCAGCCTGATATACAGAATGAGTTCCAGACCATCCAGGGCTACACAGAGAAACTCTACCTTGAAAATCCAAATAAATGAGTGACTGAGTGAGTGACTGAGTGAGTGAGTGAATGGGAAGGAAGGGAAGAAGAGGAGAAAAGAATAGAGAAAAGAGAAATATAGGGCCGGTGAGGTGGTTCATCTAGTAAAGGCATTTGCCACCTAGCCTGCTGACCTGAGTTCCATCCCTGGAACCTACATGGTTGAAGGACAGAGATGATTCTGGCAAGTTGTCCTCTGACCTCCACAGACACACAGACACACATACACACAGACACATGCACGCGCGTGCACACACACACACATAGAATCTGGAAGACTACCCCAGAAAGGTGGTAGCGTTCCCTTCATGCCTCACATTAGGATCTACATTGAAAGCTCAAGACCCAAAGGAAATTGACATGCAGCCCAGACTGAGTCAGTTATTCTCCCTTACTCCCTGTTTTTCTCAAACAGTCATCCTAAGTTCCCCAGGTTAACCCTGAATTTACAATTCCCCTGTTTCAGCCTGAGTGCTGGGATTATGCTTATGTGCTACCATGTAGGACTCAGATTCTCTTTCTTTGGAAATTCTCTTTCTTTGTATTTGTGAAAATACAAATATTTTAGTCTATCTCCTCCATCAAGACTAGTCAAAGCAAACTGTAAAGTAAAATGGGGATTTCATTTTCCTTCTCATAATCTACCACTTATTCTGGAAATCCAGTCTCTTGTCCCTCTTCTTCAATCTGGCATCTAGCACTCTAATCGCTGCACAGCTGATTAAAGGCAGCCTTGCACATCTTGCCAGTCTTCTCACTGAGAGAAAGTAATGTTGCCCTTGCCCTTTGGATCTAGAGTTGTTCTTTAACTTGACAGAACAGGGTGGACTTCTGAGGCTGAGCCTCAAGATATCTGTGGCTTCTGCATTCTTGGAACATACCCTGGTGGATCCCAGCCACCCCATGGCCAGTAGAAAGGTCACATGGAGATGCACCTCAATGCTTAGTCAACAGCCTCAAACTGAGCTCCCAGCTGGCAGCTGACACTGGCTGCCAGCCATGCGTTGAGTTGTTCTGGACATTTCTGAACAACTGGGCTCCAGTTGATTGCAGAGGCAGCCAGTATAATACTGGAGCAGGAGAAGCGCTTTACTGTGCTTAGCCAACCACCAAGCCATTAAAGACAGCACAAGACTGTTGTACTGGAGTTTTAAAATATGTAAAGAAACTTCATTTTTTTAAAAATAAAAAATTAAGAGTTACAAAAAAATTGCAAAGACAGGGCATTTCTATATTTACCCTGAACCAGTCTACTGGTTCTACTGTCACCCTGGTACTAACCTTGTCCATGTGTCACAATTAAAGAACCATAATGACACATTATCATTTACTAAAGTGCATATTCCACTGAGATCTCATTAGTATTCACACACGTCCCTGGACCCCACTTAGGATAGCACACTGCACGGAGTCATTGTGTCTCCTTACACTCCTCTTGGCTATTTCTTAACTGCAGTCAGGTAGTTTGTAGAACACCCTCACAATGGCATCTTTCTTGTATTTTTCTGAGTAGCGCAGGACAAAATGTTTAAGGAAGAAGGTGCCACTTCATATTACCTCAGGCACATACTGGAAACATGACACCACTGACGATGAAATTGACCGTCTAGCTGAAGGGGGGGTTGCTAGGTTTGCTAGGTTTCTCTGCTATGTGAAGCCACAGTCAGGCAGTGGGAAGTTAGTATTCATATCCCTTGGAGTAGACTAGTGAGATAAAAAGTAGAGTTGAGAATCTTGTGCTCAGAAGACTGAACTGATTTAGTACACTCAAACCTGCTTATCACCTTCTGTCATATTTTACTATGTGCTACACAAGGTTCATCTACTTGTAACACTGTTCTGCCTCTACCCACTTCCACACTAAACAGTAAAACAGAATCCTTTTACTCTTCCTCCAAAGCCCAGCATTCACTCTTCACTGTGTAGCTTCCTTCTAGGAAGAATTCAGTGCTTTACGGTAGATACACATTTAAAAACAGTACCACGGCCCAGGCATGACTCTCAGGTAGACTGAAGTTCCCAGTATGCGAACACTATGTCTTACATAACTTGACTCTCCTATTGCTAGGACACAGTAAATAGTAAGTAACCAACAAGTGTTTTTCCAACCTAATTACCTTGATGCCTCTGAAAGTAAACCATTTTTATACTATCTCAATAAAAGAAAGAAAGGATAATACCAAATAGTTAAGGTCTACACAGCTATAGATCTACGAGAGGTAAACCTCTCTGTTAATACACAGTTTACTCTGTGGTAGGTGGGCAAGGCATTAGAGAAAAGATCATTGCATTCAATGAGTGAGAGCTGCTATGACAGCTCAAATGTATTTCAGGTCAACAGGCACATAAATGTCAAATGAAGTAGGTCACATGAGCCTCTAAGGAAATGTGGAATCAAGTGCATACCTCCTACCTTTACATTTTCCGCTGTGCCATTAAAGGCTTTAAAGAGCACAATTCTCATTCTGAACCTCTGCAAGTGAGACTGACTCGTGGTAGCTGTGTTAGATGTATCCCGTGTTCTCTCTTGTATACAGCACAGAAATTCCCTAAGAAATTGTTCTGGGAAAAATGGAAGGAATATTCCCTGTGCCTCTGGAAGGCTTCTAGAGTTTTACTATGACAACTCTGTTGATGTGTATGCCTTTAGTATTTATAATAGACATTTTCACTCAAACAGCTAAATTCACTAAAATTCCAAGACTGTTGCTGGCCATATAAAACTGCATTCCTGTCACCATTTATGGTGAAGATGGGCATCAGTCATTAACTAATGTGAAACTAGCATTCTTGTTTCCACTTACAACACTAGCACACCTATCGCTAAATAACAAATCACAATTCAATGCACAACTCTGTGTGTCAGCACCCAGGACAGTTCCTGGAACACAACAGTGATCAATAAATATTTGCTGAATTAATGGACCCATGGAAGAAGAAGAAAAAAAAAGATAAAAGTAAAAATAAGCAAAAAGACGGGGGCAGTATATACCTGTAATTCTATCATTTAGAGGCTGGGGCAGAAAAGTGAGTTCGAGGCCAGCCCAAACTGCAGTGAGTTTAAATAGCAAAATGGTTCCTCCAAAAAGAAAGAAAGAAAAAAAGGTGTGGGGGATGGGTGGGAGGTGGCAGGCAATGTTGACCCACACCTTTAATCCCAACACTCAGGAGGCAGAGGCAGGCAAATCTCTGAGTTGGAGGCCAGCCTGAGCCTACAAATCTATTTCCAGGACAACTAGAGCTATACAGAGAAACCCTGTCTCAATAAACAGACAAACAGGAAAAACAAAAAACAAAACCCCAAGGTAATAATAAGGTGAGTAAGATATATCTGCAGGTAAATGTGCTTTTTGTGTAAACCTGGTGATCTGAGTTTAAGCTCCAGAAACCAATAAGAAAGCAAACTACATAAAGTGCTCTGACCTCCACAAGCATATGGTAGCATGTGTGTTCACATACACATCATGCAATAATAATAATAAATTTTTAAAAATTAAAAAATAGAGCAGCAAGCAACAATGGAAAGAACACATTTACATAATTTAAGAATTATCTATGATTTACGTAGTAGAATTTTGGTAGCTAATGTCTGCTTCATTTCTTTTTGGCAGAGAAAAAAGTCTTCCTAAACTCAAGCAATCAGAATCTACAGTTCCCAACTCTGAACGAATACATAATCTCTAATCCTCTCTGAATAGAAGCATTCTCTCCAGGAAAAAGCCTGGAAAACATACACCATTCTAGAGACTCTTCATGAGAACAATCATGTTCCAAGAGGCTGTCCTTCCCCAGGCCACCCTAAAGCAGCTTTGTTTTCTATCTGCATCCTCCAGGTATCTTGTCAATGTATTGGCCAGCATACTTGCATTTAATATTCTTAACATCTGCTCCATAATTTCACCTCCAAACCTTTCCCTTCAGGAAAAAAATTTGTTATTTCAAGTCCTCAATTATGGATTCCACTCTCTAGATCAGTGACTCCATTTCCAGGACAACACAAAAAAAGCTAAACACTCTGCCTCTCCACATCCCTGCCAGGCAGGAGCAGGACCTGGCCTGAGCTCAGATACCATGGTACACTGACCCCTAACTTCCATCAAGCTCACAAATCTGACGCTCTTTTCTATTTTCATCTGTTCTTCTACTCATTCTTTTCCCCTTTTCTCAAGCAAGCACAGCCTTCTCCAGTCTTAGAAAGAGACAAAGAAGGTTTTGAGTTGGTAGCATACACCTTTAATCCTAGCAATCAAAGGTGATCTGAATTTGAGGCTAACCTGGTCTATAGAACAAGTTCCACGACAAACAAACAGAAACTTATAAGCTTTAAAAAAGTTTTGTTACAGAAATTTTATGTATGAATGAAGTAAACGCAAACAAACCTCTATCTACATAGCTATCCTCAAGTTCCCCCCCCATCCCCCCCCAAGACAGGGTTTCTCTGTGTCCTTGTCTGTACTGGAATCGCTTTGTTTGAGACCAGGCTTGGCCTCGAATTCACTGAGATCCGCCTGTCTCTGCCTCCTGATTGCTGCTTTAAGACAATCATAGTCTGCTATTTTTGTCTCATCTCTACTTCGGCTCATTTGTAACCATATTCAGTAACTATCACTTTACAATTTTGTTGGATAAAATTGATTTGTATTTTTATTATCATTGTAAATTACAGCCCTATCAAACAGCATTTCCATCATCTCTCGTAGGTTTTCTCATGCCTTTTCCCTTTATCTAGTCTTCTGTTGTTGTTTTAATAGATGGGTTCCTGCTAGGCTGACCTCCAACTCCTGGACTCAAGTAATCAGCCTCTTTAGCGCTGGGACTATGGGGGGTACTGCAGCCACCTTCTACAGTGGCCCTATCACTACCTTTGTTTGTGTTCTGAGTCAAGGTCTTACAATGTGGTTGAGACTGACGTGGAACTTCTATGTAGTCCAGGCTGGCCTCCAACTCACAGTCCGACCTCAGCCTCCCAAATACTGGGATTACACAGGAACATGGGCTTTCCTCTCAGCTGACAGCTGTAATTCAGGGTCCCATCCCTCTCCTACCTCTCTCCAGCAGTCTCTGGGTGGTTAGGCTGGTCTTAAACACTCACATCTCGCTCCTCCCAGGGAACAGCTGTGGATGGCTGCCCAGTTCAGAGAACAGGTCCACATGTGGCCTTTGAGGAGCACAGTCTCTACACTCCTCTTTAATCTGCTATCACACCGGGCCACCTGGGCATCTGATAGTTCCTGAAACAGGCTAGGGGCCTCTATAGCCCTTTCTTCTGTCTAGAACACTATTCTCCTCACTTTTCGCGTAGCTGGCCTCCTGGTCCTTTTTAGCTAAGATTTGTCTCAGAGGCCTTCCTCCACAGTCTAAGCTCTTCTTCCTCATCGCCTTTTAATCTATGCTTTATTTTTCATTCTTCACAGTACTTACAGTGGTGTATAATTAATCTTTATATTTATTTGTCTCTCTTTAAAATGTGGCCATCTTGAGAATAACCACTCTCTGTTATATCACCTTATAACAAAATGTTTAAGAATTATTTATTGAGGGTAAGAAAGATGGCTCAGAGACTAAGAGTGCTCACTGCTCTTGCTGAGGACTCAGGACTGGCTCCCAGAACCCACATGGTAGTGCACAACCATCCATAATTCCAGTTCCCAGAAGTCCTATCCACTCTTACCTGCTTCTGTACCAGGTACACTAGTGGTGCACATATGTACATGCAGGTAAAACATTACAAAGACTATTATTGAAAAAAGAAATACTTAGCTCACAACCACATTTTATGGAAAATGTTCCACTTATCCTCAAAGCCTGCTTTCTATTCACAGATATCCATAAATTAACATAAAGTCTTATATTAACCAAAAATCATGACAAATATAAGATTTTATACAAAAATGTAAGACAGGGAGGTAAAAAAATGTTTTTTAATTAAAAAGACTGATATGATGAAGTTAAAATACAAATTTTCTTTTTGTTTGTTGCATGGACTTGTTATATATTCTATTCACTGGATAGATTGCTATTCACTGGAGAGCCCAGGCTGGCCTTAAACTCAAGGCAATCCTCCTGTCTCAGCATCCCAAATAGATTAAAAGCATGTGTCACTGTGCCCAGCTGTGTTCTCTCATTTTTAGTCTAACTGATTTTGAACTTATATAGTAACTAAAACACAAGAAAGCCAATGTTTCCTTCCATCCCACAAAACAAAATTTTTATATACTTCTTATAAACTTCTGGTTTGTATAAATTTTCACAAGGATATACAACTCTCATTTATATAATTCCCAATGCAACACTAGTACTCTAAGAATAGATAACAACCATTGCCTAGTCTTAGGAAGCTGAGGCTTGAGGATCACACATTCAAGGCTTGCTAGGCTTCCAAGTAAGTCCATAGACAGCCTCGGTGACTTAGCCTGACCCTGTCTCAGAATAAAAATTTTAAAAGAGACAGGAGTATAGCTCAGAATTGCAGCACTTGCCTAGCATGAGCCAGGCTTTGGGTTTAATCCAGGGTAACACGAACACACAAACACACACACCACACACTCAACTTAGTAAAATTTACATCATCATGTCGCATAATGAAGAAGTAAACTGAGAAGAAGGAGCTCATTAATCTAATTTCTAAATTCACCTACAACAGAACACCCGCTCAGCCCATCTCTAGCCAATGCTGCTCAGTCTCTCCCGCAGCTGTTCCTCCGTTGAGTCATGTACTGACCTGGGAGCTGCTTTCTTCCTCTACTTCTCCCTCATTGGTTTGCATGGGAACAGACTGTGCAAAACTCTGCAGACGCTCACAAACACTGCCTGGAAAGTAAACAGAAAACATGCGTAAGGACTTCAAGGCAAAAGTTTGCTTTTCCAAATACAAAGACAAAAATCTGTCACGGGCTATTCATAGACTAATACAATAAAAGCAGCACTATTTCCTCTAATAATAAGACTGAGACCCGTGCCACTGTAGACCACCTAGATCAATTCCCAGAACCCACATGCTTTCCCCCAAAAGTTGTCTTCTGACCTCTACATACAAATCATGTGGTATGTGCATACAATCAATCAATAAATGTAAAAAAAAAATTACAGACTATGCATCAAGAAGTCTGTTAAAATGCCATACATTACGAAGGCTGAGGGACTGTTTCTGACATGAACTCAGTGGCTGGCTCTTTGACCTATCCCCCTCCCCTGAGGGAGGAGCAGCCTTGCTAGGCCACAGAGGAGGACAATGCAGCCAGTCCTGATGAGACCTGATAAGCTAGGGTCAGATGGAAGGGGAGGAGGACCTCCCCTACCAGAGGACTTAGAGAGGGGCAGGGAGGAGATGAGGAAGGGAGGATGGGATTGGGAGGGATTGAGGGAGGGGGCTACGGCTGGGATACAAAGTAAATAACCTGTGATTAATATTAAAAAAAATTAAAATTATTAAAAAAAAAAGAAGGCTGGAGGTGCCAGACATGGTGGTGTACACCTTTAATCCCAGCATTTGGAAGGCAGAGGCAGGTGGATTTAGATGAGTTTAAAGCAAGCCTGGTTTATGCAGTAAGTTCCAGGCCAGCTAGTGCTATGTAGAGAACACTTGTCTGGTATGCAAAATTTGCCCTGGGTTTCATGACCAGCATTGAGAAAACAAAACCAAACATAGTGTTAAACTTTCAAACTCAAACTTTTTAATGTTTTATTTATGTACTTTTATGTGCACGAGTGCTTTGCCTGCATGCATGTCTATGTGCTGCATGTGTGCCTAGTGTCTTCCAGGCCCAGAAGAGGGTGTGAGTTATTTATGAACATTATGAACTGTTATGCATGTGCTGGGTTCCCTGTACGAGCAGGAAGTGATCAGAACTACTGAGTCATTTGCTCAAGCTCTTCAAAGCTTTTTTTTTTTTTTTTTTTTTTAATTTTTGCAATTTTCTTCAAAACTCTGTATCATTCATCCTGGCTCCATTTCTCCTCCTAAAAAGTCTTTTTTTATTTTTTTTTAAACCTAGATTTCCCAAATGAAAGAATAAATGCAATATTTGTTTTAAAATACAGCTTATATTATATTTTAATGACTAATAATTAGTCAAACCAACTGAGGGAACCATTGTGGGTGACCGTCACAATGCATACTACAAGTAACCAAAACAGTGACCACTACAACTGATGGACATGGCAGTGGCAATGTGATCATGGCTGATCACATCACTGGTCAACACAGTGATCATCACAGTGAACACTACCACTGACCACCACAGTTACGACAGTGACCACACCAATAATCACCACGGTGACCAGTTAACCGTAACAGTGAACACTACATAAGGCCACCACAGTGACCACACAATAGTTACTATCATGGCTGACTATCTTAATTAGGGTTTTATTTGGCAATTTTCCCCCCGAGACAGGGTTTCCCTGTGTAGCCTTGGCTGTCCTAATCACCACTTCTTCAGGTACAGATATTCTATTGTACCCTTTTTGGATTCTCCTACTTTATCCACTTTTTTTTTTTTCTAAACCTCTTGTTGTAGCCTGATTTGTTTGTCTCTAACAGTTAGCCCTTCTCTGTCAGTCACTGCTCCTGCCTTTCTTTTTTTTTTTTTTATACAGGATTCTGCCTGCAAGCCATCAAGTGGTTTACTGGGAATTGAACTAAGGACCTTTGGAAGAGCAGCTAGCGCTCTTAACCTCTGAGCCATCTCTCCAGGCCCCTGTTCCTGCCTTTCAATGACTCCTCTTCCCTGTCCCCAGAAACGAACACTCACCTGTCTTCTGCCCTACCTACTACCCCCTACTTTCAAGGCTTTAACCCCAACTTTTGCCTCTATACTTACTTCTTAATCCCTTACCTCTTCACAAGCTCTTGCCCATTCCTCACAGCCCAATTAAGTCTTGTCTTGTTAGAGTAGAAATGTTTAAAGCAGAACAAGAAAGGACACTGAACTACCTAGCAGCTGGCAACAGCAGGCTACCTTACTGTTCCTAAGCATGAATGGGCACAGAGCAGAGGCAAACCTGCCGAGATAGCTGTAGCTTTAACCACAGAATCAAACACTAATGCTTATTATGTGTGACCTTGAAGAAATTACTGCTCTTCTCAGGCTTGTGTCCCTAAGGAAACTTGGAGAGAATCATTTTTCTGAGGATCAGTGACAAGACATTTGCACTTGGCACATAATGTTGATGGCCTACTCAGAAAGCCCCTCTACTCTGAATTTCTACTTTGCTATCGGCTCACACTCACAGTCATCTCTTGGCCCTTTCCCTGTGACTGTGCACCTGGAGAAGGTGGCTTTCACCTTCACTTCTAGCTGCTCTCTGCCCTAGAGCAGGCACAGCAGCTTGCCTGAGAGATCAGAAAGCCAAGTGATGGTGAACTCAACACTTTTCTCTTCAGGATGCTCAAGAAGCAGGCACTCTCCTTGGTTCTTCATAAATATGGGACATCTTCACAATTCCTCACAAAAGGTAAAGTCAACCAAGTCCTTTTTTCTTTAAAACTATGTAGCTGAGGCTGGTCTTGAACTCCTGATCCTCTTGCCTTCATCTCCCAAATGCTGGGACTACAGGCATAGACCTACACGCTGACCAAGTCTGCAGAGTTCTGAGGTCTAGTGCTTAGAAATTCACTACTTTGTATATAGTTTAGTGACAGAGCATCACCATGGTCCCTTTATAAAACCCTCTTTTATTGCATTCTCCATTAGGGTAAAAGCAGTGACATTTCTGTGCCTCAACACCACCAACCTCTGGTGTACTGAACTAAAATATTTTTTATTATTTTTATTATTTTTTTTTTGTCTGGTGTCCTTAGGGGTCAGGAGAGGGCATCAGGTCCACTGGGACTGGAGTTACAGATGATTATAAATGGTCACCTGAGTACTGAGAATCAAACCTGGGTCCTCTGCAAAAACAACAAATGTTCTTAACCACTGAGCCAAGTTCCCAGCCCTGAGACTAAAATCTTGATAAAAGGACATAAAGTAAAATTTTAGAGCATTTTACGTTTGGGATTTTTAGGCTTCTGTTGCAAGCTGGGCAAGTGAGAGATAAAGTGTTTTCTTGTACATTAGGCCAAGTGAGTGCTTATAGCTGTACACTCGCTTCTAGCTACTGAGCCTTATAAACTTATAGGCCACCCAGCATTTTGACCTCAGCAGTGACTGTAGTTATGGCAACTTCGTTGTTAGGTAAGTGGCTGTTTCTATAGAGACAAGGCTGCAAGCATTAGGCTCGGAAGCCTTAGCAAAAGCTTAGGGGTTTGCAGAGCTCACCAAGAATAAACCACAGCTTGTCACAGTGGTTGCTGGTACCGAAAGCTCATGTACACCAAATGTCAGCTGTGCAGGTAGCCTCAGCATAAACTGACCACTCTGGCCTAGTAAGCAAATGCCAGCTGTGCTGGTCTCAGCAAAGAGAATAGGGCATTAGCAGGCTTGGGTGGCTCCAGGGTACAGGGATTGCGACTTGACCTTGAATTGGGCCTGCCCAGCTCTTCCTAAGCCGACACGGCTGAGGCAGAGATTAGATGGTGGAGAGGAGACTTCCTTCACACAGAACTTCTAGACACCAGAGAGTGGGGCAGTCATTAGCTGCGTATAAGCCACAGGACAGCGGAACTTCAGACAGCACCTGCTTTACAAAGCAGCAAAGTCCTAGGTTTAATTGTTTGTGCTAGACAGATGTAGGTGTTTCAAAGAGAAAATGGAAACTAGGAGGTTTCTAACTGTACCTAGTGTGAGAAAGAAAGGAAGGGTCTGGGCATACCCTGGCAGACCCAGACCTCCTGGTTAACGCCAGGGCACTGAGAGACAAAAGGGCATGCTGAAGAAAGAAAGCTCCTCCCCCAACACTACTGATGCTTCTTTCCCACAGTACAGTATCAATATTTTAATATTAGGATGTAAATCCCTGACTCATGCAGTCAGGGTGAACTGCTTATCTGATTAGTGTGTCTAGAAGAAACTCAACCTGGACTTCCACACTCTGGTCCCTCTGCCGCTCCTTTACCTCACAGATGCCCATTCTGTTCTGTTGCCCACTCTTCTAGAAGGCAGACTAGCGCTGCCATCTCAGTACACCTGTCAGATCTAGAGTTCAGAGTAAGAGGCCTACTTGCCCTCAGATATAAGCCAGCTCTCTAAAGCCAACTGTACTCATAATGGAGGGGAAATGTTAATCCCCACTTGTCTCATTCCTTTGTCCTATGCCTCTGTTAGTTCAGGACTTGGTAGGGAGAGTATTATTTATTGGGTCCTCTTCCCCACAATTGGCACTGGCCGCAAACCTTTATTTTCCAAACTCTTCACTAACCTCGTTTCTCCCCACACACGTCCTTTTCTGCAAGTCACTCAGGTAAACTTCCCTATTCTCGACACATAACATGCTAATACCTCTCTGCACATCCCCTGGTCATGCCTGCTATATTTTGGGTCTTACATGGATCTGAGTGTCCACACAGTAAGAGCATGGTCCCCAGAGACTGACTTGGAAGGTGTTTGGACCTAGAAATCTTTGGGTCTTTAAGAACATGCTCGTGGAGTGGAATGAGGGATGCTGGTCTCTTCCTTCTTTTATTGACACAAGTAACAGTTCTGTTAAGACACGTGCCATTGCCACAACATACTGCCTCACTCAGGAGTCATAGGCTCACACCTCAAAAACCATGCATCAAAACAAATCTTTTTCTTTGTATGTTAATTACCTTATGTGTTTGTATGGTGACACAAAGCTAACATAATACCCAATTAGAACCTCCTTGTATTTATCCACACCCTTTCTTTCCAATATCCATTTAATTTCTAAACTCTTTACTGATTTTCCTTTAGTATACCTACTTAATGTAAATCAGCTGTAACTTGTTTTCCTCTTTGCCCTTTATTTTCACCCAAGTTTTGTTGTTCCTTTGGAATTAATCTTAGAAGTTTTAAATGTGTTTCCGTTAATCAACTGTGATTGTGCACACCTTTGATCCCAGTGCTCGGTAGGCATAGGCAAAGAAACTGTTGTAATTTCCAGGCTAGCCTGGTCTACACAGCTAGTTCCAGGGCACCCAGGGCTACACAGGATGAGACCCTGCCCCCAAAACCAATACCAAAGAAACAAACAAAACAAAGTTATTTTCTTTTCAGTCTTGACAGGCTAGAGGTACAGCTCAAAAGTAAAGTGTGTGCTTCGTTGTCCCTAGTCGCTGGTGTCACCCCCCCAGACCCCAAACACACACCACCCCTAAAATACCTGTACACTGGGCTGGAGAAATGGCTCGTACTTCTCTTGTAGAGAACCTGAGTTTGACTCCCAGTGCAGGAACTGGGTGGCTCACAACCACCTATAGTGAAACTGCAGGCAATTCTACACCTCTGGCTTCTGAGGGCACCTATACTCACACGCACGTGCCCACACACTGGCACACACGTACCCTTCATTAAAAATAAATCTTTAGAAAAAACTATCTGCAAACTTTGATGACAATCTTGCTTCAGGATGTGGCTTAAGGACCATTTTTAAGGATCCATATCAGTTTTACTGTCATTTTGACAAAAAAGAGTAAAACAGGTAATACTTAAGTACACAGTGAACTAAGGGTGCCATTTGAGGACCTACTGAGGGGTGTGTGAGGGGTTGGTGCTAAAAAAGTGATAAAAAAGCCGATACCAAAATTCATTGGAAGGGGTAGCCAGAGGTAGTAAAGCTGTCCTGAGCCATGTGTGTTTGTTCGACTGGTTTCCGCAGAACATTCCACCATTGTATCATACATAAACGATGGATAGCCTTGACCTGGCACTGCACTCAGCACTCACAGGACAACTTAGTAACTGTTAATTACCAGATGAGTAGCATCATACACATTCTGTGAGTGTCTTCTAGAAAAATAGCAAAGATGAGCCTGGAAGCAATGGCTCACACCTTTAATCCCAGTATTCCGAAGGCAGAAACAGGCAGACCTCTAAGTTCAAGGCCAGCCTGGTCTGCAGAGTGAGTTTCAGGATAACCTAGGCTACACAGAGATACCCTGTTTCGAAAAACAAAAACAAAACAAACAAAAACAACAAGAAAAGGCAAATATGCTGGAGTTTTGAAAGCCTTCTAGGCTCCAGCCCTTGCTTTTTCCAGCCTTACCCACTGGCTTGCTTTGTTCCAGGCATACTGAACTACTCTTCCTGCTTCACTAATGTGCTAGACTGGTTCAGGCTTCCATGTTTCTGTTAATATTCTTCCCTCTGTCTCTCTCTCCCATGGTGCCACCAAGAAACATGCTACTTATCACTCAAAGGTCAGCTTGTGCAAAGTATTTCCCAATCCATCTCCAGGCAGAGGAGATTGTGTCTTCAGGGGGGTCTGTCTGAATTCTATTATGAATCTTTAACACCTTTCTAGATTTATTTGCTCACAGAGATTGTCTATGTAACAAGGATGTTCCTGAACCCTCGATATCAGATATTAGATGCTGCTAATCTCTGTATTCAGTGTACCTGAAACTGTGTGCCTGAAACCAGGCACACTGGTGTACATCTTTAATCCCAGCACTCAGGAGGCAGAGGCAGACAGATCTCTGAATTCAAGGCTAGCCTGGTTTATAGAGTGGTCCAGGACAACCAGGGCTATACAGAGAAACTCCATCTTGAAAAACAAACAAAGTAAAACACTAGAAAATAACAACAAAACTGTAAACTATTTGACAAGTATTCATTGAGTTTCTATGTAGAAATAACTATATTAACCAACTGAAGTGCTTTTATTTAAAATGAAATATATGGGACTAGAAATAGAGTCTAGCAGTTAAGACCATCCATGTGGTGACTCACAACCAGTTGTAACTAGTTTCAGGAAAACAGATGCCTTCTTCTGGGCCTTGCAGACACAAGGCACACACATGACAGATTTGCACGCAAGACACCCTTACACACAGAATAAAAATCAAGTTTAAATTGTTATTTCCTACCTTGATGTAGCAAGACACCTGCAGATGATGATAACACATTGTACATTTTAAAAAGCTAAATGGATGTTGGGCACAGTGGGGCACACCTGAAATCCCATCACTTGGGGAGGCAGAGGCAGGCAGATCTCTGTGAGTTCACGGCCAACCTGGTGTAAAAAGCAAGTCCAGGACAGCAAGGCTACACAAAGAAACCCTGTCTCAAAACAAACAAAAGCTAAATGAGAGCTGCAGAAACGGCTCAGAGGTGAGGAGTGCACACTGCTCTTGCAGAAGATACAACTTCCCATTCTAACGTGCAAGCTCACAAATACTAAAAACTCCAGCACCTGCCTCAGACCTCTCAGAGTGCCTGCACCCACCTGACATGTCCCTCCCACACGTAATTAAAGATGAAAACGAATCTAAAAAGAAAAAGCTAGAAAGATTTCCATGTTTTCACTATTACAATGAGAACTGTTTGAGCAAACAGGTTGGCTAACCTGACTTAAACATACAATGTGTATGTATATATATATATATATATATATATATATATATATATATATGTCAAAACAGCACACATACCCTCTTAAATGTGTATGGTTTTTCCATTTTTATATATGTTTTAAAATTTCTTCAAAGTTTTTAAGAAGTCTCAAAGAGTTTAAGGACAAATCTGGAGGTGCTAGAAAAACATTAGCATAAAACAATGGATGATCAGTGACAGCAGGGATTTTTCAATTTGGATGAGGAAGATCCTGCAGAGGAACCAGGAGAAAGGACCCCAGGAGAGGTAAAGCGGCAGTGTGTCTCCTCCCTCTTCTAAAGGAAAAAGAAGCAACCAAAACACAAAACCACAAACCACTGTATATCTAGGGTACAAAAAAAGGTCTTTCAGAAAAACAGAGCAAAACTGGTGGTACAGAGCTTATCTAGCATGGGCAAAGCCTTGAATTTGATGCCAGCACCACCAAATAAGAAAAGAGAACGCAAGACTTAAAGAGAGGGATTCTCTACTTTAAAAAAAAAATACAGACTCAATGACTGAAATTAAGTTTTGAAGGGGTCTATAGGCCTCACGATTCCCCCGGAGCAGATTCAGCAGAGACTGTGAAATCTCTTAGAAAGCAAATATGGGCTAGAGCAGTAAGAACTGCCTACTTAAATCTGCAATTGCTTAATCCTAATGACTTCTCACTCTAGGATGAGGTATCAAATATCAGCAGCAACATGAATGCCAGTGCTTTCCGTGAGTGTGTATGTGTGTGGTGTTGGGGACTGAACTCGGGCATTGAGCATTATAAGCAAGCACTCTACAACTGAGCTACATTCCCACTCTGAATAGCAGTGTATTTTACTGGAAACAACTAAAACTATAATACAAAAACTGGTATCATAGCCACAGTCTGCCTTTCTGAACGAATGCAGAAAAACTGGGGCTGCAGAGGTGGCTTAGTAGTAGCAGCATTTGTTGCTCTTACAGAGGTCATACGTTCAGTTCTTAGCATCCACATGGCAGTACTAACTATCTGTAACTCCAGTTCCAGAACATTCGATACTCCCCATAGGCACTACATACATGCACAGACAGGTATATATGCAGGTAAAAACACACATATACATGAAATAAAAATGAATTACCAGATGTGGTAGTGCATGTCTTTAATCTAAGCACTTGAGAGGCAGAGGTAGACGGATCTTTGTGAGTCTGAGGCCAGTCCAGTCTACATAGCTGAGTTCCAGGACAGCCAGGGTTATATAGAGACCTTGTCTCAAAGAGACAACAAAAAAACAAATCTTTTTTCAAAAGAAGTGAAATCCTGAATTATATAATTTCTTATTTAAAAAAATACTTGTTTATTTATTTATCTATATAAGTGTTTGCCTACATGTTCATCTGTGAACCACATGTGTGCCTGGTGCCAGAGGAGATCAGAAGAGGGTGATCAGGTCCTCTTTACCTAGAGTTACAGACAGTTGTGAGCCACTACATGGGTGCAAGGAATTGAAGCCAGGTCCTCTGGAAGAGTAGCCAGTACTCTTCATCAGTGAACCATCTCTCCAGCCCCTACATAATTCTCTCTCGCTCTTTTTTTTTTAAGGGATGTAAGAAAGAAGCCTTCCCATAAACTTTCCTTCTTTTTAAAATGAAGACTCCTGATTTACTGCCGATGATAAACTTACCACTGACAGTATCCTGGGGCAACACAAGCCCGAGACGATCAGTCTAGGTTACATTCAGTGCAAAATGCCAAAACCCTGAAAAGAAAAAAAAGTCACAATGAGCCATACAGACAATGTAAGATGCCTAAAGGAGCATCAGAGTAGGCAGTGTCATCTGAATCCACTCTTTCATTTAGAGTTTATGGACTACTGGCCTAACTCTGCAAACATACTCCTCAAGGATGCATTTAAAGTTAGACGAAATGTGAATAAAATGCATATATGATGCAAGGTGCCAAATACCCATTTACTAAAGGCCAGGTCGTAACAGAGAGTGTGGAGTAAAGGCTTGAGAGGAAGCTCCCTGATGCAGCACTTGCCGAATGTGCAAGGCCATGGAGTCCATCCTAGCAACACATGAAAATGGAATTGCTTCCAAAATGATATTAAAACCTGTATTCAATCTTTACTACTTTCTTTTACAACAAACTGATCTTTTGATTATTATTATTGCGTGCATGGTGTGTCTGAGTCAATGAGTAAAAGCAACATATAGAGGTTAAGAAGACAACTTTCAAACAACATCTCTCTCCTTCCATGTTGATGTGGGTTTCAGATTAAACTATAACCCTTATGTGCTGAGCATCTTACTGACCACAGTATCTCCCCATACGAACCACGACAATGACCAGCATGGCGGTAACCAGCAGCCCCCTAATTGATCTTAAGGCCTTTCCTCTCAACAAGAGGAAAAGTCACGCCTACTACCCGAAACTTTGCCACCTACCTGCAGCTAGGGAGGTCATGGATCTTGGAGGAGAACTTACGACCACCACTTTACTAAACCAGCAATCCCCAACTACGTTCTAAATATCTGTCCTTACACCCACAAGTAAGCATACCTCTCACCCCTCATCAAAGAAACTTCTCTTTGCAACTGATGGAGACCATTATAAAAACCACAACTAATCAAAATACAGAGAACAAGAGAACATGCGACACCCATTCCCAACTGAAATAGCCAGAACACAATTCTTGTAGCTAAGGCTCGGGGATCATTTTGGAAGAGAGACCAGAAAGATTAACTGCTTCTCCTAAAACTTTAGAGAGACTACACCCCTTAGGTCTCATGAACATGGCTGCCTAAACACAGATCATCTGCACAATGACATCAGCAATGGTCATACTAACAGGGAATGGGGAAGGCTTGTGGAGCCTCAACCTAGACCAAGAGCTATGGGCAGCTGGGGAATGCTGAGTAGGAGAAGTGAGCTGCCCTAGGAAGGCCCCACACAATACCAGTGGACAGCCCTGAGAACATACACACATTATATGGACTGAGCAGGTTGTATTTTATGTATTTACAGATACACACAAATAACAATAGTTAAAGACAAAGCCTCCATGAATTTAAGAAAGAACGATGTGGGGGGGATAAATATATAAGAGACTGAGGGAAAAAGAAAAGGAGGGAAATTATACAATTATATTGTAATTTCAAAAAAATAAAGATTATTTTAAAGAGATAATATTTTGCTATGTAGCGCAGGTTGGCTAAGAATTTTAAATCCTCTTGCTTCAGTCTCCCAAGTGCTAAGATTACAGGCATGCTACAATTTACAAATCTTTACTATTTCTTATTTTATTTTGTTCTAGCTACCTCAAAAATACCAAATTGCACTTTCACCACCTGAATGTCTCATAATCACTTCAGACTGAACTTGATCCAAACTTTAACTTCACCCTGCCTAGACTGCTTCTCTGTATTCCCCAAGGCCCTGATCAGATTCTAAGCTCACTTCTCACCTTCGTCAAGCTCCTCACACAAGCCTAACATTAAGTGCCAGCACTAACCCGTTCAAAATTTGCAGCTCAGATCCACCCATAATTCATTTTCACTGACATTACCATGTCTCCTTCAAAGGTTCTGTTCCACACTTGCTCCTTCCTAATCCACTGCCAAATAATGGCTGCCATAATCTCTTCAGTATAGTTCATTACCAGCAGCTAGTAAGTACATATGTGAGTTTATTTTCTGACGACAAGTCTCTCGCCTGCTTGGGATGCACCTACTGTGTGTAGAGACAGCAAAACAAGTGCCAGTCCAGGCTGTGAGAAAACTGTCTCTGTCTGGAAGTACCCACTTTGTTTCACAACCGACCTGTGCTCTGTGAGAGGGCACGCCTTTCTCTGTGGCTGTGCACTGTACGGGATAGCTTCAGGTCCCCAGTACGTCACAATAACTGAAGTGGTACTTTACTGAATGACCGTATCTGCCATCACCTCTGTTCACAGCACCTAACACTGTTCCAATCAATGTACCAGTAGTGTTGCAAACAGAATTAGGACTGTCTCAATTATTCCCTCATCCTCCTCCTGCAACACATTGTTACAACAACCTCAAAAGCATGTGTGACCTTTGTGTATGTTGTGGCTTAAGTACCGAGTAAGTACCCACTGCCTTCAGTGCAGATTTAAAAAAGAACTCTGCAGGCCCATTCTCCTCCACTGTGCATTCAGACTCGAACCTGGTCTCTTCGTCCACCACAGCTGCTCTAATTTCTGCTGAAGGCCCTCAGCTGATTCCCTTCTATTCCTCAACCTCTGGTGTCCTCTTCAGGAACTTTCCTGGTCTCTCCACTGAGATATACCATGTTATACTGGTAATGTACATGGGTCTGTCTTCCATACACAACATGAGCTCCCTGAGAGCAAAAATTAAGACTTACACATTTTTTAATTTGGTAAGATGTCCAACAAATATGCTGAAGTGAACCCCAACTGCATCACAGGAACTTAACACATAATGCTGGCAGTTCCCCATTAAATGGCCGTGGGCAAAGTTAAAGGAGCTCGCTGCACCTTCGAGACTGATCTGGGCCTCCTGGAAGACTCGGGGCTATGCAACTGCATGTGATGAGAGAATGGTCAGATTCTTCAGTTTGTCACCAGCCTCCGATTCTCAAGAGAACGGTCTAATCTTAGTGCTCTATTCTGATTAGTTTCTCCTTAGACTGAACCATGACTTGTCTCCAGAGCTATCATCAGTCCAAACTCTACACCAAAAATGTCATAATGTGGCTCATTATTACATATGCTCTTGACAGACAACTTTAGGTGGAGACAGTCATCAACAAGGTCCTCTGCCTGCTTCTTTGTCATCTTGGACACACACTGACCTTTAGGGAGGACAAAAAGACACTATGGCAGAGGACAGAGGAGCCAGGGAAACTAGGTAATTTTCCAGGTGCATTCTTTTCCTTATAAGGGACAGGGTATCTTTGCACTCCTGTACTCAGGTGACTGTGCCAACTCTGAGATTACCCGTGTACTCTACCATGCCTGGCTTCCAGGTATTCTCAAACTGGGTTTCTCAAAAAAGCTTCTTTACTCACTCTGTCTCAAGTGTATGACTATCTAAAATAAGCATAAATACTGATTCTAAAAACAAAAGCTTAAGTTATCTGCAGCAGTATGTTCCTTCTAAGAGATGAACACCAGAACATGCCTTCAAACAACTACTCTGAAATGCTCAGGAGTACTTGAATCCTACCGCCTGGTCATGCACGGTCACGATGGCAAGCTACCAGCCACCGCAGTGCCCTCTACTCTCCTAAGGAGGGACCAGAGTAAACGAGGGACTTACAAATTAGATTCCGAAGACCTCGGACTCAGCCAGCCCCGGGTCTTGCTACTGAAATAGACTACAGTCAAGTATTTAACTAAACTCACACGATATAATTACAGCTAAGTGTTTCCTAGAGAATGTGGCAAGCTGAAAGGCATATATATTCAACAAATGACACTTACTTTTCTAGTATCACCTCTGATGTGACAGGGTTTTAATTTTCAAGCTTAGCTATTCAGTGTGATTCAATTTAATTCTCATTTAAAAAATTCAAGCAACACAGAGAAAGCCCTTGATCACTCCGTCTCTTCCTTTAGCATGCTCCTCAGCGCTGTCACCAGCATGTATCTAGTGCAGTCTTGGAACACAGACTATTAAGGAATACTCTACTCTCCATCACTGTAAAATCAAAGCAAACAAAAAGCACCCAAATAAAACCACCAAAACAACAAAAGAAAACACTACACGTTTTTGTAACAACATATTTTATTGGTTTATTTTTTGTGACAAGGTTTCACATAACCCAGGTTGGCTTCAACTCCACAGGAGAGAAGGACTTTGAATTTCTGATCCTTCTGCTTCTACCTCTCAGGTGTTGGAGCTTGAACTCAGGATTTCATTTTTTCTTTCTTTTTTTTTTTTTCCCAAAACAGGGCTTTTCTATGTAGCTCTGGCTGTTCTGGGAAGCTCTGGCTGTTCTGGGACTTGTTCTGTAGACCATGCTGGCCTTGAACTCTGCCTGCCTCTGCCTCCCAAGTGCTGGGATTAAAGTGGTGTGCCACCACCTTCCAGATGAACCCAGGACTTTGTGCATAATAGGCAAGCACTCTACCAACTGAGCTACATCTGAAACCCCTTATTTTTGTGGGATTTTCTTTTGGGGGGGTAGGAATTTATGAGACAAGATCTTCCTATGTAACCCAGGCTAGCTTCAAATAGCTTGCTTCATCCTCTCAATTACTAGAATCATAAAAATCAAACACTTTAACTGAGACACAAATGAACACTGAAAACCATGATAGCTTAGGCTGATGGCAACTGGCTATCAAGAGGTCCACAGGTAGTACCTTAAGTAAAGCTGTACATCAAAGGGAAGTACACAGAACGGCAGCAGGGAGGCTGGAAAGGTCTTTCCAGGCCAGTTCTGTGAGGGGGCAGCTGGCTCAAATAGAAAAAAAGTTACCTGCTGAGTCAAGTTTCCCAAGTAATAGCGGAAGCCTAGCAGCACAGGTGCGAGCAGGCCTGCAGGCGGGAGTGTTGTTTAGCCACCCAAACACAGGGTCTGCTTTGCCCAAAGCTTGGAATGCTAGCTTCACAGACCAATTTAGCTCAGTGTTTTAGAAATTCTGTAAAAATGTTCAGGTCTACCCATTCCTAAACACATATCCCTTTAATTATAAAATCTATGCTGGTGTCCCTCTTTTTTCTGTTAATCATACTTGCTGGAAAAAAAAAATTTCTTTTAATTTGATTGAGGAGCTCACTATATAATCTAGGCTGGCCTTGAACTCGTGATCTTCCTGCCTCAGCTTCCTGATACAAATGTGTACTGCTATGGCCAGCTCTGAAAAGGCAGCTTGTAGTTGTAGTTTCAATGGCCCTATCTTTTTTCACAAACATATCTACTAACTCTGTGCTGATGAACCCCCCAAACTCCAGTGCTGACCTTTCTTACCAACCTCCAGAACCAGATGCATTACTGCCTATGCCAACTGCCTATGCCCATGCCACAGGTCCCTAAAACTCACTGCAGTTAAAACTCAGACAGCCTGTCCCCAACGTGTGTTCTCCCTCTACCTCATCTTAAATGCCGTTATCCCAATCAAATCAGAAATCTGGTGACATTATCAGCTCCTTCCTAGCACCAAACTCTACCGATTCTAATCTCCAACATTCCAGTGTTTTTGTTTGTTTGTTTTCCTTACCTGTGTCTGCTGCTACTGACTTTTGACTTCTTCTGTTTTTACCAGATTTACTCCTTTTTAAAATTTGGTTTTCTTATTTTTCATACCTACCTTTCTACCTCCAACATTAGAATGATACTTAAAAAGTATAAAATCTTGACTAAATCTTGACTAAGAAGATATAATTTCCACACCATGCTACAGCAAATCCAGTACCTGCTCACCTCTCAGCTTCATCTTACAGAGCTACCTTGTATTCCGTTTCCCTGTGCCTTTGTGCAAGCTACTTCCTCTCAGAAGCACCCACAGGCCAAACGTCTCAGCTTGCAGACAGAGGCAAGTTAGGCAATCTTGTCTGTGAAGTCGCTGACACCATCTCATCTCATAGGCCATTTGGATGTGTCTGTCTTAGTACCTGTGTGGGCACTGTTCCCTAGGCTTCTGTATGTGTGAACCACGAGGCTAGACACTTCCTGAAGGCGTGCTCTGTGCGGTAGTTTGAATAAGAAATGGCCCAGAGGCTCATGTATTTGAATGCTTCGTCATCAGGGAGTGACACCACTAGACAGGATTAGGATTAGGAGGATGGGCTTTGAGGTTTCAAAGGACCAAGCCAGGTCCAGTGTAGGTTTTGCCTGCTACCTGCAGATCTGGATGCAGAGCTCTCAGCTACTTTACCAGCACCGTGTCTGTCTGTGTACCATCAAGCTCCTTGCTGTGATGATAATGGGCTAAGCCTCTGAGACTGTAGGCAAGCCCCAACTAATGCTCTCTTTTATAAGTGCTGCTTTGGTCATGGTTATACTTTACAGCAAAAGAACAATAACTAATATAGTCTGCATCAGGGGAGTCATTTAATACTTGATCAGTATTATTAAGTACAATGTCAGCCCAAGTGACATTCTCAATACATTCTTGTGGGATAAGCACACATTTTTAGGAAAAAAACGAAGTCAACTCAATACAATACTCTGAGCTTACTCATATAAGGATTCTCCTCAGTCATCTCTTTAAAAAAAAAAAAACAACAACTATAGTTCACCAGGGCAGCATGCTGTCCCCATGATACTTACAGTAGTAAAGAAAGCCTTGGGACTGGTTTGGCAGGAGCCTTAGAACTTGCTATGCAGATCAAGCTATACAGACTCACGGAGATTCACCTGCCTCTGCCTTCCATACCTGGCTGTAAAACTAACTTTAAAGTGTCAGTTTTACTCATCTGTCTGGGAAATCAGGAAAGGCCGCCTGGTGTAGAGGGCAGTCTAAGGCAGGAATGATGACAAAGCCAGGCATGCCACCTTGGGCTACTAAGCCAGGCTGTTCAGCTGTTATATCCTCCAGCCTGCCTCCAGGACAGGTGGTCTTACCCAGAAAATAAGACTGCCTTCTGAAGACCTAAACGTAAGTAGCGAGGTCCTTTTGGAAGTAGGGCAGCGCTGGGAGGGAATGTAAGGACTACAATAAGGACAGCAGCCACTCGACTAAGCAGCTCTTCAGAACGTTCGTGATGCACAGCATACTGCGCCATCAAGCTTTCAGGGCAAAGGCATGAAGCAGGGCTTCAATGTAGCTGCTGATCACGTAAGAATGTTTTATTTCATTTATTTGTCATGCCTATTTTGGGGGTGTGTATGTATGTGTATGTGTGTGCGCGCGCATGTGTGCTGGCGATGGAACCTAGGACTTTGTTCAGGACCATTAAGCACTCTGCAAACTGAGCTACATCATGCTCCCTTTGTTTTTGTTTTGTTTTGTTTTGTTTTGTTTTGTTTTTTGAGAGGCAGGTCTTGCCCAGCTCAGGGTGCCCTTTAACTCAGGGTGATCCTCCTGCCTCAGCTTCTGGAGTACTTGGATTACAGGTTTATGCCACCATGCCCAACTGTTGAAAAGTTCTTTAAATGATCTAAACCCTTTTGCCTCAAGGTTGCTTTTGGTCGTGGTAATTAGCTTAGTAACAGGAAATCCTGAGACAGTAAGCAAGGGGCAATCCGTGGACCACACTCTGAGAGCCATGTAAAAGGCAGTAAGTTTAATCTAAGGGAGGGCTGAGCACGAAGGAAGTGTGTGGCCAGTGGTACAGCCTAACATCTAAGGGCAGCTTGACAAAGCTAACTTGGTCCCTGGAAAATCTCACAGCCTAAGAATGCCAGGGCAAGGCAGGGTCACACTGACAGCAGGATGGGCCAGCGAGAGTCTCTGGCACGGCAGCCCCTCGGCCCCCACTGCTCTGGACATCGTTCTCTGAAGGCCGTGGCAGCATTTCCTCTCTAGAGTCTGCCTGTTCTGCTGCTAGAAGCTGCAGCCTTGCCACAGCTTCCTGCCGCTGTTCACTAACTGCAGGACCCTCTCCCTGCTGCAGCCTCAGAGTTTTCAGACATCCCTTGGTCTGACTGCCTTCAAAAGCAAATTTAACAGCAGCCACGTAGCCAGTTTTCCTTGCCAACGATCATGTGAGTTTGCTATTCTGTCCCTGTGCGCTTTGAGCACTGTGGAACAGTTCCTGGAGCATCATATGTCGCTGATCTAGTCGTCATCAACTGAAAACATTTCCTTATATTCTGTGGTACAAACTAAAAGCATTCTGGATGTAGTTTGCATCCAGTCCATCCCTGGCCGAAAGAAAGGTTTAAATTCCAGATAAAGGGGGGTTGGACATGGACATGGTTAAACTGCTGTAACTGTCATTTCATGTTTGGGAGTACATACTTCCATTTCCGTCATGATTAGAGTTCTGGAATTATTCCGCATAACTACAGTTGTGTTCTGTTGATGTAGCGAGTTCTCTGCTAACAGAATTTTAAACAAAGGAGGAGTTCTGAAGAACCAGAAGCCACTTTTGGTCTCTTAAATGGAAAAGTAATATATATAGAAATAGAAACTGGCATCAATCTACAAAATACAGTTCTCCAGGCCCTTAAAATGTCTTTAATCAACATATTCAGTGAGGTTCCTTAACAAGACATTATTTTTGATGGGAGAGGGGATATGCTGCAGGGTGAGCCCAGGGCCTTGCACAAGAACAGATCATTTTTTAAGTCAAAATGAAACCAAAACTTCAAAAGATATTTCTGATAGTGGAATGTAAACTGGATGATTCAGACCAACTGCCCTACTAAGGACAGCCAGAAAATCTGGATAAAGCATAAAAGGCCCTAAACTTAGAGAAGCACTAATAAATCACTCAAGAATTACCAAATATAGAAGCCAGTTCCAGAAGCTGGAGATAGACCAGTCATTAAGAGGTCACACTGCTCTTGCAGAGAACCTGAGTTCTGTTCCAGCACCCACATCAGGTGGCTCACGGTAGTCTGTAACTCCAGCTCCAAGGGATCCAACACTCCTCTGGATTCCATGAGCACATGCACTCAAAGCACACACACACAGACACACACACACACACACACACATACACATAATTTAAAAGTAGTGATAAAAATAAATCTTTTTAAAAACCAATTCCAGATAAGTTACGTACTTAAATATGAAATATAAACAGCTTTCAGAAGGATTATAGAACAAAGCTTTTTACATTTAGAGACAGGAAAGGAATTTTCAAAACAGGACATAAAAGGTACCAGTTATTAAAAACAGATATGGGCTAGAAAGATCAGTTGTAATGGGGGTGTGGCTTATCTAACATGCATGAAGCTCTGGCATCAAAGGGAAATTAAAAAGGTAAGATAAAATAAAGCTTATTACTGTCTTTGTAGTAAACTGATGTGATTTTTGTCCTCTGACACTCTCAGCTGTGACTATCCCAAATATTCCCAACAGCAGAACAGTAAACACACTATGCAGTGTTCACACCACGGACACCCACACAGCTTGGACTTAAAGCAAAGGCCACACAACAGCATGAGGGAGTCTTGAAAGCACAGTGACTAGAGAAAGGATTGCATAGCATATGGCTCCACGCGTTCAAATCCAATCACAAGTGTTTGTTTAGAGGTACATGTGTAATTTAAGTAGAAAGGAAAATAAAACAACAACAAAATAGTTAACCTGAAGGAAGGGCAGAGACTATGACTAACAAAGGTTACAAAGGGGCTGCTGAGTTACCACGATGTCAAAAAAAAAAAAAGTGATTATTTTAAAGTAATTCACTAAATCATATGTTTGCATCTTATACACTTGGGGGGGGTGCTGGGGATTAACCTAGTACCCCCAGCATGCCATGGAAGCCTCTGCCACTCAGCCACTCCATGTCCTTTTGCACGTTTCTGATTGTGTGATATACTTTACAATGAAAAAAATATTCAAAGCAAAACAAAACTTACTTCTTGAAGTCTGAGACATAGAGATGACAAGCTTAAGGACTGCTTGGGCAACTTTGGTGAGACTGCCTCAAAACAGAAACAAACAAATGAAGGATAAATGGCATGCGTGATAAAACTCTACAAATGAAATCACAGAACCTAAATTCTCCAGCTGGCTGAGCTCTTCCTTCAGGTGCCCCTTTGCCACTCACATTTTTCATAACTAATCTGTGACACTCCCAACCATGTGCTTTCTTCAATTTCAGTGATGCTAGAAAACCATAGAGGCCTAGCAATGATGCTCCTGCCAATGCCTTTCCTACTGGAAATCTTTGCGCTAGGAACTAAGTCAGACTGCCTTGTCCAAATTCCAGATCTGCCATTTTCTAGCTATGTGACTACAGTAAAGGGCACCTGGAAAAGGAAGCAGGAGGATCTCTGAGTTCAAAGCCACGTTGGTCAAGTGTCAGAATGGGTAGAGGCCTATGCAGAGAAATCCTGTCTTGAAAAAATAAAATAATAAGAAGAAAACAAGATAAAAGTATTACCTGTCTCAAGGAGTATAAGTGATGGTTAAACAGGCAAATGTAAGTAAAGCCCTTGAACTGTACCCGGGTAGATACTGTGGAACCTGATCCTCCAAGCTTAACAGCCACTGCCGGAGACCCTCAGTAGGGAGTCCAAGCTACCAGTTTATGTGCCCTGATGCCAACTGTATGTACTTCTGCCCCAGTGTACCTGGTCTTGAGAGATGTCAGCATATAGCAGGTTGAAGGTTAGCTAAGAAAGGGCTCCATCGACGCAACTACAGGGAAGTTGTCACCCTTGCTGGGGTGAGACTCTCTGGTGACGGAGCTGTTCTGGAAAGACATCCACGTTCTCATAAGCAATCCCATAAACTAGCTTGTTCACTAAGCTAGACTTAGAATATTTTGTTTTTCTAAGACAGTCTCACTATGTGGCTCATTATGTGTCCAGTTTCAAAGAATCCAAAGCCCTCTGGGGGTACCGCACAAACAAAATGCACAGACATACATGCAGGAGAGAAACAATTCATAACAATAAGTAAAATCTTAGAAAATTGTTTTGGGTTTTTCGAGACAGGGTTTCTTTGTGAAGCTCTGGCTGTCCTGGAACTAGCTCTGTTGCCCAGGCTGGTCTCAAACTCACAGAGATCTACCTGCCTCTGCCTCCCAAGTGCTGGGGTTAAAGGTGCACACCACCACTAACTGGCTGTCAAAAATTTTTTTAGAAAGAATATAATCTAAAATTTCTATCTGACGTGGTTTAAAATAAGACATTCAATTTTTTGGTTAAAAGTGTCTTACCATGAAAATTTCTAATTTTTACTTTTAGATATTTCTTATTTGCCTAATTAGTGATTTATATGTTAAGCAAATCCTTATATCCATTAAAGTTCACAGCAACATTATTTATGACAGCTAAGAAATACAATCAATCTAAAAGTCCACCAACTGGTAAAAGGACAAATATTGAGCAGGAAGCAAGTTACTATTGACATACAACACATTTCCTCAAAAATATGCTGAGTAGGGCTGGAGAAATGCCTCAGAGGTTAAGAGCACTGCCTCTTCTTCCAAAGGTCCTGAGTTCAATTCCCAGCAACCACACAGTAGCTCATCAACCATCTAGATCTGTTGCCCTCTTCTGGCATGCAGGCACGCTACTGTATAAATAGTAAATAAACAAATCTTTAAAAAAATATGCTGAGTAAAAGTAGGCTTTGAATATTACATATCATATAATCAGAACATGAACTAGAAGTTTCTCGAGGCAGGGCATAAGAACAAGGATTAACAACTATAAGACTGGGGGGTAGAGAGATGGCTCAGAGATTAAGAGCACTGACTGCTCTTCCAGAGGTCCTGAGTTCAATTCCCAGCAACCACATAGTACCTCACAACCATCTATACTGGGATCTGATGCCCTCTTCTGTCATGCAGGCACACATGCAAATAGAGCACACACAAGTAAAGTAAAATAAATAAATCTTAAAAAAAAAAAAAAACAAAAAAACAACTATAGGACAAAAGAGATCATTTTGGGGCAACAAAAAAGTTCTAAAGTTGTGATGAATACACAACTGGGTAAGTTCACTAAAAACAAAGATGGGTTCATTGTTCATATGCTTTCTTTTGTTTTTAAGAGTCTTGCTATGTAGTTGTGGTTGAGCTTGGTACTCAATGCCTTGGTGCATACCCCAGGCTGCCTTAAACCCATGGCAGTTCTGTCTCTGCCTCCCACATGTTAGGATCATAGGTTTGTACCATGATTCCCAACTCATAAAAACGTTATTTTCAGGGTTGTTCATGTGGGAGGGTGTGCACATATAAAGGCCAGAGATCAGCCATGAGTGTCATTGTTCAGGAGCTTCTACCTTGTAGTTTTGGATACAGGGTCTCTCACTGGGAGGTGGGCCTCATTAAGCTAGGATTGCTGGCCTGAGAGCCACTTGGATCCATGTGAGCCTTCCCAGCTCTGGGATTACAAGTAGTCGGATCACACTTGGTTAGTTTGAGTCGGAGGATTGCATTCACTTAGTTCCTTATGCTTTAGTGGAAAGTACTTTACCAAATGAATTTTCTAAACTTTTTACTTTTACACCAAAATGGGTGAATGTTACAGTATATAAATTACATCTTAATGAAGTGCCTTTTAAAAATTGCAAATAAGATATTCTTTCAAAGCAACCTATAAATTTGATGTCCTTAAGATCTCACCTACACATAAGGATAAAGTATAACAAGAACTCAGTTTTTAAAATAAGTTAAAATGATATATATTAAATACCTTAACAATCCCAAACTTCAGCTGAAAATGTAACTTAATGGTAAAGCATATATCCTGAGGGTTCAATCCCCAGCACCAAGAGAAAATAAAAATAAATAACCCAAAATAGGAACTTCCTTCCCCCTATCCATTTTCCAGTCTTGGAGCAATGAACAATCAGGTTGATAAACAGGCTTTCATCGTCATTTATTTCATCCCACCTGTATAAACATACACTCTGGCTTCATCTTTATAGTTACAAAGGCAAGAGTGGGAAAAGTTTTTAAAAGATATGATTTCAAATACATGTCACATAATGGCCCCTATCTTGGGTTTTTCCCAAACAGCAAGCATAAGAAAAAGATAAATGCAGGAGTGAAGAGATGGCTCAGCAGTTAAGAACCCTAGTTGTTTTTTCCACAAGTCCTGGGTTTGATCCCCGGCACTCACATGGAGGCTGACAACCATCTGTAACTCTAGTCCCCAAGGATCTGGTGCACTCTGCTCTCTGTGGACACCATGGATACAGCTATACATGCAATCAAAACACACACATACAAAATAAAAATTTCAATAAAAAGAAAAAGGTAAATGAGGAAGCATGATGTATAACAAGATAAAAAAAAAAAAAAACACACCATAAGCAGGATTTTAAAATATGGCCCAAGATAATCCTTAGAAAGTGTCTTTCACACAAATGTACTACTTCAGTTAGATTCTATAAGTTCTACAATACCATCAAATTGATCTGCACAACTGGAATTGTTAAACTAGGTACTGCTTGAAGCAGGTCACCAGGCAAGTCATCCAAGTATTTGGTAATACAGAGACTGACTTAAAAGTCATGTCCCTATGAGGTTTGACTTGGACAAAACAAGAGAAACTACACTGGTTGTTGGTATCAATTGCAATTGTATTTTATGCAAACAAATTTCATTTTAGATTTATTCCTCAAAGCAGAAACAGCTTACACTTTAGAAAAGTGTAATCTCACTCCTTTTATGTTTAGAGAATACCTGGCTTGTTTCCTGCCTTTGGACTGCTCATTTACTGTTGAGCTGTCAAAAGCCCACCAGAATTCACTCTGTCTCCCCCTGTCTGTCTGTCTCTGTCTCTCTCAAGTGTCTCAAGTCCTTTGGCTTAGCTCCTTTCTTCCTCCCTCTACTCTCAACATCACATTCCAAATTTGGAGGTTGGTATGAAAGGAAATGGGGGAAAGAAGGCAAACTAGAGACCACCGGAGCAGCAGGAGGGGAATGGCAAAGACTCACTTTGGAAGAGTGGCTGTTAAGGTGGTCCTAGATGTGTGGCAAGGGCATCAGCTGGGATACTGGCAGACAGATCAAACCCTCAGTGCTTACCAAGATCCACTGACCCAGAAGCTCTGTTCTGATTAACAGGCTCCTCAGGAGATTTTATAATAGGTTTGAGAATTGGTGGTTTATCTGGTAGAAGAAGAAATGAACCAAGATAAGAGAACTTGGATACACACTGAGAATTTCTGCTGAAACCCCACCACCACCACCTAGCACTAATCCACTTGATTAATGAAAAACTCTCCTCTAAAATCCTACACTCAAAAAATAATTGTTTTCAGTTATCAGACCCCATACATTGCTTAGCCTGAATCTTCTCCCAGTCTCTACCTAATATGGTACAAATCTTGTTATTTCACTGTTGGAGCTCTGGTCAGTCAAGAAGAAAGGAAATTGTGATTAGAAGGCGTTTCAGCAACCCAGATGTCCCTCAGTGGAGGAACGGATACAGAAATTGTGGTACATTTACACAATGGAATACTACTCAGCAATTAAAAAAAAAAAAAAAAAAAAAAAGGAAATCATGGAATTTGCAGGCAAATGGTGGAACCTAGAAAAGATCATCCTGAGTGAAGTATCCCAGAAGCAGAAAGACACACATGGTATATACTCACTTATAAGTGGATAAAAGACCTATAAGATAAGACAGCATAAACATAATAAAATCTGTAGACCTAAAGAAGCTAAACAAGAAGGAGGACCCAGGGTAAGAAGATCAATCCTTACTTAGAAAGACAAATAGGATGAACATTGGAAGTAGGAGAAAATGAGAAGCAGGATAGGAGCTTACCATAAAGGGCCTCTGAAAGACTCTACATAGCAGTGTATCAAAGCAGATGCTGAGACTCATAAACAAACTTTGGGCAGAGTAGAGGAAATCATATGAAAGACAAGAGTGTTAGTAAGACCTGGAGAGAACAGGAGCTCCACAAGGACCAAATATATCTGGGCACAGGGGCTTATCTGAGACTGATTCTCCAACCAGGGACCATGCATGGTTATAACCTAGAACCCCTGCTTGGATGTAGCCCAGGTGAGCTCAGTATCCAAGAGGCTTCCCTAGTAAGGAGAACAGAGACTGTCTCTGACATGAACTCTATGGCTAGCTCCTTGACCTCTCCAGCCCCCCATGGGAGGAGCAGCCTAGCTAGGCCACAGAGGAGGGCATTGTAGCCAGTTCTGGTAAGACCTGATAAGTTAGGGTCAGGTGGAAGAGAAGGAGGACCTCCCCTATAAGTGAACTTAGAGGGGGACAAGGAGGAGATGAGGGAGGGAGGGTGAGATTGGGAGGGAATGAGGAGGGGGCTACAGCTGGGACACAAAGTAAACAAACTGTAATTAATATAAAAAATAATAAAAAGAAGGTGTTTCAGGGCTGGGGTTGTAGTTGAATGTGTCTAGCCCAGCATGTGTGGGTTCAACCCCAATACCATACAGCCCCTAAAAAAAAAAAACATGAAAAACATATTAAGGGTGCTTTAAACTATTAGAGAGAAGATGGATTTTTCAACAAATGGTACGGAATAAAACTGGTTGGTTATAATGTGACTTGAGAATGGGAGGATGTATTCCTATTTCGCATATTTTATTCCATATAAGAAAATAAAATTCTTGGAAAAGTTAACATTTTACCAGTTTTAGTGGTATGTCTGAAATCCCAGAACCTGCAAGGCCAAAGAGAACTGTAGTTCAAGGCTAGCTTGGGCTACAGAATGAGACTGGGTCTCAAAAAACAACAAAAACCCAAGGAAAAAAAAAGATCAGAAGGAAGCTGGACATGGTGGAACATGCCTATAATCCTAATACTTGAGAGCTGAGGCAAGAAGATGATGAGTGAGAGGTCTGCCGATGCTACACAAGATACTATCTCAAACGAACAATAATAATAAAAAAAGCTACCACAAAAGGACTAAGAAATTGTGGTGAAAAGTAATGTTATAAACTAACTTGGAGAATTTCTTCCCAAAAGCATGATCATTTCTCTCCAAAGGCGTAAGAGAAAAACCTGCCTCAGCAGTATAAGAACCTGAGTCAGATACCCAGAACCCAGGTCAAAATACCTGGGACAGTGGCACACACCTGTTCCCTCACCTCAATGCTGGAAAGCAGAGACAACAGGATTCCTGGGGCCAGTGGCCAGCCAGTCCAGCCCAGTCAGTGAGCTTAGGACAGCAAGAGACCTCATCTCAAAGGAGGTGAACCATATTTCACAACACCTGAGATTGTTCTCTGGTCTCCATATATATACTCAAATACATGCAAATACATACCTGTGCACACACATACCTGTGTGCGCGCACACACACACACACACACACACACACACACTCACTCACTTTTTAAAAAGATGGACTGGCAAAGTTATGGAGACAGAGACACTATCATATACTGATAATGAGAAAGAATGTTGCAGACCAAGACTTGGAAGGGGGGGGTGTTTGTTTGTTCTGTTTTTGAGTCAGGGTCTTGTGTAGCCCAGGCTAGCCTCAAACTTGTTATGTAGTTAAAGCTGACTTGAATTCTTGATCCTCCTGCCTCTACCCACTAAGCACTGGAGTACAGGCATACATTACTATGCCCTATAAGTTTTTGTTTTGAATATTTTTTCTATCTCTCTGTCTCTGCCTGTCTGTGTCTCTGTGCCCGTCCATCTGTCCTTCCGTGTGTGTGTGTGTGTGTGTGTGTGTGTGTGTGTGCTAAAGCCAGAAGAAGCCAGAAGAGGGCCCTGGATCTTCTAGAGCTGGAGTTACAGGCAGTCCTGAGCCACCTAACACGGGTGCTTGGAACTGAACTTGGGTCCTCCGCAGGAGCAGTGGCTGCTTTTTAAGCACTGAGCCATTCCTTCAGCACTGAACATAGTTTTTATCAGGTGTCTTTAGAACTGGGTTGGAGCTTAGGTGGTATCATGGAAGAAATTCTCAGCAGGCCCCTAAATTCTCTCATCTTGGTACATTGTCTTCCACTGCTTTCCTAGACCACAATTATGATAACATCTACCAAAGCTACACACTTACTCTTGAGGCTGGAGATGGTTCAGTGGTTAAGAACATTTTCTGGTATTCTTGAGGGCCTGGGTACAATTCCCAGCACCTACCTGCTGGCTCATAATTGTCTCTAACTCCAGTTTCATGGTATCTGATACCCTCTTCTGGCCTACTCAGGAACCATGTATAAACATGGTGATACATGGAGACAAAACACTTACACACATAAAATAAAAATTAAAAAATTAATCTTGTCATGTTTATACGTTTCTAAGATAAGTCAGCTCATCAAAATATAAGTACTTATGTTTTGATTTGAGAGAGGTACAAGGGGGATACTTGAGATACATGAGATACAAGACCCAATTTGTAATATTTGTTTTAATTTTCATTTCCCCATCAAAGGGGAATGTCTGGTACTCACAGAAGGTACTCTGGAAATGTCTGCTAAATAAAAGAAGCATGTGTACACACGACAAATGGCCACAGAGAAAACTGGTACTTGCAGATACTTTCTACTGAATTAAGACTTGAATGGTAACACTGTGCTCAGTCAGAACCTTTCACAACCTTTCTTATGAACAGGTATGGCCACAAGTCACAGCTTCAGCAGGTGACACATTTGACAAGCACATTTGAAAGTGAGGTGGTACTGAGAGTGAAGAAGAAAAATGGCCTTTCCACCATCAAGAGATGCAGGCCGAAGGATGAATGACAGGAACAGGGGCAGCAACAAGCTAGAGTTTCTGCATCTGACTCTACTACTTGTGTCTCAGTTTTCTTATGTGCAAGAGAAAATAAATCTCAATTTGGCTAAAACAAAGTTATATTTTTATTATAAAATGTCTAATTTATTCCTTCTTGATAAAAGCACACAGAAGGGGGGGTGAGGCTGCTATAATAAGCCAAAGACCATTTCCTTTTCACCAATGACAAGTGGTAATGACTTCTGGAGTATACAACATCATTAACTGACAACACTCTAGCTAGCAGCTCAGAAACAATTTAAGATGTTCTAACCAAATCAAAATGTTTGGGAAGACTGTTTATGCTTATACACTCCAACACATATTCCAGTATCATCAGCAATAAGACCAACTAAAACAGATCAACATCCATGATCACATAAAGTTAGCAAAAATTTCTTAACTACTGGAAGTGGTAATCAAAACTGAGTGAAAACGAAACAGAAACGCTTCAGAAGGCACCTGCAAAAGGCAGCTATTCTGACTGCATATTAAACTTCCGTCTTGTCGACTGTGCTCCGTGTTTACCATCTGGCTTTGCATGAGCTGCTCTCTAATGTGGTATTTTGCTTATTTTTTTCCATTTTTTTAATGTATGTGTGGGTACAAATAGGGAGAAGCTGGAGGTCAACATTTTGTGTCTTTCCTCTATCGCTCTCCACCATATCTTCTGAGGCAATGTCTCTCACTGACCCTTGACCAACTTAACCAGACTGACCAGATAGCGATGCTCTCCAGAAATGCATGCAAGCACCGATGTTCCAGATGCACACAGCCACAGCTGTCTTCTGCTGGGGCACTCGGGATCTGAACCGGGGTCCTCTAGCTCGAGCAGCAAGTGCTTTACCCCCGGCTGCCACTGGTGTGGTGCTGTAAAGAACAACTTTAAATGTTTAAGTAACAGCAACTGGGAAATTTAACCCAGTAAAAAGAAGTGTAGTTTGCGTTTACTACAAAAGAATGAAAGCAAAGCAGTTGTTGAATCCCCCTTTTTACCTCCAAACATAGTCTGCTGTTTGGCTCTTCTCGATTACTCCCTCAAGTACCCCTCAAAAACAACTTTGTAATTGCCGCGATGCTGGCTAATCATGCCTTGGCCCCACTTTCCCCTCTCTTTATTTAACTTTTTCTTAAACTTGTATTTCACAGTTAATCAAATAAGCATTCCCATGAAGAAACTTTCAATTCTCATTCCCCTCAAATGCCACAGTTGTGGCCTTAGCCAGGAAGGGTTACTTCTCTTCTCTTTAATGCTGAGCGCAATGCTATGCCACATCCCCAGCCCACAATCTCAGACTTAGGGAACAGTTTCTCCATGCCAAGGGCGGTGATGAGCACTCAATCCAGCATGTTTGCCATACAATTTACTACACAACTCAGTGTTTGCTCTACACTCAAGGTGATTAAAATGACACTCAATCTTAATTTGCAGTCTTACCAGATTTCTCTAGCAAGTTGGCTTTCCAATTCCTCTTCTCGCAAAAGGCTATTTCTTATCCCTCCCCCTTTCTATACCACACCACCCTCCTAGGTCTTTCACTAATATTCTTGATCCCTCACAGAGAACTAAAAAGTCACAACACAACTAGTGGCCTGTCTTCTACTCCTGACCAGTTCTGTAACCCAAAAACGTATCCACCCCCACATCTTATCCATACCACAATAAAGGGGACACTCCTCCTCCTGAAGAACACTCCTGGCCATAAACTCCAATTTTGCAACCAGCCATCACTCACTCTGTCTTAGAACATTCTCCCTCACAACTCTTGAAGCTCAAGAATGTCTCCCCTAGACAGGCATGGTATCGCATACCTGTAATCCAAGCAGTAGGGAGGTAGATGCAGGACTGAGAGGTTGAGGTCAGACTAGGCTACAAAGTTAGATCCTGTCAAGAAAAGGCGGAAGGGGGAGGGTATCGAGGGAAAAAGAAAGGAAGAAGAGTGCTATCTACAAAAGAAAGGAGTGAATATGAATTAGTGAGAGTGTCTACTTGGGAGAAAATTCTTTGGCCCTTTCTCACCCTGTATCACCCTCAGCTAAAACTCTATTCCTCTGCTCGCTTCACAGCCAGACTGTTAAGTGTCAGAAGTCGGCTGCTAGCTGCACTTTCTCACCTCCCATGCACACTCTGTTCAGTGCACTCCAGCAAGAATTGCCTCCATCTAGAGCAACATCCAGGCAGCCAAGCCAATGCCCTCCTCTAGTAGCATCACACTCTGTGAATTGTTCCCCATTCTTTAAATGATCACTCTTTATTTCATTCAATCAGAAAGTACCAACAGCAGCTCTGCCAGGCGTTGTTCCAGCACTGGCTGGGATGCAGTGGCTTCTATAATCCTTCATTCTCCCGATTCAGCCTCATGGTTTTTAAACTTTATTTCTCTTTTCTCTTTCACTTTCCTCTGACCTTATGCCTAAACCTTTTTTTTTCCCCCTGGGACAGGATTTTTCTGTGTAGCCGTGGCTGTCCTGGATTCACTCTGCAGACCAGGCTGGCCTCAAACTCACAGAGATCCGCCTGCCTCTGCCTCCCTGAGTGCTGGGATTATAGGTGTGTGCCACTGCAC